>NC_091435.1:94897647-96227160 GCF_964237555.1 Oryctolagus cuniculus
TGTGTATCCCGCTTCCCATGTTGGATTGTTCTCTCCCTTTTTTATTCTATCGGTTAGTATTTTCAGACACTAGTCTTGTTTATGTGATCCCTTTGACTCTTAGTCCTATCAGTATGATCAATTGTGAACAGAAATTGATCACTTGGACTAGTGAGATGGCATTGGTACATGCCACCTTGATGGGATTGAATTAATCCAATTAAGTTTTGCACATTGATATTATATTCAGCAAATTTGCCAAATTCTTAGAATTACAAGTTTCTGATACTTTTTTTTATTTTTCTAGAAACATTATCACATCTTCTGCATACTGAAGTTTGTTTCTCCCTTGTCTATCATTATACCTTATATTTCTTTTCCTAGCCTTACCAAGCTGGCTAGGACCTTTAATACAATGTTGGAAATGTGAACAACACTCGGCCTTTTACCATTTGTTGGTTTGCTGGAGGATTTTCAAAACAGATTGTTTGCCTGAATAAGAAATTTCCTGTCTATATCTAGTTTAGAAAGAATTTTTATCCTTAATGCATTCAAATACTATTGAATTTTTTCACATATATTTTTAAAGATTTATTTATTTACTTATTTGAAAGAATTATAGGGGCATGGAGGAGAGACAGAGAGAAAATCTTCCACCTGCTAGTTCACCCCCTAGATGGCTGCAACAACCTGGGCTGAGCCAGACCGAAGCCAGGATCCAGGAGCTTCTTCTGGGTCTCCCATTTGGGTGCAGGGGCCCAAGCACTTGATCTTTCTTCCACTGCTTTTCCCAGGCCATTAGCAGGGAGCTATATCTGAGTGTTGTAGTTGGGACATGAACTGGTACCCATATCGGATACTGGCATTGCAGGCAGCAGCTTTACCTGCTACGCGACAATGCTGGTTCCTTTCTGTATCTCTTGACGTAATTATATGATTGCACTCTTTAATCTTTTAATAGGATGAATTATACAGATTGTCTAGTGTTCAACAAATATGATATTTCAAAGAAAAAAAGCTATGCATTATAACTCTATATGTTATTAGGTTTGGTTGTATAATACACTAAGATTTTTATATATCTATTATTTATTCATGAAATTGGCCTGTAATTTTGTTTTTCCACATTCTTTCCACCAGGTGTTGGCACCAAGTTATTCTAGCTTCAGGAAGTCAGCTGGGAAGTGTACTAGTTGAAGAGTATCCACACAGAACCCTAAGGTTCTTGCAGATTTAGAGAAGATGAGGTCGTAGTGAATTAAGGTGAACATATGAAAACCATGGAAATCTGGACACAGACACACAGGGAAGAAGGCCACATGGGGACGGAAGCAGAGGTTGAGGTGCTGCCTCTACAAGGCAAGGATTGTCAGGAACCAGAAGAAGCTGGACAAGGCGTGGGAGAATTCTTCTCCAAAGCCTTTGAAGGCGGAGTCGTCCTGCTGAGTGCTGGATTACAGTTTCAAGACTTCATTACTGTGAGAGTATGAATTTTTGCTGTTTTAATCCAAATTGTGGCAATCTGTTAGGGCATCCCTAGAAAATTAGTATAGGAAATGTACCTTATTTTGTTATTCTCCAAAATATCTGTGTAAAATTGGAATGATACTTTTCTTGATTTTACAGTACAGCTTGCCAATGATGTCATGTGGGTCTAGAGTTTACTTTGTGACATTTCTGAACACTGCCTGCATTGCTTTAATGTTTATGAAGTATTTGGGCTATCTGTTTCTTCTTGAGTCAATTTAGTTTAATATCTCTCCAGCTCAGTTTTCTCATCTGTAAATGGTGATTGTACCATTTACTGAAGATTAACATACAATATGTGCAAAAATGCTATTTTATTAGTAGTAATACACAAGTATTTCAACAAGGTTGTGGAAAAACTGAATTAAGAAATAAACTTATTTTGTTGCCAAAATTTTAAAATCCATGCAAATGAAAAGGCTTCAAAAAGAAAATTCATATTAGGAAAAACTATGTCTGAATTTCAAAGTTTTTACAACAAAATAAATTTATCTTTTAATTCCATGAATTTTGAATTACACTATTAGTTATCCTATACAGTACTGAAATTAAATAGTAATTATTACAATAATTAGCACTGTCATATTTATATTAGGATTCCAACATTTACGTCTTTTCAAGCTATCAATAACACACATTAAATTCTTCTGGCTACAGGATGATTTTTTTTAAAGATTATTTATTGAGGGGCCTGCGCTGTGGCATAGCAGGTAAAGCTGCCGCCTGCAGTGCCAGCATCCCATATGGACGCTGGTTCAAGACCCAGCTACTCCACTTCTGATCCAGCTCTCTGCTATGGCCTGGGAAAGCAGTAGAAGATGGCTCAAGTCTTTTGGGCCCTTGAACCCGCATGGGAGACCTAGAAGAAGTTCCTGGCTCCTGGCTTTGGATTGGCACAGCTCTGGCTGTTGTGGCCATCTGGGGAGTCAGCCAGCGGATGGAAGACCTCTTTCTCTCTCTCTCTCTCTCTCTCTCTCTCTGCCTCTGCCTCCCTATAACTCTGCCTTTCAAATAAACAAATAAATCTTTTAAAAAAAAAAGATTATTTATTGGAAAGTCGGAGTTACAGAGAAAGAGGCAGACACAGAGAAGGAGAGAGATCTTCCATCCTCTGATTCACTCCCCAAATGGCCAGAACACCTGGGACTGGGCCAGGCAGAAGCCAGGATCCAGGAGCCAGGAGCCAGGAGCTTCTTCCAGGTCTCCCACATGGGTGGCAGGGGCCTAAACTCTTGGGGCATCTTCCACTGCTTTTCCCAGGCCATCAGCAGGGAGCTGGGTCAGAAGTGGAACAGCCAGGACTCAAACTGGCACCCATATGGGATGCCAGCATTGCAGGCGGTGGCTTTACCTGCTGTGCCACAGCACCGTCTCCATACAGGATGACTGATAGGACTTCAAATTTATGTAACTTTTGTTAAATGGTATAACTTCTTGATTCTGGAAAGAGGACCAGGTATCTCCAATCCTAATGGCTTAAATATGATTTGAGTATGTTCCTCAAGGTGCATGCATTGAAATCTAATCTCCCTGGTAAGGTATTAATGGGGCAGGGGAGACTTAGTCTGACTATGGTGCTTGGAGGTGGGAATCTGAGAGGTGATTAGGATTAGACGAGGCTATCAGGGTGAAGCCTCTATGACTGAATATGGGTGGTTTCATAAGAAGAGGGAGAGAGGCCGGCGCCGCGGCTCACTAGGCTAATCCTCCACCTAGCGGCGCCGGCACGCCGGGTTCTAGTCCAGGTCGGGGCGCCGGATTCTGTCCCGGTTGCCCCTCTTCCAGGCCAGCTCTCTGCTGTGGCCCGGGAGTGCAGTGGAGGATGGCCCAAGTGCTTGGGCCCTGCACCCCATGGGAGACCAGGAAAAGCACCTGGCTCCTGGCTCCTGCCACCGGATCAGCGCGGTGCGCCGGCCGCAGCACGCCTCCGCGGCGGCCATTGGAGGGTGAACCAACGGCAAAAGGAAGACCTTTCTCTCTGTCTCTCTCTCTCACTGTCCACTCTGCCTGTCAAAAAATAAATAAATAAATAAATAAATAAATAAAAAAGAAGAGGGAGAGAGAATTGAGATTCATCCAAGGGAATGCCATGCGCCATTGCAGGACACTGCCAGAGAGAAGGACATTACCAGATGTGGGCCCCTGTCCTCAGACCTGCAGAACCATGAGTCAAACTCTTTGCTTTATAAAGTTACCCAGCCTCATTACAATAAAAGAAAACAGACTAATACAGTGCCATAAATACCACCAAATAAATCATTTCAGAGACTTTTGTGATATTTTGTCAAATATTTGTATCTTCACATAATAAGCCAATAAACTGGTGTCATGGTCACTGAGATAGGTGAATATAAGAAGATAATGAATTCCCCTTCAAGATTTCATAAGCTACTCATCTCTGCCTGGGCCAGTTCTTATATTCATTTGTACACATGGGAAATTTTCTCTTTCAATTCTTCCCATATGCTACTATTTGCTGGCATTCTGTTGTAAAAATGAACATCCCATCTCTCCATTCTATATCATTAAATGCTGTCTTATTTGCAAAAATTAAAAAAGTGTTCTGTAAGCTAAAAAAAATAGACTTTATTGAACATCTGTGTGCAGACACTACACTAGGGGCTCTCAAATCTGCTATCTCGTTTAATCTCACAAAACCCCCTTAAGAAGGTATTATTGTTCCTGCTTTATAGACTCAAGTCCAGGAGATCCAAGAAAGTTTTCCAAGCTCACGTGGGGTAGAAAAATGCAGAACAAGTCCCTCAGCAGGTGACACAGCCATCAAGCCTGGGACCTGATGTCCTCCAAAGGCCCAATCGATATAAATGAGCCTAAGGCGAAAGCCGTCTCTGGGCCTCTCATGATTCTTGTCTCCTCTTCCACAGTGTTTCTCATTCCCACTCAAGTCTCCCATATCCACTGCCCACACTGAGTTACTGCCCACAGGGACAGCCAGTGTGGAATCCATCTCAGCCAGGGCTGGACTCCAGAGGGAGTGGAAGAGAATTAGACACTAGTTACCTGCGGAGAAATTGCCACCTGCTCCACAAATCACAATGGCTTTTACTGTATGATCTGTTACAGCTTTCTTCAGGCCTTCACTTATGCCACTGAGTACAGCCAAACTGCAAGAAAAATGATTACATGAAATTAGAACTAAATTTCTACCGTGTCAGAGTGTTCCCCTTTCCTTATTAAGCACATAATAAAAGCCATACACACTTATTATAAAAGCTTTCACTAATTTGCTCAATAAATGTGTCTACTGTGATTAAGCACTTACTGCAGAAATCCACTTAAAAATACTATTTTCCTATACTATATGTTAACTTTGAGCACTTAAGTCAGAAGTAACTAATTTGAAAATATTATCTAAAGCTTCATTGGACAGTGAGTTACCTGATAAATGCACATAGTTTTATCAGGTAAGGTGCCCTAAAATGACTGCTGTAATAAAAGTACAAAGAAAACGATATGGAAGCTCAGAATGTGATGAAACTACTTTCAATCTGTCACATTGGCAAAATATAACAAAACTAAAGGGAAATCATCTAAGAGATGTGTCAGATCTGCCAGTTACCTCTCATAGCCATTCCACCCGTCCTTCTACAAAGTAAGAAAATGCATCGTTGCCATGGTTGCCCAAAACAAAGTCTCCATTTTCCAGTTTGTTTTACAGGAAAGTCTGCCCAAAACACTAGTTCAAGACAGTGGGATGAAAGCATATTTGGTTATGCACCTTTGCAGAAAAGTCCTCAGGACTGGATATGCATTTTATCTTTTTCCTTCCTTCCTTCTTCAGGCAAGAATGAAAATGTGATGGCTAGACTGGGAGCAGCCATCTTGCACCAAGAGGTAGGCGCTATCTACTGAGAATGACAGAACAAGACAGACAAAATCAGAGCTCTGATCATTGTGGAGCAGCCACACCATTCCAGGACACTTCTGTGAGAGAAATGAACACTTTGTAGTTAAATTCACTTTGAAGTCACCAACAGTCAAACTTAATCCTAACCTGAGAGGTAAAAGCAAGATAAGGGAAAGACGGGGCTTGTACATAGTAGATACTTCCAAACTTCAGTACACAAGGGAGTCGTCCGCAGATGAGACAGCTAAAGCCAAAACTGGATGAGTTTACTGAGGGAAAAGAAAAGAGAGCTGAGGACAAGTCTTCATTTAAAAACGGGGAGAAGCTCTGCAGGGTGATTCAGCACCACGAGAGCCCACGTCACAAAGGATCACAGAGGAGAATTTGCCTAGAAGCAGAGGAGTTTTTAAAGCTTTTATTTCTTTATTCAAGAGGCAGAGAAATAGAGACTTCCCAGACACTGGTCGATTCTGTATATGTTCACAAAGGAGGGGCTGGCCTGGATTAAGTCGAGTCACACTCGGTTCAGATCTCCTATGCTGGTGGCAGGAACCCACCCACTTGAGCCATCACTGCTGCTCCCCAGGGCATGCATTAGCAGGTTGCTGGAATCAGGAGCTGGAGCCAGAATTCAATCCCGGCACGCCAACGTGAGACACAGGTGTCTTAACTGATAGCTCCAATTCCCTAGCAGAAGCAGGAAATTAATGAGTACCAAGGGGTGGGGAGGAGGTAAACCTAAGAAAAATGGCGAGGAAAGGAAATGAAAATTTCAATTAATGGAAAAATGATAGAAAAAATTTAATGGAAAAATGATAGAACCAGGGGCCGGCGTCAAAGTATAGCAGGTTAAGCCACTGCCTATGATGCTGGCATCCCATATGGGTGCCGGTTGGATTTCCAGCTGCTCCACTTCCGATCAAGCTCTCTGCTAATAAGCATAAGATGGCTCAAGTGCTTAGGCCCCTGCATCCATGGGGGAGACCTGGAAGAAGCTCCAGACTTCAGGCTGGCCCAGCCCCAGCTGTTGTGACCATCTGGGTAGTAACCCAGCAGATGGAAGAGATCTCTCTCTCTCTCTCTCTCTCTCTCTCTCTCTCTCTCTCTCTCTCTCTCTCTTTCTCTCTCTCTCTTCCTCTCTGTTTCAAATAAAAATGCATAAATCCTTTTTTAAAAATGATAGAACCAGATTCCAAATTAGTGTTCCCTTGGAATTCTGAGTATTTGGGATAAAATATCTGTTCCTTAGTATCAAGAGTGAAAAACGTCTTTACAAAAACACAATACATAAACAACAAACTTCTATAAAGGCCATATGGTTAAGACAGGCAACCATGAGTTAAAACCTCAGGGAAGAAAGGAGATACTTGTCCCTGCGTATGATAGTTGCCTTTCACCTAATTACTTTTCATCTCTTCACCTTGAGCAAATCAAACTAAACCTCTTGACTCAGCTGGTTAATAAGGAACCAAATCTGACAGCAAAAAATAACATTCTAACCATTACATAATATCCAGAAGTTCAAAGGCACATTACATAATATTCAGAAGTTCATAGGCATACAGTTTCAGTCATGTGTTCATTAATGGTGGGAATATGTTCTGAGACATGTATGCTAATACCTCCATCGTTGTGTGAACACCAGAGAGTGCACTTCCAGAAACTTGGATGAAATAGCCTACTGTACGTCTAGGCTATATGGCAACTCTTGCTTCTAGGACTCAAATTTGCACAGCATATGTCTGTATAGAACACAATGGTAAGCATGTGTGTATCTAAACATAGAAAGGCAAGAGTGAAATTAGTAGTTAATAGGAGTTTTTCCGCTCCATTATAAAGTTACAGGAGCAGTGTTGCATATATAGTTTGTGGTTGATTAAAATGTCATTATGCAGATCAATGACTGTATTTCCTTCTGGATAAATAATGATGGCTGCAAAATTAGCTCAATCAGTGCCGATGAGAAGATATAAATGTTTCCCATTTCACCCACCCCCTTTTTTCATTTTCCTATTCTTGTTAATTTTCAAAAACAGGATTTAAAAAATAAGACAAAAATGACTGTAATAGATACAACTTTACTAGATTCAAGCTGACTGAAACCATCCAAAGCCTCTTCACAGTGAGAAAGCCACAGGTGTTAGAAAACTTTTTACGCCCCTTAATTTTGTCAGGTGTGAAGAATTGGAGTTTGGCATGAAGATAACATGTCTGAGGGTTAGCTAAAATTTACAGCTTCTTTAATGGTAGGAAATCTTTGCCCTTTTCAGACTTTTTTTAAAAAAATCAAAGGTCATCGAATCAGTTAATTGCTTGTGACCACCATTTTTTCAAAGAAACGAAAGAGAAATTAAACAACAAAAAAATCAAAGTAGATGACATGCCAGCATAGGCTTTGTTCCGTGAAACGTTTTCACTTACATGTTTATATGTATGAATGAGTCTCTGTATAAAACATGAGGTTGACCAGGGGGACTCAGTAAAAAGCAAAAATGTGTAAAAGTCATTGTTCATAAGGCCATGTAGTTGAATGGTTTGGGCCCTATGCTCTGGCATCAGGCAAATATGAGTATTAATTCTGGCTCTAGTACTTGCTTGTCGCCTGACCTCTAAAAAGTTATACAACCTGTTTACACCTCAGTATCCTCATCTGAAACAATGAGGATGGAGAAAGCTACGGCAAACAATTGTTGTGGAAAATTAAATGAAATAAAATGTGTACCTTTAGTACTTATGAGGTCAAAAGGAATGCAGTCACTACTGAAATGAATGTCTTGAGATGTGCCACAAAGCCTTCTCGTTCCCAAATCTATCTATATCTGCATGCTGGCATTTATAGTGGGACATGTATTGAATCAGTGTACAACAGGCCAAATACTGGAGTCATTGCTGAGTCCTTCTTCACTTGGCCCTCTTATTCAATTCAGCAGCAAATCATGTCTTCTCCAAACTCAAAATATACCCAGAATCTATCTGACTTCTTCTCACAGCTGCCCCCTGGGCCATGTCCTCATCACCTCTCAACTACCATTTGTGCTCCCACCATTGCCCCTGTACCATGCTTCTGAAACAAAATTCAGATCGCTTCATTGTTCAGAAATCCCCTCGTCTTCCACCCAGAGGAAAATCCCAAGCCACAACCTTAAAAGCCTTCTCATCTCCTATGTTATTTTCCTTGCTCCCTTGGCCCCAGTGTCACTCCTGCTCCCACTCCCCACTCAATATTTTTTGGTATGTCTTTCTGGAACATTCTTTCCCTAGGTAATCAAGTGGTTCCAATTTTACTCCTTCCTTCAAGTCTCTGCTTAAACATATCTTATCAGAAAAGCATTTCCTGACTCTGCTTAACTCTCTTATCTTGCTGGGTGGTTGCATCACCACCTCCCACTCTATTTCACACTAACTATTGACCCAAAGCCTCCCCTATTAGAATGTAAGCTTTTGAGAGTACAGCTTGTTTATAGCTCCATCCTCAGTGTCTAGAACCAGTGCCTGGCACTGAATTATTTCAAATGTGTTGAGCAACTTACTAAATGAACTCTTGCTGCTCTAAGACTGAAATATGAGATCTCTGTGAGTATAATTCCTGTCTTGATTGGGTTATATGTTTGGGTATAAATAACAGCATTTTAAGAAGAGAACAATCGATGTCTTCACTGACCAGGAGTCTGGAGGTAGATGGTTCAAGGAAATGGGCTACGAGATTGTTTTGGAAACTCAGCATCCTCTACATTGTTCTCAGCATTCCCAGGCCATACTGCCCTGACCTGGACTGTCCAAGGTGGCTCTCCACTATCTCTATGCTCCAGGCAGCCTGAGGGGAAACAGCACAGGAAGGCCACATATAGATTCCATTTAAGGACACATTCTGAAAACTATACAAACACCCCACTCACTTGTTGTAAAACAATCACATGAATATCCCCAACTGTGAGAAGGGACAGAATACATGGATTTTCCTCTGGGTGGCCATTTGCTTAGTTAAAAATCAGCAACTCTATTTCTATAAGGGAGATGGGGCAAATAAATATGGGGGTGGTTAGTTTTTGTAACAGTTCCCTATGATTTTTTTTCCCCTCATTCCAAAAATGTAGTGAAACCCAGGCAGCCCTCACTGGAGTCTGCTTCTTGACCCAAGTGTGGGAGACCCCCTGGCAACAAGCATTCTTTTTCATGTGGGAAGCATCCTCACATGTTCACTCAGGAGATGGATTTGGACTCAGGAAGTGCAGTGAAAGTGAAACTTCATCATCAAGTCTTGCGAGACTCCATTATCGGTGTCTGAAGAGCAGGCACACCCAAAGCATTTATAGCAAGAATCTATATCCTGGCATGCAGGTCCCTCCCCTGGTTCCTCATTGGCTGAGTACTGTGGGGCACACCATCTTCCTGGAAGTCTCCTAAGTTACCAAATTACCTGCCTCCTTCCTTCTCTGTACTTTTTTTTTTTTTTTCTGGACAGGCAGAGTTAGACAGTGAGAGAGAGAGAGAGACAGACAGAGAGAAAGGTCTTCCTTTTTCTGTTGGTTCACCCCTCAAGTGGCCGTCAGGGCTGGTGCACTGCAGCTGGTGCACCGCACTGATCCAAAGCCAGGAGCCAGGTGCCTCATCCTGGTCTCCCATGCAGGTTCAAGGCCCAGGGATCTGGGCCATCCTCCACTGCACTCCCGGGCCACAGCAGAGAAATGGACTGGAAGAGGAGCAACCGGGACAGAATCCAATTTCTTCTTGTGAGTTGGCTGCTCCATAACATGCTGTTTGCCTAGGGAGTAATGCTACATGTGCAAGTCAGCCTAACAGTTGTGTGTTGAAAATGAACCTCCAGACCTTTTCTTATACATCTTGCTAGAATAAGATGCTAAGAAACTGGCTTTTAGTTGAATGAAGGTTGTTAACTGAATTGATACTTCCTTTTTCTCGGATCCACATTCCAAGAAAATGGAAATGTCCTCTGAATCTTTGATACTGTCCTCTTCCCCAGCTTAGTATCTGAGATGGTCTGAAATAGACACTCAGGGCCATCTTCACAGACCATGACCTGTGTAGTCACTCAGGGCTCCACGCTGGGTTTAATGCACTGTAATCTTAAATACATTATGCTTGTTAAATTCTTAGTATCTTAAAAGAAAAAAGTCATTGTTCAGGGGAACAGGCCTGGAAATCCATTAGGTCCTACACTTATGAAGAGGGGTGGCTTTCATCTAAATGGAAGGAGACACAGGTGGCTAAACTAGCAATAAATGATTTAAACTACTTTGGAAACAAAAATTTCTAACAAGAATATCTCAGTGATGAAGAGAACTTCCCACATTAAATTAAAAATAGGAAGGAGAAAAGGAAGGAAGGAAGGAAGGAAGGAAGGAAGGAAGGAAGGAAGGAAGGAAGGAAGGGAGGGAGGGAGGGAGGGAGGGAGGAAGGAAGGAAGAAAGAAAGGAGAAAGAAAGAGAGAGAAAGAGAGAGAGAGAGAGAGAGAGAGAGAGAAAGAAAGAAAGAAAGAAAGAAAGAAAGAAAGAAAGAAAGAAAGAAAGAGGAAGAGAGAAAGAGAGAGGATAGCCCAAAACCAAAACAGGGGCTGGCACTGTGCTATAGCAGGTAAAGGCGTTGCCTGCAGTGCCGGCATCCCATATGGGGGCTGGTTCAAGACCAGCTGCTCCACTTCTGATCCAGCTCTCTGCTGTGGCCTGGGAAAGCAGTAGAAGATGGCCCAAGTCCTTGGGCTCCTGCACCCGCGTGGAAGACCCAGAAGAAGCTCCTGGCTCCTGGCTTTGGATCAGTGCAGCTCCGGCCATTGAAGCCAGTTGGGGAGTGAACCAGTGGATGGAAGACCTCTCTCTTTGCCTCTGCCTCTCCTTCTCTCTCTGTAACTCAGACTTTCAAATAAATAAATAAATCTTAAAAAAAAAAAGCCAGGAGCCATTATGAATGTGCTGGGAAGTGGTCAAATCTGTTGCTTAGGGTACATAATGACAAAGTCTAAGAACAAACCAAAACCCAAACAACAGCAAATATCTATAAAGGCCACATGGTTATGATGAACAACTATGAGTTAAAACCTCAGGGGATAAAGGAGATTCATGCCCTTTTGTATCTTAATTCCCTTTCACCTAATTACTTTTCACCTGTTAACCTGCAAATCAAACAGAACCTCTCCTCTTCAACTTGTTAATTAGAAACCAAATCTGAAAGTGAAAAAACAGATTGTAAACCATTACATAACCCAGAGAAGTCCAAAAGGTACAGTCATTGTCACCTAAAGACAGGGATTTGCTCTGAGAGTACATGCTGAGACTTGGGTACTGTGTGAGCATCAGAGAGTATACTAGCATAAACCTGGGTAGCACGGCCCACTACACAAGATAGCCTTTTGCTCCTAGTCTTCAAACCTGCACAGCATATGCCTCTACTGAACACCATAGCCAATGGGACCACAGTGGTATCTGTGTACCTAAACATATCTGAAAATCAAAAAGGCACAGCAGAGTAAAAATACCAGGCAACAGGGTTTTTCAACTTCATTATAAACTTATGAGACCGCCATTGTATATGTGGTCCGCAGTTGACTGAAATGTCTTTCTGTAGAGCATGACTACACTGCCTTCTGGGGCAAAGACAACTACCAAATTAGGAAAAAAGGGGCTCAATCAATGCCATTGAGAAGAGAGGGGACTTTTCCATTTCAACAAATTCCATTTCTAATTTCTTCTGTTCTTGTTAATAGTCAAAAATCAAAAACAGGAAAAATGGGAAAAAGACAGACACAGTCTTAGTAGAATGAAGCTGCCTGAGAGGGACCATGTGCTCCTGGCACTGGGACGGCCACAGAAGTTTAGAAATAATTTTCTCCCCTTAATACTATCAGGTATGGAGAACTGGAGGCCAGAGTGAAGACATTTCCTGTGTGCTGACCAAACCTTACAGCTTCTTTGACCACAGGAGGTCTTCCCTTTGTGACAGCTTTAAAAGGGAGGAGGTATGGTTTGTGACTAGTATTTTTTTTAACTTTTATTTAATGAATATAGATTTCCAAAGTACAACTTATGGATTACATTGGCTTCCCCCTCCCCCCCAATGACTTCCCTCCCACCCGCAACCCTCCCCTTTCCCACTCCCTCTCCCCTTACATTCATATCAAGATTCATTTTCAATTTTCTAAATATACAGAAGATCAGTTTAGTATACATTAAGTAAAGATTTCAACAGTTTGCACCCACATAGAAACACAAAGTGAAATATACTGTTTGAGTACTCGTTATAGCATTAAATCTCAATGTACAGCACATTAAGGACAGAGATCCTACATGAGGAGTAAGTGCTCAGTGACTCCTGTTGTTGACTTTACAAACTGACACTCCTGTTTATGGCATCAGTAATCTCCCTATGCTCCAGTCATGAGTTTCCAAGGCTATGGAAGCCTTTTGAGTTCTCCAACTCTTATTCTTGTTTAGACAAGGTCATAGTCAAAGTGGAAGTTCTCTCCTCCCTTCAGAGAAAGGTACCTCCTTCTTTGAAGACCTGTTCTTTCCACTGGGATCTCACTCACAGAGATCTTTCATTTAGGTTTGTTTTTTTGTTTTTGTTGTTGTTGTTGGTTTTTTTTTTTTTTTTTTTTTTTTTTTTTTTTTGCCAGAGTGTCTTGGCTTTCCATGCCTGAAATACTCTCATGGGCTTTTCAGCTGGATCCGAATGCCTTTAGGGCTGATTCTGAGGCCAGAGTGCTATTTAGGACATCTGCCATTCTATGAGTCTGCTGTGTATCCCACTTCCCATGTTGGATCACTCTCCCCTTTATTTATTCTATCGGTTAGTATTAGCAGGTCCTAGACTTGTTTATGTGATCCCTTTGACTCTTAGTCCTTTCATTATGATCAATTGTGAACTGAAATTGATCACTTGGACTAGTGAGATGGCATTGGTACATGCCACCTTGATGGGATTGAATTGGAATCCCCTGGTATGTTTCTAACTCTACCATTTGGGGCAAGTCAGCTTGAGCATGTCCCAAATTGTACATTTCTTCCCTCTCTTATTCCCACTCTTATGTTTAACAGGGATCACATTTCAGTTAAATTTCAACACTTAAGAATAACTGTGTATTAATTACAGAATTAAACCCATGACTAGCATTTTTTCCATACAGAGAAATAAAAGTGACAAGAAAATAGCATACATCAAACAAGGTGGCAGGAAGGCATAGTTTTGTTTCAGGAAACTTTATTTTCAGTTATGTTTGTATGAATGTGTGTCTTACTAAGTAAAACATAAGGTTACGCTTACTTACTGTGTGGATTATAGTAACAAAAGAAAAAATGCAAAAGCTGTTGTTATGGGAAGCAGGTCTAGTAATCAGGCTCTTCCTACACTCATAGAGGGTTGGCTTTCATGAGAATGGAAGGGAGCATGGCTGGACAGACTAGGAATAAAGATTTATACTACTACATCTATGAGTCCATGCGGCCCATAGATCAGATCACCCAGGAGGTCACAGTCACCTCAGTCTGTGTGCGTCCATTCTACAACATTCTCACTGTCACAAAATGTGCTAACAACACTTCTGAGAACCTACCCCTTTCACTGAGTCAGGACTGTATGTGTTTGTGCAAAAACCAGCATTCAAATGAGGACATTTCAGTGATTTAGGAAGATATGACTTCCCACATAAAATTAGGAATAGGAAGAGAAAAGGAAGGGAGAAAAGGCAGAAAACTTTAAAACAAACAAAAATTGGGAAACTGTTCAACTTGATAAAAAAAAAAAACTTAGGATGTTGTTAAAAATCTCTGTTCTTTAATATAGAGGATGAAATAAAATCTTAATACAAGCATCAACAAACATATATACAGGCCTATATATTACACTATTTGCATTCTATATATAAACCTTATATATAGGCCCATATTCTATACTACATATATTTTCTATATATAAACCTATATACTATCATGGTCTATATATAAACCTTACATACAGGCCTATATACTATATATAATTTATATATAATTAAAATATAATATATAAACTTATATACTATAATGACCTATGTATAAACTCATATAGGGATGATGAGTTAAATTATCAGGGAATAAAGGAGATACTTGCCTTTGTATATAGTAATTCCCTTTCGCCTAATTATTTTTCACCTCTTAGCCTTGACCAAATAAACAAAACCTCTTTTACCTAATTACTTTCCACCTTCTAACCTATAAGAAGTCAAACAAAACTTGCTGCCTTTGGTAACTTAGTGAGCAAATCTGACAATGAATCATGACATAGTATTGGGTAATGATGATTACAAAATAAGCATAATCGGCTCAATCATTGATACTGAGAAGAGAGAGGTTTTCCCATTTCAACCAACCCCTCTGATTTCCTAAGTTCTCGTTAGGTTTCAAAAGTCAGAAACAGGAAAGAAGGAAAATGAACATGGCTGTCACAGACACAGCTTTAGCAGATTCAACCTGAGGGGGTCCACAGTCTCCTGGCAGGTAAAGGCCATGGAGCTTAAGAGATGACTTTCTGGGGCAGGCCCTGTGGCACAGTGGGTTAACCAGTCTGCAGCACCAGTATCCCAGAAGGGTGCCAGGTCAAGTCCTGGCTGCTCCACTTCTGATCCAGCTCCTTTTTTATGTGCCTGGGAAAGTAGCAGAAGATGGCCCAAGTGGTTGGGCCCCTGTACCTCTCTCTCTCCCTTTCTCTCTGTTACTCTTTCAAATAAATAAATAAATCTTTAAAAAAAGAAAGAAATTACTTTCCCCTTTTAATGCTGTCTGAGATGGAGAGCTAGAAGCTGGAGGAAAGACATCTGACAAAACACTTCCTTCACCATCGCAGGTCTTTCTTTTTGACAGGTATATACACATATGGTAAGGATGTCAAGTTTGTAGCTTACTACTAGCTTTTTTTTTTTTTATAGAAAGAAACAAAAGTAACAGGAAAATATAGTAATAACAAAATATACAACATACAAGAACAGGTTTTGTATCATGAAATGTTTTATATGTGTGTATTAGTATGGATTAGTTGCTATGTAAACTATGTGGGGTATAGGTTTTTTTTAAAAAGCACAAGGGGCCGGTACTGTGGCAGGCAGGTAAAGCCTCTGCCTGCAGTGCCGGCATCCCTTATAGGTGCCGGTTCCAGTTCCAGCTGCTCCACTTCCGATCCAGCTCTCTGCTATGGCCCCAGAAAGCAGTAGAAGATGGCCCATGTGCTTGGGCCCCTGCACCCACATGGAGACCCGGAAGAAGCTCTGGCTCCTGGCTTCAGATCAGCTTGGCTCTGGCTGTTGCAGCCATATGGGGGATTGAATCTCAATCTCTCTCTCTCTCTCTCTCTTTTTCTGCCTCTCTGTAACTCTGCCTTTCAAATAAATAAATCTTTAAAAAAAAAAAAAAAGGCATGAAAGCCATTGTTCTGGAAGACAGACCTAGTGATCAGGCTCCTCTCATGCTTATGAAGAGGGCTGGCACAGCTGGCTAAACCGGCAATGCAGGGTTTAAAGTGGGCGAGAAAATGTCCAGATTCTCTTAGTGAGTTTGGAAGGGATTGTATAAAACTGAAAATAGGAAGGGGAAAAGAAAGGAAGGGAAGAGGAAAATAAAAGTAGAAAGTAAGGCCGGCGCCACGGCTCACTAGGCTAATCCTCTGCCTTGCGGCGCCGGCACGCCGGGTTCTAGTCCCGGTCGGGGCGCCAGATTCTGTCCCGGTTGCCCCTCTTCCAGGCCAGCTCTCTGCTGTGGCCAGGGAGTGCAGTGGAGGATGGCCCAAGTGCTTGGGCCCTGCACCCCATGGGAGACCAGGAGAAGTACCTGGCTCCTGCCATCGGATCAGCGCGTGCGCCGGCCGCAGCGCACCGGCCGCAGCAGCCATTGGAGGGTGAACGAACGGCAAAGGAAGACCTTTCTCTCTGTCTCTCTCTCTCACTGTCCACTCTGCCTGTCAAAAAAATAAAAAATAAAAAAAAAGAAAGTAAATAAATAAAATATTTTTACCAGATCAGGGAACCTGTCAAACTCGATGACCTTGCTAGGATGTACACCACCATTACACAGCAGCTCAGGAGGGGCAGGCAGGAGAGGGAGGGAGGTGTTGCTCGGTGTAACCTCCCTGCAGCTTTATGAGGGAGTTAGCGACAATACTCCTGCAGGGGGTGGAGGAGGTGAGCAGATCCAAGAGCAGAACGCACTGCTAGTTATAGTGCTGCACTCCGGAAACCGTGTCCCTGAAGTCTTGCTGAGCAGAGGCTGCACCAGGATGCTGCCACTGAGTGTTTCAGGCAAGTCCACAGTGATGCGTCAGCACATTTCTTGTGTTTTCCCTTTTCAGAACCAATGAACAGAACTTTGCTTTTTTTCTGGGAATAGTAAGTGGACATACCATCTTGTGTGATTTTATTCCTGTTGTACTATTAAATGCTATAATTCATATTAAAATAAGAGCTATAATATTAATAGTAATGATAAAATTAAACCTGATGATAGGATTAAAGATTTAGTTAAAACTAGCAGGTCTCCTCCTTTTAGTTTATTTTTGCTCCAGCAGCATGTGATTAGAGTTTTGACCAAAGATTTTTCTGTCTATGTTTTAAGTATTCTATGTAAATAATAATTTTACTAATCCTACCCTCCGTGGATGGGTGGCTCTTTCCAAGGCTTATGTATAACCACACTTTTTACAGAGACATATAAGCATGAAACCAAGTGAGCTTCATTAAGTTTCAAAAAGGCAGCACTGATCTCACTTTTATTTATTTATTGTTCTAAAGATTTGTTTATTTGAAAGGCAGATTTTAGAGAGAGAGAAAGACAGAGAGATCTTCCATTTGCTGGTTCCCTCCTCCAAATGGCTGCAATAGCCAAGGCTGGACTGCTGAAGCCAGGAGCCAGGAACAGCTGGGACTCGAACTGGCACCTTTATGGGATGCCAGCATTGCCAGCGGCAGCCTTACCAGCTATGGCACAATGCTGGCCCCAATCTCACTTTTAAAAAATAAAGCTTTAGGGACTGGGTGTTTAGCCTAGAGATTAAGATGTCCATGTCCCTGGAGTTCCTGGGTTTGATTCTCAGCTCCTGATTCCAGCTTCCTGCTAATGCACACCCTGGGAGGCAGCAGGTGATGGCACAGGCAACGGAGCTGCTGTCACCCATGCAGGAGACCTGGATTGGGACCTGAAGCTTCTGGCTTCCTATGGTGGCGCTATTGCAGGAATTTGGGAAGTGAACTAGACAATGAGAGCGTGCACTCTCTCTCTCAAGTGAATAAATAAAATTTAAAAGTAATGCTAAGTGCATTACAAAGAAGGTATCCCACAATGAAATAAAAGAAGATAAACCGCACAATTTTTAAGAAAATGCAGCCGGCACCGCGGCTCAATAGGCCAATCCTCTGCTTAGCGGCGCCTGCACACTGGGTTCTAGTCCCGGTTGGGGCGCCAGATTCTGTCCCGGTTGCCCCTCTTCCAGGCCAGCTCTCTGCTGTGGCCAGGGAGTGCAGTGGAGGATGGTCCAAGTGCTTGGGCCCTGCACCCCATGGGAGACCAGGAGAAGCACCTGGCTCCTGGCTTCGGATCAGCGCGGTGCGCCGGCCAGAGCGGCCATTGGAGGGTGAACCAACGGCAAAGGAAGACCTTTCTGTCTCTCTCTCTCACTGTCCACTCTGCCTGTCAAAAAAAAAAAAAAAAAAAAAAAAGAGAGAGAGAAAGAGAGAGAGAGAGAGAAAATGCTATTTCGTAGGCTTACTCTGACAAGGAACTTCCCAGTAAAAATCCTGAATCCCTGGACTAACAGAATTCTCCTTTACGCGTTGCATTGACATTTATGGGGATTTTACTTTATTTTTCAAAAATATTAAACCATTTTCTTGTCTGATTCTTAAAGCTTTTAGGCACACGCTGGAAGGGCAGCCTGGATTCTGTGTTAGGGAGGTGAGGCTGGATCAAGGTCCACCTTTGTATTAAGTCCGAGACCTTTGGAAGAGAAAGTCCACCGTAGAAGCCAAAGCTACAAATAAGCAGGAGGGTTCGGCAGGCAGTCGGCACGCACAGACCCAGCACTCACTTGGCAGCCTTGCGTCTGCGTCTCTAAGCCTCCAATGCCTGCCAGTACCCCGGAGGAGAGTTCGCAGAGACGAGCCAAGCTAACCTGGGCAAAGACCCTGGCACACAGCAGCCGCGCGGCCTCGGTCAGGGTCTCTCTGAGTTTCAAGTCAGCAGGGGAAGAGTGAAAGCCCAGGCGGCAGGAACACTGTCCGTTACCTGATGGCGTTGACAGGAGGGTTTCGGAGGCGGATCAGCGCCAGGGAGTTGGGCAGCCGTAAATACTCAGCCATGTTTCCTCTGTCACCTAAGCCACCACCGCTGCCTCTCGCTGCAGGGAGACGCCACTTTTCCGGGCGCCGAGGCCCGCCCCGCGAGGAGGAGCGCCCGCTGGGCCAATGCGCGCCGGGCGCCACCCCGCCGCCGCCCCTGGCTCCACCGCCCGCGTCGCAAACTCCGGTCTCCTTCGGTCTCGGCTGCCGTGGGGCTCCCGCCACCAAGCGCGTCCACGAGGGCGACCGGCAGCCGTAAACCGCGGAGTCGTCCGCAAGGCAGGGTCTGCAACCCCCGGCCCCTAGGGGCTGGCTGCCTGGGACGAGTTCTGGTTTCAGGGAATGGGGCCAGCTGTCCTCGTCACACTACTCAGGAACACGCGTGTGGTGCCCCGCCGAGTACGGGGCGTGCTGCACACCCAGAACACACATACTACACACATCAGGCGTTCCGCCTAAACCAGGTGGTGCTAACATCCACCAAGGAGCGACACTTGTCTTACAATCACGGAGCCCCGTGAGGTCCACCAGTTCGTCTGCCCATCCTCTCTCCTTTCTTCTGATGCATCTTCCATCCGCCCATCAGCTGAGCCCCTGGGACGTGCGGGACCTCTGCAGGTGGCTCAACCTGAACAAGGCCCAGCCCCTGCCCTCCCATCTCAGGCCGGTACAAGGTTTCCTAAACGGGCTCGGTCTCTCGGTCTCCTC
Source organism: Oryctolagus cuniculus (assembly GCF_964237555.1). NCBI lineage: Eukaryota > Metazoa > Chordata > Mammalia > Lagomorpha > Leporidae > Oryctolagus > Oryctolagus cuniculus. The sequence continues at coordinate 94,917,033 of NC_091435.1, forward strand.
CATTCAAGTGCCCAGAGTGTAATTTGGAATCGGCGGGCGCTCTGCTCACTTTCTCGCTCTTCCAGCCCCGCTCCGGCGCCCGCGCCACCCTCATTTCCTCAGTTGCAGCCCAGCGTAGGAGCCGGGACCAGCGGCGTCTGGGCCGGCAGGACCGAGGCGCCGGCACACGCGGGAGGGCGGACGGGCCCGGGCCGGGAGTCCGCGAGCGGCGGCTTCGGGAGCGCCGCAACCCAAGCGGGTCCTGTCGCCGCCGCCTCGTTCGCTCCCTTCCCTCGGCCAAAGGCGCGCCTCTCGCGCACGCGCACGCGCCCGGCGCCTCCGGGGAGCGCGGTCGCCAGATCCCGTCCGCTGCGCGCGTGCTTCCTAACCCCTCACTCCTTCCCCCTAACCTGGGGGGCTGCAGCCCGCTGGCTGAGGGGGAAGTCGGCCGAGCAGGGTGCTGTGGGCGGCCGCGTGTGTACTAGTGTGTGGGTGTGTGAAGTGCGTTATCTGGGACGTGACTGTCGGGGGCACAGAGGTGCGTGTGACGAGGCTGTGTATGACTGAAATGGAGTGTGGGTGCTGTGTATGTGTGTACTTGAGTGTGTGCGTGGCTATGCCCGGTTGTAAACAGAGTGTTTGTGTATGTGGTGTGTGTGACGCAGTGTGGCATGTCTGTTGGGACACAAGGGGTCCCTCCTCTGGTAGTACTCGGCCTCCAGCTCAAAGTTGCACAAAGAAAAGCTTTCTTGTGATAGGTAAAGGAGACAGTGGAACCATTACTGAACATATGAATGATATCCTATCGACTAGTTAGAAGTAGGACCCAACTGGGCACGTGCAGAAACACTTAGCCGCAGCATCTGGTGGGCAGTATGGCTGGGGCTGGGCCAGGCAGAAGCCAGGAGCCAGGAGCTTCATGCAGGTCTCCTGTGTGGATGACAGGGGCTCAGGTTCTTGGGCCATCTTACACTGCTTTTCCCAGGCCACTGTAGCCATCTGGGGAGTTAACCACTGGCTGGAAGACCTCTCTCTCTGTAGTTCTTTCAAATAAATAGATAAATAAATCTTTTTTAATTTAACAATTCTTTCTACATAAAAAGAAATATAAAATTCAAGGATATTTGTTAGGAAGATGAAGATCTGAAATCTGAGCAGCTGCAGAAAAATCTTAAGTGTTGTCAACCGCTAAGTTTTTGGATACCCAACTGATTCTCAGGAACATCTCCTAATGCGAACTGTGTGGCAGAAAATGGAGCAAACTTAATGCAATACAATAGAAATACATCATTTCCTAAAACTGGATGTATGGAACGTGGGGGTTTGCCATACTGCCCAGCTTAACATCTGGTAAGGCAAAAACTAGCACCCTAACTCTGGCCTTGTCTACTCCTAACTGCAGAACACGATACAATACATTTTTCCCCTGTTTTGTGCCAGGACTTGAAGAGGCACCCATGTGGGATGCTGGTGTCATAGGCGGCACCTTTACTCTCTATGCCACAATGCTGGCTCCAGAATTGTTAATTTTACAACAAAATGCTGATATTTATTTCTTTGTTTCCTTTTGAAAAATATACATCACAAAACAGGGGAAAAATGTATTGGATCGTGTTCTGCAGTTAGGAGTAGACAAGGCCAGAGTTAGGGTGCTAGTTTTTGCCTTACCAGATATAAAGCTGTGCTAAATAGCTTGGAGACAAACAATGGATGGCCAGTCTTTCTATAGCCTCCTTTCATGTTCCCGAGACAGCCTGGGCTATTCTCCACCATGTGGAACAGGAGGTGTGACTCTTTAGAATGACTGTTCTAAAATAAGTGATGCATAAGATTTTTATTTCTACCTACTGTAGGGCTGACATGGGGTGCCCAGGAACAGAGTGGGACTGGTTATAGGGATGGAGGCTATGTATGAACCCAAAAGAATGGGCTCCCACTCACCAAGGCCGGTCTGGTTGCTGAATGTACAATTTGCCAGGCAGAGATGAAGGCTGCGTCCCAGATATTGCTGGTACTCAAGGATTCCAACCAACCCCTTGGGAGTGAGTCACTCATATCAGACCACTTCTGCCTGGGAGACCAGTGATCCATCTTGAGCAGCACTAACAAATGTTCCAGATATACATTTTCTTTTCCTGATTGTAGGACTGCAGCACCATTTTCCAAGGACTTAAATCTAAGCCAGTTACACAAGACCTCATGTAATATTGCATCAGACCAAATAACACACTTTAGAATGAAGAGATACTGAAATGGCATATGACCGTGAAAATTTCTAGTTCAATCATATACTGCACCATTCAGAAGCCATCAGCCTTCCAAACAGAGCAAAAGGGTGTTCTTGAAGAGACCGCTGAAATGTCAGTTTTTTTGTTTTTGTTTTTGTTTTGTTTGTTTGTTTTTTTGTTTTGTTGTTGTTGTTGTTTGTTGTTGTTTTTTTGACAGGCTGAGTGGACAGTGAGAGAGAGAGACAGAGAGAAAGGTCTTCCTTTGCCGTTGGTTCACCCTCCAATGGCCACCACGGCCAGCGCGCTGCGGCCGTCGCACCACGCTGATCTGAAGCTGGGAGCCAGGTGCTTCTCCTGGTCTCCTATTTGGGTGCAGGGCCCAAGCACTTGGGCCATCCTCCACTGCACTCCCGGGACACAGCAGAGAGCTGGCCTGGAAGATGGGCAACCGGGACAGAACCCGGCGCCCCGACCGGGACTAGAACCTGGTATGCTGGCGCCGCAGGCGGAGGATTAGCCTAGTGAGCCGCTGCGCCGGCCTGAAATGTCAGTTTTGAGACAACACTTCATGAGGATGAAATAGCACCTTTCAGAATGCAGTTTATACCCCCAAATCAATACATTATGTGTTACTATACTTCTAGTAGGTAGAATACAGGGTTATCTACAAGTGGTCTCTCTTATTATCGCTGCCAGTAACCCACCTGCAGAATTTTGTAGTAGCACTGAATACTCTGTGATCTAGATGTTATCTTTTTTTAAAAGATTTATTTATTTATTTGAAAATCAGAGTTACAGAGAGGGAGAGGCAGAGAGACAGAGAGGTCTTCCATCTGATGGTTTACTTCTCAGTTGGCCACAGTGTCCAGAACTGCGCTGATCTGAAGCCAGGAGCCAGGAGCTTCCTCCAGGTCTCCCACATGGGCGCAGGGGCCCAAGGACTTGGGCCATCTTCTACTGCTTTCCCAGGCCATAGCAGAGAGCTGGATCAGAAATGGAGCAGCCAGGACTCGAACTGGTGCCCATATGGGATGCTGGCACTGCAGGCGGTGGCTTTACCCACTACTCCAGAGCACCGGCCTCCCCTTAACCTTTATTGAGTCATAGACTGTTTTGAGACTATGATATAAGATAAGGTATCTATTGCAAGATATGGATTCAGATGCATATATGCAAACTTCATTACAACATTTCGTGAGTTATTGATTCATAAAATTCACTCTTGGGCCACCTAATTTAAAACTTCAATGTAGAGACCTTAGATAGATGTGGTATGTTGAGCCTGGCCTTAGACGGATGTGATACGGTGAGCCAAACCCACCAAGCTATGCTGGAGTTCCTCATTCTGCTCTGAAGTACTGGGTTCCTTCACCAATTCCCACCTGTACTTTGCCTACAATGTTACAGGCAGAACAGTGTCCTCTGCCTCTCCTTGGCAGCTTCCCATGCCCTGGCTTGGACTCTCCCTGCTGCCTCTACCCTGCCAAACTTTGCGCCCCACCCCACAGAATACAGACTGAACTTCAGCACAGGCTCCCCTGCTGCCTTTGGCCCCCTGGACTCGACTCTGCCAAGGGCTCCCAGGGGTGCAAGATGCTCAGGAACTGCTCAATGAATATCTGGTGTTTTTTTTTTTAAAGATTTATTTATTTGTTTGAAAGGCAGAGTTACAGAGACAAAGAGAGAGAGAGAGAGAGGAAGTCTTCCATCTGCTGGTTCACTCCCCAATTGGTCACAACAGCTGGAGCTGGACCGATCCCAAGCCAGGAGCCAGGAGCCTCTTCTGGGTCTCCCACATTGGTGCAGGGGCTCAAGGACTTGGACCATTTTCATTGCTTTCCACGGCCGTAGCAGAGAGCCGTATTGGAAGTGGAGATGCTGGGACTCGAACTGGTGCCCATATGGGATGCTGACACTGCAGGTGGCAGTTTTGCCCATTATGCCACAGCACCGGCCCCAATGAACATCTGTTGAAAGTACTATCTGTATGATTTCCCAACAGTACTTTGTGTATGAGGTTGAAAAGAATCAAATGAATTGATGAGTTAGCTGTACTTATCATGTATTAATTGAGGACATATTTTTCCAATGGTCAAAGAACTTGGGAACCTCAAAATATTTCTGAAGCTCTCTCATCAGTTATTATGGTATTTGATTAACATGTTTACTCATTGAATGTATCTGATAGGACAAATGCAGAGGCATCTCTGCAAAATAGTCACAAAAATTAGCTGATTATTTCTTTTGCTTTGTATTTCTGAGCAATCTTACTTTCTATTTAATTTCACTGAAACTCAGTAGGTACCAGCTGATGCCAGCAGGTGAGGAATAACCTGGGAGGCCGAATCACAGTTACTGCTGGATGACCCTGCCAAGCTCTAATAGCATGACTCCCACTAATTTTCATATGCACTCAAGCCCTTAACACAGTGCTGACTCCTAATTAGTGCTCATTTCATTTCTGATCCTTGAGTCAATTGCTTTAAATGCCACATTGCCATCAAAGCCTTCTATCAAGTGAGTGATTTTCCAGTTTCCAATACCCTTGAATCATGCTTTTCCTCCTTCACTCGTTTCCTGCAGGCCTGGGAACAATGGACCAAGCCACTGAAAATCTCACTGGATGGAAGGTTTCTATGGCACTGTGCCACTTAGAGAGACTGATAGGTGATAGGAGGATCAGAAGTGGATTCAATACTTTTTAAGAGTAGTCAGTGCACTAAGTGCTACAGACAAAATAAGAATTTGTAAGATTCTCCGTGTGTGTGTATACAGGGGGGAGAGAGAGAGAGAGAAAGAAAGAGAGAGAGAGAGAGGTATTAGAACTAGTAACCCGATAAGATTACCAGCCATACGATCATGATCTGGTGTTGCGGCACAGCAGGTAGAGCCTGTGACAGCAATAGCCCATAGCAGAGACCGGTTCAAGTCCTGGCTGCTCTGCTTCTGATCCAGCTCCTGGGAAAGCAGCAGAGGATGGTCAAAGCTCCAGGCTGGCTCACCTGGCCCAGCCTCAGCATTGCAGCCACTTGAGTAATGAACCAATGGGTGGAAAATCTCTGTCCCCCCCCTCACTCTGTCACTCTGCCTTTCAAATAAATAAATCCTTTTTTAAAAAAATAGTTAATATATAAAATAAAAGGTATTTTTATATACTGGTAATGGATAATCTACTTATGAAATTTTTAAAAACCCCACTTCCATAGCATGAAAAATAATAATATACTTAATAGTGAATTTATTAAGATTTAAGAATTTATAGAACTAGGGATTTGATCAAGTCGTGGATGCAGACACACTGTTGTGAGGCTGAGGGAGAGGCTCTAGTGACCACCCCCTGCAGACACCAATGTGAACTGCTACACACCTACACACATACCACGTCACTATGGGTGAGAGAGCACAGTGCCTTCCTTGCCTTGAAGAAAGCAAGACAGAATTGCCCACATCACCCTTGCCCCAGTTCCAAGGAGCTCCACCTGGAGCGATGCCTCCCTCCTGGGAGAGGGAGAGGGAATTGAGCCCAAGGCCCACTGTGACAAAATTCAGTCAGGCCGAGCCCCCCACGCTCTTACCCATGGAGTGAATCTTTGCAGCTTCCACAGCCAGGTGGCCTTGGCCACCCTTCCCCCAAATGCCAGACCAAGGTGAAAGTCCAACCATGAGGAGTTCAGAAGAGGGAGCTTAGGATCATGCCTTGGGGCTCAAAGTCAGGCCCTGCTGCACTGCAAAACAGCTCCAGATAAAGTCTAAGGTCCTCTACCCCTCAGTCAGTGCTCACAGACTGTGCCTCCAGACCTGCCCAGCCATAGGCAAACTCGTAGGCACTGGTGGGTTGGACTCATTTTGGTGTGTGTCATTGCCAGCTTCCATGGGCCAGGAGAGCACCTGGACTTTGTGGGGCCCAGGGTCTGTGGGACCCAGATGTCACCAGCCTGTGGCAAATCTGGGCAGCTGAGGGTCTGGTAAAGCCTAACACTGAGTAGATCCTAATGGTTTCCATCCATAAGCCAGGGTCTGTGCACGGAGTCTCTGGACTGGCCACCATATCAAGCAGATGACTGTGCCCTGGTCAGACAGACTTTGTTCTGACATGTAGCACCAGCTGCCTCTTGTGGGCCTGCTGGATACCCTGCTAATAACACAGGGCTTAGTAACTGGGAGATCCAGGTGTGACCCAACTGGAGCCTGCCTGAGTAGTCGGGGGTTCCTACAATCTCAGGCAGACAGCAAGGAATCACAGGCCTGTGTTGGAATTCAGTGCCAGGTTGATAAAAGCCAGCATTATGCAGAACCTAACAGTCCCTGTCTCTGGGCCACTGCCTCCAGTCAGAGCCTCTGGATCTGCTTCAGTGTACAGTAGAGTTCCATAGTCCTAGCTGAGCTGTCTTACAACCCAGCCAGCGTCATCATTGGCTGACAGTGCAGTATCAGGCAATGAGACCATCTCAAATGCAGAAAAGACTGCTTAGAATCCCAAAAGGATAGTCACAAATGAAGGCATATTACTAAGATTAATTTTTTAATGTGCAGATGATGTCATACTCCAAAAAGCATCAGGAACTTCCAGGAAACCATGACTTCACCTATCGGCCCAGATAAGGTGCCAGAAACCAACCACATAGACATTGAAATTTCCAATGCTCAGCTGAAGCTATTTTAAGAAATAGCTATTTAAAAAAAACTCAGTGATGTCAAGAGAACACAGAGAAATGGAACAACATTCTAAAAGATGTGTTACAGAGAGATGGAAGCAATTCAATGACAAAATTAAGCAGAAATCCTTCAATGGAAAACTATACTAAGTGAAATAAAAAAAATGTGATAGTAGGCATCAATAGCAGAATAGGTCAAACAGAAGAAATAATCAGTGAGCTTGAAGACAGAATATTTGAAAATACACTGTTAGAGGAGAAAAGAATCAAGAGGAATGAAGAAAGCTTATGTGAAATGTGGGATGATATGGAAAGAGCAAGTACTCAAGTGACTTGGATTCAAGAGAGACTTGAGAATGCTAATGGGGTAGAAAGTGTATTCAAAGAGACAGTGACAGAAAACTTCCCAACTTAGAGAAAGACACAACTATCCAGGTACAGGAAGGTCAAAGGTCACCAGATTCAATCCAACCAAGTCTACAACAAGACATATTACAAATAAGCTCTCTGGGGCCACGCTGTGGTTTAGTGGGTAAAGCCGCTTCCTGCAACATTCAGCATTCCATATGGGTGCTGATTTGTGTCCTAGCTGTTTGACTTCTGATCCATCTCCCTGCTAATGACCTGATAAAAGCAGCAGAGGATGGTCCACATGCTTGACCTCCTTCCACCCACATGGGCAACCCAGATGAAGCTCCTGGCTCCTGGCTTTGGCCTGGCTCAGCCCTGGCCATTGTGGCTACTTGGAGAAGTGAACCAGCAGATGAAAGATTCTCTCTCTCTCTCTCTCCTATTTCTCTGTGTGTGTCTCTCCTTGTCTTTAACTCTTTCAAATAAATAAACAAATCTTAAATATATAATCAAGCTCTCTAATATTAAAGATAGGATTCTCAAAGCTTTAAGAGAAAAGAAGCCAATAACACATAAAGGGGTCTCAACTTACCTGACTGAAGACTTTTCAACAGAAATATTATGGGCCAAGAAGTAATGGGATGAAACTCTTACAACACTGAAGGGAAAAAAAATGTCAGCCAAGAACACTGTAAGTATAACCACGTCAGGATGATATACAAATTACAGGAGTTGATTATTGCCATACTTTAATGCAAGGCAGCAGATTTCCATAGTGCACTGTTTGATTCGAACTGCGTACATCCGTTTTCCAAGCCATTTTCACAAAGCTCTGTTATGTATGCTTCAAGGCTAAATCCTTGGCTTTCCTTTTTCACCCATGCCCTGGGAATGCTTTCATCTCTATCTCAACTTCTACAGGCAGTCAAAGCAACCCAGGTGAGATAGGGTTAATCTCTCCAGCTGCAGGCTTTCTCAGGGACTGAGTGACAATCTTGTGGCAAACTCTGTGCGTAGCTGACCAGTTTCAGCCTTTATTATAGTTATCCCTAAGTCTCACTGCTGCTCCTGCATTTTCTTTAAAACAATTCTTCTCATCAGCTTCAGTAAGAACCCTAGACTGTCCTCACTAAGGAGGGTGATAGTTCTTGAGACTTGGAAATCTGCTGCCCCTTCATCTGTCAACAGAGTCAACTTTTTTTTTCCTGCCCCTCAAACCTCATCCTCATTACTTTGATTTGGCACTGGGGGCAGAGATTGAGTTTTCAGTCATATATCCAGCAAAGCTATCTTTCAGACATCACCAAACAAAAACTCAGAGAGTTTACCACCACCAGACCTATGTTATATGAAATGTCGAAGGAAATTCTTCAATTAAAAGAGACACTAAAAGCAAGAAGAAAATATCAAAGTAGAAAATTCACTGGTAAGAGTAACTATACTAACAAATGCAGAATACTCTAATATTGTAAACACTATGTGTGAATAATTTTTATCTTTACTGCAAGGACTAAAAAACATTATAATAGCTACACTGAAATGTTAATAATACAGGCAATATGGAAAGAGGTCAAGTGTAGCATCAAAAATTCAAAATACTTGTGTGGAAGACAGAATAATGCCACCCCCTAAAAGTCAATATTCTAATTCCCAGAATCTGTTAATATATTATCTTATGTGACATAGGGATTTTATAGGTATGAGTCAGGTTTAAGATCTTGAGTTGGGGAGACCACCCTGTGCTGTCTGAGTGGACACAATCTAATCACATGAGTCTTTACAAGCGAGAACATTTCCTGAATATGGTGAGAGAGACTCCACAATGAAGAAGGGTCCGTGGTATAAAGGGCCAGAAGCATAACCTGTTAGAGACTATGCATCTTTGAATAAGGGGTAAGGGGTGTAAGAACCAAGAAATGTAGTGTCTTCAGAAAACATAGAGGAAACACTTCAACACATAGGCAATGATTTTTTTAGATGACACCCCAAAAGCACAGGCAAAAACAAATGAGATAATATCAAACTAAGAAGCTTTGAACAGCAGAGAAAACACACCAGTGTAGTGAAGAGACAACTTGCATAGTGGAAGAAAATACATGAAAACCATTCATCCAACAGGGATTAATACCCAGAATGCAGAAGGACCTCAACTCAAGAACAAAAATATCCATTAAAAATGAGCACATTACCTGAAAATACATAAAAATGGCCCAAAAGTACATAAAATGCATAATATCAATAATCACTGGGGAAATACAAGTCAAAACCACAACAAGATATCATCTCACCCCAGTTAGGGTGGCTACTATCAAAAAGACAAAAATGGGGGCTGGTGAGAAGGTAGAGAGAAGGGAACTCTTACACAGTTGGTGGGAATGTAAATTGTTCATTATAAAAAAACAGTACAAGGTTCCTTAGAAAAACATTAAAAATAGAACTACCATAAGATCCAGTAATCCCATTACTAGGTACACATATCCAAAGGCAATGAAATCATTATACTAAACAGATATCTGAACTTCATGTTTATGGCAGCACCATTCACAGCAGCAAAGTACTGAGAGACGAATGGATAAAGAAAATGTAGTCTATATGAACACAGTTTAATATTATTTAGTCATTAGAAGAATAAAATGCCTTCACTTGTGGCACTATGGATGGAATAGGAAAACATTATGTTAAGTGAAATAAGCTAGCCACAGGAAAGCAAATACCACACGCTCCCACTTACATGTGGAAGTTAAAAAAAAAGTTTATCTCTTAGAAGCAAGTAAAATAGTGATCAGTAGATATGCATAAACGTAGGAGATGGGGAAATAAAGAGAATGTAGAGAACAAGTAACAAAACACAATTGCAAAGGAGGAATCCGATGCAGTGTTCTAAGGCACATTAGGGTAACAGCATGAGTCTGCAATAACTTATGATAAACTGAAAAGAAGAGCCTAAAGTTTCCTAGCACATAGAAATGATAAGTGAGCAAGAAATAGAAGTGCTAATTACCATGATTTGATCACTACACATTATATACATATAACAAGTGATTGTACAGTATCCCATAAATAAATAGAAATATTATGTGTTAATTAAAAACTTTTAGGAAAGAAATGTCATTTCTGATTGGGTCACAAGAAGACTCTGGATTCAGCCTTGCTCACCCTCTCCTGCTCTCCTGCTTATTTTTCAGACGGAAACCAGCTGCATGTGTGTCCTACCCTATGGTAAAGCCAGTGTGACAAAGAACTGAGGGAGGACTTCACCCATAAGCCGGGGGTGGAGGGGGACAGAGTCTTTAGTCCAACAGCACATAAGGAACTGAATCACTAACAACCATGTGAATGAGCCTAGAAAAGGATCCTCCCCAGTCGGCCTTGAGATGCCATATCCCCCAGCAACGCCCTCATAGCAACCTTGGGCAAAATCCTAAAGGCAGAGGACCCAGGTGACCAGGAAACTGACCCATGAATACTATGCGATAAATATTTGATTTCAAGCCACTGTGTTTGGGGATAATTTGTTACAAAGCTTCCTATACAGACTCACTGGAATGACTGTGATGAAAAAGACATTAATAACAAGTATTAGTGGGGATATGAAGAAACTGGAATCCTTGGATATTGTTTATGAGGGTGTAAAACAGTATATCATTTTGGAAAACAGTTTTGTAGTGTCTTAAAAAGATAAACATAAGCTTACTGTTCAACCCAGCAATTTTACTCCTGGGGATCTGCCCAAGAGAAATAAAAGAGTGTATCTACAAAAAAAAGCCCCTTGTATATAAATATTCATAACAGCATTATTCATAATAGCAAAAACTGGAATCAACCCAAGCATCTACTGACTGCCGAATGAATAAAGAAAATGTGATTAATCCATGCCATAGAATTCTATTCAGCAATAAAAAGGAGCAAAGTGCTGATCTGTGCAGCAACACAGAAGAGCCTCCAAAACATTATGCCACCCAAAAGAAGCCAGATGCAAAGGATTTCTTAGTCTGTGAGGCCATTTATGCTAAATATCCAAAAAGGCAAATCTACAGACGCAGAATGAAGATTAGGCATTTCTTGGGGCTGCGGATATGAGCAGGACTCATCTGTAATGGGCATGAAAGAACAGTCTGTGGGATTGCACAGGTCTTAAAATTGATTTACAAGCTGGTTACACAACTCTGTAAGGCAAAGTATGCCTCTTTAAAGCTTTAAAATTATATCTAGAAATGAATTTATCAAGAAAGCTGCAGGCCCTTCAGAAGATAGCTGTGACATTTTATTGAAGAACACAAAATAAGACCTTAATATAGAGTGATCCCATGCTCCTGTAAAAAAGTAGTTAACAGGATTAAAATATAAATATTTTTCCATGTCTTATTATGAAATTCTGATGAAAATGGTTCAATTTTTTAAAAAATAACTCAACAGAATTATTCCAATGTTTGTATAAAAGAATAAATGTGTAAGAAATTATAGTTACCAAAACTTACCATTTCTTCAAAGATGAACAATTATATTGCAAGGCTTTGTCTTAGTTATTTAGACCGAAAAAATCAACCAATCTTAAAAAGTAATGCTATGATTTGGATGTTAGTTTTGGAGTCTCTCAAATACTAAAATGTTAATGGCTTGGTCCTCAGGGTGGTGCTATTGGGAAAGGGTAGAAACTATGTAACTATGTGTTTAGGAGGTCACCTAACAGGAGGTTCTTAGATTACTCGGGGTGTGCCCTTGGAAAGTAGCTCTCAGAGGAAGGATGGTTATGAAAGCCAAGTTGGGGGCCGGTGCTGTGGCTTGAAGGCTAAGCCTCTACCTGCAGTGCCAGCATCCCATATAGGCTCTAATTCGAGTCCCAGCTGCTCCACTTCCAGTTCCCTGCTAATGCATCTGGGAAAGCAGCGGAGGTGCCTCTGAACCGAGGTGGGAAGCTTGGATGAAGCACCTGGCTCCTGGCTTCAGCCTCTCCCAGCCCTGGCTGTCGTGGTCATTTGGGAGTTAACCAGCACATGGGAGATATTCTCTCTCTCTGTCTCTCTCTCTCCGTTTTTCAAATAAATAAATAAATCTTAAAAAAAAAAAAAAAAAAAAGTTGGGTTGCTTCCTGGCCTGCTGTGTGACTGTTCCTTTACACATTGCCATTTTCCAGTCCCATCAGACAGCTAAACCAAAGGGGCTTCTTGATCTTAGACTGTGAACCTCTAAAACTATAAGCAGAAATAAGCCTCCTTCCTTTGTAAGTAGCTTGTCTTAGGTATTTGTAGTAATGAAAAGCTAATAAAAGCAATTTCATTATAAAAACACATGTATGTGAGCCCATCTGGAATTAATGTGTTAAGTTGTGTTCAAGTGGAGAATGAGTATGTTTTGGATGAAATCATGTGCACATAAAAGTATATATGTGGGGGGCTGACGCTGTGGCGCAGCGGGTTAAAGCCCTGGCCTGAAGTGCCAGCATCCCATATGGGAACCAGTTAGAGCCCCGGCTGCTCCACTTTCTATCCAACTCTCTGCTATGGCCTGTGAAAGCAGTAGAAGATGGCCCAAGTGCTTGGACCCCTGCGCATGTGGGAGACCTGGAGGAAGCTCCTGGCTCCTGGCTTCAGATCAGCGCAGTTCTGGACACTGCGGCCAACTGGGGAGTAAACCATCAGATGGAAGACCTCTCTGTCTCTCTCTCTCTCTCTGCCTCTCTCTCTCTCTCTCTTGCCTCTCCTCTCTCTGTGTAACTCTGACTTTCAAATAAATAAATAAATCTTTTTTAAAAAAGTATATATGTGAGGCATTAAATAATCTTGACTTATTTATATATATAAATATATATATTTATTTGAAAGGCAGAGTTACAGAGAGAGAGAGAATCTTTTATCCACTGGTTCACCCCCAAATAGCTGCTACATCCAGGGCCAGGCAAGGCCAAAGCCAGGAGCTCCATTCAGATCTCCCACGTGGAGACTTAAGCCCTTGGGCCACTTTCCGTTGCTTTTCCCAGGCCATTAGCAGGGATCTGGATTGGAATTAAAGTAGTCGAGACACAAATTGGTGTCCACATAGGATGCTGGACTTGCAGTTGGCAGCTTTACCCACTATAATACAATGCTGGTCCCCTCAACATCTTTTTTTAATCCAGAAGAAATGATATTTCATTAAAGCTTGTGCACTAAGCAAAGTTGAAAAGAATGGATTTCTCCTTTCAGCAGGAATCATTATCTTTCAGGAATTCACCAAAATGATGAACACCAAGGAAAAGAGGAGAGGCACATGATATACATTCTCCAGGCCTTTTAGAAAACAAGGAGTTTTCCCTTTGGCTACATATATGTGAAACTACAGGAAAGCTGATGCTGTAGACATCAGGAATGGGCACTGTTCAGAAAGAAATGTGCAATGAATATTACCACAGCACAGGAAAGTCTACAGTATCACCCAGCACGCTGTTGGCATTGTAAATAAACAAATTAAGGGCAAGATCCTTGCCTAGGGAATTAATGTGCATTCTGAGCATATTAAGCTTCTGAAATCTGTGGAATAAAAAGATCAGGAAAAAAGGAAACCAAAGAGAAAATTACTGGGTTCAACTGAAGCACTGGCCTATTCCATAGAGAGAAGCCCCCTTTGTCAGAACCAATGGAAAGGAGTCTGAGCTGCTGGAACCCATTCCCAAGGAATTCATGGTATATTAAGTGTAAAAAAAAAATTAAAGCCTTCCAGACTATAAAAAAAACTAAAGAATGGGTTCTGAATTAACAATTCCCCACAGGACAGTCAGAAAGGAAGACACTGGTGTGCAGCACCTGGTCCCTGCTACTTTAGAAAACCAGTAACTATACACAACAGGTCTAACAACTGCTCAATTACAGAGTGAGTGAGCTCAGTCCCTAATTTATGACAACACAAGCACCGCAAGCAAGGGGTCCTTCCAGTGCCCGCAGCTGACTTAATTCACTGGTGGGATAACAAGAGGACGAGAGTGGACATCAGGGAGAGGAGAGAGAGGAGGACAAGTATGTGGAGGGGGAGCTATGGTCAAAGAGGATGAGCAGTGAGTGCCATGGCAGAAACAGATGACAGGTGCCATCCATGCCATGGAGCAGGGCACAGATGGGTCTGGACTATCTCAGAGTTGGATCTCAGTACTGTCACTACCTGTGCTCCCAACACTACCAAGGCTGCTTCTCAAAACCATAATACATGCCAGCTCTCTGTTGTGGTCCAGGAGTGCAGTGGAGGATGGCCCAAGTCCTTGGGCCCTGCACCCAAATAGGAGACCAGGAGAAGCACCTGGCTCCCGGCTTCAGATCAGCACGGTGCGCCGGCCACAGCACGCCGGTCGCAGCAGCCACTGGAGGGTGAACCAACGGTAAAGGAAGACCTTTCTCTCTGTCTCTCTCTCTCACTGTCCACTCTGCCTGTCAAAAACAAAAAACAAAACAAAACAACAACAACAACAAAAACAAACAAACAAACAAACAAAAAAAACCATAGGACTCACCAAATGTATATGAAGAAATTAAGAAGTTAAGAAACCCAGGCCCTATCACAGATGCTTAAGAATCCTTAAACATGGGCCTGAACATGGCTATATTTGAAAAATTCAGCTGCTGATTTTGAGGTTTAGCTGTGGTGGCCCAAGAGCAGACAGATAACTTGGCCATTGTGTCAAGGACAGCTGTACTTCCTGGCAACTTTGTTAAATGCTAGAGACTGAAAGGAAAAGAAGAAGGAACAAAACACAGAGGAGAAAAAAACTTAAAAGAAGAAGAAGAAAAGCCTGCTTCAGAGTGTGCAGTAGTCATTCCTAATCAGCGTAATCCTGTTATCTTGGGAGACTCAGCTCCTCCCAGAGTACAAGAGGGCATTCTGGCAGCTGTCCAGGGCACTTGTCCAGACTAGCCCTTGGGCCAGACTAAGCACATCCACTGGAAAGATGTGGATTAGGGCACAATCATAGGCAGTTTTCCCTGCTCCATTCCCTATTGCTCTCTTGCCACAGCTGTAACTGAAGGATCTTATTATATTATGTCTTCAGGTTATTGCTGCAAAAACTTATTCAGCATTTCCCCTCTGGATCTACAGGTATGATTGTCATCATAGTGCATTTCCTATGTGCTTGGTGGTCTTAGTGTCACTCCAGCTTCTCCTATAGTAACAGAGGCTACTGTATGCAGGTCAGCCTCAGCCTTAGCTGCCCAGGAAAATGTAGAGGAAAGCAACTAATTAGAGATTATAATATATTTAAAATTGAATTTTTTTTGACAGGCAGAGTGGACAGTGAGAGAGAGAGACAGAGAGAAAGGTCTTCCTTTGCCGTTGGTTCACCCTCCAATGGCCGCCGCGGCCGGCGTGCTGTGGCCGGCGCACCGCGCTGATCCGAAGGCAGGAGCCAGGAGCCAGGTGCTTTTCCTGGTCTCCCATGGGGTGCAGGGCCCAAACACTTGGGCCATCCTCCACTGCACTCCCTGGCCACAGCAGAGAGCTGGCCTGGAAGAGGGGCAACCGGGACAGAATCTGGCGCCCCAACTGGGACTAGAACCTGGTGTGCCGGCGCCGCTAGGCGGAGGATTAGCCTAGTGAGCCGCGGCGCCAGCCCTGAAATGTTTTTCTTGACCCTGTCGCATGCCTTTGTTTTTTTCTTAATTCTGTGAGGCACCCAAGGCAGAAAGGAAGGAAAACTGGGAGGTGATGATTACCCCTCCTTCCTTCTGCTAACTTGACAGGGAGAGATTTTTCTCTGTAGGGCTAAGGAGAGACTCAGCACACAGTTCACAGCAATGGTTTCCTCAGACATGAAGTCCTCTCTCTTTTCTAACCCTCATATGCAGTGATCCATGTCCAGCCCTGAAGTCCTACAAAGGATACACGGAGCACCTGCACATCCCCAGGCTTCAGGGAGGTCACCAAGGACAGATGCAGCTCACAGAGAGGAAGCTCGGCTCACACAGGTACTGAGGAGTCTATATCAGCCAGGTTTCTGTGACACAACTACAATATCCAAGAGAAGCTATTTATGAAGGCAGCTGGTTTATTTTGGCTCACAGTTTAGGAGCTTCACAGTCCAAGACCGAGTGGCCCCACTAATGTGGCATCTGATAAGGGTAGAGGTTGGCGATGGTGAAGCAGGTGTGGAAAAATGATGACACTGTGAGAAAGGAAGCAAACAGAGAAGCCAGTCTGAAACCAGCTTTTATAACCAACACTCACTTGAAAATGCCTTCTGAGGGCACATCCTCAATGGCACAGGAACCTCCCATGAGGCCCACACCCAACCACCATAATTGGATTAAGCCTTGGCCCTCTTCAAAATGATTAACATGGATTGGAAAAATTAATATCATCAAAATGTCCATAATACCAAAAGCAATTTATAGATTCAATGCAATCCCAATCAAAATACCAAGAACATTCTTTTCAGATCTAGAAAAAATGATGCTGAAATCATATGGAAACACAAGAGACCCTAAATAACTAAAGCAGTTTTATACAGCAAAAACAAAGCCAGAGGCATCACAATACCAGATTTAAAGGTATACTAAGGGGCAGTTAATAATCAAAACATCCTGGTACTGGCACAAAAATAGATGTGTAGACCAATGGAACAAAATAGAAACTCCAGAAATCAATTCACACATTTACAAACAACTTATTTTTGACAAAGGAACTAAAATCAATCCCTGGAGAAAGGACAGTCTCTTCAACAAATGGTGCTGGGAAAACTGGATCTGAATGTGCAGAAGTATGAAACTAGATCCTTACCTTATACCTTACACAAAATCCCACTCAAAATGGATCAAAGACCTAAATCTACACCTGATGCCATCAGATTACTGGAGAACATTGGGGAAACTCTGCAAGACATTGGCACAGGCAAAGACTTCTCAGAAAAGACCCCAGAAGCATAGTCAATCAAAGCCAAAATTGACAAATGGGATTACATCAAGCTGAGAAGCTTCTGTACTGCGAAGGAAACACTCAGCAAAGTGAAGAAGCAACCAACAGAATGTGAGAGAAAATATTTGCACACTACGAAACTGATAGAAGGTTATATCTAGAATCTCTAAAGAGCTCAAGAAACTCAACAACAATAAAACAAAACAACCCAGTTAAGAAATGGACAAAGGACTTGAGTAGGCATTTTTCAAGAGAGGAAATTTAAATGGCCAACAGACACTTGAAAAATGCTTAGGATCACTACATCAGGGAAATGCAAATCAAAACCACAATGAGGTTTCACCTCACCCCAGTTAGAATGGCTCTCATACAGAAATCAACAAACAGCAAATGCTGGCAAGGATGTGGGTGAAAAGGTACCCTAATCCACTCTTGGTGGGAATGTAAACTGGTTCAGCCACTGTGAAAGACAATATGAAGATACATCAGAAATCTGAATACCATATGATCCAGCCATCCCATTCCTGGGAATTTACCCAAACCTAAAGACATCAGCATATGAAAGAGTTATCTGTACCCCATGTTCATTGTAAATCAACTCACAATACCAAAGATAGAATCAACCCAGATGTCCATCAACTGATGACTGGATAAGGAAATTATGGTGTGTGTGTGTGTGTGTGTGTATACACACACACACTAAGGAGTACTAGTCAGCTGTAAAAAAAAAAAAAAAGAAATCCTGTATTTTGCAACAAAATGGATGAAACTGGAAACCATTATACTTAGTGAAATAAGTGAATCCCAAAAAAACAGATATCATGTTTTCCCCGACTAGTGGTAAATAATAGAGGACCTAAAATGTAATGTATTGAGTTGAAAGGCCATGTTGAGATATGATGATTGTTTACAGTCCTGTCTCTTCTGTTGAGGAAGTATTTTTTTTTCTTCATACTATTTGTTGAACTCTTTTATTAGTGTAAAGTTAACCTGATAATCACTTAGTAAACT
This sequence comes from Oryctolagus cuniculus, assembly GCF_964237555.1. Classification (NCBI taxonomy): domain Eukaryota; kingdom Metazoa; phylum Chordata; class Mammalia; order Lagomorpha; family Leporidae; genus Oryctolagus; species Oryctolagus cuniculus. Next base: position 94,935,130 of record NC_091435.1, read on the forward strand.
GAAAGTAGATCTCTATAAAAAGAAAGAGTGGGAGTGGGGGAGGGAGGAGGAAGAAGAGTTGGAGCATGGATGGGAGGGAGGAAACTACCATTATGTTCCTGAATATGTATATATGAAATACATGAAACTTGTAAAACTTAAATTGCAAAAAAAAATAATAATAAAGAAAAAAAGAACTGTTAACTTACAACTTTGGGGTTTAAACACACACATAACTTGGGGAGAGAAATACTGTTCAAACCCTAACAGCCTCCTATGGAAGAGTATTCACATACGTTCTTTTGAAGTATGTTTGTATAAATGTTCACAGATATAATTACAGAGGGCAGAAGAAGAATTGAAGATAATGATAAATCAAATGACCAGTATGTTTGAAAAGTCACAAAACCCAAAGAAACAAATAGAGCAATGCCTTTAGGCAGAATCCAAATTATTAAAAACAGCTAACACAGCGCAGACAACCTCAGCAACAGAAGCAGGGTTCACGACAGAGACAAGAAGATAGTATTAGGTTCCTGAGCTGAGGCTCCCAGCTGGGTGTCCCCTGTGTCCATCCCTACAGGGAATGGCACTTGGTCTTTCAATGACTGCACACATTTCACACAGAAAATGCATATTGTTCAAAAAACTCTTACTCTGTTCATGGACAAGCAGGCTTCTGGCCATATGAAAGCACAAATAAATAGAATATTATAGGGCCCTCCCCTCCTCAGTTTAGCCAACACAATTTGGTGTGGTCATAGTAATTCTGCAACGCTCTGCTAAATCTATGGTACTGCAATAGGCTGGGAGGTTTCATGTGACAAGAACATTGATAATATGCCAATGAATATATTAATTTCCCATCCAGTTTCTTGCCTCCTGCAGAAGTAATGACATTAAGCAGGTACAAGGACACAGAGCAGGCCAGGGGATGCCTGTGGCCCTGGGGCAGGTAAGGGGACTTACCAGAGCCAGGTGTGAGTTTCCATGTGAGACTGATAGAGCTCTGTCTTGATGATAGCAGGGGTTCCACAACAGTGAGCAATCACCAAAATTCAACAAACTACACTTATGAAGAGTGAATTTTATTCTGGGTAAATTACTTCAGTAAGCTGTGAAAAAAAGAAATAAAACCAAAATTAATTAAGAATTATTTAGGAAAACTGACACTCTACAATAAAATAAAAAAAAACACACAAAATCCATTGAAGAAATTTGTGCATAAAACTAACTTATTTTTAATGTTGTTTATTTCTGGAGTGATATTGTGGGTTCACTCTTCAAATGCCCATAAAAGTTGGCATTTGGTCAGGATAAACACAGAAGCCATTGAGCATATTGATTGATCAAGAACTAGGGTAATCATTTCTTTTCTTCATGCTACATATTTCACACCTCTTTGATTTTGATTGCACTCTCAATTGCTTTTTTTTTTGAAATATTCCAAAGCATACCTCTGTATACTGAATATTTTTGTTCAAGTCATCTTAGTAGGTGGCATGAGCTTTGATTGAATTATGTTCCTTGATTTTGTTTTCCATTTTAAATGTTATTGTAATGGATTATTTTTCACACAATTCTCTTGTATCTGCTTGTCACTCTGTTATTGCACTGAGGAAATATCCAAGTTCTTCCTGCAGTTAGCATGATAGATGTGGTAATGTGTGTACAATTTTTGCTTTTGTATGCTTTTAGTTTATTATCAAGTATGCATTCCATCAGTTTCCTTTGTGTGGCAATCAAAGCCCTATGAACCAGTAGCCATATCCATCTGCTTTATTACTGTGAGGAAATCAATTTGCTCAAAATTATATTATGTAGGGCCGGTGCTGCGGCTCAATAGGCTAATCCTCCACCTAGCGGCGCCGGCACACCGGGTTCTAGTCCCGGTTGGAGCGCCGGATTCTGTCCCGGTTGCCCCTCTTCTAGGCCAGCTCTCTGCTGTGGCCTGGGAAGGCAGTGGAGGACGGCCCAAGTCCTTGGGCCCTGCACTCCATGGGAGACCAGGAGAAGCACCTGGCTCCTGCCTTCGGATCAGTGCAGTGTGCTGGCCGCAGCACGCCAGCCATGGCGGCCATTGGAGGGTGAACCAACAGCAAAAGGAAGACCTTTCTCTCTGTCTCTCTTACTGTCCACTCTGCCTGTCAAAAAAAAAATTATATTATGTAAGTTGCCCATCAACATACATGTTCACAATTTCTCAGAATCATCTAAGATTACTGTAATTCTCACTGGTATGTGATATGTTTACCTTTTCTTGATTTTTATGGAACTGTAAAGTTTGATTTATTAATTTTTAAAGTAAAAAATAAACATTTTGTGTATTTCCTTTCCATTTTCTCCATTCATGCTCTGTGTAACTATAATTATAGAATATATATATATTTATGCTTTAAACATTTTTATTTCATTAACAACTTTACATGTTTCCATCAAGTTATCAGGATTATAATTTTAAATAGTTTTACATAATTATTCATTACCCACAACTGTTAACAGGTGAATTACCAAGTTTTATAGCAGATATTGCCTCAATATTTGGATGCCACCAAGTGGACAAACTGTGTAGTGCTGCTGAGACTGAACATCACATTGTTTTATAAAATAAAAAAAAAAAAACTTTTATGTTTAAAAATCATTAAAAGTTAATTTGAAATAAATAAAACATTAAGCCAAACCTTTTCATAAGTATGTTAGACCATGATGCTCCTGGAACAAAGCAACAAGGCCTCTCAGGAAGCAGAGTGAGGAAAACGTGCACAGACCATTTGGAAGCAGAGAGGGGCATCAGGGTACTTGTGTCCAGGTGGGCAAGGACTTGCTGCTTCCCCTAGGGGGCCACCAGTGTTTTCTCCCCACGGCCCTCCCCATTCCTGTCCAGGCTTCTACAGTCATAAAAGAGAGATGAATTCAGGAAATTGCCCTTAACCAGGGCCAACAAATCAATGACTTTTCCAAAGAACCCTTGGATGACGCGGAGCCACTGCCTGCCACTCAACACGGACGAGCACCACACTGTTCTGCCTGTGGTCCGACACTCTGATCTTTTAGGTTTTCTGGTAATTTTTAGCTTCTGAGTCTTGCTCATTGAAAGCTGACAACATCCATAGAATGAAAAGGAACAATTTAAGATGAAACAAACTAAATCTCTAGGAGTGCGATGAGAAGAGCTCTTAATGGAGAATGATAAAGAGTAAGTGCTGTGACGTAGCGAGTTAAGCAGCCACATGCAGTGCTGGCATCCCATATGGGCACTGATTCGAGTCCCAGCTGCTCCACTTCCAATCCAGCTCTCTGCTATGGTCTGGGAAAGCAGTAAAAGATGGTCCAAGTCCTTGGGCCCCTGCACCCACGTAAGAGACCCGGAAGAAGCTTCTGGCTCCTGGCTTCGGATCAGCCCAGCTCTGGCCAGTGCAGCCATCTGGGGAGCGAACCAGCAGATGAAAGACCTCTCTCTCTCTCTCTCTCTGCCTCTGCCTCTCTGTAACTCTGCCTTTCAAATAAATAAATTAATTTAAAAAAAAAAAAAAGAAGAAGAAGAATGATGAGTCCATAAAGTGAGAACCAGGGAGAGGGACAGAGTCAGTTGTTGACACGAGCTTCGGAGGCTCACAGCCCTACTATGCTAATTACAGAGCTAGTCTTTTTTTTTTTTTTTTTTTTTTTTTTTTTGACAGGCAGAGTGGACAGTGAGAGAGACAGAGAGTAATGTCTTCCTTTTTCCGTTGGTTCACCCTCCAGTGGCTGCTGTGGCCGGCACACTGCGGCTGGCGCACTGCACTGATCCGAAGCTAGGAGCCAGGTGCTTCTCCTGGTCTCCCATGTGGGTGCAGGGCCCAAGCACTTGGGCCATCCTCCATTGCACTCCCAGGCCACAGCAGAGAGCTGGACAGGAAGACAGAATCCGGCGCTCCAACTGGGACTAGAACCTGGTGTGCCAGCGCCGCTAGGTGGAGGATTAGCCTAGTGAGCCGCGGCGCCGGCCAGAGCTAGTCTTCTACATGCTGAAATGTTTGTTTGCTTGTTTTAATGTCATTTCTATTTCTGAATTGTAAAAGCAGTCATGTGGTTAGAAATCCTAAAGGTGCAGAAGGGTAAACAGTCAAAGGCCTCCCTCCAGCTGCACCTGCTGGCTGACCAGCCCCACTCCCAGAGGCAACATGACCCATTTCTGTGACTTCTTAAGGAAACGTTTCAGGTATAGACAACAGCTACATGTACACAGTCTCCCCCATCCTCTCATTTTTGTTACTCCAATGGAAACCACTATATTCAAGGATGTTTTCTCACTTAACAATACAATATATTTTAGGGTTCAATCCCATCAAAGCATACAGGTTCTCTTATTTTTAAGCTGTATCTTCTCCCATCACATGAATATTGCAGAGAGTATTTAAGGAACTCCTTACTAAAATGGACGTTTAGTTTATTTCCAATCTTGCCCTCTTTTTATTGTAATCTTCTCACCTAGAACTCTCCGGGTCAATCTCATTGCTTCTTCAGTTGTGTCTGAGTTCACAACTTCATCCAGAATCCCAAGCTTGTGTGCATCCCCTGCTGAAATATGTCTTCCTAAAACAGAAATGAAATACATCAAAGGAAGAAGTGAAATAAAAGCAAAAAACATTACTCTCTCCAGCAGGGAAGGTTGCGTTTCCTGGAGACAAACATGCATTAGTAAATAAAGTAAGTCAGAACTGCATTGACTGCTGTGGTGGACAGGATCACTGCAGGGGCAACCAGACACCTGGCATTCACGCTCCAACTCCAACCTTCACCGTTTGTGTGACAGTGAGGAGCATTAGCATACTCTCCTTGTTGGGATGGGAATCATTCCGCTTACCTTGGTAATCCCAAGTATTAAGTAAGAAAAGTATATCTTCTTTATATTCTACAAGCATCTAAAGAAACATAAAAAATGACTGATGGGGGCTGGGGCAGTGGCGCAGTAGATTAATCCTCCACCTGCAGCACCAGCATCCCATATGGGCGCCGGTTCTAGTCCCAGTTGCTCCTCTTCCGGTCCAGCTCTCTGCTATGGCCTGGGAAAGCAGTAGAAGATGGTCCAAGTCCTTGGGCCCCTGCATCCATGTGGGAGACCAGGAAGAAGCACCTGGCTCCTGGATTCGGATTGGCCCAGCTCCGGCTGTTGTGGTTATTTGTGGAGTGAACCATCGGATGGAAGACCTTTCTCTCTGTCTCTGTCTGTAATTCTACCTGTCAAATAAATAAATAAAATCTTAAAAAAATGACTGATGTACCAATAATATCAATAGAGATTGTAGCAGTGTGATCACCATACCCCAGCACACACCAGGGTTGGGGTTTTATTTGTTGATTTAAAAAACATTATCAGTGAAGCTGACATTCTAGAAGGTGTAAACCACACAGGATGATTGGGGAGCACTTCTCCCATTTTATTTTTTTGGCCACCCAGGCTTCTGATCCCTCCGTTAGGGTGTGGAATCGTTGTTCAGTGAGATTTGGAGCCCTGCCTGCTGCTACCGAAGCTGAAAAGGAAGCAGAGATGATTAGACAATGAGGGGTGGCGGTCTCGTGGCAGTGCAGTGTGGCCCATGAATCCCCAACCTTGGTGAATCCAGTATTCTTTTAGGGGTTTTTAGTCTGGAGTTAGTGATACTAAACAGCAGCAATAGGTTTAAACTATTGCTCATTTCACAGGGAGCAGCAGGTAGGGTCTGGTGGTTTGGGCTCCGGTAGCCTCTTGTGCGCATGCCTGGCCCTTATGACTTCCAGTACAGAATGTCACCTCTAAGGCAACAGAAATTCAGTGAGTGGTAGAATCACTAAATTCAGCCTTGGCAGTTTGCCACGAGGTGTAGACCTGGAATTTGATCTGCATATCCTGAGGAAGAAGGTAGGGTCAAAAGCATCCCTTCCCACAGGGCCAGTGGGGATGACTGCTTTGTCTTGTTTCAGGATGACATGACACAGCTGGCTTCCTTGCCCTGCCATCCTGTCTTCTGCAAAGCTGGCATCAGATCAGTCTTGGAGGCAACAATTCCAGTCACTGTGCTCCTACATACAGTGCTGGTGGACATCATTTCTGGGACAAAACCCTTGCTTCTTGCTTCCAAGTAGTACTTCGGAGAACTACAAATGGGTTTTCTTGATTACAGAAGCACTTGAGAGATTTTTGCCAGGGGACCCTCTGGAAGAGCAGCATTTGGGTGCTTTTCAGGAAGTGCCTTTGGGAATGTGTCCAGATCTCCTGGGGGAGTGGGGAGTGGCTGGGAGCTGCCAGGGGTCAAGATTTCTATAAAGATATCTTCTGCCTTGGATTCACCAAAGTAGAAGAGTTCCTCCGCTGTTGTTGCAGAGTTAGCTTGATTCCAAGAACGAAGGCCCTGAACACACGTCCCACCCATACGTCCACGCTGAGCTTGTAACTCAGTTTTCCGTGTGCCACCCTCCGGGCCAAGGTCAGCCAGTGTCCAGGGCTCTCAGGAGAGCAGTGCGTAGAACTCTGATGAGGAGACCCCAGGCACTGGGGCGAGACCACTCCTCTCTGAGCTGCACCATCTCAATGTGTCCCAGTCATCTTCAGGGTTTCTTTTCCAACCTTTAAGAACTAATTTTCTTTTTCTAAATGAAACCCCTTTTTAAAAAAAAAAAAAAAGATTTATTTATTTACTTGAAAATCAGAGTTACACAGAGAGAGAAAGAGAGGTCTTCCATCAGGTGGTTCACTCCCCAGTTGGCTACAACGGTCAAAGCTGTGCACATCCAAAGCCAGGAGCCAGGAACCTCTTCAGGGTCTCCCATGCAGGTGCAGGGGCCCAAGCACTTGGGCCATCTTCTACTGCTTTCCCAGGCCATACCAGAGAGCTGGATCGGAAGTGGAGCAGCTGGGACTCGAACTGGCGCCCATATGGAATGCTGGCACCGAAGGCCGTGGCCTTAACCCGCTCCCCCACAGTGCTGGGCCTATAAATGGAACCCTTTTAAAGGGTAAAAAAAAGATACCAGATTTCCTCTAATTCACTGTGAATTTTCTTATACAAATCACAAATCCATCACATTCTGGCTGTTTTTAATCTCTTCATTATTTAAAAAATAGTGATATCTCCTTCAGCAGTGCCTTGGGAAAAGGCCAGTGCTACTTCACTTGTTTTCTTTTGTCTACAAAGCCAGTTTGGTTTTTTCCCCTGATTTCCCCCACAATACCCTTGCCTTTCAGACTTACTCACCATAGAGCCACAAAACCCACTGTTCCCCACAGGCTTCAATTTCTGTGACCCTCAAGAGTCACAGATTCATTTTGCACCACTATGATTTTCTCCTTTATTTTACGCTTCTTTGCTTCCATTCTATTTTGTCTTTTAGAGAATAACCTGTCTCACGTGCTTAGAATTTCTGTAGCCTATTGGAGTGGAGGCATTCTGTTATGAATTCTACATTACATATGTAAAATAGTTCACATTGTAAAAATCTACTTATCATGCCAATGCAACAGTAAACAATTTCTAACTTGATGCAATGAAGAAATTTAACACTTTTTTCTCTCTTCTCATATATAATTTATAACTTCCAATTCCATTTATAAGAAAAACAAAAGCCTTGGGACAAGTGCTGTGGCGCAGCAGATTAAGCCACTGCTTGCAAAGCTGGCACCCCATGTGGGTGCTAGTTCAGGTTCCAACTGCTCCACTTCCGATCCAGGTCCCTGCGAGTGTGCCTGGGAAAGCCCCGGAAGCTGGCCCAAGTGTTTGGGCACCTGCACCTACAGAGGAGACCAGGAGGAAGCTGCTGCTTCCTGGCTTCAGCCTGGCCCAGCCCTGGCTATTGGAGTCATTTGGGGAATGAACCAGCAGATGGAGGATTTCTCTCTGTCTCTCCCTCTCTCTGTAACTCTGCCTTTCACATAAATTTTAAAAATCTTTTTCAGGGGCCGGCGCTGTGGTGCAGCGGGTTAAAGCCCTGGCCTGAAGCACCGCCATCCCATATGGGCGCCAGTTCTAGTCCCAGCTGCTCCTCTTCCAGTCCAGCTCTCTGCTGTGGCCTGAAAAAGCAGTGGAGGATGGCCCAAGTCCTTGAGCCCCTACACCACGTGGGAGACCCAGAGGAAGCTCCTGGCTCCTGGCTTCGGATAGGTGCAGCTCCGGCCCTTGCGGCCATCTGGGGAGTAAAACCAGCGTATGGAAGACCTCTCTCTCTGTCTCTACCTCTTTCTGTAACTCTTTCAAATAAATAAAATAAATCTTAAAAAAATCTTTTTAAAAGCTTTTTAATGCATATGAATCTATATTATCTTGTAATTGAGCTCATGCACACACAGTCTTGTGTGATGGGTGATGGCTTACGCACAAAAACAGAGTTCTACAAGCAAGTCAGTTATTTTAGTTCCAGGACACCTTTGCATCTTTTGGAGGGCTCCAAAGAGTATTATTTTTATATAGCTTATATCTATCAATATTTATTGCATTAAAATTAAAACTGAGGCTGGCACCACGCCTCACTAGGCTAATCCTCTACCTGCGGCACCAGCACTCTGGGTTCTAGTCTCGGTTAGGGCACCAGTTCTGTCCTGGTTGCTCCTCTTCCAGTCCAGCTCTCTGCTGTGGCCCAGGAAGGCAGTGGAGGATGGTCCAGGTGCTTGGACACCTGGCTCCTGGCTTTGGATTGGTGCAGCGCTGGCCATAGCGGCCATTTCGGGGGTGAACCAACAGAAGGAAGACCTTTTTCTCTGTCTCTCTCTCTCTCTCTCACTGTCTAACTCTGTCACTAAAAAAAAAATTAAAACTGAAAATCATGTGGCCGGCACTGTGGCGTAGTGGGTAAAGCCGCCGCCCAAAGTGCCAGCATCATATATGGGTGCCAGTTCTAGTCCTGGCTGCTCCTCTTCCGATCCACCTCTCTGCTATGGCCTGGGAAAGCAGTAGAAGATGGCCCAAGTCCTGAGCCCCTGCACCCACATGGGAGACCTGGAAGAAGCTCCTGGCTCCTGGCTTCTGATCGGCACAGTGCTGGCAATTGCAGGCAACTGGGGAGTGAATCAGCGGATGGCAGACCTCTCTCTCTCTGTTAATTCTGACTTTCAGGTAAATAAATAAATATTTCTAAAAAAACCTGAAAATACTTAAAATGTTTCTTTATTAATTCATTCCAAACAATGATGAACTCATTACATGCTAACATTCACTTTTGTGCAATGTAATTAGGTTTCAAAAATTATTTTAAAATTAGCAAAAAGAGTGAAATTTAATATTTTTGTAATTATTTTCACATATCACTTATAATAGATGCCTGAATTCTCCCATCTGCTTCTACATTCAATCTCTTATACTATCCCATGACATACAGCAAACCCTGGAAAATTCCACTGTACACTTGTGAGAGATGAAAAAGGCAAGTAATTGGTGCCAGCACTGTAGCATAGCAGATAAAGCTGCCACCTGCAGCTCTGGCATTCTGTATGGGCATCAGTTCAAGTCCTGGCTGCTCCACTTCTGATCCAGCTCCCTGCTAATGTGCCTGGGAAAATGGTGGAAAATGACTAAAGTCCTTGGGCCCCTGCACCCTGGGGAGACCCAGAGGAAGTTACTGGTTTCTGGCTTTGAATTAGCCCAGCTCCAGCCATTGCGGTCATTTGGGGAGTGAACCAGCGGACAAAGATCTCTCTCTCTCTCTCTCTGTCTCTCTCTCTCTCTGTATCCCTCCCTTTCTCTCTCTGTAACTGTGCCATTCAAATAAATATTTTTTTAAAAAAAGGCAAGAAATGTCTTATTATTAGGAAAATAGTTGTGACCTCGTGGACCCCTAATGGTTTAAAACATAGCTGGGAGTACCTAGACCACACTTTAAGAACTTTGATGTAGAGGCTGGTGCTGTGGTATTGCGGGTAAAGCCTGGCTTCAGATTGGCCTAGCTCCAGCCATTTTGGCTATTTGGAGATTGAACCAGCAGATAGAAGGCTCTCTCCCTCTCTCTCTCTCTTTTTCTCCCTCCCTTCCTCCCTCCCTGCCTCGCTGTAACTCTGACTTTTGAATAAATAATAAATAAATCACTGAAAAAAGAACCTATGATTTAGAATATCAATGTAAGTCTACATAGCTCCTAAATGTTTCATATGCCTAGCATTTGTAGATTTATTTCCTTGTTTCAGTTCCTGTGTAAATAACCTTTTGTTCTGTTTCTTTGTATCTTCTGGAAGCTTGCAGTAATCTATCTCCTGAAAGTTTAAAATCTGTAGCAAAATGCATTAAGGCATTTTTATCTCTTCATCAGTCTTTCCAGAAAAACTGTGTGCTTGCTACACTCTCTGATTCTATTTCATCGCCAAAGTGTTCTATTTTTTCTTTTGGTGATTGCTTCTCATCTTTTCGCTTTGTGCTTAGGGAGCTCTTATTCAAAGCACAAATTTCTGCCGTCTGCCTTCCATGTCTGTTGCCATCATTTATATTTATCTTTCTATTAAATTCTTCTGAATTCTATAAACATGCCTCTATTTATCCTCTATGTTATTAACTCAGTTATCTTATCTGTTGAGTCTTTTCCTCTTTGCCCCCCCCCCCCCCCCCAGTTAGTAAAACATTTATTTCAAGCATTAGGTATTTTAAACACAGCAGTTCAAGTTGCTGCAGCAGGCCCAACCACACCTGCTCCAACAGGACCTCTGCTGCCATCTCCTGGGCAGCTCCCATAATAGCTATACAAATGAGTTCAAAATCAGTTGTGTCAAATTTTAGTTTTCAAAATAATCAAGGTACATACAATGCTAGTGGCACTGGTTTAGACATTGCCCACCTTGTGCTTTGTAAAACCTGAACCAACAAAGAAATTCTGCATGACTGATGTTCTCCAAGGCTCATGCGTACCAGAGAACTTATGCCTCTCACTGTGGCATTTTTCTTTACTCTATATACCACAAGATGATTTCTCACCATGAAGTCTCATTATGCTCCCCTTCCACAGTTCAAATACTTAATAATAGGCCTTCCTAATATTGCAATTCTGTCTTCATTCTGCCTTGCCAACTCATGATGGTGGCAGCTGGTCCATGCCTTTGGGGCACACAGATGGCCAAGGTCTTCACTCTTCTGGAATCTTCCTGTTGGTCCCAGGCCTTATCTGGTGCACAGGATTCTTTGGTGAGCTCTCCACTGATCCTGTGGATATAAAATGTACCATGCTACCATTTCCATGTGGCAATCTTCCTGCCTTTCTAGGTGAGCTATATTCTTTTCTTAATAAGTAAATCTTTAAAAAAAAATAAAATAAGGGACATTTCATTCAACAGTTACAGAATACATATTCTTCCCATCAATGCATGGATCATCCTCTAGGGCAGACCACATATTGGGCCACAAATCAAGTCTCAGTAAATTTTAAAAGATTAAAATTATTTCATTTATCTTCTCAGATAATAAATAAAACTAGAAATCAACAAAAAGAATAATAATGTAACATTTACAAGTACTGGAAAATTAAACAACATGCCACTGAAGGAAGAGCCTAGGACCTGATGGTATTACTACCGAATTCTACAAAACATTTAAGGAGGTACTAACTTCAATGATTTTCAAATTACTACAAAATATTAAACAGGATAGAAATCTGCCAAACTCTTTTGATGAGACCAGCATCACTTTGATACCAAAACTGAACAAAGACAAAATGCCAAAAGAAAACTACCAACCTATATACTTGATGAAAAGAGACACAAAAATTCTCAACAAAATACTAGCAAACTAAATCCAACATCATATGAAAAGATCATATATCATGATCAAGTTGTAGTTATCCCAGAGATGCAATGGTGTTTTTTTTAAAGATTTATTTATTTATTTTAAAGTCAGAGTTACACAGAAAGAGAAGGAGAGGGAAAGGGAGAGGGAGAGGAAGAGGGAGAGAGAGAAAGAGAGACAGATCTTCTAACCTCTGGCTCACTCTTCAATTGGCTGCAATGGCCAGAGCTGTGCTGATCCAAAGCCTGGAGTCAGGAGCTTCTTCTGGGTCTCTCACAAGAGTGCAGGGGCCCAAGGTCTTGGGCCATCTTCTATTGCTTTCTCAGGCCATAGCAGAGAGCTGGATCAGAAGTGGAGCAGCCAGGACTTGAACCAGTGCCTATATGGGATCCTGGCACTGCAGGAAGTGGCTTTACCCACTATGCACAGCACCTGTTTGGGCAGGTGTTTTAATGAAGCTCAATGAACTTTAAGAGAACACAGAGATGATTTAACATTGTATCACAGAGACTTGATTGACTGATGGAAGTATTTAAACAAAATCAAACAGAAATCCTTGAGTTTAAAAGTATGCTGAGGGTCTGGCACTGTGGAATAGCAGGTAAAGCTGCCACCTGCAGTGCCTGCATCCCATGTGGGTGCCAGTTTGAGTCCTGGCTGCTCCAGTTCCAAACCAGCTCTCTGCTATGGCCTGGGAAAGCAGTGGAAAATAGCCTAAGTCCTTGGGCCCCTGCACCTATCTGGAAGACCTGGAAGAAGCTCCTGGTTCCTGGCTTTGGATCGTGCAGCTCCAACCATTGTGGCCATTTGGGGAGTGAACCAGCAGATGGAAGGCCTCTTTCTCTCTCTCTCTCTGCCTCTCTGTAACTCTGCCTTTAAAATAAATAAATAAATCTTTTTAAAAAAAAGTATGCTGAGGCCAGTGCCGCGGTTCACTAGGCTAATCCTCCGCCTTGCGGCACCGGCACACCGGGTTTTAGTCCGGGTCGGGGTGCCAGATTCTGTCCCGGTTGCCCCTCTTCCAGGCCAGCTCTCTGCTGTGGCCAGGGAGTGCAGTGGAGGATGGCCCAAGTACTTGGGCGCTGCACCCTCATGGGAGACCAGGAGAAGCACCTGGCTCCTGCCATCGGATCAGCATGGTGCGCCGGCCGCGGCGGCCATTGGAGGGTGAACCAACGGTAAAGGAAGACCTTTCTCCCTGTCTCTCTCTCTCACTGTCCACTCTGCCTGTCAAAAAAAAAAAAAAAAAAAAAAAAAAAAAAAAAAAAAAAAGTTTGGTGAATGAAATAAAAAATCTGAGAGCAAGTATCAGCAGCAGGATAGATCAAAGAGAAGAAGGAATCAGTGGAGGGATCCAAGATGGTGGAATAGGGAGGGAGATGACTGATCTAATCCTGGAAAAGATAGTTTAATAAATGTGGAGACAGTGTAGTCTCAGGGAAGAGTTAGGAAAGAAAATGGCAGAGGAAACTCTTCTGTAATTAGAGGGACACGGTGGACCTACCTGGAGGGCACGGATGCCCACGGCTCAGGACTCCAGCTGCCGAGAGCCTCCGTACCAGTGCTGGAAAGTGAGGAGCAGAGAAAGCAGGAAAAGAAAGAATGAAAACCAGATTTTTGTATGAGATCTCTTCAAAATGTTTATGATAAATGTATATTATGAAAATGTTACACATAGATTTCCAAAATAAAATTGTACCAAAAAAAAAAAAGAATCAATGATCTCAAACATAGGCTGTTTGAAAATACACAGTGAGAAAAAAAAAGAAAATATACAGTGAGAGGAGAAAAAGGAAAAAATAAATAATCATGAGGAATGAAGAAAGCTTCCAGAGACTTTCAGTTAGCACTAAAAGAGCAAACATATGATTTGTTGGGGTTCAAGAGGGACTTGAGAAAGTCAAAAGGGAAGAAAGCATATTCAAAGAGATAATAACAGGAAACTTCCCAAACCTAGAGAAAGATATAACTACCCAGATACAGGAAGGTCAGAGGTCACCATTCAGATTCAACTCCACACTTCCACAGTACTGACAGGAAAACAACTGCCAACCAGGATTCTACTCAGAAAATTTTTTCTTTAGATAGGAAAGAGAAAGACAGACATCCCAGACAAACAAAAGCTGAGAGAGTTTATCATCACCAGATCTGTATTACAAGAAATTCCACAGGGAGTTCTTCAAACTGAAAGAAAGATTCTCATGAGTAAGAAAAAAATATCAGAAGGTAGAAAAGAACAAAACTAACTACATGGACAAATTCAGAATGCTCTAATATTGTAAATATGTTGCATACACTATTCCTATATTTTTACAGATTTATTTATTTGAAAGAATTACAAAGAGAGACAGAGAGACATCTCCTATTCCTTAGTTCACTCCCCAAGTGATTGCTAAGGCCGGGGCTGGGCCAGACCAAATCCTGAGCCAGGAATTTCTTCCAGGTCCCCCATGTGGATGCAGGGTCCAAATACTTGGGCCATCTTTTGCTGCTTTCCCAGGCACATTAGCAGGAAGCTGCATCAGAAGTGAAGCAGCTGGCACTCAGACACCCATATAGGATGCTGGCATTGCAGGTGTGTGGCCTTACCTGCTATGCCACAATGTTGGCCCCAACCACTCATATATTTATTATAAAGACTGAAAAGCAAAACTATTAAAAGTACTGTCTACATTAATATGTTAAGAAATTGGAAATAAAGGATGATGTAAAATAGGACATCAAAAATTCCAAATGTGAGGAGGAATGAAGTTAATGTAGAGTCTCTTGTGAGTACTTTTTATCTCCTTTTTTATTTTTATTTCCATCTTTATAATCAACATTAAACTTTTGTAATTCTCATGGTAACCACAAAGCAAAAATCTATAGTATACTTACAAAAAAAAACTAGCAATGTACCAAAACACACTACTAGAGAACATCATTTAATCACAAAAGTAGATTGTACGAGAGGAAGAAAGACAAAACCTACAATAAAACTAGAAAACAAGTATCAAAATGGCAGTACTAAGACCTTACCTATCAATAATCACCATATATTTCAATGAATTAAACTCTCTAATCACAATTAGACTCAACTGTATGCTACTGGCAAGAAATTCACTTCACCTCTCAGGGCATGCACAGACTGAAAATGAAAGGAAGGGATAAGATATTCTAATCAAATGGAACCCCCCCCCCAAAAAAAAAAACAATAGTCATACTTTCATCAGATAAAGTAGTTTTAAAATCAAAAGCAGTAAAAATAGACAAAGAATGTCATCATATAATAAAAGGTTCAATTTAGCAAAAAAGAAATAACATTTGTAAGTATATATGCACCCAGTATGGAGCATTCAAATAAATAAAATAAATACTAATAGACCTAAAGGGAGAGATAGACTCCAATACAATAATAGTATGAGACTTTAACACCTCACTTTGAGAAATGGGTTGATCACCCAGCCAGAAAAACAACAAAGAAACAGCAGAATTAAACTGCAACCAAATCAAATGAACCTAACAGACACTTACAGAATATTACACCCAACAGCTGCAGCATACTCCTTCTTCTCAACAGCATCCGGGACATTCTTCTGGATAAACCCTATGGTATATCACAAAGGTAGTCAACAAATTTTTAAAAATTGAAATCATATTTAGTATCTTTTCTGATCACAACACAATGAAACTAGAAACCAATAACAAAAACAACTTTGGAATACACATGGAAATTAAACAAATTACTCCTGAACAACCAATGAATCAGAGAAGAAATCAAGAAGGAAATTAAAAATTTTTTGAAATAGATGAAAATGGAAACATAACAAAATTGATAGAATACAGCAAAAGAAGTACTAAGCGGGAAGTTCTTAGCAATCAATGACTAAATCAAAAAAGTAGAAGGATCTCCAATAAACAACCTACCACTGCATCTCAGGGAAAGAGAAAAACAAGAAAAAAACCAAACTCAAAAATTAGTAGAAGTAAAGAAGAAAAATCAGACCAGAAAGAAATTAAGAGCTGATTCTTTGAAAAGATAAACGAAACAAACCCTATACTAGACTCAGGGGGAAAAAGAAGTGAGAAGCTTAAATAAGAACTGAAAAGGGAGACACTACAACCAACTGACACCAAAGAAATACAAAGAATCAGGGCCAGCACTGTGGTTTAGCTGCCTGTGGTGCCAGCATCCTATATGTGCACCAGTTCAAGCCCCAGCTGCTCCACTTCCTATCCAGCTCTCTGCTATGGCCTGGGAAAGCAGTAGAAGATGGCCCAAGTCCTTGGGCCCCTGCACCCACATGGGAGACCTGGAAGAAGCTCCCGGTTTCTGGCTTCGGATCAGCCCAGCTCTGGCCGTTGTGGCCATTTGGGGAGTGAACCAGCAGATGCAAAACTTTCTCTTTCTCTCTCTCTCTGCCTCTGCCTCTCTGTAACTCTGCTTTCAAATAAATAAATCAATATTTTAAAAATATACAAAGGATCTGGGGCCTACATTGTGGGGTAGCAGCTTAGGTCATATCAGAGCAGCTGGTTGGAGTCCTGGCTGCTCTGTTTCCAATACAGCTCCCTGCTAATGTGCCAGGGAGGGCAGTGGAAGATGGCCCAAATGTTTGGCCCCTGCCACCAATGTGAAAGACCCAGATGGAGTTCCAGGCTCCTGGCTTCAGCCTGTGCCAGCGCCAGCCGTTGCAGCCATTTAGGGAGGGAACCATCAGATCGAATATCTCTCTCACTCTTTCTCTGCCTCTCTCTCTGTCATTTTGCCTTTCAAATAAACAAATCTTTAAACAAAACAAAAAAAGAGGCCAGTGTTGAGACGTAACAGGCAAAGCTGTTGCCTTCAATGCCTGGCAACCCATATGGGTGACGATTTGAGACCCAGCTGCTCCACTTTCCATTCAGTTCCCTGCTAATGTGCCTAGGAAAGCAATGAAAGATGGCCCAAGTTCTCTGGCTTCTGCACCCATGTGGGAGACCTAGAAGAAGCACCTGACTCCTGGCTTTGGCCTGGTCTGGCCCCAGTCATTGTGGCCATTTGGGGAGTGAACAAGTGATGGAAGATTTCTCTGTCTCTGTCTCTCTCTCTGTGTAACTCTTTCAAATAAATAAATAAATAAATAAATCTTTTTTAAAAAAAGAAATACACAGGATCAACAGAGGTTATTATGAACAATTATACACCAACAAATAGGATAACATAGAAGAAATGGCCAATCCCTGTACACAAAATTGAATCATAAAGCAACAAAATACTTAAACAGACCAATAATAAGTAACGAGATGTTATCAACAATAAAAAGGTTTTTTAAGGCATTTTCCTCTCAAGGGTTTTAAAAATAAACAATCCTAGAAGTCACAAAGTTCTTGAAGTCAGTTTGTCATGGACTCACTTCCTCCGCTATTCTCTGGAAACCTAAGGCCCACAATTCCATGATGCTAGTACTTTCTCAGGACGTGCGTGTGAAGTATTTAATTCTTGAGGGGAAAGTCACAGGAGAATGGGGATCAGTAGAGGTAAAAGCATTTTTTTATTTCCCTTCCCACCCTTAAAATCCTCCAAAGAATGAAAGAGAAATAATTCCATCTTTTAAAAGATGAGGGAAACAAGATTAGTGTTTTCAGTACCAAAAAATAATAAGGTAATTCATATATTAACAAGTTCAATTCAGCCATGACACAATGTGTATATATTTCAGAACATCATGCTGTATATACATCCTAATTATATATATATATAAAACTTTTACTTCTCAATTAAAAAAATAAAAATGCTTTAAAAGTAGAAAAAGCTAAATGCCCATCAACTGTTGAATGAATAAACAAGAAGTGGTTATGTCTACACAAGGGAATATAATTTGGCTAGAAAAGGGAATGAAACATTGATACATGCTACAACATAACTGAATCTTAAAACACTATTGTAAAGGAAAGAAGCCATTCACAAAGAACTATATATTACATACTCCCATTGGTATAAGATTCCCAGAATGGGAAAATTAATAGAGACGGAAAGTAGATTAATGGGTGCCAGGGTCTGGGAGGAGGGGGAATGAGGAGGGACTGCTAATGGATGTGGGGTTTCCTACTGGGGATGATGAAAATATTCTGGAACTAGATAGCAGTGAGGGCTATACTGAATACCACATTAAAAGAGTGGATTTTTAAAAAAGATTTATTTATTTATTTATTTAAAAAGCAGAGTTACAGAGAGGGAGAGACAGACAGAGCTATCTTCCATCTGCTGGTTCACTCCCAAACTGGCTGGGGCTTGGCCAGGCGGAAGCCAAGAGCCAGGAGCTTCTTCCAGGTCTCCCATGTAGGTACAGTGGCTCAAGGACTTGGGCCATCTTCTGCTGCTTTCCCAAGCACATTATCAGGGAACCAGATCAGAAGTGGAGCAGGGGCCGGTGATGTGGCACAGTAGGTTAATCTTCCTCTTATGACGCCGGCATCCCATATGGGCAACGGTTCAAGTCCAGGCTGCTCCTCTTCCAATCCAGCTGTCTGCTGTGGGCTGGGAAAATAGTAGAAGATGGCCCAAGTCTTTGGGCTCCTGCACCCACATGGGAGACCAGGAAGAAGCACCTGGCTCCTGGCTTCGGATTGGCGCAGCTCCAGCTGTTGCAGCCAACTGGGGAGTGAACCAACGGATAGAAGACCCTTCTCTCTGTATCTCCCTCTCACTGTCTGTAACTCTCTCAAATAAATAAATAAAATCTTTAAAAAAGGCTGGTGCTGCAGTTCAATAGGCCGGCACACCAGGTTCTAGTCCCGTTCGGGGCCCAGGATTCTGTCCCTGTTGCCCCTCTTCCAGTCTAGCTCTCTGCTGTGGGCCGGGAAGTGCAGTGGAGGATGGCCCAAGTCCTTGGGCCCTGCACCCCATGGGAGACCAGGAGAAGCACCTGGCTCCTGGCTTCAGATCAGCGCCGTGCACCAGCTGCAGCGGCCATTGGAGGGTGAACCAACGGTGAAGGATGACCTTTCTCTCTGTCTCTCTCTCTCTTACTGTCCACTCTGCCTGTCAAAAAAAAATTAAAAAAAAAAGAAGTGGAGCAGCTGAGACTTGAACCGGTGCCCATATGGGATGCTGGCATAGCACACGGCAGTTTAACTCACTATGCCACAGTACTAGCCCCAAAAGTATGAATTTTTATGGTATTTGAATTATGTCTCAGTGAAAAAAGAGAGAGAATATGTGTTGTTATCTGCCATTGTGTGAATCTCATTGCCTGAAACAGACTGCTCATACAAACCTGGATGGCAGAGCTTGCTACACACCTGGACTCTCTGGTATGCCTGTTGCTCCTAGGCTACAAATCGGCATAGAACATAATAGGTGGTATCTGTGTATCTATAGGTGGCATTGTGTATATAAACAAGTCTAAATATAGAAAAGCTACAATAAAAACACTAGTGATAGGACATTTTCAGCTACTTTATACATTTATGGAAACACTGTTGGATATGTGCTCTATGTTTGACCAACATGCTATTATACACAGCGTGACTGTACTTCTTGCTGGGTAAAGGATGGCTATACAATTAGCCAAAATTAGCTTAATCAGTGCTTCTAAGAGAAGAGATGGCTCTCCGCCCTTTCAACTAACCCCACCTTTTTATTATTGTGTCCTTTATTTTTAAAAATCTAACATGGGGTGCCGGCGCTGTGGCACAGTGGGTTAACGCCCTGGCCTGAAGCGCCAATTCGAGTCCTGGCTGCTCCTCTTCTGATCCAGCCCTCTGCTATGGCCTGGGATAGCAGAAGATGGCCGAAGTCCTTGGGCCTCTTCACCCATTTGGGAGATTGGGAAGAAGCTCCTGGCTCCTGGCTTCTGATTGGCACAGCTCCGGCCATTGCGGCCATCTGGGGAGTGAACCATTGGATGGAAGACCTCTCTCTGTCTCTCTCTCTCTCTCTGTCTCTCTCTCTGCCTCTCCTCTCTAACTATTTCAAGGAAAATAAATAAAAAATCTTTTAAAAAATCTAACACATGGGGAAAAGAGGAAAATGAAAATGGTCGTCACCACATTAATAGATTGAAGCTGACTGAGAGGGCCCACAGCCTCCTAGTGGTGTAAGGGTCACAGCTTCAGAAACGACTTTCTCCCTTTAATCCTGTCTGGGATGGAAAACATTTCCTCAATGCTGGCAGAAACTTACAGCTTCTTTTACCATAGGAGGTCTTATTTTGTTTTGTTTTTAACAAAAGGTCATTAAATACATTTATGTCCTGTGCCCCAGGAGTTTTGGAAGAAAGATATAGAAAAGAAAGGTAATAGAAAAAAAATCAAACTATACAACATATAGGGATTGGTTTTGTTTCACAAAACTTTGTTTTCGGTTCTGTATTTGTGTTGAGCTGCTTTGTAGAACATGAGGGTTCCAGGAGAGGTCTCATAATCAGGAATCAGGCTTGTTCTATCCTTATAAAGAGGGCTGGTGTTCAGACACAAGTGGAAGGAAGCTCAGGAGGTAGCAATGAAGGATTTAAATTATTTGTTTGAGCAAGAAAACATTCACATAAGAAACACCCAGTGAGCTAGGAAAGGATAATTGCTCACATAAAATCAGAAATAGGAAGGGGAAAGAGAAGGAAGGGGGAAAGGAAATAAAAGTATAAAACAAAGCAAACCAGAAAAATCAGGGAACCTGTCAAACTCGATGAATTTGCTAGGACGTACGCCACCACCTACAAACAGTTCAGGAGAGGACAGACAGGAAAGGGAAGGAAGTATTTGCTTCCAAGTGAAATAAATTTGTTGAGGCTGAAGGGGAGCCTAAGCAGCAGGGCCTGTTGTCAGGGGCTTGGAGCAGACCTCTGGCCAACAGGAACAATGACAACCACCATCTGTGAAAGGCCCTGTGGGCCAGCATAGGTTAAGCTGACACTTGTAACACTGGCATCCCATATTGGAGTGTGGATTTGAGTCTCAGCTGCTCTGCTTCCAAGCCAGTCCCTGCTAATGGGCCTGAAAAGGTAGTAGAGGATTCCCCAAGTACTTGGGCCCCTGCCACCCACATGAGAGACGTGGATGGAGTTGCAGGCTCCTGGCTTCGGCCCATCCCAGCTGATGCAGCCATTTGTGGAATGAACCAGCGGATGGAAGATCACTCTCTCTTTATCTCCTTCTGTCTGTCTCTCTTACAAATAAGTAAATAAATAAATAAATCTTAAAAAAGAAAAGGAGTTACCAACATTCCCCCTACAGGGGATGGAGGATGGAAACAAATTAAGTAGCAGAAAATATTGCTACTTATGGGTGCTACAATATGAAAATTTTGTTCCCAAAGTCTAGATGGGCATAGTTTCCCATTATAAGAAGGAGCTGCACCAGCATACTGATACTCTGTCAATATACAAATAAGTCTGGAAGTGATATGTAATCCTATTATTTATGTTTTCCCTTGTCAAAACCAATTAACAGATATTTTGCTTTTTTCTGGGAATGGCAAGTTAGTAAAATGTCATCCTTGTGTGATTTTATTCATGCAACCTATTATTAAATCTTATAATTAAAATTTAAACAAGAATTATAATATTAATACCAATGATAAATCTGACAGTAGGATTAAAAAACTGAAATTGATAGGTCTCCCCTCCTTTCAATTTTTTTGTTAACAGCAGCATAAGAATTTTGACCAAAGATCTTTCTATCTCTGCCTTGAATGTTCTATGTCATTATAATTCCCACTAATCCTACTTGCTATAGATGGCAGGCTCTTTGTAATGGTGATGAATAACAATACTTTTTCCAGAGTTATTGTACAGTGAAACCAAATTAACTTCATTAATTTCCAATGGGACAAAATTGATCTCACTTTTAAAAGTAATGTTCCAACTGTAGTATACAAGAAAGTTCCCACAATGAAATAAAAGATAAACCACACTTTTTAAAAGAAATTTCTATTTAATAGGCTTATTCGCACATGAATCATTTCCAAAGCACTAAGCCCTGAGGTTTAGAATGGATCAGGAGAAATAATTTTTGCATTTCTGGACTACAGCACAGTTTTCCTCTACTCACTGCATTGATATTTACCTTGTTTTTTGAAATGTTAAGTCACTTTATTGTCCGATCCTAAAGCTTTTAGCCACACACTGTAAAGGCAGCCTGGACCTCAAGTTGGGGTGAAGTTGGATCAAGGTCTTGTTGAATCAAGACCTTTGGGACTGAAAGCTTGCCTGGGATACCAAAGTTTCAAGCAAGCAGAAAGATTCAGCATGAAGGTGCCGCTGCCAGGCCCCGTTCAGGCCCAGCCCCCTATTTAGTAGCCATGGGAGGAGAGTTCAATGCCAAGACTAACCAAGCTAATCTAGAGGGAAAGGCCCTGGAATATATCAATTGCTGCATGTCAGTGTCATTCTGGGTTTCAACCAGAGTCAAGGCCTGCAGGTCCCTCAGGCTGGTAAGGCCCACACTGTCCCCAGGCTGCAGGTGACTGAGCCTATCTGACTACACTGACAGGTGGGTTTCAGAGCTGGGTGAGGCCCAGGTAGTTGGGCAGCCACAGATACTCAGTCACCTCTCATTCTCACTATAGAGACAAGCCCTTTTTCTGCGGACACCAGACCAGACCCTCAAGGAGAGGCACATACTGGGCCAGTGGGAGCCACCCATCCCCCATCCACCTCCCATTGTCTGACATGTCTTCCTCACCCTACAAATCTCTTTCTTTGTCTTAGCTTCCATCCTACTCCCCACCACAAAGTGCATCAGTGAGGACAATGTTAAACTGTGGAGTTGTCTGCAAGTCTTCGTTGGCAACCCCCTGGCGAAGAGGAACAGGCTTCTCAGAACAAGTTCGGGATTCGCTGAATGGGGCCAGCTGTCCTCATCACACTAGTCATCTTCCCTATCCTTCTGACCAGGAATGGGTATGTTGTGCCCCGGCAAGGATGGGACATGATACACATCCGAAAAACACATAAAATACATAAGTCAGCCACTTCACCTAAAAGAGTATGGTACTAATATCCAACAAATGTTTATATACCATCAGATGCACATGCTTGTCTTACAGTCACAGAAACTAGTGAAGTCTACCAGGTTCTTTTTTTACATTTAAATACTTATTTGAAAAGCTAAGTAACAGAATGAGAGGGAGAGAGAGAGAGATCTTCCATCACTGGTTCATTCCCCAAATGGCCACAACGAACAGTGCAGGGCCAGGCCAAAGTCAGGAGGCTGGAACTCCATCTGTCTCCCAAATGGGTTGCAGGAGCCCAAGCACTTGAGCCATCATATGCTGCATTAGCAGAAAGCTAGATGGGAAGCAGAGCAGATGTGACTGGCACTCTGATATGGGATGCTGGCTGGCATCACAAGAGGCAGTATAATCCACAGCATCTCAGTGCCAGCCCCTCTATCAGTTTCCTTCTTTTTTCTTCCTGCTGTTGTTCCTATGGGCTGTGATTTCCTTTCTTTTTTAAGTCTACTTTTAAAAAAGGTTTATTTATTTAAGTATTTTAAAGAATTGAGAGAGAGAGTGAGAGAGAATCTCCATCCGCTAGTTCACTTCCAAAATGGTTGCAATGGCCAGGGATGGCAAAGCCAGAAGCCAGTAGTTTCTTCCATGCCCTCCATGTGGGTGCAGGGGCCCAAGGATTTGGGCCACCTTCTACTGCTTTTCCAGGCCATTAGCAGGGAATTGAATCACAAGCTGAGCAGACAGTGTTGGAACCAGCACCCATATGGAATGCTGGCACTGCACATGGCAGCTTAACCCATTGTTGCTCCCCGTCTTCGTGGAGGAACGACACAGGACCCTGCATTGTTCTTTCGTCTGCTCGGCCCTTCCCGGGTTTGCTGCTGGTTCTTCCCGGGTTGGCTACCGACCCTTCCACCTCCGTGGAAGGGCGGTTCCCCCTAGCCACTTTCCCCACTTCCGCAGGGGAGCGGCATACCGCCGGCCGGCTCTCTCGGGGGCTGCTCAGATGTTCCTCAGGTGTTCCCCTTAGATGTTCCTGGTGCATGTTGTCTCTCTCCTCCTTTATAGTCCTCTTCCACCAATCCCAACTCTGCTACTCACACGCCGAGTACGCTGCTCTCCTCCAATCAGGAGTAGGTCCTACAGTTTATTGGTTGAACTGGAGGCAGCTGTGTAGAAGCTGTTTCTCCCTTCTCAGCGCCATATTGTGGGAGAGCAGATGCATAGAATAAGTCTTAATTCCAGTAACAGTCTAGTCCGAGTTGCTCCCAGTTGCTCCCCACAACCCATTGTGCCACAGTGTGGGCACCTGAACTGCGATTTCTAATACTTCATTTCTTCACCTAAGAACTCAGCTGCTATGATGTGCTGGACCTCGGCTGGAGATTAGAGATAAATAAGGCCCAGCCCCTTCCCTCCAATAGTTCAGGCTAGGACAAGGTTTTCTAAATGGGATTGGCCTGTCCTAGTCAACACAGTTCAGTAAACCTAAAAGGCAGTCTGGATGTTTCAGAAGAAGAAATAGAAGGAGTCATTCTGCTCACTGAGGTTTCACAAAGTTTAACAATGTTTAAGGATTACTTTCACCGATATTCTTTCACTTCTCGAAAACAAGAAAAAATTCTTACTACTAGAAAAGTACTGATTACCTTGAGCTCTGGAAACAGGTTGTGGCCATCACCCATTCACCAAGCAAGGACAACTGCCTCTTTGATCCTAGCCAGCCTGTCAATGGCAGCAAGTCACCAACAGTCTGGTGCATGCACCTCTGGGTGTCAACAATCAACAAAGGCTTCATGGGAGTGACCAGGTCTTAGCGCTAATATCAATCTCTAAGACCTCTGAAAATTCGCAAATCTCTGAGCTCTCCCTTGCACCCAAACTCTGTAAGATCATCATCTGCTCTCCTGAGAGAGACTGCAGGACCTGCATGGTTCTCTCCTCCTCCAGTTTAAAATGTCATCCACTTCAGATTCTGTTCTCTAGGGAAGTGCCTTGGTCAGGCTTCCTAGCAATTTTGACCATCTCTACAAAGACCAGCAGGCAAGGTTTAAATGGTCTAAAATAAGCATGGCATGTGGCAGTTTTGAGGCAGTTTCTCATCCCCATTTAAAGGAATCTGTCACTGGCAATTTCTCATCTCTCTCATTTTAGGAGAATGCAGAACGTGCTGTCTTCTGCTTCCAACTTAGGGTACAGCTGTGACTTTCTATAAAAATCTAAAAAACTGCTTGACAGTAGTTTCAGATTGGCTTCTCAACAGGGCAGGGATTAGGATGAGGCAAGTGAGAAAACTGGTGGAAAAAATTTAAGTGGGCACTCACAGCCTTTTTTTTTTTTTTTAAGATTTAATTATTTATTGAAAGAGTTAGAGAGAGAGCGGGAAAGACACAGAGGTCTTCCATACATTGGTTCACTCTCCAGACAGCGGCAATGGCTAGGGCTGGGCTAGGGCTGAGCCAGGCCAAAGCCAGGATCAGGAGCTTCTTCCAGGTCTCGTGGGTAGCAGGGGCCCAAACACTTAGGCCATCTTCTGCTGCTTTTCCCAGGCAATTAGCAGGGAGCTAGATCAGAAGTGGAGCAACCAGGACATAAACAATGCCCATATGAGATGCCAGCATTGCATATGGTGGCTTTACCAACTATACCACAACCCCCGCTAGCTCATAGGCTCCTGCAATGTTGCCCCCTGCAGTGCTGTTCAATAGCAGAACAACCCATCAGCTCTAATACCTATGGTCCTCTGTTTGGCATCACCATGTGAGTAGACACAAAGAGCTAATACCGTGCTGATCTTTCACTGACTACATCCATGTGTGCTCATTACTTGCTGAGTTTATGGAAGTGACAAACCAGTGGAGCAGGTGCCATTATGCTGCTGCTTAGAGACCACTTTGCAGTCTGTTTGTTGTTATGAATTGTTATATTATATTTAATTTGTATGAGGAAGTGTTACTTAACAACATTCCAGTCCTCTGGGCTAGTGCACTTCCCTACCAATTGCATATGACTGTTTTTGGTTGTTATGTAGTTGTTTTCATTGTTGCCCTTGTGCTGTCATATCCCCATTTTGCAAAAATAGATTAGTTGATTAATGTGGTTACCACTAAAGCTTAAAAGGAAGATAAAAGAATACATGCACAATATCTTAGCATAATGCCCAAATGGTAAATAAAGAGCTGGATTTCAATGCAAATACCCAATTTTTGTGTGCTAGAGCATGTAAATCGGTTCTCATAATACAAACACAAATGGCTATCTAAACCAAACTTTCGCTGTATTGGTGATTTATTAGTCTGGAACTTAGGGTGTGCTGGGTGAAATTTCATTGAATAGTGACATGAAGGCATTGAAACTGACTTCTCCGGTGAACTAGCCAGGTTTTTTGGCAACAAAGAAAATAATGCTTTCCTGAATGATAAAGTCTCTCATACACGCTCCTCCATGTCCTTTCCCCTTTCAGCTTGTGATACAGATGGACACCTGGCCCCCAGAAGAGGACAGAGCTACAGAGAGGACAGCCTGATTTCTAATACAATTTGTGGACAAGAGCAGCCTAGTGCCTGGAACAGGCATATACTGTTAAAGGAACAAGTAGTGAATTTTGGATCTATTGTTAAAGAGTTTTAACCAGGAGTGGGTATTTAGCCTAGTGGTTAAGATGTTTCTTGGGATGACCACATATGTGAGTCTGAGTCTTGGTTCCACTTGGGATCCCAGCTGCCTGCTAATGCACACCTGGGAAGCAACAGGTGAGGGCTCAAGTAGTTGGGTCCCTGCCACCCACAAGGGAGGCCTGTATTGTGTTTCTGGCTCCTGGCTTTGCCTGGTCCAGCCCTGGCTCTTGCAGACATTTGGAGAATGAACCAGCAAATAGAAGATGTCTTTCCATCTCTCTCTCTCTCTTTCTCTCTCTTTCATACACACACACACACACACACACACACACACCCCACCCCTGGTATGTTAAAACCATAGCATATCATGTTCATATAGTTCTTTTTTTTTTCTTTTTCTTTTTTTCTTTTTTTGACAGGCAGAGTGGACAGTCAGAGAGAGAGAGACAGAGAGAAAGGTCTTCCTTTGCCATTGGTTCACCCTCCAATGGCCGCTGCGGCCAGCACACCGTGCTGATCTGATGGCAGGAGCCAGGTGCTTATCCTGGTCTCCCATGGGGTGCAGGGCCCAAACACTTGGGCCATCCTCCACTGCACTCCTGGGCCACAGCAGAGAGCTGGCCTGGAAGAGGGGCAACCGGGACAGAATCCGGCGCCCCAACTGGGACTAGAACCTGGTGTGCCGGCGCCACAAGGCGGAGGATTAGCCTAGTGAGCCGTGGCACCGGCGTTCATATATTTCTAGTTGCCATGTTAGTTGTTTGGAACATGCTTCACATTTATCAGTGCCTAGGTCTGGTGCTGTGGCACAGCAGGTTAAAGCCCTGGCCTGCAATGCCGGCATCCCATGTGGATACCAGTTCGAGTCCTGGCTGCTCCACTTCCTATCCAGGTCCCTGCTAATGTACCTAGGAAAGCAGCAGAGGATGGTCCAAGTGCTTGGGCCCATGCACCCACATGGGAGACCCAGAAGAAGCTCTTGGCTCCTGGCTTCAGATTGGCTCATCTCTGGCCATTGCAGCCAACTAGGGAGTGAACCAGTGGATGGAAGACCTCTCTCTCTCTCTCTCTCTCTCCAACTAGGGAGTGAACCAGTGGATGGAAGACCTTTCTCTCTCTCTCTCTCTCTCTCTGTGTGTGTGTGTGTGTGTCTACCTCTCTCTCTAACTCTTTCAAATAAATGAAATAAATCTTTTTAAAAAAATCTATCAGTGGCTCTTTTTATTAGCAACCATTCTCTGTATTCTGTACCTGTCATCAATCAGATCATATTCATGTTTCCTTAACTCACATTCGCTCTCTTTTCTTCTTCATAAAAACATTTTTCTTTTAAATTCCAAGCAGTGTGCTCTTTTTAAAAAAGGGTAATAAATGTTTTTATTTATACATAGCTCACATACCACACACTTCACTCTTTTAAAATATACCATTAGGGGCTGGCGCTGTGGCACAGCAGGTTAATCCTCCGCCTGCAGTGCCAGCATCCCATGTGGGTACTGGTACTGGTCCCAGCTGCTCCACTTCTGATCCAGCTTTCTATTGTGTCCTGGGAAATCAGTAGAAGATGGCCCAAGTCCTTGGTCCTCTGCACCTGTATGGGGAACCTGGAAGAAGTTCCTGGGTCCTGGCTCCACATAGGCCCAGCTCTGGCCATTGCGGCCATCTGGGGAGTGAACCAACGGACGGAAGACCGACCTCTCTGCCTCTGCCTGTCTGTAGCTCTTCCTTTCAAATAAATAAATAAATAAATCTTTTAAATAAAATTAAATACACCCTTCAGGGATTTTTAGCACATATTCACAAATTTTTGTATGCATCTCCACTCTCATTCCAGAATATTTTTAATCACTCCAAAAGGAAATCTCATACCCATGGTGTAGTCAGTTACCATACCCTTTTTTCCCCACCTCCAGGCAATCACTAATCTTCTCTAATAGACACACTAATCTATTTCTATGGATTTTCCTATTCTAGATATTTAATATAAATAGAATAACACAATATGCAGCCTCTTGCATCTGGCTTCTTTCACTTAGTATAACGTTTTCAAGAGACATCCATGTTGTAGCATGTAATAGTACTTCATTCCTCTTGATGGCTGAATGATATTTCCTTGCATGCACTGGGTTTTGTTTATTCATTCACCGCTGATGGATATATGGGTTGTTTCCACTTTTGGCTACTACGGATAGTGCTGCTATGAACATTTCATTAAGTTTTTGCATGAGCAACATTTTTGCTTCTCTTGGGCACACACACTTCGCAGAACTGCTGGTTCACATGGTAACTGCACATTTAACTTTTCGAGGAACTGTCAAACTCTTTTCTAAGGTGTCTGCTCCATTTGACATTGCCATTAACAACGAATGAGGCTTCCAATTTCTCCTCATCTTTGCTAATACTTGTTGTCAATGTCTTTTACTATTAGATTAGTTGTTCTGGGATATGAGCTGCATCATATCTTTCTCTGTCATCAAGCACAATCTTATCCATTTTTTGAGTGAATATATATTTTGAATCTGCCTGGTTTATAGAAAGTCACCAATAAAAACAGTCACACTATTAGACAGTTACTACTATATTATTTTGTGATGAATCAAATTGAATTGTCTTTTCCTCTAGGATTATATTTTCCTCTGCTTTGAAAAACAAACAGGATGCAAACTCATATACCATGCATTGTTAATGTCAAAGTGAAGCAAGTTGACACAACTCAAACATTCTAGCGACTATTGTTTCCAACCAGGTTTCCCCCATAAAGTGTCTCAATTTTCAGCCTAGGGATTATGCAGATGTGACTACAGCTTTAAGAAATGTCAAGGGAATGACAGAGACCAGAAGACTAAAGATGGGCAAATGTTCTGATTGCTGAATAGTTAAAAAGATGACCAAAGCTGCTGTAGACTGGTAAGTTTTATATCAAAACTTTATAAAGTATTACAATAATTAACTAAGGTGACAGCTTGTGAAAAGGAAGTTGTGATCATAAGAAGATATATTGTGTTCACAGAGAACAAGATATACCATATTAACTTCATTTCCATTTTTGAGTAGATTAAAAATTGAAGGAACAGGGAAATGTTGTACTGAGATTCTTTTTTTGTTTTTGACAGGCAGAGTGGACAGTGAGAGAGAGAGACAGAGAGAAAGGTCTTCCTTTGCTGTTGGTTCACCCTCCAATGGCCGCCGCGGCCGGCGCACCACGCTGATCCAATGGCAGGAGCCAGGAGCCAGGTGCTTCTCCTGGTCTCCCATGGGGTGCAGGGCCCAAACACTTGGGCCATCCTCCACTGCACTCCCTGGCCACAGCAGAGAGCTGGCCTGGAAGAGGGGCAACCGGGACAGAATCCGGCACCCCGACCGGGACTAGAACCTGGTGTGCCGGCGCCACAAGGCAGAGGATTAGCCTAGCGAGCCGTGGCACCGACTTTGTACTGAGATTATTAAAGAGATTTCACCATGTCAGATATTGGAACCCTTGTGCATATGACATGGGTTGTTTGAGAACCACATTTTGTGGATACATGACCAATAATATTGTTATTTAGAAGTTATGTATGCTAAGCACTGCTAATACAATGTGAGCAAAACTGACATGGTGCTTCATTTACGTTGCTTACATCATGATGTTATGGGATAGTGGTCCTCAGCTGAATAAAGGGTAAAGAAAAACACACATTTTGAAAATACATGTACCTGCTGGCGCCGCGGCTCACTAGGTTAATCCTCCATCTTGCGGCGCCGGCACACCGGGTTCTAGTCCCGGTCGGGGCGCCGGATTTTGTCCCCGTTGCCCCTCTTCCAGGCCAGCTCTCTGCAGTGGCCAGGGAAGGCAGTGGAGGATGGCCCAAGTGCTTGGGCCCTGCACCCCATGGGAGACCAGGAGAAGCACCTGGCTCCTGCCATCGGATCAGCGTGGTGCGCTGGCCGCAGCGTGCCGGCCACGGCGGCCATTGGAGGGTGAACCAACGGCAAAAGGAAGACCTTTCTCTCTGTCTCTCTCTCTCACTGTCCAGTCTGCCTGTCAAAATAAATAAATAAATAAAAAGAATAAAATACACGTACCCGGCACTCCCTCTGGGAGACTCATTCAAAGCGGGCTATGCAATTTAAAAAGTTCTCCAGGGAATTCTAAAATTCATGCTTGATGCAGAAACTCTCACGAGGAAAGCTCTTACTAGTTCACTGCACTGTTCTAGACCTGATACTGCCTTGAACTATATTATTTCCCAAGCTGAGCAACTAATGATGTCAGAACAATCGCAGATACATGTAGAATATCACTGTTCACACTATAATTAAATGAGGGGAACTGTTGGGGAAATTTCCTGCTGCTTTGGATTTTCTTCCCAAACTGATAAGTTGGATTTTAGATGGCCTGTGTCAGTGAGACCTAAACTACAGAGCTGAATTTCTATTAGTAATTAGTGCTATTCACCATTTACCTAGATTTCTCCCCCTTCTTATCCATGATAGGATTGCACTTGCCTGCCCACTTGACATGAATGAGCTCAGGTGGTAATGCTTTGGCTGATAAAACGTGAGGCGAGGGGTGGAAGCATTAAGAATGGTGTGTGCTTCCTAGCTTGTTTTTCCCCCTGGCCTGGCTACTGGCGTGTAAAGGACAGTGGCTGCTCAGTCAGTCCTCGCTCCTGAGCAACTATAGCAAGCAGGGCCTTTCTGCAACCCCAAGTAGTCTTGTAGTGTGAGTGGGAAACTAACCCAAACTGTTTAAAGACTGGGAGATTTGAGGACTATTAACTCACCACAGTGTTTGCCTAATACAGGATTCTAGGCTGACTTTAATTTTATTTTTAAAAAATTCTATTCATTTATTTTATAATTTATTTGAGAGGCAGAGAGACAGAGAGGGAGAGACAGACACAGACAGACAAATGGAGACCTTCCATCTGTTGTTTCACTCCCTAAATGCCTGCAACAGCTGAAGCTGGGCCAGGCCAAAGCAAACAGATGTAACTCCTAAGTGTGTGGTGGGAACTCAAACACTCGATCCATCAGCTGCTGCCTCCCAGGATGCACAGCAACAGGAAGCTAAAATTGGAAGTAGGGTGGGGAGTTGAACCCAGGAACATTGATATGAGGTGCAGGTTTCCCCAAGCCGTGTCTTTTGTTAATGTTGTTTTAAATATTTTTTTTTGAAAGGGAGAGCTACAGAGAGGCAGAGAGAGAGAGAGAGAGAGAGAGAGAGAGGTCTTCCATCCGCTGGCCCACTCCCCAAATGGCTGCAACGGCCGGACCTGTGCCAATCCAAAATCAGTAGCCAGGAGCTTACTCTGGGCCTCCCACATGGGCCCAAGCACTTGGGCCATCCTCTACTGCTTTCAGAGGCCACAGCAGAGAGCTGGATCAGAAGTGGAGCAGCTGGGATCAGAACTGGCGCCCATATGGGATGCCGGCAGTGGCTTAACCAGCTATGCGACAGTGCCAGCCCCCAAACAGCATCTTAACTGCTGTGCCCAACATTCGCTGCTAGGGTGAATATATATGATAGCATTAAATTTAATGGTGACTAAATACAGCCTTGCCCTAAAATGGAGAAGATAAAAATTGAGAGTAGAGGTCCGGTGCAGAAATGAATGTATATTTTTCTCCTTTTCTAGCCTGAGAATCTTCTTGAAATTACTGAATGCAGCCCACCCACTCTGAGAGTGTGCTCTTTGTGAAGATGTGATTTCAGACTGCAATAGCATTTTGGCACCTCCAGGAAGCTGGCTGTAAGAGGAAGCAGGTGCTACTGAAGGCAGCTGGAGGAGGGAAAGAAACAGGGGTCCTGGGTGGGATTATTGAGTTGCTGGAGCAATCACGCCAATGCCTGTCATAACATGCCAGTTACAGAGGTCATTACCTCCTCTTCTTGTTTAGGTCAGTTTGTATTGCATTTTGTGAGATGCAAAGATGTGCTGCCCAGATTTCCTTTTAAGAAGCACATGCTACTGGGCTGCAAGGAGTAGGGTGAGCAGATAGCCCCAACTGTCAGCTTTTTCAGGGTTTCCCTCAGCTGCAGAGGTCCATCTTGCAGGAGATCATACTCCTGGGACAGACTTTGACCAGTATACCGAGTCAGCCATTGCAGCCTGACAAGGATACTATTTTTTTTTCTTTAAGATTTATTTACTTATTATTTAAAAGCCAGAGGGGGAGAGAGAGAGAGAGAGAGAGAGAGAGAGAGGGGTCTTCATCCCCTGGCTCACTCCCCAGTATACCAAGTCAGCCATTGCAGCCTGACAAGGATACTCTTTTTTTTTCTTTAAGATTTATTTACTTATTATTTAAAAGCCAGAGGTAGAGAGAGAGAGAGAGAGAGAGAGAGAGAGAGAGAGAGAGAGAGAGAGAGAGAGGTCTTCCATCCCCTGGCTCACTCCATAATGGCCAGAGCTGCGCTGATCAGAAGCCAGGAGCCAGGAGTTTCTTCCCGGTCTCCCATGTGGGTGCAGCTCGGACGACAATTAGCATTTTTTTTAGTAATAAAGTAGTATATACATTTTTAAGGTAGTGCTGTTGAATACTTAATAGACTACATAATTTTTACATGCACTGGAAAACCAAAAAACTTCATATAACTAACTTTATTGCAATATTTACTTTATTGTTGATAACGAACCTGCTCCAAAGCATGCTCATATATAGAAATGTTCCTATATGAACATATGAAAAAATAGAATATATTAACAGTATCAATATATGACAAATATTATCTTCCCACATTAATTTAAAGTAAGTCCTACACATTAAAATTTTCCACCCATAAAGTCTACAGGCACTGATGCTTGTTTTTTTATTTTTTATTTATTTTAAAGAAACCTTTTATTTAATGAATACAGTTTTCATAGGTACAGCTTTAGGGATGCTTGCTTTGAAGTACACCACAATGCCTTCATTTTTTCTCTGTCCTCCTCCCAATCCAACTCCTATCTATTATCTCACCTTTTCTTCCTCTTCCCACCACCACAGCATTTTTTAAAAGGAGAGGTTTGGAGACAGGCATTATGGTGCAGTTCGTTAAGTCACTCCTTGGGACACTTGCATCCAATGCTGCATGCTGGTTCAATTTCCAACTACTCTGTGCTTCTGACCTAGTTCCCTGCTAATGCATCTGGAAGGCAGCAGATAATGGCCCAAGTACTGTTACCCAAGAGGGAGACCCAGATGAAGTTCCTGGTTGGCTTTGGCCTGGCCAAGACTGAGTTGTTGTGGACATTTGGGGAGTGAACCAGCAGTCTTTAAAGAAAAGCAGGGGGGGGGGGGTGGCGGGCAAGGGTTTTAATATGAGAAGTACTAGTTGTGGTAGCAGTAGGAGACTAATATTGGAATCCATTCATTCTTTTACTCATTCAACAAACATTTTAGCTCTATCATCTCCCAAAGTCTTGGACTATCCAGTTGTCACCAATATATGCCATTGTTCAAATAGGTGATACAATGATGTCTTTGGCCAGATTAAAAAAGAAGAAAGGAAAAAAGTTAGTCTGTCACCACCGGTGTCTACTGGCCATAGTGATATCCTGCATGTTTCCTACTAGTCAGAATACAGGAAAAGATCTTTAACAGCAAAGACCCAGAGCAGTGAAGTAATACATAGCAGATGGCTAGTTAATAGCAGAGCTGAGCATACAACCCAAACAAGCTGACTTTAAGACCTGTATAAAGGCCGGCGCCGCGGCTCACTAGGCTAATCCTCCGCCTAGCGGCGCCGGCACACCGGGTTCTAGTCCCGGTCGGGGCGCCAGATTCTGTCCCGGTTGCCCCTCTTCCAGGCCAGCTCTCTGCTGTGGCCAGGGAGTGCAGTGGAGGATGGCCCAGGTGCTTGGGCCCTGCACCCCATGGGAGACCAGGAAAAGCACCTGGCTCCTGGCTCCTGCCATCGGATCAGCGCAGTGCGCCGGCCGCAGCGCGCCAGCTGCGGCGGCCATTGGAGAGTGAACCAACGGCAAAGGAAGACCTTTCTCTCTGTCTCTCTCTCTCACTGTCCACTCTGCCTGTCAAAAAAAAAAAAAAAAAAAAAAGACCTGTATAAATTGTGGTTATTTGAAAATCTTAAAAATGTAGCTCAAATTATTTAAAATCTGATTAAAGCATCATTATATTTTGTATTTATTTTTATCAAATTATGATTTATGTGTAGCAAAGAGGGGAAAGTGCCATTAGGCAGGGGATTATTTTATTCACCTTTGCATCCTTAATATCTGGTCAGGTGTCCTTACAGATGAATACATGAATGAATGGAATTAGGAGACTCACATTCTAGAACTGACTGCCACTGGCTAACTTTGTGACTTTTGGAAGATTATTGAATTCCTATGGCCTATAAAATCACTAAAGAGATCTTTGAGCCACTGGATGATAGAGTTGGGGGAAATTTCATCTATCTCAACCATATTATTCTATTAGTCTACAGGATTACCTGGGCTATTTGGAAACAGACCCATTACCAAGATTTCTAGAATAATATCACTTAGACTAGCTTTGTCATATTCCTAAAACAAAGGTTCAGTAGTTAAGAACAACTGCTAATATAGTTCTATTCAATTATAGAAGGGTAAATTAAATAGTGCTGTCATTGGCAACACATTCATTGAATCCATGCTTACCTTCTGGAGCTGCTTGGGTAACTGATTCCTGTCCAGCCTGTTAACACTGAAGGTGAGGAATCTCGAGCAATATTCTTATCCCTCATTTCTAGAGAAGAAAGGAAATGTGCCAAGGAGTTCAGGGGCTACTGTGGTCGAAATAAACCCAGCAGCAGCTAAGCCAGACATTCAAATGATCATCAGAACTATATGGCATCTGGTAGGTTATGTTGCCTCTGGTTCTCCTATCCTGAGATTTCTCTAGTGCTTTTCACTTGGAAGTAAAAGTCTTCAAAGTGAATCTGCTCTTACCTTATTAACACCTTTGACAGACTAGGCAGAGGCGGTCAATGTCTTAAGACTCCACTCTGGTCTTAACACTGCTGCTAACTGTGTGACTTTTAATCATCCGCCTCATTGGATTCAACTTTCCTTACCTATAATCAGTTAACTAAAGATGATCTCTAAGCTCTTTCGGAGTTTTATAATCCTGTGAGTCTTTTGTCCTAAGGATAAATCTTCAGCTCAATTGGTCCCTTCCATTTCTTCCAGAGTGGATTTCTTTCCTTCCAAAATCATTTATTGGGTATCTCCATGTTCTTAATGGCAGGGCCTGGATTTTACTCATCTTTCCTTCAGTACCTAGCACAACTAAGCAGCTGATTTCAAGTAGGGTTCAGCTGGTTCCTATGTAAGATTCCACCCTTGGCTGGTTCCACTTTCCTTTCCAAAGCAACAGGGAACAAGAGAGTGTATAATAGAACAAGTTACCGTTAATGCTCACTGAGGGCTTTCACTGTGCCAGTACACTCCATGTTCTATCTCCAGCAATACACACAACAGTCCTATTTCTAGACAATAATTTGTTCCACTCTTGAAATGGGCACAGAGGTTGAGTGACATGTCTTGGGAAGTAGCACCGGCAGTGCAACCTCAGAGCCCGCACCGCACTCCCAGTCAATCCACTGGGCCGAGAAAAACCACAAAAACCAACCCTGTGATTTCTCAAAGAGGCAGAAGAGAGAGAAGTTCAAAGAACAGACGGAGCAGAGAAATTGGCTGCAAAAGGGAAGGCTATCCAGGCGTGACAAAACAAAATATTCATTTCTCAGGGTTGGATCGTAGTGCCGGATTTTAAGCAAGCCGACGGAACAGAACCAGACGAGCAAGATCCAGGGCGCGCCAGAGTCCTCCGGGCACCCAGAAACAGCTTGGAAGTGACGTCAACTAACGGACCCGGGCGACCTGCGGGACCACCACAGGGCCAGGTAAAATTCCGGCCGGATGTGACGCACGGGAAGTTGCGCCACGGAGGCGGGTCCTGGCCGTGGAGGGCGTCGCGATGGGCGGGGCGGGCCGTCTGTGGTCCGCTGGGAGCCTTGCATCTCCCGCAGGTAAACTGCGCGCGGTACCTACCTGAGCCAGGGGCGGGGGTGGGACCTGGGGTTGACTGCGGGTTTGTTCGGGATCCTAAGCTCGGGCGGAGAGAGGTAGCTCTCGCATTAATTAGGTGGTGGGTGGAAGAAAGGGGACATTGTGAGGAGACAGGGATATGGGGAACTCCTGGAGACGGAGTCGTGGGGGCCGAGGTCGTTGAGGTAGTGTAGACAGCTTGAGTCTTCTGGGAATCGTCCTGGCTGCGTGGCGCTATTGGTGCGCCTGGTGGAGCGGACCTAACGTCTGCTTCCTACCTCCCCCGACTCGTCTGCCAATAGGTGGACTGGAGCCTCGTCTTTTCGTCAGTTAGGACGGTGCCTTGGCGCGGCTAGGCGTTCTTTAGACGCTGCCGAATGAATGAATGAGTGAATGAATGAACCGAACCTTCCCCAGATCTGTCCCCCTGTGCATGTGGAAGTGACTCCAGTTTGGTTTATGAGGCTCTCGGGGGAAGGAGAGATTCAGGACGTAGATTTTATTTTATTTTTTGTTTCATTGTGGTATTGGAATTTAGAAATGGGTCTTAATACTTTAATCTGGGTGAACGGGATACAGCGACTAATTTAGCTTCTCTCAAGTTCCTTTAATTTTCCGGGAAGGACTTCCAGGAGAGTGATGTTAGGGAGGTCATGAAATGCTAACCGGCACTTGCAACGCGGAGCTGCTAGTTGGTTCAGCAACATAAGCTTGCCTTTCTTTTTCTTCAGCTTTTCTTTCTATGTTGGAGTAATACTTAGTTTGAGATTAAAATCAGGAGTATTTCATGACGAAAATAGTAATTTCTAAAAATTATTCAGGGGTTTCACCTGGTATTTACACAGAAATACCACAGTTGTGGGAACCCCCCCCCAAAAAAAAACCAATTCATTCATGA
Organism: Oryctolagus cuniculus; assembly: GCF_964237555.1. NCBI lineage: Eukaryota > Metazoa > Chordata > Mammalia > Lagomorpha > Leporidae > Oryctolagus > Oryctolagus cuniculus. The sequence continues at coordinate 94,972,251 of NC_091435.1, forward strand.
AGATTAAATTGTTTCCTTTGTTAAGAGTATTTGTTTAGGCGTCTAAAATGTAGTGAAGAATGAGCATGTACCAAAAAACAAGTATTGTGCCTAGATTGTTTTTGGTTATCAAATGGAAAAATACAGATGGCCCATGCAGCTATGTAATGAGATCTAAGCATGAATCATTACCTAGATGCAGCCCCAGTGATGTGATTGTGTGTATGGGCCATCTAATGAGATGGAATCTCTTGAGACATTGCAGAGTCCTGTCATTGGATTGGATGTTGTAATGGAGGAAACCCTGAATTTGTGCCATATTGTTGTGTGTTGCATGTGTGTTTTATGAAAAAGAAACTAGTAAGCATTTTTAGATTTAAATACTAAGATGTTCTTCAGATAGGTTAAAAAAAACCATAAACGAGACAAGTATATATACTTTTGTGATATTTAAATTTTAAAAGCTTGTCTATGCTTAAATCTTGTTATTCCAGTTTCTGGAAAGTGTTGGTATCCAAATTCTCCCCATCTTTGTATGCTCTTAGTGTGGTGTATATTTAGAATACATAAAAATATGGTACAAAGTAATGTTTTGAAATCCTCCAGATGTGGTTAATAGTAATGTCTTAAAAATACAGTCTGATTTTGCCACCTCAATCTGCTATTCAATGTCATGTCCACTAAATTCTGCCCATCTAATGAGTCTTTATAACTTATTCATAATGAATTGGGATCCAAGTGATTGACACAGGGATGTGCATTGACATTCTTGAGGTTTTCAGTTTTTCAGAACACTGATAACTATGGATTCTAACATGGACTTCATTTAAAGAAACCCACGGACCATTAATGGACAAAAACATGAATCAATTTGTATGGTGGCATTCAAATCCTAGCAATTTGAGAGAGGTAAGTTGTTGACTGTTTTTTTATGTTAGGTGAGATATCAAAACAGACCTGGATGGGCCTAGGATATTGTAGAATTGTAACTGAATGCTTTTAGCCTTATCTCTTAATGCTTTAATGAGGACTTTCAAAGAGTGTTTTGTATCTGTGAGGTGATTGTTACTATATGCTTGTCAAATTGATCAAAAATGAAAAAGACTGAGAAGCTGTGTTGCTCCTGGAAGGTGAGGCTCTGATCTTTTGAGGAGAGCTCCTTTCAACACTTTCAAGCCTGGTAGGGATAAACTAATCTATGGATATCCTATAGAAATGAGGCCTCAGATAGTCATTCAAATAATTTCACACCCAAGTATGCCTATGTAGTAGTATATGTCTCAAATATACTGGTCAGTTTTATTTTATATTTAGGTTTAACTGAGAAAAGAAGTCAAAAATATGCTTTCTTTATGTTGTCTTAATTATGCTATTTTCCTATTTTTTCTTTTTCTTTTTTTAGTTTCTTAAGTGATTCATTCTCCAGGCCCTTTATCTTTTTGTCCCAGGGGCTAAAGTTTCTCTCTCTCTCTCACTCTACCTCTCTCTCTCTCTCACTCTGTGTGTGTGTTTGTGTGTGTGTGTGTGTATCCCTTTCATAAATCATCATTTTGTTAATTTTCAAAACCTAACTTCTAACTTTGTGTGTTTATCACTTTTTAATCAATAAACGTTAAACGTGTGATTTTTCCTGATCTCTTTTATAAGATACTCTGACTTGTTTAGGTTTTCTTTCATTCTAACAGAAGGCATTATTTCTAGGATTCGCCTTTCAGATCTGTTACACTTGCATGTAAAAATTTGTGTGCAAAGATATTTGCTACCATACTGCTTGAAATTTAAAAAACAAAAGCAAAACTAAATAACCTGAACATGATTCAGAGGACTGGTTAAATAAGTGCCTTCATACAATGTAATACTTTGTGGCTCTTAGAAAGGAGTAGATCTAGAGATCTAAAGATGCAGAATTATAGAAAAAACTCTCATATATATTGTTAGCTGACAACAACAAACCTATATAAGGAACTATGGGCAGAGTTCCCTGGGGAATGAGACAAGAGGTCTACAGTAGGAAGAAGACTTGTATTTTTTATGTATTCTCTTTCTGGTGGATTGAATTTTTTTTTTACTCTCAGCATGTTTTTATCCTCATAATATTAAGAAACCAATAGCATGGCTTGGAGATAATTTAATTATGGGAGTGCGCTACTAATTCCTTATGACTTTCTGTCCTTATTATTATTTGCATTATTTAAAAGGAGTTGGGTTACACAAGCAAGGGTTTTTGTTTTTGTTTTTGTTTTTTCAGAGCTGCAAGGAGGGTTTGGTGATACTATAGTAGGTTTTAAACCTTAACATCAGATTGTTCCCATTAATAAGAACCAATGAATAGTAAGTGCTTAGTGTTTCTAGATTCAGTTCTCAATATATCTGATCTGACCAGAGAATATGATGCTTGTGACCTTGATTTGCAAGACAAGTTTATGTTGCTTTGGCATGGTGCTTCTGAGCCGGTCAGTATTGCTGAACGGGATGGACTTTATTTTATTTGAAATGCTATTTAGGGACCTTACACTCTTCAAACAAGTCTTAGAATTATTATTTCACGTATTAATGTTTAGAACTGGCTTACGGCATTTCAAAGAATGGTTTGTTCTGTTAGTAAATCAGAAAAATCATTCAGAGAGATATGTGTGGATAATATCGTTCTGTATTATTTTGAATTGGCTAATTATCTGCCTTGGACTCAGCAAAAATTTCTAGTGACTTTTACTTCTCTAGTCATCTTTGTCTTCCTGCACTTTTATTGAGGGACATTTATAATGATAGTAATAGGTGAGCAAAATAAATTATCCAAGAAATAGAAAGATATAATAATCCTCATTTTATTGATAGAGGAATTATGTTTGAAACTTGTTTGAGAATGGATATGTACGATTCATACCTATATAATACCACTGGTTGTATATCCTGTTAAAATTAGAATGATGGCTGCTAATCTAGGACTAAGTCACGATTGATAGAATATAAGAGAAGAGCTGTAGACATTTTATACCTCTGGCAGAGTATTTTGCACGTAGTCATCTGTGTTAAATAATGCTTTGTTTTTTAAGGTTTTGGGGTTAATCACTGTGATCACAAAGGGGAAATCATTGGGCCAGATGCCTGGAGTGGGACTGTTTATTCTTGTTATGAGAATGGGCAGCAGTGAATTGAATTCAAGGTAGCATATTTCCTGAATCATGATGACAGGATATGATCAGGGTAACATACGGTTAGACAGGAGATGAACATGAATATAAAAGTTACAGGTTTAGAAGACAGAATTGAGGCACATGCCTGGATGTATGTATGTGGCCGCACATGAATATATATCTGTACATATTACATATAACATAAGCTATATATACAGATAAGGTATCTAGTTAGTACACTGAGAAAAAGAGATCAGCCTTGGGCCTGAGACCTGTCATGAGCCAATTAATAATTTTGAGGGTAACCTAAAGAATTCATTCATAGGTCCAGGTGACAGGAAGGCAGAAAAAAGCCTGACAATGAGAAAATTGAAACTTGGCAATTTAGGCCAGCGCTGCGGCTCACTTGGCTAATGCGGTGCCAGCACCCAGGTTCTAGTCCCGGTTGCTCCTCTTCCAGTCCAGCTCTCTGCTGTGGCCCGGGAGGGCAGTGGAGGATGACCCAAGTCCTTGGGCCCTGCACCTGCATGGGAGACCAGGAGGAAGTATCTGATCCTGGCTTCGGATTGGCGCAGCGTGCCGGCCATGGCGGCCATTTGCAGGGTGAACCAACAGAAGGAAGACCTTTCTCTCTCTCTCTCACTGTCTAACTCTGCATGTCAAAACAAAACAAAACAAAACAAAAAAAACTTGGCAATTTAAACAATTATGGTTAAGGGTATCTTTTAAGATCCTGTTTGTGGTATTGTTTTGAGGAGGAAAAAAGATGTGAACTCAAAATGTTATTACTGTTCTGTTTGAGTAGAGCTAGGTCCCTAAGCCTTTTCTAGCATTCGGGTTGTTTATGGCCGAGATTAACCAAGTTGGAACAGATTGCATTAACCTGCAAGCCATTAGTGTACAAAACCTGATTTCATTACTTGATATACCTTAAAGAACAAGAGAACTATTTTCAATAAATTTTGTGATTATATAGAAGGTCAATTGTGATGATGATCTAGATTGAGGAGAGTGGGACTATTTTGTTGAGAAAATAGAGAATTTGAAAGTGATGAGGATACTTTGAAGGAAATACGCTTGTTCTCTGTTATTTGAGGTCAAAAGTAATTCTAAACAAAAGGTATTGTTGAAGAGAGTGAACTCTAGATCATGAGTGTTGCTTAAGTAGTATTTGAACAATGAGAAATCCTTTCTCCAACAGTAAAGTGATACAGATGGGTTTACATACTACTATTTGTATATCTAAGTTACCCACAGTTACCTACCCACCAACCTCAACTTACCCATAACAAGGATATAAGTTTAAAAATTACCTGAGCACCTAAATTATGAGACATAAATTCCATTTGCATTTCTTGGGTCCTTTCTCAGTTTATTTACTTTATTTTAGACATAGTTCTTTAAAAAAAAAAAGATTTATTCATTTGTCTATTTGAAAGAGTTAGGGACTGGTGCTGTGGCATAGTGGGTAAAGCTGCTGTCTGCTGTGTTGGCATTCCATATGGACACCGGTTCAAGACCTGGCTGCTCTACTTCCAATCCAGTTCTCTGCTATGGCCTGGGAAAGCAGTGAAAGATGGCCCAAGTGCTTGGACCCCAGCATCTACGTGGAAGACCCAGAAGAAACTGCTGGCCTCCTGGCTTCAGATCGGCCCAGCTCTGTCCATTGTGGCCATCTGGGGAATGAACCAATGGATGGAAGATCGATCTCTCTCTCTCTGTCTGCCTCTGCCTTTCAAATAAATAAATAAATCTTTAAAAGAAAGGAGAGAGAGAGAGAGAGAGAGGGAGGGAGGGAGGGAGGGAGGGAGGGAGGGAGAAAGAAAAGAGAGAGAGAGAGACAGAGAGAAAGAAAGAAAGAAAGAAAGAAAGAAAGAAAGAAAGAAAGAAAGAAAGAAAGAAAGAAAGAAAGAAAGAAAGAAATGTAGAGTTGCACACAGAGAGAGAGAGAGAGGAGAAGGAGAAAGAGAGAGCAAGCTTCCATCCATTGCTTCACTTCTCAAATGGCCGCAATGGCCGGGACTAGGATAAGCCCAAGCAATGAGCCTGGAACACCATCTGGGTCTCCCACTTGGGTGGCAGGAGCCCATGAACTTGGGCCATTGTCCTCTGCTTTTCCAGGCACATTAGCAGAGAGCTGGGTTACAACAGGAGCAGCTGGGTCTCCAACAAGTGGTCATATGGATATCAGCATTGCAGGCAGTGGCTCAGTCTGCTGTACCATGACACAGGCCCCTGAAACATAGTTCTAATAGCTGAAATAACTGGTGTCTAACTCCACAAGATATTAGAATCAACAGATTCCTATTAGAGGCAGTCACATCCACAAGGAAGGAAAAGAAAAAACATAAAGCAAACAAATTAATTTAAAATTGTGGGGCCGGCGCCATGGTTCACTTGGTTAATCCTCTGCCTGCGGCACCGGCATCCCTTATGGGCACCGGTTCTAATCATGGCTGCTCCTCTTCCAGTCCAGCTCTCTGCTGTGGCCTGGGAAGGCAGTGGAGGATGCTTGGGCCCCTGCACCCGCATGGGAGACCAGGAAGAAGCACCTGGCTCCTGGCTTCGGATTGGCGCAGTTCCGGCCGTAGCAGCCATTTGGGGGGTGAACCAATGGAAGGACGACCTCTCTGTCTATAACTCTACCTGTCAAAAAAGAATAATAAAATAAAAATAAATAAAAAAATAAAATTGTAACAACACAGTCCCTTTTGATTAGATGAGAATAGTTCTGTGTTTATGGGTGTTCAAAGTAATAATCCTGACTGAACAGGAATCATTTACATTTAGTATTTTCTGTTGAAGATAAGGAAGAATACCTGAAATTTTCAAAGACCTTTCCAGTGTGTTTAATAACAGAAGATGGATATTTTGGCATTTGGAGAGGCTGCATTGTATGGTGGAAAGAACACAGACTTGAGAGCATTATAGACAGATTTTAGTTTGAGCGCCAGATTATATTACTAACTATTCCGTTAAGTTTGATTATTCATTCCTAGTCTCAATGTCTTCACCTGTAAAAGATGAATTTATTGAAGGTTAGAGATATATGCAAAGATTGACCTATATTAGATGCTAGTAAATAATAACTATTGTTGGCATTTCATTATTACTATAAAGTTTACCTTAATTTTTTTCTCTTTGTGTAGAGCAAGAACAATCTTACATAATAATTTTAGTCTAAGCTTAGTGTATATTAGTGCTCATGATAGTAATGGTGTGCTTAAAATACTTTTAAAAAATTACACCAGTAATCCATGTCTACTTTACAAAAATTAGTATATATAAAATATACGTAAGCCCAAAAAAGGAGTGAAGTTACCTATATAACTGTTAACATTTAAAAAATTTGGGGTGCTTTATTTTTTTTTTAATTTTTTGACAGGCAGAGTGGACAGTGAGACAGAGAGACAGAGAGAAAGGTCTTCCTTTTGCCGTTGGTTCACCCTCCAATGGCTGCCGCGGCTGGCGCACTGTGGCCGGTGCATCGCACTGATCCAAAGGCAGGAGCCAGGTGCTTCTCCTGGTCTCCCATGGGGTGCAGGGCCCAAGCACTTGGGCCATCCTCCACTGCGCTCCTGGGTCACAGCAGAGAGCTGGCCTGGAAGAGGGGCAACCGGGACAGAGTCCAGGGGTGCTTTATTTTTACACTGCTTTGATATTCCTCACTTCTGAACACTGACCACTGATACTGATTCTGTGTTGCCAATCTTGAGGAATTTAAATTAGCCACCATCCTTTCTAATCAGAATATTCAATGAAAGATTGTAGCATGACACAGTACTGATTAAAATAAAGCCTTAATCCTGGTACTTGTTGTTTTGAAACTAATTTTGTAGAGTAATGGGGGTAGCCTTGTGTTCTGGAGCCAGAATGCCTGAATTTGAGTTCTGGCTGCACTATTTACTAGCAAGGTAAATACTCAAGTTTCTAATTTCTCTGTGCCTCAGTTTCTTCTTTGGTAAATTGGGGATAATAGTAGTATGTAGCTGTGAGGATTAAATGAATTCATCTCTGCACCCAAGTGCTTAGGGCCCTGTACCTGTGTAGGAGACCTCTTGGCTCCTGGCTTCAGTGTGGTCCAGCTCTAGCAGTTGCAGCCATTTGGGGAATGAACCAGTGGATGGAAGATCTCTCTTTCTGTGCCTCTACCTCTCTGTAACTCTGGCTGTCAAATAAATAAATAAATCTTTTTAAAAAATTTCTTCTCTATAAAGTGCTTAAAGCAGAGCCTGGCACAGACTCAGCAAATATTAGCTGCTATTATTGTTATTATCATTAATTTTTAGAAGCTTGATGTTTTCTTGGGGAAAACAAAGATTTATAAGCATACAACAATTAGAATGAGCACAAAATTGAGTCAATGAGATTAAAAATCATCTCCAAAAAAGAAAAGGTTGGGGCTGGCACAATGACGGAGCAGGTAAAGCCAACGCCTGCAGTGCCGGCATCCCATGTGGGAGTTGGTTCCAGCCGGCTGCTCCACTTCCGATCTAACTCTCTGCTATGTCCTGGGAAAGCGGTAGAGGTTGGCCTGAGCCCTTGGGCCCCTGCACCCAGGTGGGAGACCTGGAAGGGAAGCTTCTGGCTCCTGGCTTCGGATTGGCGCAGCTCCGGCCATTGCAGCCATCTGGGGAGTGAACCAGTGAATGGAAGACCTCTCTCTCTCTCTGCCTCTGCCTCTGCCTCTTTGTAATTCTGCCTTTCAAATAAATAATAAAAAAGCCAGCACTGTGGCTCATTTGGTTAATCCTCCGCCTGCAGTGCTGGCATCCCTTATGGGCACCGGTTCTAATCATGGCTGCTCCTCTTCCAGTCCAGCTCTCTGCTGTGGCCCGGGAGGGCAGTGGAGGATGGCCCAAGTGCTTGGGCCCTGCACCTGTATGGGAAACCAGGAAGAAGCACCAGGCTCCTGGCTTTGGATCGGCGCAGTGTGCTGGCCATGGTGGCCATTTTGGGGGTGAACCAACGAAAGGAAGACCTTTCTCTCTGTCTCTCTCACTGTCTGTAACTCTACTTGTCAAATAAATTTTTTTAAAAAATAATAAATAAATAATAAAAAATAAATAAAAAAGGAATGGCTATGGCACAGATGCTAGTATCCCCTGAAGGACATGGGCCACTAGTAATTAATTACTGAACTGTAAGATCAAATGGCTGAACCTTCCATTCTTTTTTTTTAACTTTTATTTAATAAATATACATTTCCAAAGTACAACTTTTGGATTATAGCAGCTTTTTCTTCCCATAACCACCCTCCCACCGCAACCCTCCCATCTCCTGATCCCTCTCCCATCCCTTTCACATCAAGATTCATTTTCAATTATCTTTATATACAGAAGATCAATTTAGTATATACTAAGTAAAGATTTCAGCAGTTTGCACCCACACAGAAATACAAAGTGTAAAGTATTGTTTGAGTACTAGTTATACCATTAATTCACATAGTACAACACATTAAGGACAGAGATCCTACATGGGGAGTAAGTGCACAGTGACTCCTGTTGTTGACTTAACAATTGACACTCTGGTTTATGGCGTCAGTAATCACCCGAGGCTCTTGTCATGCATTGCCAAGGCTATGGAAGCCTCTTGAGTTCGCCAACTCTGATCTTATTTAGACAAGGTCTGAACCTTCCTTTCAACACATGTTTACAGTATTTTTGCTGTATGTTTTTCATGTGAACCTGAAAAGTGGTCTGAATTTTTTCATTTGAAGGCCTTTTTACTTTTTTTCCTCATTTAAATATTTTCAAACTATGCTATTTCTACTTCTCTACTCCACAAAATCAACTTAATTTTATGCCATCTTTTCCAGTTAACATTTTGGTCAGGCTTTCAGAAATCAACAGCTCTGCTACATGGATATTGATGAAATATATTCAACAAATTATCATTAAATAATAATAGAACCCCAAAGTGGTTCTATAAAAACTTTAAATTCTGTTGCAATTGGTAGTTAAGAATGTTAATCACATAAGCTGGTGAACATATTCTGAAGGTTTTTTCCTATCTCTTTCTGATTTTCTTTTTGTTCTTTGAGTACCATATCTGATGATCAGATTAATTATTGAATAAAGAGTTATAGCTTTTTAATTTCCCTTTTAAAAATTGTTAGACTTGCTAGTAGAATTTTTGTGTGTTTGTTTTGTTTTCAAGCATGGAGTACCAAGTTTTTGAAGACCATGGCCTATCATCATTGCGCATTCAAGATTTGAGTTTGAATAACCTCATCAAGACTTAGATCCTCTTCAAAAGCTTCAAGTCTCATCTGCATTAAACCTCTCCATAGAACCCTCTCAAAAAAGTCAAAGCTTCAAGGGACTGAAAACCATTAATAACTTCCATTTTATATCCCTCCCTCTAACTTCTCTTCAGTTTTCTTGACCTTGAAGTTCTTTCCTATTACTGATGTTCCATTAGACCAGAGTCGAAAGAACTTTGATTTCTAAAAATATTTTCTGTGGCCATAAATGTCCATGGTTGGAGAAGCATAAGCTTGGCATAAGTTTCAAATTAATTCTTTTGTTGTATCCTCTATAATGTTGAATCGATAATTTAAAAAAAGAATGAAGTGATAAAAATACGTAAGGTTAGAAACTGTATTGTGCCGGTGCCATGGCTCACTAGGCTAATCCTCCGCCTTGTGGCGCCGGCACACCGGGTTCTAGTCCCGGTCGGGGCGCCGGATTCTGTCCCGGTTGCCCCTCTTCCAGGCCAGCTCTCTGCTGTAGCCAGGGAGTGCAGTGGAGGATGGCCCAAGTACTTGGGCCCTGCACCTCATGGGAGACCAGGAGAAGCACCTGGCTCCTGCCTTCCGATAGGCGCGGTGCACTGGCCACGGTGCGCTGGCCACGGCGCACTGGCCGCGGCGGCCATTGGAGGGTGAACGAACTGCAAAGGAAGACCTTTCTCTCTGTCTCTCTCTCTCTCTCACTGTCCACTCTGCCTGTCAAAAAAAAAAAAAAAAAGAAAAAGAAAAAGAAAAAGAAACTATTGCTTAGAGACCATGGCTCTCAGCCTCAAGGTTGGTGAGTCTTGCTTTACTCTGCCTCCTGCAACATATACAGTAACTGGGGAAGTTACTGAACCTCTCTGAACCTCAGCTTCATTATCTGTAGAGAGAATCTGACAATATTCTCCCTGCCTACCTCACAGGTAGGGATCAAATGGGGATCAAATTTTATATAAAATGTGTAACAGACATAGGGCCCTATTACACACTTGCAAGCCATTCCCTCAGCTCTTGGACCTGGAAGGGTAGGTGACAAACCAGTCCAGGCTGATACACGGTAGCAAGGCTATGTGAGATTTTCCTCTCTCTCACTAAGGAATGCTGTGGTGGGCTAATTCTAAGAAGGAGGGAGACTGTAATTAGTGCCGACAATTTTCTGCAGCACTTATGGCTTATGACATATTCATGATTTGCAAAATTTGTTTACTTAATTTTAAAATGCAAGAACAAGAGCGGAACATTTTGCAGTGTGTCCCACTTGGTAAAAGTAAATATTGTTTTAGTTATACATGTGAATATGTGTGTGTACTTGGTCATTAAATAAAATGCATTTTTTTCCTATGAATTACAGTTGCACTTCTCGAAGTATCATTTTAAAACAAATGCCTTTCCATGTGTTTGGATTCTTACAAGACTGCATTTCTTTTCACTTGAAACTGCTATTTTTGACAAAGGAAAATTTTTTTAAATATTTATTTTATTTATTTAAAAAACAGAGTTACAGAGTGACAGAGCAGAGAGAGAGAGAGGTCTTCCGTCAGCTGGTTCACTCCCCAGATGGCTGCAACGGCCAGAGCTACACTGATCCAAAGCCAAGAGCCTCATCTGGGTCTCCCATGTGGGTGCAGGGGCCCAAGGACTTGAGCCATCTTCCACTGCTTTCCCAGGACACAGCAGAGAGCTGGATCAGAAGAAGAGCAGCCGGGACTAGAATTGACACCTATATGGGATGCTGGCGCTTCAGGCCAGGGCTTTAACCCTCTGCGCCACAGCGTTGGCCCCGACAAAGGAAATTAACAGCTAGTATTTCACCTTTGGTTTAAATGAAATACTTTTTATTTCATACCACAGAGAGAGCCTATAGGCCTATGGACATTTAATACTCTAATACTATCTACTCTGACACCAAAACTAATAATAGTATTCAAGTGGTTGGTTCAACCTCTGCAAATACAAAGATTATGTTAAAATCTTTGCTTCTTGATATTTTGTACTTTTAGCTTTCTGTCCTAATAGCAAAGAGAAAACTCCTACTTACTTACCACTGTTTGAAGACTAAGCAGAGAGAATCTATTGAATATAATTAGGATTACTGGGAATTTGATGGTCTCGACAAAAGAAAATGTCATTTTCCTTTCTCTCTGAGTAAACTTATCTTTAGTGATCTAAAACAAGTCACTTACATTAACTTGTTCTGCTATTTTCCCTAAAAACAAACACTCAGTTTTTCAGTGATGGCATTGGTTAGGGATAGGTGACTTTTCTAGTATCCATGAACCATAGGGAATGACTTCATCCTCCAAGGGTATGCCTTCCACTGCACTGATGCAGTAGTAATTCTTTAGTGCTTTAACATACTGAAATGCTGTATTTGGTGTTCTGGGACTATTTAAATTTTGATAGAAGTTTGTGCAAGGTATTCACTATCTCTGCTTACAAGTTATATAAATGTACACTGTCTTAACAATATAAATGTTTCAAAAAGTTTAAAATTTAAACTCCAGCTGCTTCATTGTTCTTGAATAATTGTGGCCAATCTTCTGGTATTGATGGAGACTGTGCCAGTTGCAGACTGTGCAAATTGAGACACTGTGTGACAGTTGGCAGCTGTGGCCTAATGGCTTATTACCATGCAGGACCGACTTTTTGGTGCCCTCCCCCCAATCACACTGACGTTACTACCTCTCCATGCAGAAAGTAGGATCTACTTTTGAAGATATTTAAGCAAAATGATCAGGCAACTTCAGCCATTCTTGACCTTCTTCCTCAGCTCTCATGAGTCTGACCCATCTGATCTAATTTTTTCTCCTTCCTAAATATTTTTCAAACTTCATCTCTTTTTGTTCTCATGTGCACCCACCACTTGCATTTATTATCATTTTTGCATGCACTTCTGCAGGATCTTTTGACTGGTCTATTTTCACTCTCCCTTCTAATGTCATTGCTTTTAGAATGATCTTTAAAAAGTACAACTCCAATCTTTTTTGTTGCCATGGTCTAAACTGTTGATATCTGATTTTCCATAGAATTCAACACCAATCTTCAGTAATTCTTGTTTGCCTACCAAGCACCAGCCACAATGGTCTTCCAGTTCCCTGAAGGTACCTTTTTTTCTCTCAGTCTGTCTCTTCAGGGCTCTTGCAGATACCTTCTGCTTTGGGACACTGTCCTGCCTCTTATCCCTCTCAGTCTTTGCTACTTACAGGAACTGCATTCTCACTTTAAATGTTATTTCTTCAAAGGAGCCTTCTTTCATACCTCAGACTATGTTACACCTCCCTACCCTATCACCCTCACAAATCACCCAGTTCTTCTGAAACCCAACATAGTTGTAATTACTTGCTTAATCATATTTAATAGTCTTGTCTGCAAGACTAAACCTTCATGAGGACAAAGGCTAGTCTGTGTTTTATTTACCACTTTATAACCAGTGCTTAAGGAAAATGTCCAATGAGTAGTATAGATTTACTCAATAGTTGTCAATGGATTCTTCCCACAGCCTCCAGTCTTAATGTAGATATTTCAGTACTGAAAATTCTTCTGGGTTGTTCCTCTTCCTCTGTCCAGAAGCCCTCCAGTCTCACCATCTACTCCAGGAGTACTCCCAAGTCCTGATAGTGCTCTGATCTGCCTCTGCCCTCCTCTTACCTCTTTATCATCCACTGAAAGACTGCCTTGGCCATGTAGGCTCCTCGCTGCTCTTCTGAAATGCCAAGCTTTCTGCCTCAGCACCTTTGCACTTGATGTTCTCTGTGTCTGGAGTGTTTGTGTTTCACATATTTATGTGGCTTACTCTCTCATCTTCTTCAGGATATGTCACCTTGTCAGTGAGGCCCTCTCATTTAAAACTAACCTCAGAGTGAGTGTTGTGTCCTAAACCAGCAAAGCTGCTGCTTGAGATCCCACATCTGATATTGGAATGCCTGGGATTAAGTCCCATTTCCACTTCTGATCCAGTTTCCTGCTAATGTGCCTGGGAGGCAACAGATGATGGGTCCCTGCCATCCACATGGGAGATCCAGATGAAATTCTGAGTTCCTGGCTTCAGCATGGCCCAGCCCCAGCTGTTGCAGGCATGTGTGGAATAAGCTAGTGGATAGAATTTTCATATTCATTCATTCTCTCTCTCTCTTTCTCTCTCTCTCTTTCTCCTTCCTTCTTTCCCTGTCACTCTGTTAACTCTGCTTTTCAAATAAATAAAAAAAGTTGTCACCACACTACATGACATCCCCATTTCCCTTCTCCACTTTACTTGTCAGTAGTACTTGTCTGTGACTGATGTGCTCTTCAGCAGTGTTTCCACAGTACCAAGAACAGGTGCCACATGGTAGACTATTAGAACATATTTACTGGCCGGCGCCGCGGCTCACTAGGCTAATCCTCCGCCTTGCGGCGCCAGCACACCGGGTTCTAGTCCCGGTCGGGGCGCCGGATTCTGTCCCAGTTGCCCCTCTTCCAGGCCAGCTCTCTGCTGTGGCCCGGGAATGCAGTGGAGGATGGCCCAAGTCCTTGGGCCCTGCACCCCATGGAAGACCAGGAGAAGCACCTGGCTCCTGCCATCGGATCAGCACGGTGCACCGGCCACAGTATGCTAGCCGCGGCGGCCATTGGAGGGTGAACGAACGGCAAAGGAAGACCTTTCTGTTTCTCTCTCGCTCACTGTCCACTCTGCCTGTCAAAAAAAAACAAAAACAAAAACATATTTACTACATGAATGAATTAACCTGTACTCACAAAGATGCATATTTGGGACAGTGCAACCTGTAACCCAAATTATGTGGGCTTTATATTTCTTTTTTTTTTTTTTTTTTTTTTTGACAGGCAGAGTGGACAGAGAGAGAGACAGAGAGAGAAAGGTCTTCCTTTGCCGTTGGTTCACCCTCCAATGGCCGCCGCTGCAGCCGGCGCACCGCGCTGATCCGATGGCAGGAGCCAGGAGCCAGGTGCTTTTCCTGGTCTCCCATGGGGTGCAGGGCCCAAGCACCTGGGCCATCCTCCACTGCACTCCCTGGCCATAGCAGAGAGCTGGCCTGGAAGAGGGGCAACCGGGACAGAATCCGGCGCCCCGACCGGGACTAGAACCCGGTGTGCCAGCGCCGCAAGGTGGAGGATTAGCCTATTGAGCCACGGCGCCGGCCTAAGGGCTTTATATTTCAAAATGAGGGTTTTCCCCCCAAAGATTTAGTTATTTATTTGAAAGACAGCATGATAGTGGGGGAGGGAAAGAGAAGGAGAATCTTTCACCAATTTAGTATGTGTATGCTTTCCTAATTCCATTTTCTCTTTTTTAGTCATTTAAAATTGAGCCTGAGAATTGTGTGGCAATACCTGCAGGCCAGAAATAAAGCAGGGGGTGTGAGGTGGATTGCAGACTTTCATTAAGCTCTGCAGTACTTTTTTCCATCCTCTGGTTCACTCCCTCAAATGGCTACCACAACTGGTGGCTAAGCTGCCAGGCCAAAGCCAGGAGCCCAGAGTTCCATCCCAGTCTCCGATGTGGATGACAGTGTCTCCTACCTTGGCCATCTTCTATTTTCCCAGGTGCATTAACAGGGAGCTGGATTAGAATCAGAGCAGCCAGGACTCAAACCAGTGCCCTGAATGAGATGAACTTACTGTACCACAATGCCAGCACCCTCAAAATGTTTTTTTTTAAGTTGAGTTAATTTATTCATATCCTGCCTTGTCCTAAAAATTTTTGAAATGGTTTATAAAAATGCTTATGATACAGTGGAAGGAAGACATAAAAAGTACAAAGGATATAATAATAAAGTGGGTTAAGTTACCATACAGAAAGTCCTGCATAGTGGTTGAAAGGAGGTTAAATATTTAATTCATTTAAAACTTTTAAACTCTTAATTAAAACTACTGGCTTGCTCAGAAGTGATGAGTGGACTAGAATCATGAACTCTGTCCTGCAGCACAGATCGCAGATATTTGAGTCTTAGGAACCTAGGAAACCTATTTAACTACAAGAAATTGTGAAATGACTCTTCTAGAAAAAGACTTGTTTTCCGTATTAATGAACTCCCTGTTGGTGTAAAATGTACGTAGTCTGCCTATTAGAGAGGCTCTGCTACATCTACGAAATGGAAGTCACAGCTGCCAGCTTCTGCTCATTTGTCTAGGACATTTTCAAGGTTGATTTGAACTTAGTAACTGGATATTTTTGAAAGTGAGCTATCAAAGATACCAGCACATCAAATTACCCTCATTTCTCCTGCTCTAATCATGAGGTAGCATGAGAGTCCAGTAGTTATGCCTGCCTTCCGTCGCAGGCAGGTTATTGGCAAGTTAAAAATGTGTTCTTTTGTAGTCCACCACTGAATTGGAGAGGAGGATGGAACATTAAAAAGATGTGCTACACTTGAAGGACTCTTTCATCAATTTAGTATCCAAGACCAGAGCTACCTGTGTGTGCCGATTATACAGGACATGTGTGTATACTCTCATAATTCCATTTTCTCTTTGTTAGTTATTTAAAATTGAGCCTGAAAATTGTGGCAATGCCTGCAGGCCAGAAATAAAGCCAGAGATGTGAGGTGGACTGCAGGCTTTCATTAAACTCTGCAGTACTTTCACTCATCAAAGTTTTACTAATATAAAAACAGATTTAATAGGTACAATTCTTTTTTTTTTACATTTTTTATTTTTAACCCAGAAACCTCTTATTAAAGGTATACAAACATCATGCATTTTATAAATACAAATTTAGGAACATAGAGGTTCTTCTACCCTGCCTGCCCTCCCACCTGCACTCATACTCTTCTTCCTCTTCCATCTCCTATTCCCACTCTTACTTTTTATTAAGATCTATTTTCAATTAACTTTATACACGTAAGATTAACAATATACTAAGTAAATTGTTCAACAAATAGAGTGAAAAACAATTGTTTCTCAACAGTCCAGACAAGGGCTGTTCAAAATCATCTGTCTCAAAGTGTCAATTTCACTTCTGTAGATTACCTTTTAGATACTCTATCAATTACCACGGATCAGGGAGAACATATGATTTTTCTAAGAAGATAACCATACCCTCTACCTCAATCCTCTCCCTACTTCCCTCCCTCAACCCCCCTCTTTCATTCTTTAATTTTTGTAAAAAAATAGACCACAGTTCCAAAGGAGTATGAATAAGCCAAAAACGATAGTCACATCTAAAGATGTCTGTTTCATTCCTATATGCTTTTTTGTGTTCTATATTAACTACTACATATCAGAGAGAACATATGATATTTGTCTTTTTGGGACTGGCTTATTTCAGTAAGCATAATGGTGTCCAGTTTTTTGTTTTTTTTTTTCTTGGAAAAAGGATTTCATTCCTTTTTATGGCTGAGTAATATTCCATACATATACTACATTTTCTTTATCCAGTCATCAGTTGATGGATATCTGGGTTGATTCCATATCTTAGCTATTTTGAATTGAGCTGCATTAAACATGGAGGTACAAATAACTCTTTCATTTTGTTTGGGTAAGCTTCCAGGAGTAGGATGGCTGGGTCATATGGCAGATTTATTTTCATGTTTCTGAGGAAGCTCCATACTGTCTTCTATAATGGTTATACTTGATTACCTTCTCAACAGCAGTGTATCAGGGAACCAACAAAGCTGATATTTTGAGGCAAACAATGAGTATATTTAGCTAAGTGGTGTTCCACTGGCAAAATGTGGTAGCTCTTAATTTGACCTTTTCTTCTTTTTTACCTTTTTTTTGTCTTACTTATGTATCATTAATACTCTTTTTTTTTTTTTAGTTTGTCTCATTTGAAAAGCAGAGCAATACACACACACACACACACACACACAAGAAAGAATGAGACAGAGAGGGAGATCGTCCATCTGCTAGTTCATTCCCCAAATGCCCAGAATAGCCTGGGCTGGGCCAGGCCCAAGCCAGGAGCCCAGAACTCCATCTGTGTCTCCCACGTGAGTGGCAGGGACCCAAGTACTTGAGCCATCATCCGCTTCCTCCCAGCATTTGCATTAGCTAGAAGCTAAATTGGAAGCAGAGGCAAGACTTGAACCCAGGGACACTAATATGGGATTCAGGCTTCCTGATTAACCCACTGTGCTGCAACACCCTCACCCCAAATACTTTTTGAAATAAAACCTTCTGTATCATTTTTCAGGGTCGAAATAAAACTAAACCAACAGTTTACTTTTGGTGTCCTTTTTAAAAAAATATTTTATGTTCCATATATTTAGGAAAGAATTTGGGGAGACACAAAAAGAACATGGAACCATTGGAATGGATCATTCACATAAAGGGAAAACATTTTTAACAAAAATACTATGTATAACATGTTGCTGATTGATCATATTGTGTTATAGTTAATCTGCAAATATACATTATTCCAACTAATTTAAACTGTCATTGAACTTGCAGTATATATTTATTCCTTTGAGGAAATTTATGTTCATTTTTAAAGAAATCAAGCAACTCTTCATTTTGGCATTTAATAAGTAACTGGAGAAAACTTGAGAGCAGACAGTACCATCAGTGTAAAAATAATGCAAAGGTCATCATATCCTCTAGCTAAGTGCATTAGTAGCAGAAAGATCTTTTCAGTAAAAGTGTTGAAGTGGCAGAAAGAAAATATCTCCCATCATGTTTGCTTATACAAATTTTGCCACACAGTGTCCAGGCTTTTAACTCAGTATTGCCCACACGTCTGACACAACTAAGAAATTCTATCAAGCAAAATGGTTCTGTAATGCTGTACTTTTGGAAAATATTGCATTCTTTTTGGGAAATTTATAATGCTTATTAACATTTTCCAAACTTATGTGTAGCCACAACTCTTTTGCTTATATCTATTAATAAGCCTTGGGAGAGTCTTTCAGGAGACATTCTTCTATATTTTAAAATAAAAACTAGACACATAGAGGGTACCTCAAGAAGTTTGTGGGAAATGTGTATTATGAAGAAGCTTCATGAACTTCAAAATATTTGCACCAAAATAATCTTATATTTTAATTTCATTTTTATGAACTTTCTGAAGTACCCACATGGTGTGTGTATGTGTGTGTGCGCACACGTGCACGTGTATAAATAGAGGAGTCTTCAAGAAGTTTGTGGAAAATGTGCATTATTTTTTTTTTGACAGGCAGAGTGGACAGTGAGACAGAGAGACAGAGAGAAAGGTCTTCCTTTTTGCCATTGGTTCACCCTCCAATGGCCGCCGTGGCCGGCGCGCTGGGCTGGCGCACCGCACTGATCCGATGGCAGGAGCCAGGTGCTTCTCCTGGTCTCCCATGGGGTGCAGGGCCCAAGCACTTGGGCCATCCTCCACTGCACTCCCGGGGCATAGCAGAGAGCTGGCCTGGAAGAGGGGCAACCGGGACAGAATCCAGCGCCCCGACCGGGACTAGAACCCAGTGTGCCGGCGCCGCAAGGTGGAGGATTAGCCTATTGAGCTACGGCGCCGACCGCATTATGTTTTAATTTCATTTTTCTATGAGTCTGCAGCAGTATTTTACAAACTTTAAAACAGGATAAATAAGTCAAATTTTGTTCAATATCCATCTGTAATAAATACAGAAGCTAAAATACTAAAATTATTCCTCTCACTTCCTGACTTACCACATAGTATCTCCCTCTTGCGCAAGACCTTATCATAATGCCATCTGCCATATTGTGATGTAGCCAAAAGGCCCCCACCAGAGCTGAGTAGATGCAGCACCACACTCTAGAGCATCCAAAACTGTGACCTAAATACCTTGTCGCAGGTGTTTTGTTACAGCAACAGAAACCAGATTAAGACAGAGGGAGATTCAGGTTTTCACCACTGAGTATGATGTTAGTGGTTACTTTTGCTGTTGATTTTTAGTTTCATTCCATTATGGTTGGAAAAGATACTCAATATGATTTCAGACTTCTTTTTTTTTAAGATTTATTTATTTATTTGAAAGGCAGAGTTACAGAGAAGGAGAGAGACAGAAAGAGAGAGAGGAAAAGGTCTTTCATTGCTGGTTCACTCCCCAAATGGCCACAATGGCTGGAGCTTGGCCAATCAAAAGCCAAGAGCCAAGAGCTTCTTCTGGGTCTCCCATGCTAGTGCAGGGACCCAAGGACTTGGGCCATCTTCTACTGCTTTCCCAGGCCATAGCAAAGAGCTGGAATGGAAATGGAGCATCTGGGACTCGAACCGGCACCCGTATGGGATGCCAGCACTGCAGGTGGCAGCTTTACCTGCTATGCCACAGTGCCAGCCTCCAGTCTTGTTAGCTTTGTTAAGATTTGTTCTGTGGCCTAATATGTGTGCTCTATACTGGAGAATGTTACCTGTGTGCTTGAGAAGAATGTGTATTCTGATAAATGTATCTGTTCCAATTGTTCTGTAGTGATAAGTCTTCCTGTGTATATTGATCTTTTTGATAGTTCCATTTATTATTGAAAGTGGAATATTATAGTCTCCTAGTATTATGTTACTAGCTATTTCTCCCTTCAATTCTTACAGTGTTTGCTTTATATATTTTGGAGTCCTTTGTTAAGTGTACATACATGTCTAACTGTTACATTTTTCTGATAAATTGACCCTTTTATCATTATATAATGTACTTTTTTAAATCTCTTTTAAAAGTTTTTTTACTTAAAGTCTATCTTGTCTGATGTTAGGATGGCCCCTATTGCTTTTTTTTTTTTTTTTTTTTGCTACCATCTTCATGGAATATCTTTTTCTGTGTTTCACTTTAAGCTTATATGTATCCTTATAATGTTAATCTCATAAATAGCATACAGTTTGATCTTTTCAAAATCCATACAGCCACTCTGTCTTGTTTGGGAATTTAATCTATTTTCATTTAAAGTGATTACTAATAGGAAAGGATCTCTTAGTGCCAGTTTGTTATTTGTTTTCTGTAAATCTGGTAGTTCTTTCATCCCTCTTTATCTTACTGCCTTCCTTTTTGCTTCATTGACTTTTTAAAAAGATTATAATATATTTATTTTAAAGGCAGAGTTACAGAGGTGGAGTTGGGAAGAGACAGAGAGAGATCTTCTATCTGCTTGTTCGTATCCCAAGTGGCCACAAGAGCTAGCACTGAGCTGGTCCAATGCCAGGAACCAGGAGCTTCATCTTGGTGTCCCGCGTAGGTGCAGGACCCCAAGCACTTGGGCCAACTTTTGCTGATTTCCCAGGTGCATTAGTAGGGAGTTGGATTGGAAGTGAAGCTGCCAGGACTCAAACCAGCACCCAAATGGGATACTGGCCTGCAGGAGGTAGCTTTACCCTCTGCGCCACCATGCCAGCCCTTTTTTCATTGATTTTTATAGATACCTGCTTTGATCCTTTTCTAATTTTCTTTTATGTATCTACTAGAGGTTTTTTCTTTGTGTTTATTATGGGGATAGCATAAAACATTTTATTGTTATAACAAGCTATTTTAAACTGATAACAACTTAACTTCAATCACATACAAAAACTCTTCTACTTTATATACCCCCACTTCATGTTATCAAAGTTACAAATTATATTTTTATATTTATATATATATCAACATAGTTTTATAGTTAGGGTTATTTTTATGCTTTTCTCTTTTAAATATCATACCAGAATTAAAAGTAATTTGCTCTCTTTTTCTCTCTCTCTCTGTCTCTGTCTCTCCTTCTCTCTCTGTATGTGTAACACTGACTTTCAAATAAATTAATTAATTTTTAAAAACTTTTAAAAAGTAATTTGCATATGAAGGACAATTTTTCTGGGTATAATATTCCTGGTTGGCAATTTTTTCTCTCATGCACTCTTTTTTTTTTTTTTAAGGATTTATTTATTTTATTTGAAAGAGTTACAGAAAGAGAGAGAGGGAGAGACAGAGAGATCTTCTATCTGCCGTTCCACTGCCCAAATGACTGCAACAGCTGGGGGTTGGCCAGGCTGAAACCAGGAGCCAGGGATTCATCCAGGTCTCCCACACCAGTGCAAAGGTCCAAGGACTTGGTCCATCTTCCACTGATTTCCCAGGAGCATTAGCAGAGAGCTGGATCAGAAATGGAGCAGATAGGGCAACAACTGGTACTCATTTGGGATGCTGGCACTGTGGACAGCAGCTTAACTCACTGTGCCATAGTGCTGGTCCCAGCAGTTTTTACTTTTATCATTTCGAATATATTGTCTTATTCCCTATAGCCTTGACTATTTCTACTAAGAAATCCATTTGTAATCTTATTGGCACTCACTTTCTTAAGACAAATTGTTTTTTTCTTGGTACTCTCAAGATTCTTTTTTGTTTTGTTTTGGTTGTTTGTTTGTTTTTACTTTTGACAATTTGATTACAATTGTAACAGTGTAGACCTATCTTGGTTCATTTTACTTGTAGTACTTGATCTTATTGAATTTACATTTCTACCTTATTCCTCAACATTTGGAAAGTTTTCATTTTTTTTTTTTTTTTTTTTGACAGGCAGATAGAGAGAGAGACAGAGAGAAAGGTCTTCCTTTTTCCATTGGTTCACCACCACCACCACCACCCCCCACCCCCCACCCCCGGTATGGCCTACGGCTGGCGCGCTGCGCCAATCCGAAGCCGGGAGCCAGGTGCTTCCTCCTGGTCTCCCATGCAGGTGCAGGGCCCAAGCACCTGGGCCATCCTCCACTGCCTTCCCGGGCCACAGCAGAGAGCTGGACTGGAAGAGGAGCAACCGGGACAGAACCGGCGCCCCAACCGGGGCTAGAAGACGGGATGCTGGTGCCGCAGGCAGAGGATTAGCCAAGTGAGCCTCGACGCCAGCCTCATTGTTTCTTTAAAGGTGTCCTTTATCTCTGTTCTCTTTCTGGGATTGCCAAAAATGTGTGTACTTGATTCAACTTGATGGTGCCCATAAGCCCCTTATAAGTATTCTTCACTTTTCATCTTCTTTTCTCTTTTTGGTTCCTCCTACTTGGTAGTTGTAAATGACCTGTCTTGAAATTTGCTGATTTTTTTTCTTCTGCTTGATCCATCATTCTATTAACAAATTCTTCTAGTAAACTTTTTGGACTAGTTATTATATAAAGTTGTTTGCAAAAGTCATGGAAAATGGAATTGAAATATTTATTTTGGTGAAAAAATTTTGAAATTTACACATAAGTTTTTCATAATATGAATTTCCCATGGGCTTTTTGAAGATCCTTCATATTCCTCAGCTTCAAAATTTGTTTGGTTCTTTTTCATGGATTTTATTTCTTTGTTGATATTCTAATTTTGTTCATCTGTTGTTTATGGGATTCATTTAGTACTCTCACAATGCGCTGAATTTCTTTAATGCATTTTTTGAATACTTTTTTTTTTGGCAATTCATAGATCTCAATTTCCTAAGGTCAATTTTGTTGTAAGGTTTATTTTATTTCTTTGATTGGGCCATGATTCCCTGTTTCTTCATATCCCTTGTTGGTTTTTCGCTGGGATTTGTGCATTTGAAACAACTACCTCTCCCAGTCTTATGGGCTGGATTCATATAGGTAACACCTTCACCAGTCAGCCCAGCTAGTGTCTTAGAACCTCTCAACCATGCATCTTCTCTGAGCCATACAGGTAATTTCCTTATTAGATGTTTGTTTCTTTTCAGGAACTTGTAGTGATCGTTTGCTCCCTCTTGTGTCTATATGTGGTACCACAAGTTCTTTGGTGCTCCAGCGAGCTGCTGAGCTGTTTTATTCTGTTTCTCTAGGCTATCCAAAGTTGGATGGTTTTGTCAGCACTCCAAATCAGAAGCAGGTCCCTTAGGCAGCCCCTTTTAAAAGCTCGGCTGTTAAACATACTTTTTACTTTTTTCTTTCCTTCATAAGAAAAACGCTGTGAATAGGGCAGCTTCTGTCTGTGCTATTACAGGTTTTCAGCTGTCAGGCTGTCACCTGGCAGTTCCCACAAATCCAAAATTTCTGATTCCATCAGCACTCTAAATCAGGTAGGTTCAAGGCCAGTCCCTTGGGCAGACCCCCCAAAAACTGCAATTTTGAATGTATGTTCTACTCTTCATGTTGGGCATTTACTCTGAATTGTACAGAGTTGAGCTGCCTTTGGAGGAAGGGCTATTGTGGGTGAAATTTCTTGTCCACTTCAGTGGGGCTGTTTTTGCCTTTGAGCTTACCAAGGATACTGTTACTGGTTTCTGGAGTTCTCTTCAGGGTTTTTATACCATATATTGTTGTTGTTGTTTTAAAGATTTACATTTTGAGGCCAGTGCTGTGGCATAGCTGGTAAAACAGCTGCCTGTGGTGCCAGCATCCCATGTAGGTGTCGGTTCAAGTCCCAGCTGAACCTCCTCCAATACAGCTCTCTGCTATGGCCTGGGAAAGCAGTGGAAGATGGCCCAAGTGCTTGAGCCTCTGCACCCTCATGAGAGACCCAGGAGAACTGCTGGCTCCTGGCTATGGATTGGCCCAACTCTGGCCATTGCAGCCATTTGGGGAGTAAACCAGCAGATGAAAGACCTTTTTCTCTGTCTCTCCCTCCTCTGTCTGTAACTCTAACTCTCAAATAAATATATAAATCTTTAAAAAATATATTTAAAAAAAGATTAGGGGGGGCCGGCACTGTGGCTTACTTGGTTAATCCTCCGCCTGTTGCGCCGGCATCCCATATGGGCCCTGGATTCTGGTCCCAGTTGCTCCTCTTCCAGTCCAGCTCTCTGCTGTGGCCCAGGAGTGCAGTGGAGGATGGCCCAAGTGCTTGAGCCCTGCACCTGCATGGGAGACCAGAAGCACCTGGCTCCTGGCTTCAGATCGGCGTAGCTCTGGCTGTAGTGGCCATTTGGGTGATGAACCAACGGAAGGAAGACCTTTCTCTCTGTCTCTCCCTCTCACTGTCTGTAACTCTGTCAAAATAAATAAATAAATAAATATTAAAAATAAATAAATAAATAAGCAAATAAATAAAGATTAGGGCTGGTGCTGTAGCATGGCAAATAAGGCTGCCACCTGCAGTGGCGGCATCCTTTGTGGGCTCCAGTTCGAGTCTTGGCTGCTCCTCTTCTGATCTAGCTCTCTGCTGTGGCCTGGAAAGGCAGCAGAAGATGGCCCAAGTGCTTGGACCTCTGTACCTGGCTCCTGGCTTTGATCTGGTCCAGCCCTGGCAGTTACAGCCATTTGGAGAGTGAAGCAGCGGATGAAAGATCTCTCTCTCTCTCTTTCTCTGCCTCTGTAACTCTGCCTTTCAAATAAAAAAATTTACATTTCTTTTATTTGAAAGGCAGAGTTACAGAAAGAGGAGGAGAGGCACAGAGAGAGAGGTTTTCCATCCTCTGGTTCACTCCCCAAATGGTTGCAACTTCCAGAGTTGGACCAGACCAAAGCCAGGAGCCCGGAGCTTCTTCCAAATCTCCACGTGGATGCTGGGGCCCAAGTACTTGGGCCATCTTCTGCTTTCCTAGGTGCATTAGCAGGAAACTGAATAGGAAATGGAGAAGCTGGGATGCAAACAGGTGTCCATACGGGATGCCTGTGTCACAGGCAAAAGCTTAACCTGCCATTCCACAATTGCAGCCCTCATATATTGTTGTTAAGTCGGCATCTCTCGGGGAGTGAGGTCAGGGGCTTTGTGTTCTGCCATGTTTCTCTTGTAAGAACAACAGTCCTGGTGGATTAGGGCCACCCTTTTTATGAATTTGTCTCCACTTGTTTCATCTGCAAAAAGCCAATTTCCAAGTAAGGTCTCTTTCACAGGTATCAGGAGTTAGGATTTGAACCTATCTTTTGGGGAGATGCAGTTGAACCCACAACAGCCTCCACCACTACTCATAAAAAAGATTGAGAGCAAGACAGGAGGTTGGAGAGAGCCACCATTTACTGATACACAGTTATAAAACCATACCCATTTTACCAACCCTTTTGTAATTTAAAGGAAAACCTTAAGCCACTGGCCAAGGGAAAGGAAACCTTTCTATGTTCAGATTCTAGGCATAGATTCCCTGCTTGCGAGTGGTAGGACAAAAGCAAACGCTGTCTACCTCGGGGATGCACAAGAAACTCCAGCAGTAGCTACATGGCTGCTGTGGTATTAGAGGGTTTTTGCAGTTTTCCCCCAGAAATACAAGGCTGTTTCACTACCAAGAGGTTGGACTGTGGGCTTAGAAAGCCTCATCCCCAAGGCATAGGTACATAGGGCCTGTCTAACATTGAGGCTGTAGCAAGAAAACCAAGACGCATGACACAGAATAACAAGACAACAGCAGTCTCCTGAAAAATTAGGGGCAAGGATTTAGAGAGAACTCCTTCCATGGCAGAGACATGCAGTGACTGCTGAAAGCTGTGGGTGGAGCAAGAATACTGAGAAAAAGAAAATCCTGGATCATCCCGGGTTCCATGCTAAGCACAGGATAGCAGCTGCTCACTGCTGGCAGAAGGCACACAGAAGGTAACCATAGCAACAGGACAACAACTACTCAACTATGGACTAGATGATCTCTCTTTGGAGTTTCAGTTTACCTGGCAGAAAAATAGGCGTGCCCATTTCCAGGAGTAACTGCTCTTTCCCTCTGTTGTATTGTTATCTATAGACAATATCTGGCATTCAATAGCAATAATAATTGCAAATATCAACCCATTTCAAGAGCTAAATCAACAGACTGAGATCCAGAGAAGACTCAGATGTTGAAACTATCAGACCAGGACTTTTATGATTAATAGATATGTTAAGCAATCTAGTGGACAAGGTGGATGATACACATGAACAGTTGGGGAATTTGAGTGGAGGGATGTAAGCACTAAAAAATAGTCAGATGGAAATGCTAACATAAAAAGCACGATATCTGAGATGATGAAGTCCTTTGACAGGTTCAACAAAGCAGACACTGTCAAGAAAGGAATAAGTAAAATTAATAGATAGGTTAATGGAAATTATCCGTACTGAAGCACAAAGAAGTAAAAAAGTGATATGGCAAGTAAAAAAGTGATAAAAAAAAATGGAAATAATATGGTGTAACTCTGCAACTACCCAGTTATTTTACCTATGGTCTGAAGTGGTCGGTATCTGCCACTTTGCTGTGATTGCCATTTCTTTTCATTCATTTCTGTGTTTCTTAGTACTTCTCTGTTCTGTTTGCTTTTGATACTCACAGTGATGGCAAAGGCCACACCCTTGTCCCGGAAAAAATTTAGGCTCTTCTGGTGGAATTTAAGATTAGCTTGCAGGAGTTGAGTCAGAAGGTAAAATTAAACTATTGTGTATTTCTAAAAATCATGTTTCTAAAGTTCTCAATCCAGTGGTACCTTGACATGACTGACACTTTGATTCCTATTTTATTGTATTTTATTTTTTTTAGAATTTATTTATTTGAAAGACAGAGTCTTCCATTCCACTGGTTCACTCCCCAAATGACCACAACCACCAGAACTGAGCTGATCCGAAGCTAGGAGCCAGGAGTTTCTTCCAGGTCTCCTATGTGGGTGCAGGGGCCCAAAGACTTGGGCCATCTTCTGCTGCTTTCCCAGGTCATAGCAGAGAGCTAGATCAGAAGAGGAGCAGCCAAGACTCGAACCAGCACCCATATGGGATGCCAGCGCTGCATCGGTGGCTTTACTGGCTATGCCACAGCGCCAGCCTCTTTTCCTTCTTACTTGACTATTTTGAAAGAGTTTCTGTGCTTTTGACCAGAAGTGAAAGAGAGGAAATGGGTACTCAGTGACATTTAAAAATAGAAAAATGTGATGATCTTTCATATTTGTTCAAGTAATCTTAAAAAATGTTCAGTGCATCCCTGTTCTAAAAGAGGAAAAATCCAAAAGGAACAGCCTAAACAACCATTAAGAGGAGAATGAATGAATAAGCTTTGTGGGGCTATTCATACAATGAAGTAACATTCAACAGTGAATTGTAGAGCTCCTTGTGTAAACGTGGATCAATCTCAAAAGTAATGTTGAGTACAATTTGTAAAATTCCCGCCCTTGTGAGAGCCTGAATGTTATTTAGAAAGGCAATGGGTAAATAGCCACTGTGTCTTTGATGTCACGGATGATTTCAGGAGGGGGATTTTTTTATTTCAGTTTTCCATGTGAAGGCCTCCTCTCTTGGGTACTCTGTAGCCTGACTAACCTTTCACCAGAGGCTGTAGGCCAAGGAGAAGGGCATCTACTGGCAGAGCTGCCTCCTCCAGTCAGTCCACAGTATCCTCTAGAACCACTGCTGCTTCTCACTCTCCCAAACACAGATAGAACGTGGAAGCTCAGTTCTCCGTTCTCATTTTGTCTGGCAGTGCTGCTCTGAGTCTGCCCATATATGTGTTTCAGGCGTCATGCAGAGAGATGCTTGGAAAGAAATGGGAGCAACCCTCCAGCTCCGTCCCAGCCCCCAGGATTCTGTTAGGGGATTTTAGTACCCCTGAAGGCAGGAAGGATCGATGTGATCATGGTGGAGATTTACCCGGTGGAGAAATGTTTAGGGGTTATACGGTGCTGAGATGTTCCCGCTGTGTGCTGCTCTAGGAAGGGGATAAAATACAATCAAGATGTTTTTAAACAAACTAACAGCTTCTGTCAATTAATTATACATGGAATACAAATTGAGGAAATGCAGTATGCTAAAACAAATAGCATCTTGACACAAATAGATTACAGAACTTTATGTAAATTGTTGTTGTGGAATGGTATTTTGAACAAAGTGGAAAGAGATCATAAAGTTCTCCAATGAAAATTCCCCTAACAATGGATGAAGCAGCATGATTATTAGAAGGCCTATCCCTTGCTTATAACCACTGAGAGAAAGTACATTTAGGAGTATGTGAGATGAATGTAAAATTTTCACAAGATATAGGGATCTACTTTCTCATAATCAACAAAGACAATAAATTTAAATTTAGAAAAATTGGAGTAAAGCGAGATTTAGACACCATACATTTTCATAAAAATTTAAAATGTCACATGTTATTTTGGGCTGATGAACACTAAATTCATAGTAGTTACCTAAGTATTAGAGAGGAGAATGTGAACTTGGGAAGGTAGTATGTTGAAAAATGTGATACAGTCATGAAAAACCTGAAATGGTGGTGGGAAATGAGTAAGTTTTGAGAGTTGCCTGGGAAGTCTTCAGATTCTTGGGCATCTCCAGAAACCGGCTCCTTTGTCTGCTTGTCTCGCGTGGCCTCTGACGCTAACCTGGGAAGAATGTCCTTACTAAGCTCGTTCATCACTGAGTGAAAGGAAATTCTGCCATGGCAGTGCCCCTGTTTTAGGTAGGGATCCCTGGGTTAGGGTAGCAGGATCAGTTGGCGAGAAGCAATGTTGCTTAGAGGTAAAATGGAGAGCACTCATTTCTAAGAGATCAGGACAGAGTTCTGTGGCATTACAGGCTAAGCCTCTGCCTGTGGCACCAGCATCCCATATGGGCACTGGTTCGAGTCCTGGCTGCTCCACTTCTGATCCAGCCCCCTGCTGATCGCCAAGGATAGTAGTAGAAGATGACCCAAGTACTTGGGCCCCTACACTTGCATGGGAGACCCAAAAGAAGCTCTTGGCTTCTGGCTTCAGATCGACCCACCTGTAGCCTTTTTGGGGAGTGAACCAGCAGATGGAAGACCTTTCTCTCTGTCTCTCTGTCTCTCTGTAACTCTCTCTGTCAAATAAATAAATAAAAATCTTCAGAAAAAAAAAACAAAACACAGTCCTCAACTTATCACACACCTCTCCTCAGCATAATTGCTGAGGTAATTATAATAATTATATATTATAATTATTTATATTTTCTGTAATTATTATATTTCTTCCTGTCTTATGGGACTGTTCAGTTTTTATACATTGAAGGTATTTAATAAGTGTTTGTGGAGGGGCTGGCACCGTGGATCACTTGGTTAATCCTCCACCTGCGGCGCCAGCATCCCATGTGGACGCCGGTTCTAGTCCCAGTTGCTCCTCTTCCAGTCCAGCTCTCTGCTGTGGCCTAGGAGGGCAGTGGAGGATGGCCCAAGTGCTTGGGCCCCTGCACCCACATGGGAGACCAGAAAGAAGCTCTTGGCTCCTGGCTTCAGATTGACACAGCACCAGCCGTAGCGGCCGTCTGGGGAGTGAACCAACGGAGGGGAGACCTTTCTCTTTGTCTCTCTCTCACTGTCTAATAACTCTACCTGTCAAATAAATTTTAAAAAAAAGTTTGGAATAAATGCTAGTGAGTGTCCCCTTCCAATAGATACATAAAATTAATAAAAACATGTAATTATACTTTCATATGTGAAATATGTGGCTAAGTGAGATCTGTTTTTATAGCTGATGGATATATATCACACATTAGAACAGTGGTTCTGAAACTTTAACATGCATCAGAATCATCCTGGAGGAGTAAATTAACAGAGAATGTGTTTCTTAGCAGAAACATATTTCTAAGTCCTACTTGACAGTTTCTAATTGAGAACCACTGCATTAAAAAAATCCTAGGGGAAAAAAGACATGGAAATACATAATGGAAATAACAAAATCCACATATCATTTTCCTTCCAAGTGTCATTTCTTGGGGAATGCCTCCTAAAGAAATTCAGAAGAGAAAAACAAAAAGCAAATTGTGTAATTTTGACACAAACACATTTTGCAACTGCACCCTTTTGTGAACCCTGTGCTCTCAGGGCCTTCATCTATCAAATGAAGATAAGAGCATATCTTTAATCTAGCTGTATCCCACAGGGTTGTTGTGAAAAGTGAACTATGAAAAGTGTTCAGAGCAGTGTTTGGCTTCATAAGTATTCCCATTATTATATTTTTGGTTAAAATATTTCAGAAACGAGAGAGAGATCTGAGCAGAAATGAGTACAGAGGAAGTCAGTATGAGAAAGCCCTGATTAAAGAGTATATAGTCTATATGTGTGGGTGTGTGTGTGATACATGTGTGTCTATATATACATATATACATATATATGTAAGGCACTGTGTATATATTTTTTTCCTTAAGAAAATGCAGTTGTGACTCAGAAGCCAAAATTCTGCTTGTTTTATTTTCGAGAGTTTAGTCTTTGATAGATAACTTTACATTAAAAAGAATCTTTACATACAAATTTACTATATTAGGGTTTGGGGTTATGAATCCATTTGAACCAAACTACATAAAATATAAAAGAAGGCATGTTCTTGAAATTGCACACCTCACTTCTTGAGATGCCAACATTTTTATTAATATTTTTTGAGACATCTCTCTATATCAGATAGCTTTTAAAGTAAATATTTGGGGGACAAAGATTAGAAAAGTAATTAGAAATTCTTTGTGTTAAACATCTTTTAATATTTCTAAAATAATGTCATTAAGGTTTTTTGTTTCTTTTTGCTGACTAGGTGTGATTAGGAAGGTAGAAATGAAAGAGAGAAGTCTTTGTGAGAAAGAAATTTGATATCGTATTTTTTCCCTGCCTTCAACCATTTTTATTCCACCTTTATTTTAAAATTAAGAGTTACTGTTATGTGTGGAATTAGTATCCCTTTTATAGACTTACTGCTTCTTACTAAATCGGAGACAGAAGGGACAAGAAACATTGTGAGGGGCCAGTGCTGCAGCATGGTGGGTTAAGCTTTTGCTTTCAATGCTGGCATCCCGTTTTGGAGCACTGGTTCAAGTCCAAGCTTCTCTGTTTCCGATCCAGCTCCCAGCTCCCAGTTAATGTGCCTGGGAAGGCAGTGGAGGATAGTTCAAGTAGCTGGGTCCCTGCTGTCCACGGGAGAGATCCAGATGGAGTTCCTGGCTCCTGGCTTCAGCCTGGTGGGTACCTGGCTGTTGAGACCATCTGGGGAGTGAACCAGTGGATGGAAGATCGATCTATGTCTGTCTGTCTCTCTGTCACTCTGCCTTTCAAATAAAATAAATGGAAAATAGAAGAGAAGAGGGGAGGGGAAGGGAAGGGAGGGGGGAGACATTGGGAACATGGACAGGAAGAACAGTGACCAACCCTTAACTTGGTCTTGTAGTTATTGTGATGCCATGTTAATGGTTTAAGATTTTTCTTTATAAGACATATAAAATTGAGATTTCTGTCACTATTATAAAATCATTTGCTGAGATATTCTAGGAAAACTTTAAAAATGAGTGCTCCCTCTGCTGAGCTTTCCTGATGCTGTTTCTACTCCCTCTTGTGTACCCTTCATCTCACCAATACATTCTGTAGAAACTCAGATTGCGAAATAGTACATTTTTATCTGCCCTGACAGATGACAATGTTAAAATGCCAGGGTAGTATTTGTACTTTCACCTTCTGGGAAGACTGGGGAGAGGTGCCAAGGGTGAAACTAGAGGTGTGGCCAGATCAGGGAAATATTTTGTTTCTACTCTAAATCGTCCCACTGTTTCTTATGACTCTATTGATTTTCAGTGGATTAGGGTTGTTTCATAACTGGCTCACACTGGTAAAGACAGGTTTCCTATAAGCCTTTCCACAATAAATCTAAAATAACTTCACTTACTAAAAATAGATACTTCAGAAATTTTGAAATAAAGCAAAAGCAATAACTACTTTATATTACCTAAATTTTTGGATAGTTACACTAAGGCATTTAATGTAGACTTAGAGTCCCACTTCAGCATAAATATTCACTGTTTAGGGCCTGATGCTGTGGTGCAGCTAGCTGCCACTTGCAATGCCAGCATCTCATATGGGTGCTGGTTCAAGTCCTGGCTCCTCCACTTCCCATCCAGCTCCCTGCTAATGCACCTGGGAAAGCAGCAGAAGATGGCTCAAGTCCTTGGGCCCCTGCACCCACATGGGAGACCTGGAAGAAGCTCCTGGCTCCCAGCTTCAGCCTGGCCCAGCCCTGGCTGTTGTGGTCATTTGGGGAGTAAAGCAGTGAATATAAGATCGATCTCTCTCTCTCTCTCTCTCTCCCTCTCTCCCTCTGTCTCTCTCTCTCTAACTCTTTCAAATTTTATATATATCTGTATATTCATTGTTTGACAGACTTGAAAATGGGCCTCTCTTTGACAGCTTGAAGCTGTATCAAGGGTAAATTTCTTTAATTGGATAAATATGTGCAGTTTTTCCATGTATAATTGACCCTATAAATATATAATGTCAAATATGCTTAAATTTGTCCTTTTCTTCAATGGCCTAACAAGGAGAAAAGCCTTTCATTTTGTGTAAAGTTTACTTATTCATCTGTGCTGTAACATCCAAGTTCAAGGTGCAGAGACAGATACCTCTTGGCATAGCATTCTAATGTATCATGTGAAAGTAGTTTCTATTTGAAAGTTCCAGAGAGACACTCCAGAACTGGCAGGAGAATTCCAGCAAGGTCACTCACCCATTAAAACTTGAAAGACGAAAAACAAAGAAGAAAAATTGCCTTTGTGTAAACATTAACCCCTCTACTTTTAAGTGACTCTTTTTATTTTATTTTCTAACATTAGAAGGAGAACCCAACATGGCTTTTTTTTTTTAATTTCAAAACAAAAGTAATAAATTTAATTGATTTGGAAATTAAGTTTCTGACTTTTTGGTTTATTATTATCCCTTCTGGATTGGCAAAATATCCAGAGCTTAGGAAACTGGCTTCCCACTAGCTGGCCTGTAATATACAGGAGACAGAGTACAGGCACAAATTCTTAAGATGTTGTTGATGCGTTTTCCTTGGTAGTTATATGAGTTGAAACACACCAGGGAGTTTGCTCTTGAAGCTTTATGAACCTGCTCTTAAATGACTGACAAACAGACAGGCATTTGACTAAGCACACATTGCTGGATATGCAAGATGAATTAAAGTATTGTCATTCTGCAAATGTCTTTTGTGTAGTCTAAATATACAATGAAATATTGACTATTTAGAAAACAGCAAGATCAGTTACTCATCCATAGGCTGGCAGTTTACTTAGTCCTGAATATTTAAATCCATATTCCATTTAATGTTAAAATTTGCACATAAAAAGATAGTATTTTTAATCAGATTTTAATTTTAGTTGTTTTGGTAGCTTTCAGATAGGTTTTGTTGGAGTGCTGTATGAGTCTGTGGGGCCTTTGTGAAAAGTTCTGAATGAGGGGCCGGCGCCGTGGCTCACTTGGTTAATCCTCCACCTGCAGCGCCGGCATCCCATATGGGCGCCGGGTTCTAGTCCCGGTTGCTCCTCTTCCAGTCCAGCTCTCTGCTGTGGCCCGGGAGTGCAGTGGAAGATGGCCCAAGTGCTTGGGCCCCTGCACCCACATGGGAGACCAGGAGGAACCACCTGGCTCCTGGCTTCGGATCAGCATAGCTCTGGCCATAGTGGCCATTTGGGGAGTGAACCAACGGAAGGAAGACCTTTCTCTCTGTCTCTCTGTCTGTAACTCTACCTGTCAAAAAAAAAAAAAAAAAAAGTTCTGAATGATTTGCTTTCTGTCCCTTCTGTGCCATGAACCTCACACTGCTGCAGGGATGGCAGATGCAGTTGCTTACTACCTTTGGACAAAATCGTGTTTTTAAAAAGATGTTTCTTAACATTCAATATGAATTAAAGATACAAAATACTTATAAAATATCTGGGAGACTTGTGGAGTAACTATATAGAACACATGTGTGGCCGGCGCTGCGGCTCACTAGGCTAATCCTCCGCCTTGTGGCACCGGCACACTAGGTTCTAGTCCCGATTGGGGCACCGGATTCTGTCCCAGTTGCCCCTCTTCCAGGCCAGCTCTCTGCTGTGGCCCAGGAGTGCAGTGGAGGATGGCCCAAGTGCTTGGGCCCTGCACCCCATGGGAGACCAGGATAAGTACCTGGCTCTTGCCATCGGATCAGCGCAGTGCTCCGGCCACAGTGGCCATTGGAGGGTGAACCAACGGCAAAGGAAGACCTTTCTCTCTGTCTCTCTCTCTCTCACTGTCCACTCTGCCTGTCAAAAAACAAAACAAAACAAAACAAAACAAAAAAACACATGTTTACCTATAGCTCAATTTAAGAAAGTGTTGTCATGATTTCTAATCTCATCTGTGTGGTGTTCTCTGATTCAGCACTTTTCTTGCTCCCTCAGAGGTAATTGAAGTTCTGAGTTTTGTGTTAGTAATTCTCTTGCTTTGGTTGGTGGTTTTTACACACACCTGTATATCCCTAAAGAGTGTATTGATTTATTCTGTATGCATTTGAACTTTAGAGAAAATGGAATCACACTACAAAAAGAATCTTTTAAAAGTGTTTTTGGAAAAATGGAATGAAGAGTAACCTTATTTTGGTGTAAAAAATTTTTGAAATCCATGCATAGTTTTTTTTTTTTTTTTTTTTTTTTTTTTTTTTTTTTTTTTGCCAGGCAGAGTTAGACAGTGAGAGAGAGACAGAGAAAAAGGTCTTCCTTCCGTTGGTTCACCCCAAAATGGCTGCTGCAGCCAGAGCTACGTCGATCCAAAGCCAGGAGCCAAGTGCTTCCTCTCGTCTCCCATGCGGGTGCAGGGGCCAAAGCACTTGGGCCATCCTCCACTGCCTTCCTTCCTGGGCCACAGCAGAGAGCTGGACTGTAAGAAGAGCAATCGGGACTAGTACCCGGCACCCCAACCTGGACTAGAACCCAGGGTGCCGGCACCACAGGTGGAGAATTAGCCAAGTGAGCCACGGCACCGGCCGCATAGTTTTTCATAATATGTATTTCCATGAACTTTTTGAAGATCTTGCATATGCACAGATTTCAGGGTTTTGTTGTTGTTGTTGTTGTTGTTTTGTTTTGTTTTGTTTTGCTTTTGCATCAAGATAAACTTATCTTTTCATTCCATTTTTCCATGACCTCTTGGAAGTATTCTCATATGTCTTTTTCTGGTAGTTTTTTTTTACTCAAGGCAAAAGATTTATATGATCTGAAGAGAAACCAGAGTATCATTTTTTTTACTCAATATTATAGCCTTAATTTATCCATGTCAGTGCATATAGCTGTGGCTCATTTACTTTCATTGTTGTGTAATACTGCATTTGATGAGTATTCCAGAATTTATTTGCAGATTAAAATTAATTGCAATACATTTGGAATGTTCCAGTTTTTACAAACACTGTCCCTATGTATAGATATATTCTTGTACAGGGGTTTGTTACATATATACAAAAACTTCTATCAGTGCTTCCCAACCTTTTTCGTGCTATGGCACACTGAAAATGATAGATCATATTGTACAACACATTTGTGTTAAGAGAATGAAGCTGTGGCCCTGGTCTAGGGGCTTCTGTTTGGCTACAGAGCTAAGTTCCATATCTGGGTATGTTCACTGTATACTGGGGTGCGTTGACATGCCAATTGGGTTAGGGTGTGTGTATGCCTGAGGGTTGAATTGCTGGTTGTAGCTACATGCTACTTCAACCTTTACAGGTAATATAAAATTGCATGGTTGTATTGTTCCATTTAACTGACATCCATAGAGCTTGTATCCATCCACATTCTCTGAATATATTTTTGATAAAAAGGGGAACAATGAGAATTCTACCAGTCTCATGATTATGAAGATTATTATTCCCTAGGATATCCATTCAGATTTACTTTCTCCAAACATGCTAATGTCAAAATGTGTTGAAAATGTGACCATAGAGAGTTGTGGGCAATAGGTGGTGTTAAGAAGTGACAACATGTCGACAGTTGTTATTAACTGAAAGCCACAGCCTAGGCTGAGTGAATTACTTGTGAGAGATGTAATTCTCTCTTCCAGAATTTGTCTTCCATTAGCTTTCTGTTTGCTAGCCTTGAGAGGTAATTTCAGATAATGTAAACAAGATGGGGTAATAAAAGCTATTTGCTATGTAAATAACTTTCAGTTTATAAACCCAAACATTTTAAAAAGAAGCTAGTTTATTTAGACTATTCTTATCATTGATTTTCTTTTAAACAATAAAGGCCTCTATCAGAATCACATTAAGATCATGAATAATACTCTTAATTTCTCCCTTCAACAGGCTGGACAGCTTTAGAAAAATCATTAGCCTGGCATAGTATTCCTGTGACATCTTCAAGGAGCTCCTGTGCACTACTTTTACTGTTAGCACTCTCATAGCTTTCTCACACTGTTAAAGCCAATCTTTACCTGGCAGAAGGATTGCCTTACAGCTTTAGGCTGAGGCTATTTAAAATTGGATGGAAAATAACTGAGCAAAGCTTTCAAGTTCATGCCTCACCTGCCGTATATGGAGATCCAATATCAAAGTAGTATTTTCATTTACTTGGCAGAGAATTACAAATGAAAAGTGCATTTCCATTATACTCCTATACAGTGTGCTACACCTAAGTCAGAGTTTCAATTGCTTTATGTGTATTAGAATTATTTTTGAACCACTTGAGTTTGATTCATTTGTGTCATTTTTATGTTTATATTATTTGTGCTGTGACTTAAATACCTTTCTTGAATTATAACTGATTTTTAAAAAAATTTTTTTTTGCTTTATTTAAAAGAGAGAAAGAGAGACAGAGAAATAGATATCCTCCATCTACTAGTTCACTCCACAGAAGCCTGCAATAGCCAGGGCTGGGTCTGGCAGAAGCCAGAAGCCCAGAACCAGGAACTCAATCTGAGTCTCCCAGTTGGTTGATCGGAACCCAAATACTTGAGCCACTGCCTGCTGCCTACCATGGTGCACATTAGCAGAAAGCTGGATCAGAAGCAGAGGGGACACTTGAACTCAGGCACTCTAATATGGGATGCAGTGTCTTAACCACTGTGCCAAATGCCCACCCCCCACAACTGATCTTACAAGTATCTACCATATACTTGAAATGATTTTTAAATATTTTATCATTTTAGTATTTAGTTATTAACATGTAATACTTGTACATTTTTATGGGCAATGCAATATTTCAACATACATACACAGCATAAATCAATCAAGCTAGGCAACTAACCTTTCATTTCCTAATCCTGTAAATTACAATTGGATGCATATTCTTCAGTTTTTATATTAACCCTACAATCCATGACAGTGTGTATTTGAATATGTATATTTTACATATGCACATAAGTGTGCAATACTGCACAGGCATACAACTGTACATTACACACACAAACACATATGCACACAAGCACATACACAAGCAGTCTTCAGGAAGTTCATGCAAAATACATCATGAAAAAACTGCATAGATTTCAAAATCTTTTGCACTAAAATAGCTTATCTTTTAATTCCACTTTCCATGAACTTTTTGAAGTACCCTCGTATGTGTATATGTATGTGTGTGTGTATATAAATATGTAATACCAGCTAGAACTCAGTACCTATTCATCATTATCAAATAACCTCAGTTAAGCATCTGGACATAGTTGACACTGACTTCCCTCTAAGTGTGTATATGAGCTCTAGCTACAGGCATATAGGATAAATAATAAATGGCTATATAAATAGTACTCAGAAGAAAAATAGTAGTAAATATGATGAATTCAAGATTTTATTCATTATTTTTCTTTGAATATGAAATATTATAACTTGTCATGTGAGGACGTAGTTCATAGTTATACTTAAAATTACAGGCAACCTGAGTTTTAATAGCATGCAAACATTTCAACAGCTGGTCATTATATAAAGCGCATCTCAAATTTTTACCCAAGTTTATGGAAGAGGAAAGTAAATTTGTAGCCCTAGAAATAGAATGATGACTTCCTATAAAGACATTCTATGCTTGAAATCTCAGGTCTTATCTTAAAAGCTCATGCCAATTGTACGTTCTTTATATTTCAATATATTTTCTCCCAAATAAAGCTGATACAACATGAAGATATATTTGTGGCTTCAACTAGCTTAGTTTGAGAAGCGTGATAATAAATGGAATCCTACTTCCCAAAGACCTTTAAATCGGAAGTATTTTTTGGTAAGAAAATTTTGACTTCTGTGATCTGGGTTCCTTTAGACTTCACTGGAAGTGAAAGTAGTCTCCTAAATGACCTCCTTTTGCCATCATGATCACTGTCTCTTTTTTAACCAGACATCTTGTGGTCTTTTGTATATCCTTGTTTCTTGGACAGTGCATTGATTGAACCCTTTGTAGACCTCCCTTTTTGTCTTGGTTCCAGAAAGTTATGCTACCCTGCTTCTTTGCAAAAACACTTGACTATTCCTTTGCTATCTTCTTTGCTACATACTTTCTTCCCCTAACTGTGTTTATGGTCCTTGGCTCAGTTTTTGCTTCTCCTTCCTCACTATGTATAATCCTTCTCTGCTCTCCCAGTTCTGTCCCCTTACCTGAGCTCTCATCCTCTGTATCCAAATGGCTTGCAGATAATTCAACTGTAATGTTTTAGGGTCACTTTGTACGTGGCATTTATAAACTCACTCTCATACCCCAAGGGCTTGCATAGTGCCTGCCATAATAGGTCCCAAAAATATTTGTCAAATTCATGAATTAAATAAATCTAATTTTCATCTTCTGTCCTTCTGTCACTGGTATCACTGTTTTGATCTGCTTCTGATGTTGCAAATATTCTAATTTTTTTCTTTTGAAATGTGTCTTACATCTGATTCCTTTCATGACCTTTATCCTAATGTAGGCCCCCATGGCCTCATGCCTGGATTGCTCCCACAGTTTCCCATCTGATTTCTTTAGTTCTCATCTCTCTCTCTCTCCCTCACTATCTGTAATTCTGCCTTTCAAATAAATAAGTAAATCTTTAAAAAAAAAAAAAATAACATGTCCTATTTGTCAAAATTAAGAAATTAACATTGGGGGCCAGCGCTGTGGCACAGTGGGTTAAAATCCTGGCTAGCAGTGCCAACATCCCATATGGGTACCGGTTCAAGTCCCAGCTGCTCCTCTTCTTATCCAACTTCCTGCTGATGCACCTGGGAAAGCAGCAGAAGATGGCATAAGTCCTTGGACTCCTGCACCCATGTGGGAGACCCAGAAAAACTCCTGGCTCCTGCCTTTGGATCAGCTCAGCTCCAGCTTTTGCAGTCATTTAGGGAGTGAACCAGCAGATGAAAGAGTTCTCTTTCTCCGTAACTCTGTCTTTCAAATAAATAAAGTAAAATCTTTAAAAAAAAAAAAAGAAATTAACATTGATACTTGACTGTTAACTAAAATCCAAGCTCTAAGTTTTTCCATTACCATACTTTAAAAAATATTTTATTCATTTTATTAGACAGGCAGACAGAGAGAGAGATAGAGACAGAAACAGAACTCTTCCATCCACTGGTTCACACCCCAAATGCCAGCAATGGCCAGGGTGAAGTCAAGCCAAAGTAGAAGACTGGAACTCAATCTGGGTCTGCTGTGTGTGGCAGGACCCCAAGTACATGAGTCATCATCTGTTGCCTCCCACGGTGTACAATCACAGGAAACTGGATTGGAAGTGGAAGAGCTGGGACTTGAACCAGGCTCTCCAACATAGGATGTGAGCATCCCAAATAGTGTTTGACCACTGTGCTAAACACCCACCCCTACTGTAGTTTTTCTGTTCCACAGTACCACATAGCATCTAGCACATCTATCTTCTTTTTTTTTTTTTTTTTTTTTTTTGACAGGCAGAGTGAACAGTGAGAGAGAGAGACAGAGAGAAAGGTCTTCCTTTGCCGTTGATTCGCCCTCCAATGGCTGCTGCGGCCGGCGCACCGCACTGATCCGAAGCCAGGAGCCAGGTGCTTCTCCTGGTCTCCCATGGGGTGCAGGGCCCAAGCACTTGGGCCTTCCTCCACTGCACTCCCAGGCCACAGCAGAGAGCTGGCCTGGAAGAGGGGCAACCGGGACAGAATCTGGCGCCCCGACTGGGACTAGAACCCGGTGTGCCAGCGCCGCAAGGCGGAGGATTAGCCTATTGAGCCACAGCACCAGCCTAGCACATCTATCTTTAAACAAGTAATACCAGCTTTGGTACAAATTCAAAAAGGACAAAGGATGTATAAGTCTTCTTTCCATTTCTGGACCCCAGTATCCAATTCCTCTCCTAGAGGGAACCCACTGCCTCTAATTTCTTGGATATCCTTCTAAAGAGATTCTCTGCATGTTCTCTCTCTATCTCTTCTCTCCCCCACCAGCTTACATACAAATAATTGAATTTTAGGTATTCTCTATATTTTGCTTTTGTAACTTAATATTGCTTTTTCAATCTTTATCTATGACACAAAATTGCCCTAAATTTTTACTCCAGTATCTCATTTAGTATCTGTACTTTAATTTACCAGTTCTCTCCTGGTTGACTTTTTTATTTTTATAAGCAATGCTGTCATGCATATCCATGTAAATATATCACTGTGCATGTGGAAGTATTTTTTCAGCTAGAGCTGGGTGAAAGAGCATATGTGTTCATCATTTGATGGCCAATTTGCTCTTTAGAGAAGTTCTACC
The DNA here is from genome assembly GCF_964237555.1 of Oryctolagus cuniculus. Taxonomy (NCBI): domain Eukaryota; kingdom Metazoa; phylum Chordata; class Mammalia; order Lagomorpha; family Leporidae; genus Oryctolagus; species Oryctolagus cuniculus. Next base: position 95,012,735 of record NC_091435.1, read on the forward strand.
AATTTATCCTCCATTATTTCCCCATAACCTCACCAACATTGTGGCTCATGAAACTTTTTGAACTTTGCCACTAAGTTAAATATAGGTTAAAATGGCATCATCGTACCTTTAATTTCTATTTCTCCTCTACTGAGTGAGGTTGAGTGGCTTTTTATGTTTAATAGTCGTATTTCCTCTTCTGTGAACTATCCATATACTTTGCCCATTTTTCAGTTACGTTGTTTATTGAAGTACCTTTATTATTCTATTCCTTTGGAATATTTAAATTCTTCCTATTTTCTGACATTTTAAGGTGTAAATCCTAATCCCATTTCTAGCCTGTACATCATGTGTTTCAACCCCAGTTTACTTCTACTTTCCAACAACACCCGCTGCTCTGGCCAGTCGGGTTTCTTCTGCATCCCAGAGCACACTGTGCTCATTCCTTCCACCAAGGCTTCTTTGCGGTGTTTCCCTTCACCTTGTCCTTTCTGAGACAGAAATCAGTGCCACGTCCTATAATTAGGTAAATCTCCTTTTAGTTTCAGGAGACTTCTAGATAGAATAACTGATAGTTTGTAAATTCTTAAAAACAGAAAAGGATAATCACCAAGAACTGGCACTAAGTTAACAAAAGCACTCCTCAAACTAACCATACCCCCATTTGTTATCCCCATGTGTCAGACTAAACATATGCACACTTCTGGTAGAATTCTAGTAGACCTGTATGCTATAGATATGTCTTTATTTATGAAGGCATTTTATTCTCTTGATTTGCATGATGAGCTAAAAAAAAATGTAAAGTATGTGAGAATCGGTGATTTTGTAGCTAGCTGAACACATGTATCCAACAGAATATTTATTCTTGGTTAGTAAAAGATACCAGACTTCTTGAATTTGATGGTTTGTTATTTATTTTTAATAACTTGGATGCAATGATGATAATTAGGGATTTGCAGAATGCTTCCAATGCAGAGGATAGAAGCATGTGTCAAAATTATTTTAATAAAAAAAAATATTTTAATAGTTTGTAAGGATGGATTCCAGCCAATAAGGTAAATTTTACAAGATTTGGTGTAAAACTCTGCATTACATGTCACACATTAACAGCAAAAAGAATGAAGCAGTTCTAATAAGAAAGCATGTCATTGAATTTAGGGTCCACCTGGATAATCCAGGATGCTTGCCTCTAGAGATCCTAACCAAATCACATCTGCAGAGACTTTTCTTCCCAAATACAATCATATAGGTGCCAAGGATTAGACATAGATATCTTTGGGGGAACCACCATGCTATTCATTACAGTAGAACTTGGAGCCTTTGTTGAATAGCTTTGCATCCCTTGCTCTTCTTTCTCTCCAAAGGGATGGCTGCCCTGACCCAGGATCACCTCAGGAGTGCCTGCTTGGTTCTGGTGGGGAGGTAGATGGGGTTAAATGCTTAGAGGACAAGGAGGACCATGCTATTGTGAAGCAGGTTGTGAAACCAAAAGCCTCTACTTTTGGGCTGGACCCCTCTCCTGCCATGTTCGTGTGTTCCTTTGTTGAACATATCTGTCCTTTGGCTCCTGGAAAGCCTCCCATGGCATGTCAGTGTCTCAGATCCAGTACTTCCCCTGCCTACCGTTTGGGCCACAAGTTTGATCTTTAGTCTCTCTGCTTCAGCCACACTGGCCTTCTTCCTCCTGATTCCTGAGTGAACCAAACTCATTCTTGCCTCTGAAGCTTTCAATTGGCTGTTCCTTTGCCTGAAACACTGTTCCTTCCACTTGGTTCTTATTTCCCACTCAGTTCAGATGTTCCCTCTCCTCACTGAGTCCTGAATGTTGAGTTTCCCCTGGTTGTCCTCATCAGTCACAGCACTTGTTACCCCCTGAACTTTGCTGGCTTATTTGTTGTCCACGTCCCACACTACATTAGTCCAGAGGAGGGGAGGAACACAGGTCTGGTCAGGTTGCTTCGTTACTGAAATACCACCTGGCAGGTTCCAGGCATTCATATCCTAACTGCAGAGTATAGTGGAGTTCCCAGACCTGTAAAATCCAGCTGGTATCAGCTGAAGCCCTTTTTCCATGTACTGGAAGGTCCAAGCCCTACCACATTCCAGGAATTTTTATTTTTTAACTTGCCAGTTTTATTTATTTGAAGAGAGAGAGAATATCAGTCTTCCATCTACTGGTTCTTTTCCTTTTCCGAGTGTCCACAACAGCAACAACTAGTCCAGGCTGAAGCCTAGAGGCCAGAATTCCATCTAGGTCTCCCACAGGGGTGGTAGGGACCCTTGTACTTGAGCCATCACCTGCTGCTTCCAGAATGTGCATTAGCAGGAAGCTGGATCAGAAGTGAAGCCAAGACTCACACCCTGCTATTCCAGTATGGGATGTGGACATCCCAGATGCCATTTTAATTGTTGTTCCAAATGCACACCTCCACCTCGGGAATTTTTAGATACTGGAGTGGCTCATGTTCTCCAGGCCATGTCTGCCCTGGAGCAGCTGCTTTCTCTGCACCATTTCTGTCCCACATCAACCCATACATGGATCTCAGTCTCCTCCTCAGCTCCCACCGAACACCCCCCTCTCACAGTAACAGCTGACATTCATTGAACACTGGATATGTTCCAGGTACAGGTCTAAGCACTGGTATGAGCTGTGTCACTTCAAAACCATAAGAGGGAGGTGAAATGTTTACTTTACAGATGAGGCAATTGAAGCTCAGACACAAGGCATTCAACTAGTAAGGGACAGAACTAGTTCACATTCAGGAAACTTGTATTTATTTGATCCCAACACAGGAAAGGAAAAAAAGAATGAAGGTGGAGTCAAATGTCTAGTTTGATGTAGATCATGTGACAAGGACTGAGGAGTCTACTAAGAGTATAATGCATTAAAACTCTAAAACAATAAATATGTAGCACCCAGACAGTCCCACAGTTACTCGTTTTTGTCATCAGAACATATTTGGAGTATTCTTTTCAGTCCTGGGTATTGTATTTTAAAAGGGGAATTTTGGAATTAAAGTACCCATATCACTTTTCTATTGCTGCTGTGACAAATCATCGCAAACTTTGTTGTTTAAAACAACATAAATGGATTATGCTACAGTTCTGGCAGTTGAAAGTCCATGACGGGACTCACCAGGCTGAAACCAAGGTGTTGTCAGGCCTGTGTGCCTCTCCAGCTTCTGGAGACCACTTCCCTTCCTTAGACTGCCATCCCCATCCTCCACCTTCAAAGCCACAAGACTGGCCAGGCCCTCATGTTGCATCCCACTGACTGCAACTACAAAGGTTCACCAAGTTGGAAGGATGCATGTGATTAGACTGGGCCCATCTGGATAATCTCTCCATCTCAGGGGTCTTAACCTGAACTGCATCTGCACAGTCCCTTTGGTCATGTAAGGTTCCATACTCACGGACTCTGGGGATTTGCACTTGGACGTCTTTGGGAAGTGGGGAGGGCGTTATTCTGTCCAGCATAGTTCTTACTGCAGAGGATCACCAGGGTGGTGAAGCAGTCGAACTGGATCCGTACAATCAAACTGAGAAGAGTTGAAGATGATCCCAAAGTGTATTGAATGAGACAGTGTTCATAAAGTGATCGGAGCACGAAGTATATAAGAAATAGTTGCTGCTTCAAAGGCTAATGACATAAATTTCAGAAATACAGTAGCTCAGAAGAGAAGATATGGAGATGTGGAAGGGGATGACACAGCATAACACTATCTTGTTAACCACAGAATTTGGGAGCCAGGTTCTCACTTTACATTAGGTCAGCAGGTCATTTGGATGTCAGAAAACACTGTTTAGCAGGACCTCTGTGTTGTTTCTCTCACTATAGAGAAAGAGTTGGGGAGAACGAGGATGAGAGGGAACTATAGTGGAGAAGCAACTTTCTGACTTCTTTCTACCTGGATCCAAGGATGTATAGATTCAGGGGAGGAAGGAAAACTTGTAACAGGAAGAATGCAAGATACAAGAAGCTTATAGAACTCTGCTTCCTCCTGTCCCCCAGGAACATATGGGAATGAAATCCCCTCTAAAACCAAAGCCCAGCCTTCAGAGATTATGTGATTTTTCAGCCTTTCCCTATAATCTTCCTTACATTTGTCTCTTTAAACACATTTAAATCGACCTTTGAGAAGTTGCTGATAAGCAGTTATCAAACAGGAGTTAAATTAACAAACCCTCCCACCTTGTTCTGTTGGGTGGCAGCTTCCAAGGCCACTGTAAATGTGTATCAGGGTGAACCTGATCCAGAAACAGCCAGGAAGGGAACAAAGTTTAGTCTGTGAGGAAATAGACGGCTGCTGGTAGTTTCGTGCTCTCTGTCCAGACTTCGGCTTGGTGTAAGTAGTTTCTTTTATAAAACTATTGCAATATTTTAATATAAAAAGGGTTAGAAGACTAATTTCATGTAAGATTGAATCAAGTTCCTGCCTGGCTCAGAATCTTGTGAGCTACTTAAAGGTTCAGCATTTCACAAACAAGTTTTATTTGAAAGGAAAGCCAGGAAGTTTTTTAGCAAGTGTTTTTGCTAAAACCGGTCCTGCTTGAATAAAATGATTTCTAACGTCTTATGCCACTTATGTGAAGGTGTTTACAGTGAGAAAATGAAAGTGAGCAAAGATGTATCTGGTGACCAGAGATTATTTCTCAGTAGTGCTCAGATTTCTCCCCACATTCTTTCCAGTTGCTCTTCCTTTAGTTTAGGTTCATGCTACAAATTCATACTGGCGATTATCGAGTAATCTCAGGTAATTAAACCGAAGGTTCTGAAGTTCAAAGAAATTAAATGAATGAGAACAAAGTAGAATCTGGGGTGCTGTAGCAAGGTGTCGGCATCCTTAGTTTAAGAGTGGAATGTTTTTACAAAGAGGCATAGCTTTTTGAAATAGATAAAAGTGGCAAGCAGCCTGAGACATTTCATGCAACTTCTGGGAAATTTGTTTAGGCTTCTTAAACACTTTGACATATGTACTGATTTTCCAAGTGAAATTCCCAGTATAGTATGTAAAGCAAGTTTCATATATTTTTCATATATGAAATTAGAGTTGCTGGATTTCAGCTATTCCACCTCTTTCTTGAGATTAGGATTCCAGGAACTACATGTTGTTACCCAAACATACTGAATGCAGCTGTGAGAATGTTAAGGTTGCATTTGGTGTTGGAAAGATTATTTTTTCCTATTTCCTCTTTACTACAATGTATTTTTTAAAACCTCCTGGTACATGACAATTTTATGACTTTGAATAGAGAAGTAAAATTTAACATGGTTAGCATATTATGTAAACGTTCTGCAAGCTGGCTGTTGGCCAGGAGCCTTCCAGTCACCAGGGGAGAGCTGGGGAGAGAAGTTGTTTACGTAGAAGTTCACTGGTCTTCCCCTTTCCTCTGTCTTCATCTCAGACCTCAACCTCAGGGCTGTCCATTTCTCTACCTCCTTACTCCCGCTGTATCCAGCGGCAGCCTAGACGATGGTACTGGGCCCCAGGTGACACTTGGTGGGATGGAAGCCGGGACCACGCTGTCCTAAGCAGGCTTTAGGGCCGTAAGGAGGTAAAAACCTTTATTCACCCTTACAGTGCTGAGTCTCAGGGATCCTGGCCCAAAGCTAATTAACTTTCCCAGTCACTAGCCTCTGCTGGGCCAGGTTACTTACTTAGTTGTTGGGTTCACAGAGCAGCAGGAAGAAGGTGGCGTGAGGTGGGGGAGTCTTGGCAAAGAAGCCAGCATGGCAGGTGACAGTGTCACAAAGGAAACATCTATTTCCTGATAGATTTGAAACACTTCAGTCTTTTGACAACCTGGAAAGCCACACAGGTGTACACTGGCTGAATCTTAACCAACCCTCTTCGGGATTTTTTTTTTTTAAAGTCTCCTGTGGCTGCCTGTGACATCCAAACCCTGCCCCTGCCCTACAGAAGCCCACAGTTCTGGTCTCTCAGCATCTGTTCTACATCGTTGCCTACCATTGTTCTCCTCTCTCAGTTCACTCCAGCTATACAAATTTTTTGCTATTTCTTAATCGCATCACCCTTGCTCCTGCCTCAAGGCCTTAGCTGCCTGGAAAGCTCCTGTCCTACCTTGTTTCTTCCCTCCCTTCCTTCAGGTCCCCACTCAAATGCCTCCTCAGAGAGGCCTTCCTGGAATGCTCTGATTAAATTCGCACAATTATCCCACTTCTACCTTTACCTTGATTTGCCTTTTTAAAAAAGGCTATTTTGCATTATTTATTTACTTTATAAATAAAACATGTTTGTATATAAAACACATGTGTATATATACACATCTTTCTTCTTTGAAATAATTTTTTAAAATGACATCAACATAGTTTTTGTATTTATATTTATTTTATTTATAATAAAATTTGTGGGTTTTTTTGTTTATTTAATTTTATTTAATTGAGAAGCAAAATGACAGAGAGAGAGATTTTTCCATATGCTGATTCACTCCCCAAATGCCCACAACAGCAGAGACTGGGTCAGCCAAAGTCAAGTGCTGGGAGCTCCATCTGGGTCTCCCACATGAGTGGCAGGAACCCAAGCACTTGAGCCATCCTCTGCTGCCTCGCAAGGTGCACATTAGCAGGCAGCTGGATTGGAAATGGAGATGGGACTCAATCCCAGACAGTCCCATATGAGATGTGGGTGTCCCAAATGGTGGCTTTACCTGCTACAACACAAACCTATCTCTTTGATAAAGTTTTTAAAAATAATTTTTATATTTAATTGTGGTTAAAAACATAATAAAGAATTTACCATCTTAACTCTGTTTAAATTCAATAGTGTTAAGTGTATTCACAATGTTATGCAATGATCTCTAGAACTTTTCTGTCTTACTGACAGAAAAGAAAACTGAAATAGCAACTCCCCCTCTTCGCCTTCCCCAGCCCCTGAATGCTACCTTTCTACTTTCTGTTTCTATGAATTCGACTACTTTAGTGCCTCTGACAAGCGGACTCATTCAGGGTTTGTCTTTTTGTGACTGGCTTGTTTCACTGAGCATTATGTCCTTGAGGCTCGCCCATGGTTCAGCATTGTGACAGGATTTCTTTGCTTTTTAGGTGGCTAATATTCCATTGTATGCATATACCACCTTTCATTTGCGCATTCATCCATGGATGCATATTTGGGTTGAGTCCATCTCTTGGCCATGGTGAACAATGCTTCTATGAACAGGGTTGTGCAGATAATCTTTTTGAGATCCTGCTTTCAGTTCTTTTGGATATATACCCAGAAGTCATATTGCTGGATCATTTGGTGATTCTATTTTTAATTTTTTGAGGAACTGTGATACTGTTTTCTGTAGTGGCGGTGCCATTTTAGCCTAGTTTTAATTTGTATTTGTCTCATTATGAAAGAAATTGAGGGTATTCATATTTTTTTTAAGTTGTCATTTTTTTCTCTGAACTGTTTATATTCTTTTCCCTTTATGGAATTACTAACTTGATAATATTTTTTGTTCTAGTCCCTCTGAGTGTTCCAAATTTATGAGCTAGGGGTCATAGTCATAGGTACAGGTCTGGGATAAGACTGCCTACATTTGAATTCTCAATCGTTGATTACAGTGCAATCTTGATCAGGCAGTTACAGAGCCTCATTTTTGTATCCATTAAATAGGTATAACATTGAATTATTATCAATATTACATGAGATGGGGAGCCAGCATTGTGGTATAGCAGGTAAAGCTGATGCCTGTAATGCCAGCATCCCATATATATCCCGGCTGGAGTCCTGGCTGCCGTACTTCTGATCCAGCTCCCTGGTAATGGCCTGAGGAAGCAGCAGACAATGGCCAAAGTACTTGGGTCCCTACCACCCACATGGGAGGCCTGGATTAAGTACCTGGCTCCTGGCTTTGGCCTGATCCAGCCCTGGTCATTGTGGCTATCTTGGAAGTGAACCAGCAGATGGAAGAGCTCTCTGTCTCTCTCTGTCTCTCCCACTCTCTCTGTGTAACTCTTTCAAATAAATAAAATATATCTTTTTTAAAAGATTAAAGGAGATGATATATTAAAAATGCATAGTGTAAGGTCATATGATATAGCAAAACTATTTTTTAAAGAAATAAAAGGCCTAGAATTCAGAAAACAAAACTGTCATTCACATATGGAATTCTTAAGTACATTAAAAACTCTGTAGACTTTATAAAAATACTATTTGAACTAAATAATGACTTTAGGAAGGGGACAAGTTACAGTCAATCTAAAAATCACAATAGAATTGATATGAAGTTAGAAAAATTAGAAAATAAGTTAAAATATCACTTAAGATAGCAAATGCATAGGAATACATCTTTAAAAAGAACAAAAGACCTTTTTACTAAGGACTAGAAGCCATTGCTGAGAAAAATTTAAGATGCCTGAAATGAAAAGTGTAATAGACAGGCTTTTGGCCTTGGAGTTAAGACACCCAAATCCCATATCAGAGTACCTGGGTTCCATACCCTTAGCTTCCTACTAATGCACACCCCAGGAGGCAGTGGTGATGGATCAAGTAATTAGATTCCTTCCACCCACATGAGAAACCCTGATTGAGCTCCCAGCTCCTCAGCTAAGGCCATTGTGGGCATTTGGGTAGTGAACCAGCGAATGGAAACTCTATTTTCTCCCTCAGTATCTCTCTCTTTGACTCTCCCCCACCCCAATAAATAAATACACAAATAAATAATGTTTTTGAAAAAGTTCAGGTGCCGAAGTTGTGGCATAGTGGGTAAGGCTGCCACCTGCGATGCTGGCATCCCGTATGGATACTAGTTCTAGTCTGGCTGCTCCACTTCCAATCTAGCTTCCTGTTAATGCGCCTAGGATGGCAGCAAACCATGGTCCAAGTGCTTGGGCTTCTGCACCCACATGGGAGATCTGGAGGAAGCTCCTGACTCCTGGCTTCAGCCTGGCCTTTGCAGCCAGTTGGGTAGTGAACCTGTGGATGGAACATCTCTCTCTCTCTCTCTTCCTCTCTCTGTGTAGCTCTGAGTTTCAAATAAAAAGAAATAGATCTTTAACAAAAAAGCTCAATATGTACAACATGGTAACATGATCATAGCTTATAAAACTAAAAATTGTAGCAAGCATTTAGCCTACCTGCTAAGATGCCTATATCCCACATCACAGTAACTCGATGCAATTCATGACTCTAGCTTCCCACCAGTGTACACCCTGGGAAGTAGAGGTGATGGCTCATGTAATTGGTCTCCTGCCACCCAATGTAGGGGACTTGGATTGTGTTCCTGGCTCTCAACTTCACCCTGGCCCAGCCTGGTCATTGCGAGCATTTAGTAAGTGAACCAGTGAATGGGACCTCTCCGTTGTCTGTCTCTCAAAAAGAAAGGAAAATAGGGAGGAAGGAAGGGGAAAGGAAGAAGGAAAAATGGAATTCAAAGATAAGTGTATGGGACAAGCATTTGGTGCAGTGATTAAGACCCTGCTTTGGATGCCGCATCTCACATTGAATGCCTGAGTTCGAGTCCCAGCTTCACTTTCGGTTCCAGCTTCCTGCTAATGAAAATCCTGGGAAGCAGTGTTGATGGTTCAAGTGTTTGGGTCCCTGATACCCACATGGGAGACCCAAATCGAGTCTGAGTTCCTGGCCCAGCTACTGCTGTTGTAGGCATTTAGGGAGTAAACTGGTAGATGGAGGATCTCTTTATCTGTCCCTCTCTGCCTTTAAAATAAAATGAAAATAAGTAATTAAGGTTTTCATTTCAAAATACAATAGTAATTTTGCTTTGATAAAAGTATTTTTGAAACCCATATATAATTTTTTTGTAATAAGTGTATTTTCCATGAACTTTTTGAAGCCTCAAGTGCTTGCTCTCTGTCCTGCTCTCTCACTGCCTAATAAAACTCCAGGTTGTTAACCTTTTATCTCTGATTGCTCAACTCCTGTAGTTCTCCTAGTTCCTGATTGCTTGAAAGCATTTGGACTTTATGCATTCTTGGTTTCTGTGGCATTCTTGATCTCTGATTCATAGTTCACTGACTTAATCAGATTCCTCTACCTGTTGTTGCCTGTGAACTGAAGTTTTATGGAATATGAATTGTCACATAAGAGTAAGAGTAAGAGAGGAACCAAAGAGTAAAAGTAAGAGAAAGAAACCAAAGAGTAAGAGAGGAACCAGAAGAGAAAGTAGAAGAAAACCAAAGCCAAGCTTCACTTTGACCCAAATTTGGCCCAAGGCTCATCCTGTTCAGGGACAGATCTTGGAAAGAATTAAAAATTGGGGGTGTGCCTTTGGCACAGTTGTTAAGACACTGAGATGACCTCATCCAATATGAGAGTGTCTGGGTTTGAGTCCTGACTCCATTTCCATTTCCAACTTCCTGCATACCGTGGGAGACAACAGGTGATGGTTCTAGTACTGGGGTCCCTGCCACCTGTGTGGGAAACCAAGCTGGAGTTCCAGGCTCCTGGCTTCTTTCTGGCCTAGTCCTGGGCTGTTGCAGGCATTTATGGAAGATCCCTCTTTCTATCTCTCTGTCTCTCTGCCTTTCAAATAAATTTTTTAAAAATTTAAAATTTTAGGCACAGGCAATGTGGTGTAGTAGGTAAAGCTACTGCCTGCAGTGCTGGCATCTCATATGGGCACCCGTTCAAATCCTGTCTGCTCTACTTCTGATCCAGCTCTGCTATGGCCTGGGAAAGCAGTAGAAGATGGCCCAAGTCCTTGGGCCTCTGACCCACGTAAGAGACCCAGAAGAAGCTCCTGGCTTCTGATTGGCCCAGTTCTGGCTGTTGAAGCCATCTGAGGATAAACCAGCAGATGGAAGACTTCTCCCCCCAACCCCCCCACCCACCCATGCCTCTGCCTCTCTGTAGCTCTGCCTTTCAAATAAATAAATCTTTTAAAAAGTTTAAATTTTGAAAAAGAAATCAAAATAGTATATAATACAAGAAGGAATATAAAAAGAAAGGACAGTTTGAGAAAATATCCCTATAATGTCTTTAGGTTGCATTTTTTTTTTAGATTTATTTATCTATTTGTAAGACAAAATGAAAGAAAGAGAGACAGAGAGAGAGAGAGAGAGAGAGAGTGAGTGGCTGGTGCTGTGGCACAACGAGTTAAAGCCTTGGCCTGAAGTGCCAGCATCCCATATGGGCGCTGGTTCAAGTCCCGGCTGCTCCTCTTCCGATCCAGCTCTCTGCTATGGCCCAATCTTCTGGTAAAGCAGAATATGGCCCAAATGCTTGAGCCCCCACACCCATGTGGAAGACCTGGAAGAAGCTCCTGGTTCCTGGCTTCGGATCGGCGCAGCTCCAGCCATTGTGGCCATCTGGGGCGTGAACCAGCAGATGGAAGACCTCTCTCTCTGTCTCTACCTCTCTCTGTAACTCTTTCACATAAATAAAATAAATCTTTTAAAAAGAGAGAGAAAGAGATAGAGAAATCTACCATCTACTGTTTCACTCCTCAAATGTCTGCAACAGCTGGAAATTAACCAAGCTGAAACCAGGAGCCTGGAACTGCTACTCAAGTCCTTGAGACATTGTCCCAGGTACATTAGCAGAAAGCTCTATGGGCAATGTAGTAGCCAGGACTCAAAACAGCACTCAGATGTGGAATGCTAGTGTCCTAAGCAGTGGCTTAACCACAACACCTACCCTCAGTAGTATTTTTTAAATTGAATTCTAACAAATACTAGTTTCTCCTGAATATGAAAACTAATAATCAAATATGGAAACATCTGTGTTATCTGAATAGGACTTACTAGACAAGTTATACATGACAAAAACACAAGAGGTCTAGATCTGTCACTAATGTTCTTTTTTTCCCATTTCTGGACAACTTGGTGCTTCCTGGTTTTTTTGTTTGTTTGTTTTTTGTTTTGTTTTGTTTTGTTTTGTTTTTGACAGGCAGAGTGGACAGTGAGAGAGAGAGACAGAGAGAAAGCTCTTCCTTTTCTGTTGGTTCACCCCCCAATGGCCGCTGCGGCCAGCGCACTGCGCTGATCCGAAGCCAGGAGCCAGGTGCTTCTTTCTCCTGGCCTCCCATGCAGGTGCAGGGCCCAAGGACTTGGGCCATCCTCCACTGCCTTCTTGGGCCACAGCAGAGAGCTGGACTGGAAGAGGAGCAACTGGGACAGAATCCGGCACCCTGACCGGGACTAGAACCTGGGGTGCCAGCGCTGCAGGTGGAGGATTAGCCTATTGAGCCGCTACGCCGGCCTAATTTTCTTTTTAAAAATTTATTTATGGGGCCGGCACTATGGCACAGCGGGGTTAACACCCTGGCCTGAAGCGCCAGCATCCCATATAGGTGCCAGTTCAAGTCCTGGCTTCTCTACTTCCAATCCAGCACTCTGCTGTGGCCTGGGAAAGCAGCGGAAGATGGCTCAAGTCCTTGGGCCCTGCATCTGCATAGGAGACCTGGAAGAAGCTCCTGGCTCCTGGCTTCAATCGGCACAGCTCCAGCCATTGCGGCTGATTAGGGGGTGGGCCAGCAGATGGAGGACTTCTCTCTCTCTCTCTGCCTCTCCTCTCTCTGTGTAACTCTGACTTTCAAATAAATAAATAAATCTTTACAAAAACTTATTTATTTATTTATTTATTTATTTGGAAGACATAGAGACAGGTGGACCAACAGAAAGCTTCCATCCATTGGTTCACTCCCCAAATGCTTATAATAGCCAGGCGGAGCCAGGAGCCTGAAGCTCAATCTGGGTCTCCTCTGGGGGTGGCAGGGGACCAATTTCGTGAGCCATAACCATTGCCTCCCAGGAAGCTGGAATTGGAAGTGGAGTTGGGGACTCAAACCCAGGCACTTCACTATGGGATGTGGCCATCCCAAGCAGTACACCAACTGCTCTACTAAATGCCCACCCCTTCTTTGCTTTTCTTACAGTTAGAGAAAAAAAAAATCATGTATGAGTATATACAAGGGTACGTCAAGAAGTTCCTGGGAAAATGGAATTAAAAGATAAATTTATTTTGGTGCAAGAAATTTTGAAATTCATTCATAGTTTTTTCATAATATGTACTATGTGTGAACTTTTTAAATATTTCTCATACATGTGTTTATATATGGTTATAGTACACTTACACCAGGCTGTGTCCTAGGTACTTTCTCATGTGCTGTCTCATTTAATCATCTCTCCATGTCTCAGCTTCCTCCGTCTGGAAAATGGGGTAATAATATCTCACTTTGCCTTCTTCATACAACAATAAATATGATTATAACCAGGTAATCAAAATATACTACTTTGTGCATTACTGTAACTAAAGAGTAAATTTTGAATGCCATATTTTCTATGTATACCAGTGGTTTTTGTAGCAAAATAATATGATGAATCCAAATAAAATTTATTTCAAAATACATTTGTAGGAGCACTTTTAGCCTACTTGTTAAATTGCCCACATCCCATATCAGAGTACCTGGATTTAATTCCTGGCTCCAGCTTCTACTAATGCAGACCTTGGAAGGCAGTAGTAATAGCACAAGTCATTGGGTTCCTGCCACCCATGTGGGAGACATGGATTGTGTTCCCAGCTCTGCCCAGCTCTTATGGTTGCAGGTATTTGGGAAGTGAATCAGCAGATGGGAGCTGTCTCTGTTCATTATGTCTCTCTGTGTGTCTCTCTGGTTCCCAAATAAAAAAAAAAATAAAATAACTTAAAAATTTAAAAGAATACTTTTTTAAGTTTAAAAAACACATTTGTATACTCTGGTTTCTCTTCAAATAGTATAAATCTTTCTCCTTAAAAAACACAGTTGTAATACAAATTTAGTGGAAGCAATTTTCACAGGATGTTTCACAGACATCAAAGACAATTATGGAACACCTGGAAAGTATAGAACAACCTTTCTTCTATTTGTCAATAAATGAGACACAAAGTAAACATACCCTGCACAGTGCTTTGTGACACACCTCATCAAAGAAAAAATGGGCAAGAGAAATACTGAGGCAAATAAGTAGAGGGAAGATGACAACACAGATGATGAAGAAAACAGTTTCATATTGGAACTAAAAAAAAAAAATTGGGTCTGTATTAAAACTTAGATAACCATTTAGCAGGATGAGCAGTACCTTGGAAGCATGTAAGGACTTTGTGGGGATCAAATGGAAAGGAGCTTGCCTGACTCGCATACCTAATAACCTGGACCTGGTTGCTGAGGCAAACCTGATCTCTCTTCTAGTAACCCAATCCTTTGTATAACCAGAATAGACGGTTTAAGAACTACTGGAGCCCACTTCTAGTCCATCTTCCCATTATCTTCCCAGCTTTCAGAATTCAGTAATGGAGGCAAGGGAGTGTGGCACACAGTTACTATCCAGTGTCTAAGAAACTGCAAACTTGCCTCACAAAAGTTGCCTAAAATAACTAGGGAATGACAAGCCAGGGAACCAAACCAAAGAAGCAACATTAAAAAAAAATCACTTATTGAAAAATTTAAAATGGCTACCTGTAATTTATTATCTGGGAAATGATTGGATAATAAGGTCCATAGGAATACACATGTAACACAAGTGATTTGTATATCTGCTTTGAGAAACTATAAAAAAGAAAATAATTTTGCCAGAGACCTTTTTCCAGTTGAAAGCTTAAATAATGAAATTTTCAAACAAAATACTTAAGAAATTGTACAAGAAATGCATTAAAAGCAATTAGTAGCAAGTTGGAGATCACCAACATGTGAGTGGATGTTAATAGTGTTCATTACCTAAATAAAGAAAAAAACTAAAAACATGAAAACCCTACAACTCAGTACAGAAGCTTCCTTCATTCCACAGCATTACGTGTATGCCTAGCAAATGAATTCTTCAATTGTGATGGTATTTTCAATTTCTATTATTTCTCCTTGCTTTTTTTTATGCTTTCCATCTCTGCAGTCAAGTTTCCCATTTGTTATATGTCTCTTTCCTACGAAATCTTTTAAGAAAGGGAGTTACTTGGTGACAGTTACAAGAATCCAGGTATCAATACTCTTAGAGCCAAACTCTTAGAGTCGATTTTACTGTGCATTAATTTAAAAAAAAAAAAAAAAGATTCTGGCTTTTTCAAAGCAAAAATATTAGTGAATAATAATGTTAAGACATATGAAGAAATAAAATATATAGCAAGATTACCAAAGATGGAGATGAAGTAGTATAATATATGATACAGAATGTTGTAAGTTACGATTATATAATATTACCTCTAAACTGGTGGTTCACAAAGTGTGTCTTACAGTCCAGCAGAGTCAGCATCACTTGAGATCTTGTAAGAGATGAAATTCTTGGGCTCTACTCCCAGACTAACTGAACCAGAAACTCTGGGGATATGGCACAACAATCTGTGATTCTGATGCATACAAAAATTTAAGAAACACTGATGTAGAATAGGTAAAGGCCCGATAATAAATATTTTAGGCTTTCTGCGCCATGTGTTATCTATGGAAACTACTTAATCCTGCCTTTATAGCACAAAAGCAGCCATTGGCAATACATAAATAAGCCAGAGGGTCTGTGTCTTTATTTTAAAAGCAGCCAGCTGGATTTGGCCCATGGGCTAAAATTTGCCTACCTCTGCTTTAGAATAACTGTCACACATATGCGCAAAACACATGCAGCTAAAATGGGGGGGCAAGAAAATATTTAAAAATATAGAGCTCTCACATAGCATGCTAGTGTGAAACTGTAACAATAATCACGAAAGCTAAAACCATGTAAAGCATTTTTAATAATCAGTGGGGAAAATTATTGTTTTGTGAACTTTAATTTTTTTTGTCACAACAGTTTTGGTGAGAGGTGGGGAAAATGTCGACTGGAAAGCTGAACTAGAGAACTTTCTAGAGGTGATAGAAATTTTTCTGGGTCTTGTTTTGGTGGTAGTTATGTGGATTTATAGAATTTTCAATACTCATTGTATGCAATGCTTGAAATCATGAGTTTCATTTTTGTAAAGTATACATCAAGCATTTTTTTAAAGATTTATTTATTTGAAAGTCAGGAGCCAGGAGCCAGGAGCTTCTTCCAGGTCTCCCACGTGGGTGCAGAGTCCCAGGGACTTGGGCCATCCTCTACTGCTCTCCCAGGCCATAGCTGAGAGCTGGACCGAAAGTGGAGCAGCCGGGTCTTGAACCATCACCCATATGGGATGCTGGCACTTCAGGCCAGGGCGTTAACCCACTGCGCCACAGCACTGGCCCCCAAGCATTTTTTTTAAATACAAAATAAAAGTCTAGTATAACACCTGCAGTTCACATTAGAGAATATGGTTATGACAGATAAAACCTAATGTAAATTATGCGGTACCCTCTAAATTCAAGAAAGAAGAGTGATAGAACAGTCCAGGGAGAGACAACAGCAAGATCATGTGGTCTAGTTGGCTGGGAGAAGGAGAAGTTTAGCTTTATGAGAGCTTGGGCTGAGCATTAGGAGAGTGGCAGGAAGTGAGAGAGGTTGGTAGAGTTGTATCAGGAATGACTTCATGTGCCAACTTAACAAGTTTGTACTTTATTCTGAGGATTATGAGGACAAAGCCCTTAACATATTTCAGAGCTTAAGTGTGTGTCCTCTCCCCTTATAAGGATACCAGTCATTGGACTTAGGACCCAGCCTACTCAGTATGATTTCATATTAACTAACTATATCTATGAGGACCCTACTTCCAAATAAGATCACATTCTGAGGTTCTGGGTAGAAACGAATTTCAGAGAACAATAATCAGTTTACTATAAAACACAGTAGTAGGGGCTGGTGTTATGGCACAGTAGGTAAAGCTGCTGCCTGTGATGCCCACATCGCTAGTTCATGTCCCAGCTGCTCCACTTCCAATCCAGCTGTCTGCTAATGGTCTGGGAAAAGAAGTTGAAGAAGGCCCCAGTGCATGAGCCCCTGCCGCCCACATGGGAAACCCAGATGAAGCTCATTGCTTCTGGCTTTAGCCTGGTCCACCCATGGCCATTGCGGCTATCTGGGGAGTGAACCAAGAAATGGAAGATCTCTCTCTCTCTCTCTCTCTCTCTCTCTCTCTCTCTCTGACTTTCAAATAAATAAATATAATAAAGCTTAAGACACACACATGCACATGCTAGTGTTCCCCCAAATGAATGTCCACCAGAACCTCAGAATGTGACCTTATTTGGAAAAAGATTCTTTGTAGATGTAATCCATTAATACAAGGCCATACTGGGTAGGGAGGGCCCTAAATCTAATGACCGGTATCCTTCTAAGAAGAGGATCAGCCAGCATTGTGGCATAGTTTAGCAGGTAAAGCTGCCGCCTACGACCGCAGCATCCCATATGGGCACCAGTTTGAGTCCCTGCTGTTCCACTTCCAATCCAGCTCCCTGCTGATGCACCTGGGAAAGCAGCAGAAGATGGCCCAACTACTTGGGCCCCTGCACCCATATGGGAGACCCAGAAGAAGCTCCTGGCTATAGTCTGGCCCAGCCCTGGTTGTTGCAGCCATTTGGGGAGTGAACCAGTAGATGGAAGATTCTCTCTCTCTCTCCCTCTCTCTTTCTCTCTAACTCTGCCTTTCATATAAATAAAATAAATCTCTAAAAGAAGAAGAAGAGAGGACATAGACACACATAGGGAAGATGTTCATGTGAAGACAGAGGTAGAGATGGGGAGGGAATCAGCTACAAACCAAGGAATGTTAAGGATTTCCAGGAGCCACCAGAAGCTAAGAGACAAGGAAGGAGTCTTCCCTGGAACCTTCAGAGGGAACATGGTCCTGCTGACAAATTTGAGTTTTGAACCTCTAGCCTCTAGAACTGTGAAAGGAAAACATTTCTGTTGTTTTAAATCACTAGTTTGTGGTAATTTGCTACAGCATCCCTGAAAAATCAATGCAATATTTAGCTCACATTCTACTTACTATGTTAGGCCCACAATAGTGATTATAAAATAGGTCTGCAAATTCTTTTGCTTCTTCTCTTCAAGAGGTAGAGTTTAATTCTTCTCCCCCTTGAGTATGGGTTAGACCCTAATAACTTGCTTCTAATGATTGGAATAAAGAGGAAGGTGTGCAGGTGTGTGCAGATTTGGATACAAGATCAAGGATTGGCAAACTACAGTTCACAGGCTGCCAATTTTATGTATAAAGTTTTATTGAAACATACCATGCCAATTTGTTTCTATTTGGTATGTGGCTGTTTTTGTACTGCAACAGCCGAGGCGACTGATTGTAACAGAGCCCATGTGGCATGCACCCTGAAATAGTGACTCTCTACCTCTTTAAGAAAAAGCTTGTCAATTTCTGAACTGGGTCATCAAAAGCAGAGAGGTTTTCATTTGCTATTAATAACTTGCTCTTGGGGAAATCAGCTACCTTGTCATGAGGGCACTCAGACCAGCCCAAGGAAGGCCCATGTGACAAGGAACCAAGGCCTCCTGCAAAGAGCAAGAGAGGGACGAGGCTTCCTGCACCTGGCCATGTCAGGGAACAGACTGGAAATAGTTCTTCAAGCCCCACTCAAGGCTTCAGATGACTGCACCCTGGTCAACAGCTTAACTGCATCTTCATGAGGAACCCCGAGCCTGAACCACCCACCTAAGCTGCTCTCAGATTCCCGATTCTCAGAAATAATGTGAGACCCCAAATGTTTGTTTGTTGTTATCAGCTGTTAAGTTTAGTTTGGAGCAATTTGTTTTGATGCAAAATACTACTAATATCCTCATACTCCCCTTCTGCAGATCTCAATGCAGCTGGCCAGCTGTTCTGCCTGTCTGATCTAAAACACAGGCCTTTGCTTTTTTAAAGAAACATACCGGGAAATGAGAACTTTAGGTACAGGAGCTCCAAGATGACATGGACAAGTCTTTTAGGAACAAAGAATATTGGAAGGCAGAGCCTGCATCTTCTGTAGTTTTCACAATTTTTCCTCATTTTCTAATAATACTATGCATGATGATTGTCACTGGTTTTAGGCTTCTAAATCATACTCAGTTGCATCAGTCAAAATGTTTGCTCTGTTGTGTTATTATTTATTTAAAGGAAGTATTGCGCATGCCATTATAATATTTACTAGGTATGCCTCAAGGGTTTTACATTTTCTAAATAAATACAAACCCAAGTGGTCTCTAGTGGGGATGGTATCAAGTTCTGTGGATGAATTTGTTTTTCTATAAATCTGCATAACAATATATATCACAAACTCAGTGGCTTAAAACAACACATAGTGACTGACTGGGCATGGCCTGGCTGTGTCCTCTGCTTGAGAGTCTTATACAGCTTCTATCAAGTTGTTGACCAGAGCTGGGTTTCTTGTCTGGAGGCTCCACTGGGTAGCCTGTGTGGTTGTTGACAGTGTTCAGTTCCTTGTGGTGCTTGGACTGAGAGCTTCAGTTTGTTCTGTTTTGTTTTTTCTGCCTGTTGGCCGGAGTCTGCCCTTAGCTCATAAAAACCACCCACACTTCCTTGTCACATGGGGTTCCCCAACACGGCCACTTGCTTCCTTACAGCTAGAAAGAGAGAGAGACTCCAGATAAGCACTGTAGTTTCATATAGCACAGGCACATAATTAGGTGCATGTAATCACGTATATTGCAGCACCTTTACTGAACTCTGTTGATTAGAGGCAAGTCCTGCCGACACTCAAAGGGAGGGGATCCCACAAGGATGTGAACACAGGGCGGTAAAGATATTGAGGC
This sequence comes from Oryctolagus cuniculus, assembly GCF_964237555.1. Classification (NCBI taxonomy): domain Eukaryota; kingdom Metazoa; phylum Chordata; class Mammalia; order Lagomorpha; family Leporidae; genus Oryctolagus; species Oryctolagus cuniculus. The sequence continues at coordinate 95,032,293 of NC_091435.1, forward strand.
CACTGAAGTGCATGTCTGCTACAGCGGACTTGGAGGTCATGCAAATGCCTCTCCCAAGGTAGAATGAATGGCCCATCCATTACTTAAGACGGATGGATGGTTTTTATACTAAAAAGGCAATGTATTGCCTTTTTATTTTTTTTCCTCCTTTATGCTGCAAATGGGTGATTCTCCCTCAGAAGGGTGTTATTTAATGAATAGCAATGGGATAATAAAAAGCTGGCAGGTAACATATATACTTAATCCCAAAATATAGCCCTTAAACTGGAATGTACTATAGCTTGAAACAGCTTGTGTACAGTCAGCTAGACTGACTTAAGCAATGGCTTCCTGCATTTAAGGAGCCTGTGGTGGTGGAGGATCTCCAGTTGCATATAGGGAGCTCATTTCCCAAGCTCAAAGCTACAGTGTAAAGAATTTCTATTATTTGTTCCACTAGATCCCAAATCTACCTTCCTGCATGGCATGCATACATGCATTCATTCAGCAGACCACTGTTGAATGCTTCCTTTAAACAGAGCCCTTTGCTAGATGCTCCTTGGTTTTACGGGTTTATGGTATATGTCACTAGGAAAGACTGCCACCATCTACCATCTATACCTGCTGTGGGTGTAAGAGGAGAGGCACATGTATCTAGTACCTGCCAACCCTGGTAAGCAGTTTGTTTTTTTTTCCAAGAAGTTTGGTGCGGGGCCGGCGCCGTGGCTCACTTGGCTAATCCTCCGCCTGCGCTGCCAGCATCCCATATGGGCACCGGGTTCTAGTCTCGGTTGCTCCTCTTCCAGTCCTGCTCTCTGCTGTGGCCTGGGAAGGCAGTGGAGGATGGCCCAAGTGCTTGGGCCCCTGAAACTACATGGGAGACCAGGAGGAAGCACCTGGCTCCTGGCTTTGGATCGGTGCAGTGCACCGGCCATGGTGGCCATTTGGGGGGTGAACCAACGGAAGGAAGACCTTTCTGTCTGTCTCTCTCTCTCACTGTCTAATTCTGCCTGTCTAATAAAAAAAATAAAATAAAAAGTTTGGTGCTAAAGGACAACAGAGTGAGTAGATAAATCAGAAGGAAATTTTGAAAAGGAGATAACGTGGACATGCTTATAGGCAAAGAAGCAGCCCAGCCAATAAAAAGACACTAAAGATGTAATGTGCTCATATTTATCAGTGCCAGAAGATCTGTTTCATAGTAGGTGCTCAGTTGTATGAGCTGTCATCCCCTCTCCTTACACAGCCTTTCTCTACTTTTTCATTTCTTAACCATTGTATCACCCTACTCTACTCTGTACTGTTTATGGCAGTAGATGACAGAGTAGCCAAACATAATATGTCCCTGACTCCTTTCCCTTCATGCCCTGTCCAGCCTGGAAACATGAGTCTTTCAATAATCCCTCTCTCCAGTTTTCCTTCCTGTCCTTCCTTCACTGTTTGTCAACTTTCGGCTCCTCCTCTTTTGACTGTGCCCACCACAGAATACCTCCCTACTCATGTTTTCTGCTACCATATTGATTGCTTTGCATTGCCAGTTTGGTACTCATAGTTCAATAGTGGCCTTTAATTCATCCATATTTCTAGCATTCCCTGTGGTGGCTCCCCAAATCTCTCCTGCTCCCTGCAATCTCAGTTCCGTCTCCCTTCCCTTTCACCAGGTGACTGTGCCTCCTGTAATGTTATTGGGAATGGGATTTTACAGCTTTCTTTCTATTCATCTCTAATCTTGTCATCTGTACTTTTCTGTTGTCTTGCAAAATTTTGTATACACAAATACATATACATATATAATGGTAATTCAAAAAGTTCATGAAAAAAATTAATTCACTCTACGTGGATTTCAAAGCTTTTTGCACCAACATAAACTTAACTTTTAATTCTGCCTTTTTTACTAACATTTTGAAATGCCCTAGTATTGTTTCAAATTATTTTTGTTTTAAGCAATTATGTGATAAAATCTTTACAACTAGATCCTTTTTGAAAATTCCTGGCCGGCGCCGTGATTCACTAGGCTAATCCTCCACTTACAGCGCCAGCACCCCGGGTTCTAGTCCCAGTCAGGGCTCTGGATTCTGTCCCGATTGCCCCTCTTCCAGGCCAGCTCTCTGCTGTGGCTCGGGAGGGCAGTAGAGGATGGCCCAAGTGTTTGGGCCCTGCACCCCATGGGAGACCAGGAGAAGCACCTGGCTCCTGGCTTCGGATCAGCACAGTGCGCCGGCTGCAGTGCACCAGCCGTGGCAGCCGTTGGAGAGTGAACCAATGGCAAAAGGAAGACCTTTCTCTCTGTCTCTCTCTCTCACTGTCCACTCTGCCTGTCAAAAAAAAAAAAAAAAAAAAAAAAAAAAGTGAAGCATGACATTTATCTCAGTGTACGTGTCTGACTTGCATATTCTTCAGTAATGTTAACGTATTGCATGTTCTCGTTCAAGTGTTTCAAACATGTTCTTCCAGTGCACAGTTGGTGGCAGCAGCTGAAAGCATTTTTTGCTCCCAAGCATTTATGGGGGCCTAAATAAAGGAACTTGCCCCAAATATAAAGGCTTTTTGATGGAGACTACTCCAGAAATGTACCTGTAAATGTAGCATAAAATCTGTGACTGTTTTGTAGTCCAGCTAAGCAGTAAGCTCCCACAAATTCTCACCAGAGGGAAATGCATTGTATTTTTCAATGTTGCAATGCTTACCAATTATGTGTTGCTGCTTTTCTGGAGTCTCCACTTTTCACCCTGCCTTTTTAAAAATGTACTTCTTTATGGTGAAGGCTACTTCAAGACACCAGCTTCTTTTCCAGAGGAGTGGTCTTTAATGCAGAGCCTTGAGTAATTTAATAGAGTAAAAATATAAGAAAATGTGACCTTTTTAAACCTCTGCTTCCATTATGAATGTCTTCAGTGGAGGTTTGTCTTGCTAATTTAAAAAAAAAATTTAAAGATTTACTTTAGTTATTCAAAATGCAGAGTGAGTGGGGGTTGGGGGGGGTGGAATCTTCCATCTGCTGGTTCGCTCCCCAAATGGCTACAGTTGCTGGGAGCCAGGAACTCCAGCCAGGTCTCCCACATGGATAGCAGGGACCCAAGTGTTTGAGCCATCATCCTTTGCCTTCTCAGACACATCAACAAGAGCTGGAGTGTAAGCAGAGCAGCTGGAACTTGAACTGGCATTCCAATAGGGGATGCTGATATCGCAAGTGGCGGCTTAACCCACTGGACCACAATGCCAGCCCCAGTCTTGGTTATCTTAAATTTAAGGCCCAACACATCTCTCAAGAGGATAATAGTTGACTCTAAATCATGAATGTCTCCCCTAAAGTAGCTGAGCATTGTCTGTAGTCCATTCACACAGAGGCAGTCAGTGTCCCTGCAAGGGACCTGGGGACATGCCTGCTTTTGTTTCCAAAAGGAACTGCAGGTGGACATTATGCTCCATGGGCTAAGAGGAATGGCTGCAAGACGGGCCTAGTACTTATGGGTTTTGAGGGGGAAAGGCCAGTTGCTATTCTGGCCAGTTGAAGTTAATGATGATCTTGATGGCAGAGAGACCAGATTATCCTAAACCAGGAGCAACCAAAGTCTGTAAGAAAAATGCAGTACAAGAAGCAACGGCTTCTTTTCCTACCCTTCCTGAAGACTGCCTCAGAGTAGGAATGAACAGATTGGATTTCACAAAAGTGAAGATAGCCGGAGTTGCTTTCCCACTCTAGGATGACTTGGGGTGAAGCATCCTTTCACCCCTGACTCCAGGCCCGCCCACAGTCTGTATGTGGAGATGTGTGCTGATGCTTCCTCAAGGCAGGAGCTGTGTACTTCTCAGCACACCTCAGCCCGGTGCCAGCACAGACTGAGCTCAGCAAGTTTTTATTGACTCCCTAGGTAAATAATGGCCTCACCGTGACCCTCCCCTCTCACTCTTTGCTTCCAGGTCTCCCTAAAATTGGCCCTTCCTCCATGTGCTCTTTAGCAGTGTGAAGTAGGCATTAATGCCTCCTTCTCTGTGTTTCTTGTTTGATCTTCCTTGATTTAGTAGTATCCTCTAGGTATGCTGAGATTTTCTCTTGTATTAGATTGCAGACAGCTTTGAGAGAAAAGATGTGGTTTTGTTGGTTTTCCTTTAGAACTGAAGGCAGTGTTCTATGTTCCAGTGACTCTTAACTGACTATGTCGAGGAAAGAAAAAAGCAGTAGTGGGCACTGTTACCTGAGAGAGAGAGAGAGAGAGAGAGAGAGAGAGAGAGAGAGAGAGAGAGAATATGAGGATGTAATACTCATACCTGGGATCAATCCCTGGCCTGCAACTGTGCGCAGGTCTCTGAGCTTCAGCTTCTTCGTTTGTAAGAAAAGAAGAGGCCAGATTGATTGGTAAGGCTTCTCCCAGCTCCTTGGGCCTCTGAGTCATTCATTCATTCTTCTCAGAATGTCTGGAACGATCATTGCCTGTTTATCTCATTTAGGAAATAATCCCACACCACCTAATGGCAGGGTGTTTGAGTTGGGATACAGGCTAAGCAGCAGTAATAGAATCTCAGAAAAGAAAAAATATAGTTTTTTCTCTTCATGAACAGCCCTAAGGCAGACAGGTATTCCAGCCCAGAGACGACTTTGAGTCACTAGAATATCCCAAACCCAAGGTTACTGCTCTTTCTTTACACTGCTGTTGCCTGGGGCATTGTCGTCATCTGAAGAGTACAAGCTGATTCCACGTGGGGCTGGGGAAAAGGGCCCAGGACAAGCAGCTTATTCTCCAAGTGAAAGTGGCAAGCATCACTCTCACCCACATCCCATTGGCTAGAGATTCCTCAGGTGGTCCCACTGGCAGCCCGGAGAGGAGCAAAGCCTTTAGTGGAGCGGCCTTGTCCCCATCTAAAACTGTAAGTCAAGGACCCTCACTAAAGGAAAGAGTAAAGATTGTTTGGTAGGGGATAGTCACCACTGCTCTGCTTTCTATTATGGTTTGGAGCCACCTTAATAATTTTTTATTTTCCTACTTACTATATTTCTTCTCTAGTGAAATAAGTTGTGAGCTTTGGGCCTGTGATTAATCCTATGTGTATATATGTTAGACACAGATATTAAGCAGTATATATTTGTTTTGTATATTGATTTTTCAGGGTATCTAAGTAAATACCACGCCTACCCCTTGTCTCCTTCTCTATCCTCTGTTCTGTCTACTTATTTCTTCTTTACTAATATTACATATAAAGCTTTAATTTTCAGCCTAGTGGAGGAGACTAGATTAGAATTTACAAAGTAGTAAAATGAAAAAGCATATAAATTGATTTGGAGCACATTGCTACTAGTAGCAACTACTGCCTCTTACTACAAGTAGTAAAGATAATATTATTTTGGGGTAGTACAATTACATGTAATTGAAAAACCAAGAGCTTTCCAGTGTGGCTTCATTATTTGGTTTTATCTGTATTCCCTGGATGTAACATATGTTAATGAGTAAATTTAAAATGAATTTTCCCCTGAAATATTTTGGGTTTTTTTTTCTCTCTTCACTAGTGTCAATAATAAAGAGATGCCTCCAGTGCTGAGTGTGAACCCAGTCATGTGAGCTTGTTTGGAGAGTCATATAGGTTCATTTTAAAAACCGGGGCCAGTTTTATGGTTCAGGGGTCACATCTTATCCTCTCTGGCTTCCAGTTCTTTATCTGCTGTACTTGTCTGCTATAATCTTCTATTGGAATGACAAGTACTAGTATGTGCCTTACCACATTTATATTTGATATGGAAGAAGTGATATTGAAAGAATTGTCCCTGCTGTCATCTCTAGTTTCCCCAAATCCTTCCCCTTCAAGGTCCAGTCCCAGTCCACTCCTCACTTTAACTGACCATAACCATCCCCACCAAGCGATCATTCCATCAGAAAGAAGAAAGACTTAATTCAAGCCCTGGGTCAAAGGGTGGCATTGCAAACCCGGAGCGGAGAGAAAACTGCAGCAGAAGGACAGGGTGTGTTTGTGTAAGGACCGGCCTTTATTCCCTTTCCAAACATGCCACCTTGCCAAAGACCAGCAACTCTCAAGGACTGGCCGCCTTCCCTGCTAGGAAGAGCAGCTCTGAGCCTCCATTCAGACTCACCCCACGTTCCTAGGGCTCTTCCTGGGCCTCAGCATGAGGCATGTCATCTTTGTCCTTGTTACATTTTTCCCTAAGAGACTTAGAAAGGGATATTTCAAAGTTTATGGAAAATGCAGTTAAAAGGTTAAGTTTATTTTGATGCAAATTTTGAAATCTGTACATACAAGTATCTTAAAAGCATGTGTATTAAGAAAAAAACTCTGCATGGATTTCAAAAAATATCTGCACCAAGATAAATTTATCTTTTTTTTTTTTTTTTTTTGACAGGCAGAGTGGACAGAGAGAGACAGAGAGAAAGGTCTTCCTTTTTGCCGTTGGTTTACCCTCCAGTGGCCACCGCGCTGATCGGAAGGCAGGAACCAGGTGCTTCTCCTGGTCTCCCATGGGGTGCAGGGCCCAAGGACTTGGGCCATCCTCCACTGCCTTCCCGGGCCACAGCGGAGAGCTGGCCTGGAAGAGGGGCAACCGGGACAGAATCTAGCGCCCCGACCGGGACTAGAACCCGGCGTGCCGGCGCCGCAAGGCGGAGGATTAGCCTAGTGAGCCGTGGTGCCGGCCAAATTTATCTTTTAATACCATTTTCCACAAACCTTTGAAGTACCCTCATATTCTTTGCCAAGGAACAGGAGGAGCTGGTCTGAAAAGGCTGCTCTTCCCCTCTATGTCAACAGAGGGCAGCAGAGAGCACCATGCTGTAATCTAACATGAAGGTTTTAAATTGGGGCAGTCTCAGTCCCCTAGTGCCTAAGGAGACAAACGCATGGGGCACTTTTAGTAAGCTATAAAGGAAGGCAAATCCTACATCTTTTATATGTAGGAGCTAAAATTTTTTTAAAGAATCAACAAAAAGGAAAGAAATGCTTTGGTGTGTATCAGTGTTGCTGCAAATATAGTTTTGTAAAACTGTTTTATACTTTTGTCAAACCAATGGTTAAAAATGTTATACTACTATAATTACATTAAAATTTACTGTATATGGGTGAAATGATCATATTTCCATTAATTATTGTTTATAGTGGTTGCCTACTAGACTAGGATCTCTCTGCTTGTTACTTGTTAAACTTACTTGGTGAAGCATTGAGCCTTTTTACTGTAATGTCAACTTAAAATATGTTCTCTCAAAAACTAAAGAAAGCAGTTTTTTTCCTTTTCTTTTTCCTTTCCTTTCTCATACAAAGTGTTGAACTCTTTCCCTAGAATAATCTTCTGTGTATAAAATTAATTGAAAATAGATCTTAGTAAAAAATAAGACTGGAAATAGGAGAGGGAAGAGGATGAGGGGTGGGAGTGTGGGTGGGAGGGTGGGTACGATGGGAAGGAAGACCAGGAGGAAGCACCTGGCTCCTGGCTTCGGATCGGCGCAGTTCTAGCCATAGCAGCCATTGAGGGGTGAACCAATGGAAGGAAGAACTTTCTCTCTGTCTCTCTGTCTCACTGTTTATAACTCCACCTGTCAAATAAAAAAAAGAGAGAGAGGGAAAGATAGGGAGAGGGTGGGAGGGAGAGACGGGGAGGAGGCAGGAAGGGAATATCATTATGTTCTTAGAATTCTATCTACAAATTATATTGAATCTGTTAAAAATAATTTAAATTTTAAATTAATTGTTTAAAGCTATAAACAAGATTAGAGCAGTTATAGGAATGGGGTAGGGAGCCGGCGCCGTGGCTCACTAGGCTAATCCTCCACCTTGCGGCGCCGGCACACCAGGTTCTAGTCCCGGTCGGGGCGCTTGATTCTGTCCCGGTTGCCCCTCTTCCAGGCCAGCTCTCTGCTGTGGCCCGGGAAGGCAGTGGAGGATGGCCCAAGTCCTTGGGCCCTGCACCCCATGGGAGACCAGGATAAGTACCTGGCTCCTGCCATCGGATCAGCGCAGTGTACCGGCTGCAGCGGCCAATGGAGGGTGAACCAACGGCAAAGGAAGACCTTTCTCTCTGTCTCTCACTGTCCACTCTGCCTGTCAAAAAAAAAAAAAGGAATGGGTAGGGGCAGATATCAAACTCTGTTTATAGAATGCCTTCATAGAAGGAAAACCATCCTTGCCCCCAAATTTCAGTTAACTTCCCTCCTTTTTAAAGATTTATTTATCTACTTGAAAGAGTTACAGAGAGGCAGACGTACAAAGAGAGAAAAGGGTGGGGGGAGGTCTTCCATTCGATGGTTCACTCCCTAGATGGCTGCCAGTAGCTTCCTCCAGGTCTCCCATTGGGTGCAGGGGCCCAAGTACTTGGGCCATCTTCCACTGCTTTCCCAGGCCATAGCAGAGAGCTGGATTGGAAGAGGAGCAGCTAAGACTTGAACTGGTCTCCATATAAAATGCCGGCATGGCACACAGCGGCTTTACCTGCTACACCACAGCACCAGCCCCTCTAGTATTGTTTTCCAACCTCAAAAACAATTCCAGTCCACCCCACTAATTTAGCACTTACACCATTTGGTGTATTTATTTCACCAAAGCTCCTTGATACCAGAAACCTTTCAGATTTTAAAATTCATTCTTAATTTTTTTTTTAAGATTTATTTATTTTATTTGAAAGTCAGATTTACAGAGAGAGAAGGAGAGGCAGAGAGGGAGAGAGAGAGGTCTTCCATCCACTGGTTCACTCCCCAATTAGCCTCAATGGCCAGAGCTGCACCGATCTGGAGCCAGGAGCCAGGAGCTTCTTCTGGGTCTCCCACATGGGTATAGCGGCCCAAGGATTTGGGCCATCTTCTACTGCTTTCCTAGGCCATAGCAGAAAGCTGGATCAGAAGTGGAGACTTAAAACCAGCACCCATATGGGATGCAGGCACTGCAGATGGCGGCTTTAACTGCTACGCCACAGCGCTGGCCCCCATCCTTAATTTTTCAAAAGGATTTATTTATTTATTTGAAAGTCAGAGTTACAGTGAGAAAAGGAGAGAGAGAGAGAGAGGAGAGAAATCTTCCATCCACTGGTTCGCTCCCCAAATGGTCACAATGCCCAGTGCTGGGCCAGGTGCAAGCTAAGAGCCAGGAGCTTTTTCCAAGTCCCACATGAGTGCAGCAGTCTAAGCACTTGGGCCCTCCTCCGCTGCTTTCCCAGGCACATTAGCAGGGAGCTGGATCAAAAGTGGAGCAGCCAGAACTCGAACTGGTGCCCATATGGGATGCTGGTGCTGCATATGGCAGCTTAACCTGCTGTGCCACAGCACTGGCCCCTCATCCTTAATTTTGACTCATCAGATAATCAAAGACAACTCTTTAAGGGAGTTGGGGGCAAATAGTATGGTGACCAGTGGGCTACCTGGGAGCCAGCATCCTGTTTGGGAGTACCAGTTCATGGTCTGCTCTTCTTCCAGCCCAGCTTCCTGCCAGCGCATCCTGAGAGGCAGCAGGTGTTGCGCAAGTGGTTGGCCTGTCACTTCCACACAGACCCAAATAGAGTTCTGGGCTCCTGGCTTTGGCCTGGCCCAGCCCTGGCTATTATGAGCATTTGGGGAGTGGACCAGTAGATGAAAGATACCTTTCTTTTCTCCCTCTCTCTTTCTCTTTCCTCTGCCTTTCCAGTAGAAATACTTTTTTTCAATATAGTCAGTTTTTATTGGATTTCAGAGTTTCAAAAAAGCTAGAGTAGATGAGTCAAATTCTCATATATAGATGGGAATATCAATTACCCTGTTTTAAAATACTTTGTGAACTAAAATACAGTATAAGATTTTTTTTAAAAGATTTATTTATTTGTTTGAAAGGCAGAGTTACAGAGGCAGAGGCAGAGAGAAACAGAGAGGTCTTCTTCTACTAATTCACTTTCCAGATGGCCGCAACAGCCAGAACTATGTGGATCCAAAGCCAGGAACCAGTAGCTTCTTCCTGGTCTCCCTCACAGGTGCAGGGTTCCAAGCACTTGGGCCATCCTCCACTGCTTTCCCAGGCCATAGCAGAGAGCTGGATCAGAAGTGGAGCAACCTGGACTCCAACCGGTGCCCATATAGGGTACTGGCACTGCAGGTGGTGACTTTACCCACTATGCCACAGCACTGGCCCCAAAAATATTTTCTTAAAGTCCCTTTTATATATATCATGTGATTCATTTAAAGAATATATTTCCTGTCATTCTTCTGAATCTATCAAATATTTGATAACCTTAAAATAGAAAAAACATATTGCGCAGACTCTAAATACTTAAGGATATGAATACAACACATTTGGTTTTACTTATTATTTCTCACAATGAACACTATTATTTATAGTGCTCATTCCTTACCTTAAACTTATGAAATATTATGCAATAATTTTGACATTCATAATATATTTTGACTTCTATATGTGTATTAAACTCTCAATGGCATTATTAAGGTAAAATTGATATACAGAAACTGGTACACATTTTTACATAACTATACCCGTGCAGACCTTACCATTGTCAAAATAGTGAATATACACAAATTCCCCAAAAGCTGATAGGATCCCTTCACAGTCTCTGTCTGCCACACTCCCCTTTACCTGGCAACCATTGTATGTTCTGAATTACAGTACGTTAGTTTGTGTTTCCTAGAATATTATGTGAATGGAATCATAGAATGTGTACTTTATTAATTTTTTTAAAGATTTATTTATTTACTTAGGTTACACAGAGAGAGAAGGAGAGGCAGAGAGAGAGATAGAGAGGTCTTCCATCCACTAGTTCACTCCCCAGTTGGCTGCAATGGCTGGAGCTGTGCTAATCTGAAGCCAGGAACCAGGAGCTTCTTCTAGGTCTTCCACATGGGTGCAGGGGCCCAAGGAATTGGGTCATCCTCCACTGCTTTCCCAGGCCACAGCAGAGAGCTGGATTGGAAGTGGAGCAGCCAGGACTCGAACCAGCGTCCACATGGGATGCCAGCGCTGCAGGCGGTGGCTTTACCAGCTACACCACATGCCAGCCCCCTCTTTTTTTATTTTTTTAAAGATTGATGCATTTATTTTAAAGGCAGAGTGACAGGGAGGGAGAGTCAGACAAAGAGATCTTCAATCTTCTGGTTCATTTCCCAAAAGGCTGCAATGGCAAGGGCTGAGCCACATGGGTGGCAGGTACACAAGTACTTGGGCCATCATGCACTGCCTCCCAGGTGTATTAGCAGGAAGCTAGATCAGAAGCAGAGTATCCAGGACTCAATCAGGCACTCTAACATGGGCTGTGGGTGTCCCAAGAGATGGCTTAAGCCACTGCACTACGGCACCCACCCAAGTGTGTGCTCTTAACTGACTTGGTTCACTCAGATTAGTTACTTTGAGACCCATCCATGTGGCAGCATGTATCAACAGTACATTCCTTTTTATTGCTGAACAGTGTTACCATTGTATGGATATATCACAATTTCTTCATTCACTTGTTGATGGACATTCGGGTTGTTTTCATTTGGGGACCATTACAAATAAAGCTACTATGAACATTTGTGTGCAAGTCTTCACACAGGCTTATGTGTCATTTCTCTTAGGTAAATAACCAAGGAGTAAAATAGCTATATCATATGATAGGTGTATGTTTAACATTTTAAGAAACTCTGGCTATGTTTTAACAACTTCTTTTGAAGAAGATAGGACATCAGTTCTTTTGAAAAGACCCAGGGGATAACCCCCTCTCAATGTGCCATACCTCTGGTGTTCAGCCTGCTCTTCTGTGAAGTGCATCTGGAGTACCTCCTGCTAGGGAGACAATGCCCTTTGTTCCATAAATTTATGAGATTAGTATGTTTTGAAACCCAAGGCTAGATTAAGACCCTTGTGGCCTCAAGGCCACTGCAAAAATTACCTGTTTCCCAAATTTTAAGTCAAAAATCGTCACATAGTGCTAACTAACATGTATAATATAGTCTATATAATTCTCATTTTCCCCAGAATAACAACTTTGATTCTTGACCACAATTTTTCAAATATCTAACTCTGCCCCAAATAAACATTTGAAGAGTCTCTTTTCTTGCTGGAGTCCTAAGCATGTGCTCAGTCTGCCTGGAAAGCCCTGAAACGTTTTCTGCAGGACACAGGTTCTAGCACATCCGGTGTTCATTTCCTGTCACTGTCCTTGCCTCTGTCACAGGTGGGGCTGCCAGGCAGCTCCTCTTGGATTCACAGGCCTGTGGATCATCCTCTTAAAATGGGCTTTTTCAACAGTTAATGTAGCATAAATGTTACTAACTTTAAAACTTTTTAATTTTTACTTATCCAATTGTTTGAGTGCTTCCAGTCTTAGATTCCCACTTGAATTATCTTTTGTCTTACAATCAGTCTAGCATAACAAAAGGACAGATTCTGGAACATGGGGCTTTTTCACTGGCTTTGTGACTTCAAGTTCTTCAGCTTTTCTATGCCTCACCTCCCTCATCTTAAATGAGGATTAAGATGCGTATGTCAAATCATCGCATGAATTAAATGAGATATTTATGCAGGGCTCTAAGCACAAAGCTTGATGTGTGGTAAACACTGATCATTTACAGCTATGTTATTATTATAGTCAGCAGTCATCCTGTCTTCACCAATGAAAGAGAGTAGTGGCACAGATAATTCAAATAGTGAATGAGAAAATAGCTTTTCACTTGACAGAAAAAGTTCTTGGCAAACTCTGTCATTCTGTTTATGTTTTGGTTGGGCTTAAATTCCTTCAGCACTCACAGACTAATCAGAGCAGGGAGAAACCCTTCAGAGTGAATATTCAGAGAATTGAGATGTAACTTTAAAATGAAAGTCAGGGGAAAGGCAAATCATAGGAAAAATCAGTGTTTGTTTCTTTGAATAGAGATGTAGGGGCAGGAAAAGGATAAAAAGGATTATTCCTTTCCTGCTTCCCCTCTATACCAAGAGAAAGTTAACAAGAGAAAAGCAAAACAAATTGGTTTCATCATAGTTTTATATGACACAGGAGCCTTCAGACTGAGACCTAAAGACCTGGGCTGAATTATACACTTTTATTCTTAGATTCAAAGAAGCATGGACAACTGTGTAGACATATGATTGGACATAAAAGGTCCTAGGCTGAATTATCCATTTTTAGGCTTATAGTCAGTGAAACATGGAAAACCGTGTAGATGTATAATTAGATACAAAGGTTCTGATCTAACTGTAGTAGACTGAGTGGAGAAATCCAGCAAGGCCTGTTTAGATTTTTCTGGCCTTTCTGTTCAGCATGTGAGGCAGAGAATTTCTGTATGGCCATCCTCAAGACAGAAAGAAGGGGAAAGATAAGAGTAATATTTATAGCTTTACGGCTTGCCTTGGGGGAAAGCGTCCTGGTTTTTAGGACCTACCTTGGGGAAGAGAAATTATGATTTCTAAGGCTTGCCTTGGGAGGAGGAAGGTGGAGACAAGAGAGCAGGAGACAAGAAGACAAAAGAAGGACAGAGACTGCTTCTGAGGCCTTCCTCACTTTAGGGTATCCTTTTCTGAGCTCCAATGGGGAGTAATAATAAACAGTCTAAAGAGTTTCAAGTTATAATCTGTCAGCTTCAGAATGAGGACAACCAGTGGGAAAAAATGCATGCAGTTTAGAGATAGAAGAGTAAAACTCTGGGGTCAGCATTGTGGCACAGCAGGTTAAGCCACCGCTTGCAACACCTGCATTCCTATCAGAGCACGAATTCAAAGTCCTGGCTGTTCCATTTCCAACCGAGTTTCCTGCTAATATACCTGGGAAAGCAGCAGAAGATGGCCCAAGTACTTGGGCCTCTGCCATCCATGTGGAAGAACCAGATGGAGTTCCTGACTCCTGGCTTCAGCCTAGCCCAGACCTGGGTGTTGCAGCCACTTGGGGAATGGAAAAATCTCTTTCTCTCTCTGTTATTCTGCCTATCAAATAAATAATCTGTTTTTTAAAAAGAAAGAAAAGCTTAGTTTTGGCTTGGATTATGTGGCTACTGAGTGATGGAGCTAACATTGTTTACCATCTTGATCAGATCCGTTTTGTAGAAAGGCACGGAACATTACATAACCTTACCCAGGTTTTTGGAGCCAATGTATTTTAAAGCCTCAATGAATTGAGAAGAAACAATAAAAATAGTGCTGTGAAATTCTCTGACTTCAAAATAGCAAAGATGGAGCTAACTATTGAGAGGAAATGTTGAGTCTTAAGAATGTTGACCACATCAGTATGACAAGGAAAATAATAATGTGTAAACACTATGTAAAAGTTAGAAGGCAGAATTCGAAAGTTAATCTACCAAAGCACCGAAATTATTAGTATCAGGAAAGGAGCTCGCATAGTGTAGGGAATCTGATTTTAATTTGGGTTTCTTGAATATGATGGAAGAGAATCAATTAATGACATTTTATAAGGAGTCTTGGCAACAAGTGATAGAAATATATATCATACTGGTTTAAATTAAAATAAAGGGAGAATGATTGGCTTATATGATGGGAGGTCTGGCAGAGTAAGTGACTGAAGTTAGATAGATGCTCCGTTACTGTTGTCAGGAATCTATCTGGTCTGCTTTTCTATGCCTTCTTATAGACAGACATGACAGCTGTCTGCTTACTTGTCCTGTGGCTAGCTGATGAAACAAATGTGTGTTGCCCCCTCCCCCATAGTACTAGGGAGAGCAAATTCCCCTCTACTCACCACTCAAAAAAAAAAAAAAAAAAAAAAAAAACCCTTATTTGAGAGACAATGGACTTGAGGAAATCAGGTTTATTTAAGGAGCCGGCAACTAGAGGGTATGATGGACTTTTGGCACATCCTAAATCCTCAGGTTAATGGGAGAACTTTTTAAAGGAGAAAGGGGAATTAAGGGGCAGTTAGGGACAATAATGAGCATTGTTGCCTCTGGGCACATTCTCACGGTTCTGATAGCATCCCGAATCTGGCCAGGTGGTAGTCCATTTGACCTGGGGCTTGGCTATTTACAGCTGGTTGTCATAAATTCCTGCCTTATCCTGAGGTCCTGCAATTTCAGCCAGCTTCCCTGAGGTCAGTCCCTGGAATTGTTAAGCAAGCATTGTTTATCTGTTCAGTTAAACATAAGTCTGATTAGTCTCGAAGTCAGCAGTTAGCTTTTGTTAAAAGGAGAGGAAATGGAGTCACTTGAGTTACTGCTACCAATCATTCTAGCAAACATCTTGGGGATGACTCAGATGATTCTCATTGGCTGGCTCAGATCTTGTGTCTATCTTTTTGCTAATCTTTGTGACCAAGTAGATGAGTTGGCCAAGCTTGTGCCAAGTGCTCTCAGAGCCATAGCCCCAGGCAGGGTCAGCTCCATCTGAACTGCTTGGCCTGAAAGTTCAGGAGGAATGTTTCCCTCAGCTGGAGAAGACGTAAGGGCAGAGTTAAACAACAACAAAAAATATGAATGTCCACTACTGATATTTTGATCATCAGTTATGTTGTTTGTACTATGAGACCAAAATGGAAATGCCAACTTGTATCTAACTAAAGAAGGAGAAGTTAAAATAAAATCAAAAGTTAAATGGTAGCCGGATTCTGTCCCGGTTGCCCCTCTTCCAGGCCAGCTCTCTGCTATGGCCAGGGAGTGCAGTGGAGGATGGCCCAGGTGCTTGGGCCCTGCACCCCATGGGAGACCAGGAAAAGCACCTGGCTCCTGGCTCCTGCCAGGATCAGCGCGGTGCGCCGGCTGCAGCGGCGGCCATTGGAGGGTGAACCAACGGCAAAGGAAGACCTTTCTCTCTCTGTCTCTCTCTCACTGTCCACTCTGCCTGTCAAAAAAAAAAAAAAAAAAAAAAAAAAAAAGTTAAATGGTAAAGAATTGTTTTATATGTGCTATCAGAACATAGTATGAATTTTATGTTGATGAATGAAGAGTTTCCTTTTGCTTTTTCAGTGTGTAAAGTGCCCTTATAAACTAAACTATTTCTAGCCCTACAAAGGTTTGGTTTATGGTACTTTGCCAGAATTTGTATGTTATGGAATGGTATTTCAGGAGTGTTTAGTATTTTATTGAGAAATCATCTGCTTTTGATTTGCTTTAGTGCATTTGCATTATCAGAAAAAATATATCTTTCATTTATAGTCATCCTTTTGAGAAGGATAATACCTTAAAACTTCATTAAGATTGATTCTAAATGGTATATAAGATACCAATTGCTTTTCTCCAGCTACTTATTATCATTGATAAAAAATATTGAAGAATTGAAATCCAGTATATATATACCACTACAAATAAAAGAGAAAAATAAACCCACCATAGGATAAGAAAGCTAATATGCTAATCACAAAACCATGTATCTATACAACATATATACCATTATATATATGTATACACATATACATATACAAATTGAGCATAAAGTTGACTCTGAGCTTCCCAGAAGTAGGAACCAAAAAATTGATATCAGTGGGTTACGTTGCTGTCAACTAAAAGGTGGATGCCTAATAATTTTTCAAGGACAGAACAAAACTTTCCCCTGGTATTAAATTGTAAAACAAATTCTTCATGTGAATTCCTTACATCATGCAAGATAATGGACAACACAGAAGCAATATGGTTCTTCTTTCAATAATTCTTGATAAAAAAGCAGGCCATAATACTCAATGATAGTGACTCTACTAAAGGGTAATAGGGTGATGATTTTTAGATAGCTGTAGCTTTTAGATGATCTTCCTTGATACAAGGACAGATTTTTGTAATACTTAATTTTTCTTTTTTTTAAAGATTTATTTATTTATTTGAAAGTCAGAGTTAGCCAGAGAGAGAAGGAGAGACAGAGAAATCTTCCATCTGCTGGTTCTCTCCTATTGGCCACAATGGCTGGAGCTGCGCCGATCCCAAGCCAGGAGCCAGGAGCTTCTTCTGGGTCTCCCACACGGGTGCAGGGGCCCAAGGACTTGGGCCATCTTCTACTGCTTTCCCAGGTTACAGCAGAAAGCTGGATCGGAAGTGGAGCAGCCGGGACTTGAACCATTGCCCATATGGGATGCTGGCACTGGAGGCAGCAGCTTTACCTGCTATGCCACAGCGCCAGCCGCCCCCCCTTTTAAGATTTATTTTATTTATTTGAAAGAGTTATAGAGAGAGGTAGAGGCAGAAAGAGAGGTCTTCCATCTATTGGTTCACTCCCCAGATGGCCGCAACAGCTGGAGCTGTGCCAAAGTCAGGAGCCAGGAGCTTCTTCCTGGTCTCCCACATGGGTGCAGGAGCCCAAGGACTTGGGCCATCTTCTACAGCTTTTCCAGGCCATAGCAGAGAGCTAGATCGGAAGAGGAGCAGCTGGGACTAGAACCAGCGCTCATATGGGATGCCGGCACTTCAGGCTAGGGCTTTAACCTGCTGCGCCACAGCACCAGCCCCAGTACTTAATTTTTCTTAGATCTTTCTTTCTTTTTTAAAGAAGATTTATTTATTTGAAAGGCAGAGTCACAGAGAGAGGGAGAGATATAGAGAAAGAGATCCTCTATCCACTGATTCATACACACAAACCCCAAAAACTAGAAGTTTGTTTTTATAGCTGAATAGTTGTACCTTAACTTCTATACTTATATTTTTATGTAATATTGAGTTTTCCATGTCTTCTTGGATAGTGAGACCATAGTCATCTTGTAATTATTACTGAAATTTGAAGAGGTTCATTTGATTCTTAAAAGAGTTCACTTACTTGACAATGGCTTTGGAGTCCTCTGTACTTAGCATGCCTACATGCTAAAATAAAAAAGTACTTATGATGGTGGGACTTGGCTTGCTATCTAGAATTACACTGTCTCATAGGGTAACTACCAGCTCCATGTAACTTTTTAAGTTTAAATTAATTAAAATTATATTAAAACTAAAATCCTCACACAGTAACCATGTTTCAAATGCTCAGTAGCAATATGGGGCTACTGTGTAATTGCAAATTAGAGAACATTTCCATCATTATAGGAAGTTCTCTTGGCCAGTACTACTCTGGAGTATACATTCTTCCATGACCTCTCCCTCTCTTCCTGTGTCCCTAAAATTAAAAAACAAAACAAAACAAAAAAAGCAGCTTCCTCTAAGAATGACTTCTACAACTTCCAACATTTGGGGAGACAGCTTATTTTCCCAAATGATTCTACATGATATTTGACATACAAGAATCTTTGTTGGCCTAGTTGATATTTTTGTGGCACAGGAAATCATGCTAACCCATAACCCAGATCAAGTTGCTCTACGTTTCTTACTGAAGTGGCATGTCCACAGAACCAGCTGGTTTTTATTTGCAAGACTGTACTTTGAACCAAGAACATTAGAAACATTTCTAGACCTTGTTTTGTCAAATTGCTTTTGAGACTCCCCCAACCCTGGTGACTTACTGTTAGTAATTATGTTGCTTTTGAACCTTACAGCAGATATGTTAGCTTCTATAATAGATCTGGCCATCTTATTTAAAAAAAAAAAAAAGCTTTATTGGTATGGGCACTGTGGTGCATAGGGCTAAGCTGCTACATGGGATGCCTCCATCCCATATCTGAGTGCTGGTTCAAGTCTTGGCTTCTTCTTTGCTTCCAATCCAGCTTCCTGTAAATACAACTGGGAAAGCAAGAGATGAACCAAGTACTTGGATTTCTGCCACCCATGTAGGGGATCCAGATGGACTCTCAGCTCCTGGTTCCATCCTGGCCCAGCCCTGGCTGTTGCAGTCATCTGGGGAGTGAACCAGTAGATGGAAGCTATTCTCTCTCTCTCTCTCTCTCTCTCTCTCTCTCTCCCTCCCTCCCTCCCTTTCTCTTTTTCTGTCACTCTGCCTTTCAGATAAATAAGTAAATCCATTTAGAAAAACTTTATTGAGGTATGGTTAACATACAGAAAACTGTAGATATTTAATGTATATAACCTGATATGCTTGTTGGCCATCTTATTAACATAGCCTACAATAAGACAGTCCACTATAATTCCTTCTATAGTTAATGTGTATTATTTTGCAAGAAAAAGTAAATGTGATTCTTTAACTATTAGGCCAAGGCATCTGCATCCCATATCAGAGTACTTGGGTTTGAGTCCCAGCTGTGGCTCTTGATTTCCCATGTAGACCATGGGAATCAGCAGGTGTTGGCTCATGTAGTTGGGTCCCTGTCACCCATGTGGGAGTCCTGGATTGAGTTTCCGGCTCCCAGCTTCAGCCTCAGTCCAACTCTAGCTGTTGTGGGTGTTAAGGAGATGAAATAGTAGATGGGAGCTCTCTGTCTCTCTCTCTCTCCTCAAATAGTAAGGAAGGTATAAGTTCTTCATCTTCTTTCCATTGTTGATCTAAAGAGTCTTGATATAAGGCCATGTGTATTAATACAGGCTTATGTGGTATACACCAATGTTGTTTTGGTCTTGTGCACTTTCATCTTACCTGGGTAAACCTCTTTGGTTCTTTTCAGTCCTAACATTCCTCAATAACTTCCTTTAGAGACATGTGCTGACTGTGTATTTGCCAACGATATTATGTTGCCCAAGTGTATAGTAGGACAGTACACTAAACATCTTTGCTGTATGTAAAATAATCCTGGAAAGTTTTCTTTTACCAAATGAGCTAAGTACTGTGCAATATTTATTAATGGTCAGGTTTGGACACTCCAGAACTGCACAGAAACAGGCAACCATGTTCCTTCTCCCTGCTGCACACACAATGATCTGATCAAGAGAGCAGATCTCTGTTCAGAATGTTCTTGGTCACTGGACACCTCATAACTGAGGCCTTACATTAACCACTGCTGTTCCAATTTCAAGGCTCTGAGACCATTTCCCAAGCTCATAAACAACATGGTCAGTTCAACATTCTTTATAAAAGTGTTGGCAATTATGGAGCAAGGTGGTGGGCTACAGGCAAGGTAATTTATATTAACCTTCACTTTTGTGTGACTTTGAAAAGGTACAAAGAGTGGAGAAATGTTGTCACCCATTTGGGTGAATTTAACACAGCTATTTTTACTGCTAATAATAAGATCTATCACTGAAGCCAAAATTTGCCCAAAGATTAGTAAGAACCATTTTGGACCCATGTCTTAATTTATTGTCAGAAGTTGAATATACATATGGGGAAATACTGAACCTTATTTAAATATAGCATTAAGTGACTAATCCGTGCCCAATTTTGAAATGTCAGAAAAATCAGTAAGATGTTATTGTTATACAAAACAGTTACACTTATATAATATTACCTCAGATATTTATGTTTCCTTAGTCACTAGATTTTTATTCCCAAGTATTTTTATTATTATTTTGCTTTTTCTTCAAATAGTTAATGGAAAAAATGGAATGAAAAGAAATTCATGCATAGTTTTTCATAATATGCATTTTTCATGAACTTTTTGGAGACCCCCTCATATACGTATATATACATATACTGTCTTTTACACACAATAAACTTAGCTTTTTATTCCACTTTCCACAAACGTTTTAAAGTAATCTCCTAGAGTTGTCTTGTGCAGGGTATACCTGTCAGTCCGTTTTCGAAACTATTTCTATGACTTTGATTTGTTTTTATCTCACGTTGCTGAACAACAAGAAAAGCATTAAAGAAAATAGCTCCAATGAATAAAAAATGTGATTTCTTCTATGTGTATTTTTGATAGCATTGACTTCACTGAAAATCTATTTTGAGTCCCTCATTCTATATCAATAATAATATTATTATGACTTGAAACACACACGCACACGCACACACACTCAGCCCTCCAGCGACCAGTCGGTCTTAAGGCAATAGCAGACGCCTGATTGGCGGGCTCTGTTTATTCTGTGACCAGATTCCTTCTAAAAGAAGGCAGCCTGTGACTGCCTGAAGCCTATTGGCCAGGCGTACTCTGGACCCTCCCCACACCCTTTTTTTTTTTTTTTTTTTTTCATTGCACACACCACAGGGAAGTCTGTGCGGAATCCTAAACCAACCCAATTTACATCCATTCATGATCTGTGACGTCAGCAAGCCTGTGGGCTCCTTTGCAGTGGGCTGGAGGATTGTGTGGCTGGAATCCCCCTCGCCCGTATTTTTATCATTTTGCAAGGCTGTTTAAATTAACCTTCTACTTTTTAAAGCAAGAAAATGGGACAGCATGTGTAGGAATCCTTCATTGTTGTGAGTATTGCACTCTATTTTTCTGTTTCATCAGCATTTATTTCATTCATTTCAGAGAATGTATTTGTGATTTGAAGTAATTAGAAAACTGGTGTTATCGAGGGAGACACAGCAGCAAGAGAGGCAGAGGCGCAGAGAAACCCGAAACCCCGTTACAGCTCGGAGCCTCTGAAACTGACAGCTGGTTTTCCTTCGCTTGTCTGCTTGCTTAGACGTGGACATTTTTCATTAACGGTTCCGCACGTTACCGCTTCACCTCTGGTTGCTGGCTTGGGTTTCCTTCAGGGGAGATTCGCTTCTCGGAAAGGTGAAGTGAACGCCCTGAGAGGAAAACCCAGAGCACCAGGAAGGTGCGGGGGAAGCCAGGCTGGCAGGAAGGCGCAGTTCCACCCTGCTGAACACTTGCCTTCCCTGCTGCTGTCCTCTCTGCCGTCTCTCACCCTTCACCTTGCCTTTGTTTCGTAATTGTGTAACAGTCAACATCTTGTGATTGCCATTTGGGCAAGATGAGTACTTGTTCAACCAATTGTCAAAAGCTGTTATGATGGGCATTACAGTGGTGTATTTATACACGTTTGTGTCTGTCTGAATTTTATTTGCATTATCAAAAACTTAAAAGCCTGCAACACAGGCAAAAAGGGAATTACCCTTAAATTCATAGCTTTTCACATAACCTCTAATTAAAACTAAGTGATTTCTTACTAAATTCCATATATTGTGTAGAGGTACACATGAATATTTCCCTAAGTAGTTTATTCTGCTTGTGTTTGGGGAAACATGGATAAGTTCTGATAAGCTCCATGTGTGAAGTTGGCTTGATAGTTTGCTTGTAGTTTGAATGTGAAGTTAGCATTTGTGATTAAATTGGTTTTCTCTGGTTTATTCCTGTGTCAGTTGTGATGGAAAAGAAGAGAGATGTGACATTGTGACATTTTTCTGCTCCTGTGGCAGCTCCTAGCCCCAAATAATCTCTGTTTCCCAACTGCCTCACTTTGAGCAATTTATATCAGAGTTTGCAGCTAGCAGTTGGTTGGTTGTTCTTTCCAGGAAGAAAGAGAGAAAGTAAGCAAGAGAGAGAGCGCTTACGCGAGCAAAATGCCTGCTGTGTCTTTCCATCCAGCCTTGTCATGTTTACCTTGCATAATCAATACTTAGTTTGGAGGTTTTCATATTAAAATCTTTCCTTGTGAAGCAAAGCTTCTAAATTATGGTTTTAATGATATCTTTTGAATTATTCTTCTTAATGAACCTTCCAGTTGTAAATTCATTTATTTTCCAAATGATCATTCCTGAAACTGTAACTTTTTCTTTTGTCTCTCATCCTGGTTAAGCCCTCACTCATTTTGGTTGTCTGACTACACTTTAGAGTTACTGAAGGGAAAACCTCTGCTTCATTCTGAGTCAGATCTTTGTCTTATGCTCTCAGACAATTGCAGCTTTAAATTTTTGGTATTTTCTATTTGTTGGTTTGAACAAACAAGATAATGTTTTAGACACTTTTTCCTTTATTTGTAAACAACTTCACTTATTTTAGCATTTTTCTTTTTTGTGTACCATCAGAGACTATGTTGAAATCAACAATTTGAAAATTATCTTAAATTATTGAAGTCTACCAAATCAAAAGGCCAAATTTGTAGGATATGTTTTAAAAATTGTGTTTACGTAATCAAATTCATCTTCAGACAAGCTCATCAAAGTCTGTCTTTTATGCACAAATTTCACCATAAGAGAGATGTGTTTCCATGAAAGAAGTATAGCCTGCACTTTGGATTTATTAAAGTAAAACTGTCTCTTTAACATGGAGAATGGATGTAGAATCCCCCTGTCTTCCCCACTCTTAGTGGCTGTATTCTAGATTATATTGATTTTCATGTATAGCGTAGTTGTAGAAAAAAACAATAACTCTTAATTGTTTAATATCAAACAATAAAATCCTGTGTATCAGAGACTCTCAATAGATGGCTTTCTGTTTAAAAATTGAAGCTTCTCCAGAAATAGGAATTAATTTATTTAGTAAACAAAGTCCTTCAAACCAGAGCTGTGTCCTAGGCAGTTGTCAAAAGAATGGTTCCTAAGGACCAGAGGCCACATTCGCTGGTGTAAGACAGAACAAACAGATTTTGGATGGCAGAACCGGTCACTTTGGTTTGCCCCATCTACCTACCCTCTTTCCAAGTGCTACAGTTGAATTAATCGCTTGGGGAGCTCAAATAAATCAAGATGGCCAAGATGACCAGTTCTGCCAGGTGGCAGCCTGACTCTTGTAATTTTGATTAAAATAAAGAAAATTGCCCAAGAATACTCTGCTGTTGAAAAAAAAAATTCAAAAGACATCACATTCCAGCTCAGTGTTGGTTTGTAGTAAAAATACAGGAGAGACAAAGATTGAGAAGATGCAATTTTTAAAGCTAGGGCATCTAAAGTTATTATTAGAAAGATTTATTTTAATATTAGAATTAGCTATGGAGCTTTTGGCTCTCCTTTTTTTTTTTTTTAACTATTCAGTGCTTTTTAGTATGTTCATGGAGTTATACAATTATATCACAATCAATTTTAGAACATTCTCATCATCACATAAAGAAACTGGATTCTTTCGGTAGTTACTCCTCATTTCTCCTCATTCCAGGCCTAGACAATGATGAAAGTACTTTATGGGTGTGTATGTGTGTGTATGTATCTATATCTATCTATATCTATCTGTATATAGCTTTGCCTACTCTGGACATTTAATACACATAGAGTCATACAATATATCATAATGTTTTCAAAGTTCATCCACATTATAGAGCATATCAGCACTTCATTTCTTTTTATTGCTGAATAATATACCAATATACATATTTTACTTATCCATTCAACTGTTAATGGACATTTGGATTGCCATGTACATTTGTGTACAAGTTTTTGTGTAAATATGTTTTCATTTCTCTTTGATATTTACCTAGGAGTAGAATTGGCTTGGTTGTATGATAACTGTATGTTTAACATTTTGAGGATATGATGAACTGTGGCTCTACACTTTTGCATTCCCATCAGCAATGTGTGAAGGTTCTGATATCTCCACACACTCATCAACACTTGTTATTTCATGTCTTTTTGATTAGAGTCATCTCAGTGAGTCTGAAGTAGGATGTCACTGTGGTTTGGATATACATTACGCTGACAGCTAATGATGTAGAGTGTTTTTTCATGTGCTTACTGGTTATCTGTAAGTCTTCTCTGAATGAGTATCTATTCAGATCCTTTGCCCATGTTAAAAATTAGATTATTTTTGCTTTTTTAAAATTTTATTTATTTATTTATTTATTTGCATTTTTAAAATGTATTTGAAAGGCAGAGTCACAGAGAGAGGGAGAGGCACAGAGAGAGAGAGAGAGATCTTCCATCCTCTGGGTCACTCCCCAAATGTCTGCAACTGCCAGAGCTAGGCCAGGCCAAAGCCAGGAGCCAGGAGCACTTGGCAGGGGCTCAAGCACTTGGGCTGTTTTCTGCTTCTTTCCAGGAGCATTAGCAGGGAGCTATATCAGAAGTGAAGCCGCGGGAACTCGAACTGGTGCCCTTATGTGATGTTAGCACTGCAAGCACAGGCTTAACTGGCTGTGCTACAGCGCCAGCCCCTATTTGTGCTTTTTTCATTGTCAAATTATAGCTAAAGTAGATAAGCTCTTTATCAGACAGATGATTTGCAAATATTTTTCTCTCATTCTATGGATTGTCTTTTACTTTATTGTTGATACTATTTGCATTAAAAAAAAACTAAATTTTGGGCCCAGTGCTATAGCGCACTAGGTTAATCCTCCGCCTGTGGCGCCGACATCCCATATGGATGCCAGTTCTAGTCCCGGTTGCTCCTCTTCCAGTACAGCTCTCTCCTGTGGCCTGGGATAGCAGAAGATGGCCCAAGTGCTTGGGCCCCTGCACCTCCACAGGAGACCAGGAAGGAGCACCTGGCTCCTGGCTTCGGATTGGCGCAGCTCCTGCCATTGCAGCCATTTGGGGAGTGAACCAACAGAAGGAAGACCTTTCTTCTCTCTCTCTCTCTCTCTGTAACTCTACATGTCAAATAAATAAATTAAAAAATCTAAAAAAAAAAAAAACCTACATTTTGATGAAGTTTACCTGTTTTTTTTTCTCTTGTTGCTAATGTTTTTGGTGTCTTAGCTAAGGCAGCTTTGGCTAACTTAAGGTCATGAAGATTTGTTTCTGTGTTTTTTTTTTTTTAAGGGTTTTGTATTTTTAGCTCTACATATAGGTCTGTGATCCATTTTTGAGTTAATTTTTACATATATTATAAGGCCCTCAATTATATTCTTTTGAATGGGGACATCCATTTATTGCAGCAATATTTGTTTAAGAGACTATAGTTACACCTCTTGAATTGTTTTGGCACCCTCTCACAGAACTTACCAAAAAAAATAAAGAAAGAAAGAAAAATAGTGAGGCTGTGTTCCTATCTCCAGAGATTCATAGTTAATTGGACTATGGTAGGGCCCAGTAATCTGCATTTTTAAAAGCTCTGCAGATGGTTCTAATGTGCAGCCAGAGTTGAAAACTATTGGCATGCCATGCATAGCGGCTTAGTCTTAGAAAAGAAGAAAAACATTATTTCTGAATCAAAAGTTGCAATTCTGATATGAAAAGAAGGGAAGAAAGGAAAATTAAGAGGATTCAAATCAGAAAGCATGGATATTCTTGTTAATCTCTCAAAGAAAGAGTGTGAGGGTATTTCTAGAAGTTAGTGAAATATATTACAGGAAGAGAAAGAGGAGAAGCTAATGTTAATTATGCGCTTTCTGTGTGCCTCTAAATCTTTTGCGAGCTTTTGCATACATTATTTCATTTCAAATATAATTCTCATGATGTAAATACGTACTATTATCACCATTTTACAAGACAAAAACACTCGAAAATTTGCTGACTGAACCAATGACACCAGGTAGTTCATTTTATACTCAGTTTTCAAAAGCAGCTCTAATTCTCTAATTCTTGGGCTCACTATCTTTCTGTTAGTGGTCTAATCCAGCATGAATTAAAGTTTTTCTCTAGCACTACACTAGATTGGAAAACTGTGAGATAAGTTAGATGGTGATATTGGGATAAGAGTTGGCAGAGCAGGTGCAGTAGAAGATGGGAGGGCATAGATAAGGATAAGCATATAATAAATGATCAAGGAGCCCAGAATGTCTGCACTCTGCCTTAGATATAGCCAGCAGAAAAAGCCCTGAGAGGACAGCGGGCCAAACAACCAGCATGAGAAAACAATGAAAGAGAATGGTGGGTGAAACCATTGAAAAGATGAAAAAGAAGATGATCCAAGTAGAATTGCCTAGTGTGGAGGTAGGGGTGTTGACATTCACTTTTTCCCATTCATTTAGTCAACAAGTGTTTATTGAGCATTTACTACGTGTTTTAGATAAGACACATTTGTGAATAAAACAGATGAATATTCTTGCCCTTTTGGGGCTTATGTTTTTCTAGTGAAAAGAGAGGAATAGTGAATAAGTACATTATGTTTAGACAGTGATAAATGTTAAGGAGAAAAAAAGGTGGGGGAGAATAGAGATTATTTAGGGTAGCTAAAGTCAAAATGGGACTTTTTCATTGTATTGTTTATATATAAATCTAGATTCATCAAACAAAGGTGTCAGTGGTTAACCAAGTCAGGCAAGTCCAAAAAATTGAGGTTGGGCCGGCGCCACGGCTCACTAGGCTAATCCTCCGCCTAGCGGCGCCGGCACACCGGGTTCTAGTCCCGGTTGAGGCGCCGGATTCTGTCCCGGTTGCCCCTCTTCCAGGCCAGCTCTCTGCTGTGGCCAGGGAGTGCAGTGGAGGATGGCCCAGGTGCTTGGGCCCTGCACCCCATGGGAGACCAGGAAAAGCACCTGGCTCCTGGCTCCTGCCACCGGATCAGCGCGGTGCGCCGGCCGCGGTGTGCCGGCCGCAGCGCGCCGGCCGCAGCGCGCCGGCCACAGCGGCCATTGGAGGGTGAACCAACGGCAAAGGAAGACCTTTCTCTCTGTCTCTCTCTCTCACTGTCCACTCTGCCTGTCAAAAAAAAAAAAAAAAAAAAAAAAAAAAGAAAAGAAAAGAAAAGAAAAAAATTGAGGTTAACATTTTACCCTTTTGTTCAGAAGTGCCTGGCACAGAGGAGATGCTCCATAAGCATGTTTATTGTTTAGTGATTTTTCTCCTTGGTAGAGGCCAGGGCAGGGGTGGTGCTTGGAGAATCCTTTCCATCTTTACTTGCTGCCCTTTTAGGATCAATCCTCCTAAGTGTACCTGTGGATGTGAGTGTGTACCTTTCCGTGGAATCACCATATAGTTAGCCATTGCTAATGAGGGGGAATGTGTTCTTGTTCTCAGATCAACTCTCTTGTTCTCAGAGAACCACCAGTGTAGGCAATACTGGAGAAACATTTCTTTTGCTTTTCACATTTTAGCAGGTGATTCACATGAACGACCTTGAATGGAGGGTGAGTTGAACCCTTAATATATTGTAAAGTTTTTTAATAGTGAGGTTCTATTTTACAACCATTTACCTGCTGCCTTTGTCTGGAAGATTATTTGTATTGAAACGGATGAAATCAACACATTTTCTATCTACTTGGCACAATGATACAATTGAAAGAGAATTGGAGTTTAAAAGGGCCTGTGTAACTGTCTCAAGTTGTCCTTGGCAATGCACTTGCACTCTTAGCTTTTTTCAGTTTTTCCTAAACTTTTGTTTTAACCTGTGAGGTGAACAGTGAGCTCAAGTCTCTTTGCTAACTCTAACACGGTAGGATTCTTGGAATCTGGTTGTTATTTGCCAATATCAAATGGGCAAGTGGCAATTTCTAAGGCAATCTGGTTTCACAATGCTTTTCCAGAAGTTTAACCCCTGTGGGATGCTGCTGTAGCTTTGAAGTAGATGGTTTCAGAAGTATTTCAGATGAGATATCTGGGTGAGACATAAAAATGGTAAATCACTTTCAGATTTGCCCAAGGACTTCCTTTTATTAGCAGGAAGTAGAGTCCTGATCAGATACCAACTTGCTGCCTTAGTGCGTGCCCGTTATAAATATTGTTTGGCTTGATTTTCTGAAGTCAAGAGAGAGCTTTTCTGTAGTCAAGAGTTAACTAGTGACTTGTCTGGACTAACGGGAGCATGGCTACTGATAATCCGTTCACCTTGGTTTGGTTTGGGGTTGTAACCTTTTCCTATACGTGACCTTTGTTAGTGCTCTTATGAAGCAAAATTCATCACACTGGTTTTTTCTACCCATCTCTCACTAACTCCTGTTGGCCTTTAACTTTAATTTGGCTGATGCTTTATGAAGGATGAAGACTGTAATAAACAAGAAAATGAAGACCTGCTAAAACCACACATTGTCTAACCAATCTGTGTAAAAATAAGATGACTAAGTTATTTTATATGATGGTTGCTAGTTTTCAAAAATTAATCTTTTTATAATTCTCCAAATAATTCCTTGGCTGATGGGCTGGTGTTTTGAATTTGAAAATTTTGTCAAAGAAAAAAAGATAGAATTTTTTAAAATTACAAAACAGAAAACCCCTTTCTCATTTTTAATTCATTTTAATTCATTAATTTTTCTTATATCTTTTTTGACTTGTATAACTGTCAAGCAGACAAGCCTGGTGTCTAGTCCTAAATACTATGATAATTTCACATAGTTGCTCCATATAGTAACAATACTTACCCTCATAGCACTGTGGTAAAGAACATCTTGCAAAAGCCATCATGTATTGCAGGCCACCATAAGAGAATGTGCAGTAACTGTACAATTTTAATTGTTCAAAAATTTTAAGGAAAAACAGTGTAGGACTTCCTGCTGACAGATGCTGATTATCTTCAATGTGCTAATTTATGGGCCCAGAGTAATTGTACAGCAAAACAATTCTACAAGGACCTTTTAGTGAAATTCTGGATTTAAAAAAGGCCAGAGAAGTGGAAAGATAAGTTGATCGAAGGCAAAGGGCCAAGGAAGTAGCCAAAGAGGAAAGATGGGAGAGAGTTGATGAGAAAAAGAGAAGTCAGAGCCCAGGGGACTGGCTGACCTCATGAGGCAGGTGGCAGACAGGACACAGTTCCCACCTCCCATGGATGAGACTGGATCTGGGACCCAGACTGAAAGAGGCTCTTCTAGTGTCCTAGAGGGGGTTGTCACAGTTGCTATTCCTAAAGAGGGCCCAATTTGCAAAACTAAGCCCAGGAGGCCTTCTGATTCCCCTGAGGCACTGTGCCTGCATTTTGAGTAGCTGGCCGGCTTCCTTTAATGGGACACATTAGCTAACTGCAGGCGTGGATAACCATGGATAATTGAGACTAGCGAGATAAAGCTCAGCAAAAAAAAAAAAAAAAAAAAAAAGTGATTGCTTTTTCCAGGGATTAAAGTAAGATTAAGCATTTTACTAATTACTTACCAATTACTTTCTCTCACATAACAAATTTAAATATGTATGCATATTAAGAATAAACAGATGCAACATACCTTTGGATATTGCTAGTCACTACTTCTAGACCTAAATTACAGACTCGCTTTAATCTTTGCTAAGCACAGAAACTCCTGGGAAACACCCACCTGATAGTGCAGCTGTTAGGATTCAAGAGCCAATTTGAAAAGAAATGTTACTGCTTTGCCAGGTTCTCCCTTCCCCCTCCTCCTCCTCTTGAGCAGAATGCTTTCCATCTGTTTGTCTAGGAAAAAAAATAACTGAACATTTGCTTTAGATGCACTGCTTGTGTTAATAATCGAAGCTACGCCCTAATCTAGCCTTCCAGTATTCTCAGAGACCTGGAGACCAGAGTAGGTTTCTGGGAGAAAAAAAATCACATAATCCTTTGTGTTTTCTTTTAAAACATTGTGGGGTTTTGTTTGTTTGTTTGTTTGTTTAAGTATTTGAAAGGCAGAGAGAGAAAAAGAGAGACAGAGACAGATTTTTCATCCATTGGTTCACTCCCCAAATGCCCACAATAGCCAGGCCTGGACCAGGCTGAATCTAGGATCCCGGATCTCCATTGGAGTCTCCCACATGGAAGGCAAGGATCCAAGCACTTGGGTCATGCCTTCTGCTTCCCAGGGTGTGCATTAACAGGAAGCTGGAATCAGGAGAGCCTTGACTCCAAACCCAAGCACTCCAGTGTGGGATGCAAACATGCCAAGTGGCATTTTAACCACTGTGCCAAATGCTTGCCCCTTTATATTTCTGAAATGATTTATTTTCACCAATCAGGGCTTCTGCCGGAACACATTGAAATGGTATACACTCCCCATCACCTGCTGTCCTTCCATTAAAGGGTTACCTGCATTGATAAGGGTTTCTTTTCACTGAATCTTATACCTTTGATTCTGGCTTTTGTTAGAGTCAACCCCTTTTGCCACAGATTGCTTTATAAATAGCCTTTGTCTTTTTCCTGTGAATGATGTAAAAGGCCATGGAATGGTTTTCAAAACAAAGAACAGGCTGGATGATGCTAAAAGCCTTGGAACCAGGTCTGGAAAGTAAAGAAGGGTGATAAGAAAACGTCATTAATAATGCAGAGCACAGAGGGCCTGAGGATAAGGAAAAGGAAGACACTGCCTAAAGCCTCCCCAGGCGCATGAGCAATCTGAAGTGCATGTAGAAATTCCTGCATGTGGAAGAATGAATAGTTATGCACTTGGCTCCACTGTGGCTCAAGATGAAAAAATTGTAGTCCTGAGGCTTCCATCTTCTAAGAAATCTCCAGATTATTCCTGGGGAGTGGCAGACATGGATTTGCCACAGACCAGGAAAAGAAGCTTTGAAGCCTTATTTGGGGACCTATCCTTTTATTGCTATATATTATTTTTCAACACAGGAAATAGAAAAGGTTAAAAAAAAAAAAAAAAGACGGTCCTGTTTTTATACATTACTTACAAAATATCATGTATGAAAAAAGTCAAGAATTTTTCAGATAATTTAATGATAGATTCATTTATGGTGTGGCTAAATAACAAGAGAAAAAAATAACCTTTAAAAAAATTTGTGTTTCTCCAACTGGCATCCCATATGGGTGCCAGTTCATGTCCTCGCTGCTCCTCTTCCTATCCAGTTCTCTGCTATGGCCTGAGAAAGCAGTAGAAGATGGCCCAAATGCTTGGGATCCTGCACCTGCATGGGAGTCCCAGAAGAAGCTCCTGGTTCTTGGCTTTGTTTCAACCCAGCTCCTGCTGTTACAGCCATTTGGGGAGTAAACCAGTGGATGGAAGACCTTTCTCTCTGTCCTTCCCTCTCTCTGTCTGTAACTCTGCCTCTCAAATAAATAAATAAAATCTTTAAGAAAGAAAGGAAGGAAGGAAGGAAGGAAGGAAGGAAGGAAGGAAGGAAGGAAGGAAGGAAGGAAGGAAGAAATGTGTTTCTCAGCTGTCCCATCCATGGTGGCCTAACCCTACCAACCATGAGTAAGTCTGATCAGCCGGGTTAGTTTAACTCACTTCCCCAAAGCTCAGCCCTATACAGTAAGAAGGCATTCTTTTCTTTTCTTTATTTTTAGATTTATTTATTTAATTGAAAGAGTTACAGAGAGAGAAAGAGGAAGAGACAGAGAGAGAATTTCACTGGTTCACTCCCCAAAGGGCCCCAACAGCCAGGATGGGGCCAGGCTGAAGCCAGGAGCCAGAAGCCTCTTCCAGGTCTCCCACGTGGGTGCATAGGCCTAAGGACTTGGGCCATCTTCTGCTGCTTTCCCAGGCACATTACTGAGGAGCTGGATCAGAAGTGGAGCAGCCAAAACTCAAACTGGCACCCATATGGGATGGCATTGCAGGCAGTGGCCTAACCCAGTACACCACAATGCTGGCTCCAAAAGATTTCTTTCAATGAACTGTGAGTTGATTATTTTTTCCTTTCTATCAAAAAGATACAATAAGAATTTTAAGCTATTAGTCCTGCTAGAATCTGATCCTAGAAGCAATGAATGCAGTGGTTCTCCAAAGTGTGGTCCCAGAGCCAGGAACATTAGCATCACCTGGGAACTTGCTGGAACTGCACACACACACACACACACACACACACCCGCTACTCCATAGCCGTTCTTAATCAAAATGCTGTTGGGGGTGTGTTTTAACAAGCTGGCTAGGTCGTGTTGATGCTTGCTACAGTTTGAGAATTCTTGATTTCTAGCAGAGCTTCTTAGACTTTTATTGTGCATAGGAACCACCTAAGGATTTGCAGTGTACTGAATTCTGATCTCTTGATCTGGGGTGAGTTTGTCCACACTTCTAACTAGCTCCCAGGTGAGGTTGATGCAGATGCTGCTGGTCCTAGGACTCCATTTTGTAAGTGGCAAGGATCTTCACGACATGACCCATGCCAAGAACTGCTGCAGTGTGTAGGCTCTATCCAGATTACACTCTCCCAGTGGTTCCTAAGGAAATACTCCTAAAAGGAGAAGTTTTATGCATAAGTATATTAATCATAGCATTATTTTAATAGAAAAATAAATACCTTAACTTCTGATAATACAGAAACAGAGTTGATTTTTATTATTTGCAGATAACATACTTACAAAGTCACCTAGCACATAAAATTAATTTTTACACCAATATTAATAAATACGCCTAGTGCTATTACAATCATTCACAGACACACACAGAACAGTGAAAATTTGTGTCACCTGACACACACATTCCCAGGTGAGGTCACATAAGATAATCTCTGCTGCCTTGTTTCAGTTCTCTCCTTCCTGGGGTCTACCTAGTGCACTGCTTTTTGCTTTTTTGTGCTTTTTCTTTGGATTCTGCTATTTGAAATGGCCCTCAAGCATAATACTGAAGTGCTGTCTAGTGTGCCTAAGCATAAGAAGGCTTTGATGTGCCTTCCAGAGAAAATGTTTTAACACTTGAGCTTCAGCTAGGCCTGAGTCAGTATGCTGTTGGCCCTGAGTTTCATGTTAATGAATCAACAATATATATTATATAAGGGGTCTTTAAACAAAAACACACAAGAGACAAGGTTGTATAATGATCAGTTGACGAACGTGTGACCAAAGGCTCACAGAAACCTAACCCTATATTTCTCCTAGGGGCTGTGGTTCAGTATTTACTCATTTAATGCTTACAGAAGCTTTAAGGACTATAACTTTGCAAATAACAAGGATTAATGACAGTTAATAACGAATTGGTGGGGTATACTGTATATTGCCATTTAAAAATGATGGCAGTGAAATCCGTGTAAGAATATGAAAAACATAGGCAGTTGGTCCTGCAAAGCCACAGGCTCCACATCTACAGATTGAATTAGCTGCAGATCAAAAGTATTTGAAAAAAAGTTTTCATCTGTATAGTATGTACAGACTTTTTTCTTTTCATCCAGGGGTGGGGAACCTTTTTTCTGCCAAGGGCCATTTGGATATTTATAACATCATTCATGGGCCATACAATTTAAAGATTTAAAATTAGCCTGCTGTAGATTTATTGAATTTCTTTTTAAAAAAAATTATTTATTTGGGGCCGGCACTGTGGTGTAGCAGATAAAGCTTCCACCTGCAGTGCCAGCATCCCATGTGGGCACCGGTTCAAATCCCAGCTGCTCTACTTCTGGTCCAGCTCTCTGCTGTGGCCTGGAAAAGTGTTTGGAAGATGGCCCAAGTTCTTGGGCCCCTGCACCCATGTGGGAGACCCAGAAGAAGCTTCTGGCTTCGGATCAGGACAGCTCCAGCCTTGCAGCCAACTGGGGAGTGAACCAGCGGTTGAAGACCTCTCTCTCTGCCTTTCCTTCTCTTTCTGTGTAACTCTGACTTTCAAATAAATAAATCCTGGCCGGCACTGCGGCTCAATAGGCTAATCCTCTGCCTGTGGCGCCGGCACACCAGGTTCTAGTCCCGGTTGGGGCACCAGATTCTGTCCTGGTTGCTCCTCTTCCAGTCCAGCTCTCTGCTGTGGCACGGAGTGCAGTATAGGATGGCCCAGGTTCTTGGGCCCTGCACCCCATGGGAGACCAGGAGGAAGCACCTGGCTCCTGGCTTCAGATCAGCATGGTGCGCCGGCCACAGCGGCCATTGGGGGATGAACCAACAGCAAAGGAAGACCTTTCTCTCTGTCTCTCTCTCTCTCTCTAACTCTGCCTGTCAAAACAAACAAACAAACAAACAAACAAAAACAAAAACACCACAAATAAATCTTAAAAAAAATTATTTATTTGCTTTAAAGGCAGTTACAGAGAGACAGAGAGGTCTTCCATCTGCTGTTTCACTCCCCAGATGGCTGCAACGACTGGAGCTGCACCAATCCAAAGCCAGGAGCCAGGAGCTTCTTCCGGGTCTCCCACACGGGTGCAGGGGCCCAAGGACTTGGGCCATCTTCCACTGCTTAGCAGGCCATAGCAGAAAGCTGTATCAGAAGTAGAGCAGCTGGGACTTGAACTGGTGCCTGTATGTGCTACACCTCAGTGCTGGCCCCGATTTATTGAATTTCAAGTTCCACCTGCAGTTGCCTTGGCAACTTGGCAAGGCCAGACCAAAGGATTTCACAGGCCTTATGTGGTCTGTAGGCCAGACATTTCCCACCCCTGCCTAAACAATACAACAAGTATTTATATAGCATTTATGTTGTGTTGGTATTTTAAGTATCTAGAGATAATGTGTAGAAGAAAATGTGCATGGATTATATGAAAATACTATGCTATTAAATATAAGAGACTAGGGCATTGTAGCTTTTTGAGGTCCTGAAACCAATCCTTCACAGATTCCAGGGGATGACTGTGTGATGGAGTGGCAAAAGAAGAGAAACAAGAGACAAAGTTTGAAGTACAGTAGAACTAGAGTTATATTTAAAATATTTTTCAAGTAAAAAAGTTGAGAAACATATACCAAAACTTTACCAAAAGTAAATAATAATAATAACATATACCAAAACATATACCAAAAAAACTTTTGCATTAGGATGTTATATTTATTTTTTCCTCTCAAATTTTAAAAATATTGTTACATTGCTTTTTAAGATGTTACACTTCAACATTTCTGCCTTACTAGATCCTTCGGAGATCCTTTTCACTCTCTTACATGCCTGGTTGAGAACTTGACCTTAGGAAAGACCTTCTCAGCATTAGCATTAGACAGAAAGCTTTTGTCTTGCTTAATCATAGTTTTTCAAATCTCTCTTCATTTTTCCTTTGGCCTAGAAAGTCAGTCAATAAGAGTGAGGCCTCGTGTTTTCATTTATCAGAAATCTGTATGTCTAGTTACTTAATGTTTTGAAGTTTCTCCTATGTATATAATGGGGCTATTTACAGAACATGAGAGAATTAAATGAGGTTTAAAAAAAAGTGTATACACAGTGAACACAGTACCTAACATATACAGGCCCTGGACAAATGATAGTTGTTAATGTTTGAGTATATTAGTTTCATTGCTTTCACTGATTGTCTAACATGGAAAAAGATTGCTGGTCCATGTGTTCACGCCCCCAAATGCCTGCAAGGCACATAGCCTATAATGTGCTGCATTTGTGTCTTACTAAGAAGTTACTGTTTTCAATATTTCAATAAAATATTATAATAAAAATATTTCAATGTTTCAGTATTTTTATTTATAATAATAAAAATAACAATATTTCAATAAAACTCAATATTACTTGGGGGCATATAAGAGCTGAGTAGGAGATTTTTAAAAAATGAGCAACAACTAGAACCCATCATGTGTACTGGGGATGTTTTCATGTAATTCTGGCATTCTTTTCCCTCCTTCCCTCCCTCCCTTCCTTCCTTCCTTCCATTATTATTATTATTATTATTATTCCTCTTCCTCCTTCTTCTCTCTCTTTCTTTCTGCTAGAAATGGCCATTTTATAGAAATGTTCACAATTAAAAAGCAGGTGGCTTTTATAGTTTATTCTGACTTGATAGAATTAAAAACCCAAAAAACTCCAGTACATTTTGTTTGAGTATAGCCTGTCCTTTTTGGGAGGTGGGGTGGGGAGGGACTAAAGTAAGAGGGCTGGGTCATGGCCCTTGAGAAGAACTTTTATAGGAAAATTTATGTTATTATCCTTGGACCACATAGAGAACTCAGCTTTTAGAATATGTTATTAAGGCCGGCGCCGGTGGCTCACTGGGCTAATCCTCTGCCTTGCGGCGCCGGCACACCGGGTTCTAGTCCCGGTCGGGGCGCCGGATTCTGTCCTGGTTGCCCCTCTTCCAGGCCAGCTCTCTGCTGTGGCCAGGGAGTGCAGTGGAGGATGGCCCAAATACTTGGGCCCTGCACCCCATGGGAGACCAGGATAAGTACCTGGCTCCTGCCATCGGATCAGCGCAGTGCGCCAGCCGTGGCGGCCATTGGAGGGTGAACCAACGGCAAAAAAGAAGGCCTTTCTCTCTGTCTCTCTCACTGTCCACTCTGCCTGTCAAAAAAAAAAAAAAAAAGAAAAGAAAAGAGTATGTTATTGAATACCTGCTATATGCTGTGCTATGCTGTGCAGTGGAGGTATAGTGAAAACAGTGGCAGATACAGACACACTAGACATAAAGCAATATACTAGAAACATTATATATTGAATTATGACCTAAAGTGTTCCAAGGACCTACCCCAAATCATATAGCCGCTTAAGCAAGGATTCCAGAATTCAAACCTGAACATGACACCTGCTCTTGTGGAGCCTACAGACTAAAAGGGAGATAACTAAAGAGTACCTGTAACACAGTGGGGTATATACCATAGGAGGAGAGGGAAAGGCATTGAGACCACAAGCTGCTAGAGGAAAACAAACCCAAGTCTAATCCAGACTTCAGGGATCCAGATAGGCTTCTTGAAGCAAGTGATAATAGAGTTGAGCCCTCAAGAACAAGCAAGAATTGAGTGAAGAGAGGTGTCCGGAATGTATTGCACATGAAGGGGACTGCCAGTGCTAACTTCCAGAGGTGAGAGAGGGGGCAGCGAATTCAGAGAACTGAAATGAGCCTGACTGGCAAATTGCAGGGTGAGGACAGACATGAGGCCAGAGAAGCAAAATATGCCAAGAGGGTTGCACTTTATTCTAGGAGTAGGAGAGTTTATGAAGTTGAGTGGTGTGTTCAGAATTACATGCTAGAAAAGGCTTTCTGGCTGTGGAGAGAATGGAATAGAATGAAGAGACTAGAGACAAGGATACAATTACAGGACTGTGAAAATAATCTAGGTAAAGATGATAATGACCTTGCTGTACAGGGTTATTGGGATCAAACAAAGTGCACAATTGCCAAAGACATTCAGAATGTTTAAGGAGGCTTTTTTAAAGGGTAAAATAGTGATACATACTCACATAAAATAAGTGTCAAAGATTTTAACTCAAGAATTAATGAGGGAACCAGTAACATATTATAAGGAAAATTCAAAGACCATACTTAGACATATGTAGACAATCAGGAATGTGCAGTTAGAGCCAAAATCAGTTGATAAACCCACTCTGATAGAATAAAAACTTGATAGAATAAAAACTCAAACAAGCTCCAGTATAATCTGTTGGGTATAGCCTATCCTTTTTGGGCAATAGACAATTGCATTCCACAAGACACAATTTGTTTTCATGTCTCTGGACAAGAATCAGTTGCATTAGTGTTTGTTACCATATAGAGTTGTAATCTTGAAAACAAGGATAGGCTCACATCAACTGAGATTTGTGCCTGGGCAAGAATACCCAGTCATCTTTTTGCCCATTTCAAAATCTTTCACAATTTCCCCTGGCAAGAAGATGTCTGTAGGGTTTTGGTAAACAATTGGATGAAGTGATGCTGAGCAGGAAGGAAAAGAGAGAGAAAAGTCAAGTGTGACTTTATTCAAAGAGGTTGAGGGGACCATTAGCCAAGATGTGGAAAGTGGAACAGGAGGGTGCAAAGGGAGAGTTTTGGTGGCAGATCTCAGGGAGGAGGATGCATAGAGGAGTGCAGCAGGGTTGAGACTATAAACCAGTGCTGTTTAAGTCTTGGGCAGGAACGGAGGAGAATGGAAATGTGAGCAAGATGGGATTGGCTAGCTGAAAGATTTGCAGAGTTATGTCCAGTGCTCCTCTGACCAACAGATGTCAGTGGCCTCTCATTTAGGGCTATTCATTTACCGTGTGTCCCTCTGGGCACTTGTCCCTGGGGACCTGCTTACCTGGAGTGGAAACCTGAAAGAAGGATATTGATTAAGAATATAGAAGGTGGGGCCCGGCGCCGCGGCTCCAGCACACCAGGTTCTAGTCCCGGTCAGGGTGCCGGATTCTGTCCCGGTTGCTCCTCTTCCAGGCCAGCTCTCTGCTGTGGCCCAGGAGTGCAGTGGAGGATGGCCCAAGTGCTTGGGCCCTGCACCCCATGGGAGACCAGGAGAAGCACCTGGCTCCTGCCACCGGATCAGCATGGTGCGCCGGCCACAGCGGCCATTGGAGGGTGAACCAACTGCAAAGGAAGACCTTTCTCTCTGTCTCTCTCTCTCTCCCTGTCCACTCTGCCTGTCAATAAATAAATAAATAAATAAATAAAAGAATATAGAAGGTGATTTTGATTTAACTAAATTGATTTAAGGAAAATAAACTCTGAGGAAAAGGATCTAAGCATTGTGCATCCTTCTATAACTGGTGTTTAGCATAACATCGAGCAATTATGTTTCATAAATATATGAAATGAAAAACTAACATGCTGTGGCCTGAAGGTTTAGGTCATAGAGCTGCTCAAGAAAGATTCCAACATGAAAACCCAACTCTTACGGCTTTAAATTTCACATTAACTAGGATGGGTGAGTTAAATTACAGCAGCTACGGAATTTCAGCTTTCCAATTATCAGGACAGATTTTTAAAATATTTCTTTATTTCTCAATTTCTATCAAGCAAGTGTTAATTGCAAACTTTAAATATATTATTTTCAATAAAGAGGTAACCAACTTTATAAAAGAACTAGTCTGAAATCAAATGAGCCTAATAAGGTATCTACTAACTGTGTAACTTTGGACAGGTTTTTTTTTTTTTTTTTTTAAACCTTTCTGCAGTTCAATTCTCTTGTCTTTAAGATGATAATAATGGGGGCTGGCATTGTGACTTAGAGGGTTAAGCTGCTGCCTGCAGCACCACATCCTACGTTGGGTGCCAGCTTGGTTCCTGGCTGCTCACTTTTGATCTGGCTCCCTGGTATTGTGCCTGAGAAAGCAGTAGAAAATAGTTCCTGGACCCCTGCACCCATGTGGGAGACCTGGATGATACTCCTGGCTCCTGGCTTCAATCTGGTCCAGGTCCAGCCATAGCAGCCATTTGGGGAGTAAACCAGCAAATGGAAGATCTCTTTCTCTATGTCTCTCCATCTCTCCTGTAACTCTGCCTTTCAAATAAAATAAATAAATCTTTTTAAAAATAAAGATGAAAATACTGACCTCCATGAAGTTAAAAAGATTAGGGCAGGTGTTGTGGCACAGCAGGTTAAACCACCATTTGGGACACCCACTTCCCATATAGCAGTGCCTAGGATCGAGTCCTGCCTCTGCCTCCTTTCCAGCTTCTGCCAATGCACATCCTGGGAAGTGGCAGATGACGGCCCAGGTGCCTGAGTTCTTGTCACCCAGGTGGGAGACCCAGATGGAGTTCCTGGCCCTTGGCTTTGGCCTAGCCCTACCTCGACTGTGTAGGCATTTGGGGGTTGAACCAGCAGATGGAAGATGTCTCTCTTTGTCACTCTGCCTTTCAAATAAAAAAAAAAAAAAACTTTAAAAAAAATTATAAAGATTAAAGGAGATAAAGTATATTTAAAGTTTAAATGTAAGTAGGTGGCTTATAGGTGTTGACATTTTTTCTTCAGAAGTATAAAGCCTTTACATGCTTACTTTATTCTAAAATGTGTCTTTATTTGAACATGGGCTATATTTAGCTCTTAGCTCCTCTGCTTAATTCTTTTTGATCAGTCTAAATTTAATTTTTAACATGATTTCAGTAAAGATCCTTTTTTATTGATGTATTTACCACTTATTTGAAATCCTTCACTTTTCTCTTTCTTCCCATTATCCTGACTTTTCTCATTTTTTTAAAGACTTATTTATTTATTTGAAAAACAGAGTTACAGAGAGGCAGAAAGAGGCCTTATATCCGTTGGTTCACTCTGGAGCAGAGCTGATCCAAAGCCAGGAGCCAGGAGCTTCCTCCAGATCTCCTATATGAGTGCAGGGGCTCAAGCACTTGAGCCACCTTCTACTCCTTCCCAGGCCATAGCAGAGAGCTGGATTGGAAGTGGAGCAGCCAGGACTCAAACCTGCACCCATGTGGGATGCTGGTACTGCAGGCAGCAGCTTGACCCGCTACGCCACGACTTTTTTTGTTTTCTTTCCAATGTGCTAAGTTTTACCATTTCAAGTTTCCAGAATGACATTGCTGGAAGACAGTTGGGTTGGGGTTATTACAGTTAGTTTGGTCCCCTTTATTATTTCTTAGATACAACAGGCATTTCTAATTCAGTATCAATTTCTAATTCAAGTTTTTTTTTTTTAATTACAATTCGGGATTGTTGTTAGTTTTGCTTTTAAAATGTATTTCCTGAAATTCTATATCATTATTATATTCCTCTGCCATTGCCTGAAAATATACAAATACACTAAAACCATAAACAAATAGATATAACCTTCCAGACCTCTTTTTAGCTGAATAAGGATAGGAGATCTTTACCATTGTTGAGGAGAAGGTGCATTACCAAACCTCACTAAGCTGAAATTTTCCTCAAAGAAATATAGGTAAAATCTGCCCTGCCCATCTCATATGGCTATTTTGAGGCCCAAATGAAATTAGCATATATGAAGTTACTTCAGAAATGCAACTCCTATACAAACATAAGATAATAGATTGTCATTATTTGCTGCTCTTTTATTATACAATGGGACCTCAAAAGCTTGTGAAAAAATGGAATTAATTTTTTTTCCTTAATGGAGAATGGGACTGGGAATGGGAAAAGGAGGAAGAGATGGGGTGGGAGTGGGAGTAGGAGGGCAGGTAAGATGGGAATTAATTTTTTAAAAAGATTTATCCATTCTAGGGGCCAGCACTGTGGCACAGCAGGTTTAAATCCCTGGCCTGCAGTGCCAGCATCCCATATGGGCACCAGTTCAAGTCCCGCCTGCTCTACTTCCAATACAACTCTCTGCTATGGCCTGGGAAGGCGGTAGAAGATGGCCCAAGTCTTTGGACCCCTGTACCTGCGTGGGAGACCCAGAAGAAGCTCCTGGCTCCTGGCTCCTGGCTTCCGATCAGTGTTGCTGCCATTTGGGAGTGAAACAGTGGATGGAAGACCTCTCTCTCTCTCTCTCTCTCTCTCTCTGCCTCTGCCTCTTCCTCTCTCTAACTCTGCCTTTCAAACAAATAAATAAATATATATTTTTTAAAAATCTATCCATTTGAAAGGCAGAGTTAGAAAGAAGGAGGGAGGGGGAGAGAGAGAGAGAGAGAGAGAGAGAGATCTTTCATCTACTGGTTCACTCCCCAAATGGCAACAATGACCCAGCTGGGCCAGGCCAAAGCCAGGATTACAAGCTTCTTCTGGGTCTCCCACATGGGTTCAGGGGCCCAAGCACTTGGGCCATCTTCCTCTGCTTTCCCAGGCCATTAGCAGGGAGCTAGATCAGAAGTGGAGCAGCTGGGACTCAGGCTGGTACCCATATGGGATGCCAGTGCTGCAGGCAGTGGCTTTAACCTGCTGCACCACAGCACAGGCCCTGAAAAAATGGAATTAAAGTATAAGGATATTTTTTAGTGCAAAACTTTTTTAAATGCATACGTAGCTTTTTTTACATTATGAATTTTCCATGAACATTTTAAAGACCCCCTCATATGTCCCTAAGGACTCAGGCTAGGGAGTATCTGTATGTCCCCAAACAAAAGAGAGCTAAAGGTGAACTTCTTCCTTCTTTCTCTTAGCTATTCTGCCAATCAGAAGAGTTAGAGCGGTGAAACCCTGGGTGCCCAGTTTGGAATGACTGAAAGCAGGTAGCCCCTTTCATTGCTGGGTGTTGTGTTTGCAGAATTATTTACACCACCTAGCAACCTGTCCCAAGATAAACAATCCCCATTGGCCAAACAGTGACTTGCTATACCTGTCATCACTGTTTAACAAAGCATCAAACACTGTATCCAGAACATGGCATTTCCTCTTCTACTTTTTAAAAAATTAACTAATCTATGTAGTTTCTTTTGGATTTTTTTTTTTAACTTGGAAGGCAAAGTGAAGAGACAGGAACCCACACACACACAGAGTGAGAGAGAGAGCGCTTTCATCTGTTGGTTCACCCTCAAAATGATTATAACAACCAGGGCTGGGTGTGGTTGAAGCCAGGCACCAGAATTCCATCTGGGTCTCCCATCTGAGTGGCAGGGGCTCAAGTAGTTAGGCCATCTTCTGCTGCTTTCCCAGGCACATTGTCAGGAAGCTGGATCAGAAGCAGAGCAGCCAGAACACTTAACTAGTACTCAGATATGGGATGCCAGCGTTGCAAGCTGTGTTTTACTTGCTGCTCCACAATGCCAGTCCCCTACTTTAAAAAGAAGAGGTTTATTTATTTGAAACAGAAAAAGAAGGAGAGAGAGAAAGAGAGAGAGATAGAGAAAGGTGTTGCATCTGCTGGTTCACTCCCCAAATGCCCACAACAGCCAGGACTGAACCAGGCCAAAGCCAAGAGCAGAACTTCATCTGGGTCTCCCATATGGGTGGCAGGAACTCAATTAATTACTTGAGCCATCGTCTGCTGCCTCCCAGGCACGTTAGCAGGAAGCTGGATAGGAAGCAAAGGCAGGACTTGATCCAAGGCTTGCCAGTTTGCAATGCAGGTATCCTAAGTGGCAGCTTAACCACTTGTGCCCCCCTCCAAAACTTTTGTTATTAAATTAACTTCATTCTTTCATTGTGTCATAGCGT
This sequence comes from Oryctolagus cuniculus, assembly GCF_964237555.1. Taxonomy (NCBI): domain Eukaryota; kingdom Metazoa; phylum Chordata; class Mammalia; order Lagomorpha; family Leporidae; genus Oryctolagus; species Oryctolagus cuniculus. The sequence goes on from NC_091435.1 coordinate 95,075,164, forward strand.
CCAAAGTGCATCTGTGAGATGAGAGACTCTTTCAATTGAAAAGACATAGGAGAGACCATTTCATTCCATCTTCTTTCCCAAAGAAGGAGTTTTTGTGTAATTTCTCTAATAGACATGTCCTGCATTGAGCAGTTCCAGGGGTAGGGAGCTAATCAGTTCATACTAGTCCATTGTCAGATTATTCTGGTTCCTCATAGTCACAGAATTTTTTTCAGTTGCTAAAAGGACCTTCGAGATCATTCTAGTCCAATTCCTTCAATTTGCAGATGAGAAAATTGAGGCCCGCAGGGGTTAAGTGACTTGCTCAAGGCCAAGAATTGTATGGCGCAGCTGGGAACTCCTGATTCATGTAACTTCTTTCTAAATCATTAAACTGCAAAATCACTGAAGTCATAAAGGTTGAGTGATATTAAATGCTATTAGGCAGTATATAAATACTTGGATATGCAGCACATTTTAGTCTAGCAAATATTCATATTGTACTGTGGATAAACTGATTTTGAGTCCAATGAAGAAGTCAGAATAATCTTTCTGCTAATTATGTATAACGAATTCCTTAAAGCTTCCTAAAAAAACTCCCTGCTTTAAACAGAACATTTTTTTTTTACTTTGCTTTCCTTTTTAGGGTGTGGGGGAGAAGGAAGTCATCATTCTGACCTTTATAATACATCTAAGGAGTCATATGGCCACAAAGACACAAGAACACATTTCTCTCCCTGACATGAGGGCTGTGGAGTGGCCTGGAGCCAAGGGCTGTTTTATATTCCTGTCAGGCGTGGGTCCCAGGCCTGTCAGTGGCAGTGTGGATGAGGCTGGAGTGGAGCCTGCCCATATGCCAGGGAGACTGTAAAAGGTTGCCGGGTCTCACCTGCCTCCTGGAAGGGCTGCATTTAAAGGGAATCTGCAAGCATTTTGTTCTATGAAATTACTCATTGGAAGCTTTAGGCTCACCCTTGCCCTGTGTGAGTAGGGGGAGGGGAGGAGTGAGAGGAAGAGAGAGAACAGTTGGATAGACCATGAGAGGATTTGAGTTATTTAGACAGGCTTGGGGAAAGGAGGGGAGCATCAGAAAAGGTGTGATATAAAGAACTTGCAAACAGTGCTCTGTTCCAAGGAATAACTAACCTCAGAAAGGGGACCTGGTGGCATCTGTGGGTCTATAATCCAATGGGCTGTCCTTAATGTCTGTTTATAGATATAAAAACAGTCATTTAAGGTTTATCAGATGCATCAGCAAGAAAAATATTCTCCCCCACACACAGATTTCAAATATTTTCTCATATCCCTGTAAAGATACATGACTGGCGTCTTTTGTCCCCAAAGCAGAAATATTAACCTCTCTATTCCTTATTTTAATCTTCCTGTACTTGATTCCTCTATTATAAGCACCTGGCATGGTCTGCCTTCATTTAGAACTGTTTGTGTTTGGGGCTGCCCCCCTTACATGGGTAGATTAGTTCTGAAGTACAGGGACCTTTGTTTTCTTATTTAAAAAAAAATTTATTTATTTGAAAGTCAGAGTTACACAGAGAGAAGAGAGGCAGAGAGAGAGAGGGAGAGGGGAGGCTTCCATCCAATGGTTCACTCCCCACTTGGCCGCAACAGCTGGAGCTGCGCCAATTTGAAGCCAGGAGCCAGGAGCTTCTTCCAGGTCTCCCACATGGGTGCAGGGGCCCAAGGACTTGGCCATCTTCCACTGCTTTCCCAGGCCATAGCAGAGAGCTGGGTTGGAAGAGTAGCAGGCGGTTCTCGAACCAGCGCCCATATGGGATGCTGGCACTGCAGGCCAGGGCGTTAACCCGCTGCGCCACAGCGCCGGCCCCTGTTTTCTTATCTTTTATAGATAATGAAATATGTTAGGCAGACTGAAAGATAAGGAGGATGTGAGCTTTAGGACTTTATATATCCTTGTGGCTCCTATAGGCACAGTCCCTAGTGTGTAGCAAGCACTCTGGAAACTTGTGTTGAATTGTGGAATTGACTTCCTTCTTATACTTATAGTCATCCTTTCTATTTGCAGATTATATAGGCTCAGAGTCTTTTTCTCTGGATGCCTGAGTTCTCACGGTCAATGCCAATGTACCTGATATTTGTGAAAATAGTAGCTACTCTGAAACGCCTTTGGAACAATGGTGCCTACATTACACAATCTTAATGGTCATTGGAACTCGGAAGTAGCCGAGTGTTCTATTGAGAAGACTTAAAGTTTGACTAAGGCAGTGAAGCCATAAAGGTGTACCTAGCTACTGGGAATATGGCTTTGGCCTCAGGTGACAGAAGTAGTTCACCTGAGTTCACTCTTGCATTCTTTAGCCATCAGTGATTTGCTGAGGAGACCAGAGTGGCTCCTGGAAGACAGAGGGCTTGGAAGAAAGGATTGGAGACTATTCATGGCTATGTCCGTGCTGGGGAGGGAAGGAAAAAGAAGCAAAGGGAAATGGTGAAATTACCTTAGAGAATGGATGAACACTGGTCACCAAGCTAAGGACAAAGTGAGTCCACGTGTGACTCTCCTGACCCGAATATGCTAATTCCATGAAACTGTTCCCTTGTGTTTTTCTCTCCAGCAGTATTTGTACTTCTTTGTGCCAGTTTCAGCCCAGACACTTCCTTATTCAGTTTCCAGCCACCGGGCCTGATGGCGTCTGAAGGCGTAACCCCTTGCTTGTTACCTCCTCACTGCTGTCTCCTAGCTGGCACCTTTTGTGGCTTTTCTGCCTTGGCTAGTTGTTCTCTGCAGAGAAAGCCCTCCCTCCCCATCTCATCAGCCAGTCCCGAAGTCTGCCGTTTCTCTCCCTTTCACCTCTCTCAGAGCCTTCCCATTCCTACTGGAGCTTTTTCCACGCTCCATCCTCCTTCCCTTCAAATCACTCCACTTCCTTTCACCCTTCTATAGTTCTGTATCCCAGGAGGAAAACTGCTTTAACCCAGCTTCCAGCCCTGTCTGCAGCTCTCACCCCCTCCTCACCCCACCACTGCCATTTTCACTCCTTCCCAAATACCCATGTGAGTCTGCACACCTCCGTACATTTGCACATTGGCTGTTCCTCTGGCCCGTGTCCTCCACACCTCTTCCCTCCACATCCTGGATAGTGATTTTCCCTTCTTTGTACTTCAAAAACCTGTACCCATTTCTCTTAGAGAGCTTCTCACACTACATTGCAATGATTTATTCATATGCTTGTCCTCTAATAGACTTTTCTAGAGTAGGGTCCATGGTTCTGTTCATCTTTGCATCATGCTCGTTACTCACCACAGAGCCAGCACTGTAAAAGACTGACAGCACATTTGTGGAATCAGCAAATGAGTGAATAGAAAATCTGTGATAAGTAACCGCTTTGCTCAGAGAAAAGGGAGTTTTAGGGTGTGGTTTCGTGACTTCAGTGGCAAAACTGAGGACCACCGTTCTCAGGGGGCTGTGCTGAGAACTGGTGTGCAGACATCTACTAGAGTCCTTGAATACTTTAGAAGAAAAGGCAAGCCTAGGTTTTTAAGTATTTAAATGGCGTAATTTGAAAAATGGTGTTTTAGCACTCCTAATTATGTTCTAAGAAAAATCTAAGGTGCTCTGAAGGACAACTGTGAGGTTTCTTACACCTTGTAATTTTCTGATTCTTTTGAAAAACTTGGTTTTCTGTGGTTTTTCATCTTATTAGGGTCACTCCTGTATTCTGACTTCTTTGAATCTGTTCACCCTATCTTTAAAATGGTCCTATCTTGGGGAACCAGTCCACGGCAGCTACTTCTTACAGTAAGAAGCAGAAGAAAATAACCAGTTGCTAGGTCTCCTGGTTTGGGAGCTGTGCAAGTTGACACAGGTCCGTGCAAAATTGCATAGTTTCTTGCTAGGTTAACTCCTTCTTAGTAGTTTTCATTTGTGGTAAACAATAACACCATTTTTTTTTTTTTTTTTTTTAGTTGACTGAAAATGTGTTAAATGGTCCTGAGCCTCTTACTCGTTTCTCTCTCCCTTGAGGACGTTACTGCCCAGAGCTCTGTGAATTCTAAGTTCCCCTTCAAGTGCCCATATCTTTTGAATTTTTTAGTTGAAGAAGTATTTTACCTACTTAGGTGGTACTGTATTATAATTTGATACGTGTGTACAATGGATAATGATCAAATCGGGGTAATCCTAACTGCCAATACTGAAAGTGTGGGAATGTACCCTATCATTTCCTGAATTCGCAAACCAGTGTGGGAGTGGGTGAATGTCCGTGAGTGTCTGTGGAGGATCTGACAGTGCTGTGCCTGCTGCGGTTGCACCGTCGCTCGTCTGGGCTCAGAGCTGTGCTTTTCTATGGTCCCTTCCATGGCTGGCTGCACTGATAGATGGACTCTCCTAGGGGAGCTTCAGGGATCAGCCCTCCTTCCATTACCATGTAGCAGGATTACAATTTATAGCCCCAGATGGCGACTCCCTACCCCACCACTCCCTATTTACTGCAGTAAAGCAGCAGAAGTATTAACTATTAAATTGCTTCCCTCCTTTTAAAATAATTGATGCTGTTTGCAAAAGGCTTTGCATAAGAACGCATAGACTTATTAAAATATTTTAAAGACTAAAGTTTCATCAGAATGTGAAGAACATTATTCACTGTAATAATAATAAAAAAAAAAAAACCACCTGGCCAGGCTTATGTTTCTTGGCATACCTCCAAGTGGAAATGAAGTTTTGAGGCAAAAATTCTGGTCAGGTTCCTAAATTTTCATTGGAGAATGTCAGCTCTTTTTTGGTGGCCAATTGTTAAAGTTACAGGTCTACCTCTTACATGGTAACCCCAGAACCCTTGCATTCCTAATTCTTGCCAGGGCATATAACCTATAATTTTTAGCTACTCCATATTTTTGAAAGCTTGAGTGTGATAAATGATGATCAGGAAGATCTCCTGAGGGAGATGCAGCCCATGCCCTTCTTCTGAAATCAGACTTTGAACAAGCAGTTTGCATGGAAACTCTTACTGTGAGTATGACTTTTCTGGAAATTGGGGCGCTTTGGCCTGTATAGAAGGGTACACTGGAAAAACTGTCCCAGGAAAGATGCTACTACATTGCTGTGAATGCACTGTTGACACGATTTTGGTTTCCTCGCTTCGGATGTGTCAATGACAAAAAGCTTCCCAGGCTTCAGTGTGAGTAAAAACTGTTTTTCATGGACAACTGGTATGTTTTCAGTTTGTTTGAATAACTGTGTCTTCTTCTTTACTTTGAGCTACATAAATCTCTGGTCCAAATTCATGAAGCATTTTTAGAAGTTGTTAGCATATAAATTATTTTTATCTACTGTTTTGTACCTTGAGTGGTTTTCTTTTTTCCTGACATTTTATTCATATTTTCCTTTACCTCTTTACCTATTGTACTGTGTGCATTTTGTCAACAGCCTCAAGTCTTTGGAATAAATTCCATATATCTTTTTCTAGTATGCATTTCTTTTTAACTTAAACCTATTTAAGAAATCCAGCCTATTTTATTTTCTCATAATAAAACCATAATATCATCACCTTTGGATTTTAATATTTAATTGCAGGTTTTTGAACTCTTAAGATCTTGAACGCTCCACAATGTGAACCATGGACAACATTTATTAGACAGGATGTAGGGGCCAGATGACGCCTGGAAGTCTTACTGTGTAATTTAATCCTGGGTTCTGTGTTGTTTGGCTTCACTGGACTCTGAGTGTGCATATATAATTATGTGCGCATGTGTAAAAAGCCCTGCCCTGATAGGGAAGACAGGGAGGAACATCATTAGCAGAGATTAGATTTGTCTCCCCAGCTGGGCAATGTGCCTCTGAATTCCAAGGGCTTTCCCCAGTGTAAATTATTAGACTGACTCAGCTGCTGTCCAATTCCCCTCTGGATGAACTGCTTTTGCTAATGCTGTTAAGCTGTGGCTCAGAAGGCAAAAAATCCTTGGGTACTAGAGATATTTTATTCAAAGAAAAGCAAAAAAAAAAAAAAAGAAAAGAAAACCTCCCTTTCTCATATTCAGAGGAAAGAGGTATCTAATCTTCCCAAATCAAAAATAAAAAGGCAAAATGGAAGTTAAAACTGTGTACCAAATTTCAGCTACACATAGAGCACTTTGGAAATGGTTAGTAGGCTAAAATATTCCCCATCTAATCAAATCATATAGGATTAATCTAATCAAGAGAGTTTAATTCAGATCAGTTGAGAATATCTGACTTTAGATCTGCTGCTGTTCTGAAATTGGGGAAGTCTAAATGGATTAACCTCTCTCTGAACCAAATATACAATATCAATCAAATCATCTTGATTGATTCAGAGCCACAAGGTAGTTTATTTGAAGTTCAATGGTGATAGTATATTAACAGTTATGAAAATTTGAACCATTTAAATATAGCATGAAGCACAAAGCTTGGTATAATATATGTTCTTGTTAATTGGCTGAGTAGAATTTATAGCTGCAGTAAATGCCTGTTTTAGTTTTTCCACAGACAATTAAAGTCATGTGTGTGTTGCATTAATGTAGTTGAAAAAGGCATGGAGAGGTGATGGATGTTAATTAGATTAATTGTGGTAATCATTTCAGAATGTATACATATACCAAAACATCATGTTATACACTTTATGTCATTGTTGTCAATTTCTTTCTGGCCACAAATATAAGTAATTCTTATTTCTCAATTGTACTTCAATAAAACTAGAAGACAGAAACAAAAAAGGGCACAGTGTCTTCCCTCTATGAATTTATTACTTAAAAGGGCCAACTTATTGATACAGATAAACCTAATGGCCAATTTATCCTTTGAAGGTTGAGAGCATAAATGGAACACACGGATAATATAGAAGCTGTAATTAAGTGATTGTTTTAAATAATTTTTAAAAGTCATCAGTGGGCTTTTGTTACCAACTGAATTAGTAAGTAGTGAAACTGACATGAGGTTTTTTTTTTTTTTTCCTCCTTCCTTTGCCTTTCCTTCAGGGAAGGTGAGGGCTAAAATAGAAGGGAATCAGATAGGAGTGGGATCATCTCCTGGTAATTTTTCAGGACTGTGAAAGCCCACCCAGCACAGTACCCGTCACTCAGCAAGCAGTGCCTATCACTGCCGCCGCCACTGTCATCCACATTATCAACAGCAGTAGCAGCCACATTTACCCTTTGCATAACTAGTAGCCTAACTCATGCATGCATTTAGGATTAAATACTGTGTACAGTTGAAAACTTACTCTCTTACCTTGATTAGTAAAGAATTTAGGAAGAGAACATTTTATTTTTAGAAAAAGATTTATTTATTTAAAAGGCAGTTACAGAGAGAGGGGGAGAGACAAAGAGGACTGAGCCAGGCCAAAGCCAGAAGCCAGGAGCCTGTAGTGAGGAATCCCATCTGGGTCTTCCATGTGAGTGGCAAGGACACAAGTCCCAGGCACTTTAGCGGGGGAGGTGAGGTTGGGGAGGAACTGCATCAGAAATGGATCTGTTGGGAGCTGGTGCTCATATGAGATGCCGGCATTCAGGCAGCGGCTTAACCCACTGCACCACAACACCGACCCCTGAAGAGAACATTTTAAACACAGAAGACTGAGGATAAAGAGCCTGAATTTTCAGTAAGCAGAAGAATGGCATTGCCAGAACAGGTGAAAAGGTCAGCACATCTCCAAGAAGAGCTCTGTTGTACTCAGCACTGCATGTGAAGGCAGGGAGGAAAGCCAGCGGTAGAGACAGGATCGATTCTGCGGGTCAAGTGGTGGCCAAAGTCTATACTTGAATGTGATCGCCCCCTTACCTCTGGACCTGAATGGATTATCATTAAAAGTTAGAGTTGGCAGGAGGCCAGCTTCAGAGATACCTAACCTATGCCATTCCACAGGGCACCATGCTTACTTTAATGTTCTGCTGCTCCATCTTAAAATTCTTTCTTTAAAAATATCTTTTAAAAATTTTAATTGACACATGAAAATTGTACATATTATGAGGTACCACATGATATTTTAATATGTATATACATTGGATAATATTCAGTCATGGTAAATTTATCTGTCTCCTTAAGTATTTTCTTTTTTTTTTTTTGAAAGATTATTTTTATTTATTTGAAAGGCAGAGTTATAGAGAGAGAAGTAGAGACAGAGAGAGAGAGAGAGAGAGAGAGAGAGAGAATCTTCCATCTGCTGGTTCACTCCCCAAATGGCCACAACGGCCAGGGCTGAACCAGACCAAAGCCAGGACCCAGGAGCTTCTTCCAGTTCTCCCACGTGGGTGCAGGGGCTCAAGCACTTGAGCTATCATCTGCTGTCTTCCAGGATCCATCAGAAAGAAACTGGAGCAAAAGTGGAGGAGCCAGAGCTCAAACCATACTCTAATATGGGATGCAAAGTATCTCCCATCTCCTATCTCCCTCCTAATTTAAAATTTCTCTATGGTAAGAACATTCAAAATTCTCTCTTCTAATTTGTTTTAGAAAATTGTACAGTGTGTTTTCTTATCCATAATCACCCTACTTCATACCCTGTATAACTATGGCTTAGTGCTTATTAAAGGACTTTTACCCTTCGGCCTCGCACCCCTGCTTTCCCCAGCCTCTGGCAAACCACCATTAAAGTCTTTACTTCTCTGAGATCCTGCTGTTTCAGATTACACATTTGAATATCTTTCCATTCTTAGCTTATTTCACTTAATATAATGATCTCCAGCTCCATTCATGTTGTTGCAAATGAAAAGATCCCATCCTTTGTATAGCTGAATGGAATTCCACTGTGCACACGTACCATATTTTCTTCATTCTTCAGTTGATGGATACATTTCTTGGCTGTTGTAAATTGTGCTGCAGTAAACCTGACCTTGAAGATGTCTCTTCAACAGACTGATTTCATTTTCCCTCACAGATGTACCCAGTAACAGGATTTCTGGATCATAGATTTTTTGAGGAACTTCCATACTGTTTTCCACAATGGATGTGTACTTTACATTCTCAGCAACAGTGTGCAAGGATTCTCTTTTCTCTATATTCTCACTAGCATGTTATTTTTTTTGTCTTTTGATAATAGCCATTCTAACTGGAATGAGGTGATTTCTCATTTTTTATTTGCATTTCCCTAATGAGTAGTGATATTGAGCATTTTTTCATGTATCTATTGGCCATTTGTGTATCTTCATTTGAGAAATGTTGGTTTGGATCCATTGTCCATTTTTACTTGGCTTATTTCAGTTTATTTTTTTTAGCTGTTTGAGTTACTTATATATTCTGATCTTAACCCCTTGTTGGATATGTAGCTTATACATATTTTCTCCCATTCTGTAGTTTGTTTCTTCACTCCATTGATAGTTTCTTTTGCCATGTAGAGGCACTTTAATTTGAGGAGATGCCATTTGTCTATTTTGCTTTTTTCCTGTGCTTTTGAGATCTGATACAAAAAAGAAAAAGACCCTTGCCCAATCCAATGTTCTGAAGAATTTTCCCTACGTTTTCTTCTAGTAATTTCAAAATTTCAGTTCTTACATTTAGCTCTTTAATACATTTTGAATTGATTTTGTATGTGATGAGAGATAAGTTATAAAATTTCATTTTGTGTATATGAACATCTGATATTCCTAGCACCATTTGTTGAAGACTATCCTTTGTCCAGTATGTGTTCTGTGTCAAAGATCAGTTGACTGTAGATGCAAGGGTTTGCTTCTATACTCTCTATTCTGTTCCATTGGTCTATGTGTCTGTTTTATGTGACACACTTTTAATTATTGTTGCTTTATAATATATTTTAAAATCAGGTAGTATAGTGCCTCCTGCTTTGTTCTTTTTGCTCATCAGTACTTTGGCTATTTGAACTTTTTTATGGTTCCATTCAAATTTTAACAGTGTTTTTTCTAGCTCAGTGAAAAATGGCATTGGTATCTTGGTAGGTATTACATTGAATCTGTAGATCACTTTGGGTAGTATGGACATTTGAATGATATTGATTCTTCTAATCCATGAAGAGAAAAACTCTTTCCGTTTCTTTGTTTTCCCTTGGATTTCTTTGTTCATGGTTTTATAGTTTTCATTTATAGATATCTTTTACCTTTTTGGTTAAATTTATTCCTAGGTAGGTTTGTGTGTGTGTGTGTCTATGAACAATAGTATTGCTTTCTTGAGTTCTTTTACAGATAATTCATTATTAGTATATAACAACCATACTGATTTTTGCAGTTGACTTTGTATCCTACAACTTTACAGAATTGGTTTATTATTTCTAATAGCTTTTTGGTGAAGTCTTTGGGCTTTTCTCTACATGAGTTTATCTCATCTGCACACACTAACAGTTTGACTTCCTCTTTTCCAATGCGTATATTCTATTTCTTTCTCTTGTCTAATTGCTCTGACTAGGATTTGCAGTACTTCATTGAATAAAAGCATTGAAAGTAGGTTTCCTTGAGGTTTAAGAGAAAGCCTTGGCTGGCGCCATGGCTCACTTGGCTAATCCTCCGCCTGTGGCGCCAGAACCCCGGGTTCTAGACCTGGTTGGGGCACCAGATTCTGTCCCGGTTGCCCCTCTTCCAGGCCAGCTCTCTGCTGTGGCCCGGAGGGCAGTGGAGGATGGCCCAAGTGCTTGGGCCCTGCACCTGCATGGGAGACCAGGAGGAAGCACCTGGCTCCTGGCTTCAGATCAGCGCAGTGCACCAGCCATGGCAGCCATTTGGGGGGTGAACCAATGGAAGGAAGACCTTACTCTCTGTCTCTCTCTCTCTCACTGTCTAACTCTGCCTGTCAAAAAAAAAAAAAAAAAAAAAAAAAGAGAGAGAGAGAGAGAGAGAAAGCCTTAAACTTTTTCCCATTCCATATGATGTTGCTGTTGGCTTGTTATATGGCCTTTGTTATATTGAGGTATGTTCTTTTCTATACCTAATTTGTATAGAGTTTTTATCGTGAAGGTATATTGGATTTTATCAGATGCCTTTTCTGCACCCATTGAGATAATCATTTGGGTTTTGTCCTTTATTCTGTTGGTATGGTATATTATCACTTTTACTGATTTGCCTATATTAAGCCATTCATATATGTCTGGGGTGAATCCCACGTAATCATACTGAATAATCATTTATGCTGGTGAGTTCAGTTTATTAGTATTTTTTGATGACTTTTGCATCTGTGTTCATCAAGAATATTGGCTTCTTTTGTCCTTATCTGGTTTTGATATCAGGGTAATGTTGACTGCATCAAATGAGTTTACAAGAATTCACCTCCTCTTCTGTTTTTTGGAATAATTTAAGAAGAATTGATATTAATTCTTCTTTAAACTTTCCATAGAATTCATGAAAGCAGTCATCTGGCCTTGGGTTTTTCTTTGATGGAAGAACTTTTGTTGCTGATTTAATCTCACTTCTTGTTATTGGTCTGTTGAAGTATTCTGTTGCTTCATGATTCAGTCTTATTAAGGTGTGCATGCTCATGAATTTGTCCATTTCTTCTAGGCTGTTAAATTTGTTGGCATATAATTGTTCATAATAATCTCTAAAGGTCTATTGTATTTTTGTGATGTCAGTTGCAGTGTCTCCCTTTTCATTTCTGAATTTATTTTAATCTTTATAGTCTAGATAAAGGAATTTGAATTTTGTTTATATTTTCAAAGAACTAGCTCTTGTTTCAATTTTTTTAGTCCTTCATTTATTTCATTTATTCTACCAATTTGGGTTTTGATATGTTCTTGTTTGTCTAGTTCCTTGAGATGCAACAATGAGTTTTTAAGATCTTTGTGCTTTTTTTTATATAGGCATAGATTGCCATAGACTTCACTTTTAGGATTGCTTTTGGTATATCCTGTAGTTTCTAGTATGCTAGGTTTCTCTTTTCATTCATTTTAAGAAATTTTTAGGGGCTAACACTGTGGTGCAGTAGGTTAAAGTCCTGGCCTGCAGTACTGATGTCCTATATTGGCACCGATTTGAGTCCCAGCTGCTCCACTTCCAATCCAGTTCTCTGCTAATGAGCCAGGGAAAGCAGCAGAGGATGGTCCAAATCCTTGGACTCCTCCACCCATGTGGGGGACCCCAAAGAAGCTCCTGGCTTCAGATCAACTCAGCTCCAGCCATTGTGGCTATTTGGGGAGTGAACCAGTAATTGGAAGATCTTTCTCTCTGTGTCTACTTCTCTCTGTAACTCTGTCGTTCAAATAAAATAAATCTTTTTTTAAAAAGTTTTTTTAATCTCCTTTTAATTTCTTTCTTGACCCATTGGTTGGTTGTTTAGGGGTAATTTAATTTCCATATACTCATTTGGTTTCCAAAGTTGTTTTGGTTATTGGTTTCTAGTTTTATGGCAGTGTATTGAGAAAGACACTCAACATGATTTCAATTTTTAAGAATTTATTGAGAGTTGTTTTGTAACTTGCCATAACACCTGTTGTGGAGAGTGTTCCCTTTGCTGTTGAGAAGAAACTATATTCTGCAACTGTTGGGTAGGATGTTTTGTTGATGTCTGTTAGGTCCAATTGATCTGTATGATGTAGTTTAGCTATGCTGTTTATTTGTTGGTTTTCTGTCTGGATGATCTGTCTATTTCTTAAAGTAGGGCATTAAAGTTCCCTACTGTTATTATATTGGCATCTATCTTTCCTTTTTTATCTATTAATGTTTATATATTTGGGAGCTCCAATTTTAGGTACCTATATATATTTACCATTGTTATTTCCTTTAAAGTGAACCCTTTATCACTATATAATGATCTTTTTTCTTTTTATTGTTTTTGATTTAAAAAATTTATTTTATCTGATATAAGCATAGCTACTCCTAATTTTGGGAGGGTTTTATTTACATGGAGTATCTTCCATCTTTCACTTTTAGCCTATATGTATCTTTAGAGGTGAAATGAATTTCCTATAAGCAGAATGTAGTTGAGTTTTGGGTTTTTATCCACTTTTTAAAAATCATTATTTGTCTTTTAATTGGAGAATTTTAACTATTTATATTTATTTATATAAAGGTGATTATTGATAGATTAAGTCATACTATTGCCATTTTGATACTTGTTTTCTAGTTTCATTATAGTTCCTTTGTTTCTCCCTCTCTTACAGTCTTCCTTTGTTTTCTCCAGTAGTGTGTTTTGATTTCTTACATATTATTTTTGGTAAGTCTATTATAGATTTTTGCTTTGTGGTTACCATGAGGCTCTCAAAAACATATTTTGATTATAACAAGCTATTTTGAAATGATAGTGACTTAATATTGAAGATAAAGATAGGAAAAGAAAAAAGAATAAGAAGTACTAATAAAGAATCTTACACTCCATTTCTCTCATATTTTGAATTTCTAATGTTTTGTTTTACAGCAGTCTGTATTGCCTGTTTCTTAACATACAAATGTAGTTATTATTACTGACAATTGATTTTTTTAATCTTCATACTAAAGATAATGAACGGTTTATGTACCATGTTACAGTATTAAAGAACTCTGAATTTGTATTGTTACTCTTAGCCATAAATTTTCTACCTTCTTGTATTCCTTTCTTACTCAATATCATCTCTTTCAGTCTGAAGAACTTCTTTTAGCATTTGTTGGAAGACAGGTCTGATGGTGATAAGTTCTCTCAGCTCTTGTTCATTTAGATTCCTAAGTCTTTATCTCTCTTTCCTAGTATAGCATTGGCCTGCGCCGCGGCTCTATAGGCTAATCCTCCACCTAGCGGCGCTGGCACACCGGGTTCTAGTCCCGGTCAGGGCCCCGGATTCTTTCCCAGTTGCCCCTCTTCCAGGCCAGCTCTCTGCTGTGGCCCAGGAGTGTAGTGGAGGACGGCCCAAGTCCTTGGGCCCTGCACCCCATGGGAGACCAGGAGAAGCACCTGGCTCCTGCCTTCGGATCAGCGTGATGCGCCGGCCACAGCGCGCCAGCCGTGGCAGCCATTGGAGGGTGAACCAACGGCAAAAGGAAGACCTTTCTCTCTGTCTCTCTCTCTCCCTATCCACTCTGCCTGTCAAAAAAATAATAATAAAATAAAATAAAATAACGTATAGCATCACTGGGTTCAGTATTCTTTTTTTTTTTTTAAGATTTATTTATTTTTTGTTTGAAAAGTACAGTTACAGAGAGAGGGAAGGAGAGACTGAGAGAGAGAGAGAGATCTTCCATCCACTGGTTCACTCCCCAAATGGCTGTATTGGCTGGAGCTGGGCCAGGCCAAAGCCAGGAACTAGATGCTTTCAGGTCTCCCACACAGAAGGACTTGGGCCATCTTCCACAGCTTTTCCCAGGCACATTAGCAAGGAGTTGGATTGGAAGTGGAGCAGCCAGGACTTGAGCCTGTGGCCATATGGGATGCTGGCGTCACAGGTGGCAGCTTTACCTGCTATGCCACAATGCCAGCCCCTGGGCTCAGTATTCTTGGTTAGCAGGGTTTCCCCCCACCCATTGCCCCAGTCCCTTCAAGGCCTCTGCAATCCACCACAGGTGATACTTTCTAGGATGTAAATTGATCAACTGGGCCCATGAAACTCCACCCAGCACTGGAGAAGATCCAGAGTCTCCATCCATAGGGTACTGGCCTGGGCCTTCCCAGGGTCTTGTTTTACTAGCTTGGCCATCAGACCCAAGACACAGTCCTGGGCTTCCTTGCTGTCTGCCTAAAATTGGGGGTGGGGGATAAAGGTAGTCCAGGCTGAAACCAAGCCGGATCACACCTGGGTCTTACTGTTACCTTGCCTAGTCTCAGGGTCCTCACCAAGCCCAGTGCTGATACTTGCTGAAATGAGACTGAAATACAAGCATGCCAGGGCAAATCGAGGAGCTCTGTCTGCTGACACTGGCCCGAGGGTAGCGGCCTTTGTGCTTTATCAGGTGCCAGGTTGCACTGCAGCAGGACTGGCTCTGAGCTTCCCGGCACAGTCCTAAGCACACTTCCCTAGCATACTCCCCAGCAGCTGGAGTCTTGCGTCACTATCTGCCAGAGGTGGGAGAGGGATGGTGAAGGTTAATTCTTAACCGCCTGGCTGAAGATGTCCAAAGGCTCAGTCTGCAGCAGGGAGACACATGGGGCCCCGTTCAGCCCTGGTTTTATTGTAGTGGGTCTGGTACTGGGTCTCCAACCTAAGGTCTAGATTCAGTGCCCTCTCCTTCCTGTAGGGAAGGTGAGGCAGGCATCTCTCCCCATGCTGCACTCCTTCAGGCTGTGGGAGGAATGACACGAACAACTCTTTCCTTCCTGCTTTCTTTAATGCATCTTTTCTAATTATACTATAACCAGGCACCGTGATCTCTCCACCTGGCTTCCTTAGCTCTTGGGAAGGTGACTTGGTGTGTGAACAGCTGTTCAAATTTGTGTCTGGGGAGACAATCACCAGAATGTCTGACTGAGCCGCCATCTTGTCCCACCTCTCTGAAATTGTTAATAGTTCTTGAACAAATGGTCTTTCTATTTCATTTTGTACTGTCCATACAAATTTTATAACCAGTCCTTTTGTCAAAGTATAAAATTCTCAGTATATTGTCTTTTTCCCATCAGTGCGTATCAGTATACAGTGAACACTTCCTGTGTCTTGCTTTTTTTTGGACAAAGACCAGCATTCTTATTCCTACATGGCTACTGTAAGATTTCTAGAAATGGCTTTAAACATTGTCTCTGTGCCAGTGAATGACTTACGGGAAACTGCCTCTGTTTTGTGCCCCACAATAGTATTTTGCTAATAAGATATTTATGCATTATTTAATATAATAACATGAATTCCAAACTATACATTTTACCCATTCCAATGACTGTGACTGTGGTCTTGAATAAAGGCTTTCTGATCATTGTAAAAGTAATGAAAATGTTTTTATCAGGCTTAATTCTTTTGATCAGAGAAAAGAGACTTGGTAGCCCAGCATTCAAACCCTTCCATGGTGTGACACCACCCTACAGTTACAGCAGTGCTGATCACTGCTCTGCATGCACCTTATGTTCCAACTATTCCAGACTGCTTGCTATTTTTGGAAAATGCCATTTATTTTCTTACCCTCCATTCTCTTCTGTGTGCAGTTCCTTTTGACAAGAATGTGTGTCATCTTCTAAATGACACCCCACGGAGCCAGCACTGTGATATAGTGGGTAAAGCCACTTTCTGCAGTGCTGGCATCCCATAAGGGTGCTGGTTCAAGACTCAGCTGACCCACTTCTGATCCAGCTCTCTGGTGTGGCCTAGAAAAGCAGTAGAAGATGGTCCAACTTCTTGGGCCCCTACACCAGTGTGGGAGACCCAGAAGAAGCTCCTGGCTCCTGGTTCTGGATCGGCCCAGCTCTGGCTGTTGCAGCCATTTAGGGAGTGAACCAGAGGATGGAAGATCTCTCTCTCTGTCTCTCTCTGTGTGTGTGTGTGTGTGTGTGTGTGTGTCTCCTCTCTCTTTCTCTCTCTCTGCCTCTCTGTAACTCTGCCTTTCAAATAACTAAATGGCTCTTTTTTTTAAATGATAACCCAATCTGTCCATCTTCCGTCCTTTTTTAAAAAAATATTTATTTGAGAGGCAGTGTTGCAGAGAAGGAGAGACAGAGAAAGAGGTCTTTCATCTGCTGGTTCACTCCTGATATGGCCAGAACGGCCAGGAGCCAAGAGCTTCTTCCAGGTTTCCCATGTGGGTACAGGGGCCCAAGGACTTGGGCCATCTTCCACTGCTTTCCCAGACTATTAGCAGGGAGCTGGACTGGAAGTGGAGCAGCTGGGACTCAAACTAGCGCCCATATGGGATGCTGGCACCACAGCAGGGGCTTAACCTACTACACCACAGTGCCAGCCCCACATGCATCCTTTCTCCACCAGTGTGACTCTTATTATTCCTTGAGTGCCTTACTTTGGTGCTCAAAATTCTCTTCCTCTGTAAAATCTTTCCCTGATATTCTCAAGAGTTAGTTGCTACTTCCTCTCCTGTGCCATAGCTCATGCAGCCCTTAAAGGATTACTTAATTCTGCCTTGCAGTGTAATTACTTGTTTACTTGCTTATCTGACACACTGGTTTACATGCAATTTGACGGTAGGTGTGATCTGTTTTCCATCATCTGTGGCATCATAACACAAGGTCTGGCACATGCCCAGTGTGTTTACTGACTGAAGGAATTAGAAGGACTGCTGTGCAGGATCTCACACGCTTACAGCACAGGTTTGTAATCCCCTAAAGTCAAACAGCCAGTTGACGTCAGTTGATCTTGTTGGAAACAGTTTTGACTTTGAGAATCAGTTGTGAGAGAAATAATAAACACAGGGCTGCCTGTGGAAATGAGTCCCCTAGAATTGTATCATTGAGTGAGTCTGGGTGAAAGAGTAATGAAAGCCCAAACACAGAAGAGTTTTAAAAGATTGGGAGGCCCCAGAGAAGCCAGGAAAAATTACCTAAAAGAGCTTGAAGTTAGAAAAACAGGAAGCCCAAGGTACTACTTCACTCTCAATTTAGCCTTTCCTAGCCAGCAATTTAGCTCTCGATTTTCTTTTTGTAGCACCTTCCTTAATTCAGTTATCCTCTCATGTCAACAAAAGGCTTGAAATAAAGCCAGCAACGCGGGAGACATATTTAGAAGTATGCTAAACACATTTCTGTTCTACTACTTTAACTATCAGACCAAATCCTGGCTACTGTGGATTTGTTCTTTCTCTTGATTCTCTTGTGGTATTAAGGAGAATGAGAAAAAACAATCAAAATCTGAATCTGAATCTATGGGGATCAAAAATAATCAGACTATTCTTTGAGTGTGCCTGTAATAGTAGCCAAACATGCCTTCTAATTTTGTCCAGTGATGTTAGACAAATGTAGGCTAAAGGAAGAAGCCATTAATCCCAAAGACTGGATTGGCCAAGGTATTAGAGTCAGGTTAATTACTAAGGTTTCGTTTCAATATGTGAACCACACTAGCCCTCTCATTTCAGTAATTAGGAGAAGGAGACCATTTAATATACTTGGTATAAAGATTTTGTGCCCCCCTCCATAGGTAGTTTTTTTAAAAGATTTATTTATTTATTTGAAAGTCAGAGCTACACAGAGAAAGAGTGGGGGAGAGGTGTTCCATCAACTGGTTCCCTCCCCAGTTAGCCTCAATGGCCAGAGCTGTGCTGATCTGAAGCCAGGAGCCAAGAGCTTCTTCTGGGTTTCCCACGAGGATGCAGGGGCCCAAGGACTTAGGCCATCTTCTACTGCTTTCCCAGGCCACAGCAGAGAGCTGGATCAGAAGTGGAGCAACCGGGTCTCGAACCGGCACCCATATGGGATGCCAGCATTGTAGGCGGCAGCTTTACCTGCTACGCCACGGTGCCAGCGCCCCTCCATAGGTATTTAATAATGATTTATTTTTGTATTTTAATTGTTAGTGAGGCTGAGTGGATACTCCATTGAGGTACCTATTCTCACTAATAAACGTGCTTATTTTTATCCCAGGCAAGGAAAAAGGAGCTATGGGAAATCCTTAGAACAAAAGTTAGAAATCATAAGATAGGTTAGGATCATCCAGAAGAAATGTATGGTATAGTGGCTGGTGCCATGGCTCACTTGGTTAATCCTCTGCCTGCGCGCCGGAATCCCATATGGGCACCGGATTCTAGTCCTGATTGCTCCTCTTCCAGTCTTGCTCTCTGGTGTGGCCCAGGAAGGCAGTGGAGGATGGCCCAAGTGCTTGGGCTCCTGCACCTCATGGGAGCCCAGGAGGAAGCACCTGGCTCCTGGCTTCGGATCGGCACAGCGCCAGCCGTAGCGGCCATTTGGGGAGTGAACCTGTGGAAACAAGACCTTTCTCTCTGTCTCTTTCTTTGTCTGTCTATAACTCCACCTGTCAAATAAATTAAAAAAAAATAAATGTATGGTGTGTTCCCATAAAACTGTTATCTAGGGGCCAACGCCATGGCACAGTAGGTTAATCCTCCGCCTGTGGCGCCAGTATCTCAAATGGGCACTGGTTCGAGTCCCGGCTGCTCCTCTTCCGATCCAGCTCTCTGCTGTGGCCTGGGAAAGCAGCAGAAGATGGCCCAAGTGCTTGGGTCTCTGCACCTGCATGGGAGACCCAGAAGAAACTCCTGGCTCCTGGCTTAGGATCAGTGCAGCTCCAGCCGTTATGGCCATTTGGGGAGTGAACCAACGGAAGGAAGACCTCTCTCTCTGTTTCTCCATCTCACTGTCTGTAACTCTACCTCTCAAATAAATAAAATCTTAAAAAAACTGTTATCTAGTAATATTATGTTAAAAGATTAAAAGCATGCCTGGAAGGAAACAAAATCATAAAAGTACAATAGGAACCCTAAAGATTGCATGGGAATTACAATTTGCTTGATTCGCCTAAGTGAGGGAGAGGGTTGAAGAGCTGATCGTGCATTTGTGACCCCTCAGAATATCAGTAATGTCTTCTTCCTTAACCACTTTTTACCACTAGCAGACCCTGGATCCAATACCGATTCTAGAGTGAGAATGTCAAAGGACAGATTTCAAATTCGAAAGATACAACTTTTGCGCTAAACTCTCACCTCATTTTATTCTCTAGACTCATAATTGTTAATTTTCACTTAGAAACAATTGAGATACCTCTCTCTCTTAACCAGTGTTATAGGATTCTAATTCAAATGTACACATAAATAGAAAGTTATAACTATAGTGTCTTTGAATTTTAACAAAGCTTGCCATAACGTATACAACTAAATGGACTTTGTCAAAGTCAACCGAGCAAAAGTACCAGGAGGGTCTGGTGTTATGGCACAGTGGGTGTTAAACCGCTGCCTGCAGTGCTGGCATCTCATATGGGCAGCAGTTCGAGTCCCGGCTGCTCCACTTCCAATCTAGCTCTCTGCTATGGCCTGGGAAAGGAGTGGAAGATGGCCCAAGTGCTTGGGCCCCTGCACCCACATGGGAGACCTGGAAGAAACTCCTGTCTCCTGGCTTTGGATCAGCCCAGCTCTGACTGTTGTGACCATTTAGGGAGTAAACTAGTGGATAGAATACCTCTCCTTCTGTCTCTCTCTGTAACTCTGTCTTTCAAATAAATAAAATAAATCTTTTTTTTTTTTTAAAGTACCAGGAAAAGTGTCAGTGTCTTTGGAAGCCTGTTAATGTATTCTGGTGATTTCTACCATCCATTGCTCAGGATAGTTTAGAGATTTTAGAGTTGGGGGAAGCAAAGTGTTCCCCACATCCTGCCGGTGTTATATACTGATCCTTTTTTTTTTTTTTTTTGACAGTCAGAGTGGACAGTGAGAGAGACAGAGAGAAAGGTCTTCCTTTTGCCGTTGGTTCACCCTCCAATGGCCGCCGCGGCCGGCGCACCGTGCTGATCCGATGGCAGGAGCCAGGTACTTATCCTGGTCTCCCATGGGGTGCAGGGCCCAAGCACTTGGGCCATCCTCCACTGCACTCCCTGGCCACAGCAGAGAGCTGGCCTGGAAGAGGGGCAACCGGGAAAGAATCCAGCACCCCGACCAGGACTAGAACCCGGTGTGCCAGCGCCGTAAGGCGGAGGATTAGCCTAGCGAGCCGCGGCGCCGGCCTATACTGATCCATTTTCTGCAGTTTTTTTTTTTTTCTGTAAATGATTTTTTTTAAGATTTATTTATTTTAAAGGCAGAAATATAGAGAGAGGAAGAGACAGAGAGAGGGAGAGAGAGATCTTCCATCTGTTGGTTCACTCCCCAAATGGCCATGATGGCCGGGGCTGGGCCAGGCTGAAGCCAGGAACCAAGAGCTTCATCCATGTCTCCCACGTAGGTGCAAGGGCCCAAGTACTTGGGAGCTGAATAGGAAGTGGAGCAGGCAGCACTTAAACTGGTGCCCATATGGGATGCCAACACTGCAGGCAAAGGCCTAACCTTCTACACCACAGTGCCAGCCCCTGTAAATGGCTTTTTATATATGGAATCATACAGTATATAGTACATTGTCTTTTTATTCGCTCTTCTTAGATTTTTCTCTTTGAATCTTTTGAGATTCATCCATGTTGTTGCATGCTATAGCATTTTTATTTTTATTTTTTTAAAATATTTATTTATTTATTTGAAAGGCAGAGTTACAGAGAGGTAGAGGCAGAGAGAGAGGCAGAGGCCCAAGGACTTGGGCCATCTTTTACTGCTTTCCCAGGACGTAACAGGAGCTGGATAGGAAGTGGAGCAGCTGGGACTTGAACTAGCACCCATATGGGATGCCGGTGCTGCAGGCAGTAGCTTTACTCAGCCAGCCCCGAATAGCATTTTTATTTGCCTAATTTCTTTTTTTGTTTGTTTGTTTGTTTGTTTGTTTTTGACAGGCAGGCAGAGTTAGACAGTGAGAGAGAGAGAGAGAGAGAGAGAGAAAGAAAGGTCTTCCTTCCATTGGTTCACCCCCCAAATGGCTACCACAGCAGGCACACTGCGCCAATCCGAAGCCAGGAGCCAGGTGCCTCCTCCTGGTCTCCCATGCGGGTGCAGGGCCCAAGTACTTGGGCCATCCTCTGGGACAGAACTGGTGCCCCGATCGGGACTAGAACCTGGGGTGCCAGCGCCGCAGGCGGAGGATTAGCTTATTGAGCTGCGTGCCGGCCTATTTACCTAATTTCATCTTAATGAATTTGGTGTGTGGTGGAGGAGAGCAGAAATGAAATGTTCAGCTTCAAGGTACCATATTTTACTAGAAATATTTTTAGTAGTTCTAGCAAAAAAAATCAGAAAATGGGAATATAGAATGATATCTTCCAATTTTTCAGTTGAAATTAAACTGATTTTGAGTGAGAAATACCATAACAACAGAGAAAAACCATTTGAAGATTTGGTGGTCAATAAGTACCTATTAGTTTGATTCAATGTACAACAACCACAAAAGGGAGGTTTATTATCTTCTGTGTACCAGTGAGGCAACTAATGTTTGCAATATTTATATAACTTGTTGAAGACTTTACAGCTGATGAGTGGCAGAATGAGGAATCAAATAAGGCCTTCTGACTTGCAAACCTTCTTGCTTGCCAACTACAGTACAGCATAAGCATAATGTAATGATGGAGAAAACAGCTATTTATAATATACGGGGCTTAATTACAGCATGATTTATTACAGTCCTGGGGAAACCTTGAAGTAGTAGTAGATTACTCACTGATGAAATTTGCTCAGTACACTGTCTACGGCCAACTCACTAATGGGTGCATTGAAATAGAAGTGAAATAGAAAGCAGTATCTTGTCTTCATCCACAACCAGGGAAGCAGTGACACTTGGAGCATACATCCAGGGGGTCATCTCAAAGGAAGATGGAGCAGAGGTAGAGATAGATCAAACAGGGAAACCAAAATGACTTGAGGGTGCATTCTGCTTTAGGATTGCAGGCTAAAACTCCTAAGATGCATCAATATTGAAGAACAAAAATTCATATTTATAAAATCATAGTATGCAAATTCTAGAATTCTAGCCTTCTAGAACATCAGCTGAAATTTGCAAGAGTTTTGGGACAGATTTTTAAGTGGTACTTCTAAATTTGAAAAGCATTTTGTTTCTTCTATTCATTAATTAATGTGCCTTTTTTTTGTATTAATGCCTACTTCTGTGCTAGATGCTAAGAAAGCCAGTATTAAAATAATCCCTGCCTCAGTAAACTTCTCATATAAAGAGAAAAACATTGCTGTTTAAGAAATCATAATCATTTATAATATTAAATGCTGATGATAAAAAAGCAGTTATACCCCCCTTTAAAGCTATTGTCAGAAGCAAAACATGAGACTAAAAGGGCCATTGGTATTTCCTTAGCTTCTTCAGGTAGGGTTATCTTTTCTTAGTCTCAGTTTATAAGGTCTTCTAACTGTAGACTGTGCTGTGCTTTAAGAACAGCTAGACAGGACCAGCATTGTGGCATAGTGGGTAAAGCCACTGCCTACAATGCCAGCATCCCTTGTGGGCACTAGTTCAATTCCCAGCTGTTCCATTTCCGATTCTGCTCCCTGCTAATCACGTGGGAAAAGCAGCTTTCTATGTGGGAGATCTGGTTGAAGCTCTAGCTCCTGGCTTCAGCCTGGCCCAACCCTGGCCATTGCCGTCATCTGGGGTGTGAACCAGTGGATGGAAGATTATCTCTCTCTATCTCTCTCTATCTCTCTATCTCTATCTCTCTCTGTATCTCTATCTTTCCCTCTCTCTTTGTAACTCTGACTTTCAAATAAATAAATCTTTACAAAATAAAAACAACTAGACATAAATAGACATGAATCTACTGTCAGTTATTTAGAATGCAGCTAAAAAGTTGGGGAAGACATTGTGGTGCAGCTAGTTAAGCTGCCACTTGGGAGGCCTGCATCCCACATGAGAGTGTCTTGGATCAAGTTCTAACTCCATTACCCTTCCAGCATCCTGCTAATGTGCCTGGGAGGCAGCAGATGATGAACCAAATATTTGAGTTCCTGCTACCCATGTGGGAGACCCTGAGGTATACCTGGGCTCCTGGCTTCAGCCTGGCCCAGCCCCAGCTGTTGTGAGCATTCGTGGAGTGAACAAGCAAATGGAAGATCCATCCTTCTCCCTCTCCCTCTCCCTTTCCCTCTCTCCCTCCCCCTCCCTCCCTCCTCCTCTTCCTCTTCCTCCTCCTCCTTCTTCTTCTTCTTCTCTCTCTCTGTCTCTCTCCAGATAAATAAAAATAAATAAGTAAAACTGAAAAGAAGATGGCTAAAAAACAGAAAGTAAGGGGGGAAGTGTTCCCACATAGGCAGACTAGATGTCTCAAAGTCCATGTATAAGATCTCGTGATTTACTCATAAGAACAGTCCCCAAGCCTTTGTACAAAACCCAAGTACTATGATTTCACACACAGTTCTAACAAGTCTGGTTATGTGCTTTCCAGTCCCATGACAAATACTAATCCCACCAATAGATTTATTGAACATCCTAACTACTCAGGCTTCTTTACTAACAGTCATAAAAGTTGATGGCTTTTCCTCTACTAATACCAACATTGTGACAGAAGATAATCTAAATTAACTGAAGAAGAACAATAGTAATGCAACCATTAGTATTTCAGGATTCTCCACTTTGCAAATAGATTTACCAGTGTTACTGAAAACAGTAACTTTTGTTTTGTGATTTTTTTTTCTGAACCTTGCTAAGTACTTTACTTTTTTAGAAAGCTTTTATTTAATGAATACAGATTCCATAGGTACACCTCTAAGTGTTTTGTGATTTTTTTTTAAAGATTTATTTATTTATTTTGAAGTCAGAGTTACACAGAAAGAGGGGAGGCAGAGAGAGAGGAGGGGGGTTTTCCATCCACTGGTTCACTCCCCACATGGCTGCAATGGCCAGAGCTGTGCTGATCTGAAGCCAAGATCTGGGAGCTTCTTCCAGGTCTCCCACACGGGTGCAGGGGCCCAAGGACTTGGGGCATCTTCTACTGCTTTTCCAGGCCATAGCAGAGAGCTGGATCGGAAGTGGAATAGCCAAGACTAGAACCAGCGCCAGCCCCTTGTGATTTTTTTTTAATGTTTACTTTTTCAAAAATATGATTTATATGCTTCTTTTGAGAAACACATATATTGAAAACATATGCTGTTATAATGAATTCAAATTATAATTTCTGAAATGAGACTAAAGAGAGAGAGAGGGAGAAAGAGAGAGAAGTCTTCCATCCACTGGTTCACTCCCCAAATGGCAGCAACTGCCAGAGCTGGGCCAATCCAAAGCCAGGAGCCAGGAGTTTCTTCCAGGTCTCCCATGTGCGTGGAGGGGCCCAAGCATTTGGGCCATCTTCCACTGCTTTCCCAGGCACATTAGCAAAGTGCTGGATTGGAAATGGAGCAGCTGGGACTCAAACCAGCGCTCATATGGGTTGCCGGTGCCACTGCAGGCAGTGGCTTTACCACAGTGCTGGCCCACCCACACCTTTGTCAGTCATCTCATTTAAAAAAAAAAAAAAAAAAAAAAAAACGCTCTCTGCATTTATTCATTTGAGTGTGCCATTTAGTTCACGTATGCATCTAGAAAAGAATATATGTTACTAGAGCAACTTTAGCGATGACATCTACTTCTGCTGATCTTCTGTCACTTTGTCATTCAAACATCAGAAACTCTTAATTCAGAAAATGATGCGGGCTAGCATTGTGGCATAGCAGGTAAAGCCACTGCCTATGTCGCCTGCACCCCGTATGGCACCTATTTGTGTCCCAGCTACTCCACTTCTGATCCAGCTCTCTGCTAATGGCCTGGGAAAGCAACAGATGATGGTCCAGCTGCTTGGGCCTCTGCATCCAGGTAGGAGACACAGAGGAAGCTTCTGACTCCTGGCCTCAACCTGGCCCAGCCCTGGCCATTGCAGCCTTTGGGGCGTAAACTAGCAGAGAGAAGATTCTCTCTCTCTCTCTCTCTCTCTCTCTCTCTCTCTCTCCCCCTGTCTGTGTGTGTATGTGTGTGTGTGTATGTGTGTGTAACTCTGACTTTCAAATAAATAAATAAATAAATCTTTTTAAAAAATGATGATGAACTGTATAGAAGGTTCCCTTCAGTTTAATCCTAGTATATTTGGAATATGAATCTCTAATTAGATTTTTTTCTTTAGAATCATGCCTAGTCTACAGAGGAAGATAAATATGCCATAGTAAACAAATATAGCTACATATGAATATTGTCACATTTATTAAAAACAATTATTAAATCTCTGTACTTTATTATTTGAAAGGTGGAAAGACAGACACAGAAACTGAGACAGAGACAGAGATCTCCTATCTGCAGGTTCACTCCCCACATGCCCACAACAGTCTGGGCTGTGCCATGCTGAAGCCAGGAGCTGGGATTATTAATTTTTCAGCATCCATTGTTCTTCAGATTTTTTTTTCTTTTGTTTTGTTGCAAACTAATTGAGGCATAGAAACTAAAAAGTGATCCAAATAGTCCCGAGCCTGGGGCCAATGAGTAGTGACACATCTTGAAAACTAGGCCAAGGCTTACTTCTGAGCTAAGCTGCTCTATTTAACCACTTGGAAACAAATGATGTTTTCATTATAAAATTGAAATAGCATCTTTTTGTACCAGTTTTAAGATTGTCTTTTACTATGGGCTATAAAGATGTATTTATTTATTTATATTTATTTATTTATTTATTTATTTATTTTAAGGTTTATTTATTTATTTGAAAGTCAGAGCTACACACAGAGAGAAGGAGAGTCAGAGATAAAGAGAGAGGTCTTCTGGCCAGCACTGCGGCTCTCTAGGCTAATCCTCCACCTGCGGCGCCTGCACTCCAGGTTCTAGTCCCCGTTAGGGTGTCGGATTCTGTCCGTTGGTTGCTCCTCTTCCAGTCCAGCTCTCTGCTGTGGCCCGGGAGAGCAGTGGAGGATGGCCCAAGTACTTGGGCCCTGCACCCCATGGGAGACCAGGAGAAGCACCTGGCTCCTGGCTTCAGATTGGTGCAGCACGTCAGCCATAGCAGCCATTTGGGGGTGAACCAGCAGAAGGAAGACCTTTCTCTCTGTCGCTCTCTCTCACTAACTCTGCCTGTCAAAAAAAAAAAAAAAAAAAAAAAAAGAGAGAGAGAGAGAAAGAGAGAGAGAGAGAGGTCTTCCATCCACTGGTTCACTCTCCAGGTGGTCACAATGGCAGGAGCTGCACCTTTCTGAAGCCACTAGCCAGGAGCTTCTTCCAGGTCTCCATGCAGGTGCAGGGGACCAAGAACTGAAGCCATCTTCTACTGCTTTCCCAGACCCTAGCAGAGAGCTGGATCGGAAGTGGAGCAGCCAGGACTCGAACTGGTGCTCATATGGGATGCCAGCACTGCAGGTGGTACCTTTGCCTGCTATGCCACAGCACCAGCCCCTCCATGATTATATTATGATCGAGGACAAATCTACTGTTTTCAAAGTTTTGTGGGGTTTTTTTGTTTTTTATTTTTTATTATTATTTTTTAATTTGAGAGGCAGAAAGACAGAGAGCACTCCCATCCACTTACTCACTCCCCAATGCCCACAACTATTGGAGCTAAGCCAGGATTGGAGCCAGGAACCAGGTTCACAATCCAGGCTGTCCGTGTGGATGGCAGGAACCCTGTTATTTGAGCCATCACCACTGCCTCACAGGACCCTCATTGGCAGGAAGGTGAAGTTGGGAGCCAGAGCCGTACTCTGATATAGGACATGGGCATCTTAACCACTCCACTAAATGCCCATTCCCAGAACAAATCTATTTTAAAATATATATTCTTATTTAAGCTTATTATTTTAATTATACAGATATTTTATTAATAAAAATATTCTCTTATTTTAGAATAAAATATATATTCATTTGGAATATAAATAGCAAACTTTTATTAAATGCTTACTCTTTGCTAGGGAATATATTAAGCACTCTGTAGGTATTATCTCTAGCCCTCATTACAACCCTAAGAGGACACTGAGACACACCAAAATACCTAACTTGCCCATGATAGAATCAGTATCAGGACCCATACAGGTCGAATCCAAAGCTCACACATTTTAACAACAATGCCAAAAGTTTATCACTTAAGGATTATTTTTATGTATTTTCTAAATTGGCAGAATTGCTATTGTGTGGACTTCTTTCAGCCTAGAGCCACAGGAAACTTTTTAGACTTTGTCCTGGGGAAGCTGCCAGAAGACAGAATCACGTGCCCAAAAAGGTGGTGACTCAAGTGTGGAGTTAGGCAGCTCCCGAAAGGCGTACTGGCATCATGTGTCCCTAATGCGAAGTGGAAACAAGCAGATCTCTCAGGAAGAAAACTCCGTAATCTCCCTGGGAATACAGCCCTGCAGTAGTTCTCCTGTGTTCTAACTGTTCTTTAATTTAAAGCATAAGCAATGTTTTCCTAGAGATATTTTCTTTTATCAATAAAATCAACTCCTAATTTAATGTGATAATTTAATATGATAATTTTTTAAAAATTATTTTTAAAAGATTTATTTATTTATTTATTTGACAGGCAGAATTACAGAGAGGCAGAGGCAGAGGCAGAGAGAGAAAAGTCTTTCAGCCTCTGGTTCATTCTTTAAATGGCCACAATGGCCGGAGCTGGGCTGATCTGAAGCCAAGAGCCAGGAGTTTCCTTCAGGTCTCCCATGTGGGTGCAGGGACCCAAGCACTTGGGCCATCTGCTACTGCCTTCCCAGACCACAGCAGAGAGCTGGATCAGAAGTGGAGCAGCCAGGACTTAAAATGGTGCCCACATGGGATGCCAGAACCAAAGATGGAAGTTTAATCTATGCCACAGTGCTGGCCCCCAACATGATAGTTTTTTAAAGATTTATTTATAACATGATAATTTTTAAACTATCAGAATTAAAATTTTTCTCCCCAGTATTAGAACTACATAATGTTAGGCCGGCGCCGCGGCTCACTAGGCTAATCCTCCGCCTTGCGGCGCCGGCATACCAGGTTCTAGTCCCGATTGGGGCGCCGGATTCTGTCCCGGTTGCCCCTCTTCCAGGCCAGCTCTCTGCTGTGGCCAGGGAGTGCAGTGGAGAATGGCCCAGGTGCTTGGGCCCTGCACCCCATGGGAGACCAGGATAAGTACCTGGCTCCTGCCATCGGATCAGCGCGGTGCCATTGGAGGGTGAACCAACGGCAAAGGAAGACCTTTCCCTCTCTCTCTCTCTCTCTCTCTCTCTCACTGTCCACTCTGCCTGTCAAAAATAAAAATAAAAAATAAAAAAAATAAGAAAAAAAAAGAATTACCTTTAAAAAAAAAAGAACTACATAATGTTAATAGTCTTTTTTTGGAATTTAATTAAAACCTGGAATGTAAAAATAACTGCTGTGACTCAAGACAAAGGAAATTAAGTATGGAAAAGAAGTTGCATACATCTGGGATTTTTCTCTTTTATTTTCCATTTTACTTTAGCCGTTTTGACTAGGTATCTAACTATTGATTCTTTGTGCTTTCATTTATAATTTCAAGTTAATGTTAAAAGCTCAACTTGTGTCAGTTTCATCCCCTTTTTCTTGGCTCTCTTTTTGTCTTTTTGCTTAAGAAAAGCTTGCCCTTCCTTTTATTCTACTTGGTTTTACAAATACATTGAGTATATTGCTATATATCTGCTTATTCTAGTTTTCCTAACTAAAATTCAGATAGCTAATGAGTACTGGGGGCTCCTTGTGTACTGGGTAAGTGTGTTATATATGCATAATCTCATATAATCATCTAATCTATTTTATGAAGTGGATTCTGTTCTCACCAATCATAGATATAGAAATTGAGGCTTAGAGAGCTAAGGTCAAATTAAATAATTAGGATTTGAATCCAAATCTGTCTTCCTTCAGTGCCTTGCCTCTTATGTCCTCACAATAGAAGTACATGGAAGATTCTGAGCAATGAATGATTGCAAAACAACTTCAAAGTGTGCATTATAGCCTGATTTTTAATTTTTAAATTAATTTTAATTTTAAAATGACTCAAGAGTCATTTCAGTTTGTTTGTTTTTTCCTAAGCTATATATCTTTTGAAAAGTCAGAATTCCACAAAGAAAGGTGAAAGTCACAAAATAACCATAAAGGAAAAGAACTAGCATTTATTGAGTGCTTACTGTATACATGATGCTTTTATCAAGGACTAACTTAAATTCTATATATACTATAATCTTCCTTTTTTAAAAAAAAAGATTATTTATTTGAGAAGCAGAGTTACAGAGAGGCAGATGGAGAGAGAAAGAGAGAGAGAGAGAGACAGAGAGAGTCTTCCATCCATTGGGTTCACTCTCCAAATAGCTGTAATGGCCAAAGTGGGCCACTCCAAAGCCAGGAGCCTGGAGCATCTTCCAGGTCTCCCACACAGGTGCAGGGGCCCAAGAACTTAGGCCATCTTTTACTGATTTCCCAGGCACATTAGCAGGGAGCTGGATTGGAAATGGAGCAGCTAGGACTTGAATCGGCGCCCATATGGGATGCTAGCCCTGAAGACAGCAGCTTAACTGCTATGCTACAGCATTAGCCCCTGCAGTCATTAAATCTTACAGCAATATTGTTTAATTTAAAATTTTTATTCATGGTGTGGGTGTTGTGACGCAGTGGGTTAATGCCCTGGCCTGAAGCGCAAGCATCCCATATGGCACCGGTTTGAGACCTGGCTACTTCACTTCCTATCCAACTCTCTGCTGTGGCCTGGGAAAGCAGTAGAAGACGGCCCAAGTCCTTGGGCCCCTGCACCCACATGGGAGACCTGGAAGAAACTCCTGGCTCCTGGCTCCTGGCTTTGGATCGGCACTGCTCTGGCCATTGACGCCATTTAGGGAGTGAACCAGAGGAAGGAAGATGCTTCTCTCTGTCTCTCCCTCTCGTTGTCTGTAACGCTACCTGTCAAATAAATAAATAAATAATCTGGAAAAAAAATGCCCACGTCCCACTTCAGAATAAGCAAGTTTGGGTTCAGCATTGTGGCACAGCAGGTTAAACTTTATTTGTGGAGCTAAATTTTCCCAAATCATTTATTTATTAATATTTATAATATAAAATTCAAAACCTGATCATTATAGAATTGTTCTTGATTAGCAACACAGGAAAAATTGTATAATAAAAAAAGCCATGAATCTGAGGGTCGAATTACCTATTCCATTCCGCTTTCTCTCTGTGCTGCATCCTGGGATCCTGGCACAAAGCCAACATAATTTCCAGAAATTGGCAGCACCCTGCCAAATGCACAGCTGCTGCTGTCTCCAACCCTTGCCTACCAATTTCGTACAAACCATTTCCTCTTCTTGGGGCCAAGAAATTCACAGGGCTGGGGAAGTGCTTCTTGAGGGCAGAGAAGGGTGCCTACCTTGTGTTTCTCGCAGGCTCAAGACCCATTGTCGGTAGCAGCTTCATCACCTCACCATGACCTTCCTGCCCAGGATGACGCACCAACCTGACCCTTTACCCCCCTGCTGTTCCTTCTTTTCCCATCTGACTCTCAGGGAGGGTTTGGCAATCTTGCCTCATTTCCTTTCCATCCCCTTTTAATAAATAGTGACTGCGATTTCTCATGAATTAAAAGAATTTAGTTCCCATGGGGGTAGCTGGGCCAAATCTGGACAGGGACAGAGAAACTGAGAGGACAGTAGACAACCAACCAGAGCGTGTGGAGCTGCAGGGTGCCGCCAGCTTGTGCTTGCCGGCTTCTTCACCATGCAGTGGCAGCGTGTGGATGTCTAGAAACACAGGTAGAGTGTGCGTGCTTGGATCCTCCTACACTCTTCTTCTACGTACAGTCAGCTCAGATCATATTTGAAATAGTTATGACGATGACTTTTCACCCCCTTTGTTCTTATGCCTCTCAGCTGCTCTGCCTTTGTTGGCTGTCACTGTACTTGGTATTCACGGCGAGCGGGGGAGGTGTATTTGACTGCACATCTGTGTGCACACTTGAGGAGTCCCTTACCTCTCCCCACTCTCAGAACAGTGCTGAATCACCAGGAACAGGGTACCCAGCCTTCCACCGCTGTTAGCAGAGGCAGAGTCACCCTCCATCCCAGAGCACTTGCTTGTACCTCCAGGGGAGTGGCATTAGCACATCTAGAATGGCACTGTGGTTACTGTTAATTTTGTCATCAGCAGTTTGAAGCAACAGACAACTACAGTGAGTGAGGCAGCCATCTGTCTACAATTTGGGCCGCATACATACAAGCAGGTTGAACCATCTACTCCTGCAGTCTCCTGCCTTCCTTGGTCTCTTAAATATCAAACGGCATGCGATGCCAGAATAGACTCATTCCCAGCGCCAGCAGGAACTTCTCTGCTTCATACTCCCTCTTAACCTCGCAGAGATCAGAAGAGACTACAAAGACACACGTGCTTTTCTGACTTTTTGTGTATGAGCTTGTTCCAGTATGGTGTGTTGAGGCAGAAACTCAGGAGAAAACCGACAAATGGACAGTTACTAGGCATTAATATAAAGTCTGTAGTTTAATTCAAGAAATAAATTACACAAACAGGCATTTGGCTGAAGTTCCCTTCTCAGTCCTTGCACAACTCTAAAGTTTGATGTGAGCTAATTGCATAGTGTGTGCCTTGTGGATCTAGTTTAACCAGGAGTCCCAGGCACAGTGGCCAATTGGAAGTGAGTGCTGAGACAATGGCCAGGTCAAATGCTACAAAGTCAGCAGTCTCAAAAGAGATAAGGCAGAGCAAAGTCAGGAAGGCCAAAACGAAGGGACAGCTGAAGGTTGTGGCAGGTGACCAGGAGAAAGCAGAAGAAGGGACAGGGAATGTCAAAGCTTAGAGATGAACACAAGAACAGAGGTTGGGAAAGGTGAGGTGAGAGTAGGATCCACTCACCCAACAGCTGTCGCTCTAAGAGAAATCTCAAAAATGTCTTCCTTTTCCCCACAAGCTCATATTCTCAGGCAGCTTTTCAACACCTGGATTTCTCCGTGCCCTAGAATTTAAGTCCCTCTTAACCCAGCTCATCCAGTTAAAGTGATCTCTCTGATTTTTTTTTTAATATTTATTTATTTGAAAGTCAGAATTACACAGAGGAGAGGCAGAGAGAGAGAGAGAGCGAGCGAGAGAGAGAGAGAGAGAGAGAGAGGTCTTCCATCTGATGGTTCACTCCCCAGTTGGCCACAATGGCCAGAGCTGCGCTGATCCGAAGCCAGGAGCCTCCTCCGGGTCTCCCATGCGGGTGCAGGGCCCCAAGGACTTGGACCATCTTCTACTGCTTTCCCAGGCCATAGCAGAGAGCTGGATTGGAAGTGGAGCAGCCGGGTCTCGAACTGGCACCCATATGGGATGGTGGTGCTTCAGGCCAGGGCGTTAACCTGCTGCACCACAGCGCCGGTCTCTCTGATTTTTAAAAGGGAAGAAGCACCTGCCTTGGGTCATAAGCTGTCAGAGCCCATGTGTGGAGGCAGGAGTCAGCTTCACTGCACACTACTTGACATTAGCCACTGTTTTAGTATTTCTAGGTTATCAACACTGTCACTCAGGCCCTGGCTGTTCTGCTCCTCTGTCTCTGCTATGCTGTCATTCCACCCCGACTTCCTTCCCTCTGTCACACCTCTTACCTTCAAAGCTTCATGCCAAGTCTTAGCTCTTACATTCAGCCCGTCCTTCTCTGGCAGCTCTCCACAACAGAATACCATTCATTTGCTGTGGAGGAAAAGAGGGGAGTCGGGAATAATTCCCTCAGTATAATTATTAGCTCCAAAGTAGTCGACGAGCTTCAGCAGGGTAGGAACTGTGTCCCTGAGACTGCATGGAATTAGGAAGTATAGCCTGTAGCCTGGTAGTCAGTCCTGGCTCTGTGGCCTGTAACACATTCCTCTCTCTAGGCCTAGTGTCCTTCTGTGAAAGATGCGAATAATGATCCCTTGCTCTAGATTCCTTACACAGAGAATCAAATGTTTAGACCAAAGGGCCAGAGGTAACAGTATTTTAACAGCACTTTAAGAAAGTGAAGGGTTATCCTAAGAGGTTCCATTGTGTTGTTAAAAGGGGGGGGGGGGGGGAATTTAGGAATCTTAATTTTGAGCTACTCTTCACTTACTTAATATGAGTTTTCTTCTGTTGTAAAATGCTTGACTTCTATGCCAATAGTAAAAGCCAACTGTCAAATATTTAGAAACTTTGCAAGTAGGTTGCTAAACTATTGTTAGCTTGAAATCTGCTATGTTGGGAGTATTCATACCTGATAAATCAACAGACACTCCAAATTGGATTGCTGTTGTGTTTTGGAGAGCTGACTTACCAGTACTTACCTGTTTACCTGTTTATTTAATCAGGGCTCTGTAAATTGTAAAGCACTTGGTCTTATTTATCATTAAAAATAGTAAGTTAACATAATGTTCCAGAGCCCAGTGCGTGGCTCAGCTCCCAGAATATTTCGTAGAGACATCTTAAATTCATATAATTTTGAAACTTATGCCCCTGAGCTATTTGAGTCTCCATCTTTACCTCCCCTGAAATACCACTCTACTAAGTGTCTAAATAAAGAGCCTAGCTCTGTATGTGATACACAATAGCCCTGGGATTCTTTATGTCCATACCTGGGCTCATTATTTTCATCCCAAACCTTCTTTTCTTCTGGGATCTCATAACTCAGTTACAATGTTATCCAGATCCAGTTTCTTTTTTATAAGGTTTATTTTTTATTTATTTGAAAGAGTTACAGCGAGAGGCGCGGGGGGGGGGGGGGGGGTCTTCCATCTGCTGGTTCACTCCCCAGATGGCCGCAACTGCTGGAGCTGAACCGCTCTGAAAGCAGGAGCCAGGAGCTTCTTCCAGGTCTCCCATGTGGGTGCAGGAACCCAAGGACTTGGGCCATCCTCTACTGCTTTCCCAGGCCATAGCAGAGAGCTGGATTGAAAGTGGATCAGTGAGGACACGAACTGGCGCCCATATGGGATGCCAGCTCTTCAGGCCAGGGCTTTAACCCGCTGTGCCACAGCGCTGGCCCCAAGATCCAGTTTCTTAAGTAAGTTATCTAGAAAGCCTACCTGCCTTCCTTTCTTCCCTCCCTCCCTTCCTTCCTTCCCTTTTTTTCTTTTTCTTTTCTTTTCCTCACCACCACATATGCTATCTATTTCTAGAGCTTACCCATTCTGTCTCTTAAATCTATCCCATGTGCTGCATTGCCATTGCTACTGCCCCGGCCCAGGCCCTGATCTTTTCTTACTTGAACTCTTCCTTCTCACTGCACTTTCATGTTTTCCCTCTCAATCTAACCTCTACTTGTGTGGATGTGATTCTAAATTAAAATGCAACCAAATTACTGAAAAGTCCTTAGTAACCATCGTTGTCTTGAGGATAAAATCCGAAAGGTTTAGCTTGTCATTCGGGTCCACTAAAATTCAACTTTTGCCTACCTTTTCTTAGAGCCGTCTTGGGCTTCTCCGCAGTACTAACTTGTCTGCTCAGTCTTTCTTTCCTAGTAGCCCCTAATTCACTCTTCTTTTTTTATTTTATTTTATTTTATTTATTATATTTTTTTTTTGACAGGCAGAGTGGACAGTGAGAGAGAGAGACAGAAAGAAAGGTCTTCCTTTTTCCGTTGGTTCACCCCACAATGGCCGCTGCGGCCGGCGTACCACGCTGATCCGTAGCCAGGAGCCAGGTGTTTCTCTTGGTCTCACATGCGGGTGCAGGGCCCAAGAACTTGGGCCATCCTCCACTGCACTGCTGGGCCACAGCAGAGAGCTGGCCTGGAAGAGGGGCAACCGGGACAGAATCCTGCGCCCCAACTGGGACTAGAACCCGGTGTGCCAGCGCCGCAGGTGGAGGATTAGCCTATTGAGCCACAGCACCGGCCCCTAATTCACTCTTTAAGATGCAACTCAAAACTTTTATGACATCTCTAGCCATATTTCACATTTATTTTTCAGAACCCCCATAGCACCCTGTGAATGTCTTTATATCATTTCCAACCATGTAGCTATTATCTGTTGGTCTTTCCTTCTAGATTATAAGTTCTTTTTGTTTTTTTGACAGGTAGAGTTAGTGAGAGAGAGAGAGACAGAGCAAAAGGTCTTTCTTCCAGTGGTTCACCCCCTAAATGGCCACCACGGCCAGCGCACTGCACCGATCCGAAGCCAGGAGCCAGGTGCTTCCTCCTGGTCTTCC
Organism: Oryctolagus cuniculus; assembly: GCF_964237555.1. Taxonomy (NCBI): domain Eukaryota; kingdom Metazoa; phylum Chordata; class Mammalia; order Lagomorpha; family Leporidae; genus Oryctolagus; species Oryctolagus cuniculus. The sequence continues at coordinate 95,110,553 of NC_091435.1, forward strand.
ATGTGGGTACAGGGCGCAAGGACTTGGGCCATCCTCCACTGCCTTCCCGGGCCACAGCAGAGAGCTGGACTGGAAGAGGAGCAACCGGGACAGAATCCGGTGCCCCAATCGGGACTAGAACCCAGAGTTCCGGCGACGCAGGTAGAGGATTAGCCTAGTGAGCTGTGGCGCCGGCCTGTAAGTTCTTAAAGGGAGAGAACCCATGTGCCACTCATTAGTGCTTAATGTATTATATAGCATATAATAGGAGCTCAGAAATTCTTGAAAGAATGAATTAGAGGGGCCGGCGCTGTGGCGTAGCGGGTAAAGCCACCGCCTGCAGTGCCAGCAACACATGTGCGCAGGTTCGGGTCCCGGCTACTCTACTTACGATCCAACTCTGTTATGGCCTGGGTAGTCAGTAGAAAATGGCCCAAGTCCTTGGGCCCCTGCACCCACATGGGAGACCCAGAAGAAGCTCCTGGCTCCTGGCTTTGGATCAGCTCAGCTCCAGCTACTGCAGCCATTTGGAAAGTGAACCAGGCGATGGAAGACCTCTCTCTCTGCCTCTCCTTCTCTCTCTGTGTAACTGACTTTCAAATAAATCTTTAAAAAAAAAAAAAAAAAAAAGAATAAGAGAGTTCAGAGGATAGGATAAACAAGTTATGAATAGGATATGGCCAAATAAACAAGAGTTAACATTTGGTTCTCAGGAATAAAGATAAGAAAATAATAAAATGGGGGGTATATTTTTACCCATAATCTCCAATATACTCATAGGAACCTGCGGCTCATCATCACCTTCAGGTTAAAATCCAAACCTATTAGGCTAACATCCAAAGCTCCTTACAACCTCTCCCCTGTGTATCCATTCATATCTTTCTGTGTACATACATATAACGCACATTCCAGCCACTTTGGACTTCTCACCTGTTCCACAGTCTTCCATCCCTGCAGGCCATCATGCATGCGTTCCTCCTCACACCTCTCCTTGTTTCACTCCTGCCTTTCCCACTTGCCAGGTGAATTCCTGTCCTGCCTTCAGATGGAGCAGAAGTGATCATCTTGTAGCATCTGTCCTTGAAATGACCCCTCCCTCTTCTGTGCTCTCAGAGCTCTTATTTGACTCATGATAAGTACTGAGGTGTCAGCCTTTGTCAGTCTGTCTTTTGCCCCCTTTGCAAAGTGAGGTCATCTTTATAACCAGGCTTTAACACACTCTGCTTAATACAGAGTTTAGGAAAGAAGGATTATTAAATAGCGATTTGCAAAGAAAGTAAATACCTAATAACACACCTTGAATGAACTTAAAATTGACTTTGCATGAACTGGTGAATCTCAGAACTACAAGATAAGCTTTATTTTCAGAGATTAGGTGGCCCCAAGGAAATAGTGGTAATAGATCAGAAGCAAAGGACAAACATGGGTGGGTGTTGTGCACAGTGGATTTAACTACTACTTGGGATGCCCGCGTCCCATATCAAAGTGTCCGATTCAAGTTCCAGCTACTCTGCGCTTCCTGAAAAGCAGTAGATGATGGCTCAGGTACCTCCCGGGTTTGTGCCACCCACACGGAGTTCCTGGCTTCTGGCTCTGTCTTGGCCTAGCCCCAGCTGTTGAAAGTATTTTGAGTCATGAACTAGTAGATGAAAGATATCTCTCTCTCTCTTTCTCTCTCTTTGTGTGTGTGTCTCAGTCACTCTTTCAAATAAAAATAAATAAATTCTAAAAAAAAAAAAAGAACAAACTTAAAGAGCTGTTGCTTTGTTGTTTTGCCCAGAGTTGGTGCAGTGCAATAACAACAAATTCTGCAACTCAGGAGTTTGTCTTGTGATATATACAAGACAATTATCTACAGGAGTTAATGAATGCTTTAGAAAGTGAAACAATTGGCCGGCGCTGTGGCTCACTAGGCTAATCCTCCACCTGTGGTGCCAGCACACTGGTTTCTAGTCCCGGTTGGGGCGCTGGATTCTGTCCCGGTCACTCCTCTTCCAGTCCAGCTCTCTGCTGTGGCCCAGGAAGGCAGTGGAGGATGGTCCAAGTGCTTGGGCCCTGCACCCACATGGGAAGCACCAGGCTCCTGGCTTCGAATCAGCATGGTGCGCCAGCCGCAGCAGCCATTGGGGGGTGAACCAACGGAAAAAAAGGATGACCTTTCTCTCCCTCCGTCTCTCTCTCTCTCTCACTGTTCACTCTGCCTGTCAAAAAAAAAAAAAAAAAAGTGAAACAATGGATAAAACATTAAAACCAAGAGAAAAGATTAGTAGTGACTTAAAATAATACAAGATGTGATTTCTAATAAAAATATGTATATTATATCACAACAACTTCATTTTGCTTCTGGAAAGAGAAATAATTTTTTTCTGATTAAAAGTGTGATAGATGGGGCCTGCCCTGTGGCAAAGTGGGTAAAGCCACAATCTGCAGGGCTGGCATCTCATATGGGCACTGGTTTGAGTCCCGGCTGCTCCTCTTCTGAGCCAGCTCCCTGCTGATGTGCCTGGGAAAACAGTGGAGGATGGCCCAAGTCCTTAGGCCCGGCACCCAATGTGGGAGACCCAGAGGAAGCTCCAGGCTCCTGGCTTTGGATTGACCTAGTTCCAGCCTTTGTGGCCATTTGGGGAGTAAACTGACAGCTCTCTCTGCCTCTGCCTCTCTGTAACTCTGCCTTTCAAATAAATAAATAATTCATAAAAAAAAAAAAAAGAATGAAGAGGAACAACTGTGCTTAAAAAAAAGTATAACGGATATGATATAAAATGCATGGAATACCTTGAAAATCACGACCATATAAATCGCTCCCAAATCTAGCACCTGAAGTTAAATGTTGTTAATTCTTTGCCTGCATCCTTCTAGACTTTTTTCTTTTATAGTGTGTTTGTGTGTATTTAAAAATTTTTTAATGTTCCATATATTGTTATAACTTACCTTTTAAATATGAATATGTCATGAATGTTTTCTGATGCTAGTAACTACTCTCATACAACATAATTTTTCACTGCTGCACAGAATTCCATCATGTGGAATAAACCAGTTTAATTAATCCTCATTGTTTCATCGCCTTTATTTTATAAACAGAAGTATAATAGTGTGGATCTAAAGAAAAGGACGATCTCATGTCTTCCCCCTGTATTCCTCAGGTTTTGGAGCCCTCTCTTACATCAGAACTGTTTTCTACAAATCTGAGTGTCATCTCAGGCCCTCGGTCACACTCATGGCACGATGGCCAGCCCTCAGGAGCACCTGAGCTGCTCCTCTTCTCCACATCTATCCTTGAGTGAAAACAAAACCTTCAGTGGATTACAAGATGAGCTCACAGCCATGGGGAACCACTCTGCACCCAAGCTGCTCGAGGACCAGCAGGAAAAGGGGGTGGTGCAAACAGAGCTCATGGAGAGCGTGAGCAGCCCCGTCACTGCAGCTGTGTTGACCAGCATAAGCGAGGATTCCAGGGACCAGTTTGAGAACAGTGTTCTTCAGCTGAGGGAACAAGATGACCCAGACGTGGCTGTATCTCAGGGGAATGGCCACACTGTGGATGGAGAGAGCACGAGCGGAACAGAAGATGTCAAGATTCAGTTCAGCAGGTCGGGCAGTGGCAGTGGTGGCTTTCTTGAAGGACTCTTTGGTTGCTTGAGGCCTGTGTGGAACATCATTGGGAAGGCATATTCCACTGATTACAAATTACAGCAGCAAGGTAAGCCACAGTGTGGACTAGGGAGATATTTCTTGGATGATCACACCATCACCACTGCTGCCATTACTTCTGTGACAATTAACTAGAAAATTTTTTACCTGCATGTAGGTAAATTAAAGAAGTAGGCCAGGGACTAGCATTGTGGCATAGTGGTTGGGCTACTGTCTACAATGCCAGCATCTCATATAGGCACTTGTTTGAGTCCAGTCTGCTCCACTTCCAATCTAGCTCCCTGCTAATGTGCCTAGTAAGGCAGTAGAAAATGGCCCAACTGCTTGGGCCCCTGCCACCCATGTAGGAGACCTGAATGGAGCTTCCAGTACCTAGCTTCAACCTGGACCAGCCCTAGCCATTGAGGCCATTTGTGAAGTAGACAGCAGATGGAAGATTGATCTCTCTCTTTCTCTGTGTCACTCTTCCTTTCAAGTAAATAAATAAATAAATCATAAAAAAAAAAAAAATAAGGAGGCCAAAGCAATGTCATGTTCTTGGATCCAGGTGCAGCAGGGCTGATTTCTTCTGAGGCCCCTCTCATTGGCTTGTAGTGGCTGCCTTCCCCCTCTGTCTTCACACAGTCACCCCCTGCATGGGTATGTGTCCTAACCTCTGTTTATGAGCATAGCAGTCATATTGGCTTAGGGCCCATCCCAAAGACCTTGTTTTAGCTTAGTCACTGCTCTAAAACCCTGTCTCCAAATGAAGTCACACTCTGAGTTGCTGGGCATGAGGAGTCCAAGATCAAGGTACCAGCAGGTGGTAAAGGCCTTCTTTCTCCTCCCTACATAGAAGGTGGGGCGGGGGGGGGGGGGGACAAAAAGAAAAGGGATGAGTTTCCTTTGCATGATGGAGATCCCATCTGTTGTAGTCACCTGGTCTAGTGGTGTCCAAAGTAGAATACATACAAGAAAATTCATGGGGCCGTAAGAATAAAATATTAGAGCTTCTGTTTATTTTATTTCACCCTGTAAAATTTCTACTTTCATCCATTTTTCAGATGCATTTGATATTTTAATATAGTTGTACAGATACATAATTTATAAGTAAATCATGTGGATGATGTTTAAATATTTTTATACACCACCAAAAAAGTCTGATGGCCACTAGCCTAATTCAAAACCAGAGGGCACATGGCAATTCCCCTGAAGATAACAAGGCTACAGAGGTTGCAATGAAAAGGAATTACTTTATTGTAGTCAAGGCATAGAACACACATTTTGAGGAAATTAAATAGCTTGAAAGACGTTATTTCTATATCCCACAACTTTTTAAAAAGTAAGTTTTTAAATGTCAGCATTCTGTATATAACAGATTCATATATTACAATTCAAGTGCTATGCTTTTGAAGTAAAGAGAACACATGGCCCTGGTGTTCTTTTTTTTAAAAAGTTATATTTGTTTATTAATTTGAAAGGCAGAGTAACAAAGAGGGAGAGAGAAAGAGAGCCAGAGAGAGAAAGACAAGGCAAAAGAGAGAGATAGCACTCATGTGCACAGAGAGATCTTCCAACCTCTGGTTCTCTCCCCAAATGGCCACAACAGCCAGAGCTGGGCCAGGCCAAAGCCTGGAGCTAGGAATTCCATCCAGATCTCCCACATGGGTGGCAGGGACCCCAGTACTTGGGACATCATCTACTGCCTTCTGATAGTAACAGGAAGCTAGATTGAAGTGAAGCTGCTGGGACTCAAACCAGGACTCTGTCTAATATGGGATCACAAGCCATAGCTTCAGCTGGGTGCCACAGACCTACTATTCTTTATGACCTCACTTTTATTCTTTTTTTTTTTTTTTGACCGGCAGAGCAGACAGTGAGAGAGAGGCAGAGAGAAAGGTCTTCCTTTTTGCCATTGGTTCACCCTCCAATGGCCAGCGCGGCCGGCGCGCTGGGCCAGTGCACTGCACTGATCCGAAGGCAGGAGCCAGGTGCTTCTCCTGGTCTCCCATGGGTGCAGGGCCCAAGCACTTGGGCCATCCTCCACTGCACTCCCTGGCCACAGCAGAGAGCTGGCCTGGAAGAGGGGCAACCGGAAAAGAATCCGGCGCCCCGACCGGGACTAGAACCCTGTGTGCTGGTGCCACAAGGTGGAGGATTAGCCTATTAGCCACAGCGCCAGCCCGACAGCCTCTTAAATATAATTCTTTAACATCATTGTTAATGTTTATTTAATATTAAATTGTATGAATGCACTCATACCTATTTAAACAATCACCTATCATTTAATACTTGTTTACGTTTTTGGTGATTGTAATCCACATTTAAAGGAACATTGAATTTCTTTACTTCTGCACATACTTTGTTTAGTTCTTAAGACAAATTCCTAGAAGAGGAATAGTTGGGCTCAAAAGACTTTTTTTTTTTTTTAAGAATTTGTTAATTGGGGCTTGAAACAACTTATTCCTTTTTTTTTTTTTTTTAACAATTTTGTTTATTTATTTGAGAAGCACAGTCAGAAGCAGAGAGAAGTCTTCCATCTGCTGGTTCACTCTCCAAATGACCACAGTGGCTGGAGCTGAGCCAGTCCAAAGCCAGGAGCCAGGAACTTCCTCGGGGTCTCCCACATGGTAGCAGGGCCCAAGCACTTGGACCATACTCCATTGCTTTCCCAGGCTGTCAGCAAGGAGCTAGATCAGAAAATGGAGCAGCTGGGACTCGAACCAGGACCCAAATAAGATGCTGGCACTGCAGGTGGAGGCTTAACCTACTATGCCACAGTGCTCGGTCCTGAAAGACTTGTTTTTAAGACTTTTGATCAATATGTTTGTAGCCTTATGTCAATTATTCTGTTTTTATTAAATCTCTCATCAAAAAAATCTAGAAAGGAAAAATATGGACCAAAATTAGGTTAGGTTATTTTATAACTGGATTTCAAAGCCTCCCTTAAAAGTGTATTCATCTCTTTTAGTCAAAACTATTGACAGCTTTCCCATAACAGCCAGTCAGCATCAGTCACCATAAGTTACGTTTTTTATGCAATCTCTTTTTCCTATTTCGGAAACACTTTCCCTTAAACCAAATGCCACCTTCTCCCTTTGTATTCATTCTCCATAAACTTATTGGGATTTACTGGCCTGTTGATTCCAGGTACTTCTCAGGGTTGCTTGGCCGTCCGTTCCTGCTCTTTGCAGAAATTCTCGGTCAGTCCCAGGTTTTATGTGTGTGTATCTACCTGTCTTGTGGTCTCTCTCTTTCATCCATATTCCAATATCTTGTATATGCAACCCTCGGTGTCCCTCCCTGATTTCAAGGAAACTACAACTTGTCTGTGACACAAAGGTTGAAGATTCCTATATTAACCAATATTATTATTTTTAAAATTATGAATAAAGATAAAACAAAGAGGAAAATCAAAGTCATTTGTCATCCTACAACCCAGAGATAACTGTTCTTAATTCATTGTATTTTTAAAAGTTCTCAGGGCCAGTGCTATGGCATATTAGGTTAAATCTCTGTGGCGCCGGCATCCCATGTGGGCACCAGTTTTGAGTCCCAGCAGCTCCACTTCCAATCCAGCTCCCTTCTAAATGGCCTGGAAAAGCCGTAGAAGATGGCCCAAAATGCTTAGGCCCCTGCACCCATGTGGGAGACCCAGAAGAAACTCTTGGTTCCTGGTTTCAGATTGGCTTAGCTCTGGCCATTACAGCCATTTGGGGAGTGAACTAGCGGATGGAAGACCTCTTTCTCTGTCTCTCCTTCTCTCTGTAACTCTCTCTCCCAGATAAATAAATAAATCTTAAAAAAAAAAAAAAGTTCAGCCGGCGCCGTGGCTCACTAGGCTAATCCTCCACCTTGCGGCTCCGGCACACCGGGTTGTAGTCCCGGTCGGGGCGCCGGATTCTGTCCCGGTTGCCCCTCTTCCAGGCCAGCTCTCTGCTGTGGCCAGGGAGTGCAGTGGAGGATGGCCCAAGTGCTTGGGCCCTGCACCCCATGGGAGACCAGGAAAAGCACCTGGCTCCTGGCTCCTGCCATTGGATCAGCGCGGTGCGCTTGCCGCGCCGGCCATTGGAGGGTGAACCAATGGCAAAGGAAGACCTTTCTGTCTCTCTCTCTCTCACTGTCCACTCTGCCTGTCAAAAAAAAAAAAAAAAAAGTTCCCATGTTCTCTTATAAGACACAAAACCTAATGTGTATATCTGCTTATGTGATAAACTGCATTTGATTTTTAGGCTCTCCACTTGCCCAGTCTCATACTTAATTTAGTGATAATTTGGAGATCTTGGAATTCAAACACATCAGTGAGATTCAGACTCACAAGAAGTTCAACAGACACATCCTAGATGTCTGCTAAAAATGAACCTTTAAAATGCTTTTACTGTTCCAAAAGCTTGTACTTAATTTGTCTCCCAGTTGATTATGTGGCTTTCAGAGAGGCTTACTTCAGGAATAAGTAAGAAGCAGGCCTAGTCGGCTTAAAATTCTTTCAAAAGTATAGCAGGTGTCTACCTCTTTTGATAGATTACAGTATACTGCCTATTGAGGGCTGATGTTGCTATGGTACAGAAAAGAGATTTGCTAGCCAGAAACTTAGTGTTTTCCTTGTCAGCTCTGGGATCAGGAGCTAATCTTTAATCCTGCATCTAACAGACTTGTCCCTACATTTGGTACTTAGGAGAAAATTTCACTACTTTTTTTTTAATGTTTAATAATGTCTTAATCTCCCTTTTAGTATGAGATCCAATTAAGGCAGTATGTGTAATTGAAATCTTTTATTGCCAAATAGTTTCCAGTCTCAAAGCTAGTAACTGTCATAGCCATGTCTGAATAAACAAAGGAGAACTGCTGCCTTGAAGTGGGTGGACATGTGGCTTTTTCTTAGTCCTAGGGATCATGGTGGGTGTTGGAATGAAGACAGTAGTCATAGTGATGAATCAAAGAGACGACAGAAGCCGGGAAGGGTACCAATGGGGACCAAAAAAAAAAAAAAAAAAAAGGCAGCAAAAAGTCTAGGACTCACCCTGGAGAGAGCGTGGATAGTCCTCTATCATTATGAGGTTAATTATCTCACTCATTGAAATCTAGGCTGCAATTTTGTACATCCTTATCCTTACTTCCTTTCTTCTGCCGTTTTCCCATTCCTTGGCTCCCCGCTAGATGTTGACAGGGACTTTGAGATGGGACAAAAAAGACTGAATTCACACCAATCAGTTTTATTTCTGGTAATTAGTTCTAGTAAAAAGATTGATAGGGACAAGGCAGTAATATTACTTTATTTTACATTGAATTACCAATGCTATCCCCTTTATTTTCCCAATGATAGTTAAGACTTGGCTGAATACAGCTCAGTAGTAAAGGACTGAGTAACAATTGGTAGAGGAAATTTTTCTCCTTCTTCTTTTTTTTTTTTTTTTTTTTTAAGTTTTATTTATTTAGGGGCCAGTGCTGTGGCATAGCAGCCTGGCTGGTCCACTTCCAATCCAGCTCTCTGCTATGGCCTGGGAAAACAGTGGAAGATGGCCTTACTACTTGGGCCCCTGCACCGATGTGGGAGACCCAGAAGAAGCCCCTGGCTCCTGGCTTCGGATCAGCCCAGCTCCAGCCGTTTCGGCTGTTTGGCAGGGAGGGCACAAGCCAGCTGATGGAAGATCCCCCTCTGCCTCTGCCTCTGCCTCTGCCTCTCTGTGACTCTGCCTTTTAATTAAATAAATAAATATTTTTTAATATTTTATTTATTTATTTGAGAGGTAGAATTACAGAGGGGGGAAAGACAGAGAGAAAGATCTTCCATCCACTGGTTCACTCCCCAAATAGCCTCAACGGCCAGAGCTGCGCCAATCCAAAGCCAGGAACCAGGAGCTTCCTCCAGGTCTCCCACTGGAGTGCTGGGGCTGAAGCACTTGGGCCATCTTCTACTGCTTTCCCAGGCCATAGCAGAGAGCTGGATCAGAAGAGGAACAGCCAGGACACAAACTGGAGCCTATGTGGAATGCTGGCACCACAGGCGAAAGCTTATCCTACTATACCACAGTGCTGGCCCAAAATAAATAAATCTTGAAAAAAATTTATTTTATTTATTTGAAAGAACCGTTTAAGAGAAGAAAGAAGGAGAGATTGCATATCTTCTAGTTCACTCCCCAAATGATTGGGCCAGGCAGAAGCCAGAAGCCAGGAGCTTCTTCTGGGTCTCCCACATGGGTGCAGGAACCCAGGCACTTGGGCCCTTCTCTGCTGCTTTCCCAGGCACATTAGCAGAGAGCTGGATCAGAAGTAGAACAGCCAAGACTCGAACCAGCACCCATAAAGGATGCAGGCCAAGGTTTTAACCTGCTATTCCATAGCACTGGCACCAAGAATTTTATTCTTTATTAATAATATCCTGAACACTTGGTATTTGAGTGCCATATGTATTTGTCATTTGTATTTTAATAATAAATTTATTTCTCATTTTATTAAAATACTAATAGGAATTATTTCTTAAAAAAAATATGTTCGGACCGGCGCTGTGGCATAGTGGGTAAAGCAGCCTCCTGCAGTGCCAGCATCCCATATGGGCACCAGTTCAAGTCCCAGTTTCTCCACTTCCAATCCAGCTCTCTACTGTGGCTTGGGAAAGCAGTGGAAGGTGGCCCAAGTCCTTGAGCCCCTGCACCCGCATGGGAGACCTGGAAGAAGCTCCTTGCTCCTGGCATTGGATAGGTACAGCTTTGGCTGTTGTGGCCAACTGGGGAGTGAACCAGAGGATGGAAGACCTCTCTCTCTGCCTCTACCTCTTCTTCTTTCTCTCTGTGTAACTCTGACTTTCAAATAAATAAATCTTTTAAAAAACAAACAAAAAAATGATAAATTACAGTGTAAGCACCATAAAGCAATATGAAAAGAAAGCACTACTGAATAAATTATTTTGGAATCACTACTAAATAGCTGTATGGAAAAATTAATTTATATCTATCTTCACATCATACCTCAAAGTAAACTCCAGGGGGCTGGTGTTGTTGTGTAAAAGGTAAAGCCGCCACCTTCAGTGACTGCATCCCATATGGGTGCCACTTCTAGTCTCGCCTGCTCCACTTCCGATCCAGCTCTCTGCTGTGGCCTGGGAAAGCACTAGAAGATGACCCAAGTCCTTGGGTCCCTGCACCCATGTGGGAGACCCAGAAGAAGCTCCTAGCTTCTGGCTTTGGATTGGCCCAGCTCCGGCCATTGCGGCCATTTGGAGATGGAAGGCTTCTCTGTCTCTCTCTGCCTCTGTTTCTGTAGCTCTGCCTTTGAAATAAATAAACAAATCTTTAAAAAAATAAACTCCAGATGGATGTAAAGATTAAATTTTTAAAAATCAGCTGTAGATACCTGATAGAAGATAGGCTAGTCAGTGGAAGAAAGTACAAAAGAAATGACGTACAGCTGCATAAGGAGCCTTCAAAAAGTTCATGGAAAATTCATATTATGAAAAAACTATGCAAGGTCTTAAATTTTGGACAAAAATAAATTTCATCTCTTAATTCCATTTTCCCATAAACTTTTTGAAATAGCCTCATATTAAATATTCTGTTAAAAAATAAAATTGAAAGGCAAAGGCTTATAAAACTAGTTTCTTCATCTGAATCAAAGACATACATAGGGAGCTTCTTTGAGTTTATAAAAACTTCAAGACCCTGGCTGGCGCCGCAGCTCAATAGGCTAATCCTCCACCATGCAGTGCCAGCACACCGGGTTCTAGTCCCGGTTGGGGCGCAGGATTCTGTTCCCGTTGCCCCCCTTCCAGGCCAGCTCTCTGCTGTGGCCCAGGAGTGCAGTGGAGGATGGCCCAAGTGCTTGGACCCTGCACCCGCATGGGAGACCAGGGGAAGCACCTGGCTCCTGGCTTCGGATCAGCGTGATGTGCCGGTTGCAGCACGCCGGCCGCGGTGGCCATTGGAGGGTGAACCAATGGCAAAAAGGAAGACCTTTCTCTCTGTCTCTCTCTCTCACTATCCACTCTGCCTGTCAAAAAAAAAAAAAAAAAAAAAAAAAAAAAAAAAAAAACTTCAAGACCCTAATAGATAAATGAGCAAAAGGGTTTTGAAAATTCATACAAAGCACATGTGAGTATAAAACAAATGTGGAGGAAATATTCTACATCACTGGCAATTAAACTAGCATAAACTTATAGAACACTATCCCTAATTAGCTTACAAACAGGGCCGGCACTGTGCGCAGCGGGTTGTCGCCCTGGCCTGAAGCACTGGCATCCTATATGGGTGCTGGTTCGAGACCCAGCTGCTCCTCTTCCAGTCTAGCTCTCTGCTATGGCCTGGGAAAGCAGTAGAAGATGGCCCAAGTCCTTGGGCCCCTGCACCTGTGTGGGAGACCCGGAAGAAGCTCCTGGCTCCTGGTTTCAGATTGGCACAACTCCAGCCATTGCGGCCAGCTGGGGAGTGAACCAGCAGATGGGTGGAAGACACCTCTCTCTCTCTCTGCCTCTGCCTCTCCTCTCTCTGTAACTGTGACTTTCAAATAAATAAATAAACCTTTAAGAAAAAAAAAAAAAAGTCTCTCCCCTTCTGACTATAACCCTGCCTCTCAAAAGAAAAAAAAAAAAAAACACACAAGGTTATAGCCAAAAAAAAGTCACTGCTCACATTCTCTATTGGCAAAGTTGTGAAAGCAACATATTCAGACATTGCCACTGTCTAGCAAAATGCTTTTGGGTAGCAATTCGGAATGTATGTACCAGAGGCTGGAAACTACTCCTTAACCTAGGGATTGATGCTGAGGAAATAATATAAAGAAACAGTGTCAAATTTAAACTGACAAAACAAAAGATAGAATCACTTAATCACACACAGAAAAGGCAAGAGAGTATAATAAACAGCTGCTGAAACTTTTAAGACTGTGGCTATCTGAAGAACACATATTAACAGGGGTGGGGAACTTCTGGCCCATGGACCATATTAAGGGTTACGAAGTCATTTGGTCTGGTCTTGCCAAGGCAACCACAGTGGGGACTTGAATTTCAATAAATCTATAGCAGGTTAATAAAAAATATTTTATTTATTTATTTGAGAGGCAGAGTTACAGACAGTGAGAGGTAGAGAGAGAGAGGTCCTCCATCCGCTTGTTCACTCCCCAGATGGCCACAATGGCTGGAGCCGTGTCAATCCGAAGCCAGGAGCCTACTCCCGGTCCCCCATGCGGGTGCAGAGGCCCAAGGACCTGGGCCATCCTCCACCACCTTCCCAGGCCACAGCAGAGAGCTGGATGGGAAGAGGAGCAGCCAGGACTAGAACCAGAGTCCATATGGTATGCCGACACCGCAGGTGGAGGATTAACCTACTGTGCCACAGCACCGGCCCCAATAGCAGGTTAATTTTTAAATTGATAGTTTTGTATGGCCAACAAGTGATGGAAAAAAGTGAGAGAAAAGATTCCCCAGTCCTAGTCCATAACACATGAAAAAAGAAAAATTACATATCACATGCAACATTTACACAGCTGTAAACAAGGCTGAATGCTAGAAGGGAAGATGACAAGTGGAGATGGAATTTAAGATAAAATATGTTTTTCTGATTTTTATAATCTTTTTTAAGCTTATAATATGTAATAGTAAATAAAGATTGAGTCAACAGGGAAAAAGTCACCCAAACGTTGGCCTGATTTTAGTATTGTATTAAAATTAGAGTGACTTGATCTTTGTAAGGTTATTTAACATATACTGTCCTGGCTGGCACCGCGGCTCACTAGGCTAATCCTCCGCCTGCAGCGCCGGCACACCGGGTTCTAGTCCCGGTCGGGGCGCCGGATTCTGTCCCGGTTGCCCCTCTTCCAGGCCAGCTCTCTGCTGTGGCCAGGGAGTGCAGTGAAGGATGGCCCAAGCCCTTGGGCCCTGCACCCCATGGGAGACCAGGAAAAGCACCTGGCTCCTGCCATCGGATCAGCGCGGTGCGCCGGCCGCAGCGCGCCGGCCGCGGCGGCCATTGGAGGGTGAACCAACGGCAAAGGAAGACCTTTCTCTCTGTCTCTCTCTCTCACTGTCCACTCTGCCTGTCAAAAAAAAAAAAAAAACAAAAAAACAAAAAACAAAAAACATATACTGTCCTGTTATGTTCTCGCCCCAGAATCCTGTAATAGTACTTTATTCAGCCCCCAAAATGGTCGAAATGCTGTCTTCAGTTCTTCCCTGGAACCCTTTTGAGGAAGATTCCCTTACAGTAGGCCAGCAACATCTTCCTACTGTGTGTGCTGCATAGGATTGTGGGGATGAGAATGGGATGTCATGGGCCTCTTGATACTTGCTGTAAAAACTCTGAAGATACTGAAAACAGTGAAGCTTTAACTCACTGTTTCCTCCCAGATCTCACCTGGTATTACTTGGTTTTTTGGTGATTTCATATGTGTGAGCTATTTGTAGTTTGGACAGATGTAACTTTCTATAGCATTTGTTCAATTTCAATAGAACAGAAACCTACAGTATTGCTTGTATCAGGATAATGGGTCAAATGCCCATCCCATAACCACCTATTTTTTTCTATATGTAATATATGTCATTATATATGTGTCTTTAAAAGTTTATTTTATTTTTATGTATTTGAAAAAGCAATGGAGAGAGAGAAAGAGATCTCCTATCCACTGGTTCATTTCCCAAATGCCTGCAGCAGCTGGGGCTAGGCCAGGTTGAAGTCAGGAGCTAGGAACTTCATCCAGGTCTCCCATGTGGGTGGCAGGGACTCAAGTACTTGAGCCATCACCTGCACATTAGTAGGAACTTGAATTGGAAGTGCAGATGGGACTCGATCTCAGGCACTCAGTTATGGGTTGTGAGCATCCTGAGTGGCAGCTTAACCCACTGCATCACAACGCCTTCCCCTTTCTTCCTCTTTTTATAATTTATTTATTTGAAAGGGAGAGATGTATTAGTTATATTCTGAAGGTTAAGAATTAGCTATTGTAATGATAAGTTACATTTTATTAAGAACCTACAGAACTTATTTTCTCTTGAGGTAGAGAAAATTAGAGAATAGAAAAATGTACTTCTAGATACTGACAAATGTTTTCTGCTCTTGCTTCATCCATGCTGTAGCGAATGGGTTGATTTGCTTTCAACACCAGAATTTCTTCAAAGCTAACTCAACACTTCTTTGTTCTATGTTCTGCAGACAGTGGCCTTTTAGTGATCTGACAAGAATCTCACATAACCTTTAATACCGTTATCCTCCTCCTTACTCCTCAGGGCTCTGAGTTCTTTGATGTTCATTTCTTCCCTGTGACAGTGTCCTAGTAAAAGGGGACCAGGAGAATGATCAAAGGAGTCTCTTTTTTTTTTTTTTCTAGTGTTCATAAGGTTAAAAAGCACACATTGATTGAATTTTTGAAGCGTTTTGTTTGAAATAGTATTTTTTTATTATAAAAGTAACATAGGCTTGTGATTAAAAAATTGTTTTACACAGAAAAGGAATATAATGTGAAACTACAACAATACCACCACTTAGAAATAACTCTGTTAAATTTTTGATGCAAAAAAAAGCAAGCTCTAAGGAAAATAGAAATGTGAAAATGCTGCATTCGTGTAAGCAGTGGCCCTCGGTTAGTCTGTGAGTGGCGATGTGGTCCGGCAGACAAAGCACCGTCCCTGAAATCATCTAATTCTGGGGTTGTGGGCCCAGTTCTGCCACTTCCCAGCTCTCTGACTTGGAGAAATCTACTTAATTACCTGATTCCTTAGTTTTCTCATATTTAAAAACCTATAATAAGACAAGAGTAGTAGGACTACTATAAAGATTAAGCATATGATATATGTAGAACACTATGCTGGTGTCTGATATATAGTAAGTACTCAATAGAAGGTAAGTACTAAGATAAGAAGAATGCATAATTAGGCTCTTAGGAAAGAATCATTGGGGTGTGGAAACAGGTGAATTGACTGAACACGCATGCTTCAGTGAGAAGACGGGGCTGCAGGACTGTCAGGATGTTTGGTTTGGAGGAGAGCATATTGGAGATTTCTGATCTGCTTGACTTCAGTGGTTAAAAGTTGATAGAATTGGGTCTGTATGCATATATGATTATATGCCATACCAGGGCCCACAGAAAGGCCTACTTTTTGGTAGAAGACAGGGGCTAGAGATCACTCTTGGTGACAGTGACATGGGTGCCTTCAGAATGGCCTCACAGAATAGTTCCTCAGCAAATTCTGAGATTCCTTCAAGTTTATTTCTTGCTTGTGTGCCTAGATACTTGGGAAGTGCCATTTGAGGAGATCTCAGAGCTGCAGTGGCTGGGTAGTGGAGCCCAAGGAGCTGTCTTCTTGGGCAAGTTTCGAGCAGAAGAGGTGGCCATCAAGAAAGTGAGAGAGCAGAATGAGACGGATATCAAGCATCTGAGGAAGCTGAAGCACCCCAACATCATCGCATTCAAGTAGGTGAAGGCTTTTTCTTCTTTTTAAGAAATAGAGAATTTTTTCTCCCAATATATTACACATAAGTACCTGCTTTGAAAGATGTTTCAAAAACACTCCATAGCCTATGCTAGGTGCTTCAAGAGGGTACCAAAGGGCCATTAAAACTGAGTCATGTCCATAAGCATCTTATAATGCAGTAGTTCATTTTGCCAGAGCATGTGCCGCTTAGAAAGAACTCAGCCACTCAGCTTTCTGAATCTAGTGATAATAGTTATGATAATCATGTTACACATTATAGTCATTTCTCAAGGTGACTGTTTCCAAGAGTATGTGACTATTTCTTTGTAGTCTAGATTATTATTTTCATATCAACTGGGATCCCTAACAGGAGGAAGAGGGTCAAAGATAAACTTGTAGAAGTCACCGAACTTGGAAATGTTGAGCTCCAAATATTCTATTTGAACCTTCCCCTTGACTTTCTTCCCTTGCCAGCCTTTACATGCTGTCATAGACCTGAACAAATGTACGGCTAAGTGACTGTAGCAAAGGGAGGGTGAAGAGTAGGAAAAGCAGCCTTTAGGTAAGATGATAGTTTAGAAACAGAGGCTCTTGGTATACCTGATACTCGGAAAGTAGTGTGACCAATGAGGCTACCAATGAGTAGAAATAAAATAACTTACAGATCCCCCTTCCCTAAAGTAGAAGGAACTTCTCTCAGCCCCAAGAGGGATCCTTTCTTGATAAAACTCGTAAAGCTACAACTATCATATGGTAAACCTCAGTTGGAATCACATCTTCAAAGTCAAGATAGAAATCGCTGGTACAGGTAGGGAGTTTAAATCAGTGCTGAGATTGAATTTTGATTCCCAAGCAAAATCCATTCTGGCAGTGAAAAGATGTATGACAAGCCGGCGCCGCGGCTCACTAGGCTAATCCTCCGCCTAGCGGCGCCGGCACACCGGGTTCTAGTCCCAGTCGGGGCGCCGGATTCTGTCCCGGTTGCCCCTCTTCCAGGCCAGCCCTCTGCTGTGGCCAGGGAGTGCAGTGGAGGATGGCCCAGGTGCTTGGGCCCTGCACCCCATGGGAGACCAGGAAAAGCACCTGGCTCCTGGCTCCTGCCATCGGATCAGCGCGGTGCGCCGGCCGCAGCGCGCCGGCCGCGGCGGCCATTGGAGGGTGAACCAACGGCAAAAGGAAGACCTTTCTCTCTGTCTCTCTCTCTCACTGTCCACTCTGCCTGTCAAAAAAAAAAAAAAAAAAAAAAAGATGTATGACAAAAAGAGAAATATCCTGCCAGGATCTGAGAGACTGAAAGAAACTTTGGATTCATTTCCTTGTAAAGGGACATTCATGCAGAGGACATGGGAGACAGTGTCAGTTGCTATAGTAATTTCATCACTGGCAGTCCTATTAAGGCCAAGCGGATGTGCAGCCACAATGAAATGCTATAGAGATCAGTAACAATGTTTCCAAGGGTGATAAATTTCCAAAGATAACAGGAGGATTATTTTAGACAAACAAATGAATAGAGACCCTCTTGTTTCCTTCACCGAGACAGCCATATACTGTACCCTCCTAAAGGGGACAAAAGGCCAAGGGCTTTTTAAAAAATATTTTATTTATTTATTTTGAAAGATATAGTTACACACAGAGAGAGGGAAAGACAAAGAGAGAGGTCTCCCATCTGCTGGTTCACTCCCCTAATGGCTACAGTGGCTGGAGCTGAGCTGATCCAAAGCCAGGAGCCAGGAGCTTCTTCCAGGTCTCCCACACAGGTGCAGGGGCCCAAGCACTTGGGCCATCTTCTACTGTTTTCCCAGGCCATGGCAGAGAGCTGGATTGGAAGAGGAGCAGCTAGGACTCAAACCAGCACCCCTTTGGGATGCTGGCACTACAGCAGAGATGCCCACTACACCACAGTGTCAGCCCCAAACAAAGGATTTTTAAACTTAGATCACTGGGACATCAAGTTGGACACAGAATACTCTAATGATTAGCATGGATGTTTGGCCTCCTGAAGTGAACTAGGCTGTGTGTTCCAAAAAGTGGGCCTTCTAGCAGGATGCCCTGGGCAACTGGAGGTAGAAATGTGTCCTGAAAGGGTGAAGGTATGAGAAGCATTATTTTTCCTTTCTTTATTTTTGCTTCTTCCATGTTCCTCCATCTTTTTCCCACTTCACCCTTCCAACCCTCCTACCTGCCTATGCAGTTTTCAGCCTTGTTGGTCAAGCATTGCCATGCTAGTGCCAACTCTCTGTGCTCAAGATACTTGAGTAGTCTTTACCTCTTCATGGGAAACAATAGTGAGACTGTGTCCCTGGCCCATTACCCCATGCTCTTGGGGCATTGTACAGTGTTGTGTTTGCTGCCATCTGTGCCATGTGTTGCTTGGCCAATGAATCAAATTCAGAACTGTCTGGAAGATGGGAGAGCATGATTAGATTTTAACAGATCTGTCTTTGGATACTGATTTCTGTGCTTACAGCTTTTTTTGATGCTAGCCAGAGCCATATACAGAAGGGAAAGTGCAAAATAATATTATGTTCTTTTTTCCTTCCAATTTTTTAAATATTCTTTTAAGAAAACCCAACCTGACTATTCTTAATGGAATTCAGTGCCAAGGGAAGAAAAGGTAGCAATTAGAAGTGATTATAGAACTGTTATTTATAGCTTCTAAGAAGCCTTGCAGCCTTGTAGGGCTGATGGAGTGATTGCTTCTCATTCGTCAGTCAAGAAAGATGAAAAGTACGTAGTGTTGTCACTGCTAGACCGTTTCTGTGTTTGTGTGACAAGTTAAAACACAGTGGAGCAGAATGCTGAGTATCCTCAAACAACTATTTTTCTTCAACACATTACATTATTTATTCCCTATTCATTATTTCTGTCATGATAATTAAATTATCTACTTGTACCTACTGTATGATTCTCCTCCACTGAGCTCTCCTTAAAGTCAAATCACAGAAACTTGGAAGAAAAAATTTTGTTAGAAATCAAGAGAATTCTGGGTAGCCTTGAAAATGAGAGGGGAGTAACAGGAACAGCTTTGTGGCATGTGACCGGCACAAAAAGGCAGGGAAATTGCAGATGAATTATACTTCTTCATATGCCGCTATTGTTGCATGTCCTTAACATGATAAGTGCCTCAAGCATGCTCTCGAAAGTCTTTCCTGACCTATGGCAGCCTAAGAGACAGGAGACGAACTGGTGGCTGGCTGAAGACTTTAACTGGGTGTCATAGCCTACACAAACCTCAAGAGAGGGTGCTCTTTGCCCCAGAATGGAATGGTTCCACAGAAAACCACCAGACACAGCACAGCGTGTGGTATCTGGAGTGAACAAAACAGAAATCTATGTGCCTAATAGAGAAACCTGTAGACTTGGGGGAGAGGGGTGGTTTAATAATAGTTTCTGTATCCATGTTAAAAAATAATTTGGATATTATTAGTTACATTATTATTACATGTATTAGTGTACATTCATTCTGTTCGTATCTTCTTAAAGTTAATAAATATTCTTAAAATATAAATGTAAATATAAATATGTTTGTATGTATGTATTTATGCACTTGTTTGTGTTTTCTTGAAAGGGGTGTTTGTACTCAGGCCCCATGTTACTGTATCATCATGGAATACTGTGCTCATGGCCAACTCTATGAGGTCTTGCGAGCTGGCAGGAAGATCACACCTCGACTGCTGGTAGACTGGTCCACAGGGATTGCAAGTGGAATGAATTATTTGCATCTCCATAAGATTATTCATCGTGATCTCAAATCACCAAAGTGAGTTCTAGAGCTTATTTTCCAGCTATTTTGTTTTGTTGTTGGGAAATAGGAATTTGTATCAACCACAGTTAAAGTTTTCATACATTATATTATATATATATATTCGTTTTTGTTGTTTTTTTAATGGATTGTGACAAATATACTAATATGTTTAAAAACAGGGGAAGCTGGATATGGGATATATGAGAAATCTTTGTACAACTATACCATATCTGTTTTGTAAATTTAAAACTATTCTGAAATAATAAAAAACTTCATCACTCTAAAAATTATTTATTTTCATGTACTTGAAAGGCAGAGCAATAGAGAGACAAGAGAGAGCTTCCATCTGCTAGTTGACTCCCCCAAATGCCCACAACAGCCAGAGCTGGGCTGAGTTGAGCCAAGAGCCAGGAACTCCATCTGAGTGTCTCATGTGGGTAGCAGAGTTCCAAGCACTTGAGCCATCATTTGCTCCTTCCCAGGGTACATTAGCAGAAATCTGGATAGGAGATGGAGCAACTAAGATGTTTATTGAGCGTGGGTGCTTTACGTATCTTATATCATTTAATTCAAAATTTAATTTAAAATGAAAATTCTACGAGGGCATTAGTTCAGGCCCATTAATCCCTTTTTCAAAACTCTTAGAGACAGGTAACTTCAGAAAGGTGACATAGGCATCCATCATGACTGGTGCCCAAACTGTCACCAGCCACATTCACATATCTATAGTGGAACCTGTGATAGTCACACAAAATAGGATGAAGTTTGCTTTATACATACGAAAAAATATTCACAGGGGCCAGCGTTGTGGCACAGCAAGTTAAGCTGCCACGTAGGATGCCCACATCCCATAACCGAGTGCTGGTTCTAGTCCTGGCTACTCTGCTTCTGATCCAGCTCGCTGCTAATGTTCCTAGTAAGCTGCAGATGATGGTTAAGTACTTGAGTCCCTCCTACCAGGTGGAGTTCTTGGCTCATAGTTTGGGCCTGGCCCAGTCCTGGCTCTGGCAACCATCTGGGGAGTGAACCAGCAGATGCAAGATCTCTCCCTCCTTTCTCTCTCCCTCTCTCATGTAACTTTGCCTTTCAAATAAATAAATATATCTTTTTTAAAATCGTAAACCATTTTGAAAGCTTTTTGCCTTTCTGAATTGTGGATAAGATGCTATGACTTGAATTGCCTCCATCTTACAGATGAGAAAACTGGCTTAGAAGAATAGGTAATTTGGCAAAGATCACATAGTTAGCAGGCGGTGGAGGCAGGATAAAACCAGGTGTTAAAAGTGCACTCTGCTAAGCTTCCTCACAAATACGAATGATGCTTTTTCTAATGCATAGCTAATGCTCTGGTAATATTCGAAATTACAGGTTGAATTCTGCAAAGTAGGAGGCAGTGAGCAAAACCTTCAGTTGCCATTTAGAGTCATGGTTTTCATTAGTACTAATGATCTGGATGTTTTCTTTATTTCTTTTTAAAGTGTCTTAGTGACTCACACAGATGCAGTAAAAATTTCAGATTTTGGGACATCTAAGGAACTCAGCGATAAAAGTACCAAGATGTCCTTTGCTGGCACCGTTGCATGGATGGCACCAGAGGTGATACGGAATGAACCTGTCTCAGAAAAAGTCGACATCTGGTGAGTGACATCACTTGTGCCAGCCAGAAAGCCTTTTCCCACTTTCACCCTCTTAACACTTTTATCCTGCAACACTTTTATTTCCCCAGAATATTCTTCAGTGTTGCTCACTTCTAGTTGATTACTGTCTCATTATCTGAGGAACCACCCAGTATGATATTTGGTGAGAAAGAGTAGAGGGGAGTAAGGGCGAATATCCATTCAGTAGATCAGTAGTTTGGGGGGCCTTCAGAGAACATTCAAAACCTTCTGGAAAACAAAGTTTACTCTAGATGGCCATCTGGTATAGAAGTCTTTCTGAAATGTACTGCATAATCACCACGTGTCTTGAGGAAAGTACATTAAACAACGTTTATCTGTTCTTGATGACTCATACGTGATGACACAAATCAGTAACATATTTTGCTGTCATAGAGTTCAGTGTTCTAGACTTATTTTAGGGACATAAGTAAGACCATTTGCGCTTTTATTGAACAGCCTCTATGAGCTGTGCTTTGTTTGTTTATCAGTATCAGTTTTTCCTCTGAAGTTTCCCCTGCAGTTGCTTTTTTCCCCCTTAAAATTGGCGAGTAGTAGCTTTCAGGCTTAAAACCAAACAAATAACAAATGTTAACATTGCGTGTAGAGGGGCTGGTGCTATGGCATAGCAGGTGGAGCCACCACTTGCAGTGTCGGCATCCCATATGGGCACTGGTTCAAGTCCTGGCTGCTCCTCTTCCAATCCAGCTCTCTGCGGGGGCATTTTGGAGGATGGCTCATGTCTTAGGGCCCCTGCACCTGCATGGAAGACCCAGAGGAAGCTCCTGGCTCCTGACTTCGGGTCGGCTCAGTTCCAGCCATTGCAGTCATCTGGGAAGTTAACCAGCAGATGGAAGACCTCTTTCTCTCTGTCTCTCTCTGCATCTCTGTAGCTCTGCCTTTCAAATAAATAAATAATTTTTTTAAAAAATTGCATGTAGGGGCCAGGATTGTGATATAGCAGGTTAAGCCACTGTCTATAATACCACTATCCAATATGGGCACTGGTTTTGAGTCCTGGCTACTCTACTTCCAATCCAGCTCCCTGTTTATGTGCCTGGGAAAGCAGCAGAAAATGGCCCAAGTCCTTGGGCCCCTGTACCCACAAGGGAGATCCAGATGGGGTTCTAGGCTCCTGGCTTCTGGCTGGCCCGGCCCTGGCTATTGAAGCCATCTGGGGAGTGAACCAGTGGATGGAAGATCTCTTTCTCTCTCTTCTGTTTCTATCTGCCTTTCAAATAAATACATAAATTTTCTAAAAAAAATTGCATGTCAAACTAGAGTAATAGGATAACTAAGTAAATAAAAAGAAATGTGGGAACATTTGTCACTCATAAGATTATTACCAAAGTGTCCTTCCTAGGGAATATACCAATTTAAGTTCCCACCAAAATAGAGTATGAGGGTTTTCTCAGCTTTACCAACAAAATGTGTTAAACTTAGGAACTTTGGCCAAGCATGTAGGTAAACAATGGTATCTTGGGTACATTTCAATTTGTATTCCTTTTATTATAAGCAAAGTTATGCATATTTTGGTATGTTCAAGAGCCAATTGTAATTTCTTAGTTGTGAGCACTCACATTCTTTGCTCAAATTTCTGGTCTTCATTCTCATTAATTAATGAATATTTTATAGAGTAATAACAATTATTATATAAAAGGTTAGCCAAAATGTGTTTTAAAATACAATTTGATTTATCAGTCTTTCCTTCTATGGCATCTAGGTTTCATAGTTAGAAAAGCCTTTTATCACCCAGGGTTATAATAGAAATCTCCCCTCGAAGGTTTCTTTTAGGATTTTTATTATTTCATTTATCACATTTAAATATTTGATCCATTTATAATTTATATTGATGTATGGTGTAGATTTAATCTGTTCACTGTTGTCCCAACAACATTCATTGAGTCAGTTTTTCCCTACATCACTTCTCTCATGTAAGTATACCCAATGTCTGTATACATTTGGTCCATTTATGGATTTATTTAAATAAAAAAGATTTAATTATTTATTTGAAAGTCAGAGTTGTAGAGAGAACAAGAGAGATAGAGAATGATAGAGATCTTCCGTCCACTGGTTCACTCCCTAGGTGACCACAACAGCCATGGCTGGGCCAGACTGAAGCCAAGAGCTTCATCCAGGTCTTCCATGTTGGTGGCAAGGGCCCAAACACTTGGGCCATCTTCCACTGCTTTCCCCAGTCCATTAGCAGGGAGCTGAATTGGAAGTGGAACAGCCAGGACTCAAGCTGGCACCTGTATGGAATGCTGGCATCACTGGCGGTGGTTTTACCCATTATACCATAAAGCTTGCCCCTATTTCTGTATTTCTATTCCCGTCCATTAGTCTGGCTGTTTATTCTGGCACCAGAATTAATTATTGAGGCCCTGTGATAATATATTTTAATATCTGGAAGTGTTGGTTACCCCTTAAAGTTTTCCTGGATATTTCTGTTTTTCTTATGACAATATTACAATTTTTAAATTAGGTGTGTGCTTCATTTGATTAAACTTAATAAATAATAGACATAGAAACAAGTGTTTCTGAAATGTCTTGAACCTGTTCCTGGTATCACCATAGGTCTTTTGGAGTGGTGCTTTGGGAGCTGTTGACAGGGGAGATTCCTTACAAAGATGTAGATTCTTCAGCCATCATTTGGGGTGTTGGAAGCAATAGCCTGCACCTTCCAGTTCCTTCCACCTGCCCTGATGGATTCAAGATCCTTATGAAACAGACATGGTAAGAAATATGTTTTCCCCACTCTTTTTACCTTCTTCCTCAAAAGTATATATAAAACTCTATAACAGCAGGGAAGTCTTTAACATGTATTTGAAGAGATCACCTTAGAGTGAAGACTAGGAGCTGTGGAGTTTGAGAATTTTGGGGCTGAAATGCTAACTCTGCCCTTCTCCAACTTGTGATTTTGGGCATGTCACCCAAGAGTCAACTTTCTCATCTGTAAAATAGTGACAGCACCTATTCCTAGAGTTGTTGTATACCAACTAATTAAAATTTATGAAGAAAAATTTTTGTATGATGTCTTGAAATAGTAGGCTTTAGTAAATGATGACTATTATTACTTTACCATCTAGATGGATTATCATCCAATAGTTCACTGATTCTAGGTTTCCATTTCATCATCAGATATTATCTCATAATTACATTTTCCTTTTGCTCTTCAGTACATGAAAACTGACATATGGCCAATTTGGAGTAAATACCTTTTCTAAAAGTTCCATAGAGTATCCATCCTCTTGGACACAACTTCCGAAACACGCAGCTGTCTTTTTTACTTTCAGGCAGAGTAAACCTCGCAATCGGCCTTCCTTTCGGCAGACACTCATGCATTTAGATATTGCGTCCGCAGACGTCCTCGCCACCCCACAGGAAACTTACTTCAAGTCTCAGGTAAGCCAGGAAACTTCCTGCCAGGTGCTGTGGACAGATGGACAGTTATTGGGTGAGACAAGTAACTCTTACAAGGGGGCCATTCTCCTCCCTACAACAGTTATGTAACTCTATTCATGGTGAGACAGTGATTGTGATACTTCATGTATATGACATTTGGGACTTTTTCAAAGCGTTTAGCCTATATTGTTATCTCACTCAAAACGAACACATCAGAATGTCATCCTTATAGCAGGATCCAGTGAAATTGTTGAAGAAAAAAGGAAAAATTAATGTGAAAACTATAATGTACAAAATTTGACATAGAATTACTGCTGACCTTAATGAAAATATTACTTTCCTTGAAGTAGAAAAGTAGAAAAGCTTTCCTTGAAGTATAGAAGAGGAAAGTTTAAAACCAGAAAGTGCCGGCGCCGTGGCTCAATAGGCTAATCCTCCGCCTTGTGGTGCCGGCACACCGGGTTCTAGTCCTGGTCAGGGCGCCGGATTCTGTCCCGGTTGCCCCTCTTCCAGGCCAGCTCTCTGCTATGGCCAGGGAGTGCAGTGGAGGATGGCCCAGGTGCTTGGGCCCTGCACCCCATGGGAGACCAGGAAAAGCACCTGGATCCTGGCTCCTGCCATCGGATCAGCGCGGTGCGCCGGCTGCAGCGGCGGCCATTGGAGGGTGAACCAACGGCAAAGGAAGACCTTTCTCTCTCTGTCTCTCTCTCTCACTGTCCACTCTGCCTATCAAAAATAAAAAAAAATAATAATAAATAAATTAATTAATTAAAAAAAAAAAAAAACCAGAAAGCACCCATGATACAATTAGGCCCAGAGAGACTCTTTTCCCTAACTCTAAGTGTGTCACAAGTAGTTCCAAATAAAACATGATTTAATGTATGTGTTCGTCTTTGTACTGTACTAAAATCATCCCAAAACTTATAGCTTAAGACAAGAAGCATTTATTTAATTCATGATTCTATGGGTTGGTGATTTGGGCTTGACCCTTCTCCTTCTCCTGTTGGCTTTGACTGGCTCACGTAGGTGTCTGCAAGTCCATTGCCTGGTTGGCTGGCAGGTGGTCCTGAGATAGCCTCACCCACAAGCCAGGCAATAGCCTGGTCATTGGCTGGAGCACCTCAGTTGCCTCCACAGCCTCTTCAGCAGGCTAGCCTGAGCTTGGTCACGTCGAGTTCCCAAAATAACAGATGCAACAAGCGAGCACCCCACAAGATACAAGTGATT
This sequence comes from Oryctolagus cuniculus, assembly GCF_964237555.1. Classification (NCBI taxonomy): domain Eukaryota; kingdom Metazoa; phylum Chordata; class Mammalia; order Lagomorpha; family Leporidae; genus Oryctolagus; species Oryctolagus cuniculus. The sequence goes on from NC_091435.1 coordinate 95,136,588, forward strand.
TTCAAGCCTGTGTTTGCATCATGTCTGTTAATGGCCCATTGTCCAAAGCAACTCAAAATATAACCTAGAGTCTAGAGATTGAGAAACAGTTTTCACCTGTTGACAAGAGAATCTACAACAGCACATTGTAAGGGCACGAATCTAGAAAGGGGGAATTGTGGCTCTTAAATGAAAAGGCTGTAAATGTCCTAAGGATTGATGGTCTAACCATCATCACTGTGAATAGGGAGTGGCAAGCAAGGAGTAAGGGCCTTACCCCTACCAGGCCCAGAAAATATCAAAAGGGGTGAAACCATGGCTTTGATGAACCTAATTTATAGCTTTGTGCTTACAGATTTAACTATTGTATTACTGAATTTCTTATTTTTTTCTTTTAGCTTTTTTACTATGTTTCTAAAATGAATTTTTGTAACATGAACATCCATCTCCCCATTGACTTCTAGTATCATTTCAAACATTTGTCTTTAGAAAAGATATTTTATTACCAGTTGACTAAAAAAAGACTAAAATACAAAGAAAGTTAACTCGGGAAAAGAAAAGTGTATAGCTACATATTTTAAAGCTAATAATGAGAAAAATGTTAATGAAACAAAATAATTTGGCTCTTCCAAGTGTAAGGTAGCAGTTCTCAAAATGTGATCTGGTGACTTCCAGAGGTCCCCTAGAGCCCTTTTACGGCTGAGACTGTTTTCATAATAATATTACCTTGTCATTTACCTTTTTCATTCACATGACACAGAGTGGTGAAGTAGCTCTGATGGATAGTGAACGTTTTCTTATATGTCCCAGTGCATAATTCTCAGTTTCAATTTCTAGTCTAGTAAGTATCAGTAGAGATGTTGCCCACATAAACAAAAGCTCTTTAGGGTCTAATTTTTAAGGAGCAGGGGGTGGCACTGTGGCACAGCAGATTAAAGCCCCAGCCTGCAGCACTGGTATCCTGTATGAGTGCTGGTTTGAGTCCCAGCTGCTACATTTGTGATCCAGATCCCTGCTAATGTGCCTGGGAAAGCAGTGGAGGATGACCCAAGTGCTTGAGCCCCTGAACCCACATGGGAAATCCAAAAGAAGCTCTTGACTTCTAGCTTTGGATCGGCTCAGCTCCAGCCATTGCGGCCATTTGGGGAGCTAATCAGCAGTTGGAAGGCCTCTCTCTCTCTCTCTCTCTCTCTCTCTCTCTCTCCCTCTCTCTCTCCAACTCTATATCTCAAATAAAAAATTAAGTAAATAAATAAATCTTTAAAAGAGAAAGAGTAATGGGGTTCTGAGACCAAAGTTTGGGGACCACCATTTAAAGGCATTCACTCTATTTCTCATGGCCTCCCATCCCCCGTGGGTGATGAGTTTATCTTCCAGGAAAGTGTGTGTTGAAAGAGTACTGACCTTTGAGAAAGATATCACCCCCTGAGAGTTAAACATGTCCTTGGATATACCTTACTACTGCCCTACTAGAGACTTGGAGTACTTGCTTCTCTGGTGTCTGATAATTAGAAACACTCAGCCCATCAGACATGAGAAATATCTTCATGAAGGTACAAGGGTTTGGGTTTCTTTCCAATTTCTAAGGAATACACTTTTGCCTTATTGCCTGAAGGTTTTCTTTTTTCTTTCTTTCTTTCTTTCTTTTTTTTTTTTTTTTTTGAGATTCAAAAATAAATTTTTATTTATTTATTTATTTTTAAAGCATGATTCATTTAAGTCAAAGACCACCTGGTGGAGTAGCCAGGATGGGGGCTCCAAACGAGGCAAAACCTGAAGGGGCTGGTGGTAGTGGGGTTTTTAAGCGCAATTTTTGGGGGAGGAACTGACACTCATTAGTTAAAAGTCGGAGACAAAACCCATCAAAACACCTGATTTGTAATCTTATTTGCCCTGTCTGGCTTGCTCATGATAAAGCAAAAAGCCATCAAAAGGTTGGGATAGGTAACTTGTTTTCACAATTCAGGAGGATGAAATGGCCACTCCCTTGCTATTCTCAAGATAAGATTGGAAGCTCTCAAGGAGTGGGGTAGGCACTTTTGACCTAGCTAAGGATAACTCGGGGAAAACAAGCATTTTGCACCCTCAGTTTCCACCACGACCAACCTGACTGCCTATTAACATGCCTGACTCCACACATTCCCTTCCCCAGAAGAATGGACCCTAACTTCTGTTAGGAGATACGGGACGATGACCGCTCTGGCTTCTTCAAGCTGAGAAGGGGCAGCATAGGGAATGGCAATCAAGACAGGGTCCAGCAGGAGGTCACTTCTTGAGGGACACGCAGTGCCAGCTGGCAGAAACTACTTCCATCTGAGGTTTCACATGCCTGGCCATCTAGAATTTCACAGTTTCAAGTCTGGAGAAAACGAATCTAACATGCAGATTAAATACACAGGGTCTAAAACAAAGGACAGAGTCATTATTAGAGGACCTAAGAAAGTTTTTATTTGTTTGTTTTTGAAAGTCAGTGTTAGAGAGATCTATCCGTTGGTTCATGCCAGCACTGGGCCAGGCTGAAGCTAAGAGCCAGGAGCTTCATCCAAGTCTCCCACATGGATGGCAGAGGCTCAAGTACTTGGTCCAGCTTCTGCTGCTTTTCCTAGGCCATTAGCAGGGAGCTGGATTGGAAGTGGAGCAACCGGGACACAAATCAGCATTCATATGGGATGCCAGCGGCAGCTTTCCCTGCTATACCAAAACTCCAGACAACTTGCCCAAAGTTCTAACACAGTGTTTATGATCCACAAACTTAGCTCCCGCAATAATGGTGTCTTTAAACAGTCAGACTTGCCACTATAGATTTTTACTGTTTATAAAGTGCTATGTAAGTGAAATATTTGGTTTTAGAGAAAATAAAGAAGCATAGGCAGTTGATTTCATGAGATTTCCTATGTTCTTTGATATGCATTCAGATAAATTCCCTTAGAACCAATGAAACTATTGCCTCTCTGTTCAAACACATGTGGCTATAAAGCATTGGCTAAGAAATCTTTCAAATGTCTTCTGTTAATATTCAGAAAAGACTTAGCCCTTTTGTGAAATGAAAGAGAATGAAAGTACTCTATAGGAAACTTTAGGATATGACTGCAACCAGAGCTCAGAGCAAGTTTTAGTTGAGATTATTAATAAATCGGCCGGCGCCACGGCTCACTAGGCTAATCCTCTGCCTTGCGGTGCTGGCACACCGGGTTCTAGTCCCGGTCGGGGCGCCGGATTCTGTCCCGGTTGCCCCTCTTCCAGGCCAGCTCTCTGCTGTGGCCAGGGAGTGCAGTGGAGGATGGCCCAAGTGCTTGGGCCCTGCACCCCATGGGAGACCAGGATAAGTACCTGGCTCCTGCCATCGGATCAGCGCGGTGCGCCGGCTGCAGCACACCAGCCGCGGCGGCCATTGGAGGGTGAACCAACAGCAAAGGAAGACCTTTCTCTCTGTCTGTCTCTCTCTCACTGTCCACTCTGCCTATCAAAAAATAAAAAATAAATAAATAAATAAATAAAAAGATTACTAATAAATCACAAGCCATTAAGACAGTCAGTATAACTCTGTGATTTGGAAAACCTAAAATTCTAAACAGATTTTACTCGAAGTATCAGTCTAAAGCCAGTACATTTTCTGAGAAACTACCATGTGCTACTACGCAGGACAACTAAGCATCCACAGCCCGTATCTTCACTTGGACCAACTCATTTCTGTATCAGGATATCATAGCATGACACGTTAAAATAGAAAAGTATCGTGGAGGGCAAGAATAGCAGAGGAAAAGAAGGCAAGACGGGGAATAGGAGGAGAAAATTTGGTGCACTGCGCCTTTGTCTTAATTTGGGTTGCTATAAGAAAATACCACACACTGGGTAGTTTGTAAACAACAGAAATTTATTTATCACAGTTCTGAAGCTGAGAAGCTCAAGATCATGTCCAAGGTGCCTGCAGATTTGGTATCTGGGGAGGCCCTGAGTTCTGGTTCATAGATGATGCCTCTCACTGTGTCTTCACATAATGGAAAAGAAAATTCCCTTGGGCCCATTTCATAAGGGCACTCACCCATTCATGAGGACACACCTTCCAAAGGCCCTCTTGCTACTACCATCACCTTGAGTGTTAAGATTTCAACATATGAGTTAGGGTAGAACACAAATATTTAGACATGGTAGCACCTTTAAATTTTTTTTTTAATATTTCAACCCAATCTCTTCTTGCTCATGTGGCTTTTGAGAAGTCAGATACAATTCTTATCTTTAAAATTTATTTGAGAGGCAGAGAGTGACAGACAAAGCTCCCACCTGCAGGTTCACCCTAAATAGCCACCTGGCTCTTGGCCAGGTTGAAGCCAGGAGCCCAGAACTCAATCCAGGGACTGAAATCCAAGTACTCTGATACAGGATACAGACATCCCAACTGGCATCTTAACCATACACCCAGCCTAACATCTTTTAATATTCATTTATTCTTCCTGAATAAAATTTCAGCCTTCTGGGGATTGGCATTTAGTGCAGAAGCTAAAATGTCAGTTGGGATGCTCATATCCCATATCCAAGTACCTGGGTTTGAGTCTTGGCTCCACTTCTAATTCCAGCTTCCTACTAATGTGCACTCTGGAAGACAGAGGTGATAGCTCAAGTATGTGGGTCACTGCCACCCACATGGGAGACCTAGATTTAGTTCCAGGCTCCTGGCTTTGACCTGACCCAACTCTGGCTGCTACAAGCATTTGAGGAGTAAACTAGCAAATCTCTGTCTGACTGTCTCTGTCTCTGCCTTTCAAATGAAATGAAAATAAATAAAATTTAGGGGGAAATCACTTTTCCTTAAACCCAAATCTGCTATTCTTGGTAATTCCTGAAAATTTTCAAGTATTTACAATCTACTTTGTCTCTGGTCTGAAGTTGAGACTCTCTGGCTAATGATAATACATTATTTATGAAATGGCTAGAGAAGTACTGAAAAAAAACAAGAGACCTTGAGTCTAAACTCTTTCCTGTCACTTACTACTGTGTGATCACTGGACTTCTCTAAGCTGCATCTTACTCATCTAAACAGCGCTGATAATCATATCTCCCCTTCCTTAGGGAGTTTCCACAAGGACTGCATAATAAGATGAAAGTGCAAGTACATTGTAAACTATCAAGAACTGCTCAATTGAAATATGTTATTATTCACTCCCACAAGGCTACAAAAATTAAGCCTACTTTGAGTTTTTGCATCTGAGTAATTTTTTCTGATGAACTCCCAAAATAAAGAAGATGGCAGCTAGAGAACTCTTATTGTGTTTTGACTTTTTTCTATCTTTTCAGTAGGAAACCACTGGTTGTTTAGTACCCACATGGTGGTTGTTGTGGGTTTTTTTTTGTTTTTTGTTTTTTGGGTTTTTTTTTTGACAGGCAGAGTGGACAGTGAGAGAGAGAGACAGAGAGAAAGGTCTTCCTTTGCTGTTGGTTCACCCTCCAATGGCCGCTGCGGCCAGCGCGGTGCGCTAATCCGATGGCAGGAGCCAGGTACTTATCCTGGTCTCCCATGGGGTGCAGGGCCCAAGCACTTGGGCCATCCTCCACTGCACTCCCTGGCCACAGCAGAGAGCTGGCCTGGAAGAGGGGCAACCGGGACAGAATCCGGCACCCCAACCGGGACTAGAACCCGGTGTGCCAGCACCGCAAGGCAGAGGATTAGCCTAGTGAGCCGCGGCGCCGGCCTCCCACATGGTTTTGCTCTTTCTCTAGCAGTCTTGTCCCTGACGCCTTGCCTCATCCTGCCTGCTAACAAGATCCTCTCAGTGTCTGTTATCAACGAGTAGTTCCTGGCCCCTGGTCTCCACCTTCCACCGGAGCTGTCAGCCAAGAGTCCTGCCTAAGGTCCAGCTGACTCCTTCCAGAGAGAAAATACTTCATCTGTTCCCCTTAAACAGCCCATGTGCAAAGAAACAGGATTTATAGCACAGATGTCAAAGCAACCAATTTCAGTGCAATATGAGTTTCTGCCACTTTCCGTGCAGTAGGATATGCTGCATTCCTAGACAATCACCCTTTCTCCACTTAGGCAGTTACTGCTCCTGCTATTCAGTTAACACTTGATATGCGTCTGTGGAAAACATTGTAGCCCTGTCCCTGATCCCACCTGCTGAGTGGGTTATGTGATCTGCTTCCAAGCTCCTCCACCACCCACTGCCTTTGCACCATCCAGCTTCTCCTGGAGTGCCACCATAACCACCCGGAAGTTCAGGGCTTGAGAGTTGCACTAAGCTTATGAGCAGTGTCCTCATGAGAGAGTAGATGTGTAGGCAGAAGCTGGGCACTCATCCTAGGGAGACAGCAGAGACAACTCATGTACTAATTAAGAATTTGATGCTCTCTAAGGCTTTTCTGATTCAGAGGCTATGATTTCCCGCTATGCCCCCAGCTTCCTGGTTTGCTATTCCTTAAGCTAGGCTTGAAGTGGCTCAACTTTTTGTTTTGTTTTGTTTACTTTTTAAAACTTGTGGTAATGGGGAAATAGGCATTTGGTGTAGTGGTTAAGATGCCACTTAGGGTGCCCACACCCCATACCAGAGTACCTGAGTTCAAGTCCCTGCTCCACTTCAGATTCTAGCTTCCTGCTGATGCATCCCCTGGGAGGCAGCTGGTGATGACTCAGATACTTCCCCCTGGCCACCAATGTGAGATACCTGTACTGAGTTCCTGGCTTCCAGCTTCAGCCTAGCACAGTTGTAGGCATTTGGGGAATGAACTAGCAGATGAAAGATCTCTCTCTCTGTCTTTCTTTCTGCCTTTCAAATAAAAATTTTTTAAAATTGTAAAACATATATAGTATAAAATTTGCCATTTTAGCCATTTCTAAGAGTACAATTCAATAACATTAAATTACATTCACAATATTGTGACACTATCACCACTATTTCTGAAAATTTTAATCACCCCTTTAAAAATAACTTCCCATTTCTCCTTCCTCCTAGTATCTCTATTTCTGTCTCTGAATTTGTCTATTCTAGATAATTCATTTCAGTGGAATTACACGATATTTGTACTTTGTCTCTAACTGGTTCCACTTAGCATGTTTTCATCTATACTGTGACATGTGTCAGAGCTTCAGTACTATTTTGGCTAAATAATATTTAATCATACATACCATATTTTGTTTGTCCATTCATCTATTGATTCAATTTTATTTTTCAAAGATTTACTTCTGGGGCTGGCACTGTAGCATAGTGGGTAAAGCCACCATCTGCAGTGCCAGCATCCTGTATGGGCACCAGTTCAAGTCCCAGCTACTCTACTTCCAATCCAGCTTCCTGCCAATGTGCCTGCGAAAGCAGCAGAAGATGACCCAAGTCTTTCAGCCCTTGCACCCATGTGGGAGACCAGGAAGACGCTTCTGGCTCCTGGCTTTGGATGGGCCCAGCTCCAGCCATTACGGCCATTTGGGGAGTGAATCACTGGATGGACGACATCTCTCTCTGTCTCTCCCTCTGTGCCTCTCAAATAAATAAATCTTTTTAAAATTATCTTTATTTATTTATTTGAGAGGCATAGGCAGAGAGAGAAAGAAAGATGTCTTTCATACTCTAGTTCACTCTCCAAATAGCTGCAATGAGCGGAGCTGGGCCAATCTGAAGCAAGGAGCCAGGAGCTACCTCCATGTCTCCCATGTGGGTGCAGGGACCAAGCACTTAGGCCATCTTCCACTGCTTTCCCAGGGCATAAACAGAGAGCTGGATTGGAAGAGTAGAAGCTGGGACAAGAACCAGGACATGAGCCCATATGGGATGCTGGCACCACAGGCAGAGGCTTCAACTACTAAGCCATAGCACCAGCCCCTGATTCAATTTTATTTTAACATTCCTGTAATAGAAGCAAGGTTTGAGCCTAAGAACATCTATCTACTGATTGGATAACTTGAAGATGACAAAAGACAAAATCCTTCTAAATGTGACGGAGTTTCTCAGACTTCACCTGGAACATAAAGAATATATCATTAATGGTATTAACCCCAGGTTCACTTGATTTTTTCCTTACTTGCTTGCACAGAACTTAAGTACCTTGTTAAGTAGTTCCCTCTGCCCACCTTTCCACCACATGTACTTTTGAGGAGTCCCCAATGAGCAGTGGGGATCTTAAATTGCCTTATATATTTTGTCTTTAAGCAAATTTTATTTAATATCAATTCTTTTTTAACTTTTATTTAATAAATATAAATTTCCAATGTACAACATTTGGATTATAACGGCTTTTCCCCCCCCATAACCTCCCTCCTACCTGCAACCATCCCATCTCCCACTCCCTCTTCCATCCCATTCATATCAAGATTCATTTTCAATTATCTTTATATACAGAAGATCAATTTAGTATATACTAAGTAAAGATTTCAACAGTTTGCACCCACACAGAAACACAGTATAAGGAACTATTTGAGTACTAGTTATACCATTAATTCACATAATACAACACATTAAGGACAGAGATCCCACATGGGGAGTAAGTGCACAGTGACTCCTGTTGTTGATTTAACAATTGACACTCTTATTTTTGTCGTCAGTAATCACCCGAGGCTCTTGTCATGAGCTGCCAAGGCTACGGAAGCCTCTTGAGTTCACCGACTCTAATCTTATTTAGACAAGGCCATAGTCAAAGTGGAAGTTCTCTCCTCCCTTCAGAGAAAGGTACCTGTTTCTTTGATGGCCTGTTCTTTCCGCTGGGATCTCACTCACAGAGATCTTTCATTTAGGTTTTTTTTTTTTTTTTTTTTTTATGACTGTCCTGCTTTTCACTGATCTGAGCCAGATACAGCAGCCTCTCACCTCGCATCTGCTGGGTATCTGTTGGCTAGCCATCACTGTTTTCTATGAAAAATCCATTGTCTCCATATCCTTAAGTCACCTCCATAGCTGCTGAGAGCTACTGTTGCCTGCTGTAATGACATTCTGGAGTTCTGAAGTTGAGTTACACTGTGTGAAAGGTGACTGGCAATGCTGGCTGCGGGCCCAGTGTATTTTACAGATATTTTAGTGAAACAGTGGTAGATGCCCCTCCACTCCCATGTCGGTGGTGGTGTTAAAGGTCAAGTTCCTGCAGGAATTCTTCCCTCAGGGTGGGGCCTCTCTCACAGGTGCTTCTGTCCCTGCAAATTAGCCTCAGGCCTCCCACCCTCCATTTCTTTAGATATGTCTGAATCGCAGATTAAGCTCAAATTGGAACTCCTGTTACATAAAGAATCTAAGTGTACGTGATGAAACTCCAAATTAACATCTACCAGGAATATGATTCCTTTGGGGAAGACACATTATTAATTAGTATAAACTGGTATTTTCCCACACATCTTGTTTCCTCTTCACAGGAGGCCACTTCTTTTTTGAAATACCTACTTTTTGTAGGTTTCAGTCTTCCAAAGATTCTCTTCAAGTTTCCCACAATCATAAACTAGATCTCAGGTTTATTTCCCCTAGAATTTAAAAAAAAAAAAAAAAAATCTGGCCTATGACAACTGATTCGTCACCACCAGAGGGAGATACTCTTTTCTTAGTCCTTTCTTTCTTCAAGTTCTGTTCTGGATCCAGTGACATACTGTTGCCCAAAGAGGATGCTTTAGACCCAACTCTGAGCCTCTCCCTTATCCTTATTTGGTCTAACAGCTCCTACCGTTCTGAGGCCTCTAAAGCTCAAATGTTCTCCCCACCCTATGACTTTGATCTAGTGATTGAGACAACAGCATTACCTGGGGCTCCAGCAAACTTTCACTTATTGCTTAGATGCAAAGACCTGATACCAAACAATGGGGTAGTACTCATGCATTCTTGACCTTGGCTTTCTGATGACATTGGATGGATTTGTTGCTTAAAAATTGAGAGAGGTTTCTCTCTCAACTTTTAAGCAACAAATCCTATATACATATGATATATATAGATCAAATATATATATGATATATATTAGACTTCATATATATATAAGCAGAATGATCACTTTAAAAACAACTATAATTCTTTTATAAAAATGCCTACATATCAGAGTGCCTGGGTTCTTTTTTTTTTTTTTTTTTTTGGACAGGCAGAGTAGACAGTGAGAGAGAGACAGAGAGAAAGGTCTTCCTTTTGCCATTGGTTCACCCTCCAATGGCCGCTGCGGCCGGTGCGCTGAGGCCGGCACATCGCGTTGATCCGAAGGCAGGAGCCAGGTGCTTCTCCTGGTCTCCCATGGGGTGTAGGGCCCAAGCACTCGGACCATCCTCCACTGCACTCCCGGGCCATAGCAGAGGGCTGGCCTGGAAGAAGGGCAACCAGGACAGAATCCGGCGCCCCGACAGGGACTAGAACCTGGTGTGCCGGTGCCGCAAGGCGGAGGATTAGCCTATTATTAGCCTATTGAACCACGGCGCCTGCCTTTTTTTTTTTTTTTTAATTTTTATTTAATGAATACATTTTTAAAATTTTTTTTAAATATTTATTTATTGTACTTGAAAGTCACAGTTACAGAGAGAGAGAAGAGAGAAGAGAGAGAGAGAGAGAGAGAGAAGTCTTCATCCAATGGTTCAATGTCCAAGTCTCCCACGTGGGTGGCAAGGGCCCAAGCACTTGGGCCATCTTCTGCTGCTTTCACAGGAGTATTAGCAGGAAGCTGCATCAGAATTGGAGCAACCAGGACTTGAACGGGCACTCTGCGGTGGGTTGCTGGGTGTCACAAGTGGTGGCTCAATCTGCTGTACCACAATGGCAGTCCCAAGAGCTGTCCTTTCTGACTAGGCTGTCTTGGCTACCATCTTGAGCTCTTTTGTTCCAGAAATGAAGGCCCCTATACCAGCCGTCATGTTGCTGGTAGCCAGTGCTACAGGAGAACTAGGAAAGACAGCATCATATATTGGAGTAGAAATACAGAAAATGTCATAGGACATACAGATGAGTAGCATGAGATATTTTACTGTCAGTTAACATATTTCTTGAACATAGATTCTGAATAAGGCCCATATAGGTAGGAAACGCATATAGAAGCTTTTTTGGGGAAAAGTTTTCATACATGATCTTATGGTGATATCAGGGTTTGAAACTCCTAGAATATTCATAAAACTTAACTTGTCCCTACCCAGGCTGAGTGGAGAGAAGAAGTGAAAAAGCACTTTGAAAAGATCAAAAGTGAAGGAACGTGCATACACCGATTGGATGAAGAACTCATTCGAAGGCGCAGAGAAGAGCTCAGGTCAGCTGGTCCATCCTGCTCTGCCTCTCATCCCCACCCCACCCCGCCCACGCAGGGTCTTCAGAGGGGACCAGGAGCCTCTCTGTGAATCAGCATTGCACTCCCTGCATGCCCTTCACCTCAGCTTTTGTTGTGCTCTTTCACGGTGCCCTGAAAGTTAGCCCTCCTTCATATCTCTTTCTAACCCTCTCCCACAATCCTGCTCTCCCCCTTTACTAAATCTGCGACCATAGTTCCTGGAGCAATGCTGTTTGTTCTGTCAGCCACTGGCCCAGATGCCACAGAGGCCAGATGTGCGTAAGATTTAGTCCCTGGCTTTGAGGTGCTTGGAATTCAGGAAGGGGCACAACACGGCTTATAGACAACCACTGTCTTAATCTGATTGGGCTGCTGTGAGGGTATTTCAAAAAGCTCATGGAAAATGGAATTAAAAGATAAATTCGTTTTGGAGTGCAAAAAATTTCAAACTCATGCATAGGTTTTTCATAATATGTGTACTTTTTAAAGTACCCTTCTATAACAAATACTATAAACTGGGTGGTTAGAAACAACAGATGGGGCCGGTGCTGTGGCGCAGTAGGTTAATCCTCCTCCTGCAGTGCCGGCATCCCATATGGGCACTGGTTCTAGTCCCAGCTGCTCCTCTTCCCATCCAGCTCTCTGCTGTGGCCTGGGAAAGCAGTGGAAGATGGCCCAAGTTCTTGGGCCCCTGTACCTGTGTGGGAGACCCAGAGGAAGCTCCAGGCTCCTGGCTTCAGATCGGCATAGTTCCGGCCGTTGCAGCTATTTGGGGAGTGAACCAGCGGACGGAAGACCTTTCTCTGTCTCTCCTTCTCACTATCTGTAACTCTACCTCTCAAATTAAAAAAAGAAAAAAAAAAAGAAACAACAGAAATTTATTTCTCACATTTCTGGAGGCTGGAAAGTCCAAGGTGGAGGCACCAATAGATGTGGTGTCTGATGAGGGCCCAGTCCTCATGGATGGCACCCTCTGTCCTCACACAAACAGGCGAAAGGACTCCCTCCAGCCTCCTTCAGGCACCCAATAATCCAATCAGAGCCATTGTGACCAGAGCATCTCCCAAAAGTCCCACCTCTTGATATCACCACCTAGGGTGTAACTGGGGGAACACAAACATTCAGACCATAGCAACCACCATGTCTGACATGATCTGTGCCAGGGATATACATAAATGAGTGATGATATTGGTCTTAACTGCATATTTCCATTGACACATGAGTACACGATACTGCATTCTTACTAAGATAGTGCCAGTACCACACAGATAAGGGCTACAAATTATGCACAAGTCACATTCAGATTTTATCTGTGACCCTCGTAGCTATTCTGAGTGGCTGAATTGGGCCCTAAAAGATAAGCAGAGTGAAGAGCTTGGATTTCCCATCTCCTGCTCCATCTTGTCTGAGTCACTGCATCAAACAAAGGAGCCTTACAAACGGAGGGCTCTTAGGCAAACGCTTTTCAGACAAACCATCCTGGTTCTCATTTCATTGCAGCTCACCCTTGTTCTCCCCCAGATAGGTGGGCTTTGCTGATCCTGTGTCTTCTCTGATAGGCATGCTCTGGATATCCGTGAGCACTATGAGAGGAAGCTGGAGCGGGCCAATAATTTATACATGGAGCTGAGTGCCATCATGCTGCAGCTGGAGATGCGGGAGAAGGAGCTCATTAAGTACGTATGCAGACAGGTGCCTGTGCTTGCCACGTTGAGTCTGCCAGTCAGAGAAACAGACAGCTCTTCCATGTGGCTGCTACTCAGAATCGGCAGCTACTATTTTCATTCGCCCAGAAATCCCTAAAGATGTGCTGTGCAGAGGTCCCTGCCCCCGTGACGGTACAGATGGTCTTGCCACAGAGCTGGTCACAGGGGAACACGCGCTGGGCAGGCATTTGCACTTCACCCTGCAGCACGGCCCCTCATCAGGAGGAGCGCGGCGTGGAGGGGTGGGAGCTCATCACCCCCCAGGGAAGTAAAGTGGCTGCTGAAAGTGGTTTCATGTAATCCTGATGGTGACAGGCAGACCAGGAGTCCTGACCCAAACTGCGGCTCCTGCAAATAGGCGGGACTGTGCAGGGGAAGAGAGTCTGGGCCTGCCTCTCTGAACAGAAGTGCGGGATGAAGTCAGGTTCATTTGAGTTTAGTGCTTTCTTGGCTTGGTTTGGTTTGGTTTTTTAACCTGAATAACAGCCTTGTTTTTCAAGTCACCTGCATTTGAAGTGTGGCCAGAACCTGTGGGTAGAATTAGCCTGTGACAGCATCCTGCCCATCCTTTCTGTCTCCAGTGTCTGAGCTGTGGCTTTTCTCTCTCATTCTGCAGGCGCGAGCAAGCAGTGGAAAAGAAGTACCCTGGGACCTACAAACGACACCCTGTCCGCCCAATAATCCACCCCAATGCCATGGAGAAGCTCATGAAGAGGAAAGGTGTGCCTCACAAGCCTGGCATGCAGACCAAACGGTGAGACACCATGCCCACCTGATCCTCAGATATATGGGAAAACGTTGTCTGATGCTACATTCTCATGTGTTGGCGGGTGCGGCTGGCCCCTTCTGTAGCTCATCATTAGCACACTGACACAACAGAAATAAAACAGTAGGAAGGTAAGAGCATTCCATGAGCTCTAGGAATAGATAGAGCTGAATCTAAATCCTGGCCCTGCCTTCCAGGCTCTGTGACTTGGGCCATGTTGTTTGTTTGTTTGTTTTTGACAGGCAGAGTGGACAGTGAGAGAGAGAGACAGAGAGAAAGGTCTTCCTTTTGCCGTTGGTTCACCCTCCAATGGCCGCTGCGGCCAGCGTGCTGCAGCCGGCACACCGTGTTCATCTGATGGCAGGAGCCAGGTGCTTCTCCTGGTCTCCCATGGGGTGCAGGACCCAAGCACTTGGGCCATCCTCCACTGCACTCCCTGGCCACAGCAGAGAGCTGGCCTGGAAGAGGGGCAACCGGGACAGAATCCGGCGCCCCGACCGGGACTAGAACCCGGTGTGCCGGCGCCACAAGGCAGAGGATTAGCCTATTGAGCCACGGCACCGGCCAAGAGGTCTTCCATCTGCTGTTTCACTCCCCAAATGGCTGTAACAGCCAGAGCTGTGCTGATCTAAAGCAAGGAGCCAGGAGCTTCTTTCAGGTCTCCCGCACTGGTGCAGGGGCCCAAGCACTTGGGCCATCCTCCACTGCCTTCCCAGGCCATAGCAGAGAGCTGGATTGGAAGTGGAGTAGCCGGGACTTGAACTAGCATGCACGTGGGATGCCAGCACTGCAGGTGGCAGCCTCACCCACTATGCCTCAGAGCCAGCCCGTATTTAGGCTCTTTCAATGCCAGTGTCTTCATATTTGAAGTGGTATAATTATAGCACATGAGATTATGAGATTTCTTTAAAATATTTATTAAATTTATTTATTTGAAAGACAAAGTTACAGAGAGACATAGAGAGAGAGAGGAAGAGAGAGGTCTTCCTTCCTCTGGTTTACCCCCAAATGGCTGTAACAGCTGGAGCTGAGCCGATCCAGAGCCAGGAGCCAGGAGCCAGGAGCTTCTTCCAGGTCTCCAACATGGGTGCAGCAGCCCAAGGACTTGGCCATCCTCTGCTGCTCGAAACTGCGCCTATATGGGATGCCGGTATTGCAGACTGGGCTTTAACGCACTGTGACACAGCACCAACCCCATGAGATTTTTTTTTTAATTTTTTATTATTCTTAGGTCACAAATTAATTGATCATAATCCTTGATTTTTGACACAACATTTCATGCATGGCCAACATTTATTTATATATCTAGTTAGTTCTTTTTAATAATGTAATAACTTAATAACACCCAAAACAAAAGCATGAACTTTAATAATTACCTGTATCCAACATTTGAATCCCCTCATTGGACTCCTTCCTGGGATTTCTGTGACGTTTAAACAAAATGATATGTTAAATCATCTATCAAATCATAGGTGCTCCAAAAAATGGGTTTTCAAATAGTTTTAAAAAGATTTCTCTTGGCTGGCGCCATGGCTGAATAGGCTAATCCTCCACCTAGCGGCGCCGGCACACCGGGTTCTAGTCCCGGTCAGGGTGCCGGATTCTGTCCTGGTTGCCCCTCTTCCAGGCCAGCTCTCTGCTGTGGCCCGGGAAGGCAGTGGAGGATGGCCCAAGTGCTTGGGCCCTGCACCCCATGGGAGACCAGGATAAGTACCTGGCTCCTGCCATCGGATCAGCGCGGTGCACCGGCCGCAGCACGCCGGCCACGGTGGCCATTGGAGGGTGAACCAATGGCAAAGGAAGACCTTTCTCTCTGTCTCTCTCTCTCGCTATCCACTCTGCCTGTTTAAAAAAAAAAAAAAAAAAGAAAGAAAGAAAAAGAAAAAAAGGATTGCTCTTTCCCCATTTGATGATGTATTTACTTTTATTTTAATCTTAGAAAAATCTTCCATTCATTTATTACTAAACTCTGTATAGCCTTATTCCTCCAAATAACAGAATCAGCGCTATCCTAGCTGAGTTAATGTAAAGGAAAGGAATATCCTTCAACCTGGAGTGCAGGATCAACAGTGAGACTCAAGATAAATACAGTAAGAATAAAGGTCATGAGAAAACACATTTAGGGTTTACACCTAAGCCACCATCTGCAGTGCCAGCATCCCATATGGGTACCAGTTCATGTTCTGGCTCCTCCACTTCCCATCCAGCTCTCTGCCAAGGCGCCTGGGAAAGTAGTGGAAGATGGCCCAAGTCCTTGGGCCCCTGCACACATCAGGGAGACTGGATTCTAGTTTCCTGGCTTCCATCTAGCCCAGCCCTGGATGTTGTGGCTATCTGGGGAGTGAACCAGAAGATGGAAGATCTTTCTCTCCCTCTTTATCTCTCTGTAACTCTGGCTTTCAAATAAATAGATAAATATTTTTCAAAAAAAGAAAATACATTTACAGTAAGGCTGTCAGAGTGATAACCATTCTACCATAGCATGACTAATATAAATATAAACTTCCACTGAGGTTAGATTAATTCCAATTTTGCCTTTACTTACTGCCCCTGGCCATGTTATGGTCAGGTCCTGAGATGGTATTTTTGGATTGCACCTGGTACAACTCTTAGAGGACTCCCAAATATGTCTTTTATTTTGTTGTACTAATGAGGGACAGAGTCACCCACTGGCTCCTCCCTGCAGTCTACCTACCAGTAAAACCAAGATTCTGTAGGCATTGTGGCACAGCTGTTTAAGCCACCACTTGGGATGCCCATTTCCCATAACGGAGTGGCTGGGATTGAGTCCCACCTTCATTTCCGATCCAGCTTCTTTCTAACATACACCCTGAGAGGCCACAGATGATGTCTCAAGTACTTGAGTCCCTGCCATCCCTGTGGGAGACCTGGATTGAATTTTTTTTAAGATTTTATTTATTTATTTGAGACAGAGTTACAGACAGTGAGAGGGAGAGACAGAGAGAAAGATCTTCCTTCCGTTGGTTCACTCCCAAAATGGCCACAATGGCCGGAACTGCGCCGATCCGAAGCCAGGAGCGAGGAGCTTCCTCCATGTCTCCCATGCGGGTGCAGGGGCCCAAGCACTTGAGCCATCTTCTACTGCTTTCCTGGGCCACAGCAGAGAGCTGGACTGGAAGAGGAGCAGCCAGGACTCGAACCAGCGACCATATGGGATGCTGGCACCACAGGCAGAGGATTAACCAACTGCACCACAGCTCTGCCCCCCTGGATTGAATTCTTATTTTTTGTTTTTTTTGTTTTTGTTTTTCTTTGTTTTGTTT
Organism: Oryctolagus cuniculus; assembly: GCF_964237555.1. Classification (NCBI taxonomy): domain Eukaryota; kingdom Metazoa; phylum Chordata; class Mammalia; order Lagomorpha; family Leporidae; genus Oryctolagus; species Oryctolagus cuniculus. The sequence continues at coordinate 95,153,513 of NC_091435.1, forward strand.
TAAGATTTATTTATTTACTTGAAAGTCAGAGTTACACAGAGAGAGAAAGAGAAGCAGAGAGAAAGAGAGAGAGAGGTCTTCCATCCTCTGGTTTACTCCCCAGTTGGCTACAATGGCCAGAGCCGCGCCTATCCAAAGCCAGGAGCCAGGAGCTTCTTCTGGGTCTCCCACACGAGTGCAGGAGACCATGAACTTGAACCATCTTCTATTGCTTTCCCAGGCCATAGCAGAGAGCTGGATCAGAAGTGGAGCAGCCGGAACTCAAACAGGCGCCCATATGGGAAGCCAGCACTGCAGGCAGCAGCTTTAACCCACTATGCCAGCCCCATGTTTTTAAGATCTATTTATTTATTTGAAAGTTGGAGTTACAGAAAGAGAGAGAGAGAGAGAGAGAGAGGTCTTCTATCTGTTGGTTTACTCCCCTGAGCCAGGCCAGAGCCAGGAGCTTCATCTGGGTCTCCCATGTGGGTGGCAGGAGCCCAAGCACGTGGGCCATCTTCCACTGCTTTTCCCATGCTGTTAGCAGGAAGCTGGATCAGAGGTGGGGCAGCCAGGACTTAAAAAGGTGCAGATATGGGATGCTGGTGCTGCAGCTGGCGGCTTTACCCACTATGCCACAATGTCAACCCCTAGATTGAGTCTTTGCCTCCTGGCTTTGGCCTCACTCAGCCCTGCAAGTTGTGGCAATTTGGAAATTAAGTCAGTGGGTAGAAGGTCGGTCTCTCTCTCTCTCTCTCTCTCTATCTCTGCCATTCAAATAAATAAACCTTCAAAAGTAGAAGAGTACTACAGTCGGCCCTCCTTCCATATCCATGGGTTCTATATCAACAGAGTCTACCAAATGCAGATAGAAAATCTTAGGAGAAAAATATTGCATTTGGACTGGACATGTACAGACTGATTTTCTTGTCATTATTCCCTAAACACTATAGCAACAGCTACTTAAATAGTATTTCCCTCACCTTAGAGTTTGCTAGAATCATAGGCTATAAGGCCACACCCCAGACTGACAGAATCAAAATCATCTTAACAACTCTTTATTCACAACAAACATCCAGGTTTGTGCTCTGACTACTGACTAGACCGGGCTGGAAGTTAGGAGAGCCTTCCTGTCTGGATTCTACCGCTGAGGAGCCGTGAAGCCATAGCCACACTGGCTTTGGGTTCCCTGTGACATACAGTGGAGGTGGGGCTGTATCTGTGGTCCCCAAGCAAGGCCTGGGATCCCTGAGGGCTTACACGGAGATGTCGTGGAGGCTGCCGTCTGCCGTGGGATTAGGAGGTTAAGGAGAGGGAGCCCTGTAGGGAGGCGCTCTCCCCACACACCATCCCTCTGACCTTAACAAGTTCTTCTATTCTGTTCTATTTACTGGTTTTTGGTTTTTGTTTTTTTCATAATAATCCATTTGGGAGAAGGATTCTGTTGTTAAAAAACAAAAGTTTGGATCTCCAGCTCTAAAATCTCCAGTTTATTTTTATCTGTCTGGTCCCAAAGAAAGGTGAGGTGACTCCCTGGCAGGAAGGAAGTGGCAGTACTTCCATGGCACTCTGCCATGAGTCACTTCATCAGCTCAGAAACCTCGTACTGTTTGCCTCTAGTCTTTGGAGCCAGTGTGGGCAAGTTGAGCTTCAGGCTTCTGGCTTCTTCCTGTACATGATCTTCGTGGCTAGCCCAGTGGGCAATAGGAAATGGAGCTATAAGAGGACCTCCTCCCTTTACGACCAAACTAGATTGCCAGCGTCACTCCTCATTAGCCTTCTCTTACCACCCCGGTGCATCCTCCTGGGCTCTCTACTTTATCCTCCCTTCCAAGACCCTTCCCTTCCTTTCCCTTCTTTCAAGACTTATGGAGCAGGGTTCCTTGATCCGGTCCTTCACACACAATAACGAGACCCTCGGGGAGGCCATGTCTAGGCCCAAACCCCTGAACTTAGCCTCTTGGGTGATTAACTTGAAGTTTCCTTCTCTGGTTCTAGACCTCTTTACTCTGTGATTCCTTGGAGATCTTCCCAGATTCATCATCTGACATTGCTTAAGGTGGTCAAATACCCATACCCCACCTTGACATACTGGCACCAAATTGACAGCTAGGACTGTGGGGAAGAGATCAAGAAGCCTGTGCAGGGGCTGGTGTTGTGGTATAGCAGATCAAGCCAACACCTGTGATCCTACATTTCATATAGTCGTTGATTTTTGTCCCAGCTTCTCTACTTCCTATCCAGCTCCATGCTAATGGCCTGGGAAAACAGCAGAGGATGGCTCAAGTGCTAGGGCCATTACCACCTATGTAGAAAACCTGGATGAAACTCTTGGCTCCTGGCTTTGTCCTAGCCCACCCCTGGCCATTGCAGCCATTTGGGGAGTGAACCAGTGGATAGAAGATCTCTCTCTCTCTGTAATTCTTTCAAATAAATAAATCTTAAAAAAAAAAAAAAAAAAAGAGGGGTCCAGCACTGTGGCACAGCTGTTAACACTGTGGCAGAGGGTTAAACCACCACCTGCAGTGCCAGCATCCTATATGGTGCCAGTTTGTGTCCCAGCTGCTCCACTCCTGATCCAGCTCCATGCTAATGCACCTGGGAAAACAACAGGAGATGGCCTGGACCTTTGGGCCCCTGCTATCTACATGGGTGACCAGGAGAAACTCCTGACTCCTGGTGTTAGTTAGCCTGACCCATCCCCTGCCACTGTGGCCATTTGGGGAATGAACCAGAAAATGGAAGATATCTCTCTCTCTCTCGCTCGCTGTCTCTCCGTCTCCCCCCCACCCCCGCTGTAACTCTGCCTTTTAAATAAATAAATACATCTTAAAAAAAAAGAGGAGCTGGCACTGTGGCACAGCAGGTAAAGCCGCCGCCTGCAGTGCCAACATCCCATGAAGGCGCCGGTTTGAGTCCCAGCTGCTCCTCTTCCTATCTAGCTCTCTGCTATGGCCTGGGAAAGCAGTAGAAGATGGCCCAAGTCCTTGGGTCCCTGCACCCGCATGGGAGACCTGAAAGAAGCTCCTGGCTCCTGGCTTCAGATTGGCATAGCTCCTGCCATTGAGGCCAACTGGGGAGTGAACCAACAGATGGAAGACCTCTCTCTCTCTCTCTCTCTCTCTCTCTCTCTCTCTCTTTCTCTCTCTCTCTCTCTGCCTCTCCTTCTCTCTCTGTGTAACTCTTTCATATAAATAAACAAATAAATCTTTTAAAAAAAAAAAAAAAAAGGAAGGAAGGAAGCTAGCTAGCTATAGAGGGGCCAGTGCTGTAGCACAATAAGTTGGCCCATGGTCTATGACACTGGTATCCCTTATTGGGGTGCCAGTTCGAGTACCAGCTTCTTGTCCTGGAATCCAGCTCCCTGCTAATGTGCTTGGGAGGGCAGCAGAAGACGACCCAAGTGCTTGGGCCTCTGCCACTCATGTGGGATACCCAGATGGAGTTCATGGCTCCTGGCTTTGGCCTAGCCCTAGCTGTTGCAGGCATTTGGGGAGTAAACCAGCAGATGGAAGATCTCTCTCGCTCGCTCTCTGTGTGTGTGTGTGTGTGTATGTCTCCTTTTCTCTCTGTCACTCTTTTGAATAAATAATAAGATCTTTTAAAAATAAAGAAAAAGAAAGATAAAAAAGATAGAGAAAGATTTTTAATTCTACCCTGTAGGGAGGGAGGGAAGCACAGAATAAAAAACAAAAGATATAAAGGAAATCTCCCAATAGTGGATATTTAGGTTGTTTCCCCCATCTCACTATTTTAAGCAATAGCATAATATAACATCATCAAACGTATATCTTTGTGCACATCTGTTATCTTCACGGGGTAAATCCCTGTAATTGTGACTGTGCATTCAAGGGGTGTATGTATTTTAAGGCTTGGAATACATTTCTTCAAACTTGAATGTGTGTAATACCAAACCTATTCTTTCTCCAGGCCAGATCTGTTGAGATCTGAAGGTATCCCCAGTGCTGAAGTAGCTCCTACTGCATCCCCCTTGTCTGGAAGTCCCAAAATGTCCACCTCAAGTAGCAAGAGCCGATATCGGAGCAAACCACGGCACCGCCGCGGGAACAGCCGAGGCAGCCACAGTGACTTTGCAGCCATCTTGAAAACCCAGCCAGCCCAGGAGAATTCCCCCCATCCCACCTCCTCCCTGCCGCAAGATGAGTCCCAACACCCTTCTGTCCGTCACCATACTCCTCTGCAGCAGCAATACCAGCAACCCCCTCCTGCCTTGTCTCAGAGCCCCCACCCCAGACTCAATATGCACGGACAGGACATTGCAACCTGCGCCAACAACCTGAGGTATTTTGGCCCAGCAGCCGCCCTGCGGAGCCCCCTCAGCAACCATGCTCAAAGACAGATGCCGGGCTCCAGCCCCGACCTCATCTCCACAGCCATGGCAGCAGACTGCTGGAGAAGCTCTGAGCCGGGCCAGGGCCAGCCTGGCCCCTGGGGCTGCTGTCAGGCTGGCCCATATGACCCTTACCTCCAATGCAGGCCTGAACAGTGTGGGTCCTTAGACACACCCACCGCTGAGCCCGTGGGGAGGAGCCCCAACCTTTCCAAGTCACCAGCACACAATCCCCTCTCGGAAAATGCCCAGGGTCCTGAGAAAAGGGAAGAAAATGAATTTGATGGCTGTGGGTCTGCCTCATCACTTGGCACCCCTCATCACATGACCCCCCCAGTGCTACCTCGAAAAACAAGGCCCCTGCAGAAGGTAAGGTATCACGACAAGGGTAATCTGTGTCATGCCTTCAGAGAATACCAGAGCCTGTCATTTTATGCACGTTATAAAAGGGACATACAAAGGACATGTTTTATAAATGGATGAGATAATAACATAAATAGAAGTCTTTTAAATACTTGCTTTCCACACTGCTTAAGGGAGGGACCAGGGAATACCCTGTGGGAACTGCAGAACCAGGGGAATGATTGAAATGTGTATTACTTTATAGCCAGATAGCCGTACTTGGGGGATGTGTGATCAACACAGTTTGGCAATCGTTACCCTAGAACCCTGGTCCTGAGGAGTGTTGCAGGAAGGAAGGCTCCCGTTATAAAACAAGTTTGAGAACCAGTATTCTCTGTGCCCTCTTGGAGGTTCCTAGTGCACATAAACAAATCACGGGCTTTGAGAAACCCTGTGGTCAGCTTGTTTAATCCAACATTTCCCTCACCTATTTGTGCAGCTTTTTAAAATAACATCTAGTAAGTCCCCTCACAGAATTTACTTTCTGCATGTTATACTTTGGGAAACATGGCCTTTATTAATAAGCATCATGACCCAGCAAGTTTAATAAAGATGAATAAAAATGAAAATATAAAAAAGATGAATAAAAAATAAAAATTAATAAAGATGCCTTTATTAATAAGCATCATGACCTCATGCACTGGCTGCCTGGCACCTCATAGCTGGGAGCCAGTCCACCATTGTGGGAATCAGGCAGATCTTAGTGCAAAGTCAGGTTCTTCCACCTAGTACATGTAGAGACAGAGAGGTCTGCCATCCGATGCAGAGCTGGGCCGATCTGAAACCAGGAGCTTCTTCCAGGTCTCCCACATGTTGGCAGGGGTCCAAGCACTTGCACCATATTCCACTGCTTTCCCAGGAGCATTAGTAGGAGCTGGTTCGGAAGTGCAACAGCCAGGATTTGGACCAGTGATATGGGATGCTGGTACTGCAGATGGCAGCTTAATCCAAATTAAAAAAAATTTTTTTTTAATTTTTAAAAGATTTACAAGTAGTACCCTTATGAATCTTGATTTCCTTGTCCTTAAAATGGGCCTGTAAATGGACTCTGCCTCATGTTGTTATGAAGATTAAATGAGCAAATACATATAAAGCATTTAGAACAGGCCTGACCCGCAACAACCTTCTAAAAATGTGTGTTCATTCGCTAGTGAGTCAGAAAATAAGATTATGGGTGAAAACTGCTTAGAACATGGTAAACACCCACTGGATTCTTTTTTTTTTTTTTTTTTTTTTTTGACAGGCAGAGTGGACAGTGAGAGAGAGAGACAGAGAGAAAGGTCTTCCTTTGCCGTTGGTTCACCCTCCAATGGCCGCCGCGGCTGGCGCGCTGCGGCCGGCGCACCGCGCTGATCCGATGGCAGGAGCCAGGAGCCAGGTGCTTTTCCTGGTCTCCCATGGGGTGCAGGGCCCAAGCACCTGGGCCATCCTCCACTGCACTCCCTGGCCACAGCAGAGGGCTGGCCTGGAAGAGGGGCAACCGGGACAGAATCCGGCGCCCCGACCGGGACTAGAACCCGGTGTGCCGGCGCCGCTAGGCGGAGGATTAGCCTAGTGAGCCGCAGCGCCGGCCCCCACTGGATTCTAAGCCTTGATTCATCTCATCAGTGTTATTCATCTGCAACTAAGTTGAAAGAGTGAAAGGATCTAGATTATCAATGCCATCTTTTTGGTAAACTAGGCATTTGGTAAAAATTAGTGGTAAAAATTTGGTAAAAAATTAGTGAAGCTGAAGGTCGTTGCCTTAGAATTGTATTTCTTCCTCTATAGCTGCTGCTGCTAGTGCCTGAGCATCCCCAGAGGTTACATTGTGTTTCAAGTGATTGCAGCTGATTTGGGTTGATTGATTCTCTACGTCCCCTACCACCATGGCCAGTAACGTGTGGTTTTTGGTTACGACATTATTAGGATATAATGGGCATACCATCAAGTCCTTCCTTTTAAAGTATATAATTCAATGCTTTTATCCCCAGTGTTGTGCAGCCATCACAACCAATTTTAAAGCATTTTCATCACACCAGAAAGAAACCCCACACCCTTTATCAGTTACCCATCCCCAGACTGTCCCAAGGAACGTGGATTTTGGAACCATCCTGATGCCACTTTGATGCCACTTTGGTGCCATCTGTGGGTCTACAGGCCGCAGCCTCAGCCTCATTAGGACTGCTCTTCCCCATTGCAGCTCAGCTTCCCTTTATCAAGATATACTCCCCTGGGTATTCTAGGATGGCACTCATGTCAGCAGACAGGATAACTCCATCTTGTATCTTTCCTGTTCAAAAAAACATATCAGAATACAAATGAGAAAGAGTCATGATGTTTTAGAACTGATTTTTAGATATGTAAATTATCCCCACCCTCAGTAGAGTTACTTGGACCCAGATAGCCACTGCACAAGAGAGCCAAGCATTGTGGTGCTGTGGTTAGAACAGTGCTGTTACATGAAGCTGCTCTTCCCATGCCCTTGTTGTGAGATGAGATCTTTGTAAAAGATGTCATCTTCTTGGTTGGCACACTTACTCAGCCTTCCAGACCAACCAAGGACCTATCGTGAGACCTCATATGTCTCAGCCGGAGCTCCCTTATCCCTGCGAACATGCTGACTCAGTAAAACTGCAGTAGGCACCCCTTTTTTAAAAATGGCAAATAATTACTCTTTATATATATACATATATATATATATATATGTATTTGTGCGGATAAGTATCTCTTTTGTGTGCAGTATTGTATTCATGGTGGCATGAGGAATACAATACAAATACAAGACATGGTCTGACCCTCAAAGAATATATATCTTAGTATCACTATAACATTAGTGAAAAAGTATGTAACAGGGGAGTTGCTGGGCTTTGAAGAACTGAAAGGTCACTTCTTGGTGGAATCTCTAAGACAGAGCTGGGACCACCGGTAGCAATGAGACTTCCCCCAAGACCTCCTCTCCAGCTTCCCTCTCCATCTCACCCTGTCATGGAATATTTGTCTCCCTGAGGGCTCAGATAAAGTCTCACAGAGTTCTGTATGTCTCCCAGGGCCTGCCATAATGAACAACCAGGAAAAGTTGCTAAATGAGTAAATAAGGATATGTATGACTAAAGGTGACACACATCAAGCTACTGCCAAGTGCCTTTTGATGCTAATTAAATCTTTAACAGGTACTGGGGGATAGGGATGAGAGGGAGTGATGTTGAAATAAATTCTTTTCTCCTTGTTCTCCTCAGAGTGGGGATGACTCCTCAGAAGAAGAAGGGGAAGTAGACAGTGAAGTTGAATTTCCACGAAGACAGAGGTAAAACCAACAAACACACGATGGCTTTCAGTGAAATGATGGAATTGGGTTGGCTACACCTGTTCGATCACATGTCACTGCCAGGCCCCTGAGTCCACGTTTCTCCACTGCCACATTTTGGCAGTTGGTTATGCACAGCAGAGCCTGTTCATCAAAATGCACTTCATAGGAACTTCAAGATGAGGAGCATGAGCAGATTCAATTGAAAATGCAGAGGGCCATTTGTAAACAATAGCCATGATGTTCATCAGTAATTTTATCTGTTTACTGCACTTCCCTGTGTGAGCCTATTCAGGCTGCTATTAAAAAAAAAGAAGAAGAAAGAAATGGGTGGCTGAAAACAGAAGTTACTCTCTCACAGTTCTGAAGACTAGTAAGTCCAAGATCAAGGTTGCAGATAATGCAGTTCCTGGTGAGGGCTCTGCCTGGCTTGTACACAGCCACCTTCTCACTGGGCCCTCACATGGTTGGCAGTCAGGGGATTCTCTTTTTGGTAAGGTCCCAGCCTTACCAGATTAGGGTCCCAGCCTGATAACTTCATTTTAACCTTAACTACCTCCTAAAGACCTGTCTCCACATACAGTGACACTGGGGCTTAGGGCCTCAACATAGGAAATGCAGGGGTGGAGGGGCAGACACAGTTCAATTCACAGCATTCCCCATGCCTTGGATTTTATGCAAACCTAAGTATGATTACATTATTTGAGTGTTGAGTCCTCCTTTAACCCAGCCTCAGAAATAGCCTCCAGGGTTACGTGTCTGGCCTCATAGTTAGGATACTGCTTGGGATGCTCATGTCTCATGTTGGAGCACCTGGGCTCTAGTCCTGGCTGTGCTCCTCATCATGGCTTCCTGCGAATGAACACTCTGGGAAGGAGGCAGCAGGTGATGGCTCAAGTAGTTGGGTCCCTGCCACCACATGGAGACCAGAATTAAGTTCCTGGCTCTTGGCTGGGCCCAGCCATTGCAGGTACTCGGGGAAGGAAACAATGGATGAAAGTGCGTCTCTCTCTCTCTTTCTCTCTCTCTCTTTCCCTCTGTCTCTCTCCCTATCTCTCTGCTTCTCAGAAACAAGTACATAAAAATTTTAAAAGGAGATACCTTCTGGCTTAGCTAACAGTAACAAATTTGCTGGCATTCTTAAAGGAAGAGCACCTCCTTTTACTTCTAGAATGAAAGATGCCCCTTCTTAGAAGTGGGAAAGGTAGTTTCCCTCCCAGGAGGCCTTTTCTGCTAATAGACATTCTGTCTTTACAGTGCAAGGCTAAGGCTGTAAGAATCTCCCAGGAGGGTCTGTGCACCTGCCCTCAAACAGGAATTCCCGAAACACTCAAGGGACTCATACACTTTTGGTAGTTTTGGGTGGCTGATGTAAATTCCATTTACGTTTTTACTTCATGATTTTGCTTTTTAAGTCATAATATTCTCCTCCTCTCCCTTCTGGATTACCAGCCTTGAGAACCTGTGCAAGGCCCACTTTCAACTTTTCTTTCCCACAGGGCTTCCTCTATCTGGGCTCTCGCCAGCCTCTTTCCCACTCTTCCCCACCACCTGGCCTGGCCAGCAGAACTGCTCGTACTAAGAAATACAGAAAGGGCAATGGCAGAAGAAACAGTCTTCTTTTTATTATTTGGTTTTAAATTAGTGTAAGCTAACAGCATTCATATTTACTAAGCTACCTGTAAACAATGGGGGAAAAATGAGAATCTTTTGGAAATTCTCTTCTTAGGAGCTTTGACTACAGCCCAGTGTAAACTGGAAGGCGCCAGCAACTGGCTCGGCAGAGCTAGCTGCAGTGAAAGTGCTTCCCAGCTCATTTCAGCAGTTAAAAAGGCACTTAGCCTTCCAGGGTGGCCACACTCCGTGCACACTGGGCACTAGGAAGTGTAGCTGGGGCGGTCTGGGGGCCAGAGAAGGACCCTGATCAGGACATGAGTAGGCCCGGCCCATGCCTTCTCTGACAGGGAGGCTTCGAACAAGCCACTTCCCTTCTCTGGCTCCAGTTTTCTCATTTGGGAAATTAGATCAGAGAATCTCAAAATCTCTCACCGTGAGAATCTATGACAGTCTGAATAAGAAACCTAATTTCACACAAACATCTCGGCACTGCATACATGGACACAGTGTGATTAGACAAGCTGGGTTTTTTCAAAGACCAGTGATAGGCATCAGCTTTGGGTTGTGATGTTTAGTTACACAAACGCATAGCGAAATAAAAAGGGAAATTTAGGTTTCCCTTTTGTGTTAGTCACTGCAGGCTTTACCACGGACTGGGTGGCCCAAACAACAGACTTCTTGTGGTTCTGGAGATTGGGAAGCCCCAGATCAAGACGCCAGCAGATTCGGTTGGCTCTTCCCTGTTTGCTGATGGCCACCTTCCCTCCGTGTCCTCACATGGCCTTCCCTCCATGCATGCAAGTGAAAGACGGAGAGACAGAACTCTTCTTCCTCTTTTTCCCTTAAGATTTACTTACTTATTTTGAAAGTCAGAGTTTCAGAAAGAGAGAGAATGTCTTCCATCCACTGGTTCACTTCCCAAATGGCCAAACCACTAGGGTGAGCCAAGATGAAGCCAGGAATTCCACCGGGGTCTCCCAGCTGGGTGGCAGGGCCCCCAGGACCTGGGCCATCCCCTGCTGCTTTCCCAGGTGCATCTGCAGGGAGCTGGATCTGAAGTGGAGCAGCTGGGCGGTGAGCCTTCGCTCAGACACAAAACATGGGTGCGGCAGGTGGCGGCTTAACCGGCCCAGAAATCTTATAAAGCCACCTGTTTGATGAGGACCGCACTCTGACGGCTTCATTAAATTTCACCTGTGGCAAGCGCTGTCTTGGAACAGACACAGACACCCTGGACGTCAGTGCGGGGAGCGGTGGGCCCACAGCCCCTCCGCACTGCTTGAAAACTAGGTTCTCCTGTGCCCGGGTCTGGGTGGGGGTGGGGGTTCGGGGTCTGGGTGAGGGTGGGGGTTTCAGACAGGAAGGCGGCGGCCCGTGATTAAGTGCCTCTGCCCCTCGCGCCTCCAGGCCCCACCGCTGCATCAGCAGCTGCCAGTCGTACTCCACCTTCAGCTCCGAGAACTTCTCCGTGTCTGACGGAGAGGAGGGAAACACCAGTGACCACTCAAACAGCGCCGAGGAGCCGGCCGGCAGGCTTGAGGGCCGCCTGGCCGAGCAGCTGGACGACCTGCTGTCGCAGACGCCCGAGATCCCCATCGACATCTCCTCACACTCGGACGGCCTCTCGGACAAGGAGTGCGCCGTGCGCCGCGTGAAGACGCAGATGTCCCTGGGCAAGCTGTGCGCCGACGACCGGGGCTACGAGGTGGGCGCTCCCCGGGCCGTGTCCTCGCGGCGCCCTCCCCTCGCGCGCTCCGGCGGCAGAAAATGGGCGGAGGGAGGGCAGCCTCGCCCAAAGGCCGCCACTTCCGGGGCTGATTGCAACCTCACCGGCTCGCGGCCCCACTCCCTTGCGAGGCACGTGAGGGCGGCACGCTCAGGACAGGCGGGATAGCGCAGTGCCTGTAGGCGGAATCCGACCCTGCCCCAGCGTGTGGCCGTCCCTGGGCGCTCCGTAGGGCAGGCTCCTTCTCTGTAGCACGGTGGCGGTGACAGCGCCGGTCTCCCAGGGTTCCTGCGAGGATGAAGTGAGTTACCAGACACAGAGCCCTCGCAGCGGGGCCCAGCACTGCAAACCCGAGAAAAGGGGCGTCGGCGCCCCGCGCCTCTCACAAGCACCGCCCCGGGTCGCGTTTTCCCGCCGCCCCCTCCCGCGAGGCGCGCGGTCCGTGCCCACTGAGTGACCCTGTTTTGTCTTGGCTCTGCAGAACCCGATGCAGTTTGAAGAATCGGACTGTGACTCTTCAGACGGGGAGTGCTCCGACGCCACGGTGAGGACCAACAAACCCTACAGCTCCGCCACCTGGTAACGAAGAAGCAGCCGGTCCTGAAGCCCCCGCGCGCGGCGGTTCACACCCGCCCCACCCCCAGACTCCGCCCACCCTCTCCCCGCTTTTTGCCTGGGAAGGGAGCTGCCCCGTCTTCACTACCCCTAGAAACGAGCTGCAATAACAGGAACATGAGACTTCGCAAATCTCTGGAGAAAAATACCCAAGTGAAATTAAGTCTCACTGAACATTTCAATCAAGAATGGCAGGGATCTATTTTATTGAATATTCTAGCTACTGTAACATTGATATTTATTTTTGACATTTTAACACTTTATACTGTAAAGAGTGAACTATATATGATATATAGAGAGACACAATAATTTCTTGAAAAAAAAAAAAGAAAAACAATGGAAAGAAGTGGAATTTAGGAACAACATCATTTGGAATTTGTGGGCTGGGAGGTACTATTGCTGCTTCAACAGGGGACCAGTTCCTTGGCCATAAGTGGTGGCAGAAGAGCCAGAGCAAGACATACTGAACATTTTAGCTTGTGAAGGACAAAAGAAAGGCAGGTGACTTGTGAACAGATCACGTTCAGTCCAAACAGCTTGTCCAGGTGGAGGATGGACACGATCTAGAGAAGTTGGGTGAACAGATGCTGGCACCCGCGGTCTTTGAGGGCGTGTGCTTCCTGTGGGCGGAAACAAACTGTATGCGGAAGCTGATTTCATTTTCAAGTTTATAAGCAGCATTTGGTAGTGAGGCTTGCAGATAGTCCCTGGCGAATACTCCCCTTGTTAATGCTGTCACTGTCACTACCTTGACCAATGTGTTATCTTGACCAGTGTGTTGATCTTTTAGATTCACGTGCCGCTTTCTTGTAGCTTATGTCCTTTCCACCTGTTAGCCACTTCCTTTAGGAAAAAGGGTTGGGGGGTTCTGAGGAGAAAAGGATAGGGAAAAAGAACATTTGCAACAGTGTTAGAAAAGCATCTGTAGAATTTGTAAAAATATATCCTCAGGAGGGCTCAGTGCTGTCTGCTGGAGTCATTTTGACTCAAGCAGCAGAACAGCCTTTGAAGGCAGCTAGGATGTCCGTCTGTGTCCAAGCCCAAACCCTCCTTTGTTTTTGTTCAATAACGCATTCTGTCCTGAAGCTTTAGTGACTGACTACACTGTCAGAATAAAGGCAAGCTAGGCAGCTTAGAAAAGCAAGCAAACCCTTTCCCAGCACAATAGCGTTTTTGTTAACTACTACTTGCAAAATACATTTTACTTCACTCTGAATCAAAACCGTTCTTGGATAACTGGATTTGGAAATTTGTGGAAAGAACAACTGATGCCAAGCAGGGATTGGAAAGACTTTACATTGTCCCAAGCACGAGGAGGTCCTTCCTGTCTCCAGGGTCACGGACTCAGAAAAGCATCCCAAGGTAACTCCACAGCACCTTGGCTTAAAGGAAAATTTTAACTAGAATTCTCTGTACAAACCCACGTGGACCTCGTTGCTGTCTCTGTCTGCAAGACAGGTCACTGTCAAACGACCTCTGTAGACTTGAAGCTCTGACGGCACATCTTGCTGGAAGTTAGGGGAGACTTGCACATTCAGGTATTAAAGCATTTCCCGTGCAGGTGAACATGTTGCCCCTCCTCCGGGTTCCACTGACCGCATCAGCCAAAAAGGAAAGGCAGGAGGGAGTTGAGAGCAGTTCCTTTCGCTTGTCTGATCCCTCCATTTGTTTACACTTTATGTTGAGACATTGATTTAAAATGTAGTGTCTGTAATTTATAGCATCTAGGTAGGATGAAGGAAAATGTGTAACTTATACAGAGGACAGTATTGTTTGCATTAAATTATTCCATTTTGTATAAATTCTGTAGCTGGACTACATGAATGATCTTAAGTTATGACATTATTATTGTTATTTTATATTATCATTCTCATTTTCTGTAGATCAGAAGGTGTGTTTTACGATGTAACACAATGATTGTGTTTATTGCTAACCATGAATTACAATGGATTTCATGATTTTAATGAAGGAATGAAAATGGAACTGCCATTGGGGAGCTCCCTGGTATTCATCTGAGCTGTAATCCCTAATTTTCTGTGTCCAGCAACAATCATCTGAGGATGTGTGTCCCGCCCTGAAGCCCAGTGAACACATTGTAATTTTGACTTGACCATGAAAGCTCCTAAGCGGGCAGATGACTGAGTGGATGGACAAGTAGTTCAAAAGCTGTATACTTTCCCAAGTTTCCTAAGAATAAAATCATGGGACTACACTGGAAGCAAAAGAGAATTATTTAACACCCTGAAGGGGAGAGACCCAGAGAGTTTCCGCATGGAGCTCCTGGATTGGTTGTGAGAATTGAGTATAGTTTTTGATCTCCTTCCTGCCAAAGCACACAAAACCAATTTTTTCTCTCCTAGTTGGGAGTAGCAGAAAGAGTCAAAAAAGAATACACATATATGCTAATATATGTTAATATACATTTATATAATGTACATGGCATAAATATGTGACATGAAACACCTAGCTGTGTTGTCATCCATAACAAGACTAGAGAAATTCCAGAGGAGACCTGTACCGCTTGAGGATCATAAGGCTGGAAAGCACCTTGGGAGGTCACATTTTCCATCCATACAGATCACGTGTATTGTGGGCATCTCTCTGGTTCATTACTCCTTGGAATGGAGATGCTACAACTCCATATCCTCTTCTGGTCCAACATAAAACACAAGTTTCAGTACACTTGAGTGTGTCCAGTTCTTTCTCACCTTCAGTGGCAACACAGAAGACCTGAGGGTCAATGGTCTGCCTACAAAACCCACCCATTTTAACTCCTAACTTCCATCTGTTTTTTAAAGTTCTCACGTTGGCTATCATGCTAATTCTGCCTTATCTGGATTAACCATATGAGCATGTTAGGTAGTAGAGAGTGTTGAATCTTCAGGCATTCAGTGCATAGCCAAGATCTGAATAAGGTCCACCGGGAGCACAGGTTTTGAATAGCATTGACTAGAGGTGTCAGAGAAGGAAGTATCCTGAGTCAAGGTTAAACGGGGAAAATACCTCCTCTATCCTGGCTTGTCCTTCACTGCCTGCCTCAGGGTGATGGGGAAGAGCTTGACTGGATACCTGTTTCCTTGAGAAGAACTCCACAGGCCTCTGAAGAGTGTGGAATCAAGAGCTCAGGGAATTTAAGAGCTCATTCTTCAGTCCTGTCAAATGCAACAGTGCCCACACTCACTCAGCATTGTTTTTGACTGTCTGCAAGATGAGTTTTGATTTGTGTTGCAGATGGGCATTTGGTTCTGATTTCCATCTCTTTCTAGCTCAGATCTTCCAAATAACAGTTCCTCTCAGAATCGATCAGCACGAGGACTGAGAAGCCTGCATCCACTTTGCGACTGTGAGGGGCTCTGTCACCACCAAAGTTTAGAGCTGACTGCAAGGCTGTGGGGCACTCTTGCTCAGAAGCAGGAAGAAGCTGGCTCTGTTGAGAGATGACTTGGCGTGGCCTGCTTGCAGTTTGCATACTTAAGAACTTTAGAATCAGCCGACCCATACTTCTACAATGAAGGACATATTTAACAGGATTTAACGAGCACTGGACATCTACTTCCACGCCTCATTGTGTTAATTATTACCCTGTCCCACCTCAGGTGATAGATGTGATGGCTTTGGATTTCCCTGGCCCCTCCCCGCTGCGCACCACCATCCTTCCAGTGCACACGCCTCCTTAGCGACCACATGAGTTGCTCTTCTTCTTTCCACACTTTTATATCTCAATCTTTTTTCTTTTTCTTAACACCTTCCTTCTTGAACTTCCTGTTCCAGCTCTCCAGAATAGAATATTTGGAATCCAATTCCCTGCTCCATAGTGTAATGTGTTTGTTTTTCCACTAAGCCAGAAACCAAAATACCACCACAGGCCACCCCAGTCCCAAGCACCCAAGACCAACGTTACTGACTGAGCATCATTTCCTTTCCTGCCGAGCAGACAGCCTCAGAACCTCTCACCTCCCGGCACTGGGGAGAGCAATGAACATTCAGCTGCAGTTGGTGGACAGGGAACTCCATTTCCCATCCCAGCCCTGACCTCATGATTGGTTTCCAAAGGTGGTCTGAGGTCTTGAGTTAGCCCTGATGGGGGAATGACGGGCTCATGCCAGCATCTTCCTTATGGAGTCCACAAAGCTGTCAGGACCACTTCCCTCTACTTTCTGGACTCCAACTCCAACTGATTAATCACCAATCACTGATGAATCGAATTGCAAAATATCTCCTCATTCACATCGCTTATGTTGAACGAATGTGTTCCTCCTTCGCCTTATACAAACAGAACAGTGAGTCCCAGTTACTTGTTTCCACCTTAGAGCCTGTAAAACTAATAGACCAAAAGCAATGTGACATTCTTTACAAGACGACTTGTACTGTCAGTATGAACTCAGTGCCTTTCCAGGAAGCAAGATTTTTCTTTGCTGATTTTGTAGAGCAAACGTGCCAGCATACCTACACCAGTGTTACCGGTCTCACAGACCAGACACATTGGACTTGTATTAGCGGGCTTGTTTGCATGTTACAACTGATACTGCAGACGCCTGTTGAAATCGGGATGAACTAGGCTGCCAGGAGGAGCAATCTTGTGGAACCTGGAATACTTCTCAGGGACAGAGGCAGACGCGGGGAGCTCTGGAATCCCTGCTCTGAGAAACAGGGTGACCCTAACAGAGTTGGGTCAAGGCTTTAGTAACCTGTCAGGTACCCAGTCCAAAGCAGATGGCAAAGCCACTGGAAGGAAGCTTCTGGCAGGACGCCAGGCCTGCTCTCCAGAGCCACTTCACAGCACTCGTCGGGATGCAGGCTCCTGGCCCCAGACTGCTGTCCAGTGACTGGTAGACAGGGTGCCCCAGTGGTTGCAGGGCAGGCGGAACCCAAGCCAGAGTGCTCAAGCCATGAGGAAGATGCCCCATAGTACCCGTATCACTCCAGTGGTGCTCCACCTCCTGAGACCACTTCTCACCCTCCTTGATTCTTTTTTTTTTTTTTTTTTTTTGACAGGCAGAGTGGACAGTGAGAGAGAGACAGAGAGAAAGGTCTTCCTTTGCCGTTGGTTCACCCTCCAATGGCCGCCGCGGCTGGCGCACCGCGCTGATCCGATGGCAGGAGCCAGGTGCTTCTCCTGGTCTCCCATGCGGGTGCAGGGCCCAAGTACTTGGGCCATCCTCCACTGCACTCCCAGGCCACAGCAGAGAGCTGGCCTGGAAGAGGGGCAACCGGGACAGAATCCGGTGCCCCGACCAGGACTAGAACCCAGTGTGCCGGCGCCACAGGCGGAGGATTAGCCTATTGAGCCACTGCGCCAGCCCCTCCTTGATTCTTTATTTTTATTTTTTTTTATTTATTTTTTTTGGACAGGCAGAGTGGACAGTGAGAGAGAGACAGAGAGAAAGGTCTTCCTTTGCTGTTGGTTCACCCTCCAATGGCCGCCGCGGCTGGCGCACCGCGCTGATCCGATGGCAGGAGCCAGGTGCTTCTCCTGGTCTCCCATGGGGTGCAGGGCCCAAGCACTTGGGCCATCCTCCACTGCACTCCCTGGCCACAGCAGAGAGCTGGCCTGGAAGAGGGGCAACAGGGACAGAATCCGGCGCCCCGACCGGGACTAGAACCCGGTGTGCTGGCGCCGCAAGGCGGAGGATTAGCCTGCTGAGCCGCAGCGCCGGCCGATTCTTTATTACAATAATGTGACTTCCTACCATTTGGAGCAAATGAATTTCTTTTTTGTGACTGTCCCAAACTGACCTCCCTCCCCTGTTTCCCTCGTGGTCCCCTGTACTGGGTTCCCATCACCAGTGTTGTCACCCATGATGCTGTGTCTCTTTGTAATATACAGCAATGGGATCAAGAATGACTATCAAAGCAAACAAATGCATGGCGTTGAACAAAATGTGTACCTCACCGTTTGCTGGTCCTGTCTTTCCCTCAGGTACTGCTTGTCCTGAGCGCTGCCCTCCAGGTCTGTCTTCGTCAGAACTTCAGGAAAAGGCAGGCTTCCTAAGCCTGGGTGTCTGCAGCAATGGCGCACAACCACAAAACATAGATAGCTATCATTTTCTTTTGTGATAGCTTCTTCCCAATGCTGTAAAGCCTAGACAGGAAGTCTGCTTCTTCCCTAAGCATTCTTGCTCTCGGTGTAGTGACCCCACCATCCAGTGGGTACAGAGGAGGAAAAGAGGAAAATTAAAATCTGGAGTGCTGGGGCCGGTGCCAGGGCGTAGCAGTGCCGGATGCTCCATTTCCAATCCAGCTCCCTCCGAATAGCCAGCGAAAGCAACGAAGGGTGGCCCAAGTGCTTGGGCCCCAGCACCTGTGTGGAAGACCTGGAAGAAGCTCCTGGCTCCTGGCTTTGGATCAACCCAGCTCTAGTTGTTGGGGACATTTGGGGAGTGAACTAACGGATGGCAGATCTCACTCTAACTCTGCCTTTCAAATAAATAAATAAATCTTCATTTAAAAAAAATCTGTAGGGGCCAGTGCTATGGCATAGCGGATTAAAGCCCCAGCCTGCAGCGTTGGCATCCCATATGTGCGCCAATTTGAGTCCCGGATGCTCCTCTTCCGATCCAGCTCTCCGCTATGGCCTAGGAAGGCAGTGGAAGATGGCCCAGTTCCTTGGGCCCTGTACCCATGTGGGAGACCAGGAAGAGGCTCCTGGCTTCTGATCAGCTCAGCTCTGGCCATTGCAGTCATTTGGGGAGTGAACCAGTGGAATGGAAGACCTCTCTCTGCCTCTCCTTCTCTCTCTGTAACTCTGACTTTCAAATAAATAAAATAATTCTTTAAAAAAAAAAAAAAAAGGCTGTAACGATTTTGGGAAGAGGAGGCCTACTAAGAGTGGAAAGACCATTTTGTGTAATTTTTCAGCCGATCCTGATCCTCACTGGCAAGGGTAACTGAAAGTCAATAACATGTACAAATAAGCACTGATAGCCATTTATTCATTTCAGAATACTTATTGCCATTTATTTGGGACACCAGTTTGCCTGTAAACTCACAACTAATAAGGCACACTGTCGCAAAACTGTGGAGGAGAGACACATCTAAGGATCCAGAAAAGGGCAAAGGGCACGCGTCTGCAAGTGTGGAAGACTCCCTTGCTTCTCCTCCCTTCCTCCTCCAGAACACTTAGACTCACTGATTTCAAAGCCCAATCTGCCTCATTCACACACTCATTCTTGTTATCAAGGCTCCTTTTAAAGAAACCATTTTAAGGGCCGGTGCTGTGGCAAAGCGGGTAAAGCTGCCACCTGTAGTGCCGGCATCCCATCTGGGTGCTGATTTGAGTCCCGGCTGCTTCACTTCCAATCCAGCTCTCTGCTATGGCCTGGGAAAGCAGTGGAAGTTGCTTCAAGTCCTTGGGCCCCTGTACCTCCATTGGAGACCTGGAAAACTGGCTCCTAGCTTTAGATCAGCCCAGCTGTGGCCGTTGTGGCCATTTGGAGAGTGAACCAGGGGATGGGAGACTTTCTCTCTCTCTCTCTCTGCCTCTCTGTAATTCCACCTTTCAAATAAATAAATAAATCTTTAAAAAAAAAAAAAAAAAGAAACCATTTTAAAAAGGAAACCTTTGCTGTGAGAAAGGACTGGCCGGGAGTCCATTCTTCCTGTGGAGCATGAATACTCCCAAGAATTTATGTAGAACAAGAGGCCCAGATAAAAGCCATAGCAGACCCTCTTCCAGGCCAGCTCTCTGCTGTGGCCCAGGAAGGCAGTGGAGGATGGCCCAGGTGCTTGGGCCCTGCACCCCATGGGAGACCAGGAGAAGTACCTGGCTCCTGCCATTGGATCAGCGCGGTGCGCCGGCCGCAGCGCGCCGGCCGTGGCGGCCATTGGAGGGTGAACCAACGGCAAAGGAAGACCTTTCTCTCTGTCTCTCTCTCTCTCTCTCTCACTGTCCACTCTGCCTGTCAAAAAAAAAAAAAAAAAAAAAAAAAAGCCAGAGCAGAATTCTTGGCCAAGCCAAATGAAACACTCAGCAGATGATGCCCAAGAGCAATAGCCCTGTAAGTCACGGGTTTCTCCTGAAGAGGACAGGATCACAGAGCTGGTCCAGGCGGGTGCCAAGGTCCATCTGTCCTTGGAAACAATAACCCAGGTCTGTGCCAGTTCAATACTGCAACCATGGCAAGCAATGAAAGCTTCAAGTGATTAAGATACAACACAATGTTATCAGAGCAATTGTCGTCTTGGGTTCAAAGATAAAATAAAATTAGTCCTCATTTATTCTTAGGAAATGACAAACATTCAGAGGGGTACCCTGCCGACAGCCTAGAGTATTGAATCCGTTCTCCTTAGCCGGAGGTAAAGAAGGGAGTCCCGTGCAGAAAGCACGCTCAGACAAGGTACAGGTTCAGGAGAATCGGGGCCCTGCCCCACGCAGGTGGTAAGAATTTCTCCAGAACACACCCATAACATACAGAATTTGCTCCATTCATATTTAATAGCCTGTTGGCATCGTCAGAACATGCAACCATGAGATTTGACATACACAGTAACATCAGTGCAACTGAACACAGGAGCGTCACGGAATCACTGCTCGTGTGCTTCATGTGGAAGTCCTCGGAGGCTCCTCGGCTCATGGGAGAGGTAGATCATCAATGAAAAAGGACAGAAGATACACTCTGCGAGGCCAACAGAAGACGCTGAGCGCTGTCAGGGATGTGGGCTCACGTCATCCACAGGGACTTAACAGAACCTCTGTCACTACAGCCTATCACGTGGCAAAAGGGGCAGGCTGGACAAGGACAGTCAGCAGCTTCTCCCGAGGCTGGCGAGAGGCAGGCAACAAACACTCCTGAGTTCCTGGTTGGAGACAGGATTCCTAGGAGGGCGTCCATGTCACAGCACCCTGCTAACCCAGGGCTGCTCTCAGAACCTGATACAGTCCACCGTCCACAGCACACTCTGTGCTTTCTGTTGAGCCACTGCACACAGATGAACAGCGTCCAAACTATCTTTTGAGGGTAATTTAAAACACAATGAGGGGCTTTAGATGACCGCACCCAGCTTACCAACAAGCCTTAGAGTCCAGGTTCCGGGGAGACAGAGTCCTGATCACGTGACTTTTCTACTATTTATGTGATTAGCCTGACTTGTTTCTTTCAGTTGCAGGTGTTTCTGGCTAAACCTTTTGATGAGGGTTCCAGGAACCAAGGCCACCAAGGCAATGGCCAGCAGCTTAAAGGCTGTTTCCCAGGAGAACAGTGCGTCCAGGGAGGTCAGGGTTGACAGGATGGAGCCCGTCTGCACACAGATGAAATTGTAGGGGATCAGGCCTGTGAGAGGAAAAAGGGAAAGAGCCTGTTACGGGGGCAGGGAAACGGGCAAGGTAACATTTCAGAGGTGCACAAGGAATCCAGAGCAGAGACTCCATTCTGCTGGCCTGACTCCTGACCCCTCACCGGACGCCTTCTTTCCCTCTGTCCTTTCCCACTCTCCTCCCTCCTTCCCTCACTTCCCAGACACCTGCCTTGTTCAGCTGAAGAACGTGAGATGCTTTATGTCAACAGAAAAAGACACAAATGTTAAAATAGGAAGGGTGGGTGTTGTGGCACACTGAGTTAGGCCACTGTTTGGGATGCCCGCATCCCATATCCAGGTGCCGGTTCAAGTCCTGACTCCTCCACTTACGATCCAGCTTCCTGCTAGTGCACCTGGTTAAGAACTTGGGTCCCTGCCACCCACATGGGAGACCTGGACAGAGCTCCTGACTCCTGCCTTTGGCCTGGCTGTGTTGGGTCCTGAACCAGTGGATGGAAGATCTCTTTCTGTCGCTCCCTCTCTGTCATTCTGCCTTTTGAATGGATACATAAATCCTTTTTTAAAAAAATTTTTTTAATTGGAAAGATGAGTACAGAAGAGTAAAATAAGTCAGGGCGCAGTTAGTATAAAAATGTACAGTGCTACCCATTAGCTAAAAGTGGGCTCCAAATCTGGTTCTGAATACACAAGGCCAAAGTACAGGGAAAAGCACCATCACTGAGATTTACAGTATGCATAAAAATTTTTTAAGTTTCTGAGTTTGTATTCTGCACTGTCTTTAAGAGATCTTAAAATCCACTGGATCCCAGAAATCTGGTACGCAGGTTGGTTGCCTAACAATCCCGTGTTCACCCATTCTCGGGCTCCACTGAGATTCTCGTTAGTTGGGTCGGGGTAGAGCCCAGGAACCTGCATTTTAAAAGCCTCTCCCCACACCTGGCCCGAGACGCTAACTGGCTGAGACCCCTAACGACGCACTCCTCTGCGGCAGAGGAAGACTGCTAGGGATGAGTCACGCCATGCTCAAGGTCACACAGCCTGACGGCTGCCGTCTCCAGAGTCTTCCCAAGCCCCAAGCTTTTAGCTCCTGTTAATTAACGGAGGGGCAGAAGCACTTTGTTGGAAAGCGGACAGGACCAGAAGTGGCTGTGGTAGCTCTCGTTGCGATCTAAATTCTCCATCTCTCAGGCATTCCCTATTAATAGCAGCTACTCAGCTACAGATTTAGGCCTGACCTGGAAGCCCTGAATGTCCTTCCCTCCGTGCTTCAAGAAAGGGTTAGGAGAAGGTGACCCTTGCCGTAAGGCTTAAAGAAGAGGCTGGTATACTGCTAGCACAAAGAGACAGCCCCTGGTGACACAGGATGTCAGCACTGTACCATTCTGACAGAGGCGGTCCACGGCCCACACTCTGAGAAACACTGCTGCAGTCGCAGGCCCTTTGTCTGGCCAGGTGGCCCATTAGGGTTGAGTGGCTTTCTGGCGGCCAAACAATTGTCAAAGGCGAGGAGAGACTTCGGAAGTCATCTAATTGGGCGGACTGCAACAGAACCCCTTCTACAGACCAGCGAGCTAACTGCCTGCACCACCTGGAAATCTTTAGAAGATGCTGATCCCCAAGTCCCACCCTAGAAATGATGATTTGTAGCTGACGTGTGGTGTGGCCCTAACGTAGCTGGGGATGGTGCTGTGGAGAAGTAGGTTAATCCTCTGTCTGCAGCGCTGGCATTTCCATATGGGTGCCGGTTCAAGTCCCGGCTGCTCCACTTCTCATCCAGCTACCTGCTAATATACCTGCGAAAGCAGTGGAAGAAGGCCCAAGTGCTTGGACCCCTACACCCAGGTGGGATACCTGGAAGAAGCTCCTGGCTCCTGGTTTCAGACTGGCCCAGCTCTGACCATTGTGGTCATTTGGGGAATGAACTAGTAGATGGAAGACCACCACCCCCCCACCTCTGTAGCTCTGCCTTTCAAATAAATAAAAATAAATCTTCATAAAAAATACCCACGTGATTTTTTTTTTTTTTTTTTTTTTTTGGACAGGCAGAGTGGATAGTGAGAGAGAGAGAGAGAGAAAGGTCTTCCTTTGCCATTGGTTCACCCTCCAATGGCCGCCGTGGCCGGCACACTGCGGCCAGCGCACCACGGCCAGCGCACTGTGCTGATCCGATGGCAGGAGCCAGGTGCTTCTCCTGGTCTCCCATGGGGTGCAGGGCCCAAGCACTCGGGCCATCCTCCACTGCACTCCCAGGCAACAGCAGAGAGCTGGCCTGGAAGAGGGGCAACCGGGACAGAATCCAGTGCCCAGACCCGGACTAGAACCCGGTGTGCCGGTGCCTCAAGGCGGAGGATTAGCCTGCTGAGCCGCGGGCGCCGGCCTGCCCACGTGATTTTTAACAGCAATGTTTGAGAACCACCGTGTAGGGATTAAAAAGCACATTCTCAAGATCCCACTCCCAAGATTCTGATTTAGTCAGTGTGCAGCAGGCCCCAGAATCTGGGTTCTCCACAAGACCCCTGACCTTACCATGTGGTAAAGGTGGCCCAAGGCCCACATTTTGAGCAACCGCTCTACTCCCAGTCTGTAGCCTGCTGAAGGACATGCCATGGCTAAAGGGCACAAAGGAACTTCACTGGTGTCAGCTTTTCCAAGGCACAGCTTAATCAAAACAGGGGCCATAGCCACACAGGAGGTCCCTGGCTCTGCTCTTTCTTCTGGCCCATCCAAAACTCACGGCTCATAACCTCCCTCCAACCTGCTCTTCCAGCTAGCATTCACTGAGCACTTCCTATGGGCCACGCCGTGAGCTTCCCATAAGTGACCCCAGTGCCTAGTGCAATGCTTGGCACAAAATAGGCGCTAACTACAGCTGCAGAATGAACAGTCTTTGTTTATTCCAAAAGTATCTCCATGTTCGAGCCTGAGTGGATCTGTAATCAGGAAAACTCCTTTAGGTCCTAAGACTGAAAGGCGCTCCAGGTGAGCCTGTATTCTCGGAGGCAGCACGTGCCCTGGTGGCTGATGGGCGGGCAGTCCCCCAGCAGGACAGCTCTGAAGACTCCAGCTCAACGCGCATCAGCAGCTCTTACCGATAAGAACCGAGAGGAAGAACTGCACGATGGGGATGTTCAGAATCGGGGCGGAGAGGTTCAAGAACCAGTTCGGTGTCATGGGGAAGAGTCTCAAAAACAGTAAGAAAAAAAACAAGCTGTTTCTGTTCTCCTCCACCTGCAGGCAAAAAGGACAAGGCCATTAGGAAGCAGAAAGAGTTCCCCGATATAAGAAACCTGCTGGTGCCCAGACCGTGCCAGACACCTTACATGTTCTCTTCCCAGCTCTGCCAACAGCCCTCCATGGTAGGGACTGTCCACCTGAGGACCAGAGAAGTCATGCGCTTGCCCAAAGTCACAGAGCTGGTAACGGTGCAAGTGCGATCTGTGCCTCCTGAGACATCAAAGGACCCCGAGGACCTCCCCTGGCAGGGCAGAGCACTGTGGGAAATCCTGTTCCTCACTCCCCTCGGGGCCATGAGGTGACACCGGGGGCCCCGCCCTCAGATGTGCCCCTGTCCTTACCTTCCTCTGCAGCAGGGCCACTTTATCAGGAAAGTAGGAGACCACCAGCTGTTTGCCAAAAACGCTGGAGAGCAGGTAGCAGCATGTGGCGCCCACCGAGGTCAGCACACAGCACAGCAAAAGCCCCAGCCATGGCCCAAACAAGGCACCAGCTAAAACATTCTGCCAAGAAAACAAACCCCCAGCCATGAGAATACCTGGAGGTACCCATCAGCCACCTCGCCCCAGAGCCTGTAAGTACACTCCCTCCACCCTTCCCTGGTTTTCCCAGCCAAAAAACTCCCATTTTAAGGAGGTGAATGCAAGGTCATGGAGAAAGCTGGAGACTACAACCTTGGCCTCTGTCTCTCCACCTTTAACACAGTGTAAGGACTGAAGCCCCAAGGACAGGTGAGAATGAC
The DNA here is from genome assembly GCF_964237555.1 of Oryctolagus cuniculus. NCBI lineage: Eukaryota > Metazoa > Chordata > Mammalia > Lagomorpha > Leporidae > Oryctolagus > Oryctolagus cuniculus. Next base: position 95,178,720 of record NC_091435.1, read on the forward strand.
ATGGGATGTGACTCTGCAGCACCCAGCCTGCTACACGAGCTCTGACCATGGGTGCACTGGGCCTCTAAGAAGGCAGAAAGGAAACTCACAAGCTATTTTTACTATTTCAAATGAAGACTGCAAACCATGACTTTTCCCTGGATGAGACCACACAAGTTAGAAAAGATGTCTTGTCACTTTTCTTTTTGCGAACACTGAAGGTCCCATGGGAATCAGAGCTCTAGCTGACACCTAAGAAAGTACTGGGGCAGGTGTTTGGCCTAGCAGTTAAAAATGCTGCTTAGGGGATGCCTGCATCCCATATCCAATCACTCAGGTTAGAATCCAGGCTCTGCTCTCAGTTCCAGCTGCCTGCCAATGCACACCCTGGGAAGCGGCAGGTGATGGTTCAGGTACCTGGGTCCCTGCCCCCCACATGGGAGATCCAGAATGAATTTCCAGGTAATGACTTCAGCCTGTCCCATCCCCAGCTGTTGTAGGTATTTGGGGAGTAAACCAAGAGATGTAAGATTTTGTTTCTCTGCTTTTCAAAACATACACACACACACACACACGAAATTCACAAAGAAAAAGAAATCTTACTTTAATAAAAATGGGTAAGTGAACTATACTGTTTTTTATTTGAAAGGCAGAGTTACAGAGAAAGAGGGAGAGAAGAGACAGATAGATCTTCCATCCATTGTTCACTCCCCAGAGGGCTACAAGGGCCAGGGATGGACCAGGTTGAAGCCAGGAGCTAGGAGCTTCTTCCAGGTCTCCTACATGGAGACAGGGACCCAAGCACTTGGGCCAGCTTCTGCTGTTTTCCCAGGTGCATTAGCAGGGAGCTGGATCAGAAGTGGAGCAGCCGGGTCTTGAACCAGCACCCAAATGGGACACCAGCATCACAGACAATGGCTTGACCGCTACGCCACACACCAGCCCCAGCATACCTTCTACATACAGTTTGAGTGGTAGACATCATGCTGCCAAAATATGGTATCCAAAACAGACAGTAAAAGAGGGCTTGGAAGTGAGATAGGACTCTGCAGAGCACCTACTGTGTGCTAAGTCCTTGACGACACATTGTACGTAACCCGCACTGTAACCCTGCGCCATTGACTATCCTCACCCCCCCCCCCATTGTACTGATGAGACAGAGGACACACATCATGGCCAAGATCACACCAGGCAGAGGCAGGATTCATCCCTCGGCCTGGGCATGGAGCCCCAACCAAGTAGTGGGTGGCCCTCTCCCTTAAAGAGGAAGACAGACACTGGGACAGCACCACAGAGTCCGCCCCTGACTCAAGAGCCCCACACACCTTTCCTGCCTCTCCTGGACATGTTTGCCTTTTTTTCCAATTTAAAACAAAAAAAATGTTCAAGCAGATCCAGCCCGGGGCTGGAGCAGAGCAAACATGCCAGGGCAGGAGAGGGAAGTGGGACAAAAGGAAGCTTCAGTGTCCCCTGCTCCGTCGGGCAGCCATTCAGGAAGTGCCAGCCCTTCTACCCTGCTGCCTGTCATCCCACCCTGCTGCCGCTGCAGAGAACAGCTGTGTTTCCAGGTCAGGGAGCGGCGCGGAGGAGGGCAGGACACGCACCAGGAAGCTGGAGCCAGGGATGGCAAAGGCCTGTTTGTAGAGGTAGGCGCTGCAGAAGAGCAGGAACACGTAGGCCTGGTGCTCCTTCCGGTACTCCCGAAGGACCTCAGAGAGCTCCCGCAGCTCGGCCAGGTCAGAGGGGAACCACAGCGACCTGGCGTTAGGGAAAGCAGATGAAAACAGGAATCCCGATCAGCTGAGTGCCTGAGAAAGCCACTTGCTAGGTCTGCTTTCCAAAGTGGGCTTCTAAACGTGCCCGTCACCTGGCCTGTTGGGCACACACACACACAGGGTGAGCCCAGGATGGCAGGTGACCCACATAACACAGGGGCGCAGGCCAAGGGTTTGGAAGTAAGAGACTGGGACACACACACATGCAGGGTGAGCCCAGGATGGCAGGTGACCCACATAACACAGTGGGGCAGGCCAAGGGTTTGGAAGCAAGACACTGGGGTTAGCATCCCAACTCTACTGCTTTCCAGTTGTGTGACCTCGGCCTAGTCCCTGGGCCTCAGTTTAAAAGTAGAGGCTTGGGAGGCCAGCGTTGTGGTGCAGGGGGTTAAGCCACCAACAGCCCATAAGAACATGGCGTCGAGTTTTGCTGCTCCACTTCAGATCCAGGTCCCTGCTAACACACCTAGAAAAGCAGCAGACATGGCCCAAGGGCTTGGGCCCCCGCCACTCATGTGGGGGACCCGGATGAAGCCCCTGGTTCCTGGCTTCAGCCCGGCCCAGCCGTGGCCCGGGTGGCCATTTGGGGAGTGAACTACAGGACTGAAGCTCTGTCTGTAACCGCTTTTCAAATAACATTAAATACATCATTTTAAAATAGTAATAAAGTGAGAAGCTGGTGTTGGGTGATCACTAAGTTCCCTTTTAGCTTTCGGATCTTAGGATCTGTTCTTAAGGGATAAATGGATTCATTTCCAGGCAAGTACTCTCACCTTCAAGGTCACTCCTTCCCCTGCAAGCCAACAGCAAGACCCCAGGTACTGGATAAAGCCGCCCCTGGTCATTCAGGAACCAGCCAGGATCCAGGCAAGGATTTCTATCCCACATGATGAACCTAACTTTTTTTTTTTTTTTTTTTTTTTTTTTTTTGACAAGCAGAGTGGACAGTGAGAGAGAGACAGAGAGAAAGGTCTTCCTTTTCCGTTGGTTCACCCTCCAATGGCCGCCGCGGCCGGCGCACGGCGCTGATCCGATGGCAGGAGCCAGGTGCTTCTCCTGGTCTCCCATGGGGTGCAGGGCCCAAGCACTTGGGCCATCCTCCACTGCACATAACTTCTTAACAACAAATCAGGCTGGAAACCAACGCTTCCGTAGAGCCTGCTTGTTCACTCTGCTCCTATCTGGTGCTCGGTGCTCTCTGAATCCTGTCCAAGGGTTACAGGCTAAAGGCTATCTGCCTCTGCCAGCACACGGTGCGTGAATCCAGCAAGGATCAGCAAACCCTCCCGGTTCCTTGAGAGCCTCTAACACCGACCTCGAGGCCTTGCAAAAGAACACAGCAACTGCAAACAGCCGTCCCCGACAGCCAAACATCGGGAAACGCCGGGTCCACGCACACTTCCAGGCACTGTATAAACAGTGCGCAGCTCTCCCCCAAAACCGGCCAGATAGGATGCACCCTCCTGCGGCCTGCGTCGCTCAGCCAGGAAGAGGGCCAGGGCCGATCACTACTTCTTGAATCACCCACTCTCGTCCCAGAAACATGTCTCCCGAAAACCTAAAGTCAGCCAAGTCCCCAGGGCAGACCTGACGGAAGTGGGGTGGGAGAGCAGGGGGAGACTGAGCGGCCGTGAGGGGCTGGGGGTCCACACGCCGGCGACAGTCTGGGGGCCAGGGAAGGCGACGCCCCGGCGCGAGCGGCAGAAAGCCAGGTCTGCCTCCGCGAACCACCCCAAAGGCACCGCGCAGCCGATGAGACGCGGGTCAACGCCCCGGCCGGGTTCCGGCTTCCATCCGCCAGGCCCCGCTTGCCCAAGAACGTGTAGACGCGGGCCCGGATTGCAGACCCCTGACACCTCCCAGCCGGGAACCCGAATCTCCGACCCCCAGGGATCCGCTGACCCGCACCTCCATCGCCGCCAGCCGCCTCACGCACCTGCCTTCAGCCTCCTCCGCGGAGCCCAGGCTGTGCCCGCGGGGCAGTCGCGTGGACAGCAAGTACAGGGCGAAGGTGCAGCCGGCGAAGACCAGGAGGAGGCTGAGCAGCGGGCGCATGACGGCGCCCCAGACGCTTGCAGACCGGCACAGACACGTAGCGCCAGCCCCGGGACCACGCCGCTCGCGGACCGTGCCAGCGGAGCGCGTTCGCCGACGGACCGGGGGCGGGGCTGCGTCAGGCCCCGCCCCAGACCCCGCCTCCCGCCGGACTCCGCCCGCTGCGCCCGGCGGCGCGAGCTGCGGCTCCCTCAGGCTGCAGTGCGCGTCCACGAGCTGGTGGCCCGGCGCTTTCTGTCTGCGTGCGTTCCCACGTGCATCGCTCTCTCCCGTGACAGGGGGCCCGCCACGCCGGGAGGCCCTGGGTGGGTTGAGGGCCCTGCCCACAACGAGCTTGACGTCTCGGGGTCGGGGCCGCCTGGTCCACACCCTGCTGCCGCACGAAGCAGATGTAGCCCGCGTGGTACCAGGGGCTCCGTCCAGTATTAGCGACCACGGAAATAGTCAGAATGGGCTTTTCTTTCCATTGTCCCTAGTCCACACAACCATCCCGCGAGGTAGGCATTTTTGTCTTTAATTAGATTAAAAAAAAAATCTGTGAGGAAGATGAACTGACATCCCCTAGAGAGCCGGGATAGGAATCCGAGTCGACCTGGGTGCAAAGCTTCGTTCTTAAGCAGCCTGGTTCAAGGAGGTGGGGCTTGAGTTTACGTGCAAGAATGGGCAAGCACCCGAGGGAGGAAGGTGAGCTGGGGTCCAGGTGAGGCGCCAGAGTCCAGTTTCAGCGAAGCCGAAAGTGTATGAGGAAGAAGAGAGGGGCTGAGCAGAGAGCACTGCGAAGCTGGCCAGGGAGCTGGACGTTCGAGGCTGTTGTTGCTCGGACACTGACGGAGGAGTCAGGCGATTCAGTTCCCTGCTTTAGGATGTTCCCCGAGTTCATCGCGGTAGCTGTCCTGATGAGAAAGGGGCCAGGACCAGAGCAGTGGGGAGGCAGGGAGGAAGATGGACTGGCTGCGGGGAGAGGAACTGATAGGCCGTGCGGAAGATGGGACAGAGAGAACTCCAGAGCGGAGAGAAAGCGTCTTTGTTGTGAGACTCCAGCACTTCTTGGGCCAGTTAGGGAGGAGCACTGGTCAGCATTCAAGTGTACAAGAACGCAATTCTGGATCCAAGGATTTAACTCAGAGTAATGCTGTGAACAACGACCCCTGTTCAAGGGTATGCTAAGCTTTGTTTCGACGCTAAGAGATCAGAGATCGAGAACAACCTAAATGCCCATTAGGCGGGGCCCGGCTAGGTTAATTATGGTATATTCAAATACAGAATTCTAGGGGACCTCCTACAAGAGGGAGGCAATTCCATATATAACACAGCACAATGGCCAGGTCGATGGCTAGGATAAAACTCAAATGAGCAAGTTGCAATGTTAGAGTATATTATAACACATTTTTAAAAAGAAATGAGGATATCTTTTCAGGATACTAGAATATTCCCAAATGAGATTATTCAAAGTCTGATATTTGTGTCAGAGTAAATAATGAGAGAAGATGTAGATAGAACAAGATTGGCTGTGAGTTCATCTTTGTGAATCTGGGTGATGGACACCTAGAGATAGGTTTTATACTATTTCTTTCTATTTCTGTATATGCTTGAAATTTTCCATTTAAAACATTTGGGAAAAATGGTTACAGCCTCCATTCCAGCTGCATGCACACTGTGTTTATCGGTGCAGTTGACAGTACTCTCCCCTCCACCTGGCAGGCTCCTCTGCCTGCTAATTCCTATTTAATCAACACCCAGGACAGTTGTCATGACCCCTGAGAAGACTTCTGTAGCCACCCCTTCTCTGTGCTTCAGACTCCCTGAGAACTTCTGTGCTTCTGTTGCAAATACGTGCTCCAGGGACAACCCCAAACCCTGTGCTTGTCTTATATTTGGCACTTAATAATTCTTAAATTAATGGATCAAGTCTAGCAAATAAAATGACTCATTGTTTGGTTTGGTAGCGTTGACTTTATGAAGCCAAAGGAAGTAGGAGGGGCAGTGAATAAGGAACCACATCACTGAGCCCATTGGTGCTGGTCTAGAGTCCAGAACAAGAAGGCGAGACTCCAACTCTCTTGGACCAACTTCCCTTCCCGTGGGCTGGGGAGAAGAATGGAGAGAGAGAGAGTTTCAGAGCATGACAAGTGCCGTAGAGGAAGTGGACATGGTGGAGCTTGTCCCAGTCCAGTGAAGCAAGTATTATCCCATTTACACATGACTGGATGAGCAGGTGTGCAAATGAAGTCACTTTGCAAAGGCCACAACTGAATGCTGAGCAGGACATAGATCCTTATCTGCCATTTAAATGCGTGTTCAGATTTGTAGGTCACCTTCTAAAAGATAGAGTTGAAATTAGGGGAGGGGAGGGTCTCCTGGGGACACCAAGAGGGGGAAGGTAACAGCAGCTGACATCCCTGGAGTTCTTAGTACACTGCAGACCCCATAATGTTTCTTAAAGATTTATTTATTTATTTGAAAGGCAGAGTTACACAGAGAGAGGAGAGGTAGAGAGAGAGAGGAAGAGAGAGGGATAGAGAGAGGTCTTCCATCCACTGGTTCACTCCCCAATTGGCCACAATGGCCGGAGCTGTGCCAATCCAAAGCCAGGAGCCAGGAGCCTCTTCTGGGTCTCCCATGCCAGGTGCAGGGTCCCAAGAACTTGGGCCATCTTCTACTGCTTTCCCAGGCCATAGCTTGGGCCATCTTCTACCACTTTCCCAGGCCATAGCAGAGAGCTGGATCGGAAGTGGAACAGCCAGGTCTCGATCTGGCACCCCTATTGGATGCTGGCACTTCAGGCCAGGGCATTAACCCACTGTTCCACAGCGCTGGTCCCTGGCTGGAGTTCTTGACTCCTGACTTCAGCCTGGGCCAGCCCTAGCTGTTGAGATCATTTGGGAAGTGAACCAGAAGATGGAAGATCTCTCTCTCTCTTTCCCCTTCTGTGTGTGTGTCACTCTGCCTTCCAAATAAATAAAAAATAAACCTTTTTTGTTTGTTTAAAAAAAAAAAAGGAAGGAAGGAACTGGAGGAAATTGTCAGAGAAATCCAGCAGGGAAACCCTAGGGTCATGAAATTTGGTCAGCATGCGGTGGTGGGGAGCTCTGGCAGAGCTCTTTGGGGAGGTGCAAACCAAAGTCTCCTTGGCTAACATGGGATTCTCAGGAATGACAATATGGGCCAGGGGTCCAAGGATAGGAGGTTCTAGGTTTGAGATTTGGGAACAGTTAAGTGTGTTGATGTCTGTGTTAATCAGAAGTAATTCCTCAAGTTCCTATGCATGAGTCCGTTCCATTCTGTTTAGCAGAAATTTATTGAGCACCCCCTTTGTGCCTGGCTTTGTGCCAGGTGTTGTGGCGGCAAAGACAAACAGCAGCTGCTCTTGTGGAGCTTACAGCCTTGGAGGAGCTACAGACATGTAAACATTACAATACGGTGCGGTAAAGGCAGTGATGGGAGCACGTGGCGAAGGAGATGTGGAAGGGAGAATTGTGGGAAAGCAGACAAGAGAAGACTTTGAACTACAGCTCAGAGTCATGGAGTCATTTTTTTTTTTTTTTTAAGATTTATTTACTTGGAAGAGTGAGGCAGAGAGAGAGAGAGAGAGAGAGAGAGAGAGAGAGAGAGGTCTTCCATCCAATGGTTCACTCCCCAGTTGGCTGCAACGGCTGGAGCTGCACCAATCCGGAGCCAGGAGCCTCTTCTGGGTCTCCCTCATGGGTGCAGGGGCCCAAGGACTTGGGCCATCTTCTACTGCTTTCCCAGGATTGGAAGTGGAGCAGCCAGAACTTGAACTGGCACCCATATGGGATGCCGGCACAGGAGGCGTTGGCTTTACCCACTATGCCACAGTGCCGGCCCCAGTCATGGAGTCATATTAAGGAGGGTCCTGGAGGGTTTAGCAGTGTTGCTAAAATGGGAGGCGGAGGGGAGTAAAATCTAGATTTCAAGACAGGTAGGCTTGCTGAGCAGTGGCTTTGAGACCACCTGAAGGAGGTGATACAGAAGAAAAGTCAGCCTTCTCCCCCAGAGAACCTGGGAAATGGACAGCTGGCCTCCAGAGAAGATAGCGACAGGGAGAAAGTTTAGGAAGTGGCCTGTGGCTAGGGGGAGGCAGAAGTCTTTACTTTACTGAACATGACTCCATGGGACTCAGAAAATGGTCCGGGATTCATTTAAGAAATAGTTCCTGAACACAGACTATGGTGAAGGCTCGTGGCTCCTGCCTTGCAGAACAGTGTAGTAGAGAAGACAAACATTAATCAAAATAATCTCACAGGTATATGTATACTTTTTAAAGTGCTGTGAAGAAGAGGCACAGTATACTGTAAGTAGGAGTGCGGTCCAAGACTGGAAATGCGGCAAGAGATGAAGAGGAGATCACCAGTGACAAGGGGAGGGAAGAGGGTCGACTAGGATTGTGTCCTGGATTTAGGATCCACACAGCAGACACACTGACAAAGAGAATGGAGGAGAGGCAAGGACAACGAGAGACAGTCAGAGATTCCAGGGGCTTCAGGAGAAAGATTTCGAGAAGCAAGTGGTGAGCCTGTGACCGCTGCATTTCTCCTGACCGTTGCTATGAGAATTCATGGATGTTCATCTCCACTCCAGTAATTAAACTTGCCTCTTTTTCTTCTTTCATCCTGTCGGCACACTTGCTATTGTCTGAACAGGATTTGGTTCCCCAAACCCGTGCAGATATTTAAACTCCCAAACGTTATGTTAATAGTTAATGGATGAAAGGTAGGAATGTGATCTACTGTGGTGTCTGGGGAGTGGGTTGGGAGGTCTTTAGGTCTCTGGGACATGCCCTTGGAAAGTAGTTCTCATGAGAAGCTTGGTTACTTAAGCCAAGTTCAGCCCAGTTCTCACTCTGCTTCCTGGCTGGCCATGGGATCATCCCCTTGCTGACATCTTGCCTCCACAGAGGTCTGAACCCATGAGGCTGCAGATCTTGGACTTTGAACCCCAAACTGTGAGCCAAAATGAGCCTTCTTCCCTACGTTGCTCCTCTCAGGTATTTTCATTAAAGGAAGGAAAAGCTGACTAATGCACCGTTGATCTCTCTAGCCACAACTGCTCAGGAAATGTAGGAAGAAGGAAGAAGGGTAAGATGTCCAATTGGGCAGGAGTGCCTTATTCCATTCACAGTTTAGTCAGTTTTCTGTTTCAGTAAAATATAGGCTCTGTATTCAGTACATATGTAATCCATCAGAAGGTGTGCCACACAGGAGTAGATTTATGAGTTCCCACAATTTATAAAGTACAGTCCATTTCTGTACAAGGGCAGTGCTCACAGAAAGCAGTAGCAGAGGAGTCGCTTAGATGAGTGGTCACTGGCCCTGTGGCATTCAGGAATCCCAGAGACCTTCCTGTAGTGGCCATAGGTGTGGCATGTATCGAGGCCAACCTTGCACTGGGTGTCGGCCCAGGTATTGTCCTCCCACTGCTCAGGCCTGTCTGGCCTTGGCCTTCTGGGACCTCTTAACTTGGCTGCTGCTGTCTTTCCAGATTCATGGCCACCATACCTCCAGGGAAGCCTGAGCATTCCTCACACTGGAGGCTTGGGATGCTTCAAGAGCAAAGTGGTTTATGCTTTGAATCCACCTGTTAGCAAAGGGAGTTACAGCATCGTTCCAAATGGTTAAATGTAACTACACCTAACAGGTAGGATTATGCATAGTATTTCTTTCACTGGGCATCTATGTATTTTCTAAATTCCTTCAGTAATCATGGATGACATGGGCTATAATGAAATGAAGCACATCTTAAGGGTTGGTTAAAATGAGAGTCACCTATAAAATGATTCTTCTCCACCTTAAGTGAGAAACAAGCCCTGCGTTTCTCTCTTCTCTTGCTCCATCTGCTGTCACTCTGTGTGGCGGCTGCTTCTCTGCTTCCATGCCCTTCTTCCCTCACACACTTAGCACTTGTCCCTGCAACTGCCCTCTGGGCTGTTGGTCCCCTTGTCCTCCCCCGTGCACCTGCACACTGCAGAGAAGGCAGGTGGCCAGGGCTCTGCCTCCCCAGAGCCAACAGCCCAAAGGAAAAGTTGGTCTTAATAGGCAGAGGCCCCGTATGTCTTCATACTCCATCAGCCATATCAAAGTAAATAATTCACATTTATCAAACATCTCACAGATGTGACACCCATGAGATTTTCAAAACCCCTTCATCAATTTGCCTCCCCCACAACAGCCCTGTGAGGTAGGTCAGTTTCATTCCCTTCTACCAGTGGGGAACTGGAAGGACTGGCACAGAAGATGTGGAGCCCAGTCTACAGGGAGACCTCCAGCCCGTCTTTCCCTTGAAGATGCTTGACCCGCAGCATGATGGGCAGAATCGCTGTGCTGATGGACAGCAGAATCGACAGCTCGGAACAAATGAGGCCCCAGGATGCAGCGAGACAAAGCGCTGGGCTGGCAGAGCCTGGCTATTTCTGACTTGCCCTAGTTAGGGGCTCCCTTCCCAGGATGGTTTTATAACCACAAGGTCGTTTGATGTTTTATAATGTGACATCCTCAGTTTTTCAGTTCTTTTTGTGCCTTGAGGAAAAGTGAAGAGGAAGCTCAGAAAGTGTCAGCCTGCTCGATGTCCCTGGTCTGTGTGTGTCCCAACAACAGCTACATCTGCAGCTTCTGGCAAACAATGGGTTGGAAGGGTGTTTCCACATTTTCCGTCAGGACGAGATCATACCGACACAACTGGGGCCTGGGAAAATAAGAACAAGTACGCTGTCAATGAAGTAATAAAAATACCACATTCCAGTTAACTAAGTTGTACTCTATTTAGGATATAAAATTACTGAACAGGAGCCACGCTGTGGCAGAGGGTAAAGCCGCCACTTGCGGAGCCCGCATCTCATTTGGGTGATGATTTGAGTCCCAGCTGCTCCACTTCCAAACCAGCTTCCTGTTAATGCCCCTGGAAAGGCAGTGGAAGATGGCCCAAGTGCTTCGGCCCCTGCACTCATGTGGAGGACCCAAAAGAAGCTCCTGGCTCTTGGCTTCAGATTGGCCTAGCTCTGGCCATTGCAGTGATTTGGGGAGTGAGACACCGGGTGGAAGGATTTCTCTGTGTCTCTCCCTCTCTCTGTCTGTGTAGCTCTGCCTTTCAAATAAATAAATAAATCTTAAAAAATATATTGAGCAGTTTCTTCTAATGATATGGGAAAGATCTTCTGATAAAACATCAGCAACAAGAAAACAGGATGTAAGATTTTATTTGCCACCCAAATTTAACTAGGTTTAAAAACAGAATATTAGAAAGAAATAACCAAAAATTTGAAAAGTGCTTGCCTCTAAATAATGACAATATGGGTGACTTCTTCCGCTTCCCAGTACTTTCTGTACTTTCCAGATTCACTTATGTATATGTTTTTATTTATTTGAAAAGCCAAGCAACAGAGAGACAGAAATAGATCTGCCATGTACCTGTTCACTTTCCAAATGCCCTTAATAGCCAGGGCCATATCAGGCCAAACCCAGGATCCCAGAACTTCATCCAGGTCTGCCGAGTAGGTGGCAGGGAGCCAAGTACTTGAGCCATCATCTGCTACCTCCCAGGATGTGTTAGCAGGAAACTGGGTCAGAAGCAGAGAAGCTGGGACTCAAACCAAACACTCTCATATGGGATGCAGGTGTCCCAAAAAGTATCTTAACTAGTGCTACCTACCCCTTCATATTTTTTATAGTGAACAGCAGTTATTTGATAATCAGGAAAAAGATAGTTAAAATTCCACTGTTTTAAGATGTGATGACCATCCTTTTAGAGGAGTCTTATACCATTAAATACTTTAGAGTATCCTAAACCTTTGAGAAAAAGGGATTTATAAAAATGCTGTGGCCAGGGAGTGCAGTGGAGGATGGCCCAAGTGCTTGGGCCCTGCACCCCATGGGAGACCAGGAAAAGCACCTGGCTCCTGGCTCCTGCCGTCGGATCAGCGCGGTGCGCCGGCTGCAGCGCGCTGGCCACGGCGGCCGTTGGAGGGTGAACCAACTGCAAAGGAAGACCTTTCTCTCTGTCTCTCTCTCTCTCACTGTCCACTCTGCCTGTCAAAAAAAAAAAAAAAAAAAAAAAAAAAAAGAACCTACTGCTCGCATCATTTCCTTCCTCTGTTCTCAGATCAGATGCTAGGGCTATATGGTATAATAGCATTTGTCACAAAATAAATACCAGCACAGGTCTGCTCTGTACTTAAAAATATATATATATCATTCTTCCTCTTCCTTTCCTTCTCCTGCTGCATGCACACTCACACACATGCACAGTTGTCTCTTTTTTCTGAACCAGTTGGAAATAGATTGTTTATTCCTTGCTCCTTGATATTTCAGTGCTGGGGCTGGCATTGTGGTGTACTGGGTTAAGCCACTGCTTAGAATGTCAGCATCCTGTATCAGAGTACTGGTTCAAGTCCCAGTTGCTCTGTGTCCCATCCAACTTCTATGAATGCACCTGGGAAGGCAGCAGAGTGTGGCCCAAATCGTTGGGCCTCTGCCAGCCACATGGCAGGCCCAGATGGAGTTCCTGACTTCTGGCTTCAGCCTGGCCCAGCCCCTGAATTTTGTAGCTATTTGGGAAATGAACCAACAGATGGAATATCTCCTGCCCTCTCTCACTTGCCTTTCAAATAAATTTTTTTTTAAAGATTTCCTGATTTATTTGAGAGGTAGAACTGCAGACAGAGAGAGGGAGAGACACAGAAAGGTCTTCCATCTGCTGATTCACTCCCTAGATGGCTGCAACAGCCAAAGCTGAGCCAATATGAAGCCAGGAGCCAGGAGCTTCTTCTGGGTCTCCCACGTGGGTGCAGAGGCCCAAGCACTTGGGCCATCCTCTGCTTCTTTCCCAGGCTATAAGCAGAGAGCTCGATCAGAAAAGGAGCTGCTAGGATACAAACCAGCTTCCATATGGGATGTCAGCACCGCAGATAGAGGTTTAGCCTACTACTCCACAGTGCCAACCCCAAAAATGAATCTTTTTTTAAAAAGATACCAAAGGGGCCAGTGCTGTGGCACAGCAGGTTAAAGCCCCAGCCTGCAGTGCCAGCATCCCATATGGGCATGGGTTTGAGGCCTGGCTGTTCTAATTCCAATCTAGCTCCCTGCTAATGTGATTGGGAAAGCAGTGGAGGAGGGCCCAAGTCCTTGGGCCCCTGCATTCATGTGGGAGACCTGGAAAAAGCTCCTGGCTCCTGGCTTCAGATGGGCTCAGCTCCAGCCATTGTGGCCATTTGGGGAGTGAGCCAGCAGATGGAAGGCCACCCCTTAACTCTGTCTTTCAAAAAAAAAAAAACAAAAAAAAATAATAAAAAGTGTGTATTTCCTAACAGGGGCATTCTCAGTATAGTTATCAAATTTAAGAAAGTTAATATTGATATAAAATATTCTGAATTTTCTATACCCTTCCCTTTTTCCCCCAAAGAAACCTTTTATTTAAGGAAACAAACTTCATGCTTCTTAGGTTCAATTTTAGGAATATAGTGATTCTTCCCACCCCCTCCTCCTCCTACCACTCCCCTCCCCAGGCCCATTCCCCACTAAGATCCATTTTCGATTAACTTTATACACAGAAGACCAACTCTGTACTAAGTAAAGAGTTCAACAATTTGCATGAAAAACAACAACAACAACAACAATAGCAACAACAACAAAACCTGTTCCTCAACAGTCCAGACAAGGGCTGTTCAAAGTCATTGCATCTTGAAGTTAATTTTACCTTTTTTCTTTTAAGAAGCACCAAGAGAGCCGGCGCCGCGGCTCACTAGGATAATCCTCCGCCTAGCGGCGCCGGCACACCGGGTTCTAGTCCCGGTTGGGGCGCCGGATTCTGTCCCGGTTGCCCCTCTTCCAGGCCAGCCCTCTGCTGTGGCCAGGGAGTGCAGTGGAGGATGGCCCAGGTGCTTGGGCCCTGCACCCCATGGGAGACCAGGAAAAGCACCTGGCTCCTGGCTCCTGCCATCGGATCAGCGCGGTGCGCCGGCCGCAGCGCGCCGGCCGCGGCGGCCATTGGAGGGTGAACCAACGGCAAAGGAAGACCTTTCTCTCTGTCTCTCTCTCTCACTGTCCACTCTGCCTGTCAAAAAAAAAAAAAAAAAAAAAAAAAAAAAAAAAAGCACCAAGAATGATACATGTTTTGCAAGCACTTAGACATAATTATAATACAACTCTTTGTGGACAGAGGTCCTGCATGGGAAGTTTGAGCACAGTGACTCTTGTTAATTTAACAATTAACACTCTTATGTATGACGTCAGTGATCACCTGACACTCTTGACTTGAGCTGCCTAAGCAATGGAAGCCTTTTGACTCCACAAACTGTCAGTATTCAGACAAGGCCATCAGCAAAGTGGAAGTTCCCTCCTCCCTCCAGAGAAAAGTACATCCTTCTTTGATGACCACTTCTTTCCACTGGGGTCTCACTCATCAAGATCCTTCATGTAGTATATCTTTTGCCATAAAGTCTTGGCTTTCCATGCCTGAAATGCTCTCGTGGGCTTTTCAGCCAGACCAGAATGCCTGAAGGCCTGATTCTGAGGTCAGAGTACTATTTAAAGTGATTGGCGGCCGGTGCCCCGGCTCACTAGGTTAATCCTCCCCATTGCGGCGCCGGCACACCGGGTTCTAGTCCCGGTTGGGGCGCCGAATTCTGTCCCGGTTGCCCCTCTTCCAGGCCAGCTCTCTGCTGTGGCCAGGGAGTGCAGTGGAGGATGGCCCAGGTGCTTGGGCCCTGCACCCCATGGGAGACCAGGATAAGTACCTGGCTCCTGCCATCGGATCAGCGCGGTGCACCGGCCGCAGCACGCCGGCCACGGTGGCCATTGGAGGGTGAACCAATGGCAAAGGAAGACCTTTCTCTCTGTCTCTCTCTCTCACTGTCCACTCTGCCTGTCAAAAAAAAAATTTTTTTAATTAAAAAATAAATAAATAAATAAATAATAATAAAAAATAAAGTGATTGGCATTCTATGAGTCTGCTGTGTGGATTGCTTCCCATGTTGGAGCATTCACTCCTTTTTAATTCTATCTAAATTTTTACCAACCACTCAACCCTATCCACATGATCATTTTAACATTAAGATAGAGGCCGGAGCTGTGGCTCACTTGGTTAATCCTCCGCCTGCGGCGCTGGCATCCCATATGGGCACCAGGTTCTAGTCCCAGCTGCTCCTCTTCCAGTCCAGCTCTCTGCTGTGGCGCCCAGGAAGGCAGTGGAGGATGGCCCAAGTGCTTGAGTGCCTGCACCCGCACAGGAGACCAAGAGGAAGCACCTGGCTCCTGGCTTCGGATCGGCGCAGCTCTGGCCATAGCAGCCATTTGGGGGGGTGGGGGATGAACCAATAGAAGGAAGATCTTTCTATCTCTCTCTCACTGTCTAACTGTCTATTAAAAAAAAAAAAAAAAAAAAAAAAAAAAAACTTAAGATAGTTGATAGTCCTTTTAGCACAAGGCTTTGTTTTATCAGTTTGCCAAATTACACAGTTTTCTTTCTTACAACACATTATCTGTTGGCAAACCATGTTGGTGGTTAGGAGGAGTTACAAAACTCTTAGCACATAACATTATTTTCTTGGATTACTGGGCCATTTTTATTTAAGCCCATACCAGTATTATTTTCTTGGATTATTAGGCTGCTTATTTTTTATTTTTTTTTTATTTTTTGACAGGCAGAGTGGATAGTGAGAGAGAGAGACAGAGAGAAAGGTCTTCCTTTTTGCTGTTGGTTCACCCCCCAATGACCGCTGCGGGTGGTACACCACGCTGATCCGATGGCAGGAGCCAGGTGCTTCTCCTGGTCTCCCATGGGGTGCAGGGCCCAAGGACCTGGGCCATCCTCCACTGCACTCCCTGGCCACAGCAGAGAGCTAGACTGGAAGAGGAGCAACTGGGACAGAATCCAGTGCCCCAACCAGGACTAGAACCTGGTGTGCCAGTGCCGCAGGCGGAGGATTAGCCTATTGAACTGCGGCGCTGGCCAGGCTGCTTATTTTTAATCAAGACTCTTTTTGGAAAACCCCTAACTGTCCTCATTGTGAATGATGGAGTCATGCTAAAACATTAGACCAAGCAGATTGGGCAGTATTGAACATCTTTGGAAAACATGGAACTTGTGGGGTAGGCATTGTGGCACAATGGGTTAAGCTGCCACCTGCAATGCTGGCATCCCACCATAGGTACTGGTTCTAGTCCTGGTTGCTCCATTTCCAACCCAGCTCCCTGCTAATGCTGCTGGGAAAGGGAGAGGAATCTGGTCCAACTCCTTGGGTCCCTGCACCACATTGGAGACCCGGATGAAATTCCTGGCTCTTAGCTTTGGCCTGGCCCATCCCCAGCCGTTGTAGCCATTTGGGGAGTGAACCAGCAGGTGGAAGATCGGTCCCTCTCTCTCTCTCTCCCCCTCTGTAACTTTGCCTTTCAAATAAGTAAATATTTTTAAAATTATTTTTATTTTTTAATTGTTTTTTAAAAATGTATTTGAAAGGCAAAGTTAGACAGAGAGGGAGAGACAGAGAGCTATTCCATCCACTGGTTCACTTCCCAGCTGACTGCAATGGCCAGGGCTGGGCCACACTGAAGCCAGGAGTCAGGAGCTTTTTCAGGACCTCCCACATGAATGCAGCAACCCAAGGACTTGGGCCATATTCCTCTCCCTTTCCCGGGCACATTAGCAGGGAGATGGATGGGAAGTAGAGCAGCTAGGACTCAAACCAGCACCCATATGGGATGCCAGCATTGCAGGTGGCAGCTTTACCTGCTACTCTGCAACACTACCCTCCCCAAATAAATCTTTTAACAAAATAGGCTTGTTCAGCCCTCCTTCAGCGCACCTCTCTGGATGGGCAAGCGACCTTAACTTCATTCGGAGAATCCTGAGCTTGTACTTTGGGCCTATTACAGCTCCCGTGGAGAACACCAAGGAAATTTCTGCCACTTTATCCAGATCTTGATTAAATCTTGCAAGCAGACTCACTTGATGATATTTCTCAAATGTGGCTGGTTCACTGGAAGGAAAAGATAATATGTAATTTTAAATGGCTATAGAAAATGAAGTAGGAAAAGTCAGGGAGATAGATCAAGTTCATGAGCTAGAGGCCACACATACCCCATTCCCACGTAATCCTATCATCAATCAGATGGCCCCTTCCTAAGATGCCTCTCCTCTTACCTGGGACCTGGGGACCTGTGTAACCACTGCCTCCCTCCACTTTTTTCTTTTAATATTTTATTTAATTCTTTGAGAGGCAGAGTTACAAGCAAAGAGAGAGAGAGAGGGAAGGAGGGAGAGAGGTATTCCATCTACTGGTTCACTCCCCAAATAGTCGCAATGGCCGAAGCTGGGCCAATCCAGAGCCAGGAGCTTCTTTCAGGTCTCCCACACAGGTACAGGGGCCGAAGCACTTGGGCTATCTTCCACTGCTTTCCCAGGCCACAACAGAGAGCACTGGATTGGAAAAGGAGCAGCCAGGACACAAACCAGCACCCATATGGGATGCTGGCGCTGCAGGTGGAAACCCAGCCCACTAGGCCGCAGTACTGGCCCCTCCCCTTTTTGAAGCTGATAAAAGCCCTGTGAAGGGGCTGTTTCTCTCTCCTCAAGGACCCAGGACAAGCAGAGCAGGGTATGAAATTCCCTTTATCTTTTCTGGCCCACTCTCCCTAAATGAACTCATGTGCCTGTATATTCTTCTCACTTTCTAAATAAACCTTACCATGCTACAAAAATAAAATAAATTAATAAATATGGAGAGCTAATGAGAGAATGCAGTTTTGCAGCCTACAGATCACTGGGAAGCAGGTAACCAGTTGGTCCCTTAGCTTGCTCTAGGTGATCTTCATGGACAAAGTCTGCTGAGTCCCAAGGACTGCATAAGTAAAGCTACTAACCCTTATGTGGCATGAGAGGGATGCTGCTAGTGACTGCCCGCTGTATGCTCAACAGTGTCCTCATCTCGACACATCTGTCCAATCCCCTGCAGCATTCTGCAAGGTGGGATTGCTCTCCTTACTTACTAGACAGCGAAACATATTTGCAGTGCAACACTACTTGGGTAATAGGGCTTAGATGTAGCAGCACAAGGATTCAGACCCAGCTCTGCATTGCTAGATGCATATGTATAATTTTAGCCAAACTAGATAAAAATTGACAAGTTATGCTTGAAAATATCTGTATTTTTCAGTCCTCCTTCTCGAGATGAATCTTAAAATAGATCAATCCAGGTTCTAACACTTTGCCCCAAGTATGTAGAGATGTTTTCTACAAATCCCAAGTGGAGACTAGGGCATATCAGTGGAGGTGTTCACCTTGGGTATTGTTTTTCCGGAGAACTGAGAGAGTTGGTTGTGACCAACCAGGAGGACCACAAGGTCAGGAACAGTAGGCTTGCTCTAGACATTGGTTCTTAGTTTGGGGGTAGTGTGTGTGTCAAGAGGTTTGTCACCCCAACCCCACTGGAATCATGTCTCAGGCCCCTGGAGTTCAGAAAGGCCACAAGTAAAACTAACCCGAAAGTACCCAGATTTTGGTTTCTAAAATATTATCTCCACTAACAGGAACCAGGACTCCTGGGAGAAACAGTTGATTCCAGGGCTGTGTCAGAAAAAATGCAAAGTGAACTTGGAACAGCCTGTGTGCCAGAAAGTTAAGAGGTGCTTCAGAGAGTGATGGAAATGTCCAAAAGGTGGCAGAATCACCACACACTCCTCAGGAGGGCTACTATCAAGATAACAGGAAAGAACGAGTGTTGGTGAGCATATGGAGAAACTGCAATCCTTGGGTGTTATTGGTGGAATTGGAAAACAGGGCAAATGCCAAGGAAAACTGTGTTGATAGCTGAAAAAAGTTAGAAGAATTACCATATGACCCAGAAAGCCTACTTTTGGGAATATAACAAAAAAATTATTGAGAGTCTTGAAGAGATGTCTCCATACAATTTATCACAGTTCTACTCAACGATAACCAAGAGGTAGAAGCAACTCAAGGGTCCATCAACAGATGAATATACAACGTATGTGCTGTGGACATACAAAGGAACATTATTCACCCCTAAAACTGAAGAAAACCCTGTCACATGCACGAAATGGATGAACTTGAGGACATATGCTAAGTGAGATACGTGATTCCCCTTCCATGAGCCATGTAAGGCAGAGTGCACAGAGGAAGTACTAGAGCCTAGGGAGGGGGAAAGGGAAGTGTTCTAAAGAGCGTGGAGTTTCACATTTGCAAGAGGAGAAAGTTCTAGACAATGTAACATACTTAACACTACTGAATTGGACACCAGAAAAAGGTTATGTTGGTAAAAATGTTACGTTATATATTTTACCACAATAAAAAAGAACAATAATGAGTGTTGGCAAGGATGCAGAGAATCCTGTATCTGCCAGTGGGAATGCAAAGTAGTAGAATTGCTTTTGAAAACAGTGTAGTAGTACCCAAAATGTTAGCTATAGAGTTACTGTATGACCCAGCAATTCCTAGATGCATTTCCACAAGAAATGAAAACGTCCATACAAAAATCTGCATACACGTGTTCATAGCAGCATTGTTCCTAACAGCCAGAAATCAGAAACAAGCCAAATACCTATCAGCTGATAAATAAAATGTGACATACAAGAAGTCATCAGAACTTCATGAAAAATGCATGAAAAAGATATAAATAGATATCAAAAAATTTTGCACCAAAATAAAGTTATCATCTAATTCTATTTTTTCACAAACTGTTTAAGATACCCTTGTATACATTCAATGAAGTATTATTTGCCCACTAAAAGGAATGAAATATTACTGTGTTAAAATCTGAATTAAACAACACAGCTTAGTGGGAGGGATATAATGAAGTGAAAAAGTATAAGTGTTGAGTTGAGAGATCTGCTTCTGATTGCAGCTAAGCCACAATGACCAGCTGTGTAATACTGGCCAGTTCACTCAGCCTGTCTGACCTCAGTTTGCAGATTTATAAAATAAGGAGGTTAGTGTTGCCTCACTGCATTTCAGTGGGAGTTGCATTAGCCGATGTATATAACATGCTTAATTTAATAAACAAATGATTTTTATTTTTGTGATCCAAGATCATCAAAAATGACCTCCAAGCCACCCACCCACACCTGTGTACACACTGAACCCAAAGACAAAATTGCCAGTTTCAGCTGACATCCTTTTGTATTTTTTTTTTTTAAAGATTTATTTTATTGGGCCGGTGCTGTGGCTCACTTGGTTAATCCTCCGCCTGCAGCCCTGGCATCCCATATGGGCGCCGGGTTCTAGTCCGGTTGCTTCTCTTCCAGTCCAGCTCTCTGCTATGGCCTGGGAAAGCAGAAGAAGATGGCCCAAGTGCTTGGGCGCCTGCACCCGTGTGGGAGACCAGGAAGAAGCACCTGGCTCCTGGCTTCAGATCGGCACAGCACTGGCCGTAGCAACCATTTGGGGAGTGAACCAATGGAAGGAAGACCTTTCTCTCTGTCTCTCTCAATGTCTATAACTCTACCTGTCAAATAAATAAAAAAAAGAAAGAAAGAAAATTTTATTTATTTGAAAGAGTTACAGAAAGAGGTAGAGACACAGAAAGAGGTCTTCCATCTGCTGGTTCACTCCCCAGATGGCTGCAACGGCCGGAACTGAGCCCTCTGGCCGATCTGAAGCCAGGAGTCAGGAGCTTCTTCCAGGCCTCCCACGTGGGTGCAGGGGCCCAAGCACCAGAGCCCTTCTCCACTGCTTTCCTAGGCCATAGCAGAGAGGTGGATCGGAAGAGGAACAGCTGGGACTAGAACCGGTGCCCATATGGGATGCCAGAGCTTCAGGCCAGGGCTTTAACCCGCTGCGCCCCAGCGCTATTCCCTCAGCTGACACCTTATTTAGTATTCTGGTTATAGCCAAGAGACAGCCGAAGTGGCTGATAAAACAATAGGTCCCAGGAAAATTTCCTGAGGAAATGAATAAAAGCCTCACATTCCTTTGCTTAAAGTAAAGGATTTCCCTTCCGCTTTTCCTGATTATAAAAATAATGGGCCGGTGCCGCGGCTCACCAGGCTAATCCTCCGCCTGCGGCGCCGGCACACCGGGTTCTAGTCCCGGTCGGGGCGCCGGATTCTGTCCCGGTTGCCCCTCTTCCAGGCCAGCTCTCTGCTGTGGCCAGGGAGTGCAGTGGAGGATGGCCCAAGTCCTTGGGCCCTGCACCCCATGGGAGACCAGGAAAAGAGCGGCGGCCATTGGAGGGTGAACCAACGGCAAAGGAAGACCTTTCTCTCTGTCTCTTTCTCACTGTCCACTCTGCCTATCAAAAAAAAATTTTTTTTAATTTTTTAAAAAATGGATGGAATGAACATATTATATATATATATATAAAAAGTATAAACCATCAGAAAATGGAAAAGCTGAAAACAACAACAAAAAAACTCCTATTCCTTCAATGCAAAGGGCAGTGTAATATTTTAGCATGGATTTTTCATTTATTTAATTGTTGAGCTAACATTATACTTTATGATTTTCTACATTTTTAATTAGCACATTATAAGCATAAATAATAATGTTTCATAAGCGACTTCAGTGTATGCATAACATTCTTTAACATGGGAATTTTAAAATTAATCACTTTATCATTGTTCAAATTTTAGGGTACTTTTCATTTTTACTGAAAATACATTTTCTGGGGCCGGCGCTGTGGCACAGTAGGTTAATTCTCCACCTGTGGAGCCAGCATCCCATATGGGCACCGGTTTATGTCCTGGGTGCTCCTGTTCCAATCTAGCTCTCTGCTATGCTTAATTTTTAATATTAATTTAAAACAATATTAATTTAAAAACAATAAATGAATATGCAACATAAAAGTACAAGTCAGGGCCAGCACTGTGGCATAGCAGGTAAAACCACCACCTTCAGTGCTGGCATCCTGTATGGGCGCCAGTTCAAGTCCGGTTACTGCACTTCCAATCCAGCTCTCTGCTATGGCCTGGGAAAGCAATAAAAGATGGCTCAAGACTTTGGGCCCCTGTTCTGCATGGGAGACTCAGCAGAAGCTCCTGGCTCCTGGCTTCGGACCAGGCCAACTCCGGCCATTGCAGCCATTTGGGGAGTAAACCAGGGGATAGAAGAACTCTCTCTCTCTCTCTCTCTCCCTCTCTCTTTCTCTCTCTCCTTCTCACTGTCTGTAACTCTACTTCTCAAATAAGTAAATAAAATCTTTAAAAAAAAAGAAATTACATTTTATGAGTTTCAGAAATATATATATTATTAGAAACACAGACATATATATTTATGAGGTATAAATGCCATTGCTGGATTTTAGGGTGTTTCTATTTTTATTGAGAATTTTGTACCAACTCATAAAATTTTTATTCCAAACTCATTTTTAAACTTATAAAATTCTCAATAAAAATAGAAATACCCTAAAATCCAGCAGTGGCATATATACCATATATACATATATATGATTCAGAAACGTATTTCTGAGGAGTATACGTATGAAGACTTTCAAAAGTTTCTGGAAAATGGAATTAAAAGTATCTTGGTGCAAAAATTTTTGAAATCTATTTATAGTTTTCTTTTCTTTTTTTTTTTTTAACAGGCAGAGTGGACAGTGAGAGAGAGAGACAGAGAGAAAGGTCTTCCTTTTTGCCGTTGGTTCACCCCACAATGGCCGCTCTGGTGGCGCACTGCGGCCGGCACATCGCGCCAATCCGAAGCCAGGAGCCAGGTGCTTCTCCTGGTCTCCCATGGGGTGCAGGGCCCAAACACTTGGGCCATCCTCCACTGCACTCCCTGGCCACAGCAGAGAGCTGGCCTGGAAGAGGGGCAACTGGGAGAGAATCCGGTGCCCCGACCGGGACTAGAATCCGGTGTGCCGGCACCGCAGGCAGAGGATTAGCCTACTGAGCCGCAGCGCCGCAAAATCTATTCGTACTTTTCTACAATATATATTTTCCTTGAACATTTTGAAGACCCCTCACATGTGTGCACAAAAATAGATGTACATGTTTTATGTTTATATATATATATGTATGTATATTATGAGCTGATAAAAAAATAGAGGTATAAATGTGCCTTTTTGCCTTTGGGATGAGATTGTTGGAGGGGATAGGGCAGTGACTTTATTTATTTATTTGAAAGACAGAGTTACAGAGAGGCAGAGGCAGAGACAGGGAGAGAGGTCTTCTATCTGCTAGTTCACTCCCCAAATGGCTGCAACAGCCAGAGCTGGGCTGATCTGAAGCCTTCTTGGGCCATCTTCTACTGCTTTCCCAGGCCATAGCAAAGAGCTGGATTGGGAGTGGAGCAGCCGGGACTTGAACCAGTGCCCATATGGGATGCCGGCATTGCAGGTGGTGGCTTTAACCACTACGCCACAGTGCCGGCCCTGACTTGTACTTTTATGTTGCACATTCCTTTATTGTTTTTTAATTAATATTATTTATAACTGATCAATTGTATATATTTATGGGGTACAATGTGATGTCTCAATTTGTATGTTTAATGTGGAATGATAAAATCAGCATATTCCTTTATTGCTTAAATCCTTACAGCAAGCAAGATGACTTTTGCAATTAAATATTTCATCAAAGGAAGTAAGAGGAGAGCAGGGAAAGGGAGGAAGGGAGGAAAGCAAATCCCCGGCATCAATTCCAGTTATAAACAGGCTGGGAGTGGAGACCAACTGGACAAGCAGCTTGGAAACATATGCCCTTCATCTTCTGTAGAGCAGAAGTACAGAACTATAAATAAGAAAATAGGCATATTTGGATTCTCTGAGCTAAAGGGAAAACAGGAAACTGCAAACTATTGTAGTTCAACTTACTGATTGATTTTGGATTCTGTGGTGTTTCCAGCTTCATCTTTCAATTTGATTGTAATGGACCCTCTTCTGATGCTCTTGTTCCAAGTTATAATATCCACAAAATAATGATACACTGCAAAACAGGGAGAGAACAGGGTAAGAGAGCAACTCCCAGCTGCTCCCTGGAAGGGCTGATTCCTAAACCCATCCCCCTGATAACTGAGTCCCTTTGGTCTCTTGTTCCTCTGCAGAGATCCAGGGCAGAACTTCCCACTATTCCTTTCTCTTCTGTTTGGTAAAAATAGCAGAAGTGACAGCAGAGTTCAATGGTGTCCAGTACCATACTCAGGCACCACAGTCGAACCAGTGTTTCTGCCTCATTGACTGATATCTCAGGGCCTGCTTCTCAGTACGATTGGTTCACTTCAATTCCTGCCTGTTTTAGGATAAACTGATGGCCACGGGAGACCCTGCATGACTGACAAGGTTTTCCGCAGTACAGGCCATGTCAGCCACCCCACCTGTTTCCCTCCTGTCTTTACTGGCCAGGCAAAACCACCTGCCTTTCTGTACTGCCAAGCTCTCTCTTGGCCCTGGGCCTCCCCCCACCTGGACGCTCTTGCTTTGCCTGGTTTTATCCTAATGGAATTTCCTCCAGAAAGCCTTTCTTGACCCATAGGCTAAGTTAAGTCTCCTGACTTGGAGTTTCTGGCATATTCTGGACTCCCCACGTAACTACTTAGCACATTTTGCTGTATTTGGAAAATGCGAGAAAGAATATGAAAAGGAGAGAACAATCCAACATGGGAAGCGAGATACACAGATACACAGCAGACTCATTGAATGGCAGATGTCCTAAACAGCACTCTGGCCTCAGAATCAGCCCTTAAGGCATGCGGATCTGGCTGAAAAGCCCATGAGAGTATTTTAGGCATGGAAAGCCAAGACACTCTGGCAAAACAAACAAACAAACAACTAAATGAAAGATCTCCGCAAGTGAGATCCCAGTGGAAAGAACAGGTCATCAAAGAAGGAGGTACCTTTCTCTGAAGGGAGGAGAGAACTTCCACTCTGACTACGACCTTGTCTAAATATGATCAGAGTCGGTGAACTCAAAAGGCTTCCATTGCCTTGGCAACTCATGACAAGAGCCTAGGATGATTACTGACGCCATAAACAAGAGTGTCAATTTGTTAAGTCAACAACAGGAGTCACTGTGCACTTACTCCTCATGTAGGATCTCTGTCCTTAATGTGCTGTACATTGTGATTTAATGCTATAACTAGTACTCAAACAGTATTTTTCACTTTGTGTTTCTATGTGGGTGCAAACTGTTGAAATCTTTACTTAATATATGCTAAACTGATCTGTATATAAAGAAAATTGAAAATGAATCTTGATGTGAATGGAAGCAGAGAGGGAGTGGGAAAGGGGAGGGTTTTGGGTGGGAGGGGAGTTGTGGGGGGGAGCCATTGTAATCCATAAGCTGTACTTTGGAAATTTATATTCATTAAATAAAAGTTAAAAAAAAAGAAAGACAAAAAAAAGAATATAAAAAAGTGATAAATCTATACAAATATTCCTTAAAGAATGTCTTACAGGGCTTTAAAAAAAGACAAAGCTAAAGTATGTATACTACATCAGTTATTGGGAAGGGGTGATTGTTCCTCTTTGTAATCCCAGCAATAATGCTGTATGGGCACCTAATAAACTCCTGTTGAATAAGTGAGAACACATAATGTGTTCAGAGAACCGCTTTTCCGCCCTGAACTTTTTAAAAATTATTTATTTATTTATTTGAGAGGCAGAGTTACAGACAGTGAGAGGGAGAGACAGAGAGAAAGGTCTTCCATCCACTGGTTCACTCCCCTAATGGACACAACAGCTGAAGCTTTTTAACTGATCCAAAGCCAGGAGCCAGGAGCTTCTTCTGGGTCTCCCACGCAGGTGCAGGGGCCCAAGCACTTGGGTCATCTTCAACTGATTTCCCAGGCCATAGCAGAGAGCTGGATGGAAATGGAGCATCCAGGACTACAACCAGCACCCATATGGCATGCCGGCACCTCAGAGGACTACCGCAGACAGAGGATTAACCTACTGTGCCACAACACCAGCCCCTCCTTGAATATTTTATACAAGGATGTTTTGGGAAGATGGTGACCCCTTCAGGATAGTCAGATTTGCCACCTTTTGGTGAGACTTGCAGAGAAAGGGAAAGAGGCTCAGGGAGATAGTGATCCTATGAAACAGGCCCGCCCCGGAGTTGTGTCATGATCCCTTATTGCTGAGGGGCTTGCCCAGTGCACACAAAGCAGATGTCAAATCCTGGGCTGCCACACATGGCTCCAAGGATGAGGGAAACCCAGTGAATTGCTCCCAAGAACAGTGAAAAATGATGCACTCCTAGGAGCTTCCCAGGGCACCTAATCATGTACTGCCCCATTTAGCTCCCATCTGGGACACACGACCTCCTGAGTAAATGTCTTTAGGTCATCATGGGTGCCTTAGAACTGGAACTGACCCATCATTGTGGCTAATATCTGATTTTCCCCAGCCCCATTTTCATGTTCCTTGGGGAAGCAAGCAATCTTGTGAAAGCTCTTGGTGGTGATTAGAGTGGCCATCCAGTGAAGTTAACATCTCTGATTTATTGAGATTTTAATCCTAGCAATTCAGAAGGTAGGCATGATTATCCCTCATTTTGCCAAGCACTACACTGAGACTAGAAGAAGCTAAATATCTTGGCAGAGATCATACAACTGTTATGTGATATAATCGGGATTTTCCCTGGGCCCTTCCAGCTACAAAGTGCCTGCTTTACCATGGCTCTCACCTGCCAAGAAGTGGCTGGGAACCTGAGACTCAGCCATGTCCCAAATAAAAGGGTTGAAGAAAAGGGAACACCCATATTCACCACTCACTGCAGTATGGCTCCTTCTCAGCTGTATCAAAGAATGCTTTAGTCATTGGAGGGTCTTTCTCACTTAAATAATCTTTCCAGTTGTCAGCATAGTAGCCTGTAGAACAAGTTGGAAAAGTATCACGTTATCACATACTATATAAACCTAAAAGCAATAGAGGTAATGAGAACAGCGCATTGGATGGCAGCTACCACTACCCTGGCAACCTCTTCCCATCTCTCCAGCCCTAGGGTGAGAAGCTGCAGGGCTACCAGGCAGTCTCCCTGGTAGCTCCCTGAGAGCTGGGCGGCTTTTTCTCCTTTACTGATTCTTAGTGGCAGTGTGGGGGAGTGGGGAGCGGTTCACTCCCACTGGCAAGGACTAAAAATAGTCCTAATGTTTTTCAGCAGTACAAGTACTTTCTAGATTAAAATAGATTCAGGTTTATACCTAAAATAGCATCACTCTTGCAAAGCAGTGTACTTTCTTGAAGAACTATAGTTGGGCCCCTAAGGTACACAGATCCTGGGCTTGCTATGCAACTTTGTCACCTAGAAAGTGCGTTCATTCATGACTGTGCTTGCAGGAAACCATGTTGACTACTGTGTCCAAGGGGAGAACAGCCCCTAAAATCTGACTTAATTTGGGGAGGGGGGGTGGAACCTCAAGAATCAGTATTATTTATTTATAAGAATGTAACTTATAATTCTTATCTACTTGAAAGGTATCCCAACAAAGAGACAGACAGAGAGATCTTCCATCTGCTAGTTCATTCCCCAAATGCCTGCAACAGCCAGGGCTGGACCAGGGTGACACCAGGAGCCCGGAGCTCCATCTCACATTGGTGGTAGGTCTCCTAAGCACTTGAATCATCATCCACTGCTTCTCAGAGTGCATTAACAGGAAGCTGGGATCAAGAGCAGAACCAGGACTTGACCTGGTGCTCTGATATGCGGGTGTTGCAGGCAGTGGCTTATAACCTACTGTGCCACAGTGCCCACTCCAGCATCCATTAAAAAAAAAAAATTCCCTAGATGATTCAGAAATCCTTGTCTAAAACATGCCATGCTGTGAACTTGGGCTTTCTCTTTTGCAAAAAAAAAAAATTCCTGATGGACACCCAGTTTCAAAGTCCTGACCACTTAGGATGTTTCTAAGCAAATATCCCAGCATCCTCCATGGCATCTGTTACCTCGCTGGACCTCACTGGACCTACCTACACACACAGAAGCCAGGACGTGGCGTGAGGGCATTCACAGACCAGCCCGTGAGAAGGAATCACTCTGTGAGGCTCATCGGGCAGAATGGCCTCTGGTCTCACTGTGGGCCTTACCCCAGCAGAGGCTGTGTGACAGAGTGCTCCTGTTCTCACAGGGGCAGCCTGTATAAAGTGACTTTGTCTGGGCTGGGCTCAGAAACTGCTGGAGCCTCTTCTTCATGCTAGGATAGTGTCCATGGAGGTTGTACTTACCTTCTGGATACAGATTACTTTTCTAATTCTTTATTATGAGACTGCAGTTGTCCAAAGAACAAATTGACTACAAAATCTAACTAAATACATTTTTTAAAGAGTTATTTTATGGGGCCAGCATCGTGACATAGAGGGTTAAGCTGACCCTGAGATGCCAGCATCCCATATGTGCCGGTTTGAGTCCAGCTACTCCACTCCCAATCCAGCTCCCTGCTAATGGCTTGGGAAAGCAACAGAAGATGGTCCAAGTGCTTGGGCCCCTGAACCCACATGGGAGACCCAGACAAAGCTACAGGCTCCTGGCTTTGGCCTGGTTAATTCACTCTCCAACAGCTGTTGTGGCCAGAGCTGGGCCAGGCCGAAGCCAGGAGCCCATAGCTTTATCTAGATCTCCCATGTGGGAGAAAGGGCAAGTACTTGAGCCATCTTCTACCGCTTTCCCAGGCCATTAGCAGGGAGCTAGATAGTAAGTGGAGCAGCCGGAACCCCAACCAGCACCCATATGGAATGCTGGGTTACAGGTGGTGGCTTAGGCTGTTATACCACAACACTGGCCCTTAGATGCATTTTATTTTTGTAATACAATGTGTGTATATTGCAGGGGGAGGTGGAATTTGGTGCAGCCATTAAGTCATCACTTGGAATGCCCCATCCCATAATAGAGCACCTGATTCAAGTCCCATTCCCTCCACTTACAATCCACCTTCCTATTAATACGCACTTTGGAGGGTCTGATAATAGCTCAGGTACTTGGGTCCCTACCACCCTCATGGAAAACCCAGATGGAGTCGTGGGCATTTGGAAAGTAAACCTGCCAATGGAAGGTTCCTGTCTGTCTTGTCTGTGTCTCTCTGCCTTTCAAATGCAATGAAAATAAATAAATAAAATATAGTTTGGAGACCCGTTTTTAGATAGTAAAGTGGTTCTGGGGTTCATAACAAAAGTTGTTCATGAATCAGATAGGGAAACTGCTTGTTGGACTTACCCAGCAGGGGGCAGGGCTTCCCTTGGGGTAGGCCGCAGTTGATGCACTTGCCATTCCTGTAATCCCTGTAGGAGTCGCAGGGGTATGCAGTGATGGTACAGTTCTTTCTCAGGGAGGAAAGGTACAGGTACACGGACATCTGGTGGTCACATTTAAAGTACTGCATCCCTGCTTTGTAGAAGGAATGGTAAAGAGCAGAGTAGTTGAAATATTTAATCATAGCACATGACACGTTTTATACACACATACACAGCTTATCACCCGTCTACCCCATGCCAGATACTGTGCTAACAGCTTCAGTGTGCTTGGTTCCATTTTCTCCTTATAAAAACCGATGCGTATGGAAGGCCGGCGCTGCGGCTCACTAGGCTAATCCTCCACCTTGCAGCACCGGCACACCGGGTTCTAGTCCCAGTCGGGGCGCCGGAGTCTGTCCCGGTTGCCCCTCTTCCAGGCCAGCTCTCTGCTGTGGCCAGGGAGTGCAGTGGAGGATGGCCCAAGTCCTTGGGCCCTGCACCCCATGGGAAACCAGGATAAGCACCTGGCTCCTGCCATCGGATCAGCGCGGTGCGCCGGCCACAGCGCACTGGCCACGGGGCCATTGGAGGGTGAACCAACGGCAAAGGAAGACCTTTCTCTCTGTCTCTCTCTCTCTCACTGTCCACTCTGCCTGTCAAAAATAAAAATAAAAAAATAAAAATAAAAACCGACGCATATGGAAATCCAAGACACTGTGGCAAAAAAGACCTAAATGAAAGTTTTCTGTGAGTGAGATCCTGGTGGAAAGAAGGGGCCATCAAAGAAGGAGGTACCTTTCTCTGAAGGGAGGAGAGAACTTCCACTTTGATTATGGTCTTGTCTAAATAATGTCAGAGTTTGTGAACTCAAGAGGCTTCCGTAGCTTTGGCAGCTAATGACAAGAGCCTCAGGTGACCACTGACATCATAAATAAGAGTGTCAATTATCAAATCGACAACAGGGAGTCATTGTGCACTTGCTCCCCATGTAGGACCTCTGTCCTTGATGTGTTGTACTATGAGAATTAATGGTAAAACTAGTCTTCAAACAGTACTTTATACTTTGTATGTCTGTGTGGATGCAAACTGTTAAAATCTTTACTTAGTATAGAGTTAATCTTCTGTATATAAAGATAATAAAAAATAAATCTTAATGAAGAATGGAATGAGAGAGGGAGTAGAAGGGGATGGTCTGGGGGTAGGAGGGCAGGTATGGGGGGGAAGAACAGTTATAATCCAAAAGTTGTACTTACAAAATTTATATTTATTAAATAAAAGCTTTTTATTAAAAAAAAAAAAAAGCCATGCATAACGATTCATGCTGGCAAGTGACAGGAGAAAAGATGAAATCAAATTAAGGTTGTGCCAAGAATTAAAGCAAGTATGCTTTAAAGACACTGCCTGTTTAGATATGCTTCTGTCGTTTAATTTTTTTTCCCTTACTTGGCAAATTAAGTATCCCGAAATTTTCTTTCACGTATTTTAAAACCAGATATCTATAAATTGTGTAGGTCCCAGAATAACACTAATCAGAAGGGTACATCTTATGTAGCAGGTGCCTTATGTAATGTAGTGTTAACCCTCACAGTATGTGAAGTAGGTGGCATGAGCCTCACTTTGTAGATGTAGAAAATGAGGTGAGAAAGCTGAGGCACAGAGCCTGACTTTGCACGCTAATAAGTGGCGAATCAGGGAATTTCAGCCCAGGTATATGTGGCTTGCAAACCTGTGATTATTTCTTTACCACAGAAGCTCTCAAAATCACAGAACAGTAGTATTAGAGAACTTGGGAACTCATTAGAAATGTAAATTCTAGGGCTGGCCCTAAGGGAATGGGGGAGGCGGAGAGGGTGGTATCATAATCTGTTTTCACAAGCCTTTCTCATGATTCTGATGCGTGATGCATGTTAAACTTTGAGAACTACTTTGTACTACAGAATGGAAGATGGTGTGTGTGTGTGTGTGTGTGTGTGTGCCTGTGAGGGAATAGCACACAACCTTGAGTCTTAACTAAAGACTAAACTTGAGGGGCTGGCGCTGTGATGCAGTGGGTTAAAGCCACAGCCTGTAGCACAGGCATCCCATATGGGCGCTGGTTTGAGTCTCCGCTGCCCCACTTTGAATCCAGCTCCCAGCTAATGAGCTTGGGAAAGGATTAGAGGATGCCCAGGCCCTTGGGTCTATGCACCCATCTGGGAGACCCAGAAGAAGCTCCTGGATCCCAGCTTCAGCCTGGCCCAGGCCTGGCCATTGTAGCCATTTGGGGAGTGAACCAGTGTAACTTTCTTTCTGTGTAACTCTAACTTTCAAATAAATAAAAAAATCTTAAAAAAATAAATAAACTGAGATTATATCACATGGTTTTGTGTCTTTTCACTTAATATATTTAAGAATTTTCATTAATCTCTGAAAACACAATGTTAATAATTATATTCCTTTGTATGAGTGTACTGTAATTCCTTTAATAGCTTTCCTTTTCTGTACATTTAGATTATTTTTAAAACTTAGCTGTTATAAATAATGCTGCATTGAAGATTTTTGCTCTCTAACTCTTGTCTATACTTCCCATTATTTCTCTAGGAAAAGTGTGGAATTTCTAGGTCAAAGACACACTTAAAAAAAAAGATTTATTTATTTATTTGAAAGAGTTACACAGAGAGAGAAGGAGAAGCAGAGAGAGAGAGAGAGAGATCTTCCATCACTGGCTCACTCCCCAATTGGCCACAACAGCTGGAGCTGTGCCAATCCAAAACCAAGAGCCAGGAACTTCTTCCAGGTCTCCCACATGGGTGCAGGGGCCCAAGGACTTGGGCCATCTTCTACTGCTTTCCCAGACCATAGCAGAGAGCTGGTGCCCATATATGGTGCCCATATAGGATGCCGGTACTGCAGGCGGCGGCTTTACCAGTTACACCACAGAGCCAGCCCCAAAGATACACTTTTCAAGAGAGAGGAATAATTAACTATAGCTTTTAATCATATATTTATAATTTTTAGAAGGTATGTATTTGAATTGTAACTTTTAGTTTATGATTTAATATATACCACCTCCATATTCTCAGGAAATTTGTTTTCTATTAAAAATGACTCCTTCAGGGCCAGTGCTGTGGCACAGTAGATTAAGCCTCTGCCTGTAGTGCCAGCATGCCATATGGGCACCGGTTCTAATCCTGGCTGCTCCTCTTCTGACCCAACTCTCTGCTATGGCCTGGGAAAGCAGTAGAAGATGGCCCAAGTGCTTGGGCCCCTGCACCACATGGGAGACCAGAAGAAGCTCCTGGCTCCTGGCTTCGGATGGGCACAGCTCCAGCCTTTGCAGCCATTTGGGGAATGAACCAGCAGATGGAAGACTTTTCTCTCTTCGCTCCCTCTCTCGCTGTAACTCTACATCTCAAATAAATAAATGAAATCTTTTGTTAAAAATGGCTCCACCTAGAAAAATAACAGATTTTTAAAATGTGCCTTCTTCAAACCTCGGACAAAATATAAAGTGTCTGTATTTACCTTCAAAGATTGTCTTGGGGCAACCAGGTTGATCCACTCCTCCATTTGGGTAGAAGTCTATGTTTCCTAATGGTTCCTTATAGCCCAGTGCTAGAAGAGAGCATACTATACTTTTACAGAAGTTTGAATGTTCACATTTCATAGCTCATTGCCAGTAGGATATAGGTAGAGATTTATTATTATTGTTTTTGTTACTGTTTTAATTATTGTTCTACCTAGTTAAATACTTTGCCCAACGTTACCCCAATAGTTAGCTGCGAAACTAATGGTTTCCAACTAGGGGACTGTGAAGGTGATGATGGAATTGACTTCCTCCAGTACTTATCTAAGATCTAAGACTTTCACTTGTAGGGCTGGCATAATGACCCCTGTCTTCATCTTCACAAATGGAAAACAGGAGAAATGGATATTTTTACTTAGGAGACAAAAATCATTAAAGATTTGGGACTTAAGATGGTAAAAATATTAGAAACACTTCTAGAACAGGGGTTCTAAACAAATTTTCAATACCTATTTTCTTTAACCATGAACCCCCAAACCAACCAGTAAAATGTTTGATAAAGTATTACTCATAATTATGTATACATACATATGTGCATATATGAAGTGCATCATGGTAATAACAGTAGTCACTACATGTTGAGATATATATAATATCATATATCACCCTGCATGTGTCCCTGGGCCTCATACTAGGTGTTTTACATATGTGTCTCCTAAACTCAGATGAAGTAACATAACAAATAAAGATACGAGGCTCAGGGGACTTCAGGAAACAACACAACCTTGAGAGAAGGAGCAGCACCTGGCCAGAGGAGTTGGAGTTGGAGTTGGAGTTCACCTTTGACTCTAAGCCCCACCCTCTCCTTCAAAATTCACTTCCCAAAAATAAGAAATAAATGGCTCTATTTGATCAAGCGCTAATATGACACTGAGGTACTGCCCTTGAGAAACTTAATACTTTGCAAACACCATAGTAAGAATGAAGCTGTTTCACAGAGATCTTTGTTCGAAGGCAAAAATGGCTGGATACCACGTCAGAGTATCCCTGGGGGTCTCGGGAGTCTTGGGGGTTGTATCACAAACAGGACCACTCTGCTGTGTCTCCTCAGACCTCCCCATGTTCTTACTCCAGCTTCTCTCCCAGACATCTGGATACAGATGCCCATGCTTGAACATCACCCTGACCCCCATGACATGTACTCAGTCACACTTGGGTGTGGATTCAGCACCATGAAATGGCCAGGAAGATCCAGAGAGCTAGTGGGTTAGAGTCACCCTACATGAGACACAAAGCCGGAACTTAGCTGTCAGCTTAAAGAAATAATGAGAAAGAACCAACAAAACCAGGAAATCATGCATCCAAACCCAGATGCATGCGTGGAAATATCTGTCCATGTGGTATGCCAATCAGCCTGTCCTTGATGGTCATTTTTAAAATTAAGAAGAGACCATGAGAAACCCATCCCCATTCCAGCATGGGGTCCCGGGTGCCTGCATTAAACCAGTTTCTCTTAGTATTTCTGTGGCTTTGGAATCCTGCCCTAGGAAAAAAAGAAATCTAGAGGAGCTGGACCTGCCCCAGCACGCGGCTACCCCCAGGGAGAGACTCTGTGGGTCTGGGGTGGGGGTGGGGTGGGGTCCCACATCCACAAGGACAGGAATGTTACCGTCAGTGTCGGAATGGATGACATCAACGAACTGCGCATCACTGGGATCTAATCTGTCCTGGGGAGGCTTCCCGTTGAATAAAGGGCCCGCAGGGTCGAGACCTGGAAGGAAAACAGAGTCGCTTGGCAGCTCCGCGCCATGACTCACCTGCAGCCGGGCCTTTGATTCTTCCTGATTCGATGGTTCGTGGGCTGCAGAGCAACCTGGGATGGATGAGCACTCACGTTGCCATCTGCTTTCCACAGTTGCGTAGCTTTTTTCCCACAGTGGAAAGGGTTAATCTGGCAGTGCCTCTGAGAACGGCATCTGGACTCCATCAGCAGGTCTACCTCATGCCAAGCTCACCAGCAGGGAATGCGTACACACACGCACACACACACATGCACGCATGAACAGACCAGGTTGTGGGTGTGAAATGAGGGAAGAAGCACCAAGGGTGCATGAAAGAGAAGAAAGTCAATACTGTGGACCCATCTTTATCCCATTTTACATCATCCAGAAGCCTCACTCAGCCCTTCTCTTTCCTTTCTTCTTTCTTTCTTTCTTTCTTTTTTTTTTTTTTTTAAGAATTATTTATTTATTTGAAAGACAGAGTTACAGAGAGACAGAGGCAGAGGGAGTGAGAGGTCTTCCATCTACTGGTTCACTCCCCAAATGGCCACAACAGCCAGGGCTGGGCCAATCTGAAGCCAGGAGCCAGGAGCTTCTTCCAGGTCGCCCATGCAGGTGCAGGGGCCCAGGCAGTTGGGCCATCTTCTACTGCCTTCCCAGGCTATAGCAGAGAGATGGATCGGAAGTGGAGCAGCCAGGACTCAAATACGCACCTATATGGGATGCCGGCACTGCAGAAGGAGGCTTTACCTGCTACACCATGGTGCTGGCCTAATCTTTTGTTTTTAAAGACTTATTTATTTATTTGAAAGTCAGAGCACAGAGAGAGAGAAAGAGATCTTTCTTCTGCTGGTTCACTCCCCAGATGGCCGCAACAATTAGCGCTGGGCCAGGCTGAAGCCAGGAGCCTCTTCCAGGTCTCCCACGCGGGTGAAGGGGCCCAAGCACTTGGGCCATCCTCCACCACCCCTCCAGGCCATTAGCAGGGAGCTGGATCAGAAGTGGAGCAGCCAGGATAGAAACCAGCACCCACATGGGATGCCAGCATCACAGACAGTGGCTTTACTCATTATGCCACAAGGTCGGGCCCCCCAGTTTTTCCTTCTTATTATGAATGAAACTCCTTTATAGCTCCCACTTTTATTCGGATACAATAACTTGTTTGCTCTGCATTGCAAACCTGTGCGGCCAGCAGGGTAGGTATTCCTATTCCCATCGTGCAGGCGGCTGACCTGAGGTTCCGTCTTGACCAGATTACAGCATCAGGATATAACCACCTCTATCGGTGCAGCTCTTGGGTTTACCACACGGGGTCGAGCAAGCTCACTGGGGAAGGGCGAAACTCCCTGGTCAAAGCAGGTGTCACCGAGGGAAATAAAGTAGGTGCCAATCCCCACAGAAAGGCTGCACAGCACAGATGCCTGAACCAATTTCTTGCCTTTGGTCACTGTTTGCTGGCATTCCTGTCACTCTGAAGATGCTGGAAAACCAGGACAGCAGTTTGTATGATGCTGAGACCACAAAATAAAAGCTTTATACTGAAAAAAAAAAAAAAAAAAAAAAAGGCAGAGGCTCATAAAAGGGCCCTGCTCACAAGAGCCCTACCTGGATGGCCGCAGTATGGAGTAGCAGATGAAACATAGGAACAATTTTGAGAGCACAGAGCGAAGAGGGTGTTGTTAATAATTGGAACAGGATTAAAGGCACAATCTGGGACTGTTACAGGCAAACTTGGACTTGTGATCATCTCAGTGATAAGCCCTAGCAAGTGATCAGCTTACTATGTCAGCCAGAAATTACAGGTAGACTGCCCAATAAAGCTGCCTACTCTGTGTGAGTAGCTGGACAGAAGGGTCCAAACCTAGCACTAGGCAGCTGTGTGACCTCGGGTAGGCTACATAACTTCTCTGAACCTCGGTGCCCTTATCCTGTGAAAGGGGAGTAGAGTCCAGAACGTGCTGGATTATTACAGAATAGAAGCAGAATGAACTAATGGAGCTCTTAGTGCTTTAAAATCGCCACACTAGAGTCTGGCGAGTGATCCTCAACTTTTGTTGCAGCACCAAGTGGTTTGAGAATTTGATGAAAGCGCTGGACTCCCCAGGAATGACATGGAACATTTTGCACACAACTTTAGAGGCCACTTACTCCCATACCCAAGGTCACCACGAACTCTCTAAGGCAGTGCTGCCCTATAGAAATATAATACAGCAACCTGGGGCCGACGCTGTGGTGCAGTGGGTTAACACCTGGCCTGAAGCGTTGGCATCCCATATGGGCGCCAGTTCTAGTCCCGGATGCTCCACTTCCGATCCAGCTCTCTGCTGTGGCCTGGGAAAGCAGTAGAAGATGACCCAAGCTCTTAGGCCCCTGCACCCATGTGGGAGACCCGGAAGAAGCTCCTGGCTCCTGGCTTTGGATCGGCGC
This sequence comes from Oryctolagus cuniculus, assembly GCF_964237555.1. Taxonomy (NCBI): domain Eukaryota; kingdom Metazoa; phylum Chordata; class Mammalia; order Lagomorpha; family Leporidae; genus Oryctolagus; species Oryctolagus cuniculus. Next base: position 95,215,362 of record NC_091435.1, read on the forward strand.
AGTTCTGGCCATTGTGGTCAACTGGGGAGTGAACCAGTGGATGGAAGACCTCTCTCTCTCTGCCTCTCCTCTCTCTGTGTAACTCTTTCAAGTAAAAAATAAAAATAAATCTTTAAAAAAAAGAAATATAACATAGCAACCTGAGAATAAGAAAAATGTAAAAAGCAAAAGGGAAATTAATTTTAAGAATACACTTGGGGCCAGCACCAATGCTCAGTAGGTTAATCTACTGCCTGCAGTGCCAGCATCCCATATGGCGCCAGTTCTAGTCCCAGCTGCCCCTTTCCCACTCCAGCTCTCTGCTATGGCCTGGGAAAGCAGAGGAAGATGGCCCAAGTGCTTGGCCCCTGCACCAGCTCCTGGCTCCGGATTGGCCCAGTTCCAGCCATTGTGGCAATTTGGGGGAAAAAAAAGCAGATGGAAGATCTTTCTTCTGTCTCTCCCTCTTTCTTAACACTACCTCTCAAATAAATAAATAAATAAATATTAAAAAAAACCCTTTATTTAATCCAATACATCCAAAATATTAACAACACATAATCAATATGAAAAAACTGACATTTCTTGTCATCTTCAAAATCATGTATATTTTGCAGATATAGCACATCTCAGTTTGCACTGAGCATGTCAAGTGCTTGGTGGCCACGTGTGGCTAGTGACTACTGTATTAGCACAACTCTAAGGTCGTTTACCACAGCATGGTGTTTAGACCACTTGCACCTTCAGGTTAAAAATAGAAATTCCTGAGGCCAACATGGCAGTGCAGTGGGTTAAGGTGCCACCTGTGATGCCAACCTCCCAAATGAGGCCGATTCAAGTCCCAGCTGCTCCACTTCCCATCCAGCTCCCTGCTAATGCATCTGGGAAAACAGCAGAAGATAACCCAAGTACTTGGGTCCCTGATACCCATATGGGAGACCTAGATGGAGTTCAAGGCTCCCGGCTTCAGCCTGCCCCAATCTTGGCCATTGTGGCCATTTGGGGAGTAAACCAGCAAATGGAAGATCTCTCTCTCTCTCTCTCTCTTTCTCTTTCTCTCTCTCTTTCTCTCTCTCTCTCTCCATGTCTTTACCTCTCTCTCTCTAACTCTGCCTTTCAAATAAATAAAATAAAATATAAATATGTATATATAATACAGACTCCTGACCCCAACCCTACTGGTTCTGATTTGGCCAGTGTTGTTAACCAGCACCCTAAACTGAGTTTTATACACAGTTTAGTTTGAGAATCGAATTTAATGCCATCACAAGTGGTGTAGGCAGTTGGAGTACTTTTTAATCCATTCATCTCTACCATCTTCTGCAGAAATCAATAATAAGTAAAACCAGGAGATGTGCCCAGAGAGCAAGAGCAAGAGGACGGATTGAAGAAAGGGAAATGAAGAGATGAAGCAGCCATCCAGGCCTGGTAAGTAATAAGCAGGAGACACGAAGATCCAGCTCTGAGGAGGTGCAAGTGAGTGGGGTAACGGGCCATAGTCCCACTCCACAGCCCAGTGAGCTCACCCAGGCAAGGGTGGGAAGGGGAAATAGTTTACTCCCAAAGCTGCTCTTGGAATGGCTGAGATGGACCTTGGGACTCAGAGATGACGAGGAATCAGGAGAACATGAGGAAGTCAGTGGAGACAGAAAATTGGACTGTGGACCCCTGGTTGAGTCCAGGCCACAAGGGCATGGCCACGTGGGCCCAGCCCAAGTGAAGGAATGTTGGCTTGGGGGATTTCTGTGGTCAGAGACCAGACTCTCCATTGCAGGTCACATTCACGGTAGTTGTGGGAATAAGTTCACTGGGAGGAAGCGGGCACAGCCAGGAGGTGGCACTGGGGGCTAGAGCCTGCTAGTGCAGCCCTAGAGGGCAGAGTCTGCTCTTCTCTTGCCAGGAGTGTCAGGATGGAGCCTGCGGTCAGCCCCGGGGCGGGGATTTATACACGGAAACCAGCAAGCATTGCAAGTTAGAGCTTTCCCTCTTCCTTCCTTTTCATTTATTTACTTTTTTCAGAGCTGATTGACTTCCAGACACACCTCTAGAAAAGGTCCCACCCAACAGATACTCCCAACAGATCAGGGACACAGGCACATTCTAGCCATCTGTCCTTCCTACACAGGTGGGGAATCGAAATTCTTGCAAAATAAACACAGATTTCTTTCTAAAACATCATCTCAATAAGAACATTTTTTTTTTTTTTGACAGGCAGAGTTAGACAGTGAGAGAGAGAGACAGAGAGAAAGGTCTTCCTTCCGTTGGTTCACCCCCCAAATGGCCACTATGGCCAGCGCGCTGCGCTGATCCAAAGCCAGGAGCCAGGTGCTTCCTCCTGGTCTCCTACGTGGGTGCAGGGCCCAAGCACTTGGGCCATCCTCCACTGTACTCCCGGGCCACAGCAGAGAGCCTGACTAGAAGAGGGGCAACCAGGACAGAACCAGCGCCCCAACCAGGACTAGAACCCGAGGTGCTGGCGCCTCAGGCAGAGGATTAGCCTAGTGAGCCGCGGCGCCGGCCAGACATTTTTTAAACTTGAAAAAAGAACTTTGGGGTGGGCACTGAGGCAAAACAGGTTAAGCCACTGCTTGTGATGCCTGTGTTCCATATTGGAACGCCGGTTTGAGTGCTGGCTCAATGAAGATGGCACAAATCCTTGGGTTCCTGACCCCTAAATGAGACACCCAGATGGAGTTGAGCTCCAGGCTTCAGGCTGGTCCAGCCCTGGCTGAATCATGAACCAGAGGATAAAAGATTCCCCTCTCCCCCTTGCTCTCTCTCTCTCTTGCTCTCTCACTCTGTTACTCTGCCTTTCACATAAATAAATATATCTTTAAAAAAAAAAAAAAAAAAAGCTTTGCTTCCCCAGGGAAGTAGGTAGATAAAATGAGGGCAACATTGGCCTTTGGGATGGAAGAGAAGAAAACATCCAGGACAAGCAATATGACCTTCAGTACCAAGGCTAAAGGAAAGGCTAGCCATGTGGAGTGTGTGTCTGTGTCTGTGTCTGTGTCTAAGAGAGACAGAGAAAAGCAGAGATGCAGTCGGGAGCAGAAACGGAGACACCTGGAGATATACAGACTAAACATAGAGATGACGCACACAAGGCAATCTGCCTGGTTTAAGTAGTGCATTCAGACTCACAGCCCTGAAAGTTTACCTCCCAAGTGAAGTGGTTCAAATCATTTACCCCTCCTCTCCCTCCATCCATTTCAACCTCCAGATTCTCTAGACTTTTTTTAAAAAAGATATATTTATTTATTTGAAAGTCAGAGTTACAAACAGGGAGAAGGAGAGGCAGAGAGGAGAGAGAGAAAGAGTGAAAGAGAGAGAGAGAGAGAGGTCTTCCATCCGCTGGTTCACACCCCAATTGGCCACAACGGCTGAAGCTGCACCGATCCAAAGCTAGGAGCCAGGTGCTTCCTCTGGGTCTGCTACGAGGGTGCAGGGGCCCAAGGACTCGGGGCATCTTCTACCGCTTTCCCAGGCCACAGCAGAGAGCTGGATTGGGAGTAGAGCAGCCGGGACCCAAACTGGCACCTATATGGGATGTTGGCACTGCAGGTAGCGGCTTTACCCACTACACCACAGCGCCGGCTCCCAGATTCCTTAGACTTAAAATAGTTGAGAGGCCAGTGCTGTGGCTTAGTGAGTTAAGCATCCCATATGGGTGCCAGTTCGAGTTCCAACTGCTCCATTCCAATCCAGCTTCCTGCTAGTGTGCCTGGGAGAGCAGCGGAGGATGGTCCAAGTTCTTGGGCCCCTGTACACATGTGGGAGACCTGGAGGAAGCTCCTGGCTCTTGGCTTTGGTCTGGCGCAGCCCTGGCCATTGCTGTCATTTGGGGAATGAGCCAATGGATGGAAGAGTTCTTTCTCTCTCTGCCTCTCTATAACTCTACCTTTCAAATAAATAAATAAATCTTTTTAAAAAAATAGCTCTCTGTTTGTGAAGATGGGTTCAGAGAAAGATGAGTGGGAGAGGCCTCATCTCTGAGAGCCACGCTCAGCCCTTCGTGTATAGTGTGGAAAGTTACTAAGCACTGGCAGAGGATCCCAGCAAAGGAGCCTTTGTTTGCGGTTTCACCTGCTGTGTGCCTGAGCATTTTCATTCAGCACAGGCCTGAAAGCTGATACCTAGAGGGTAAGGCCAAAGGTTAAAAGTCCCATCTTCTGTTCCCAGTTGGAGATGCAGCTGGACCTCGGCCCTGAAGTGGATTAAGTCCTCAGCTCAGGCTGTCCTGGATGAAATGAAAGGAAGAAGCCCCTGCTTGGTACGCACAGATCAAAGCCTCATAGGACACAACTGTTTCTCTAGCCTGAAGAGAAATCAAGTCACCACCACCAAGCTTGTTTACAGTATCTACAATTGACAAAGTGCTTTACATATACTTTATTAAATAATAACCCAAGCTCAGTATTATCATGGTCTTTCTTTTCCACAAAGGGATCCAGGCTTAAAGACATTAAGTAAGTGGAAAAGCTGGCTTTGAACCTAAGGACTTGGATTGCCTGCCTGCCGTCTCCCCAGGGAGCACCCTGCCCTGGCCCGAACCCTGCTCCCACACACAGGAGCCTTACCTGTAATTCTCCCCAGCTGCCCATTGTACATCTTTCCAACAAACCCTGATATGTGGGCTCCTAGACTTACTCCAATCATGTAGATGTCATCCAGAGAGGCTCCTCTTGCCTGGAATTTCAAAAAGTCCATCGTTATATAGTGCATGTTCCTAGGAACTGATAATATTTGGAGAAGTGTCCTAGCTGTATTTGTAAGCACCTTATATCTGTTATCTCACTCAAATGTCACAATAGCCCTGCCACGTAAATACTATTCTTTTGATTATACAGATGAAGAAATTGAGTTCTGGATTTGAAGTTATTTATCCCAGGTCAGGGCACAGACTAGAATTCCAACCCGTCTGTACCATACCTGTGCCTTTATGCTCATGCTGTCTCCACTCATGCTCCTACTAGAAACCAAGCCAAGACCCCTTTAAAACCTTTCAGATTGGAGACAACCATACATTTGATGAACTTCCTTAGCTTCTTCATACTGGCTCAGTAAAAGAAATCAAAGAAAATGGGGTGAGGATGGACCACGCTGTCTATGGGCTGTGGGGACAGCTAGTCATGGACCATTTTAATATTCACATCCCCAGGAGAGCTGCTTAATTTGGGAGATGGTGTAAAATTCACATCATCTCCAGCCACAGTGGCCACCAGACCTGACACACTCTGTGGCATTATTCTGATTTCATGTCATTTTCTTTTCTTGCTAAAAGGGACAATTCATGAGACAGATCACTAATTAAAATCTAAGGTTTTACGTTTTGTAATTCTTCTGAAAACATAAATCATTTCGTCAGACTATATGTCTCAGTTTTAGTTTTGGATAATGCAGTCACTAAACTTTTGACACTCCTAGCAAAAGCAACAGTTCTAGAAGTTGAGGATGCTCTAGATGTTTAAGCCAGGAAGCTCTCAGACAGTACCTCTTGTCCCAAAAAGACATCTTTATGGGAGTTAGAGAGTAAGATTCCTCTTCCTTAAGACACTTTGTTGGCCAGTGCCACGGCTCATTTGGCTAATCCTCTGCCTGCGGCGCCAGCACCCCGGGTTTTAGTCCCATTTGGGGTGCCAGGTACTAGTCCCGGTTGCTCCTCTTCCAGCCCAGCTCTCTGCTGTGGCCCAGGAGGGCAGTGGAGGATGGCCCAAGTGCTTGGGTCCCTGCACCCACATGGGAGACCAAGGGAAGCACCCGGCTCCTGGATTCGGATTGGCGCAGCGCTGGCCGTAGCAGCCATTAGGGGAGTGAACCAACGGAAGGAAGACCTTTCTCTCTCTGTCTCACTGTCTATAACTCTGTCTCTCTCTCTCTCACTGTCTAACTCTGCCTGTCCAAAAAAAAAAAAAAAGACACTGTGTTGTCATCTGCTGGCAAATTGTCATCATAAATATTTAAATCTACAACATCTTCAGTGACAATAATGTTCTCTTAGATGGGTGCCCATGCAGTTCACAACCTGCAATACCATGGGCCTACCCCCGCTTCTCCTGGGGCTTATTCAGATTTGCAAAATAGTCCCCCACTAGTCACGGCAGATATCTCTTGCCTTTAAACCTCCAGATAACAGACTGGTTCCAAGGGGCTCTGAATCATCCAAGGAAATTCTCACTTACCAACATCTGGTCGATAAACTCCTTCAAGATTATGGCTACTTTCTTGGTCTTATTAGAGGCCTGGGTGTATATTACAGTTGTAGCTCCACGATTCCAATCAACAACAACCAGGTTCATGTCTTCTACCATGAGCAAAGCTTTTACTAAGTCCTGCAACCAAACTGGAGGGGAGCCTGTTGGTCTGAATCCATGGACAACGAAGGTGGTTTTCTTGGTCACATTCAAGTTTCCAAAAGTTGTGGAGTTGATGATTTGTGCGCAGGTGTAGTTTTTCCTGGTGTAGAGCAACAACCTCACATTGAGTTCCGTACCAACCACTGCACTGTGAAAGCTCAGTTTGGTGAATGAAGGACATGTTTCGTCTGTGTCTGAAAACAAAAATGAGACAGCATCACAATAGTTCTTTCCTTAGCTGGGCATCCAGCATGAATCCTCTGCTATTCACTGCAATTCTTATGTACCTTACGGCACCTGCAAGGGGCTGCATCTAGCTGTATGAAGTTGCAGTCACGCCTGATTCAGGGCCCCATGAATAGTAACCTGTAGTTTCACCAGGGAAACCATTCTTCTAAATCCCACCTTCTCTCAAGGTCAAGCCCAAAGGTTACCTCTAACCTGCCAGTCATGAGTACTGTCTTTTTACCCTAGAGCCCCCTCCAATTCCTTTACATCTCTGGGCGACAGCACAGTGACAGCATCCTTGCGGGGATGTGCTATGGGTATTTCATACATGTGTGTCGATCCTGCAGGAGCACGCTCTCTTTGCAATGCTGTCTCATAAGCTGTGTATCTCTCACAGTGCCCAGCACATGGTGGACTCAATCATTGAATTTGCAGGGCCCAAGCATATGAGTTTAGACTTTCCTTGTCTAAACACCAGCCTGCAATGGCAGCGGAGAACATGGCATGCCTTGTCCTAAGCCTTTCGTTCACATCTGAAGCTGATGACCACCGTAGACTTTCTTGGACCCTCTCCATCTCCGCTCCCCAGACCCCACCTTTAAGCATTTATCTTACTGAGCAGGCTCGAAGGAGGGCCTCAGGAAAAGGGTTGGTGATGGGGAAAGGACCAGCACCGGATGAGCCTGGAGCACTTAGTTACGCCAGAAGGTGTGGGTGTGTTTAGAAACCCGACACAAGGACGCAGAGAGTTTGACAGGGCTTCCACTGGCCAGATCTGGGATAACTGGAGCACAGAATAATTAAGGACAGCAATGAGTTATAGGCTTTGGAGAAAAGCAGGAATCTATGATTCTATGACAAATACGCATCTATAGGTAAAGAAATAGAGAAGAGACAAAGACTCTATTTTTAGTAGAAGGCTGAATGCTGACTTGAATGTAGAGAGAGGGCTGGAGTTGCTTATCATTTTGCAGCCATCAGAATAAGGGTTATGGTTGCTGGCACTGTGGCGTAGCGGGTAAAGCCGCAGCCTGCAGGTGCCGGCATCCCATATGGGCACCAGTTTGAGCCCTGGCTGCTTCACTTCTGATCTAGCTCTCTGCTGTGGCCTAGAAAAGCAGGAGAAGACGGCCCAAGTCTTTGGGCCCCTGGCCCTATGTGGGAGACCTGGAAGAAGCTCCTGGCTCCTGGCTTTGGATTGGTGCAGCTTAGGCTGTGGCGGCCAATTGGAGAGTGAACCCGCGGATGGAAGACCTCTCTCTCTCTCTCTCTCTGTAACTCTGCCTTTCAAATAAATAAATAAATCTTAAAAAAAAAAAAAAAAGAATAAGGATCACATAGGCAAGAACTATTAATGGATGCTAACTTGAGTTGGGAGGTATTTTGATGAGGAGCATAAAATTTGCACGGTCATGAAGTGTTTCCCACAGGTTGCTTAATAGTGACCACAATAAAAAATAATAACCACACAAAGGAACTTCAAAAACTGTGGAGGCACGGACAGTGTGCACAACAGGGTAAGCTGCCACTTGGGACATCCCATCCATGTCAGAGTGCCTGAGATCCAGTCCCACCTGCACTTCTGACCCAGTTTCCTGGGAGGCAGCAGACAATGGCTCAGTAACACAGGCTACAAGTGGCGGCTTACCTGCTAAGCCACAGCACTGGCCCCAGGTTTTTTATTCTTGTATCTTTCTGACACGTTTCAAATTATTTCCAAATAAAAAGCTTAAATAGAAGAAACAGGACAGGACCATATTACTGATACGTGGGGAAGGGCGAGATGAACTCCGTTCTCAGGAAATAAAAGTAGATAGATGCTAAAGACTTCTGCTCAAAAGGGAACAAGGGCCTGGAAAAACACTAAAGGTCAGGCAGCAAGATGAGAGAGGGGGTAGCAATGAAGGAGGGGTTTGGGGTCCTTAGGAAATTGAGACAGAGTGTTACTTTTGCAAAACTGTAGGAATGTAAGGCCTTGGTCAAGAGCCACGGTCAAATAAAAAGTAGAAGCAGACATTTAGCCTAGTAGTTAAATACCCTCCTTCTATATCAGACTACATGGGTTCAATTCCTGCTCTGGTTCCCGCCTCCAGCTTCCTGCTAATGTAGACCCTGGGAGGCAGCCGTGATAGCCCAAGTAGTTGGGTTCCTGCCACCCACACGGGAGACCTAGATTAAGTTTCTGGCTCCTGACTCCAGCCTGGCCCAGTCTCAGCCACTGTGGGCATTTGAGAAGTGAAATAGTAGATGGTAGCTCTGTTTTTCTCTATGTCTCTGTGTCTCTCAAATAAATTTTTGAAAATTAAAAACATAATTTTTTAAGTATAAAAACTCTGATTAACATTGGTATCCAGATACAATAATATGATCACTGGGAACCTGCATTATTTCTAACTAGAAAAATTTTTTTTTTGACAGGCAGAGTGGACAGTGAGAGAGAGAGACAGAGAGAAACGCCTTCCTTTGCCATTGGTTCACCCTTCAATGGCCACCGCGGCTGGCGCACTGCGGCCGGCGCACCACGCTGATCCGAAAGCAGGAGCCAGGTGCTTCTCCTGGTCTCCCATGGGGTGCAGGACCCAAGTACTTGGGCCATCCTCCACTGCACTCCCTGGCCATAGCAGAGAGCTGGCCTGGAAGAGGGGCAACCGGGACAGAATCCGGCGCCCCAACCGGGACTAGAACCCAGTGTGCCGGCGCCGCAAGGCGGAGGATTAGCCTATTGAGCCGAGGTGCCGGCCTAGAAAAATTCTTTAAAAATGTGCTGTGATGCCATACCCATGCCCACCATTGCTCAATCAGTTCAGCCAAGGATCACGTGGCCATATTACTAACTCCAATTTCTTAAAAATGAATGCATGAATAAATAAATGAATAAAAATTGTGCTTTGAGACATTCTCTCACACTTTGCTGGGCCAAAGGAGAACAGCTAGGCAGGAAGTGAACTGGAGCGACAAATAATCCCTAGCTCCAAGCTGGAGAGGAACCTTTAGGATATTCAGGAGAGGAGACCACTTGGTCACTCTTGGGAGGAGGGGACAGACAGGGAAAACTGGTAACTTACAAGGCCCTGGGGAACATCTGTTCTGTCTTCCACCAATAGGAATTTAGGAACCATTTGGCCTGGGCTCCTATTCTCAATGAATCTACTCTTGCACACCCAGAAATTGTTCCTCCTTCATTCAGAGTCTCAGAGTAGCCTTCACCTTGGAGTAGTTCACAATCCATAATAAATTGGGTCCATTCATATATGTGTCTATTTGAAACTTCTTGTAAAAGCTCTGGTACTCAGGAGTGCATGAATTCCCCAATTTATAGAATTTGCACATATAGATAGCACAAATAACAGCTTCAAGGCTAAGAAGGCTTTCCATCCTAGAAAAAAGGGGGTTAATACTGAGCCACATGGCCGGCGCCGCGGCTCACCAGGCTAATCCTCCGCCTAGCGGCGCCGGCACACCGGGTTCTAGTCCCAGTCGGGGTGCCGGATTCTGTCCCGGTTGCCCCTCTTCCAGGCCAGCTCTCTGCTGTGGCCAGTGAGTGCAGTGGAGGATGGCCCAAGTGCTTGGGCCCTGCACCCCATGGGAGACCAGGAAAAGCACCTGGCTCCTGGCTCCTGCCATCGGATCAGCGCGGTGCACCGGCCGCAGCGCGCCGGCTGCGGCGGCCATTGGAGGGTGAACCAACGGCAAAAGGAAGACCTTTCTCTCTGTCTCTCTCTCTCACTGTCCACTCTGCCTGTCAAAAAAAAAAAAAAAAAAAAAATACTGAGCCACAAACTCCCGGGTTCTTCCTTTCACTCTGTACCATCAGGGAGCATGTGTAGTGAGGCTGGCTCATGCCATAAATATTTACACCATCTGTTAGGCTTTTTCACTTCCTCTTCCTGTTCATTGCATGCTCCTGGAGAACACCCACTGAAACTTACCTGGTTACTGGTAGAGCAAGTCCCAGAGCAAATAATTTAATTAGTCATCTTATTGACCAGGAGGTGTCTAGGGTTGGGGCTGAGCCTCTCAGGCATAGCCATAGTAAAACTAAGTTTTATTCCTGGTTGTGCAACTGACTTCCCAAGTAGCCTGGGAAATAATGGCATCTTTCACTTGCCACCTATTTACCCAAGAGAAGAATGCTACAGAGATTAATTCCGAATGAGGTCATACCTGGGATGACATATCCCTTTCCCAGGAAGAGAACTTTCTAATTATCATGTCTGTTTGTTTTGAGCCAAATGAATAACATCAGGCCGGTATGGTATCAGAAGTCGCATAACCGAGGCCTTGGGAGGCCCAGAGGAGATCTGAGAAATGTGGGGCTGGCTGTCTTTCAGCAGCAACTGCCAAGCTTCCCATTCGTGGAATGGTGCAAGCCACCTGCCGCCTCCTCGACTTGCTTAGCCTTCACCAGAAGCCCTTAAAATGGACAGACAGTGAAGGGCAAGTAGGGCCTTGTTGTTGTTCCTATTAGAACCAGTCTGATGCCACATTTTTAAAAATGTCTCAATTATTTTTGTAATGGCACTATGCCCTTGAGAAGGCCATATTTTTTTTTTTTTTTTTTTTTTGGACAGGCAGAGTGGACAGTGAGAGAGAGACAGACAGAGAGAGAAAGGTCTTCCTTTTCTGTTGGTTCACCCCTCAATGGCCGCTGCGGCCGGTGCACCACACTGACCCGAAGCCAGGAGCCAAGTGCCTCTCCTGGTCTCCCATGTGGGTGCAGGGCCCAAGGACCTGGGCCATCCTCCACTGCACTCCCGGGCCACAGCAGAGAGCTGGACTGGAAGAGGGGCAACCGGGACAGAATCCGGTGCCCCAACCGGGACTAGAACCCGGTGTGCCGGCGCCGCAGGCGGAGGATTAGCCTAGTGAGCCGCGGCGCTGGCCGAAAAGGCCATTTTAAATATTGAGCAACAGGCCAGCATTGCGGCACAGTGGGTTAAGCAGTCCCTTGGGATGCTCACCTCCCATCTCGGAGTGCTGGTTTGAGTCCCAGCTACTCCACACTTCTGGTTCAGCTTCCTGTTAATGTGCCTGGGAAGAAGTAGATGATGGCTCAGGTAACTGAGTTCCTGCCACCTGCTTGGAGGCTCTGGATGGAGTTCTGGCTCAGTCCCAGCTCTTGTAGCCATTTGGGGGTGAACCACTGGGTGGAAGATTTTCAGTCTCTTTTTTTCTCTCTCTATGCTGCTCTCTGTCATTCTGTCTTTAAAATAAATTAATCTTAAAAGAGAGAGAGAGAGAGAGAATCATCTATGGGGAACACAGTCAAATTGGCCAGCAGCCTTCAGCTGCCCCGTAGCATTAACACAGAAGCCGTGGCAGCCCAGGCTGAGCACTGTTGGGTTACTAGACCCGAGCCGGGCAAGCCTTCCTGCCCTATGTGGGCTTCCTCTAACCAGCACTTTTGGCTCAAGGACTCCCTACCGGTTTGGCTGAAATATTCTCAGAGCTGTGCTGAGGTCTGAGGTCTTCCTACCCAGTGCTTCCTTCCCTCTCTCCTTTCCCAGGTGCCAGACCTGCACCATGGTGGGGAGACTTTCTCTGCCTGCTCTGCTCCTTCACACCCACTCCCTCCAACTGACCTCCTGCATGTCCAATCCTGTCTTGACATCTGCTTCTCAGAATGTGCTGTACATAAGAATTAACTTCTAGAACCATCTTCCCCCAATTATAGTTTTAGTTCTATAAAGTACACATCCGTGGCTCTCCATACGTCCGTTTCCTAGGCTCCTCCCTTTGCCCCCAAGTGATGATCTCTTCCTGTCTTTTCAAGGGAGGCTTGTGGTTAACCTAAATCCTAAATTCACTCATATCTGGAAATGAATTATTTAGCCCAAATGAAGCCCTGGCCTTGCACAATATTCTTGCCTTCAGGAATTACAGATATTATTCTACTTTCTTGTATTGAATTCTACTCTAGAAAACTTTTCCTCTCATATACCACTTGCCCTTTTCCTGCCATATACCTCAAGCATTTTTCCTTATTCTAGAGTAACTTCCCCCAGCTAGGGTCGAAGCTCCAGGATGATCAGTTTTTTTTTTTTTTTTATCTTTTTTTATCCATTGTATTCCCAGTGCCAAGCTCAGAGTTGGCATCAATAAATAATTCCTGAACAAATGAGTATCACCCTGGTAACACATTACTTAGCCATTTGGAATGATCCATATGAAGACTGAAGAGAATACATGATAGAATGTTTAAAATGGCACATGCACTGTGATCAAAAACACTATATAAAAATATGTCCTCAGGTGACAGGTATAGAAAATAACATGCAAATAAGAAATGAGTTATGCCTTCAATTTCTGATGTGCTTTGTTTAAAATCTGCCCTTCCACCACCCCAGAATTAATAGCATTTCTAATAGCACTTTGAAAAGAAAAATGTTAAATTTATCTTATCTTGGACCATGTTACAAATTAGTTTAAGCTTCTTGAAGGCAGCTGTTGTGTAGTTTTTATCTAATATTGTATCCCCAGCACCCAGCACAGGAACTTGTCTTTTCATTGGAGCTAAAATTCTCAGTTTGGAGACCATGCCAACAGTAGATAGGGGTGTACAGCAAGTTTGTTAAGTGGCTTCATCCACATAATTATAGTTGTGGTTTGTGTTGGTATTTCTAAAGTGATCTACAACTTGGACATCTTTGGAAAGCAAACCTCATTTAGGTCATATTTTGTTTTGTTGAAAAGTCAAGGTTGCTCAGAGGTAGCACCAACAGAGTATGACCAAGTAATCACATAACATGTTTAACTTGTTTCTAAAGCTTAACCTTTCCCATTAGAGTTTTTTTGAAGCAGGAGAAACTTTGCCACCTTTTTTCAGACTGCTTTGAAATTCAGTGACTCTGAAATGCCCCTACCTGTTGAGAACTGGAAAAATACAACTGGAAGGGTGAGGTCTCCAAAACGCTTCGATGAGGAATCGAGACTCCAACTTAGAGTGGCTGTGATTATTGCATATTGTCAGTTCTCTGAAAATACTGACTCTCTGGCTCTTTACAGGTTAAGTTTGCTAACCCTGTTTCTAATATTTTCAGCCAAACCATATTAGGATTTTGGAGAGCGTGAGTTTTGGAGTCAGACGTAGGCCTGAGGTCCAACCTCACTGCCTACTAGGTGTGTAACCTCTAGTAATGATGGCCTGAACTCTCTGGGCCTCAGTTTTGCATCTGTTCAGTGACCATAACAATGCTGCATGGAGCCATACTAGAGTCCAAAGAGAAGGCGTGTACCTTATACCAGGGCACTTCAAAAAGTTCATGGGAAAATGGAATTAAAAGACAAGTTTATTTTGGTACAAAAATTTTTGAAATCCATGCATGGTTTTTTTCATAATACACATTTTCCATGAGCATTTGGAAGACCCTCATATATATGGATTTCAAAATATTTTTACCTGAGCTTTTTGATGTACTCTGTATATGCTTATCGGAATACCCTCCTGTATTTTGAACCAAATGGAAAAAGCTCATAAAACTCTACAATAAAAAAGAAGGCTATATATGTAAAGCCTTGTGCTTTTCAGCCTGCTTACACACGTCAGCTCTCATAAACTGCTAACATGCTCCCAGGAACAAGGAACTGGTGGTTGACTGGAAACAATTTTTCCCACTAAACAATAACATAGGGTTGTAAAATGAACACTAGCCTATCTTCATGAAAAATGTTGGTACTTTGTTCATCGTGGACTTACTTGCACTGATTTTGATTTTTTCCAAATAGTGCATTAAAATGTCATTTATTTTGAATACTGAACTTCTATACTCCTCCCAGCCCCTTAAAATTTGCACCTGGTGCAAATTTATTGTGTGTTCTCATGTTTCTGAGCCTACTGCATATTAAGCGCCTATAGAGGAAAAGCAGGAAGTTAACTTTCCCAAAAAAACGATTGCCACAATCTGATCCTATACACGGAACTAACTCTATTTTTTGTGGCAGCTTCAAGTACAACAACTCTTCCAAGCACATTCATTCTGTGTTTCTTCGCTTGAAAGTTCATTTTGTATAAATGGCCCCTATAGGACTAACACAGGATTCCCTTTTCTTTGCTGTGAAAAAGAATGTTGCAAGCAAGTACCAAGGTGGACCAACTCTCCAGATGCCCTCAACTTTGCCATGAAACTCAACATTGTAATCAGAAACAAATGTGTGCACACACACTCCATTCCTTGAGATAACTTCAGGCACATTTCACATTTCAAGTATATTCATCTACTGTGTATATTCAAGTATATTCATCTACTGTGTATATTCAAGTATATTGATTTACTGTGTATTCTCTTGTTGGTGAACCTATTGCACATTAGTGCCTCTGGTGGAAAAGCAGAAAACAAACTCCCACTCATCCTGGCCTTGTCAGGATTGTTTTGAGAATGAGAGATAATGTCTATTAGTTATCTAAAACATTACCTGGTACATGGTAAAATGCTAAAAAACAAACAAACAAAAAACCTGTTAAACCTCACAGGTTTGTTAGAAAGACTAAATGTAGATGACTCAGCATACAAGTTGGTATATAACAGATACTCAACAAGTACTGATAGCTTTCCTTCCATCACTTTACTTTCCTTACCTAAAGCACAATGAATATATAGGTAACGTGTTTTTCTCCAGTCACAGCAGTGGAGCACAAGAGGCCTGGCTCTGCCCAAGAGCAAGGTTAAAAACAACGGTCCTCCGTTTTTCTCACACTAAAATAAGAGGTTGGTTCCCTGTTCCGGAGATTTAGATAATCTCCAGCATTTTGTTTGCATGCAAAACTCTAGGATCCACAAGCTAACTGACTTGAAAAGAAAAGAGGCATCGCCGGCGCCGTGGCTCAATAGGCTAATCCTCCACCTTGCGGCGCCGGCACACCGGGTTCTAGTCCCGGTCAGGGCGCCGGATTCTGTCCCGGTTGCCCCTCTTCCAGGCCAGCTCTCTGCTATGGCCAGGGAGTGCAGTGGAGGATGGCCCAGGTGCTTGGGCCCTGCACCCCATGGGAGACCAGGAGAAGCACCTGGATCCTGGCTCCTGCCATCGGATCAGCGCGGTGCGCCGGCTGCAGCGGCGGCCATTGGAGGGTGAACCAACGGCAAGGGAAGACCTTTCTCTCTCTGTCTCTCTCACTGTCCACTCTGCCTGTCAAAAAAAAAAAAAAAAAAAAGAGGCATCAACTCATGGAAACAAATTTCCAGGACAATCCTACCAAAGATAACAGTCCATGTCTAAAAAATAAGTATGGTGATAAATTAGAATTTCTTTCAATTTTAATTAGAAGACCCCAAAATAATCATATTTTAGAAATTAAAATGCAAGTCAGATAAGTGTTTTTCACTTTTATATCAAACACTTTTTTTTTTTTTTTTTTTTTTGGACAGGCAGAGTTAGACAGTGAGAGAGAGAAAGAGAAAGAGGTCTTCCTTTCGTTGGTTCACCCCCCCAAATGGCCACTACCTCCTGTTCTCCCATGTGGGTGCAGGGCCCAAGCACTTGGGCCATCCTCCACTGCCTTCCCGGGCCACAGCAGAGAGCTGGACTGGAAGAGGAGTAACCGGGACAGAATCCAGCGCCCCAACTGGGACTGAACCCGGGGTTCCAGCACCGCAGGTGGAGGATTAGCCTAGTGAGCCGCGGCGCCGGCCTATGTCAAACACTTTCTTAAAAAATTATTTATTTATTTGAAAGGCAAAGAGAGAGAGAGAGAAAGAGAGAGGTCTGCTGGTTCATTCTTCAAATGCTTCCAATAGCCAGGGCTGAGGCCAGACTGAAGCCAGAAGCCCAGAATTTCATCCAGGTCTCTCCTGTGGGTGGCAGAGACCCAAGTACTTGAGCCACCATCTACTGCCTCCCAGATGTGCATTAGCAAGAAGTTGGATCGGAAGCAGAATAGCCAGGACTCAGACTAGGCACGACAATATGCGATGCAGGTGGCCCAAGTAGGGACTAACCACTGCACCACTCACCTGCTCCAAGCACTTTTTGTTGTTGATGTTGTTACTGATTAAGTACCCTTTAGTGAACAAATATGGGTCCACGTGCTACAACAAGGACGAGACTTGAAAACATGGTAAGTAAAGAAACCAGTCACACAAGACCACATATTATATGGTTCTATTCTTATGCAATGTCCAGAATAGGGAAATCTATAGAGATTAAAAGCAGGTTAGCACTAGTTTAGGACTGGGGTGGTAAGAGGTGGAATATGATGGCTAAAGGAAACCAGTTGCCTTTTTCGAGGTCATAAAAATATTCTAAAATTGGTGATGGTTGCACTTATCTGTGAATCTACTAGAAGTTATTGAGTTGTACACTTTAAATGGGTGAATTGTATGGTGTGTGAATTATTTCCCAATAAAGCTGTTTAAAGTGACATGCTACCTTGAAGCTACATGAAATTGTCCAGGCCGTCTCGGTGTGACACTCAGGCTCTGGTTTTTTAGCCTCTCCCTGCTTTTGGAGGCAGGGATTTTATTCCCCACATTTCTAATTGGGAGAAAACCTCTTTATAAAGAGAGGAGACTCCTCCCCGTTCACATCCAAAGAGGTGCCTGTAAGTAGAAACGATAGCATTGCAGAGAGAAATAACGCACAGATGAAACAATTGTGTGGACAATTGAGTGTGGACAAGAGACGAGAAAGTTCTCACTTTCATCTTCAGAATGGCGGATGGACTTACTGTTACAAAGGAAGCTACCAGCTGATAACACTCCCATGCTTCCCTTCCACCCTCAGCCCACTCCCCTCCAAACCCAACTGACGGACGTGAAATGCCACTTGCCTTGGCCTTGATGCATAGCAGCCAGTCAGGAAGTAGGACGGGCATGGTCCTGACTCACACTTGATTCAGGTTTTGAGCTCTGAGGCACACTCAAGCTATCATTTCCCTCCACCCTCAAACCTGACACACATGTATGCTCATAACTTCTTTGGAACAGAACTTCACAGCGAAGTGGGCTGACTTGATGTTGCCTGAAAATATTTACTGGATTCAGATCAAGATTAAGAGATACAGTTTCAAATATTCTGCCTGCTCAGGAATGCACGTGACTCATTATCTGGGAGACAAGGGTACTGCTTGGGGACTGCCGGAGCCCAAATAGGTACAAGAATTCCTGCTTGAACACACTCCAGTGTGTATCAGAAAACACCGTCAAGACCCAAGAAAGAAAAGTCTAAAGGGATTTCCAGGTTTCAGGCCAGAAATTGCCTTGGGGGAACTAGAAAAGAAGTTAGATGCCTAATTTGAAGAGAGGTCAGAGAGAAAGTGACATATCCTGGGTTAGATGCCTAATTTGAAGAGAGGTCAGAGAGAAAGTGACATATCCTGGTCGTGAAATTCTATGCAAGCTTTTAAATCTGAAAAATAATTCCGCTTATATTCTTTGTGTGTGAAGGACCCTACTGAATTTGGCATTGTTTCCTAAGCCACCAGACTGTGAAAGGATTAACAGCTGGCCAGGGCCAGAGCTGATGGAATAGTTCTTGTTTCTCTCTTACTCTGGGCCAGGTGAGGCAGGGTACCAGTGAGGGCTGGGTACTGGGCCAGAAGGAGGTTGGATGGCAGGTACCAAAATGCATGTGGAGGGAATGAGTTCTGGTGGCCCACAGCACAGGGGTGACCGTGGCACATACTAACCCATTACATGCTCTGTGAAAACCAGGAGAGAAGAGCTCCATGGCTCCCAACATGAATGGTAAGGACATGGAAATGCTAATGGCTTTGATTTTGTCAGTACATATCGCATACATATATTGAAATATCGCACTACTCTATATATATGTTATGATTATTACAGGTTAAACAAAAAGTAAGAAAAATTATGTTGGAACCAGGAAGAAAAACAAAGATGCAGATGGGCAGAGGTGCTGTTGGTTGGCGGAACATCTGCTTTTTAACCACCATCTGTACTTCTTCAGGATGCAACTGAGAAAACAAAGGGGATGCCAGCTTTGCACACTCTCACCTCTTCATCATGTGCACAAACATGCACCTTCACACCCCTCACTCACCTTTGCCTCCGTGTTGGAGAAAGATGAGTCAGACACGCATGGGCACAGTCATAAATCATTCCAGAGCATTTCCAAGATCAGAGACAAGAATCTCTAGGTTTTGGTACTACCGTAGTCCCCCCGTTAACTCTTTCTGTGGTTTCAGTTATCCTTGGACAACCGAAATCCAAAAATATGGTACAGTAAGATGAGATATTTTGCAAATGGGAAAGACCACACTCACAAAACATTGATTACTGTAGAATGCCTTTTATAACTATTCTATTATTTTAATTGCTCATCGTTGTGCCTAATTTATAAATTAACCTTTATCATAGGTGTGTATTTATAGGGAAAACACAGTATGTACAGGGTTTGGTACTACCCACAGTTTTGGGCGTCTGAGAGATGCCTTGGATGGAATTGAGTCAGGCACTGGGCGGGGAGGGAGACTACAGTAAGCTGTTTTCTCTGGGAAATATCTACCTAACCTGATACAGTTATCCAAGATCAAAACGTGAGAGCAGAAAAACTTTTTTAAATAATTATTTTTATTTATTTTATTTTATTTATTTATTTGACAGGTAGAGTTATAGACAGTGAGAAAGAGAGAGACAGAGAAAAAGGTCTTCCTTCCATTGGTTCACTCCCCAAATGGTCGCAAAAAATCCTTATGACAAAGGCCTTAATTTAGAACAATAATGTATCAACCGGTATTTTTTGGACAACCTGCAGCTGAAAAACATTGTTAAAAAAAATGCAGATTCCAGGATCTAACTCAGGACTCACCGAGACTGGATATTTGTGGATAAGAGTCGCTGCATTTTTACCATTCCCCCCACCCCTGCTAGCCATTGCTTAGTTCACTGGTAACATTATGGCAAACATTCCAAACATGACTTCACAGAGATTAGGATAACAAAACAAAGATCTTTGAAAGTAAAGGACTTCTGCCCTTGGATTTCTGAAGGCCACCTTAACACTTGCTAATTTGGAGACAGGAAGCCAAAGAAGAAGGAAATAAAATGTCAATGTATTTGCCTTCAATCAGGTGTTTATTATTCAACACACTGCCCCCATGAAAGTTCCAAGTTCATGGTTTTGTAGGTAATGGGAAATCTAGATTTGATTTATAGCTATAATTATGTTTTTTCCTCCCAGCTACGTAAGTTTCTTGCTGTGTTTCTCCACTTGGATTATATCATGTGGCAGTAACAATATTCTAGAATCATTTAAAACCAGACTTTAGGGACTGGCATTGTGGCTAAGCAGGTTAAGCAGCCAGCATCCCATATGAGCAGCAGTTGGATCCTAGCTACTTCAGCTCCCTGATAATGCACCTGGGAAGGCAGCAGAAGGTGGCCCCTGTACCTTGGCTCCTACCGCTCACAAGGGCGATCCAAGAGCTCCAGGCTCCAGGCTTCCCGCCTGGCCCAGCCCAGGCCTTTTCAACCATTTAAAGAGTGAACCAGCAAATAGAGGATATCTCTGTTTCTATCCCTGCAACTCTGCCTTTCAAATGAATAAATAAACCTTAAAAAACAAACAAACAAGATTTTACTTATAAGGAGATTTTCAGTTAAAAAAAAAAAAAAGCTAGTCCCACCCCAAAATAAATTGCCTTTATTCCAACTACCTGAATAGAGAGATAATGGGAGACAGAAAATGCCCAGCAACCAGCATCAGGATTTTGTGTAGGATTGGTCCCTACCCTATTAAGATAACCTCTCAGTTTGTGCTCAGTATTTAAATTTGAGTGATAAGAAACATATTTTAAAATACTGAGTTCTCATTTTAAAGTACCAGCTTAAGTATAATTTTAACTCACTGATAAATCAACTTCAAAAACATATTTTAAAAAATTTATTTGTAGCTTAAAATCCTAATATACTTAATTTTTTTATTTCCCTTCTAAACTTCATTTACTGACATATATATCTGATTTTAATGTAGTTGTAATCATGGTTTACCTGTGAGTACAAATTTGAACTCTATTTTTTCTACCTTGTATTATTGTAAAAGTACATTTATGGATAGCACCAGAATTATTTTAAACTTTTTAAAAATTAAGTTGGTAATGCTGTATTTTAACCATCCCTGTATGTGGAGACATTCCTGTTGTATCTAGTTCCAGTGTATTATAAGTAACATGCCCTTATCTCTGTGTGTGCGGCTTCTTTCTTTTTAAAGTTTAGAGTAAATTTCCAGCAGTGGCTTAACAAGCTCAAAAGGCATTAATGTTTTTCTGAGTCCTATAATAACAGATTTCCTCCTTGCCTTTCACAAAAATAACAATTTTCACAACCACAACTTACGAGAAAAAGTCCTGGGTTCCTAAAAAGACTGTGAAGTATTTTTTTTAAATTTCATTTTGATACCTTACTATGAACACTAGTGTCTTAATTTTAATTTCTTCATTATGATTATTGATTTTAAGTTTCTAATATGCCAGGCACCATTCTAAAAGGTTTATGGAAGTAAAATTATGTTTTTCTGTAAGAATAATTTAAATAAACCTTCAAGATATGAATGTATGAAAACTTGCCCTCTCTGTATTAGACATCATAAAGTAAATTTTTAAATTTTACAAAAGTAAGTGATCCCACTTCATGGATGTAGAAAAGCCCAGAAAAACTTCTCTGAAAGAAAATAACACTATTCTAGATATTTCAGCATATTTAATTTTTATGCCTAAGAAGTTAACTCAAATAAATCATTGCTTCTTTTACTAAGAAACACTTTTTTCAGGATTAGACAGTTCATTTAACCCACATTTTCTTTCCTTAAAATGACTGTGTGGAACTTTAAAGTCTACTGAAAGGAACGGGGGTGGGGGGGATGGGGGATGAAAAAAAATACAAGATGACAATACTACTACTTAAAAAAATTTAAGAAAGTCATGCAATAAATGACGTACCTGATCTCACCAAGCACAGCAAACTGATGAACAAATAAAATCTCAGCATATGGAAACTGGAGAGAATACTTGTCACAGTCACTGGAACGATTCCTTCGCGCGGAGCTTTAGGTTTCCCCTGGTTCTGCTCTCGGCGAGCTCAGATAACTAATCCAGAGGTGCGGTGACAACAGGAAGTTCCAAGGGACAGCTTGCGGGCGGGTCCCACCCCTTTCAGGATCTTTGGCTCCTCCTCTTTTCAATAAAAGTTCAGGTACTTTCTACCTGACACAATTTTATGCATATCTGAATATTGTAATTTGTATTTGCAGAATGACGAGTTCAAAATAGTTTCATTCTTTGTGGGCGGTTTATTAGTCGTTTGGCTTGGTGTGTTGAAATCCAGTGTGATTTGAGACCTTCCCACCACCCCCCTTGTTCTTGTGAATGAAATAACAAATCTAGTTAGTATTCTGTTGGCTTGTATATACAAACCTACCTTTAATGTTAATTCACACACCACATTCATTCCTCATAAAGCAGTCTTTACTGAGGATATTTCATTATGTCAAATTATATATTTGTCAACATATATCTATGCTTCAGATTAAACTTTTTTTTTTGTATTAGCACTTTTGCTTCTTCCTATGCAGAGTTACAATTTCTCTGTTGTTTTTTTTTTTTAGTGCCTACTTTTTTTCTTTATTTATTTGTTAGACACAGAGAAAGATATATTGTCCATTCTCTGTCTGATTCATTCCCCACAAGCTGTTAACAGACAGGGCTGGGCCAGGCTGAAGCCAGGAGCCAGGAACTCTATCTGGGTCTCCTGTGGGGGTAGCAAAGGACCCAAGTACTTGAGCCATCATCTGCTGCCTCCCAGGGTGTGCATGAGAAGGAAAGTGGATCAGAAACAGAGCCAGGACCCAGATACTTCTGATCTGGGTTGTGGGCATCCCAAGCAGCAGCATAACTGGGCTCCATCTGCTTCTGCTGTGCCAAATTACCTGCCCCTCTAATAATTTTTTTTAAAGAAGAGTAAATGCAAAAAGTTAAAACCAAAACTAAGCTGGAATCTAATCATCTGGTAATAGAAGCAACCAAAGCTATGTGCCTCAGCTACAGAATAATTTAATTCCCTTTCTGGTAGAAGCACTTGCAACATTTATTCAGGTTTCTGATGGTCCAGTGAGCTTAAAAAGAAATTAATAGGGCTGGCTTCATTGCTTAGTGAGTAAAACTGCCACGTGGGACACCAGTGTCCCACACTGACACTGGTTCTTGTCCCTGTTGCTCAACTTCTGATCCAGCTCCCTGTTAATCGCCAGGGACAAGCAGTGAAAGATGGCCCAAGTGCTTGGGCCCCTGCACCCAAGTGGGAGACCCAGGTGAAGCTCCTGGCTTTGACCTGGCCCAGCCCTGGCCTTTGTGGCCATCTAGGGGGTGAACCAGTGGATAGAAGATCTCTTTCTCTCTCTCTCTCTCTCTCTCTCTCTCTCTCTCTTCCACTCCCTCCCATAACTCTGACTTTCAAATAAATAAATAAATGTAAAAAAAAAAAAGCACAATTTTTTTTGACAAGCAGAGTGGACAGTGAGAGAAAGAGACAGAGAGAAAGGTCTTCCTTTGCCGTTGGTTCACCCTCCAATGGCCGCCGTGGCCGGCACACTGCGGCCGGCGCATTGCGCTGATCCGAAGCCAGGAGCCAGGTGAAAAAGCACAGTTTAAGAATACATTTTGCCGGCGCCGCGGCTCACTAGGCTAATCCTCCGCCTAGCGGCGCCGGCACACCGGGTTCTAGTCCCGGTCGGGGCGCCGGATTCTGTCCCGATTGCCCCTCTTCCAGGCCAGCTCTCTGCTGTGGCCAGGGAGTGCAGTGGAGGATGCCCCAAGTGCTTGGGCCCTGCACCCCATGGGAGACCAGGAAAAGCTCCTGGCTCCTGCCATCGGATCAGCGCGGTGCGCCGGCCGCAGCGCGCCGGCCGCGGCGGCCATTGGAGGGTGAACCAACGGCAAAGGAAGACCTTTCTCTCTGTCTCTCTCTCTCACTGTCCACTCTGCCTGTCAAAAAAAAAAAAAAAAAAAAAAGAATACATTTTGACGCAAAGCATCAGTCAAAATCCATGAGTTATTTTGCATTGTCTACCTGCAGTAGGCATTTATGAACTCCCAGCAATGCCAGCTGTCATTTATCAGTTCTCTCTACGTGGGCAAGCCATTTGAGTTGTAGGAGATGCCTTTGCAGGAAGGAGACTCCAATGATACATCCTACGAAGTCAGTACACCAGAACCAGAGTATAGAGGGGACCTCTAAAAGTGCTCCAAATAAGTTTCCAAGGCACACCTCAGGCCTAACGAATGCTAAGACTATCTAACACTGGTCCACCAACTTGAGCTCCAATCCCGTATCTTTCACACTGGTCGAGTGGCCTAAGCACAGCACTGAAGTTCTCTAAGTCTTGGTTTTCTCAGTTGTAAAATGAAGGTAATAAAATGTAATAAAATGCTGCCTCCGTTAGGGTTGTTCTGTGGATTATAGGAGCAGTTTCAAAGCCGTTACTGTTGTTGCCCACTGATCACACGAGCTGCCCGGTCCCCCAGCCAGAAGGCAGACTGCTCAATGTTGTGGCTGTGTGGTATGGAGGGCCCCTCAGAGCCATGGTGATTCAGGCGAAAGCCTTTAGCCAGCACTTGAGTCTAGTTTGGGCTTTGTCTCCAGCTTGGAGAAACAAATTCAGGAAATATAAGTAGGAAGAGAACCAAATCCATGACCTGACACCTTTTTTATTGTCCGTTTGCTTTAAACTTTACTCATTTGAAAACAGCTGCCCTCTGGAACAAATGGAGAATTGTTTCCCATGTGTCTTAGGAACTCGTGATGGTATGCATTGCTTCCTGTTGGTTCAGTGTACTTGCCTGATAAATATTTGTTGAATTCCTATCAGTTTTGAGAACCATGCCCAGTGCTTATCTAGACAGAGCCAATGCCAATATACGTTTTCTGGAAATAGCCTAGGATAGGAAAAAGAATAATTTCTGTTGGGAGGTCTCTGGGGGTTACTGAGTTTCCCACTGCTGGGTACAGAAATCCCTCTAACTACCAGCACTTGAAATACTAAAGGAATCATGGGGCTGGCACTGTGGCGCAGCAGATTAACGTCCTGGCCTGAAGCACTGGCATGCCATATGGGAGCCGGTCTAGTCCCGGCTGCTCCTCCGATCCAGCTCTCTGCTCTGGCCTGGGAAAGCAGTAGAAGATGGCCTAAGTCCTGGCTGGGCCCCTGCACCATGTGGGAGACCCGGAAGAAGCTCCTGGCTCCTGGCTTTGGATCAGTGCAGCTCCGGCCATTGCGGCCAATTGGGGAGTGAACCATCAGATGGAAGACCTCTCTCTCTGCCTCACTTCTCTCTGTGTAACTCTGACTTTCAAATAAATAAATAAATCTTTAAAATAAAGTAAATGAATCACTAAGAGAACTTGTCCCTCCTTTTTTGGATTAATGAGAAATACCAATATAAAAAAATATAAAATGTTCCCAAACATGGGAGGGCAACATGGTGTGACCCTACAGGGATCGCACGAGAGCCCTTTATGTAATGAAGAGTTCAGTGTCTTCATTGCAGGGTGGCTGTGGGGAATCCACATGTGCAGTACAGTTACAGAGAACGACACACATGTACATGGAAAGCCAGGAAAATCTAAATGCACTGTGTGGATTGTCTAAGGTCAGTTCTCTGGTTCTGATGATGCACTAGTTATGTAAGACATTACAGCTAGGGGAAAATTAGTGCTGCAGGGGACCTTTCTGTACTGTTTTTGTAACTTCCCGTGAACCAATAATTATTTTGAAATGAAAAGCTTTTTAAAAATTACAAAAGATCGGGCCAGCGCCGCGGCTCACTAGGCTAATCCTCTGCCTGCAGTGCCAGCACCCCAGGTTCTAGTCCCGGTTGGGGCGCCAGATTCTGTCCCAGTCGCTCCTCTTTCAGTCCAGCTCTCTGCTGTGGCCCGGGAGTGCAGTGGAGGATGGCTCAAGTGCTTGGCCCCTGCACCACATGGGAGACCAGGAGAAGCACCTGGCTCCTGCCTTCGGATCGGCGCGCTGGCTGCAACGCACTGGCCGTAGCAACCACTTGGGGGGTGAACCAACAGAAAAAGGAAGACTTTTCTGTCTCTCTCTCTTACTGTCTAACTCTGCCTGTCAAAGAAAAATTAGAAAAGATGGGTTGAGTTTTAGAATCATTGAAAAGAGGTATTCAGAGGTATTCTGGGGAAAGCAATTTCTTCATTTCCCAACATCTAATCAAGGGTTTCTCAACCTTATGACCCTGATAAAGTCACGGTTTACCTCATTTGCAACTTAGTATTATGTATTAGCTTTTTTTTTTTTTTTTTTAAACCTAGAAATCACTTGCTACAGAGAGCAGAGTAAAAAGATGCAGGTGAATTGCCTAGACAGGAAAAACAGGTATGGAAGTGTAATGGAGCTGAGGAGAGGTGGTTTTATAACTCTTACTGGTTTCAACAGTCAGGAAGGGTGACCCATGTCCCCACCCACCCTGGTCCAGAGCTCCATGCTGCGCTATGACTCACTATGCACCCTTTTGCCTTCCCATCCATCAGTAACCTGTCATTTCCCATTTGCAGTACAAGTTTGGAAAGCTAAGTCTATTCCCTCAATTCATATCCTTCAAGATCAGGGTAACTTTCCCCAAACCCCTGTATTTGCTTTATTTCTTCATTCCTTCATTTATGGAATATGTTTTGAGCTCCATTAATAGAAATAAGAAGGCAAAAAATAGAATGTGGTTTCATCCAACAAGGAGAAAGACACTCAAATGATAATAATGAAATCAACACTTCCATAGACACATGGTATAAATTCTGTAGGAAAACAGGAGAAACAAGAAAGTGTTGGAAATGAGAGGCAGGCATTGGAAAAGCTTTCCAAAGGAGGTGCCCTTGGATCTGGGTTCCAAAGACTAGGTAGGAGTTTGTGAGGTGAAGAAGGTGAAGAAGGTGAAGAAAGGGCATTCCAGGTAGAGGGAAGGAACTTGGAGGCATGAAAGGAGTGGGGCTGGAGAGTGTGGTGTGAATGAATGCAGAAAGGGTGGAGGAATAAGATGGCCTGTGAAGAACTCTGCATGCCTTACTCGGGATATCAGATTTATCTTCAAGGTTGTGGGAACTTTGTCTATTTATTTATTTGAAAGGCAGAGTTACACACAGAGAGGGAGAGAGGTCTGACATCTGCTTGTTCACTTCCCCAAATGGCCACAATGGTCAGGGTTGGGCCAGGTTGAAGCTAGGATCCAGGAGCTTCTTCCCGGTCTCCTCTGTAGGTGCAGGGGCCCACACGTTGCTTTCCCAGGTGTATAACCAAGAGCTGGATCATAAATGGAGCAGTCCGGACTCCAACTGGCACCTACATGGGTTGCCATTGTTGCAGGTGGTGGCTTAACCTGCTGTGCCACACGTCAGCCCCTGTCAATTTATTTATGTTAGTTTATTTGTACATAACCACTTGAAGGAATATAATAACAATGTACAACTTACAGTATATTATACAACAAATAGAAAATATATCAGTATGTTATTAACATTGTTATGCAAATAAAAACTGTTTTGGTGATATATTACAAAACAAAAAGAACAAATATTTGCACACTGATTTTCTAGCTTAAGAAATATTTTTCATGGCAATAGCTACTTTGTGTTAGAAACCATGACTTTCTTACAATATATCAAACAAAAATACTCTGGTTTCTCTTCAGATCGGATAAATCTTTCACCTTTTACAATATATCAAACAAAGTCAATGCAAGGCCCTGTTTTCAGTAAATGTTTGTTTTCAAGAGCTCTACACAGAATGTTTCAAGGAGAGATTGGTGCCACAAGACTAGTACACACACTGACAAGGCAGACATGGCTTTTTCTTACTAAAATTTCTAAAAGTAAATAAAACAAAATTTGGGGAGAATGTCCAATATGTAAATGATTGTCCATTGGTACCATATATTTTAGAAGTTGGGATCTGTTATTATACCTTTTTTTTTTAGATGTATTTTATTTATTTGAAAGTCAGAGTTATTCAGAGAAAGAAGGAGAGGCAGAGAGAAAGGGGTCTTCCATTCACTGGTTCACTCCCCAATCGGCTGCAACGGCTAGAGCTGCACAAATCCGAAGCCAGGAGCCAGCAGCTTCCTCCAGGTCTCCCACACGGGTGCAGGGGCCAAAGGACTCAGGCCACCTTCCACTGCTTTCCCAGGCCATAGCAGAGAGCTGGATTGGAAGTGGAGCAGCTGGGACTGTAACTGGCGCCCATATGGGATGTGGCACTGCAGGTGGAGGCTGTACTGTTTTTTAAAAATATGGTTGGAGGTTGGGGGAAGAACCACTATAGTCCTAAAAGCTGTACATGTGAAATTTATATTCATTAAATAAAAGCCTTCTAAAAAAATATGATTGGAGGCAGGTGAGGCACAGAGAGAGAACACAGAGGTTCGGATTCTGGCTGTTCCTCTTCCGATCCAGCTGTCTTCAATGGCCTGGGAAAGTAGTAGAAGATGGCCCTAGTCCTTGGGCCCCTGAACCCGCATGGGAGGCCCAGAAGAAGCTCTTGGTTCCTGGGTTCTGACTGGCACAGCTCTGGCTGTTGAAGCCATTTGGGGACTGAACCAGCGAATGGAAGATCGGTCTCTCTCTCTCTGCCTCTTCTTCTCCCTCTGTTTAACTCTGCCTGTCAAATAAATAAATACATCTTTTTTAATTTTTTAAAATTTATTTATTTGACAGGTAGAGTTACAGACAGTAAGAGAGAGAGAGAGAGAAAGGTCTTCCATTCCATAGTTCAACCCCCAAATGGCCACAACATCCGGAGCTACGCCAATCTGAAGCCAGGAGCCAGGTGCCTCTTCCTGGTCTCCCACGTGGGTGCAGGGGCCCAAGCACTTGGGCCATCTTCCACTGCCTTCCCGGGCCACAGCAGAGAGCTGGACTGGAAGAGGAGCAACCAGGACTAGAACCTGGTGCTCATATGGGATGCCAGTGCCGCAGACGGAGGATTAACCTAGTGTGCCACGGCGCCGGCCCCTCAAATAAATAAATAAATCTTTAAAAATAAATATGGTTGGCCAGCGCCGTGGCTCAATAGGCTAATCCTCCGCCTTGCGGCGCAAGCACACCGGGTTCTAGTCCCGGTCGGGGTGCCGGAGTCTGTCCCAGTTGCTCCTCTTCCAGGCCAGCTCTCTGCTGTGGCCCGGGAGTGCAGTGGAAGATGGCCCAAGTCCTTGGGCCCTGCACCCCATGGGAGACCAGGAGAAGCACCTGGCTCCTGGCTTCGGTTCAGCATGCCATGGCGGCCATTGGATGGTGAACCAATGGCAAAGGAAGACCTTTCTCTCTGTCTCTCACTGTCCACTCTGCCTGTTAAAAAATAAATAAATAAATATGGTTGGAGCACCGTGGTATAGTGAATACAGCTACCACCTGTGACACTGGCATCTTTTTCTTTTTGCTGAGCTGGTTTCCCAAGCCTTGTTCATGAGAATCCAGAACCTTAATTAGACAATTATTCCCTGGAGGAAGCAACTTATGGAAAAATCCTGTAATGCACGAGGTTGATCCTTGTGACTTATGACTTGGGCTCCATTTGGAACCCTCCAGAACCACTCGAGAGGTTCACCCTGTCTGACTCAATGGGGTATTTCTCTCCCACTCTTCTCTCCCTCTCTTCTGGCTGCTTCTCAGTTTTAGCTGTTCAGGGACATGCATGTCTCTCTCTCTCTCTTTTTTTTTAGGTTCTCCCTACGGCCAACCAGAGTTAATTTTAGGGTTGCCACATGGCCTATATTTTAAGTCAGTTCATCCCAAACATACCTGAATTTGTTGAAAATCTGACCATTTTTTTCTCTAATAGAAAATGAAGCTTAAGTTGCAGATTTATCTTTATTAGTAAATAAGAATTGCACTATCAATTTATCTTCTTCAATTACAACAAAGGACAAGAGGGATCAGGCTGGAACTAGCATGGAAGAGGGAAAGGGGGGTGGCTGTTGCAGTGGTGAGAGGAATGATCATGCCCTAAAGGACAGTAGTTCTGATAGATCTGTAGAGAAAGCAGCCTGCCTATAAAAACTGGAAAGCACAGACCAGACAAGTTAAAGGACTGTAGGAGAAGGAAGGAAAAAAGTGAGCCATGAAGCACTTACTTTAGCTGTGCTGGACACTGCCTAGGCCCTTCACATAAACACAATTAATTACTCAGCCCACAGATCTGAGATGCAGGTTTTACTAATCCCACTTTATAGGTTGGGAAAAAAGCCGAGGCGGGGCTTGATGCTATTTTTCCACAAAAGGCAGCCCAAGCCATTTATAGTCAATGTGTATGAGTTTTGTAATGAAATCCAGGACAAGAAAGGAGTGCACCTGGCTTTTGACATGACAAGGCCAGTGTTATTACTAGACAGATTCAGCAAGATGAAAGTTGGTTCCTAGAAGGAAATTAACCTTCAGTGTGGTTAATTATGCTGGATTTTAGGCACATTAGGCCTAAACCAACAAAACCTCCTCTATGGATCCCTAGTCCTGCGTGAAATGGCTCAGAACTCTGTTCTGGCAGGGATCGGCAAAAACAAACTTGAGTTTTTTTAAATCCTTTTTTTTCTTTTTAAACATTCTGGGAATGCTGCGAAAGGGAAAATTTGCAAGACCAAAGAATGGGTTGGTGGGCTGGGTCTTCATTGTTTTGTGGAGGAAGAGGGGGGTGGGGCCCTGGAAAAGCTTGAAGCAGCAGCTCCTGGCTGGGGGAGTGCGGGAATCTTTTTGGGAAACTGCGGCATGTATCTGGAATAGCCCGTACAAGCTTAAGCAATGAAGTTGTGCCCTTCCTGCAGTACTAGGTTGCAAGTTTTCCCAGCCGAAGGCGCAAATCTCTACATCCTCGTAACTCCACGAGGCCTTGGGATTATCTCCTGGCCCTTCGGCGAAGAGCTCCTGGATCCGGGAATGGCTGCCGTGGGGGTGAAGTTGCGATTAAGGGTAATCCCTCTCCTTGGCCAGTGGATGGGCAGAGGCCCATGCCCCTACTGTGGACCACCGGACAGTGAAGGCACCAACTGGCAGAAAAGTCCCAGGTGGGAGCAACTATAAGGATGAGTCTCCATTTCTTCATTGCAGAGGGTAACTAAGAGGACTTGCAGGCCGTGGCAGGAGATAGGGAGGTTGGGGAATGTGAGGGCGGGCAGCACGTTGGTGTGCGTTGCCCCACTCATTTCTGGAGATATCGTTTGCTAAGGACTTGTGATAATGGCTGAAGTCTGTAATATTGAAGCTTTCTCACGTTTCATGGCTCTTACGAACTTTTAGTATTGAATTTGTGCCTGTACAATGAATGAGGCAGGAAAAAAAAAGCAAACAGTTTGGTTTGCACTGTGGTCTAGGAGACTTGATCTCAATTATTTCTCAAGTCTTGGTGACCAGATCAGAATAGGTTGCTATTCCAAAGAAACGAGCAGTTTTCTGATTAATTTGGAAGGGAAACTGCTCTTTTGTTTGGAGAATCCCTTAGTGAGTTTCTTGCAAGTTCAGGAAAGTCTGGGACTCCAGCCTGAACTGAATTGCAGGTAAAAAAACAAGTGGGGTTCTGGGATTTGTGTAGCATGAGAGCTCCCAGGATTGTTTCAGGGAGGTAACCGGATTTTTTTTTTTCTTTTTTATCACTAATCAGGATGAGACTTGTTCTACAGTTGATAATTAACCAGAGTTGCGACCTCTAGATTTTAGAAGGAAGTAATGAGACTCACTGTGCCAGGCCAGGGGAGCAAACAAGTGTATTGCAGGCCACAGGTGTCTTCATCCTCACCTCTGCGAAGCCTTCTTTAGGAGTCTGCTCTTTACCCTGCCTCAGCGCATAGTTTTCCTTTTTCTGGGTCCCCTGCACTTTGCACTATCCTTTATCACAGCAACCAGTCATTCCGTATTGTAATCTAGTTTCTCCCGGTAGAGGGAGGGATCTCAAGGCCGAGGGACTGACGCTGGTATTTATACCTTGGTTCAAACTTCAGCTATACCGCTAGTCAGTTTTGTGATTTCCATTTCCTTTATTTGAAAAACGGGCGAAAAGACGCCCTATTGCCTAGGGTCGCTGAGAAACCTGAAGGAGGTATAACACATTCAAAAGTAGGGGGAATATGTCAGATAAAGGGCGACTGAGCCGGTAGTCTTTTGTTAATTAGCCTGACCTACCTTTATCCTGTATACTCAAAAACTTATTGAGCACTAACAGCGCTCTAGGACCTCGGATGGCTCCGGGGTATGGCTCTCACGTGTGGCTTGTGGGCCTTGTCTCACGGGCCGAATCGGGACTGGTTCCGTACAGAGGAAGCCCCGCCCCCGCCCCCGCTCCCTCGTCAGTGATTGGCCCGGAGATCGTTCTGCCGTTTCTGGTTGCCAGGATCGCTGGTAGGGGGCGGTACTAGGTTGCGCTTGCGCATATCGAGGAGGAAGCTTTCCGGTCGGGCGGGAGGAGGTGACGTCAGGCGCTGTGGCGGGCGGGCGCCTCCCCTAGCTGTGTGGACGTTTTATCTGTGGGCCTTGTTGTCACGTCACAAGTCAGCGACTAGGTCTTGGCGGTGGTGGCCGAGTCGGGGAAGGCGGCAGCGGCGGCGACAGCTCTGGGGTTTGCGTCTCGGGGTGTGTCGGCCGCCGCTGCTGCTCAGGCCTGGTATGTACAGATGGCTGGTTAGGATTCTCGGCACCATTTTCCGTTTCTGCGACCGGTCAGCGCCCCCCTCCCGGGCCCTTCTGAAGAGGCGGCGCTCGAACAGGTGAGCAGAGTGGGCTGAGCGCTGGCTTGGCCGTGCCCCTCCCCCACATCAGGCTCCTCGGCGGGCACTGCGCTGACCCAGCCGGGCGGGCCCTGCTCTGCTTAAGTGGGTCGGAGAAGTGCGGGGCGCGGGTATCCTGATGACGTAGTCGCGCCCATCAGGCTGGTGTGTGGAGGCGCAGCTCGTGATGAACGAAGGGGCTGTTTGTTTTTGGAGTTGGAGGGTGATGGTGGGCTCTTTAATATTCTTGTCAGAGTCCAAGCTGGTGGCTGGCAACACATGGGATTTGGCACGTTTTGCTGCTCTTAGGCTGAAAAATAAAAATTGAAGGAGTGCTGTCTGTGCTGCGGCTCTGTCTACGAAGCACACTCCCAGCTGTCAGTTAAGGGAAGTGAGATTCATAGCTTACCCAAAGCCCTTTTGACTGCGAGTACTGTTCTTTTAGCACCACAAACAGCAGCTGTCTTGTTCTGAAACAGCTGTCAAACAGTGTGTGTGCGGGGCCCCCTGGGGTGAGGGGGGGGGTTGCTTCTGTGCTTTAGAATTAGTATATTAGAAAAAAAAAATTAGGTGCCAGCTCCTTGTTAAAGTTCACTGGTCCATTCCTAAAATTTGGGAGAAACTAAAAACTCTTCCGACTTAGTATCTCCTTGGCTTGTCTCATAGGGTCCCACCTTCCATAAGAATCTAGAAAATAAAGTACCACACAAATTCTGTACACCGCCCACCTTTTCAGCTCTCAAGTGTAAATTTGAGTTTTTTTTTTTTTTTTTTTTTTTTTATTAAGCTGGTCAAGGTCAAGGAAAAGTAGGGAAAAGATTGGTTTCTGGGAGCTTGAGAGAACAAGATGGTTAATACATGAGTCTGAGAATGTAGTCATCAATAAGTTTGATCGCATATACTCCAGAGAGACGTGGTTTCAATTTACTCCTCTTTTTGAGCTTTCTGTAGGGTTAATGTGAGGATAATTTGAGAACATGTTGTAAAGTGCCTAAATTGATGCTTAATATGTATAGAAGTAGTTTATTCTACCCTAAGGGCTTTGTTCAGAATCAGGTGCAGGATAAACATTTGGTGCATACTTAATGTTAATTTACTCACGCTTGTTCTTTCTTTTTGATGTGAATTTCTGCTGATGACTGGGAGTTCTTTACTGCTCTTTAGGGATTCACATCCTTTATCTAAAACTGCTCTTCTCAACATAAGCCAATTTTCAGTCAGGTCTTGAGATGTTTAATGGCAGAATGTTATTTTCCTTGGATCTCATTCTGTTAAATTTTTTAAAGATTTATTTATTTTTGGAGAGGCAGAGCTACAGAGAGAGGGAAAGACAGAGAGAGGTCTTCCATCCTCTGGTTCACTTCCCAAATGGTCGCAATGGCTGGAGCTATGCTGATCCAAAGCCAGGAGCCAGGAGCTCCTTCTGGGTCTCCGATGCGAGTGCAGGGGCTCAAGCACTTGGGCCATCTTCCACTGCTTTCCTGGGTCATAGCAGAGAGCTGGATCGGAAGAGGAGCAGGCTATGTGGGATACTTGGCACTGCAGACGGAGGCTTAGCCCAGTATGTCATAGTACCAACCCCATCTATTAGTTTATAAAAATATGATTAATCATAAGGATTCAGAAAGATGATTACTAGTATACCAAGATACTAATATTCTTGACTTGTTGGTTTAGAAACCTTCCTGATTCCAAAGTCTTTATTGTGATGTAGTTTCCCATGATAGAAATGTAGTTAAATGTAGTTAAATGTATTATCTTTTGCTAGCTAAGAACAGTCTTAAGACTGCATATGTGTCACTTGAAGTAAAACAGAACTTTCTTTGGGGTTGTCTTTCAAAGGGAACTTATTTACTTGTTTTTAAATTATTTCTGTACAGGAAAAGAGAATAATAGGCCTAGGCCTTCCAGGTTCATCTACTAGCTAAGTGACTTCTGCCCACTTTCAAGTTTGTACTTTAGCCTACAGATTATTACATGGTAGAGAATTGGGTTCTTTCTCAGATAGTTGAAACCATAATTCTTCAAATGCTGAAGAACTATAGAATAGCATTCTCTTTTTATTTTAAAGGTTTGTTTTTGTATCTGAAAAGCAGAGTTACCCAGAGGGAGAAGGAAATGGAGAGGAAGATGGAGAGAGAGAGAGAGAGAGAAAGAAAGAGAGCGATAGCGATAGCTATCTTCCATCCACTGGTTTACTCCCCAAATGGCCTCAAACCCTGCTGAAGCCAGGAGCCTGGAACTCCATCTGGGTCTCCCATGTGGGTCGCGGGGCCCAAGCAGTTGGGTCATCTTCCACTTCTTTCCCAGGTGCGTTATCAGGGACCTGAATCAAAAGTAGAATAGCGGGGACTGAAACTAGTGCACATATGGGATGCTGGCTTAACCCACAGTGCCACAACACTGGCTCTACCACATTCTCCACATTTTTTAAAGAAGTATTTTATTTGAAAGCGTTACAGAGAGAGGTAGAGCCAGAGAGAGAGGTCTCCCATTCCACTGGTTCACTCCTCAAATGACCACAATGACCAGAGCTGACCCGATCCAAAGCCAGGAGCCAGGAGCCTCTTCTGGGTCTCCCACATGGGTGCAGGGGCCCAAGGACTTGGGTCATCTTCCACTGCTTTCCCAGGCCATAGCAGAGAGCTGGATTAGAAGAGGAGCAGCCAGGACTTGAACCAGCGCCCATATGGGATGCTGGCGCTGCAGGCTGGGGCTTTAACCCGCCATGCCACAGTGCCGGCCCCAACATTCTCTTTTAAAATGTTAATTGGATCTTATTTTATGACAAAGTGGGTAGAAGAGAGGTATGTTATATGAATACTAGATTTATCTACAGAAATGGATATGTGTGCGTTTATGCGTTTATTCATATATACCAGTATATGCTATTTTTCTTTTCTCTTTTCAGCACTCTGTTTTCTACAGTGGACACTGATGAAATACCAGCCAAAAGACCAAGATTAGGTACTGAAAATTTAAAAAAATTAATTTTTGAAAGGAAAAATGCTTGGAATAAAATTCAAAATGTGAAAATTATGTATAAGCAGTGAAAAGTCTCTTTCCTTTTCCTTTCCTATTTAATTATCTTTTTGTTGTTAAGATTTTTATTTATTTATTTGAAAGGCAGAGGTATAGAGAGGCAGAGGCAAAGATGGAGAGAGGTCTTCCATCTACTGGTTCATTCCCCAAATGGTAGCAACAGCCAGAGATGGGCCAATTCAAAACCAGGAGTCACAACTTTCTTTTTTTTTAAATTTTTTTTTTATTTTTGACAGGCAGAGTGGACAGTGAGAGACAGAGACAGAGAGAAAGGTCTTCCTTTACTGTTGGTTCACCCTCCAATGGCCGCTGCGGCTGGCGCGCTGCGGCCGGCGCACTGCGCTTATCTGAAGCCGGGAGCCAGGTGCTTCTCCTGGTCTCCCATGCGGGTGCAGGGCCCAAGCACTTGGGCCATCCTCCACTGCACTCCCTGGCCACAGCAGAGAGCTGGACTGCAAGAGGAGCAACCGGGACAGAATCCAGCGCCCTGACCGGGACTAGAACCCGGTGTGCCAGTGCCGCAAGGCGGAGGATTAGCCTATTGAGCCGTGGCGCCGGCACGAACTTCTTTCAATTCACCCACACAGGGGCAAGGGCCCAAGGACTTGGACCTATTCTGTTTTCCCAGGCCATAGAAGAGAGCTGGATTGGAAGTAGAGCAGCTGGGACTTGAACTGGTGCCCATATGGGATGCTGGCACTGCAGGTGGCAGCTTTACCCTCTATGCCATAGTCTTGCGCCCCGGCCCCCCCCCCCCCCTTTTAAGATTTATTTATTTATTTGCAAGGCAGAGTTACAGAGAGAAGGAAAGAGAGAGAGAAAGGTCTTCCATTCCCTGGTTCATTCCCCAAATGGCCACAATGGCTGGAGCTGAGCCTATCTAAGGTCAGGAGTCCAGAGCTTCTTCTGGGTCTTCCACATGGGTGTCAGAGCCCAAGCACCTTGGCCATCATCTACTGCTTTCCAAGGCCATCAGCAAGGAGATGGATTGGAAGAGGAGCAGGTGAGACTAGAACCAGTGTCCATGTGGGACACATGCCACAGTGACTACCCCAGGCTGGCCCTTTTAATTATCTTTTCTAGAGGTAACCGCTATTACCAGGGACATGAATATCATTTCAGAAAGTTTAACCAATGTGTCATTTAGAAATTCTAAATCCTTCTGTACAGAAAAGATACTATTTATTTTTGAAGAAGAAACATTGTAAAAACTCCTACAAACTGATTGATCTAGTACAGATGACTGAGTAAACTGATCCAATTTGTTGTTACTAATCATTTACCTCCATATAACTGAAAGGCTAGAAGAGAATAAAAATAGATCAGAGGTAAAGGTGCCTTGGAATACCTTAACAAGACATTCCTCTTTCTCAGAAATGATTTCTAGCCGGCGCCGTGGCTCAATAGGCTAATCCTCCACCTTGCGGCGCCGGCACACCGGGTTCTAGTCCCGGTTGGGGCGCCGGATTCTGTCCCGGTTGCCCCTCTTCCAGGCCAGCTCTCTGCTATGGCCAGGGAGTGCAGTGGAGGATGGCCCAGGTGCTTGGGCCCTGCACCCCATGGGAGACCAGGAAAAAGCACCTGGCTCCTGGCTCCTGCCAGGATCAGCGCGGTGCGCCGGCTGCAGCGGCGGCCATTGGAGGGTGAACCAACGGCAAAGGAAGACCTTTCTCTCTCTGTCTCTCTCTCTCACTGTCCACTCTGCCTGTCAAAAAAAAAAAAAAAAAAAAAAAAAAAGAAATGATTTCTGAATTTGAGTCGACCTCCAAATGTGGTAGTTGAGTGCACATGTCTGTGTTAATACTTAAGTCCAGTGATAATTGCTAAGTATGCATTAATGTTAAGTAATGTGTTAGGTTCTACAGGAAATAACAAAAATGAGTAAGGCAGGTTCTCTTTAAGGATCTGTGATTATATGTTGGAGAATAAGATGCACATATATAGTACTAATGTCAGGGAGGCATGATGAGTAAAGTAAGAAAGGTAATAAGAAAATCCTGTCCAATTTTCAGCTGAAGGTCAATAAAGTATTATACTTTTTAGTGATCACCTTTTACTGTGTCATCAAGGTTACCTCTTATGCTCTTGTTAATATTAGTCTCTGAAGCTCTTTCTCACTTTAGAAAGCATAGCGGAATTTAAGTGGTATCCTACAACATTATTAGAGTGATAACCTTGAATTATCCCAAATTCCTAAAATGAGAAGCAACTCATTGGCAAGCTTTGGTACTTTTATTGTAGTGTTTTTGTTTTTTTGTTTTTTTTTTTTAAGATTGATTTATTTGGGAGGCAGAGTTACACAGAGGGACAGACAGAGAGAAAGGTCTTCCATCTGCTAGTTTACTCACCAAGTGGCCGCAAAGGCTGGAGCTGGGCCTGTCTGAAGCCAGGAGTCTGAAGCTTGTTCTGGTTCTTCCACATGGGTGGCAGAGGGCCAAACACTTTGACTATCTTCCACAGCTTTCCCAGGCTGTCAGCAGAGAGCTGGATTGGAAGTGTAGCAGCCAGGGCTTTATTTATTTGAAAGGTAGAGTTAGAGAGAGGTGGAGATAGAGAGAGAGGTCTTCCATCTGCTGGTTCACTCCCCAGATGGCTGCAATGGCTGGAGCTGAGCCGATCTGAAGCCAGGAGCCAGGGGCTTCATCTGGTTCTCTCATGTGGGTGCAAGGGCCCAAGGAGTTGGGCCATCCTCCGCTGCTTTCCCAGGCAATTATCAGGGAGCTGGATCAGAAGTGGAGCAATCAGGACAGGAAACTGGTGCCCCAGTGGGATGCCAGCATCACAGATGGCGACTTGGCTACTGTGCTACAACACTGGCTTCTAGTACTTCTAACTGTGATCCAATAGCAAGTTACTTCGTGTTGCATTCTACTTGACCTAACCATAACCTCCCTTTATTTTAAATTATTCCCTATCTTTATGGAAATTAATATTATGTCTGGAGCACTAATTGCTTTAAAATTCACCATTTCAGCTATATTTGTTTGAAGCAGAATGTATACTGATAGTCTCTTTTTTACAAATGAATGTGTTGAAATGTCTTTAATTAGGAAATAGAAAGGAAATTGTAGAAGACTTAAGACCAAATGTGTAGAAGTCAGAATAGGGTAGTTGTGATAAAAGGAGAAGTGGGGAAGGCACTGAAAGTTACTCTTACTTTGTAATCCTTTTTTGGTGGCAGAAAGGGGTGAGTCTGAGATCTTCCCCCATGTCTTCTGTAGCAGACGGATAGCCTTGTTCTGTCATGGATGTTTAAGAGTTTCATATTTTATACTTTGCTTAGCCAAAATACAGCAGGGGGTTAGTAAAGAGTTGATCAGGGCAGCTGTGTTGTTATCTGCCAGGTAAATAGTTAAAAACCAGTTGAGTAGATTAGAGTGCTTCCTATTAGGATTATACCATACCTAGTGGCTACATGCTCTTTGTTGTATAATTATGCCCTCATCAATCTAGTAACAGTTTTATATATCCTAGAAAACTAACTCATGGCTTAAAAGCTGCGCTTTCAGAACATTTTTCTTGTTAATTGGTATGTGGTTTGCTAAAATGATGGCTTCGTGATTTTGTAGCATCCCCAAAATTTTACTTAGAACTAAAAAACACAATTTTGGAATTCTAATTATTCAGTTAGGATGTAATTATTTTTATACATACTTTTTTATTTCAATTATTGAAAATAGGAATTTTAATAAAAATTGATAGAGGTTCTAAGATTCAATCTCAAAGTTTATTAATTTTTATTTATAGTTTGTTAATATTTTCTAGATTGCTTTATTCATCAAGTGAAAAACAGTCTCTACAATGCTGCCAGCTTATTTGGATTCCCATTCCAACTGACCACAAAGCCCATGGTAACTTCTGCTTGTAATGGAACACGGAATGTGTCCTCTTCAGAAGAGGTCAGTGTGGGATTGGGGGCCGCTGGGGCTACTGACCTTGGTACTTAATCATTAAAGTTAAATTTTCAAAATATTGTCTTTTTGGGAATAGTGTTATTTTTACATTTATTTACTTGAGAGGCAAAGAGAGACAGAAGCACTTTCATCTAGCAGGTGCCTGCAATGGCCAGGAAATGTTTTTATTAGCTGTGATATAAAGGCCAAGTAACTAAAGATTAAGAAATTGAACAGTTAAAAGTATTTATAGGGGCAGACATCTGACATAGTGGTTAAAATGACACCTAGGATGTCCATTTCCCATATTGTAGTGCCTGAGGTCGGGTCCTAGCTCTGGTGTTGATTCTAGTTTCCTGCTAATGTGCACCTTGGGATGCAGCAGATGGTGGCTCAACTAATTGGTTCCCTGTCACCCACATGGGACAATGGATTAAGTTTCTGGCTCCTGGCCCAGCCTTAGCTATTTTGGGTGTTTGAGGAGTGAACTTGTAGATGGGCAATTTCTTTGTGTCTGTTTCTCTGCCTTTCAAATAAATTAATTTTTTTTCCAAAAAAGCACTTTATAAAAGAGCCTAATATTGCATCTGCTTTTTAATTTTAATTTTTTAAGATTTATTTATTTGAAAGTCAAAGTTACTGAGAGAGGGAGAGGGACAGATCTTCCAAGTGCTACCAAGTGCTAGTTCACTCTAATTGGCCGCAACTACCAGATCTGGTCCAGTCCAAAGTCTGTCTCTCTCTTTCTGTGTGTGTGTGTGTGTGTGTGTGTGTGTGTGTGTGTGTCGGGGGGGGGGGGCGGTGGCTCTGCCTTTCAAATAAATAATTAAATCTTTTAGAAAATAGAGTTCCAGAGAGAGGTAGAGACACACAGAGAGAGGTCTTCCATCTGCTGGTTCACTCTTCAAATGGCCGCAACAGCTGGAGCTGAGCCGATCTGAAGCCAGGAGCCAGGATCTCCTTCCAGGTCTCCCACGTAGGTTCAGTGGCCCAAGCACTTGGGTCATCTTCTACTGCTTTCCCAGGCCATAGCAGGAAGCTGCATCAAAAATGGAGCAGCCAGGGCTTCAATTGGCACCCATATGGGATGCAGGTGCTGCAGGCTGGGGCTTCAACTTGCTGTGGTGTAGTGCCAGCCCTAGAATTATTATTTTTTTTAAATCATTTTACAAGTTTGATAAATTATACCTTTGGTCTTAATGGTGGTATCTCTTCTGTGAACTACCTGAGAAAATAATATTATTACAGTGATCTTTTCATCTTAGAAACTGGTTTAAATTGCAAAATTTAGATGCCACAGAAGTGATTGTTTAATTTTCAGGTATTTTCAGGCTCTTCATCTTGTGAACTGACAGGTTCTGGATCCTGGAACAACATGCTGAAACTGGGTGAGGTGGTTAAAGATATTTCTGTGTTCCTCTACTGCCTTTTGGCTGTTTTCCTCTAAGTTTTGAGATGGTGAAAGAAAAACACTGATCTTGGGTTAGGATTAGCATGTTCTCTACCATTCTAGATAATTTAGTAAAGAGTTTTCTTTCAGAATTGTTGTCTTTGAATTTACTGTATGTTTTCTATTTATATTATCAGTGTCCTTTATGACTTAGGTAATGTTTATTCTTTAAAATAACATATTTCCTGACAGGTTACTCTATTCTAGGCATTGTATTAGGAACAACAGAATAATAAAACCTTGTCCCTTCCCTTGAGGATTTCATCATCTTTGGGAGCAGCCTCAGGTTCTCAGTTCTCACGGTTTTATGATGTAGGGACTTTTTTTTTTTTTTTGGACAGGCAGAGTGGACAGTGAGAGAGAGAAACAGAGAGAAAGGTCTTCCTTTTGCTGTTGGTTCACCCTCCAATGGCTGCTGCGGCTGGCGTACCGCGCCGATCCGATGGCAGGAGCCAGGTACTTATCCTGGTCTCCCATGGGGTGCTGGGCCATCCTCCACTGCACTCCCTGGCCACAGCAGAGAGCTGGCCTGGAAGAGGGGCAACCGGGACAGAATCTAGCGCCCCGACCGGGACTAGAACCCGGTGTGCCAGCGCCGCAAGGCGGAGGATTAGCCTAGTGAGCCGTGGCGCCGGCTTGATGTAGGGACTTTTGTATCTGCATTAGACCCTGAAATTGAATTGTAATTATTGTGTATACTATACAAAATGTTATGGTAAAGAAAAGTCGAAGATGCTAGAGTTTGGAGAAATTATTGTGATGTCTTACAGGTAGGCTTGTAAAATTTGAGAGGAAGAGGAGGAAGTTAGGGAAGGTGAATCAAAGAGGAGGAAGCTAGGGCAATGATAAATACCTTAGAGTTAAGTATCTCAGGTGCTGGAGAAAAGAGCAAGAGAAAAGGCACATCTCTGTGCCAGATGATCTAGTTCCAAAGCGCTTGGAATGAGGATGATATTTCTTTGAAAACTTTTATTTCATTTAAAAAGCTAGTGTAAATTGAATTTTGTAATCTACTCATATTGTTTGGGTATTTAAATGTTTAAAAT
Source organism: Oryctolagus cuniculus (assembly GCF_964237555.1). Classification (NCBI taxonomy): domain Eukaryota; kingdom Metazoa; phylum Chordata; class Mammalia; order Lagomorpha; family Leporidae; genus Oryctolagus; species Oryctolagus cuniculus. The sequence goes on from NC_091435.1 coordinate 95,257,052, forward strand.
TGCTTGTCATTACAATTGACCTGTGAGGGATGGTAAGTACATCTTGTGACCGAGGTGCCAGCGGATATTTTGTGGGCTTGTGTAAACTAGTCAGAGAAGCAGGTTTTGTAGGACAGGTTTCTTGACTAACCATCTCTTACCTAAAATGCTTGTGGACTAGATATTTTGTGAATTCAGACACTTTCAAATTTAGATAAATTATGTTTATTGAATATTACTTTATAAACTTATTGGAATCTGGAGTAGAGCGCTATAATCAAGCATGAATATTTCTGCAATTCAGTATTAGTCACGCTGGGGATAAAGACTAGCTTTACGTGGGTGCAAGTCAGATTTAATAAAACCAATGAATTTGTGTCAGTTTAGGTTTTCATTGCAGCTGGCTGATGGAGTTTTCAGCTCTAAAACCCTGTGTCCTGGAGTCCTCAGGGACTCCAAAGCTGCTGCAGTCGTTTGTCCCGCAGAGAGCGTGGCTGATGAAGTCTGACTGTCTTCTTGAATTATAGTAATTGTCTTATAATTATTGGAAGCATATAGTAAAATTGTAACTTGTGGCTGGTCGTCTTGAGAAGAAGAAACATAATTTGAACTATTTATTTAGATCGATTAGTTTATAGAGAGTTTGTAATTTTGAGTTCTTCAGGGCCTCTTGTCAGTCTCACCAAGCAAAATTAAAAAAACTTGCTGTGAATTCTGTTAATGCCCATCTGAGATCAAAGACAAACTAAGCTAATTGCTTTCTTTTAACTTTTGCAAAATTTGTGCTGGACTCCTGTGTTGTCTATTAATAAATTTTTTTTTTATTAATAAATTTTTTTAAAAGAAATTTAGTTCTATAATGTAGATTGCTCTCAGATTTTCTTTCAGAATGTAGGTTGTTCACCAATGTTTTTGTTTTTTTTCTTCCACAATTACAAATGCATTTTTAAAATAGGTAATAAATCTCCTAATGGAATAAGTGACTATCCAAAGATCAGAGTGACGGTAACCCGAGATCAGCCACGCAGAGTTCTGCCTTCCTTTGGGTAGGTGTTAAATTCTGGCTTTTTGTAAGTGGAAACAGCATTTGTTAGGTGCACACCCTTGCTAGGTAGGCATTTTCACTTTAGTTCTATTATGTCATCTTGTTACATAAGTACTTTTGAGTTCAGTAACTTGCTGAAGATCATGTAGCTACTGAGAGACTGGAGCCCAGGTGTGTATTACCTTCTCTACCGTAGTAAATGCTCATAGCGTGATCTAATTTTGATACCTTTTTTGAAAGAACTGTCGCTGAGTTTCTTCTAAATTAAAAAAATATATATATATATACACAGAAAAATACAGAAATCATACATATAGCCTGATAGATTTTCATTCACTGAACATAGTTTTCTTCCTTCTTTCTGTTGCCTAGATGTTAGACCTTTAAATTTGATCTGATTTTCCTGCATATTCTCATTCTCATTTTCTGTTCTTCTTGTTCTTTTAGTTATTTTTTGAAAAGATTTATTTATTTGAAAGGCAGAGTATCAGAGAGAGAAAGAGGTACCTTCCACCTACTATTTCAGTCCCCAAATGGCTGCAGCAGTCAGGGCTGGGCCATGTTGAAGCCAGGAGCCAGGAACTCCAACTGGATTTCCCACATAGGTTGCTTTAAAAAAATTATTACTGTTTTGCTGGTTATTTTGGGCTGTCTCGTTTTCAAGTTGAAAGAGTTCCCCTAACCTCCAGTCCCCATGTTTTTTTCCTTCTCCAAGCAACTTATTATAGGATGATATATAATATCGTATGTCTTTTTTTTTAAATATATTATTTATTTATTTATTTATTTGACAGGTAGAGTTATAGACAGTGAGAGAGAGAGAGAGAGAGAGAGAGAGAGAGAGAAAGGTCTTCCTTCCATTGGTTCACTCTCCAAATGGCCCCAATGGCTGGAGCTGCGCTGATCCGAAGCCAGGAGCCAGGTGCTTCTTCCTGGTCTCCCATGCGGGTGCAGGGGCCCAAGCGTTTGGGCCATCTTCTGCTATCCCAGGCCACAGCAGAGAGCTGGACTGGAAGAGGAGCAGCCGGGACTAGAACCGGTGGCCATATGGGATGCTGCTGCTGCAAGTGGAGGAGTAACCTAGTGCGCCACGGCGCCGGCCCCATATCTTATGTCTTTATTTAAAGTATTATTTTGAAATTTATTCCTGTTTTGCCTTGTTTCCTTTGAGTTGTTTCTCCCTCCTCCCCCATTGCTGTTCTTAGTTCTGTGTTTTTTTTTTTTTTTTGGACAGGCAGAGTGGACAGTGAGAGAGAGAGACAGAGAGAAAGGTCTTCCTTTGCCGTTGGTTCACCCTGCAATGGCCGCCGTGGCTGGCGCGCTGCGGCTGGCGCACCGCGGCTGGCACACCGCGCTGATCTGATGGTAGGAGCCAGGTACTTATCCTGGTCTCCCATGGGGTGCAGGGCCCAAGGACTTGAGCCATCCTCCACTGCACTCCCTGGCCACAGCAGAGAGCTGGCCTGGAAGAGGGGCAACCGGGACAGAATCCGGCGCCCCGACCGGGACTAGAACCCGGTGTGCTGGCACCGCAAGGCGGAGGATTAGCCTAGTGAGCCGCGGCGCCAGCTCTTAGTTATGTTTTTTTAAGTTGGAGTCTTAAACACCTAATAATCCTTGGCTAGCCACTTATATTTAAGAATGAGAGATTGGAACCTGGGGTCCTCTGGAGTTTCATGAATGGCTGATTGTAGATCTAGGAGGGAAAGTATAGAGTGAATGTGGAACATTTTGTGCCAGAAAGTAAAGGAGTGTTCAGGGCTGGTGTTGTGGCACAGCAGGTTTAGCTGCCCCCTGAGTCACTGGCATCCTATATCAGAGTGCCAGTTTAAGTCTTGACTGTTCCACTTTCCATCTGGTATCCTGTTTGTGCACCTGGGAAAGCAGCAGAGATGGTATGGATACTTGGGCCCTTGCCACCCACATGCAATACCCAGGTAGAGTATTTGACTCCTGGCTTCGGCCTGCCCCAGCCCTGGTTGTTGTGGGTATTTGAGGAGTGAACCCGAAGATGGAAGATTCTCTCTCTCTGTCTCTCTCTCTCTCTGTGTCTCCCTCTCTTATGTTGCTCTGCCTTTCAAATAAGTAAATAAATCTTTTAAGAAAAAAAGTAAAAGGAGTGCTCAAAAACTGACAGGCTGCTGGCATAGGAGGAAACTTTTTTTAAAGAGTCTGTCACTGCCATATTGGAGACAACTTAAGTTCATCAGTGTGAATAAAGGCAGGAATATAGATACATTATTACATATATTATATGCATAATATTAGTAAATGTGTAGTATAGTGAGGGAAACATCTTTATAGTAAAATGCCAACTAGTAAGTGCGCAAAATTGAAAGAATTAGAAAATCACCATTTAGTAACTGTCATAGTAATAATTGATATGGACAAGAATCAGTTGAGCTGAAATTAGTGAAAATTTGATAAGGTACAGAATATTTATATAACACAAAATATTTCTCCACAAATTACTTATTAGTTATAATGGGAAAAATAGTAACTGTAGAGAGGAGGAACCTGCCTGACACCACCCTAACCAAAAGATCAACATTGAATCTATCAACAGGGGGCATACTGACACTTTGTTTCCAGATATTATGCTGAGGAAGACATTACCTGATGTAATGTTCCAGCAAAAACCAGTAATCTGAATATAATCACGAGAAAACAAGTTAAACAAATTAAGGTTCATTCTAGAAAACAGTAGCCTCTACTTTTCATTAAAAAGAAGGAAGGCTAAAAAGTGAGACTAAAGAAGACAAAGATGCACGACAGCTCAGTGCAGTGTGAGATCCTAGAGTAGACCTTATTGAGAAAAAAATTGTTATAAAGGATATTTTAATAGCTTTCGATAAATTTGAATATATGCTACATGTTACATTATTGCATCATTGCTAAAAGGTCCTAAACTTGACGATTGTGTTGTGATTGTGTAAAGATATCCTTTTTCTTAGGAGTTACATACTTAGATAGAAGTAGACTTATTCCTTAAGCATTTTATCGTTTTTCTATAAGCATTGCTTTAGCTTTATTCCCCAAATTTTGAGATCTTTGCTTTCATTTTCATTCATTTGAAGTATTTTCTGGTTTTGATTTAGCTTCCTCTTTGGTGCATGATTAATTATTTATAAATGATTTATTATTTATTAGAGTTACAGAGAGGGAAAGACAGATCAGATTATCCACCTACTGGTTCACTCCCCAAATGGCTGTAACAGCTTGGGCTGGGCCACACTGAAGCCAGGAATCTTGAGTTCCATCCCAGGCTCCCACTTGGATCGCAGGGTCCCAAATACTTGGGCCATCTTCTGCTGCTTTCCTAGTGACATCAAAGGAGAACTGGATTGGAAGTGGGTCAGATTCACACCGTTGCCTGAATGGGTTGCCACCGTTACAGCAGCGGCTTTACTTGGTGTGCTACAACTCTGGCCTCAATGCCTGATTGCTTAGAAAGATAAAAATATATTGTTAGATTTCCAAACATTTGAGACTTTCTTGTTACTGATTTCTAGCTTAATTATTTTGTGGTTGGAGAATATACTTTATGTGATTTCTTTTAACTTTTGTAGTGTAGAATATAGTATATTTGGACATTATTCCTTGTGCACTTGGAAAGCATGTGTATTTTGCTCTATTGGGTAGAGTGTTCTGTGAATTTCAGTTAGGTTAAGTTGCCTTAAAATGTTTTTTACAGCTCTTTCTGATCTTCTATTTACTTTTTTATTGATTGATGAGGAAGAATTTTGAAGTTTTCTGTTATAATATGGTGTTGTCTGTTTCTTTTTCCAGTCATGTCAGTTTTTGCTCTTTGTATTTTTTTAATAGATTTATTTATTTGTTTGAAAGAAGCAATTACAGAGAGAGAAGGAGAGAGAGAGAGAGAGATTGTCCATCTTCTGGGTTTAATTCTTAAATGGCTGCCATGGCTGGGACTGGGCCATGCTGAAGCCAGGAGTCAGGAGCTCCTGGTCTCCTGGTCTCCCACATGGATGGCAGGGGCCCAGCCACTTGGGCCATGCTCTACTGCTTTCCTAGGTCATTAGCAGGGATCTGGATTGGAAGTAGAGCAGCTGGGACTTCAACAGGCACCTATAGGATGCTGGCATTGTAGGCGATGCCTTAATTTTGTTATGCCACAATGCTGGCCTCTGCTGTATGTTTTTTGAAGCAGTTACTTGAATAACCTTGACCTAGATTCACCAGTTGTTACTATTTTGTTAAATTTGCTTTATTATTTTATGTCATCTACACATATTTTTTCCTGAACCACTTAAGGGTAGATTTTTGACTTCTGTCCTTTCAATCTTAAATATTTGAGCTTGTTTATTTCTTAAGAAGGAGGATATTGGATATTTATTTGTACAGAGTCATAGATTACCAAAATCAGAAATTTACAGACAGAGAGAGGGAGAGACAGAGAAAAAAGTCTTCCATCCCCTGGTTCACTCCCCAAATGCAAAGGCTGGAGCTGGGCTGATCCAAAGTCAGGAGCCAGGAGCTTCTTCTGGGTTTCCCATGTGGGTGCAGGGGTCCAGCACTTGGGCCATCTTCCACTGCTTTCCCAGGCTATAGCAGAGAACTGGATCAGAAGAGCTCACATGGGATGCTAGTGCTGCAGGTGGAGGCTTAGTTTACTGCGCCATAGCGCTGGGCCCCCTATTTTTTTTTTTTTTATTATTTAATTTATTTGAGAAGTAGAGTAACAGAGAAAGAGAGGAAAACTTTTTTTTTTTAAAGATTTATTTATTTGAAAGAGTTACAGAGTTACACAGAGAGGAGAGTTAGAGAGAGAGAGGTCTTCCTTCCGTTGCTTCACTCCCCAATTGGCTGCAACAGTCGAAGCTGAGCTGGTCCAAAGCCAGGAGCCACGAGCTTCCTCCAGGTCTCCCACACAGGTGCTGGGGCCCAAGGACTTGGACGATCTTCTACTGCTTTCCCATAGCAGAGAGCTGGATCAGAATTGGAGCAGCCGGGTGTCGAACTGGCACCCACATGGGATGCCGGTGCTTCAGGCCAGAGCGTTAACCTGCTGCGCCACAATGCGGGCCCCAAGAGAGGAAGGCTTTTCATCTACTTGTTTACTCCTCAAATTGTTGCAACTGCCTGGGTTAAGCCAAGCTGAACCCAGAAGCCAGACCTCCTATGGGTCTCCCACATGAGTGGCAAGAACCCAAGTACTTGGACCTTCATGCACTGCCTCCCAGATACTTTAGCAGGAAGCTGGAAAAGAAGCAGAGAATAGTCAGAACTCAAGCCAGGCACTCCAGTATGGCAGCTTCACCTGCTGTGCCATGGCATCTGTCCCAACAGGTCTTTATTAAATTTCTGCGTTGTAGCTCTTTACTCCTTCCTGGTCCATTTCAGTGTGAGAGTGTATATTACATATCATTGTCTTGTCTCTAATCTCTTTTAATCTGGAACACCTCCTCAGCCATTGTGTATCTTTAGTGGCATTATTTCAGTTTTTATATGTTTACTCATGATTTGTTTCATTATTATATAAATTTTTGTGGAAGTACTGTGAAAGTGGTGTTGCAGCCTTTCCAATGCATCATGTTATTGGTAATAGCAAGAAAGGCAGATTCTGTTACCAGGAGCAGTTAACTGGGGGGTGTGTGTGTGTGTGTGTTGTCCAAGTGCCTTTTGACTTAGGTACTATACTATGATAGCAGTTTAATGTGTGAGATATAGACATTAAACAAGTAATCACATGAATAATTAATTCCAGTGGTGCTGAGTAACTAAGAAAAAGTGCAGTACCAAGTGTAGGGAGTATGTACACTGCAGGAATGAAATCGAGTTGGATGCCCAGTTCTGTAGGGATAGATTTCACTTTTGCAAATGGTAGTTGTATGAGATGCTAGGAGCAAGCTAGAACAGCTTAATCACAGGGTTCTCTGGTAGGTTGAGTTCCAGCAATTTAAGCAGTTTGATAATACATTTTTTTCCTTTCTTTTTTTCTGTTTCCCAGTTATACCTTGAACTCAGAAGGCTATAACAGAAGACTAGGTGGCCGTCGCCATAGCAAAGGCAATCCAGAGAGTTCCTTAACGTGGAAACCTCAAGAACAGGCTATAAACGAGACAATTTCTGAAGAGGGTAGCAAAGGTCTGAGGCGTCCTCATTGCACTGTGGAGGAGGTAAGCCCTTTTAGCATATTCTCTTTATGGACTTTGTAGGGGATGAATAATGTTTCTATATGGTACAAAATCAGAAGGTACAAAGGGTACACCGTGAATGTAAGTTCCCCAGCCCCTCTTCATGCCTGGCTTCTGTCATCCTGTTGACTCTTGGTAAGTAACTGCTAATGCCTACCTGTATCCTTCTAGAGAGATTTTTTTTAAAGATTTATTTTATATTTGAAAGACAGAGTTACGGAGAGAGTCAGAGCCAGAAAGAGAAAGAGGTCTTTCATTCTGCTGGTTCACTCTCCCCTATGGCCAGAGCTGAGCTGATCTGAAGCTAGGAGCTTGAGCAGGTGTAGGGGCTCAAGAAACTGGGCCATCCTCTATCGTTTCCCCAGGCCATAGCAGAGAGCTGGATTGGAAGAGGAGCAGCCAGGACTCGAACTGGTGCCCATGTGGGATGCCAGTACTGCAGGCTGGGGCTTTAACCCTCTGCGCCACAGGGCTGACCCCAGAGAGATTTTTTTTTTTAAAGATTTATTTTTTTATTTGAGTCAGAGTTACACAGAGAGGAGAGGCAGAGAGAGAGGTCTTCCATCCGATGGTTCACTCCCTAACTGGCCGCAATGGCTGGAACTGCACCAATCCAAAGCCAGGAGCCAGGAGATTCTTCCGGGTCTCCCACACAGGTGTTGGGGCCCAAGGTCTTGAGCCATTTTCTACTGCTTTCCCAGGCCATAGCAGAGAGCTGGATTGGAAGTGGAGCAGCCGGGTCTTGAACTGGTGTCCATATGGGATGCCAGAGCTTCAGGCCAGGATGTTAACTTGCTGCGCCACAGCGCCGGCTCCCAGAGAGAGATTTTATACATACATAAGTTACTCCATTTTCAGATGCAGCTTTTGTTTTTTTTAAAGATTTATTTACTTATTTGAAAAGCAGAGTTATAGAGAGAGAGCGAGAGCTTCCATCTGGTGGTTCACTCCCCAAATGATCACAATGGCTGGAGCTGGGCTGATCAGGAGCCAGGAGCTAGGAGCTTCTTCCAGGTCTCCCATGTGGGTGCTTGGGGCCAAGAGCTTGGGCTGTCTTTCACTGCTTTCTCAGGTGCATTAGCAGGGACCTAGATCAGAAGTGGAGCAGCCGGGACTCAAACTGGTGCCCATATTAGATGCCAGCACTGCAGGTGGTGGTTTTACCCACTATGCCACAGTGCCAGCCCCAGATGCATTTGTTTTTACTACCAGAAAGAAAATGCAGTCATATCAGGAAAAGATAAGATTATAAATTGTTTCTCTATTGGGTACCTGAATTATTCTGACTTGTTTATTTTATAAAATGTAATAACTAAGGGAAGTAAAATGGTGTGCATCTTCTCTTTCATCTTTCAGAGTAATTAGTATGATGAAGAGACATCACTTCCATTTTTTAAAAAAAAAGACATTTATTTGAAAGTCAGAGTTACAGAGAGAGAAGGAGAGACAGAGATCTCCCAGCTGCTGGTTTACTCCCCAAGTGGCTGCACGTCTGTGGCTGGGCCAGACCGAAGCCAGGAACCAGGAGCTTCTTCTGGGTCTCCCATGTGGTTGCAGGGCCCCAAGGACTTGAGTCATCTTCCATTGCTTAACCAGGCACATTAGCAGGGAGCTGGATTAGAAGTGAAACAACTGAGACTCAAAGCAACACCCATATGGGATGCCTGTGCTGAAGCTGGTGCCTAAACCCACTGCACCACAGCACTGGGCCCCAGTTGCTTCCATCTTAAGGTTTTCAGCTTATTCTAGGAAAATTTAGAATTATTCCTGTCTGTATTTTCCATTCCTCAGAAGCATCAGCTATTTCAGTTTACTGGATGATTTTTTTTTTTAACAATATTTATTTTTAAGAGTGACCAGGAGAGAAAGAGATTGTCCATCTGCTAGTTCACTCCCCACATAACTACAGCACCCAGGGCTGGGTCAGGCCAAAGCTAGGAACAAGAGCTCCCTCCAGGTCTCCCACATGGGTGGCAGGGGTCCAACAACTTGGGCCATCTTCCACTGCTTTCGCATGCACATTAGCAGAGAGCTGGATTGAAAGTGGAATAGCTGGGACTTGAATTGATGCTTTAAGGGATGCCAGTATTGTAGGCTGTGGCTTAACTGTACAAACCTGGCCCTTTGATGATTTTCTGAGCCATTTGTTTAGTTTATCAAGGAAATTTTATTTGGGTCTCGAGTTCTGTGCCTATAATCCGCAAATCAAAAAAAATTTTTTTAAATAAATATTGTATTTATTTGAAAGAGTTACAGAGAGAGTTAGAACTAGAGAGAGAGAGAGAGAGGTCTTCTGTTCTGCTGGTTCACTGCCCAAGTGACCGCAACGGCCAGAGCTGTGCTGATTCAAAGCCAGGAGCCAGGCTTCTTCTGGGTCTCCCACATGGGTGCAGGGGCCCAAGGAGTTGAGCCATCTTCTAGTGCTTTCCTAGGCCATAGCGGAGAGCTAGATAGGAAGAGGAGCAGCTGGGACTCAAATCAGTGTCCATATGGGGTGCCGGTGCTGAAGGCTGAGGCTTTAACCTGCTGCGCCACAGCGCTGGCCTCCAATTCACAATTGAATCAGATGTGCTCTCTGCCCTCCAAGAGCTTATGCATAAATAGTTCCAGGTAATCAGAAAGGTAGATAAGAGGGGAATTGACCACAGACGTGTAGGGGGTTTCTCAGATGACAAATCAGATACAGGACTGACTCAGCAAATATCTGTGTATACACAGAGGATATATTCTAGGAATATTGGTAGATAACATTAGCAAAGATATTTCTATTGATTAAGTATGACATAAAGTAGAAGGAAGAGCCTGAGTCCAGATTTCAGTTTTGGATCAATACATGTCACTTACCAAGATACCTCTGTGTTTATTTGGAAGATGATAGATGACTTCAGTTTTGGACATTGTTTAAAGTGCCTGTGAGACACACAAGAAGACCTTTCTTGTAGACTCTTAAATATGGGTTATGGGAGTTTTGAGAAGAAGGCAGACTTCCAGACACATTGCTGAATTTTCTGGGGGAAAAAAAAAAGAAACAAAAGAGATGTTGAGATTATTCATGGAAAGAGTATAGGTCAGAAGAGAAAAGAGCAAAAGCCAGCATTTAAGGCAGGAAGAAGGAATAATCTACAGTAGAGACTAAAAAAAAAAAGTCAAGTCAGATCAGTTTATTGTCTAGGAAGTCAAGACCAGGTCAGCAGGGTGAGATATGCAAGTGGGATCAAGTAACATAATGGCTGAAGTGTAGTGTCTGTTGGGTGTGGCCATAGGTGTGCATTGGTGATTTGGTGAGACCAATTCTGTCTGGAAGCTGCCAGTTCTGATTGTGAAAATGAATTATTTTATTTTTGTGGTTAGCCTGATTCTGTCAAAACTCAGATTGCCAGTGAAATCTGGCAGATGAACATAATAAATGAGTAAAGTAACTGGAGAGCAAATGGCCTGTCTAAAGGGGATAGCGTCAGATGTAATGTCAGATGGTTGACCCAGGTTTTCAAAAGATGCCAGATTTTGATTGTTTTTGATTTATAAAGTTGGTAATTCAAAGGAATTTTGAAAACACTGTGCCTGGGGGCCAGTGTTGTGGCACAGCAGGTTAAACCGCCACCTGTGATGCCAGCATCCTATATCATAATGCTGGTTCCAGTCCTGGCTACTCAGCTTCTGATCCAGCTTCCTGCTAATGTGCCTGGGAAGGCTGTGGAAGATGACTCAAGTATTTGGGTCTCTATCACCCATATGGGAGAACCAGATGGAGTTCCTGGCTCCCTGCTTCCACCTGAACCATCCGTTTAGGGGTGAACCACTGGGTGGATGATTTCTTTCTATTTGTGTGTATGTTTGTCTTTCTCTCTTGCTCTTTCACTCTGCCTTTCACATAGATAAAACATCTTTAAAGAACAGACTGTGCAGACAATAAAATATATCTATGGATTGCATTTGACCTTTTAGTCTGTGACCTAATTTTAGGTTTATGTGCTAGTACTAATTTAACATGCTTTCTTTTACTTAGGGTGTTCAAAAAGAAGAAAGAGAGAAATATCAAAGGTTATTAGAACGACTTAAAGAAACTAGTCATGGAAGTTCTGTCCCTTCTGTAACTTCAAATCATCACAGGTAAAAATGAGCTAATAAGATAAATACTTTCTTAGATATCTTTTTGTTTGGGAAGAGGGAATTGGTGGAAAAGACCTTGTTGAAAAAAAACGGGCCAAGACATTGTATCTAGTAACGGCTTATGTAGAACATTATTTTGAGAAAATGAAATTCCTTCCTAGACAATAAACTAATCTGACTTGACTTTTTTTCTATTTCTATTTCTATTTCTATTTCTATTTCTATTTCTATTATCTATTTCTGTTATCTTTAGTTTACCTCTGTTCAGGTAAACTCTTACTTGAAATTCTGATACAGAAAAGTGGATCACTGTTTATAGTAAGGCTCCTGGGGGCACAGAGGATTTTTTTCAACCTCCTCAATATACATATTTCCCAGTCTTTTTCTTTCTCTGTTTTCATGGCTGCTCTGGTTTATCTCCCTATTGCTTCCCCTTCTCTTCCTTTTTTTTTTTTTTTTTTTTTTAACCTCCTCACAATCTCTCCATCTTTGCTTTTCCCTTCCTCTGCCCTTATTTCCACCCTGTGATGCATGTAGTCTCTGAAGCATCTTAATGATTGCCTTTTAGGAGAATTGGAAGCTCACTACTCTAGAAACAAGAACAAGGTCACCCAGGTCATAAGAATCTTCCTTATAAGATTGCTTATTAATCAGTTTATTAATGACTTGAGCAAATAGTTGAGAGTGTAAAGGGAGGTGATGTTTGACCTTATATTTGCCTATAAAAAGGTGACAGACTATGTCTGAGCACAGGATTCAGGTACACCTGATAACTCTAATAAGTGGTAGGAGACTACAGAGAGATCCAAGAAATTGATGTGACAACAAGTAGAAAGTGAGAAAGTTACAAGATTATCTAGCTTGTTGAATACAGAAATGACAATTTATTTGGAAATTTTAACTTTGGTTGTAAACTTTTGAAAAAATTCCTTTTGTCAGAAAGTTGGTATTTTTCTATTTTGATTCATCATTGTTAGAGTACGCTTCAGACTGGCGCTGTAGTGCAGCCCGCCTACGGCACCAGCATCCCATATGGGCGCCGGTCTGAGTCCTGGCTGTTCTTCCGATCCAGCTCTTTGTTATGGCCTGGGAAAGCAGTAGAAGATAGCCCAAGTGCTTGGGCCCCTTCACCCACATGGGAGACCCAGAAGAAGCTCCTGGCTCCTGGCTTTGGAGCAGCTCAGCTCTGGCCATTGTTGCCATTTGGGGTGTGAACCAGTGGATGGAAGACGTTTCTCTCTGTCCCTCTCTCTCTGTAACTCTCTCAACTAAATAAATACATAAAAACCTAAAAAAAAAAAAAAAAAAAGAAACAGTATGCTTAATGAACTGTTGACTTTCTCATATTGGCAAAATCCTCCAAATATTTTGATTTTTAAAAAACTTTAAAATTTAAAAAAAATTTGAGAGGCAGAGAGAGAGAGAAACAAAGGGCTCCCATCTTATTCCTCAAATGTTTGTAATGGTCCTGGTCTGGGAGCTGAAGCCAGGAGCTGAGAACTGAATCCAGCTCTCCCATGCGAATGGCAGAAACCTCAGTACTTGAGCCATCACCTGCTCCTACAAAGGACACATTCACAAGGAGCTCGAATCAGGAGTGGAGCCAGGACTCAGCCACTTTAATATGTAATATGGACATCCCAACCATTATATGTATGGCTAGGCCAAACACCTGCCCCGTATTTTTGCTTTGGTATATTCTTGCCTTTTTTTTTTTTTAAGGTTTTATTTATTTATTTATTTGAGAGATCGTTAATAGACTGAGAGATGGAAAGACAGAGAAAGGTGTTCCATCTACTGGTTCACTCCCCAAATGGCTGCAATGGCTGGAAATGGGCTAAGCCAGGAACTTCTTCTGGGTCTTCCATGCTGGATCACGGACCCAAGCACTTGGGCCATCATCTGTGAATCGGCACCTATTTGGGATGCCAGCGCCACAGGTGGAGGCTTAGCTTACTACACCATAGTGCCAGCCTCAAATAGTGTTTTTTTTATTTTCAAAGATTTATTCATTTGAAAGGCAGAGTTGCAGAGAGGCAGAAGCAGAGAGAGAGAGAGAGAGAGGTCTTCCATCTGCTGGTTCCCTCCCCAAATGGCTGCAACAGCCAGAGCTGGGCCGATCCTGAAACCAGGAGCCCAGAGCTTATTCCGGGTTTCTCATGTGGGTGTAGCGGCCCAAGCACTTGGGTCATTTTCCACTGCTTTCCCAGGCCATAAGCAGAGAGTAGTTATATAACAGGGAGTACTAACACAGTAGAACTTGGGTATTCATGGCAATAACTGGTTATATGTTTGTTCTACATATGTTTTACAAGTTTTAATTTTACATAGCAAACTTCTCCCAAGTAGGAATTCCTAAATTTGGAGATTATATATATATATATATATATAAATTTTAAAGATTTATCTATTTATTTGAAAGGCAGAGTTACAGAGAGGCAGGGAGAGAGGTCTGCTATCCACTGGCTCATTACCCAGAGGCTGCAACAGCCTTAGCTGGGAGGATCTGAAGTCAGGAGCCAGGAGCTTCTTCCAGGTCTCCCATTTGGGTGCACGGGCCCAAGGACTTGGGCCATCTTCTACTGCTTTCCCAGGCCATAACAGAGAGCTGGATCAGAAGTGGAGCAGCTGGAACTTGAACCGGTGCTCACATGGGATGCTGATACTCGAGTAGCGGCGTGATCTGCTGCACTACAGCACCAGTCCTCAAATAAGTTTTTTTTTTTTTTAAGATTAATTAATTTATTTGACAGAGCTTACAGAGAAAAGGAAAAAACAGAGGCTTAGCCCAGTACACCACAGCACTGTCCCAACCCCCTTTTAATATTTATTTATTTATTTGAAAGGCAGAGTGACCGGGAAAAGAAAGAGATCTTCCATTTTCTTGTTTGCTCCCCAAATGGCTACAACAGCCAGGCCTGGATTAGGCAGAAAATGGGAGCCAGGAACCCTGTCCATGTGGTCTCCTACATAGGTCAGGGTCTCAAATTCTTAAGCCACCTTCAGCTGCCTTTCTAGCACATTGGCAAGAAGCTTTTCTGAAGCTGAGCAGCTGGGACTTGAACTGACACTCTGATATGGGGTACTGGCCTTACAAGTGGTGTGTAACCTGCTGTGCTACAATACCAGCCCCTGCTGCTTTCACTGTGTTGTTTTAAGATCCAACTAAATATATAGTGTCAGAATTTTCATCTTTCAATCTGAGTTTCATTACAGTGAGGTTTTTCATTCAAGATGGTACTGGGGTTTGAGGACATTCAGTTTTATAAAATACAAAATATAAATAGAGAAACTAGAGGTTAGATGGCATGGTTGAAAATACTAAAATCAGGATTACATTCTTTTGTCCTAGACCTATATAATACTCTGTTGTTTCCTTTATGTTGTAATATGCTTTTATGGGGTAATAAGTGGCCCCTGTTTGAAGAATCTTGTCTGGCAGAGATAATGCATATTTGTAGTATACTTTGTTTTTGTACCTGATCTTCCTCAACGTTTTGTTTTTCTAAGTTCTCAAAGAAGTCAGATGGATGCATTAAAGACCAAAGGCTGGGGGGAAGAACAAAATCATGGAGTCAAAACAACTCAGCTTGTTCCAAAGCAATGTGAGTGCCCAGATTCAGCCTTGTCTTAATATATTGACCTTAGTTTCTGTTAGAGTATGCGTATCAAGGTTAAAATTTATACCCAACTGAAAGATAGTGTGCAAAGCTTTTATAACACTGTCCAACCTCAAGCGATTGACTTAATCTGGTACCAGGAGTTTAGTAAAAATGTTGTTTCAAGATGAAGTAGATTAATAAAATGTCTCTCTTTTTTAAAAGATTTATGTATTTATTTGGAAAAGAGGTACACAGAGAAAGGAAGAGATAGAGATCTTCCATTTGCTGGTTCACTCCTCAAATGGCCGCAGTGGCCTCTGCTGGGCCAGACTAAAGCCAGGAGTCAGGAGCTTCTTCCTGATCTCCCATGTAGGTGCAAGGACTCAAGTAATAGGGCCATCTTCTGCTGCTTTCCGAGGCACACTAGCAGGGAGCTGGATTGGAAGTAGTGCAGCCTGGTCTTGAACCAGAACCCATATGGGATACTGGCGTTGCTGATGGTGGTTTTACCTGTTATGCCATAATGCCGGCTCCCATAAAATGTCTCTTGATTATTATTCCTAAGTTCCTATATAGTAGTAAATGTTTTATGAGCCTAAAATTAACTTACTTATATTCCTTATTAACTTTCTTACATTGTTCTACTAATTATCCATTAATTGAAACCTTACCAAATGAGCAGATTGTCAGTTTATGCTATAGGTTATATTTAAAGAGTAAAGAGATTTGTAAATTTTTGGGTATCTTTGTAAGGAGATTAGTGTCTTTCTAATTCACTTTAGCATTTTATCATAAATGAATGTCTTATTACTTTGGAAACTATAACTTGAAACATTTAGTCTTTTCCTTGCCATCCTCACAGATAGAGTTGCTGAAACAAGGGGACTTCTATGTCCAGTGAGAAGTGAAAAAAGGTAAATGGCTCAGTTAATTCTGTCACCTTATAATATTTATTTTCTTGTTTTATAAGTTATATTTATTAATAAATAGGCCTGAGGAATTATGAACTCTTAAGGTCTGGTAGAGATAGTGTGGTCAATACATGTAGGCATCTAGGTAGATTTTTTTTTTATAAAGATTTATTTATTTATTTGAAAGTCAGAGTTACACAGAGAAGGAGAGGCAGGAGAGAGAGAGAGAGAGAGAGAGAGAGAGAGAGAGAGAGAGTCTTTCATCCACTGGTTCACTCTCCAATTGGCCACAGCCGTCTGAAGCCAATCCGAAGCCAGGAGCTTCTTCCGGGTCTCCCACGCGGGTGCAGGGGCCCAAGGACTTGGGCCATCTTCTACTGCTTTCTCAGGCCATAGCAGGGAGTTGGATCAGAAGTGGAGCAGCTGGGCCTCAAACTGGCACCCATATGGGATGCCAGCACTGCAGGCAGTGGCTTTACCTGCTATGCCACAGTGCCAGCCCCAGGGATGGGTATCTTTACTGGTCAATATCTCTAATAAAGGAACAGTGAAGGTAGTTCTGTATGTCTTAAGAAAGAGTTTATAAACTGTGCACCATGAGTCAAATCTTGTCTACTTTTTTTTTTTTCTTCTCCATGTTTTTGTAAGGAATGTTAACTTACTGAACACAGGTTCATTCCTTTACTGTCTGCCTGCTTTTAGTCTACCATGGGAGAGTTGAGAAGGATGTGACTGAGATCGTTAAGTCTGTAAAACCTAAAATGTTTACTATGTGGTCCTCTTCAGCAAAATTTGCTGAGCTCTCATTAAAGGGTTATATAAACTCAAGACAATTTTTGTTTATAATTTTTAAAATCTTATTTCTAAAACTAATCTAATATATACCGGATGAAAAAATCATCTGTAGTCTCTCCTGGTGTTTTTTTCTCCCCGCTCAGGTGTTTAAAGGGGAAAATTTCTGATACAGAGAAGATGGTTGGCATCAGACTTGACAATGAAGGTGTAAGTAGAAACCCTAGTTAAATTTTATGTCTACTCTTCCACCTGACTTGTGTTTTGTGCCCATGAAAAAATAAAGATGATATATATTACTTTGATTTCTATTTCCATTGTTTTCTTTGAAAAAGCAAATATTGAAGTTACATAACTTTTTGCTTCCTTCTGAATAACTGGATTTTTACCTTAATGCAGTAGTTACTTTTGTTTATAAAACACCAGCTTACCTCCATATTATGCCTTATCTGTGTTGCAGGCTTCTTTTGGAGACTCTAAAGATTTATTTTATTTATTTGAAAGAGAGTTACAGAGAGAGGTAGAGCCAGAGAGAGGTCGTCCATTCCCTTGGTTCACTCCTCAAATTATCACAACGGCCAGAGCTGAGCTGATCTGAAGCCAGGAGCTTCTTCTGTGGTCCCATATGGGTGCAGGGGCCCAGGAACTTGGGCCATCTTCTGCTGCTTTCCTAGGCCATAGCAGAGAGCCGGATCAGAAGAGGAGCAGCTGGGACTCGAACTGGCACCCATTTGGAATGCTGGCACTGCAGGCGGGGGCTTTAACCTACTGTACCACAGCCTCAGCCCAGCCCCTTGGAGACTCAAAAATCATATATCCTTAGGAAAGATATGATATGTTTAGGACTTTTGTTTTCAGAGTCAAGTTTTCAGACTTAATTAAATGTTAGCAATCTTATGCTTAATTGACTTGCATATATTCTGTAGATTAAGAAGCATCATGGTAAAGTATTATGCCGCATGTTCCATATCTAAAGGAAATATAATTCTAAATTAAACACAAACGTTTAAGTCATTAATTCTAAATTAAACACAAAATTTTAAGTCATTTTACATTTTGGATATATCGTGTTAAAAAAATGTAGAAGATGGTGTTGTGTTAAACATCAGTTTGGTCTAGTTTGTATTCTTCCCTAGACATCTTCATAAGAGTTAGTTTTAAGGCAGAGTTATACTCTTGAATCATAAAATTTTTTAAAAAGATTTATTTATGTGAAAGGCAGAGTTACAGAGAGGCAGAGAGAGAGAGAGAAAGAGAGAAAGATGTCTTCCAAACGTTGGTTTATTCCCCAGATGGCCAAAACAGCCGGAGCTGTGCCAATCCAAAGCCCGGAACCAGGAGCTTCCTCCAGTCTCCCACACAGTGCATGGCCTCACGGACTTGGCCCATCCTCTACTGCTTTCCTAGGCCATAGCAGAGAGCTGGATTAGAAGTGGAACAGCCAGCACTAGAATAGGTGCTCTAGGCCGTGGCCTTAGCTGCTACGCCACAGTGCAGGCCCTGACTCATAAGTTTTGGAATTTCCCATTCTCTTATGTTCTCCATTTCCAGTGATTCAGAGTAGAGCCTTTTGTATTGTATTGTATTGTATTGTATTGTATTGTATTGTATTGTTTGTTTGTTTGTTTGTTTTTAAAGATTTACTTATTTGTTTGAAAGAGTTACAAAGAGAGAGGAGAGGCAGAGAGAGGTCTTCCATCTGCTGGTTCACTCCCCAGATGACTGCAAAGGCCAGAGCTGCTCCAATCCAAAGCCAGGAGCCAGGAGCCAGAAGCCAGGAGCTCCGGGTCTCCACCTTGGTGCAGGGGCCCAAGCACCTGGGCTATCTTCTACTGCTTTCCCAGGCCATAGCAGAGAGCTGGATCAGAAGAGGAGCAGCCGGGACTAGAACAGAGCCCATATGGGATGCCTGCACTTTAGGCTAGGGTGTTAATCGGCTACGCCTCAGTGCCGGCCCCTTTTGCATTGTTTTTTAAAGATTTATTTATTTAGGGCCTGGCACTCTGGCCTAGCGGCTAAAGCCACTGCCTGCAGCGCTGGCATCCTATATGGGTGCCGGTTCATGTCCTAGCTGCTCTACTTCCATTGTGGCCAATTGTAGAATGAACCAGCAGATGGAAAACCTCTATCTCTGCTTCTCCTACTCTCTCTGTGTAACTCTTTCAAATAAATAAATAAATTTAAAAAAGAGAGATTTATTTATTTATCTTAAAGGCAGAGTTAAAAAGCGAGAGAGAGAGAGAGAGAGGGGTCTTCCATCTGTTGGTTCACTCCCCATGTGGCCACAATGGCTGAGGCTGGGCCTGTCAAAAGCCAGGAGACAGGAGCTTCATCAGTGTCTCCCACATGGATGCAGAGGCCCAGATATTTGGATCATCTTCCACTGCTTTCCCAGGCACACTAGCAGGGATGTTGATTGGAAGTGGAACTGCTGGAGCTTAAACCACAGACAGCGGCTTTACCCGCTGTGCCACAGTGCTGGCCCCAAGCCTTTTGTGTTTAATTGTTATTTATTACCTGTGGAGTAAAAGCTGAAAGAAGAGGGAAACTAAGCCTGAGAGAGGACAGACTGGGGGTGTTTGGAAACTGGGTAAGGGCAACATCCTACTTTCATCCTTGTTGAATATGAAGACTTTGCTGTTTCAGGCCACGGGGAAGGACTAGAAGCTACTGGTTTTCTGGGACCAGTATACCTGGCAGTTAGCTAGAATGAAGAGTGTTGGCTAGGAGTCTTTTTTTTTTTTTTTTTTTTTTTTTTTTAAGATTTATATATTTATTTGACAGAGCTACAGAGAGAGAGAGGGAGAAACAAAGAGAAAGATATCTTCTATCCTCACTCCTATCCTTCACTCCTCAGATGGATGTAATGGTCAGGACTGAGTCAGGCTGAAGCCAGGACCCAGGAGCTTCATGTGGGTGACAGGGGCCCAAGTTTTTTGGCCATCATGTACTGCCTTTCCTAGGCCATAAGCAGGGAGCTAGATCAGAAGTGAAGCAGCCAGGACTTGAATTGGTGCCCATATGGCACGCTGGCATTGTGGGCAGTGGCTTTACCTGCTACCTCACAAGAGTGGCCCCTGGCTAGGTGTCTTGACACTAGTGTGGTATCTGTTCCAAAGTTCTGTATCTAAATAACCTAATTTTAAGGCTTATCGGAGCTTCTGGGGTGCTGACAATTTTATTTGTTGACTTGAAATGGCAGTTACAGGGTGTTCATTTTACAAGTTAATTAAGTGGTACATTAATGTTTTGCATTTTTCTTTTTCCTTACGTTTACCCATTGTAAAGGATATTGCAAAGGAGTCAGATGAGCATCCAGATGGAAGAGATACATAGGATGAGGAGTACAGAGCTTCTGAGCCCTCTGGGCAAATCCACCTCCAGGCACTTCCAGGTGCTCAGCCATCCAGAGGCTCCCTGAACTGTCCTCTGTGCTTTGCAGAGGCCCTCATTACACAGACTTGAATGAAATCATTGGCCATTCTGATAGGCTTTGCCTTCCTGTTTTTGAATTCTTCTATAATTTTTAATAACTTTTTAGGTATAATAGAAAAGCTTCTTAGTAAAAGATTAGCAATGGCTTATTCTCTGTCATGGGATTATGTGTCATAGTTTTTGCTTTTTTACACTTTTCAACATACCTGTTAACTGTATTATTTTTAATTGTGATAGGAGAACTGAAAATACTTTTGTTACTCAGAGAAAGTAGTCTGTGTTCTGTTTCATGGTTTGTAGTTGCCATGGCCTGTGAGCCTTAAGTTTAGAGCTTTTTTTTTGTTCTCCGCTGCAAGAACAGACAGATGTGCTAAATATACTTTATTCATCTGAGGGATTTGCTAATTCTCTTTTCGTTCAAGATAATAGCACTGTTTTCTATTTTATGTGTAATGTATGCTTATATGTACAAGTATTAAACATGTCAATACAATATAGACATTTTGTTGATCAGAGGAGGGGACACCAGCTGGAGCCTGACCTGTCAGAAGAAGTGTCTGCCCGACTCCGCCTGGGTAATGGAAGCAACGGCTTACTCAGGAGGAGAATGTCGATACTTGAGACCAAGGAAAAGAATTGCTCAAGCAAAGAGAGGGATAGGAGAACGGATGATCTCCTTGAACTTACAGAGGTACTGTTCTGTATTGATCAGAATGAGACCTGTTTTAACATAACCTCAGTTACTCTAAACTTGAACGAATGTTTGAAGAATTTCTCCAGGCTAGCATGTTTGAAAAAAAAAAAATCAAGCTCAAGATCTGCTTAGTCACTTTGGTTACATTATCATTAGTGATCTGTGAAGGACTCCTACCATCAAACTCAATGGATTCTTTTTTATTTTTATTCATTTATTTGAAAGAATTACACAGAGAGAGTAAGAGAGAGAGAGCTAGATCTTTGATCTGGTCAGGAATGGGCCAGGTGGAAGCCAGGAGCCCCCTCCGGATCTCCCATGTGGATGCAGAGGGCTAAGCACCTGGGCCATCCTCAGCTGCCTTCCCAGACTCCCTAACAGGGAGCTGGATTGGAACTACAGCAGTCTTGAACCTGAACCCTCATGGGATGTCAGCATTATTGGTAATAGCTTCACGTGCCACACCACAATGCCAGCTCCTATTTATTTTAAAGATTTATTTATTTATTTGAAAGAAGAGTTAGAGGAGAGAGAGAAAGAGAGAGAGAGCTAGAAAGAGATCTTCCATCCACTGGTTCACTCCTCAAAAGGCTGCAGTGACCCAGTGCTGGGCCAGGCCAAAGCCAGGAGCCAAAAGCTTCATCCAGGTCTCCCACATGGGTGCAGGGGCCCAAGGACTTGGTCCATCCTCCATTGCTTTCCCAAGTACATAAGCAGGGAGCTGGATTGGAAGTAGAGCAACTTGAACTGCCACCCTTATAGGATACCAGTGCTGCAGACCTTGGCTTACCTAGTGCACCACACCTCAGGCCCCTGGATTCTTTCTGGTTATTTTTGTTTAATGTTTATTTTCATCTACTGTTGAAAAGCAGAGTGAGCAGACAAATCTTCCATCTATTGGTTGACTCTCCAAATGCCTGCAACAACCAGGGCAGAGTCCAGACAAAGCCAGGAGCTTGGAACTCCATCTGGGTCTCCCACATAGGTGTCAGAGAGCTAACCACTTGAACTATCTCTTGCTGCCTCCCAGGATGCGTTAGCAGGAAGCTGGATTGTACATGAAGTAGATGAGGCTCAAACTGGAATTCCAGTGTGGGATGTGGGCATCCAAAATGACAGCTTCACCTGCTGTGCCATAATGCCTGCCCTTATAATAGATTCCTTTTTTGTAAGATTTATTATTTTATCTATTTGAAAGAAAGAGGG
The DNA here is from genome assembly GCF_964237555.1 of Oryctolagus cuniculus. NCBI lineage: Eukaryota > Metazoa > Chordata > Mammalia > Lagomorpha > Leporidae > Oryctolagus > Oryctolagus cuniculus. The sequence continues at coordinate 95,278,984 of NC_091435.1, forward strand.
AGACAGAAAGATCTTCCGTTTGCTGGCTCACTTCCTAAATGATGACAAAGGCTAGGGCTGGGCCAGCCCAAAGCCAGGAGGCTGAACTCCATCCTGGTCTCCCATGTGCCTTGCAGGGGCCCTGGTACTTGGGCCATCTTCCTCTGCTTTCCCAAGCACAATAGGAGGAGGGAGCTGGATTGAAAGTGGAATACCCAGGTGACAAACTAGTATTCTTGTTGCATACTGGTCCTTGTAATAGATTCTATTTTTTTTTTTTTTTTTTTTGGCCCTTCAAATAAGATGAGTTACACAGTGTGGGTTTGGCATTAAGAATGAGTGTATTGAGGCTAGCATTGTGGCGCAGTGAGTAAAGCCTCGCCTGCAATGTTGGCATCCCATATGGGTGCCAGTTCTAGTCCCAGCTGCTCCTCTTCCAATCCAGCTCTCTCCTATGGCCTGGGAAAGCAGTAGAAGATGCCCAAGTCCTTGGGCCCCTGCAGCTCTAAGGGAAGACCCGGAGGAAGCTCCTGGCTTCTGGCTTCAGATCGGTACAGTTCTGGCTGTTGCAGCCAACTGGGGAGTGAACCAGTGGATTGAAGACCTCTCTCTCTCTCTCTCTCTCTCTCTCTCTCTCTCTCTCTCTGTGAACCAGTGGATTGAAGACCTCTCTCTCTCTCTCTCTCTCTAACTCTTTCAAATAAATAATAAATCTTTTAAAATTATAATGCATTCATTCTTTTTATTTCTAAAGTTGATTATGGTTCACTGAATTGTTCTTTTTATTGTTTATTACACTTTAAAATTGTAAAAACTTCTAGAAAACAAGGAAGTGAAGGCAGATAAAATTATTAAAGGTGAGCCCATATCTTGGCACCTTCCCCATTGCTGACTTAGTCAGCATTAGTGCTATTCATTGCATGTCTCTTGAGCAGTTAGTTTATATTGAGTATGCTGGTGGAGAGAGTGATACAAAATAGCAAAATTGTGTGCAGTTTTCAGGGGGAGAAAGCTGTAAAAATACCTGGATAAAAATAATTTCTGTTATGTTTATAGATTAAGCTTTATAGCTTAAGTAAGAATTTATCTGCGTAGTTCTTTATAAAGTAATGAAAAGATCAATTCAACAAGCAGATGTCCATTAGTAACACTACTTTACAGTTTAAGCTTGAATATTTTCATAGTGTAACTTTATAGGTCTTTGGTAGTTTATTTTTCAAGGCGCAAGTGTTTCAGTGACGAAGTTTTTTTCAGTCTCAGATTTTTAGTATGTGATAGTGGCTCTGTGGTAAAATAGCAATCTTTGGACTTTATATTTCAGGACATGGAAAAGGAAATCAGTAATGCTCTAGGCCATGGTCCACAGGATGAGATCCTAAGTAGTGCTTTCAAATTGCGAATTACTCGAGGCGATATCCAGACCTTAAGGAACTATCACTGGCTGAACGATGAAGTAAATTGTCTTTTTCTCCCCCCTTTTACTGTCTAGTTATATTTAACCATGTACTACCCTGACCAAAGTGTTTCCTATCCAATTATAATAAGCTGCTAATGCAACTTTTAGTTTTATTTAAAACAAATCCTAAACCTTAAAAAGATGTTTCCTTCTGATTGTTTGTACAGATTTCCCTCTTCTACATCTGTGCTTAGTTACATCCACAACTTCAGTTACTAATCAACATTTTCATAAGCCCTAGGCGCCATAAGATGAGCCCTAGATGAACTCTTATGGGAACTCTTATTTTTTCAGTATTAAAGGGATGTATTGATTGCTATATATGAGTGTATGTCTTTTTATTTAATTTGAGTTATATCTTGATCCATTCCTGCTGCTATAAAAAAATTATAGCCGAGGTAACTTATAAACAATAGAGGTTTGCTGCTTCTGGTTCTGGAGGCAGGATAGTCCAGGGTCAAAGTGCTAGCAGATTCAGTGTGCAGTGAAGGCCCAGTCCCTGCTTCTAAGCCAGCAGGAAAGGCACTGAGTCATCATGTGGCAGAAGCGCAAAAGGAGCTGGGACACTTCCCCTCAACTTCCTTTGTAAGAGCCCAAATCACGTTCATGAGGGTAGAGCACTTGTGACTTAATCAATTGGAAATTATATATGCCCTATATGGGTATAGAGGGGCACATATATTCAAAGCACAAGTGAGAGCTGCAAAATTTGCCTGTTGTGTCCTTGCATATTTAGCAAAAGTTAGCTCTTACCACTTCTTTCCATTGGTTCTTTCCCCACCTGCTCAGTCCCTGCATTTTCTCCCTTTGCCTTCCTTCCCCTTATCCTATTCCCCCATAACTAGTTAACTTATCACATGTATTTTTAAAGACTTACTTATTTATTTGAAACACAGAGTTATGGAGGAAGGAGGAAGTCAGAGAATGAGATCTTCCATCTGCTTGTTTACTCCCCAAATGGCCACAATGATTGAAGCTGGGCTGATCCGAAGCTAGGAGCAAGAGCTTCCTCTGAGTCTCCCAAAATAATGCACTTTTAAAATTAGCATGTTTTGTTTCACATTTTATGTGTAATGTGTTTATTATAGAAAATACAGGAAAAGTGAATTATTGTTCAAAAGTGCTGCTAAAAATTAAGTAAAATATTAATGTATAATAAGTATGTTTAATGTATTTTAATGTTTTAAAATCAAAGTATAATTTAGTAAGATTTGTTTCCATTAGTATTTCTATTTTCTTGTGTGATACAGCTGCAGGTAGTTTTTCATTATTCCACAGTTCTTTCTCTTGTTTGTCTTTGCTACTCATGCCTCAAAAGAACACTTTTATGCATCCTTAATCTCTCCTGTCTCCCAATTTTTTTTTTAATCTTCTGCAGAGACAGTGCTTTCATTCCTTTCATCCCCTTCTCTCATACCTTCCCTTCTCCATATATTAACTTCGCACTTTGTAATTCATCCTTACTTGGGTAGAAATTTAGTTTTCAGTAATATGCTGCCCATATTCCAACTTAGACTCTCTTGCTATTTTACAGGTCATTAATTTTTATATGAATCTTCTGGTTGAAAGAAATAAAAAGCAAGGCTATCCAGTACTTCATGCATTCAGTACTTTCTTCTATCCTAAATTAAAGTCTGGGGGTTACCAAGCAGTGAAAAGATGGACCAAAGGGGTAAATCTCTTTGAACAGGAACTTATTCTGGTGCCTATTCATCGAAAGGTACACTGGAGCCTGGTGGTAAGTTGAGAGGATTAGTTGTTGGGGTTTGGATACAGACTGTTTTCTTAAATAATTAAGGCTACTCTTTTCTGTCCAGTGATAAGACCAGTAAGGATATGTTAAAGGCATGCTGCGTAGAGTACCTTCTGAACAGCTTGGAAAGCTAGGAGACACAGTCCCTATACCTGGAGCTTTCATTCAGTTTTGTTTATAAGATGTTAAACAGATTTATTATAAAAGAATGAAAGTATAAAGAAGAGAACAAACAAAATTCATCATTGAGAGGGCCACTGATACTTTGGTGAATTAGTTTCTAGCCCTTTCTCTAGGAATAGAAATATATATATGTTAACTTACAATGTTTTGTAACTTTTTTTAAATTAAAGAATATGTCCTAGAAATTCATTCATGTTTGATTTTTTCAAAGATGGTTTTAATTTTGGAAATAAAGTTCTTCTGCTATATATAAGATGTTTTTGGATAATGCAATTTTCCATTATAGGTGATGGACCTAAGAAAAAAGTGTCTTAAATATCTGGATTCTATGGGGCAAAAGGGCCACAGGATCTGTGAGATTCTTCTGTAAGTAAAGATTGAAAAACTTCACTACTGTCTCATTAAACCCTTGTTAGGGTTTAATGGTGTTTAACAATCACCATTGTTTTTCTGTTTAATCCTAGGAAGCTCTGGATGGTAGTCTTAATGTACAGTTAAGATTCTCTATCTGTTAGGTCAGAACTTAATTGAATCCATCTTTTTTGGTTTAAATATGATATCTGATCTTTGAGAACATCTTACTTGGTAGCATATTCAATTGAAAACAAGTTTGTCATGTGTTATTATGTAAACTATACCTTGTTCGAATCCTTATCCTGTGATTTGAATGAGATCTCTTTGGATTTGTTACATTATTCTGAATGTCCTAAAGAACTGTTATAGGGAGTATTAGTCCTCTAAATTTTGGAGCCTACTCCATGTCTTTGTGCTTTCATGAGAGTTGGCTTCATCTCATGGAATACAGGGGAAACTTTTAAGTTAATAGTCATCCCCTTACTTCTGGGGATGAGTTCCAAGATCGCTAGTGGGTAGCTGAAACCACAGACTGTTCCCAAACATATCTGTTTTCCCTCTTGCCCTGCAGTGATGCTGTATGGTGCCCAAGTTAACCTGTCTTTCCTTGTCTCATTTGCATCACTACTTTTGTGCTTTGGGGCCATTTAGGTAAAATTAGATTAATTTGAACACAATATGAAAGCATGACAGTTGATTTGATAACAAAGATGGCTACTCAGTGACTGGGCGGGTGGTATATACAGCATGGATAAGCAAGGACAAAGGGTTGATTTATGTCCCAGGCCAGACCAAGTGGACAGTGTGAGATTTCATCATGTTACACAGAACAATGTGCAGTTTAGATGTTATGAAGCATGTATTATTTTTATAAGGTTTATTTAATTATTTGTAAGAGTTAAAGTTGTGTGGAGGGGAAGATCTCTTCCATTTTTACTTTCCAAATGGCTATGATGGCTGGAGGTTGGCCATGCTGAAGCCAGGAGCCAGAGGAGTTTCATCCCAGTCTCTCATATGGGTGGCAGGGGCCCAATTACTTGGACCATTTTTTCCTGCTTTCCCTTGCTAATTAGCAGGGAGCTGGATCAGAAGTGGAGTAACCAGGACTCCAGCTGGTATCCATATGGGATGCCAGCATACAGACTACAGCTTAACTTGCTGTGCCAAGTGCTGGCCCCATGAATTACTTATTTATTTCTGGAATTTCCCTTTATATTTTTGGACTGTGGGTAACTGAAACTACAAATACTGTAGTAATTGCTAGAAACCAGCCTTTAAAGTCTAGCCTCTTATTTCTTTTAAGTGGTAATGTGAATTTTTTTTAAAGATTTATTTTATTTATTTGAAAGAGTTAAAGAGAGAGGTAGAGACAGATAGAGAGGTCTTCCATCTGCTGGTTCACTCCCCAGATAGGTGCAACGGCTGGAATGGCGGTGATCTTAAGCCAGGAGCCAGGAGCCTCCTCCAGGTCTCTCACCGTGGGTGGAGGGGCCCAAGAACTTGGGCCGTCTTCTGCTGCTATCCTAGGCCATAGCGAGAGCTGGATTGGAAGAGGAGCAGCTGGGACTAGAACAGGTGCCCATATGGGATGCCGGCACCTCAGGCCAGGACGTTAACCCACTGCTCCACAGTGCCAGCCCAGTAACATGAGCTTCATAGTGAGAATGCTGTCAGTAAGATGAATCCATTTTGAATCTCTTTTACTTTCTGGAAGCAACTGCAGTTTTCTGCTTTTAACTTTTCTGAGGATAAATGAATTTGTTAAGTTAATCTTGTGAAAGAAGATATGATTACTAAAAATTCAAAAATTTTTAATGTTTTAACATAAAAGACCCTTTTTATTTTTATCTATCTTGATAAACAAACAAACAAACTGAGGCTGGTTTCTAGCAATTACTACAGTAGTTGTAGTTTCAGTTACCCACAGTCCAAAAATATCAAAAGGAACATTCCAGAAATAAATAAATACTTCATGGGGTCAGCACTGTGGCACAGCAAATTAAGCTGCTGCCTGTATGCTGGCATTCCATGTGGACACCAGATTGAGTCCTGGCTGTTCCACTTCTGATCCAGCAATTAGAAACTGGTTATGATACACCAAATTATTTGATCTTTCTGGTATTTTCTGTGTAAGATGTTTATAAAATGTACACATATACATACCTGTATGCGCATACATACATTTATATTACCACATGCATAGAAATTTCTTACTGGAATCACACACAAGAGTATTGGGTGGTGCTTATAACAATACATACTTCTGTTACATTCATATTCCCTCCCTGCTTGCCTACCTTTCTTTTGGAAGGTTCAGTTCCCATGTATCTAAGGTTTACTATGCTCCTAGTCCAGTTTTCTCTGCTTTTTTTTTATTGTCCCCTTCCCCCTGAGACTTTTGTAATTTAATTTCTCCATAACGAGAGACAATAATACTAAGCAATAAGTCATAATTGGTTGAGCTTTAGAGGGCTACAAACCATCGAAATATCTAAAGATTATTACCGCTAAGTACCAGTTTTCACTCCCTTGGGAGCAATGTTACCTTATTTGAGAGTATAGGACCTGGTTGGTCTAATACCAGTTTAACTTATTTTGCAGCTTAGCAGGAAAACTGTAAAATTAATCACTTTCAGTAGTTAAGTATGTCTTCTAAGAATATAAAATTCTGCTACAGTGGTGGGTATTTTAGTGCAGCAGAGTAATCCACCACTTAGGGATACCTCCATCCTATATCAGAGTGCCTGGTTTGAGTCCCAGCTACTCTCTGTGTTTCTGATCCAGCTTCCTGGTAATCCATCTGGGAAGCAGTGGATGATGGTGTAACAACTTGGGTTCCTTCTGCCTTCATGAGAGACTCAGATGGAGTTGCTGATTCCTGGCTTCTGCCTGATTGTTGCAAGAAATTGGGGTGGGGCTGGTGCTGGTAGTGCTGTGGTGCTGGTATCCCATGGGTGCTGGTTCTAGTCCTGACTGCTCCTCTTCTGATTCAGCTCTCTGCGGTGGCCTGAGAAAGCAGTAGAAGATGGCCCCTGGCCAGCGCCGCGGCTCACTAGGCTAATCCTCCACCTAGCAGCGCCGGCAGTCGGGGCACCGGATTCTGTCCTGGTTGCCCCTCTTCCAGGCCAACTCTCTGCTGTGGCCCTGGAATGCAGTGGAGGATGGCCCAAGTGCTTGGGCCCTGTACCCCATGGGAGACCAGGATAAGCACCTGGCTCCTGCCTTCAGATCAGCGTGGTGTGCCAGCTGCAGCGCGCCAGCCTTGGCGGCCATTGGAGGGTGAACCAACGGCAAAAAACCAACTACCCACTCTGCCTGTCAAAAAAAAAAAAAAAAAAAAAAAAAGATGGCCCCTGCACCCATATGGGAGACCTAGAAAAGCTTCTGGCTCCTAGCTTCAGATCAGCCCCAGCTCCAGCCGTTGTGGCCATATTATATCTCTCCCTCTCAGTATCTGTAACTCTACCTCTCAAATACATAAATTTTAATACATCTTTTATTTATTTTTAATTTTTATTTTTTGACAGGCAGAGTGGGCAGTGAGAGAGACAGAGAGAAAGGTCTTCCTTTTGCCGTTGGTTCACCCTCCAATGGCTGGTGCGCTGCGGCCGGCGCACCGTGCTGATCCGATGGCAGGAGCCAGGTACTTATCCTGGTCTCCCATGGGGTGCAGGGCCCAAGTACTTGGGCCATCCTCCATTGCACTCCCTGGCCACAACAGAGAGCTGGCCTGGAAGAGGGGCAACCGGGACAGAATCTGGCGCCCCGACTGGGACTAGAACCTGGTGTGCCGGCGCTGCAAGGCGGAGGATTAGCCTAGTGAGCCTTGACGCTGGCCCACATCTTTTATTTTTTGACAGGCAGAGTTAGACAGTGAGAGAGAGACAGAGAGAAAAGTCTTCCTTTTTCCGTTGGTTCACCCCCCAAATGGCTGCTACAGCCGGCTGGCATGCTGGGCTGATCTGAAGCCAGGAGCCAGGTGCTTCCTCCTGGTCTCCCATGCGGGTGCAGGGCCCAAGCACTTGGACCATCCTCCGCTGCATTCCTGGGCCACAGCAGAGAGCTGGACTGGAAGAGGAGCAACTGGGACAGAACCGGCACCCCAACCAGGACTAGAACATAGGGTTCCAGTGCCACAGGCTGAGGATTAGCCAAGTGAGCCGTGGTGCCAGCTCAAATACATAAATTAAAAAAAAAAAAATTGGGGGAGTAAACCAGTAAATAAAAGTGTGTCTCTCTCTCTGTTATTCTGCCTCTCAAATAAGCAAATCTTAAGAATGAAAAGAAGCCGGCGCCGTGGCTCAATAGGCTAATCCTCCACCTTGCGGCGCCGGCACACCGGGTTCTAGTCCCGGTTGGGGCGCCGGATTCTGTCCCGGTTGCCCCTCTTCCAGGCCAGCTCTCTGCTATGGCCAGGGAGTGCAGTGGAGGATGGCCCAGGTGCTTGGGCCCTGCACCCCATGGGAGACCAGGAAAAGCACCTGGCTCCTGGCTCCTGCCAGGATCAGCGCGGTGCGCCGGCTGCAGCGGCGGCCATTGGAGGGTGAACCAGCGGCAAAGGAAGACCTTTCTCTCTCTGTCTCTCTCTCTCACTGTCCACTCTGCCTGTCAAAAAAAAAAAAAAAAAAAAAAAAAAAAAGAATGAAAAGAAATTCTCCTAAATAACCACAATGCTATTATCATATAATCAGTAATATTTAATATATGGTCTATATTCTGATTTTTCCAAATGTCTTTTATAGCTTTATTTTAAAAATTATTTTTGTATGTAGTTTGAGAATCAGAGAATGAGAGAAATCTCTGATTTACTAGCTCACTCCTCAAATGCCTGCAGCTGCTGGGGGCTGGGCCAGGCTGAAGGTGGGAGCCAGGAACTGAATCCGGGTCTCCAATGTGGATGGCAAGGACCCAACTACTTGTCATCATCTGCTGCTTCCCAGGGTGCACATTGGCAGGAAGTGGGAATCGAGACAAACTTAACTCATTAGGGGCATGCGTGGCATAGCAGATTAGGCAACCGTTTGGGATGCCTGGATCCTGAATTGGAGAGCCTGAATCCAGTCCTGGCTACTCCGCACTTCCAGTCCAGCTTTCTGCTAATGCTCCTGCTGACAGTGCCAGATGATGGCCCAAGTATTTGTGTCCTTACCACCCACCTGTGAGACTCAGATGGAGTTCCTGACTACTGGCTTGAGCCCTGACTTTTGTGGCCATTTGGGAAGTGAACCAGTAGATGGAAAATCACTATCTTTTCCCTCTCTATGTCACTCTGCCTTTCAAATAATAAATAAATCTTTAACCGCCCCCCCCCCCCCAAACCACATAAACCTACTCACTCCTATTACTCTGTATGGGATGCAGGTGTCTCAAGCAGTATCTATGCCAAATGCCCATCCCTTTTACAGTTTTTATCCCCCTAGCAGGAGCCAATCAGGATTTTATACATGTATTCAATGTCTCCTTTAATTTAAAACAGTTTTCTTGCCTGGTTGTTTTTTTTTTTTTTTTTTTTTTTGACAGGCAGAGTGGACAGTGAGAGAGAGAGACAGAGAGAGAAAGGTCTTCCTTTGCCATTGGTTCACCCTCCAATGGCCGCCGCTGCAGCCGGCGCACCGCACTGATCCGATGGCAGGAGCCAGGATCCAGGTGCTTTTCCTGGTCTCCCATGGGGTGCAGGGCCCAAGCACCTGGGCCATCCTCCACTGCACTCCCTGGCCATAGCAGAGGGCTGGCCTGGAAGAGGGGCAACCGGGACAGAATCCAGCGCCCCGACCGGGACAAGAACCCGGTGTGCCGGCGCCGCAAGGTGGAGATTAGCCTATTGAGCCACGGCGCCGGCCTGCCTGGTTGTTTTTAATGTCAGTGTTTTTTTTTTTTTTTTTTTTTTTTTTTTTAAGACTAAGTTATCTTGTTTCATATCTATTTTTAAGTGAGTAAAAGAAGTTGGAAAATGAAGTACTTTTAATAGAGTATTGTGATTTTTTTAATTTTTTTTTTTTTTTTTTTATTTTTTGACAGGCAGAGTGGACAGTGAGAGAGAGAGACAGAGAGAAAGGTCTTCCTTTTGCCGTTGGTTCACCCTCCAATGGCCGCCGCGGCCGGCACACTGTGCTGATCTGATGGCAGGAGCCAGGTGCTTATCCTGGTCTCCCATGGGGTGCAGGGCCCAAGTACTTGGGCCATCCTCCACTGCACTCCCTGGCCACAGCAGAGAGCTGGCCTGGAAGAGGGGCAACCGGGACAGAATCCGGTGCCCCGACCGGGACTAGAACCCCGTGTGCCGGCGCTGCAAGGCGGAGGATTAGCCTATTGAGCCGCGGCGCCAGCCCAAAATGTATTGTTTTTAAATTGCATATATGTGGGATATGGTAGAAAACTATCAAAATACACAACAAATTGTTAATAGTAAGTATTTCCGGAGTGTTGTTACAAGTTTTTGCTTTTTATGTTATGTGTTTTAATTTTTGAAAAATAAGCATGTGCAGCTTTTGTTAGTAGCAATTAAATCTCAAAGTTCAATTAACAAAACCAAAAAGCAGTTGCATATTTAAAACCCATGAATATGGGGTGGGTGTTTGCCCTAGTGGTTAAGGTTCCCAGTACTAGTTAGGGGCCAGGGTCCCATATGTCCCATATTGGAGCACCTGGATTCAGTACCTGGCTCAACTCCTGACTCCAGCTTCTTGTTAACACAGACTCCAGGAGGCAGCAGTGCTGGCTCAAGTGATTGGGTTCTTCCTGCCCACCATGTGAGAAATTTAGATCAAGTTTCTAGTTCCTGGCTTCTAGTTGGGGACCATCACAAACATTTGTAGAGTGAATCAGCCAATGGGAGTGTCCTTGCTCTCTCACAAATAAATAAAAATAAAAATAGGAAAGTATAGAATGTGGATAATGGTTGGTCTCCTAGGGACTTGGGGATTCCTTGATATATTGCTTCTTTGTTGTTTTTTTTTTAGTCAGTATTTACAGGATGAAAGTAAGACCAAAAGAAACATTGATCTGAACCTTTTAGAGTGGACCCACTACAGCATGAAGCCACATGTAAGTGATGATCATCTGCATTTACTGACAGTGTCATATTATTCAGACTTGGCTTTCTTCCTCTCCTTGTACACTCACTCTCTTAGGCAGGTACCCCCCTAAACCGCCAGCCATTAATTTAATCAAGATGTTTTGCCTAGTCTTTATCTTCTTGCGCCAAATATAAATGTTAATGGTGTATTAGCACATCATCTAGAAAATTGAAAAATAAAATGAATTTAATTTGGTTACTTGTCCTGGCTGGTACTAATGAAAATTTAAACTTTCTGTCCAATATTTATGTGGGGATTTGTTTATTTAGATCTTAAGGATCCCAAGCCATGGGTCATCTGGTTGTGAAGGGCCTTTGTATCTTACCAGATTTGAATTCATTCAAGATTTGAAAATGCATCCCTCTTTAAGTCCTAATACCTGCCCTTTAAAAGTAAGCTCCACTGGGGCTGCCTGCATCCCATGTTGGTTTCTGGCAGCTGCGCTAGTTCTAGACCAGCTCCTTGCTGATGTGCCTGGGAATACAGCAGAGAATGGCCCAAGTACTTAGACCCCTGCCACCCACATGGGATACCTGGATGGAGTTCCTGGCTCCTGGATTTGTCCTGGCCCAGCCCTGACTATTCCTGCCATTTGGGAAGTGAACCAGCAGATGGAAGCTCTCTTTCTGTCTCTCCTCTGTCACACTCTGCCTTTCAGATAAATCTTGGGGAAAAAAAATAAATAAAGCTATATCAATTCAGTTTTAGCCCTAACTTATATGTGAAGACTTTGAAAAGTTCATGGGAAAAATGCAATTAAAGGAGTTTTCATTTTGCTGGAAAAAATTTTGAAATATAAGCACTATTTTTTCATAATGTATATTTTTCATGACTTTTTCAAAGATTCCTAATATATAATGGCCCAGCCTTACCTGAAAGCATCTTAATTTCTAAATTGGAAAATTTGAAGGGTAAAGTTGAAATTTTCCGACGAGAGAACAGGTGTAAGAAGGTTTTGATCAGGATGAATACCATATTCTGATATTGGGAGTGTGGTAAAGAAAACAACATTGTCCTCTCTGTGTGGGAGTCTGTACTGCTGTTCGCTATGTGAGAGGTGCTGGGCCTGGGAGAAAAGTGCTGTGTATAGTATATTTGCTCAGGCTTTTCTTTTACAATGTGACCAACTGCATTTCTTTGAATAGAAACTGACCTATTGTCATCAAGTATGTTTTCCAGTCGTGGGATCAGCCTCTCCCAGGCTTTTACTCTATGCCCTGTGACTGCCAGCCAGAGTAGAAAGGGCTGGTCAAGGTTAGTGTGGCACAGGCTAGGCAGTATGATAGCTCACCTTGTGTAGGTTTGGAATTACCACCTTTGGCTTATGAGCCTGTTAGCCCTGCTTGCAGCAAGTTTGGGTTTTGCTTCAGGACCAGAACTAAGCAATCCAAGAGAGATCCTAATTGGCTTCTCTTTCTATAGGCATCTAAAGCAGTAGTCTTATTTTCCTGGCTAGGGATGGAGAAGTTAACCTCTGCAATATTGAAGTAGGTTAGTTGTATTTTAAGCATATTTTTGATTGCCCCACATTTAACCCCTTTTAAAATTGCTTCTGAAATAATTCTAAACAGTATTCCTGTTCCTGATAATATACCTTTAAATTTAGTGGGGGTTTGTTTTGTTTTGTTTTTCTTATTTTTTGAGTGAGAATTGAGAGATGGAACTGTCATTTTGCTTTTCTTTTATAACCTGAAAAACATTTTCTGTAGGGTCATTTTCTTTGTGTCTTGTTGTGGTTGGGTTTTTATGTCACAAAGAGTAAGATTAATTATGTTTGTTTAATACTAGATTTGACATTTATCTTTATAATGTTGTTTATCTACAAAAATAGTTTGTAAGTCCAATAAATTTGAATTAAATGATGTTTCATTCCTTCCTCTCTTTTTAATTTAGGAGATTCCTCAACAGTTGAATGGGAGTGATTGTGGAATGTTTACTTGTAAATATGCAGATTATATTTCTAGGGACAAACCTATCACATTTACTCAGGTAAGTGAAGACCCCTCTTCATCCACTTATTATTACTAAATAAGATGAATTTAAAGCATTGTGTCAGTGCCTGGTATGCATTAACCTCCCAGTAATAGTAGCTGTGCAAGTACTACTGTTGCTGTAAATCTTGGCCATAGCCCTGCTCTCAGGTTTATCCTGGACTTTGGACAGCTTGCATGTCTCTGAACGCCATGGGTCACTGGCTCATTTGTATTACTGATATGAGTCAGATAAGATTATAACAGCAAGGGAAAAGCCAGACCTAGTGAGCACTGAAGCTGCAGGTCTAAGATCTAACTGTGTTCTGGTTATTTTTGAGTTCTCCTATGGCTTTCCATTTGAGTGAAAGCTCAGTTATGTTGGGAACTCTTGAGAATTTGTGTCTGCAACAGTGGATTCTCAACCTTTTTACAACTGAAGATAGCCTCCATTAAAAAAATACTTTGAGACAATCTAGCTATTGTTACCATACAAACTGTATTGAGTAATAGAATTGGTAACTCCACTCCAAGCTTTTGAGCACCATAAAGTACCTAGGACTCCCATTCTGAATTGATACAATTTCAGTTTGAGATAAAGGCACTTATCATTATTGGTTAGTCTCAACAATTTTACTAAGAATAAATGTGCAGTTTTTTATTGGATGTTTTAAACTACTTAAAATATTTTAAGAATCATGTATCAAGACTTTTTAGCTGCTCCCTATCCCAAGGAAATGACTAGTTAGAGTAAACTGGTATATCCAACTAATTATAAAGATTCATCAAGTGTACTTCAGGGCTGCAAACATCTGATTTCATTAAAAAAGGAACTAGTAGAATTACAGATAATTTTGGTATTGTTTTGTTTATTGCTGCTTGAAAATTGGCCCATGCAGTGATTATCAGTTAAAGTGATAATAAGAGGAAAACTTCATTCTTTGATGTTGCTAGATAGCAAGGAGTTGATTCTTTGAACCTAATGGCATGGGATTTCAATAGGACAGGTTGCTATTTCAACTGAATTAGCAATGAACAACATTTGATAACAACAGAAAGAAATTTGTAGGTTTGATGATTTCTTTGTTTAAATAAAGTTCATGTTTTGCTTACATCAAAGCAGGTTATTTTATTTCAAAATATTTTGAAAATACAGCTAATTAGAAAAGTTACCTATTATGTTACCTTGTAGACATTTCTGATTTTGGTATATGTTTTTATTGTGAAGTTGTTGTATTATATTGTGTAATTCTGCATCCTGCCTTTGTTTTCCTTAATGTGAAGATGCTTATTATGGTGCTTAGAATGTCGTTATAAGCATTAGAAGCCTTTTTATGACTTTATAGGTTTGTGCTATGATGTAAAATATGAAGGCTGACATACAAGGCACCACATCCTACTTTATTTACCCATCTGCACCTGCAGGTAGTCCTTGCGCACATTCATGTATAATGTGAGTGTTTCTGTGGGATTCTTTGCAGCACCAGATGCCTCTGTTCCGGAAGAAGATGGTGTGGGAAATCCTTCATCAGCAGTTGCTGTGAGAATGCCCCCACCTGGTCCCCCAGCTGCTGGTGGTCGTTCACGGACATTTCCATATACCTCATGCATTGTGGGTTAAAAGGTCCCTGCATCACTTCTGTTCCCGCACAGGTACTGAGCTGTCAAAGAGCATGAAGGCCTCTCTCTGCACCACAGTCCTGACTTTGGGTGTGGAGGGCTGCTTGTATCCCTGTTTGTAGGGCTGTGCCTGCTCAGAGCCCTGGACTACTCAACCCACACAAGAACAAACGCTAATTAATATGTTTTTTTAAAAAATTTATTTCCCTATGAATGTGGGAAATGCAGGATTTATTCTATGAATTGTTTTTCTCTGTGTGTTTGTTCACGTGTATTCATTTGCTCACTCATTTGCAAACATAATGGGCAGTGGCTATTTTCCACTGCTCTTTTACAGTTAATTCTAAATTACTTGTTAAACTATTTATTTCTGAAAGGAATGTTAATCAAGTTGCCATTCCTGCTGAAGACCAGGAGAGAAATCAGTGGGGGGAGGCAGGAAGTGGTAATAACTTCTCCAACCTGGAGCAGTAGCTGCCAACTTGAAGCTGGAGGTCTTTTTTTTTTTTTCCTTTTTTTTTTTTTGAGACTTGAAAATGCCAGGAGAAATGAAAATGCTGTGGTATAGGACTCTGGTTTCTTTTCAGAGGAAGTCTGACACCACAGCATTGGCACAGCGTTGTGGAAAAGTGGGACTATGGCTGGGGGACTCTGGCCATCCAAGCATCTTCAGAAGAGTGTCATGGTCATCTTAAAGAGACTTCCCTTTCTGGAAATGAAGTGACTTGGCTTACTCTTGAAACTGGATTCACAGTAACTGTGTACCCTAAATCTTCATTTTAGTCACAGATCTGGCTGAGTATAAACCTCACAATTGTCAGGTCTGGCCTGAGCTGTTGATTTCAAAAGATCCTATTCAATTTAAACCTATTTTTCCTCAGAATCTTTTGTCTCCTATATATTAAATCAAAATTAAGTTTTGTACTCATTAAGAGTAACATCCCATCCTCCCACTCCGCTCCCACTGACATTTGTGGAAAAAATTTTAGTACTTGGCTCTGGGGTTGCCAGTTATACAATAATCTATTTTGCATATGAAAGTTTGTATTTAACTTTTTTGTTCTGAAAAACCTTATAGATATGGTTATGCATTTTTAATTTCAGAAAGTTTAGAATTGGTCAGAACATATTTTGCAAGGTCTAGTGCCTAGTGTTGCTTTTCTGATGTAATAAAAGGTTGTCTGGCAGAACCTGAAAAGTATATGCTGAAATGATTTCTAACCCTTTCCCTACTTAAACCTCCCAAACTTGTTCTGGCACATAAAAGCAAGAGGTAAAACTGGAAAAATTTGGCATGTTTTAGCTATGACTGTACATGTCAGCCCTTTGGGTGGGGCAGCCAGTGTTCTCTTCAGACTTAGAAAGGTCTTGGCATAGCACCTGGGCCTGTGTTGTGGATTGAAATTACAGTGCCTGCTTGCTGGCCAAACCAGAGGACATGTGGGTAAAGATGACTGAAGGATGAGTTTGGTTGTGCTAAGTCTCCCTCAAGTGTAGGCTACACAGAAAGTCCTTCCTGCAGCCCTGTTCCTTTTCCTTGGAGTTCCTGGAGCTGTGCCAATGAGTGTTGGGAGCTGATAGCTGGCAGAGCCAAGGAAAGCCAGAGTTTTGGTGGCAGTGTTCAATTAAAAACTGGTTCCCACTGGGCACCAACATTTCTCTGAGAATTTAATACCTTGGTTAAGATTTGTCATGTTAGGTAATCCTGTGAGGCAGGGCAGTTTATATGCTGCCCGATGAATGCTACTGGGGGTTGATGTAGTATTTGAGGGACTTGTGAAGAGCAGATTTCATTGAGCTTTCCATTAAAGTGAACTCCTCAGGCTCCTTCCTAGTGCTCTCCCAAGACTTAACGGAATTGCTCCGTGCAGAGTGTTAAGCTGGAGAGAGGCATTCTGCTTTGCCAAGAGTTCCTGAATCTAATGTGAGAGAACAAGCTGTACTTTGTCTAGGCCCTGTGTCTACACAGTTCATAGGAAAACAGTCAGGTGATGAAAACGGTGACTGATTTTATCAGTAGCAAATTAGCAACATGGAAGCTAGTGATTTTTTTTTTTGCTAATTGCAGTAGTATGGGGGTCTGATATGATACAGTGAACTTACTGTAGGTAGTCCCTAGTTTTTAGTAGGTAGTCTCTCTTAAAAGCTGATAAAAACTAAAAAAATAACACTGTTGGTGAGCAAGCACCTTTCTTTGTACCAGAGCCCAGTGGGTGTGAGAGAAATACACCCAGGGCATGGGAGAAGGTGTTCTTGGGAGCCCCATAGTCTACCTCAGTTACTTCAGGCTCTCAGAATCTCTGATCTTTTCCTCTCTGCAGTCCTAAGCATAACTTCGGAAACACCATGGCGATGGTGGATATCTGCCTGCATTGTGAAGAGTTGCTTGGTGCTTGGGACCAAGGTGTGGGTGCCAGAAGAATGTGTCGTGGGAGAAATAGTGAACTTCAGATACCAATAAATAAGCAATCCAGAGGTACTGAAGTTTATCTTAACTTTAGTACTGTAGTTAGGCTGCATTGTTTAAAATGGCTTCCGTGAACTAATTGGAAACCTCTAATCTCTTTCTAACAGCTTCTTTCAGAGTAACTCCAGGTATTCAACCAAACTTTTGGTTCTTATCTGTAAGTTGGACCTAGCAGGCTGTGTTGTTTTGATAATGTTTTTCTTTTTAATTTACCTAATATATACAAGGATGAGGTTTGGGTGTATTGGAATAGGTGTTGATTTTATCTATTTTTATCTATTTACCAATAAATTCATCTCTTTAATTCAGTGGCTTTCAAATTGTTTTGCTTACAACTCATGGTAATAAATGTATTTGATGTTGTGACCAGTGGACACACACACACACACACACATACACACATGCATGCACACAGGTATCCTGTGTTTATATATGGGCACATTATTTCATAAAGTGTTTCAAAAATAATACCTGTACTGCACTCCATAGTTTTTTTTTTTGTTTTTGTTTTTTTTTTAAATGTGGGTTCTGACAGCAGAGTTTTTCACTACCCATTAATGGATCAATATCCACAGACTGAAACACACCACTCTGATGAATCCGACAAGATGCAAATTATTATTATTATTATTATTTTTGACAGGCAGAGGTAATGAGAGAGAGAGAGAGAAAGGTCTTTCTTTTCCATTGATTCACCCCCTCCCCCCACCAATGGCCGCTACGGCCGGTGCACCGTGCTGATCCGAAGCCAGGAGTCAGGTTCTTCTCCTGGTCTCCCATGCGGGTGCAGGGCCCAAGCACTTGGGCCATCCTCCACTGCCTTCTCGGGCCACAGCAGAGAGCTGGACTGAAAGAGGAGCAACCGGGACAGAATCCAGCGCCCTGACGGGGACTAGAACCTGGTGTGTGGAGAATTAGCCTAGTGAGCTGCGGCACCGGCCAGATGCAAATTATTTTAAAACTAAAAAGCTGTGACATCCCCTCCCATCATCAAGTGAGTAATGTGAGGCTATTTGAGATGAAGCCATCTAAATGTAGGGAAAAAGTAGCTTTCTGGAAATACGTGGGGCAAACAATCCTTATTCATTAAATTTTTACACTGACATTTCCTAAATTAGGTAGTTACTTCTATGAAGTTTATAAAAACAAAGGGTTCTATGGCCTGATGAACACAGGGGTCATGACCTTTCTTCCTGTGATGCATAGGTATTGTTAGAGGAAGCTGCTTTATATTAATGAGTTGACTTAACCTAGTATTTTTCAAAACCTGAACACTGAGCCCTATTTTGAGATACCAGTGGAAATATTTTATGCAATACACTTAGGAAAGTGCCAGAAGAAGCAACATAGAGTTCTTGAATGAATAAATTTTTTTAAAGATTTTACTTATAAGTTAGATAAGGGAGAGAGATTTTCCATCTATAGGTTGACTCCCCAAATGGCCACAATGGCTGAGGCTGGGTCAGGCCAAAGCCAGGAGCCAGGAGCTTTTTCCAGGTCTCCATGTGGATGCAGGGGCCCATCTTCCACTGCTTTCCCAGGCGTATTAGCAGGGAGCTGGATCAGATGTGGAGCAGTTCGGACTCAAACAGGTGACCATATGGGGTTTGGCACTGCAGATAGTGGCTTACCCAACTGTACCGCAGCACCAGCCCCTGAATGAATAAATCTTAAATAAAATGAATCTTAAAAACACTCCTAAGCACTAACTGCTTTCCTTCAGGGCATTTGGTGGTTCTAAAGTCTGGTTTCACAGTACCACCCTGAACCCTCTATTGTACCAGTAATAGGTATGTATAGTAGAGAAGTAAACTGATAGTGGGTACATAATGAGAATTCTGTGAATTCACCAGGTAACTCTCAACATACTGGTATATACCCTGGCCTCTTCTTACCCCTCATGTGTGTATGGATGTGTGTGTGTGTGTGTGTATGGGTATGTATTTAGAAGATTTAGTCATTTATTTTCACTTGCAAAGCAGAGCAAGAAGAGAGAGAGATTTTCCATCCTATGGTTCACTCCCCGAATCATGCAACAGCCAGCGAATCCAGGAGCCAGAAATTCCACCCTGGTCTCCCACAGGGGTGTCAGGAGTCCAAAGTAGACCATCATCCACTGCCTTCCCAGGTACATTAGCAGGAAGTGGATTGGCACCAGAAGAGCTGGGACCCAAACTGGTGCTCTGAAATGGGATGCTGGTGTTACAGGCAGCAGCTCAACCTAGTGTACTACAACACCAGCCCTGTATATAAATGTATGTATTTGTTAATAACATATATGTAATCATACTATTTGTATAATTCCTTACCCACTTAGTTTATCTTGAACATATTTTCATGTTATTGAATAGTAGTATTTTAATTGCTACATAGTATTACAGTGTATGGCTATAATATTTAATCCAGTATTATTTATATACCCTCTTGTGCAATGTTTGGGTTATTGTAGAGAAATTCTTAGAATTTAAATTTCTAGGTTAAAGGTTAGGTATATTAAAAAAACAGAATTGGGGAAAAAAATCACTCATTGGTATTATGACTTTTCTAGCACAGGATAATGATTGGTGTCTCCAGGGATTTAAGAGTTGTAATATATATTTTTTTTATTTGACAGAGTATAGACAGAGAGAAAGGTCTTCCTTCCGTTGGTTCACTCCCCAAATGGCTGCCACTGTGCCAGTAAACCTATAAGTAAGATTTACTTTTTTTTTTTTTTTTTTTTTTTGACAGAGTAGACAGACAGAGAGAAAGGTCTACCTTTGCTGTTGGTTCACCCTCCAATGGCCGCCGCAGCTGGTGTGCTGCGGCCGGCGCACCGCGCTGATCCGATGGCAGGAGCCAGGTACTTATCCTGGTCTCCCATGGGGTCTCTCCCACTGCACTCCCTGGCCACAGCAGAGAGCTGGCCTGGAAGAGGGGCAACCAGGACAGAATCCGGCGCCCCGACCGGGACTAGAACCTGGTGTGCCGGCGCCGCTAGGTGGAGGATTAGCCTAGTGAGCCGCGGTGCCGGCAAGATTTACTTATAAGTTAGAATTGGAGAGAGAGATCTTCCATCCACTCGTTCACTCCCCAAATGGCCACAATGGCCAAGGCGGGTGAGGCCAAAGCCAGGAGCCAGGTTCTTCTACCTGGTCTCCCATGCAGGTGCAGGGGCCCAAGCACATGGGCCATCCTCCACTGCCCTCCCAGGCCACAGCAGAGAGCTGGACTGGAAGAGGAGCAACCAGGACAGAATCCAGCGCCCATATGGGATGCTGGCGCCACAGGTGGAGGATTAACCAAGTGACCACGGAGCCGGCCCCAAGAGTTGTAATAGTTTTCATGCGTAGGCTTTTATTTCAGAATTAATGTCCCATTCCAGTGGATGATTTGTTTTTTTCTCAATGACTTTCCAAAATTACTGGAATTTCTACATTCAGGAAAAGTTGTATAATGAACTTTATGTATTTACGACTCTCTTCAGCAGTTGCTGAGGTCTGGCTAATCTTTTTTTTCTCAGTGGCCAGGTTTGGAGTGTTTTAAAAGCAAAGCTCAACAAAGTGACATCATGTCCTGCCTAAACACTTCAGCATTTCAGCATGTCTCCTTGAGAACTTTTTTTTAAAAAAAGATTTATTTTATTTATTTGGAAGACAGAGTTACAGAGAGAGGTAGAGACTGAGAGAGGTCTCCCATCCGTTGGTTCACTCCCCAAATGGACCCAACGGCTGGAACTGTGCCAATCCGAAGCCAGGAGCCAGGAACAACTTCTGGGTCTTCCACATGGGTGCAGGGGCCCGAGGACTTCCATCTTCTGCTTTCTCAGGCCACAGCAGAGAGCTGGGTCAGAAGTGGAGCAGCCAGGACTAGAACCGGCACCCATATGGGATGCTGGTGGTTCAGGCCAGGGCTTTAACCCACTGCGCCCAGCACTGGCCCTAAAAATGTCATTTTCTTAATAAGTTGGTAATGTCGAATTCTCATTTCATGTACCATTTTCTTCCTTTTTAAAAAATTCTTTTTTATTTATTTGAAAGGTAGAGTTACAGAGGGAAGGAGAGAGAAAGATCTTCCATCCACTGGTTCACTCTCCAAATGGCCACAACGGCCGGAGCAGAGCCAATCCAAAGCAAGGAACCAGGAGCTTCTTCCGAGTCTCCCACGCGGGTGCAGGGGCCCAAGGACTTCCATCTTCCACTGCTTTCCCAGGCCATAGCAGAGAGCTGGATTGGAAGAGGAGCAGCCAGGACACAAACTCGAGCCCATAGGGGATGCCAGCACTACAGGTGGAGGCTTAGACTACTACGCCACAGTATTGGCCTCTCTGATAATTTTTTAAAAAGTATTTCTAGGGGCTGGTGCTGTGGCACAGTGGGTTGGCGCCCTACCCTGGAGCGCCAGCATCTCATGTGGGTGCTGGTTCGAGACCCGGCTGCTCCACTTCTGATCCAGCTCTTGGCTGTGGCCTGGGAAAGCAGTGGAGGATGGCCCGGGTCATTGGGCCCCTGTGCCTGCGTGGGAGACCTAGAAGAAGCTCCTGGCTCCTGGCTTCGGATTGGTGCAGCTCTGGCCTTTGTGGCCAATTGGGGAGTGAACCATCGGATGGAAGACCTCTCTCTCTCTCTCTCTCTCTCTCTCTCTCTCTGCCTCTCCTCTCTTTGTGTGTAACTCTTTAAAAAAAAATCTTTAATAAAAAGTTATTCTAGCCGGCTCCACGGCTCACTTGGCTAATCTGTGCCTGCGGCGCCAGCACCCCAGGTTCTAGTCCCAGTTGGGGCGCCGGATTCTGTCCTGGTTACTCCTCTTCCAGTCCAGCTCTCTGCTGTGGCCCGGGAAGGCAGTGGAGGATGGCCCAAATGCTTGGGCCCTGCACCCGCATGGGAGACCAGGAGGAAGCACCTGGTTCCTGGCTTCGGATCGGCCATTTGGGAGGTGAACCAATGGAAGGAAGACCTTTCTCTCTGTCTCTCTCTCTCTCTCACTCTCCAGCTCTTGCCTGTCAAAAAGTTATTCTAATTGCTGGGACTGTGAATGTTACCTTATTTGGTGAAATGCATGGTTCAGTTAAAGATCTTAAGGCATTTATTTTGGAGCATCTGGGTGGGTCCTAAAAGCTTTTTATTTTTTTCTTCCCCAAGTGCCAGGGGCTGGGCCAGAGCAGAAGCTAGGAGATAGAAAGAATCCAGGTCTCCCACGTGGGTGGCAGGAACCCATTTACTTGAGCCATCATTGCTGCCTACCAGGGTCTATATGGGGGAGCAGCTGGAGTTAGGAGCCAGAGCTAGGAATGGAACCCAGGCTCCTTAACCACTAGGCTGCGCACCTCGCTGCCTCACATGTCTTAAGACAGGAAGTTTTGAGACACAAGAGGAAAAGGCAGATACTGGAGGGATGCTACGCTATGAGCCGAGGAAGCCTGACCCATGAAAGCTGGGCGAGATGATGCCATCTCCCGCAGAGCCCTCAAAGGTAATGCTGCCTGCTCACACGCGGATTCCAGATTTCTGCTTCCAGAGTTAGACTACATTTTTGTTGTTAAGTCCGTTGGCTATTAGGTACCTTCAGTCTCTTTCAGCTTCCCTCCTTATACTTTTATTTATTAGAGAAATTAGATTTTCTGGTGGAATTCTCCCTGTTCTTAGCTTTGGCTAGTAGTTCTTTGGTGGTATTCCTTCATCCCTTGTAGTTCATGTAAACTGGTTAGTCCCATCTAGAGGCTTGGTGAGATTTACATTTACTTTATCAGGTATGGATACTTAATTCGTGGTCCTATTTTATTAATTAATTTTTATTTATTTGAAAGGCACAGTGAGAGGTCCATCTGCTGGTTCACTCCATAAATGCTTGAAATAACCAGGGATGGGGCAGACCAAAACCAGGAGCCCAGAACTCAATGTGGGTAGCAGGGCCCTAAGAACTGAGCCATTACCTGCTGCCTCCCAGGGCGCACATCAGCAGGAAGCTGGGATTGAGAGTGGAGCCAGCAGGCAAACCCAGACGCTGCAGCGTGGCATGTGAGAATCCCAAGTGATGTGCATAAGCCCTGAAGGCTTCTCATTTCAGTCTCTTTAGCTCATACTTAGAGTATACTTCATGCCATATCCCCCTTTTGATGTTTAGTTGTCTGGTTTCTTCAGTCCATTTTTGGTCCTCTTCCTTGATGTTCAGTGAGGAAAACTGAAGGCTGATAACGAAAAGCCATTTTTAATTTGGAGGTCCCTTAAATTAGAACCAAAGACTTTGTTGCGTTCAAACTTTGTACAGATGACTGCAGTCTCCTAAGAGGCTGTGACGTGCACAGTGCCGTCCAGCTCGTGTATAAAGGAGGGCAAAATCAGCCGCGGCTCTGTAACGCTCCTGAGGAGACAGTGAGAGTGTGGGAAAATGAAAGGAGATGTGGAGGGGACTACAGCCTGCCTGAGGGGCATGCAGAGCTCTGCCCTGGTTCCCTCTCCTTCCGCAGCCTCTCAGTGCTTCTTCAATTTATTTGAGACAGAGAATCTCCCATGGCTGGTTCACTTCCCAAATGCTCCCAACAGCCAGGACCTTAACCCAGGTCTCCTGTGTGGGAGAAAGGGACCCAAGTACTTGAGCCATCACCGGCTGCCTGCCAGGGTCTGTAAGCTGTGACAGAGCACAGCTAGGGCTAAGGGCTGTGCTCCTCTGCAGCGTGGAGAGGGGGGATGGTGGGAGGAACTACGAGAAGGGGGACGAGACATCTGTGGTCTTGACAAGTGTCCGAGCAGCCCTAAAAAAGTGCACGTGGTGGGGCCGCAGGGCGAGCGGATTCCAGCTCAGTGGAAGGAAGAACGCTGAGCTCGGAGGAGACGCACTGCCGAGTGCAGGCGCTGTGTTTCTGGATGGAGTGGTCAGTTGTTGGAGTGTGTGAAAGCGCACCGAGTGGCCTCAGGCATTCTCCCAGTACTGCTGTGTGGGCATTCAGAGCTGCTGAGAGGTTTTACTGAGGTCACTGAAGGCCACTGGAAGCAGGCACGTGATTGTGGGAGACTTGAGGGCATTCTTGAGTCAAGGGAAGTCCGCAAATTTTTCATGTTGAAAATTGTTAACATTACACACAAGCTGAGGAAGGGAGCAGAATTTAGTTTTTCATTTGAGTTTGCCCTGATCAAGGCAAACGGGGAATACGGTTCATTGTTTACTGTCAGCCACGTCTGAGAGGTCAGGGGGAGTCCTGAGGTTGACTAGTGGGAACAAACCAAGTGCTTGGGAGTCATGACCAAATGACTTTTCACAAGAGAACACAGGGACCAGAGGTCAAGTTCAGAGTACAGTTTTGCCTGAGATTTTCCCCTCGTGCCAGCTGTTTCTGCGAGTGGGACCTGTTAAGAACGCTCAGCTATGACTTCTAGAAAGACAGTGACAATGTGGCTGATGTACGGCAGAACAGAAAATGAACCTTTCCGGGCTGACTTGCATTTCTATTATGTGGCAACAACTGACAGTGAACGAGGTGTGTGGTGGGGGGAGGGCTTGCTGTCAGCAGTAGGAGCTGAAGGGATCTCCTGTGGGCCTTAAGACACTGAGAAGTTTGGGAGCACGTGACTCAGTCTGGTACCTGCAGTGCAGCAGCAGCATGGGAGTGCCTCCCCTGCCCACAGCCTTCTCCAGGGAGCCACATGCTTCCCTTACTCTTCAAGTCCACGGCCTTCCTCTGTCTTCCCAGTTGCTGATTCAGATCCCAGTTGATGCAAGGTTACTGGTTTTCCCTGTTGCCCTTACAGGTCCCGTGTCTTCTCCCACCCTTGCCTCTCCCAAAGGCTAATCCTTTCCTCTAGTTCTTGGCTGAAACCCCTCCAAACTTCTGTCAGTTCTGCTTCTCCTGTTTTGAAATTCTCTTTTTTTATGCCAGAACCATCTTCTGACCTGCTATCAGCCCGTCTCCTGCTTCCTTTCCAGAGTTCCATGGTTGAGAACATGAGGATGGCAGGGGCAGAGCTAGGGGGAAACCAAAGAGGGGGCTCTTCAGGCCTGATCACGTCTGGTGAGATGTTAGCACACTGAAAGACCACTGTGGTGACAGAATTAGCGGGGTGGGTGGGTGCGTGGGTTTCCATCTGCTTTTCACCCTCCAAATACCTGTAACAGCCCTAGGTTGGGGTTCAAAACCAGGAGCCAGGAATTTAATGAGTATCTCACGTGTGCAGCAGGGACCCCACTACCTGAGGCATCATCCACTGCCTCCCAGGGTCTGCATTAGCAGGCAGCTGGAGTCAGGAGCTGGAGCCAGGTATTGAAGTAAAACTCTGGTATGGGAGTAAGGCATCTTCACTGCTAGGCCAAGTGCCCTGCTCCCAAGTCAGATGTTCAAGAGTGCAATTCAAGGAACAGGGCGGGGTTTTCTGGCTAGTGTAGGCTAATGAGTAAAACCTTGTGGTTGAGCTTGGTCTCCGTCTAACAGCCATCCTTCTATTTCAGTGTACAATCATGCGCAGGTAGGACCTGTGCGGTCAGGTGGTCTTGTCAAGGGACTTAAGCTGAAGGTTCATGCCACGTCTCTGAAGGTCTGAGCACACATGGTGAGGACCTCATCAGAGCCCTGCCACGCCGGGCTTTTCGCATGGTAGGGCGGGCAGGGTGATTCCCATGGAGGGGGAGCTCGTGTTCCTGCTGCCCTCTGAATGCTCAAGGGAGCAGGGCCCAAGTGTGCCGTGAATTCTTGAAGACTCCTTGAATGAAAGGTCACCCCCAAAAGCTAACTGAGCACCTCTTCCAAATATTAGCTCTTGATTCTCAAGACTGCCCGGGCTTCAGCACCATCTCCAGTAGCCCCCCCAGATCTATGAATAAACTTTATAAAGGGAGCAGGATCATTTTCGGCCATTTCACTGCGCATTCATGGGAGTGCCAAGGACAGCACCCGCCCTTCCAGTCTAAGGCTGACACTGCCCTCTACGCTCCTGGGATACCGAAAACTTAGCTTCCCTTGGAGGGGCAAAATATGAGAGCACTCCAAAAAGTTCATGGAAAATATGTATTATGAAAATAGCCTCTTAAAAACCATTCTGCAGCCAAACTAATTCTAGGTTTCCAAGAACTTTCTGAAGTGGCCTGCTGTCTCCTCCCTGGCTTGGCACTAGTTCTGGAAGTCTCAACCTCTGTGCACACAGGTTCACCTAGAGGGCCTGCTGAAACACGCGCATGCCCTCAGCCCCAGAATTCTCGCTACCCTGAGAATCTGCATGTCTACCAAGTTCCCACGTGATGCTGCGGGTCCAGGACCACCCTCTGGAAACCACTGATCTAGCGGGTTCCTCCCTGAGACCTTCCCAATGCTCACATCCTGCTTGTACACGCAGTCCCAGGCTCCCCACACCCCTCTGAGCTGGGATTCAGCTGATGCCTTGGGATAAGGCAATGCTTAGTAAAAGAAGAGACCACGACACCAAGATCTTGTTAGCTGGATATATTTCTTTTTTTTTTTTTTCCTTTTTTTTTTCTTTTTTTGTCACAGAACACTGTTTGCAGTAGAGGAAACTGGCATTGCAGTCTGGTGGTATGATGGCTTGTTCACATAAACCAGTCATGTTCATCCTTTAGCGCAAAAAGCCCTAATGGCGCGTACCCTATTGAAATTCAGGACATCTCAAATATTTTCTCTCTCTGTTTTTCTTAGTCATTTTTTTTTTAAATAAACATTTTCAAGGTTTGTCCAAAAGAAGGCCATATAGGTTCTTGGCTAGCGGAAGACAATTCAGAACAGCTGTTGCACACTTGGACTGTCACCTTCTCCAGGCTGGCAGTTGTATCTTATTTTTTTCCAACTCATTTTTATTAAAAAAATAAAAAAATGCTCCAACTATCAGTTTTACAAAATCTCTAAGGGAAACACAAGAGCAAGGTGCTGAGGTAAAAAACACCTGAGGTAGCTTTTTTTTGTGTGTGTTTTTCTAGTTTAAAAAAATCTGTAAATTTAACGCCCTGGGCCAACAACCTTATGTAAATTGCTATTTTCCTCCATATTTTTTTAAAAGAAAGAAATCATTTTGCTGAATATCGATGGCTTATACACCAAAATGTAAAAAGACAAAAATACATTTCTTTCTTTGTGGAAAATTTCTTTGTTTGATTGGTTGGTTGGTTTGGTGGGTTCCTGTTTTCCTCTTCCAAATGCTAGGACAAGTACCATTGACTCTTGTTCTTTTGAGTGACCAAGTGTAAGTTGAGGCTGGTTTGTGTGTTTCGCTTTGTTCCTTTTGTGTGATGTGATACTCAGAGCACTGCTTTGCCTGGGGGGTGCATAGGTACAGGGAACTGAGACAGAGAGGGGAGGGCATTCAAAAGAATGGGGATGGGGATGGAGGAGAGGGGAGGGCGGAGGGGAGAGGGAGAGATAAACAGAGAGAGACAGAGAATTATATAGCAGTATGCAAAAAACCAGTTTAAAACCTGTGAAGCAAAGAGAAATGGGTGTGTGAGCTAGACAGGGATGAAGAGAGACAGTTTCCTCTTCAAAGTGACGGTATCCCTTCTGTTGACACACACAGGTGATCCAGGACTGCTGGGAGTGTCCGACGAGACTGCTCTCTGGGTGAATTTTGTGTGGGCGGCCTCCAAGTTCCTTTCTACTCCATTAGACCTCCCAAAGAAAGACTTTGTTCTTTAAAGTCTAGAAAAGCCTGCTTTCTCTTTAAAAAGAAAAAAAAATTAATAATTGATTAAAAATGGGAGTTAGTTGAGTTATTTGATATATTATTTCTAAAATATATTAACGCTGCAGGCACCCTGTGTAACCCACAGGCCACATATCTTAACATCTTTCCCCTTCTAATATGTACAGACATGTACAGAGACGTCTGTCCCCCAAAAAGAAAAGGGTGTCCATTTTGCTTTGCTTTGAACACGTTCACCTATGTTAGTTCAACTAAAAGGGATAGCGTCGTGGGAGTTTCAGAGAGATCCAAGTGGATGGCGAAGTGGATAGCGGGGAAGCCTGCAGAGGCCCTGGGGGCAGGCGCTGGCGGGCAGGGCCAAGGCTAGGGGTTCTGTTGGAACCCGCTGGCCTTTCTCTGCCCCTCCGCAGCCCCTAGGAGCCTCAGGGCCTCTGCAGAGCCCCTGGCCGCCTCCGCAGACTTCTCATTCCTCAGGATGGTCTTTGGTTTGCTCCCGATCTGGCTGGCTGGGTTTGGTCTCATTCTGTCAGGTGTTGGAAGGGCTACATTCATCCGTTGTTTTGCTGGTGCCTGTGGGAGCCTCACTTGCTGCGCTGTGAGGCGACTCCCTGAGGATATTTCTGCTCCTGCTGCTTCACCTGTTGTACAATTTCCCTGATCTTGCGCTGTGCGGTCTGCAGCAAGGGAGAGAGGGGGGGTGGGGGACAGGGGAAAAAAGGAACCCAGTTCTAAGGACAAGCAGTTGGGGAGGCTCTGGGACTTGGGGGAGGGTCATCTCCCCCCACCCCCGTCCCACCCCGGCAGCTCATTGCTAGGCAGGCTAGGAAGCAGCAGCAGGGGTCAGACAACGTCCCCTCCCCACCTCACCGGTCAGCTCCGCCCACCTTTCCTAGAGCAGCAAGAACAGTAGGAAACTGCTGGGGAGAGGGAGAAGCGCTACCCTGAGCAGCGAGGGCCCACACACGAACCCCAATCTGATCCTCACCCCCCAGCACCCCCACGCTGCTGAGAGGCAGAGCTGGCGGCCAGGGAGCCTCCCAGGGCGCTCGGCATGGGGAGCGGGGCACAGCACGGACAGCTGGGCCTCTGGCTGACACACCTCAGTGCGAGCCACGCTGTGTGACTCCGCGGCTCTACGACAAGGCCAGTCTGATCTCCCAAAACCCACCAGCAAAAGCAACAAAGAACGAGGCCAAGGTAGGGAAGAGGAGCAGTGTGTTGAGGGACACGTTCTGACAGGGCGTATGGAGCAGGACGCGGAGGGCAGGAGAGAGGAACCAGAAAACAGGGCCCTTTCAACGAACGCTTAACAAGCACAGTGAGATTCTGGGACTTGGCCTGCTCTTCAGCCTCTGGGCTCAGATCCCAGAGGGTGGCCTTGCCCGATACGTGGCCCCTCACAGAGAAAGGCTGTGACTGGGGCCTAGGAAGAGATGTGAGGGAAGCTGAGAACTTTTTTTTTTTTTGACAGGCAGAGTTAGACAGTGAGAGACAGAGAGAATGAGACAGAGAGAAAGGTCTTCCTTCCACTGGCTCACCCCCCAAATGGCTGCTTGGCTGGTGTGCTGCACCAATCAGGAGCCAGGTGCTTCCTCCTGGTCTCCCATGGGGTGCAGGGCCCAAGCACTTGGGCCATCCTCCACTGCACTCCCTGGCCACAGCAGAGAGCTGGCCTGGAGGAGGAGCAACCAGGACAGAATCCGGCGCCCCAACCAGGACTAGAACCCGGTGTGCCGGCGCTGCAGGCGGAGGATTAGCCTAGTGAGCCACGGCGCCAGCCAAGAACTCACTCTTGAACATGTCGGGGGCTAACAGTCTGAGCTCGCCCTCCGCTCTCCTGGTGCACTGGGGAGCTGCGCAGGGAGCAGTGTGGCAGCTGTCTCTTGCCCCATGGGCAGTCCCCGAAGAGCCAGGGACAACCCTGGAAAGGTTCCATTAAGGGGCTGGGGGTGGGTCGTGGGAGGAGTGTTAAGGACCTGTGGCCAGCTGACAGCCCACCAATAGAGAAACTGGAAAGAGACTGGCAGGAGAGATGGGGCCCTCGGCTCAGGTACCTGGCTGGCAAAGAAATGCCCGATAATTCTGACGATCACTTCCTCATTTTCATCTGGTGTTTGGTCACGAGGCACGATGACTTCTGCGCTGGTTAAGTTCTGCAGTTCATTCACCTGTGAAGGGAGAAAAGGCAGTGGGCTCCGGCCGCATGGGACCATGTGGGTCTGCGCCTTGGAAGGTTCAAGGACAGGGAGTCCAGCCCTGGTCAGCCTCTGGCTGGATTCTCTAATTCTGGGGCTCGCATCAGTGCAGCTGCACACATGCCCACAGTGACCCGGTAAGGAAGCCGTTGTTCCTGGGTACTGACCGTGTGCCCACGTCTCCTCCTGTCTGACGCCACGGTACACTTTGCTTTCTGCTCACCCCTGCTCTTCACTGCACTCCTTCCACTGAGTCATTCTGATGCTGCCCCGTGGACCCTCACTCTCCCTCCCTGCTGCTGGCTTCCAGCCCAGCCCCTTTCCTGCACCCTGCGCCTCCTCTGGCCTCCGTGGGGCTGTTTCCCAGTACGATCACTGCCATCCCCTGTCCCTGGCAGGAGGCGGTCTCTGGGGGAATGCAGAGAAGTCAGTGAGTGCCCAAACAGCCACAGGGGACAGCCAGGTGCTCAGGACGCAACCCCCTCCGTGGGCCTTGCGCTGCAACACTGCCTGAAGCTCAGTGTGTGTGTTCTGACTGCATTCCATGCGACTCTTGTTCTTTCGCTTAAAGCTAGTGGCTTTGAATCCCATGTAAAAGTTTTATGTAAAGAACTTTACAAAAATAGCAAACCCTACACATAATCAATACATTCTCAAGCCTCCCTAAGTCCCACCAAGTGGGCACGTTCAGAGTCGAACGCTCTGGCACTTTGCAGGAGGCCAACTCCATGCTGAAAGCAGATGACGCTTTAAGACGGGTTTTTCTTCTCAGCTACCACCCTAGTGCGAAGCCAGGCCCTACTGCAGATGGAGGGGTTTCGGAACTAGCCAGAAGGAAGACTCTCCGGGGGAGGAGTCGGAGGCAGGGCCCGGAGGCCTCTGTCAGGAGTGTGAAGATCCGGCAGAGAGTGCAGGACAGTGGGCCTGCAGGCCTCAGAGCATGAAAATGCTTTTTATGCGCATTAGCGAGGATGCTGGGTGGGACTCTGCCTCCTTTACTGTCTCAGGTGTGGGTACAGAGGAGGCAGAAGACAGCTTCCCTGTCTTCAGGGAGTAGAGACCTTCATTCACCTGCCTGGAGCCGAGATGGGGTTACTGGCACAAGGACCTGGTGCTTTCGGTGCTGGGCTCAGAGCACAGTGGATTCGGGGTCCCAGGTTCTGCAGCGATGCTGACCATACTTTGGTCCTTGGCCTCCTCCTGCCTCAAAGAGCTCGGAAGTCAAGTGCCCCTCGCTCTGTCAACCAAAGACCCTGACCCTGTGTCTGGAGACAAAGCCCAAGTCGCAGGGAACCGGATGCAGGTGAGGACACGCACACACTTACGGTTTTGCCGCCTTTGCCAATCACCCGGCCAGCTGTAGAAGAGGGCACCCGGATGTGGGCTTCCAGCTTCACCTCTTCTTTGGGGTTAAAGAAATTTTCTTCTTTCAGCTTCCCAAAGATCCGCCCCTGGGCCTGGAAAAGCAGGGCAGGGCTGGTGACTCAGCTCCCCGCCAAGCTGCTTTGCCAGCACCGCTAAGGCAGCTGAGGGGTCCTGGCAGTGGGCAGCTCCTACCCAAACTCACTGGGGCCACACACAGGCAGCTGCACGCCGGCCTCAGGCTCACAGGCCTGGAGGCACTGCCCCTGTCAGGTGCAGCTGGCAAGGGGCGGGACTAAGGCTATTTGCATCATCTCCTGGCCTAGAAATGTGTTAACTGAAATTGCCCAGGGAATTCTTAACTTCCCCCATCATCCGTGTCCAGAGCTCCGGTTGTTGAAGGACGGAGGTAAGGGGACAGTGATGGGATTTGACGAACCTCAGCTTGCTATTTGATGGTGACCTCAAAGGCAGGATAGTCAAGGGGGATTGCTTTTTTGTTTAAACTTAAAACAACCGAGGTGACTCACACAGTCCACAGTTGATCATTTTAAAGTGTACGCATCAGTGGCCACTGTGTGGTGCAGTTATCATCACCATCTAGCCGGCGAATTTCTATGCCACCCCCAAGACAAAAATGTGGCACCTGTTATTTCCAATCCTACCCTTCCCTATTCCCCGGCGCCCA
The DNA here is from genome assembly GCF_964237555.1 of Oryctolagus cuniculus. Taxonomy (NCBI): domain Eukaryota; kingdom Metazoa; phylum Chordata; class Mammalia; order Lagomorpha; family Leporidae; genus Oryctolagus; species Oryctolagus cuniculus. The sequence continues at coordinate 95,310,700 of NC_091435.1, forward strand.
CTGATCTCCTTTGCCTGCACCGGTCTGCCTGTTCTGGACATGGCCTGTCCATGGGATCACCACACTCGTCACAGGTGGCCGTCTGTGTCTGTCTCTTCGCTCAGTGTGTCTTCTCGGTGCACCAGGCTGAGCACGCACCAGCGTCATTCTTACGGCCAAATAATATTGTTCCACATGTGTTAATTTTGTTTTCACTGTTAAATTTAAGTAATTTAATGACAAGGATTGTACTTTTAATACACGTGGAACCAGTCAAGAACAATAACCCTTCCACTTATGGATGGGTAAACAAAATGTGGTATTATCCATCCCTACAGTATTATTTGGTCACCTCCCCAAGACAAAAACCTGGCACCTGTCAGCCATTATTTCCAGTGCCTCCCTTCCCCGCTCCCCAGCAAACGCTGATCTACTTCGTCCTGACGTGCATTCTGGACGTCTTCCACCCACTGGTTTACTGCACCAGTGCCCACAACAGCCAAGGGTGAGCCAGGATGAAGCCACGCACTCCATCCAGATCTCACACATGGTTGGCAGGGACCCAGGTACCCGAACCATCATCTGCTTCCTCCCGAGGTACGCACTGACAGGAGGCTGGGTGGGAAGTGGGCGCAGGACTCCGTCTCAGGCTCATTCCCATGATGTGAGTGCCCCAGGCAGCAGCCTAGCCCACTGCTCCACGACACCCTCCTCCCCTTTCTGACTTTTCTTAGAAAACCCAAGTTAAAAATTTCCTTGGGGAGAAGAACGAGGCAAGCACAAAACAATGGCCTTTACTGAAGAACTTCCAACAAACCACACGGTGTCTTCTTAACACCATGGCGATGCCCTGGAGCCCGGCAGCAGTGACTACAGGAGTCGGCGACCTCCATCCTGAGACTGGCGAAAAGATCAGAGAGGCCGGGGGAGCTGCCGCCTGCACTGGGCATGGCCAGACGCCGCGTCCCCACGGCAGCGAAGGGAAAGGGAGCTTCGGGGCTGAGGGGGACGAGTGAGTGAGACCAGTGAGCAGAAGGAAGGGACACAGGTCGCCTCTGAGCAGACCGTGCCCAGAGCCTGCAGGACTGACCTTGAACTGGGCTTCGGGTGGTCCAGTGATGATGACCATCCTTTCGCTGACATCCGGGCCTTCTGCTGGGGCAATCTGCAGTTCACAGGACAGAACAAATGCTGATGCTTGCCGCTACTCCCCAAGTCGCTCTCTGTGGTCTGCGTGCATGCGTGGATGGCACACATACCCGCAGGAAAGGATGGGGCTTTGCCCAACACCAAGCTGCCTACACCCTGGCTTGCAGGAGGTCAAGCTCATAATGCCCACTATCAAATCTGGGTCTCTGGCCACCCAGGGAGACTAAGCAGCAGCTCAGCAGTCGCCAGGGCCTGGCCCTGCTCTGAGCGCCACAGTGACTGGCCGCCTCTCAGCTGCGCCAAGTTCATGAAGTCAGGGTGGGGGGGATCCTCACTCTGCCAACCCACCCAGCGCCCAGAGGGAATGAAAGGCCAGTGTAGAGGCATTAAAACGGGATCTCACTTGAGGCACGGTCACCAGGGATCCCCCCTCAGCTCACACAGGCCGTCAGCCGCAGTGACATTTGGGATGGAACAGATATAGCCAGGACCACCCCGTCCACGGCAAGTGAATCATAAGCACAGCAGTCCCAATGCAGCAGGGACATCTCTGCTGCGGTCCCTCCGCGCCCCCACTACGGCACGTGGAGGCTGGGACAGGCAGCTCTCCTAGCTCACTTCCTGTGACCTGAGGTCTCTGAACAACGAGCCCGGCAGCATTTGTTTTTGAGGAGATCTGACATTTCTTCCTCAGCACCTCCTGACTTACGCTCCCCAACCTTTCAAGCAGCTTTAAAAGGAAACATAAAGTAAGTTAAAAGTGCACCGGGCATCCAGCGTGCCAAGGAAGAGCCAAGAGGGAGGTGAGCCCGCAGGTGCAAAAAAAGGAAACTTGGTCAACGACAGGGTCACAGGGTGTTCCTAAGGCAGGATGGGGCCATCGCTGAGCTGCAGGCTGCAGGAGGCCCGGCATTCACCCCTGGCACTGCATGCACGCCCACGCCGCCTCTGGGGCACCGGGGCTCAGTCCTGGGCTCCTCCGGAAACCCCTCTCCCTCAGCACATGCTCCAAGCCAGGCTCCACCCCCGGCCTCAGGGCCCCAGGGCGCTGTCGCCATTGTATTGTGAATGTATGGCTCAGGCGTGCTCCAACTCCCGCCCTAATCTAGAAGGAGCCCTTCGTGGATCTTCACAGGATTCTCTGGCCTTGACTCTTCTGTGGCCTGAGGATGACTGTGAGGCACAGAGAGCCAACGGCCGAGATCCTTGGGGGCCTGCCCCCCACCATGCAGTCAGTGCTTGGTGGTAGCCTCAGCTGAAAAACATGAACCTGTGTGTCCAGGCACACATGACCTGGCCCTGGAGACTGCTGGCAGGACCCCCGCCTCTAGCACCAGATGTGGTCACGGCCATGGTGCTTCCCAGCTCTTCCCACCAGGCAAACCGCGAAGGGCTGAGAGGCAGCATTCCACTGTCACTGTCCACGTCCTACTGACTCACGCCTGTCTTGTTCAGATTCTCAAAGAAGCTCACTGCTCAAGTGCCCAGAAGTCGGAGAATGGAGACTGGTGCTCTGCAGAAGCTGGCGGGAGGACCCCATTTTATCAGTGAATCCGCTGGCACTCAGGGAGGGGAGAGGAGTGCCAACATCACAGGGATGGCAGGTGCTCTGGACGGGCCAGGGGTCTGTGTCCCCGGCTGGCACTGGGGTCACACGGCCGAATCTGGGGAGGGACTCAGAAGCCTGCTGACCGGGTGCCCTGCTCATAGGGCGGGCAGGGGCTCGCTCTCGCCTGTAACTGATGCCCCCCCTAGATCTCTGCTCACCCAGCCCCTGAGCACGGCTGCCCGGACGAGCGTGACATGCACTGTGCCCAGCAGCCCGAGTGTGCCCCTCAGTGGCCCTGCGGGCTGGCAAAGCAGCCACTGGGGGCTCTGGGTTTGCTGAGACTGTCCATCTTGCTTTGGAGAAAAATGCTTTCAGACCTGTGAGATACAGGGATTCCAGCAAAACCAAAAACTGCCACGTTGATTTTTCAAGGCAGAGAAAGGGAGATCTATCTTCCACTCACTGGTTCACTCTCCAATCTGTCACAACAGCCAGGGCTGGGCCAGGCCAAAGCCAGAGCCTAGGTCTCCATCCAGGTCTCCCACATGGGTGGCAGGGGCCCAGTGACGAGCCGTCACGTGCTGTTTCCCAGGCCCCTGGCTGAGCAGCTCGATGAGAACCGGAGCAGCCGGACTCGCGGGCGCCCCGCTACGGCCGGCTGAACTGCTGCGCCACACCCCGCCAACTCCACCTGCCCACTGATTTTAAAGCGGGAAGTTTGATTTGATTTTAAAAAGTGGGAGATTTCTTTCACAAATATTTGTCTTCACTGGCTTTCCTCCCCTGTCCCCAGTGCCTGCAGAAGTACAGCGGCTGGCCCAACAGAAAACTCACAGAGACCTGGAGCAACGTGACAAGTCATTACCCTGCCTCAGGACACAGGGCCGGGAAGGCCGCTAGGTGGAGCCTCGGGGATCCCCCCTCTCCCCGTGTCACCCTAAAGGCCTGGCTGCAGTGACCCCAGCATTGGGCCAGGAATCAAGAACCTGGGTGAGGCTGGCTTGCACGTTCCTCAGCTCTGTGGCCTCAGACGAGCCAGTGAAATGAGGAGTTACCTCGCCGTCAGCCCGGGCAGGCGCTCAGAATCCTGGGCGACAGCGGAGTTTGCATCTCGGGGCCAGGCCTGCCGCCTGTGCATCTGCACCACGTCCCTGCTCTGGGTCTCTCCTTTCTCAGGGGAACAAGTGGGCATTAGATGAGACGGTCCCTCAGGGCCAGCTGCACCGATAGCATCTCCGTCACCCGCCTCCCAGGCCCCACACCGCAGGGCTCCCGTGAGGCCTGAGGGACTGAACTTGGTGCACGTCTGCCTGCGCTCCCGGCTACCCCTTCTGTCCTGGCCGGGGAGAGGCCGCACTCCGCACTCTTTCCCTCGGCGGAATCCCCGGCCGTCCCCGGCAGCACGGCCTCTCCCGGGACAACACAAACTCTGTTCCCCGAGAGGTTCGCGAGGCTGGGGACACACTCCACCTTGCGGCTGGGAGTCCAAGCCGGTAGTGGGGCTTGGGGCACGACCAGAGCTGAATAATCCTTCCTCTCAGCTCGGCAGGGGATGCTCCACACGGCCCCGGGGAGGCAGGAGGGGGGCGGCCGCCGTGCACCAAGGCCATCGGCTTCTGATGGTCCAGGACTCCACTACCACTTTCCAGAGAGCTCTGCACTCAAGCTCCTCCTCACTGTGTGTGTGTGCGTGTGTGCGTGTGTGTGTGTGGCGGAGGGCGGGTGCTTGAGGCTGAGAAAGGACAGGACGCACTGATGCCTGCGGGCGCCAACTACTGGGAGACCGACCCTGCTTTATCTTCTTGGGAAGAGGAACCAGCGACAGCCCACAGAGGACTGGGGCGGCTGATCGGGTCCAGTATTTCTTTCTAATCCGGCTGTTTGCTGAACAGAAAAGGAAAACAAGAAAGAGGGGAGAGGATGGGAAGAGGGCTGCGGGCCCCCGCGCAGTCCTGCGGGCCCGGCTCCTTACCTTGATGGAGGCCCCGGCGAACCGGGCCAGCTGCTTGATGTGTGCGCCCTTCTTCCCGATGATGGCGCCCACAGCCTGGGTCGGGATGAAGAGGTTCACAATCTCCTGCTCTGGGTACTGGCACACAAGACAGAAGGCATGACTCGGCCTGGCTCCTCCATCAGCCACTCAGCACCTGCCCCAGGTCCCATGGGAGTGGCCCCTGCGGCAGCCCTCGGGCGACCCTGAAACCGGCCGTTCTCCGGGACAAGGCACAGACCGCTCCTGGAGGGTCGCAGCTCACTGGACCCTCGCTCGCAGGTCTGCCACACGCACATCTGATGGGGACTTCTTCTGCTTCTTCACCCAGGAATCCAAACAGGAAACAGCCCTGTGCTGGCCCGGGGACAAGGCCTCCGGCGTGTGGCAGAGGCAAAGCTCCCACCCACCAGGCAGCCAGAACATTCGCACTGGCACAAGGCAGCCGTGAGAAGGGCATGTGCTCCTGGGCCATCCTGGCCAGGGGTCCTGGCCACAGCCGTCTGCGGGAGCGACTCAACCCTGCTGGCCCGATTTCAAAGATCTCCAGAAGCTCTGTCCTCGGGCCCAACACCGTCTAATCCGACCTCCTGGCTGCTCATTTGTACCAGTTTCTTGCCACCCGCCAGCGGGCCTGTTCCCTGGGACAGGTGCACTCCAGCACGGGGTGAGCTTAGCTCTGAGCTGTGTCACTCCCAGGGCAAGGAGCAGGTGGGGCTGGCCCTGGGGGGAGGGGGGTGAGGCTGAACAGAGGGGCACTTACGGAGTGGTGGTGCGGGAACGGGCCGAACTGGTGATGGGGGTACAGGCTGGAGAAGTATCCCGAGTGGGTCTGCAATGTGAGAGAAACCATCAGGCAGTGAGTGGGCGCCCCCAGCCATTCCCACGCTCAAGTCACCGTTGTCCCACTGTGACAGGCACTCTGTCCCAGTGCCCAGAGCTCTGCTCTGCCCCCACCCCCAGAACAGCCAATGCTTGGCGAGACACCACCTGCCCACAGGGGCTCTATAGGCTGTAGGCTATGTGTCTGTCACTTCGACGCTGAGCTATGCTTTAGGCCTCCCAGGGACTTGCTGTGAGAATAAACGTGGGTGCGAGCAGACAGACATGCAAACATGCACGCCTGCATGTGCCCTTAACCTGCCCTCGGGAGTGGAGCCAAGGCCAGTGACTTGTCAGTACTGGAGAACGTGAGACGTGGATTGAGAGGACCAGAGGGTGCGGGGACGATACCCCAGAGTCACTCAGAACAGGTGGCCGTGCTGCCGGGAAGACCCGCCCGTCAGCTCGGGCAGAGAGCTCTGCAGGCGTGCAGAGCAGAGAACAGAGAAATTGAAAAGGAGATCAAGAGAAGAGGGGACGGAAACAACAAATATGCCCCGTGTGGGCGTGAGGAGGGCGGAGCGGGGACAGGAGACACCAGCGCTGTGGGCCGATTGAGAATGCAGACAGTCGGCGCCTTCCTGGATCCCTGCTTGCACCAGGCCGTGTGGTGGATGTTACACGGCCACTTGAAAACCCAATCCTGGCAGCAGTCCTGCGAGACAGGAACACACCTGATTTTCTACAGTCGCAGGGGCAGGACATGGACCAAAGTCAGCAGACAGACAGGAGTCCCGTTCACTGTGCTCTCCAGATGGCCCAGGAAACAGGACATCACCAGGACAGGAAAGAGGGTGCCCGGCTGTGAGCACATGGAACCGTCTCCACAAGCTGCCGCTACAGACAGGTGGCTCCAACGCTGCCAGGCGTGCGCGAGACAGGAGTTGGGGTCCTCGTTTCCATATGGGGGCTCCTGAGCTAATCTCACAGTGACCTCCCTATCCTGCACCGCCTGAGTCTCAGCTGCACTTGGCTCCAGATTAGAATTAGGCAAATGACACTGGGAAAACACCAAACTATTCCCTTTTGAACTTGGAAACAGAAGGCAGTGATGCACACCAAAAGAGGGACAGGGCAAGACTGCTCTGACTTGGAAAGAGGCTGCAGTGACATGGCAGTCCCACAAGAGGGAGCCCTGAGATCAGCAGTCTTGGCAACCGCGGGCCAGGAGGGAAGGAGGAAGTAGATCTTGCTCGGCTAGAGAGCGCTGCATCAGCTCCCGCCCCTTCTCCCGGCAGGTCCTGTCCAGGGCTGCACCCAGACAAAACTACCCTGGGAAGGGGCACTTCTGCCCTCCTCTCGCCTGGCGCGAGTTCCTTCAGCCTCCTAGCGGAAATAATTCCTTTCGAAATAGGATTCTCGTTTTCCTTAAAAACAGACCAAGAACAGACAAGCCCCTACACGGGGTTCTAACACTTCCAGCACAGACACTGCATCAGATTTAGACCCGGCACTTGGCACAGGGAGAGACTTTTAATTAGCTATAGAAGGGTGCAAAGGACACGCTCCCTTTGATTCACGAGCCACAGCTGTAAAGCTGTCAAAGGGAAATCCTGAACTCAGCAATCGGGAGCGCGGTTCCAGCGGAGCCCCTGGGCGGGCGTCGTTTAGGAGGACAAGATCCGAGCCTGAAACAGTGGCTCTGCGAGCTGGAAGCGTTTATTGGACTCTCCCGAGCCGCATCCACAGACGGACTCCGATACTCTCTGGACCGTGCAGAGCTGCCGTGAGAGTTCATTCATGCAGGATGTGCACGCCTCCTGTGTGCGAGGCACTGCTCCTGGTGCTAGGGGCGGGGTCTCCAGACAGAAGCAGCTGCTGCCAGCACGGAACTTACGTCCTGCTGGGGGGGGGGGGGGCAGGCACAAGAGAAAACGTGAGAGCAGTCCCACAGAAGAGACAGAGCCCTGTCTGACACACGGGGCAGGGAACGTGGTAAGCGGGGCTCTCGGGAGTCCAGGGCTGGGAAAGGGCTGGCCTGGCAGAATGAGAGGGGGGCCAGCACAGTGAACGCAAGTAACAGCAGAGCGCAGTGGGGACACAGGCAACGCAAGGTCACTCGGGGCCTCGTGGGCTGTGGTTTAGACGCGGATTTGAGCCCAAGTACAAGGGCTGCCCTGCGCGGTGACACACAGCACTGAACGAAAGGGCCGGTCACAGGGCGCCACACGGGCTGCATCTTCCCGAAGCCCACGCGGAGCCTGCGGCCTCAAGGCAAGGGGGCTTGCACATGTGCTTCTCAGAACGATGAGAAAAAGCAACCTGAACGGAGGCTGCCGGCGCCGACCCTTGGTCCCTGGCCCTGAGCGACAGAAGGGCGAGCAGGGAACCCCACTGGCCCCCGGCGGCTGGCCGTGCCATCCTAGATGGAGGAGTCCTGCTGCTTCTGGACGGGGAAGCTGCTTTACTTTCGAGGCCTCACAAAGCACTGTAGCAGGGCAGGGCCCAGGGAGAGCCCCTGCCCTCTGCCAACCAGAACGCACCGAGGGGGCTGTCATCGCCACAGGTTCACTCCCGACTCCCCGCTGCAGAGACTGCTGTCTGCCTCCCTCCGGGTCAGAGTCGGTGTGCGCACCCGAGACAGAGGAGGCCAGGGAGCCCTGCGGTCTCCTGGGAGGACTGCAGCGTGCACGTGATCACGGGAGAACACGGGATTCACGCTGCAGGGATGTCCTGAAGCATCAGGAATCAGGCTGGGAAAGCGCTGGGTGCCCCAATCACATTCAAATATTTAAGTAGCCCCAGGGTCCCGGCAGAGCGATCCCAGCCTGGGGAAGGAGTCTGTGTCGGGGACGTGGCTTCCCCGGGGTTCAGAAGGTGCACTGGGCTACCCCAGCCTGCCCGAGGGTCTCCTGTCATGGCGGCTGTTATGCGCCTCTGTGCTGTCTCAGGACAACCCCAGAAACTGGCAGCTAGAACTTGGCAAACCAGCAAGAGGTACAACTGGGACCCAACACACACCTGCGGCCCAGGATCCACCACTGCACCCCACACTGAATTCACCGGCTCAGGCAGACCTGGGGACTGTGGGATTAAAAAGCTCCCTCAAGGATTCCAAGTTCTCCACTGAGTTTATTTATTTATGTACTTTTTTGACAGGCAGAGTTAGACAATGAGAGAGAGACAGAGAGAAAGGTCTTTCTTCTGTTGGTTCACCCCCCAAACGGCTGCTACGCCGATCCAAAGCCAGGAGCCAGGTGTTTCTCCTGGTCTCCCATGGGGTGCAGGGCCCAAGCACTTGGGCCATCTTCCACTGCCTTCCCGGGCCACAGCAGAGAGCTGGACTGGAAGAGGGGCAACCGGGACAGAATCTGGCACCCTGACCGGGACTAGAACCCAGGGTGCCGGCGCTGCAGGTGGAGGATTAGTCTAGTGAGCCGCGGTGCCGGCCATTCACTGAGTTTATTGAAGTACATGGATGGACAACTAAAACTCATCAGCAACCGACACAGACTTAGCAGCCAGGCCAAGTGGGGTGAGCAAACGCCGCCAGTGAGTTGATCCAGGAATGAGGGAGAAGTCAGAGAAAGTCCGAGCTCCTAGTGAGACTCACGTGTGCAGCACTTGGATAAAGTGTGAGTCCACCGCATGAGAAACAAGCAATCAGAGGACTGGGGGATCTTGGGAATTAAAGACAGGATCGGCTGCGCAGAACTGGCAGAGGATCTGTGACTAGAACAGACTCGCTGGAGAGCTCAGCAGTGCCTGGGGAGAGGAGCCCGCACAGGACAGAGATGAAGGAGAGCGGTGGAAGAGTGGGACCCAGTCCCCGTCGAGTGGGAATCCAGGAGAAAATGAAGTGGATGGAGGAAAGCAAAGTGGAAATTAATTAGCGTACCATATGGACACCGCTTCCAGTCCTGACTGGTCCACTGCCAAACCCGCTCCCTGCTAATGCACTCAGGAAAAGGGTGGCAGATGGCCCAAGTGCTTAGGCCCCCACACTCATATGGGAGACCCAGAAGAAACTCATGGCTGTGGTCATTGCAGCCGTTTAGGGAGTGAACCAGTAGATGGAAGCTCTCTCCCTCCCTCTCCTTAACTCTGCCTTTCATATAAATGGGGTATTATATATACAAGCAGTCCCTAAAAACCAACAACTAAAAATTAGTATTAAAAAACACTGGAGAACTTTTAAAAATATTTTGGATGGAAGAAAGCTTTTTCCCTTAGTATGATATTCAAAAGGCCAGAAACTCAGGGCCAGTGCTATGGCATAGTGGGGAAAGCTCCCGCCTGTAGAGCCAGCATCCCATATGGGTGTCGGTTCTAGTCCTGGCTGCTCCACTTCTGACCCAGCTCTCTGCTATAGCCTGGGAAAGAAGAAGATGGCTCAAGTTCTTGGGACCCTGCACCCACGTGGGAGACCCAGAAGAAGCTCCTGGCTCCTGATCAGCCCAGCTCTGGCCACTTGTGGCCATTTGGGAAGTGAACCAACGGATGGAGGATATCTCTCTGCCTCTAGCTCTCTGTAACTCTGCCTTTTAAATAAATAATTTTTTTTTGACAGGCAGAGTGGACAGTGAGAGAGAGAGACAGAGAGAAAGGTCTTCCCTTTTGCTGTTGGTTCACCCTCCAATGGCCGCTGCGGCCGGCGCACCGCGCTGATCCGATGGCGGGAGCCAGGTACTTATCCTGGTTTCCCATGGGGTGCAGGGCCCAAGGACTTGCGCTATCCTCCACTGCACTCCCTGGCCACAGCAGAGAGCTGGCCTGGAAGAGGGGCAACCGGGACAGAATCCGGCGCCCTGACCGGGACTAGAACCCGGTGTGCTGGCACCGCAGGCGAAGGATTAGCCTAGTGAGCTGCGGCGCCAGCCACAAGTATCTAAAAAGGGCATATCATTTAGGAAAATTATGGTAGATTTATGCAATATTTATTCATGGAATATTATGTAGCCATTAAGGAAAATTAAGCCTAGTTATGGAAAGATCCCCAGAGTAAGGAAACAAAAACAAAAACAAAAACAAAAACGCTTGTAATTTATTGTGTATGGTATGATCTTATTTGTATTTCTGGATAATGCGATTTTATAAATACGTTTAGAAAACATTTTTAATGTGTAAACATAGCAGTGCTTCACTTCTAGGGAGTGCGAGTCGGGTGAAAATTGGATAAAAGGAGGAAGGCTGGAGAAAACGGTACATTTCACACAACAGTCCATTTGTTCCAGAGACACCACAAATGAAGCAAAGACAAATGACAGACTGCTGGGAAACGTTTACGACACGAGGAGTGTTTAACAGCCTTCCGGAAGGATTAGCTGCTACATATCATTGAGAAAAAGATGACAAAGTGACAAAGGCGGTTAAGATTCACACAGCAGTTACTATGTCCAAGTTTCACTTCTTAAAGAACCCTCACCAGTACCCGTGATATAGGGGCTATAGCTACTCCTGCTGTCCAGCCGGGGACGCGAAGACACACACAGAGGTTAAATCGCTGGCCTCAGGATAGAAGATAGCGAACGCTGGTGCAGAAATTCAAACGCAGACACTCTGGCTCTTGAACCCAAGCTATACTGATTCTCGACAGACTGCTGGCGGCCAGTACAGAGACAGCTGTCTGAGTCCGTCTTCTGTTGCCGTAACAGACCCTGAGGTAGGTTTCCCTGGCCCACAGTCCTGGGGGAGTGAGGGCTCTGGTGAGAACCAGCAGCGGCTGGCCAGAGGGACTCAGGGGAGGTGCCAGGTCACCGACAACGACCCATTGCTGTGGGAACTAGTCCAGTTCCCCAAGGCCTCATCTGCTCCTGTGAGAAGGCAGCCCCCGGGACCCAGCTGCTTTCCACCAGCCCAACACATGAACCCGGGAGACACACCACACCGCACCGCACCGCACGGCACCACACCACAGCAAAGAGGAACAAAATGGCCAATATATCCAACATGGTTTGCTTGCATAATAACAAAAAAATGTATATTTTCAAATATCAGACTAATCCAATAGGTAGTGAGCGTGTGGGAAACCGAACTTGGTCCTGTCACACCCTCTTAGAGGGAATAGAAAGGTCACCCTGTGCACATCAGCAGGTAAAATGTGTGCATTCTTCAGCTCAGCAATTCTACCAGGCTACTTCAAACGTTCATTAACAATGGAATTAAAATACAGTTTATTTTGCTGTAGAAAATTCTGAAATCCACATACATGAGGAGGGGTCTTCAAAAGGCTCATGGAAGATGTGTATTACAAAAAAGCCATGCATAGATTTCAAAAATGTTCTGCACTAAAATAAATATATCTTTTGAAATTAATTTTTATTTTACTATTCGAAAGGCTGAGAGAGAGAGAGAGAGAGAATCTCCCATCTGCTGGTTACCCTTCAAATGCCTACAACAACCAGGGCCGGGCCAGGCTGAAGCCAGGAGCCTGGAACTCTATCTGGGACTCTCATGTGGGTGGCAGGGCCAAAACACCTGGGCCATCGTCTGCTGCCTCCCAGAGTGCGTATTAGCAGGAAGCTGGATGGGGGAGGCAGAGGCAGGACTCCATCCCGAGCACTCTGAAATTCGATATGGGTGTCCCAAGTGGTAGCTTAACCTGCTGCACCACTACACCTGGCCTAACAGCCTTATCTTCTAGTTTCAGTTTCCATAGACATTTTGAAATACACTGAGATTTCTAGGAATTTATTCTGTGAAACAATTGGATAAGAGAGCCAAAACATATACGCAAGGACTTCCACTGCAGGGTGAAAAATCTGGCATATGTAAATAATACATACATGCATATACACAGGAGCACTGGTTTAGATTAAAAAAAAAAAAAAAACTTGTGCTTTCTATATTTTGGTATTATTTGCTTCACAAATACTACATATGTATTACTTTTTTAAAAAAAGATTTATTTGACAGGTAGAGTTAGACAGTGAGAGAGAGAGAGAGAGAGAGAGAAAGGTCTTCCTTCTGCTGGTTCACCCCCAAATGGCCGCTACGGCCAGCACTGTGCCAATCTGAAACCAGGAGCCAGGTGCTTCTTCCTGGTCTCCCATGGGGTGCAGGGCCCAAGCACCTGGGCCATCCTCCACTGCACTCCCTGGCCACAGCAGAGGGCTGGACTGGAAGAGGAGCAACTGGGACTAGAACCTGGTGCTCATATGGGATGCCGGCGCTGCAGGCGGAGGATTAACCAAGTGAGCCACGGCGCCGGCCCCCATGTATTACTTTTATAACCAGAAAGCCGTTTTCATACACTTCCTGACTTTCGAATACTAACAGCAAAAGTATGAGAGCTTTGTGTAGTATGAAAGCAACCCAAGGGGCTGGTGGTATGGTGTAGCGGGTAAAGCTGCCATGTGCAATGCTGGCACTACTTCTGAGCACTGGTTCATGTGCTGGCTGCCCCACTTTTAATCCAGCTGCCAGCTAATGGCCTGGGAAAAGCAGGGGAAGATGGCCCAAGTGTTTGGGGCCCTGCCACCCACTTGGGAGACCGGGATAAGCTCCTGGCTCCTGACTTTAGCCTGGCCCAGTGATGGCTGCTATGGCTATCTGGGGAGTGGACTAGCAGATGGAAGATCTCTCTCTCTCTCTCTCTCTCTGTCTCCCCCTCTGTTTCAAATGAATGAATGAATGAATAAATCATTTTTAAGAAGTGCATTACCAAAATTGTCTACTCTTGAAACCCGAATGCCTATGAGATAGAAGTGTGAGTGTTTCGGTGGCTCTGGGCTCCCTGCAGAAGCCACAAGCCTCAGTGCAGACTCCCCATGTGCGGCACCTGTGCTAGGTCAGGCACGGGGCGTGGTGAGGGCGCCTGCCCGCCCCAGCCGCATACTTCTGCAGCCCTCGTGTCTGAACATCGAGGCAACTGTGTGCTCTGGATCAGAATCTCATCTTGATCCACAGAATCAGGAACCACATGGCTTTCATTAAAATAGAAATTTCACTTAAACCTGTTTTATAAAGAACAGGAAGTATATAATAATAAAATGGCTGCTCTATTGTTTGAGTAGAAATCTCAGATGAAAGGAAGTTTCTGAGTGGCAAAATCCATTTTCAGGTCTAGAGAAAATTCAGTTATCACATGAAAACCCCTCTTCAGGAATCGACAATAAAATATTTTAGGCTCTGTAGGTTGTACAGTCTCTGCTGCCTGTATTTAACTCTGCATGGCAGTAGGAAAACAGAAATAGACAATATGTCAAGAAACAGCCATGGCTGTTTCCCAGTAAAACTTTATTCACAAAATTAAATGGTGGGTTGGGTTACCCCTTGGGCTACAGTGTGCTGACCCTTATCTTAGATTATCAGTTTGAGAAGTGGTCTAATTTATTATGCTCTTCTCCCCTCATGCTGCCAGGTGGTGAGAGTGGCCTCATTTCCGAGGTCATCCTTTGTGGAGCCCCTCTCCCAGGAAACGGGCTGGGCCTTGGTGCCACTGAGCGGTACCACGCTGGGCTGGTCTCAAACTTGCAGCAAAGGAACGGGCATGTGCACCTCTCACGGAGCAGCCACGTGGCTGAACAGCTGCCATGGCCCCTCCTACCACATCTTCAGCCCGCCCCCCTACCACACACACGCAGGTCCCGTCTTTCAGCCCAAGAGGAGGTGGATGCTATGGAGCACTTCGGAAGTGACTCAGAAGCGCTGAGCGTGAGCAAGACGGCAGAACGTGCACGTGCATGTGGCTGAGGATGTGGGCGCCAGCTCAGTTCTGTGTTTTGTTGGCAGAATAGCACAGTGGGTTCTTCCCGACTCTCAAAAACCTACTGGGAATTCACACAGGGCAATGCCTACAAAGTAGCTACTAAGGTAATGTTTACCCACCTAATTGTTCCCATTTACGCAGAATGAACATTTGAAGAAAGAAAGCTTACTTAAAAAAAGAATAAGCAATATGTACGGAGAATTAGGAATGGGAAAAAAAAAAACCCTGCCAAGTGTCCTGAATCCCAGTTTGGTCACGATGCTTGTGAGTAAGAGCAACAAGCAGAAAACTCACAAAACGTAGCTTCCGTCTCTGTTCTGTTGTGAATTGATTCAAACAATAAATACTTATAGAGAACCTACTAAATACCAGGCATCATGCTAAGTGTTTAGACGCAACAGTGTCTAGTATCTCCTTTTAAGAACCATTTTATTAATAAATAGGATACGTGCTTGCTTCGGCAGCACAGACAATAATAAAATGGGATGCATTTGAATTGTAGGCATAGGTAGGAACTGTGTATATATACATTCAAGAATCATCCAGGTACTCTATTATTTTAATAGATATTAAAGACATTCTTACTTGAGCTAACAAATCCTTTTTATATAGCAAATGGGCCTCTACTTAATGAATTTGCTAGTAGTTTCTTTCTTTCCAAGATAGGACATACATGAGGGGTCTTCAAAAAGTTTGTAGAAAATGCATATTTATGGAAAAAACTACACGCAGATTTTAAAATTTTTTTGCACCTAAATACGCTTATCTTTTAATTCCACTTTTCCACGGCCTTTGTGAAGCACCCTCGCACTGCGTAAGAGCACGTGGTTACAGGATGGCTTAGCATCACCTTGCCCATTAGAAGGAAGTCCCAAGAAGTGTTGGCTGCAGCCTGTAAGTGCTCCTAATAAGCACAGCGTCCGAACAAAAGCTTTAGCTTTGGTTCAGCACAGAGCAATGCAGCTGCCTGAAGGTGCCCAGAGCAGGGCAAACCTCCGGATCTGAGCTACTTACAGCGAAGGGGTGGTATGGGGCAGTGGGGGGAGCTCCGCGGGGCCCTGCTGGTGGAGGCAGCATGGACAGTCCCGTCGAAAAGATGCCAAGTGCGCTGAGGTTCAACCCCGGGATCAGATTGGCTTGTTGCTGGGAACAGAAATGGAGAAAAATAATGAGGGGCGGAGGCCGGAGAGGCCCAGCTTGCCTGGGTCAGCCTCCCGCTCTTGCGCGGATGCCACCAATGTCTCCTAATTAGCTCTACCGGCACCGGGGCCTCCTCTCCACCCTGCGTCCAGGAGGAGGGTGGGGCGCCAACCTCAGTGTGACCGGGGCGTTCCTTCAAGGCTTTTCTGCTGCCCTCGGGAGTGTCTACACAATCTACCAGGGCAAACAGGGCTCTTCCTGAGCACCTCGGCCACCCTGGCAGCTGCTCGCCTGCTCACCCCCTGTCCCCACCCTGCCCAACCTTCCCTGAACACCCCACACTCTCTCGCATCTCTGGGCCCTGCACGCACTGTCTCCCTTGCAAAGAAGTGCCTCTCTCCATGCGTTCCTGGCTAAGTCCTACTCACCCCGTGGATTTCACCTGGGCTCAGGTGTGCCTGCACATGGGAAGTTTTCCCTCTCCCCAAAGGTCCTACTTAAATGTTCTGTCTGTGATCCCAAACAGGCCTTTGTTTCCTTAAAACAAATGCTCATCACGCAGCATTTGAATCACCTGTTAGTTACTGCTTTCCCTTTTAGACCACAATGCCTTGCAGACAAAGTCTGTCCTACTCAGTGTTGTGTTTTCAGTGCCTGGTATGCAGTAAGTACTCGATAAATATTCGATAAATATTTGTTGAATGACTACATTTTAAACAGATTAACAGTTTCTTAACTCCAACCACGGAAAGCTCAGACCCCATACTTAGGTACTGCCCAGGTTCAAGACAGCTCACCACCCCAGCCTCACGATCATCTTGCTTGCGGATGTGACATTTAAGCAAGAGAAGTTCACAGAGGCTGGAGGCGAGTTTTCACTGCACTCATCCCAGCCTGTACTCAACTTTCCTCCTGAACGTGAACCAGCTTTCTTTTCTTTTTTTTCTTTTTTTTTGGACAGGCAGAGTGGACAGTGAGAGAGAGAGAGACAGAGAGAAAGGTCTTCCTTTTGCCATTGGTTCACCCTCCAATGGCCGCCACGGCCGGTGCACTGCGGTCAGCGCACCGCGCTGATCCGAAGGCAGGAGCCAGGTACTTATCCTGGTCTCCCACGGGGTGCAGGGCCCAAGCACTTGGGCCATCCTCCACTGCACTCCCGGGCCACAGCAGAGAGCTGGCCTGGAAGAGGGGCAACCGGGACAGAATCCAGCGCCCCGACCGGGACTAGAACCCAGTGTGCCAGCGCCGCAAGGTGGAGGATTAGCCTAGTGAGCCGCAGTGCTGGCCGTGAACCAGCTTTCTAACACCTTCTGTTTTCTCATCTGTGACTACGGTCACCCAGTAAGTTGCCTTCTCCGAGAACCTTCGCCTCATTTGATACAGAAAATGCAGCAATTTTGTTACATATTCCCCAGCACATGACTTTGTTCCAGACACAAATGCATCTAAGCGATCGTTTGGTTTAGCCAAAGATGTTTGGAGCATACAGACCCTTTGTAGCTTTTCCAGATGTCCAGAAAGAGAAGGTAACCATAAGACGACACAGCCCACAGGAAGATGAGGCCTTCACATGACACTTTCACAGACAAATACATCCAAATAAGGGGGAAGTCTCACTGCACTCCTCTGCCTCATCCCTTCATGCCCCTAACTCACAGGAGAGGTGGGGGACGGGGCACTGACCTGGCCGAGTGCTACAGTAAGGGAGCTGGGATAGAAGCCACAGGGCTTGTTGTCAACATCCACTCTCCATGAAGTATGCCCAGCTCGGAGATTCGCTGCAGAGCCACCCAAGAGGGATGGGAAGTAGATGAGGGCTCAGGTGAAACAAAACAGGCCACGAGCTGACAACTGCTGAAACTGGACTACGGGCATGTGAGGCTTAGCAGGCCTGCATCCCACACCTGAGTCCTGGGTTCCAGTCCTGGCTCCACTCCCAATTCTAGCTTCCTGCTAATGTGCACCTTAGGTGATGGGTCAAGCGGTTGTCTCCTTGCCACCCACCTGGGAGACTCACAATGCCCAGCCCAGCCCCAGCTGTTGTGGGCATTTAGGGAGTGAACCAGAGGACTGGAGGTCTCTGTGTATCTCTCTCTGCCTGTCAAATGAATTCTAAAAAAGAAAATAAAAGAAAGAAGAAAGTGCACTCCTCTGAGCTGAGCTTGAGCTTGGACTTCACTGAGAGACAACTGTTTTTTTTTTAAGCGCTTTTGAATGTCAGACTGGTGCGGTCCCATTCTGCAGCAGGAACTGGGTAGCAAGGACGTGGAGAACAAGTCCCAGTCTACTAGAAGGAAATACTGGGGAGAGCTCAGAGAGCGACATTTACCGGAAATCTACACGTGCAGCTCAGCAAGCAAGAAGTGAAAATCCAAAGTTAATTTTAAAGTATATGTTTTTAACATTGTAAAAGTTACAAAATGGTATTACAGAAAGTTTGGGATGTAGGAAAAAAATTCTTTCCTATCACCTCAGCTCCTTTCACTTTTGTTTGTAGCCTTCCAGTCATCTTGGTCCATATTATTGTGTCATTGTAACCCTTTTATGTTTTGCTTTTCCTAACAAACATTCTACCCTCAGATCTCCTCATTTTGTACTCTTCAGAATTATGGTTTTAATGACCCACACGACCTTGTCAAGTGTGCTTACTAGCTGGCTTCCTGACTGTGTCAATACCTTTACCCTAAGAAGTAAGGAAAAACTGTGCATACCTATTCAGAGGCATTTCTTATTAGCCCACCGACAACCCCAAGAGCCGCGAACGCTGAGAGCCCACGTGAAACCACGGAAGGGCCCAGCACGTCACTTACGTTGACGGCCAGCATGTCATTCTCAAAGGCCTCACGCAGCTTCTTCATGATCTCAGCCTCGGCACTGGCACAGGCCTCCACGGTGCCCTTCACAGTGATGGTTCGTTCAGGATTGTAGATGCTCAAATCCTGTAATCTGGCCATTGTGAAAAAGAGAAAAAGGTCCCTGTTTTCAACAGGAAAAATAAAATTCCAAAAAAAAAAATCACAAAGAAGTGTTGGTGGAATAGTAGAAAGCTAGATTCTCTCATAATACATTCTGGCATAGAATCTGACATGGTAACCGTAAGTCGTACTAACGACTTAGGTTAGATCCATACTGGACAATGTCTGACTGACAACTATTCACATATTTATTTTTGACAATGATAGAGATCACTACTTCACTTACATATTATAATTGTATTCTAATATATAATATTATATAGTATAATTATATTATTTCTAGTTATATTCCTGTTTTAGGGAAACAGAGAAGAACTAGTTAAGCATGTAAGCTCTCCATTATCAGACACAATCTGAATGGGTGGCTTACGATGAGATCGTTATCTTGGTCCCCGTCTCGTGTTCAATTTTCTTCAAATTTCTGCCTTCTTTTCCAATCAGTCTTCCAACTAAGCCATTGTGGGCCAAGATTTTCAGAGGAATCTCTTCGGCTCTGAAACAGACAAACAGCAACTGAACGCTTGGGATGATTACAATGGTTGCCTTCCAAAAGCCATTAACCTGTTTTCTTCTTACAAATAGAAGCCATTTTGCTTAGGTACCAAGTGGCCCTAGACTCTAGTTCAACTACAGTCCATGAATTTTAACTGAGATAAGCTAAATGGTAATTCTACTCCCTTGTTGTAAGTGGCTGGAAGTAGGTCCATGAGGCAGATATAGAGAATGAGGTATGAGGGAAAGTCTGTGGATGACTGTGGGAAGCCCTTCCTTGCTCTTAAAAAAAGGCACAAGGCAGGGGATTCCAACTCAATCCCATCAAGGTGGCATATACCAATGCCATCTCGCTAGTCAAAGTGATCAGTTTCAGTTCACAATTGATCATAATGATAGGATTAAGAGTCAAAGGGATCATATAAACAAGACTAGTGTCTGCTAATACTAACTGATAGAATTAGAAAGGAGAGAACAATCCAACATGGGAAGTGGGATACACAGTAGACTCATAGAATGGCAGATGTCCTAAACAGCACTCTGGCCTCAGAATCAGCCCTTAAGGCATTCAGATCAGGCTGAAGAGCCCATGAGAGTATTTTAGGCATGGAAAGCCAAGACACTGTGGCAAAACAAAACAAAACAACCCCCCCCCCAAAAAAAAAAAGCACCTAAATGAAAGATCTCTGCGTGTGAGATCCCAGTAGAAAGAACGGGCCATCAAAGAAGGAGGTACCTTTCTCTGAAGGGAGGAGAGAACTTCCACTTTGACTATGACTTTGTCTAAATAAGATCGGAGTTGGTGAACTCAAAAGGCTTGCATAGCCTTGGCAACTCATGACAAGAGCCCAGGGTGATTACTGATGCCATAAACAGGAGTGTCAATTGTTAAGTCAACAACAGGAGTCACTGTGCACTTACTCCCCATGTAGGATCTCTGTCCTTCATGTGTTGTACAATGTGAATTAATGCTATAACTAGTACTCAAACAGTACTTTACATTTTGTGTTTCTGTGTGGGTGCAAATGGTTGAAATCTTTACTTAATATATACTAAATTGATCTTCTGTATATAAAGAGAATTGACAATGAATCTTGATGTGAATGGAATGGGAGAGGGAGCAGGAGATGGGAGGGTTGTGGGTGGGAGGGAAGTTATAGGGGGGAAAAGCCACTGTAATCCAAAAGCTGCACTTTGGAAATTTATATTTATTAAATAAAAGTTAAAAAAAAAAGGAAAAATAAAAAAGAGAAAAAAAAAAGGCACAAGGGGAAGTGAGTTCATCTTGAAGAAACAGGCCCTCTTTACCACCCCAGTGGGACAGCAGATTAACTAGATGGGCCAGAATACTTCTGTGAGAGCCGTGGAGATCAACTGAGAGGCTGCAGCACTGAGGCCACTGTAACAGTCAAGAAGGGATTCCAGCAAAAGGGCTAAGAAAATCTGCAGCCTTGCTTTACCGTTCATGCCCGTCTCCCTACATGGCATAATCAAGAGCAACTTGAAGGAAACCACACAGGCTGGAATCCTCCCTTGGCATGGAAACAAAAACTGGATCATGCACCCACTATTCTGGCTTTTCTGGGAGTTATGTCTGAACGACTGGTATGTGTCACTGACTTAGACCACTGATAGGATCAGCCCAGAGTTTATTTTTTTTTAAAGATTTATTTATTTATTTGAAAGGCAGAGTTACAGAGGGAGAGAGGGAGGGAGGGAGGGAGGGAGAGGGACAGGGAGAAGAAGAGGGAGAGGGAGGGAGTGAGGGGGAGGGGGAGAGAGAGAGAGAGAGAGAGAGAGAGAGAGAGAGAGAGAGAGAGGTCTTTCATCCACTGATTCACTCCCCAAATGGCTGCAATAGCTGGAGCTCGGCCGATCTAAAGCCAGGAGCTGCTTCTGGGTCTCCCACGTTCCCAGGGCACAGCAGAGAGCTGTATTGGAAGTGCAGCAGCTGGGACTCGAACCAGCACCCATAGGGATGCTGGCACTGCAGGTGGTGGCTTTTGCCACTACACAACAGTGCCATCCCCAGCCCCAGAGTTTAGAAGCTGCTAAAAACAGAAGTAAACTGGACATGAGAGCTGCAGTTCTGCAGTTAGATACTGGAGGACTAATGAGACCATGAAAGAGTGAGAGGTCCTTGCTAGGCTGACAAGTTAAAAGTCTTCCTCTGCATGAAGCCAGCAGTATGGGTGGCTATTGTTTCATATGCCTAAATCTCACCTCCTCCAACACCACCAAAATCACAAGGCATATCGAGAAACATGGAAACATGGCCCAATCAAAGGAACAAAATGAAATTCTAAAAACTGACTTTTAAAATGCAGATCTATGAACTCCCTGACAAAGAATTTCAAATAACCATACAGATGCTCAGTGAGCTAAAAAGAACACAGATAACTAAATGGAATCAGGAAAACAATGCATGAATAAAATGAGAATATCCACAAAGAGACAGAAATTATAAAAAGCAATATAACAGAAATCCTGAAGCTGAAAAACATAGTAACTGAAAAGAAAAGTGGTTTCAAGGAGTTCAACAGCAGGTGTGATCAGGCAGAAGAAAGAATCAACAAAAAGGTAGGTCATTTGAAATATCAAGTCAGACTAACAAGAAAAAAATAATGAAGAGAACTAAGGGATTTATGGAACACTATCAAACAAACCAATATAATGTGTGATGGGAATCCCAGAAGAAGAAAACAAAGGAAGGGGCGGTGAGCTTATTTGAATAAATAATCAAATTCCCCAAATCTGGAGAAATGAATGGACAAACAGATCAAGAATTGAGATAAATCCACAGAGAATCACAGGGACTCACTAGGATCAACTGTCTAAAGTCAAAGATAGAAACTCCTGAAAACAGCAACAGAAATGCAATTTGTGACACATTAAGAAGTTTCCATAAGATTCTTGACAGATTTCTCAGCAGAAATGTCTAAGTCCAGGAGGGAGTGAAATGACATTGTAAGGAAAAAGGGTACAGATTAGTGTCTCCTCACACACGGCACCAAATGTAAGAAAAGGGGCGCAGAAGAGAGAGGAGACAGGGTTCGAACTCACAGCCAGACTCAATGTATTCAAAGAAAATAAATCCGCAGAGGTCAACCAACTGCCAGCATGCACACAAATCAAACGTGGCACAGGCCCAGACCCCAAGGCCTGGGCTTTTTTACTGTTCTTCCCTCACCCCCCACATTCCTACCCCAGTTTGGAAGCCAGTGGGCCAAGCTTGGAAATCCTGTGTGGAGAAGCTCACCTCTACCTACTGCCCAACACCACCCCTTGCTCATCTAAGATATAAAAAAGCCCAGCCTCTGGGGTCTGGGCCCTGGGTCTGTGTGCATGCTGGCAGCTGGTCAACCTCTGCGAGTTTATTTTGTGGCTGTGAATTTGTACCGTCTCCTCTCTGCTTCTGTCCTCTGAGGCGGCACCAATCTGCACCCCTTTTCCTCACAGACATGAGTGTATTCAAAGTGCTGAAAGGAAAGAGAAAACAAAAACTGCTAACCACGAATACTGTTCCTGGCAAGAACTGGCAAAAATGGAAAAACGAAAGCTTTTCCAGATCAACAAAAACACAACACGTCACTGCCACTGCATGACTCTGGAAGTAAAGCTAACTAGAGTCCCTCAAGCTAAAAGGAACGGCAGCTGGCAACACAAAGCCACATGACAATGTATGGTTCTCCAGAAAAAGTACATACTAGGCACAGATTTTAAAATTATTTTGTACCAAAGTAAGTATTTAAAAGAGTTATTTACTTGAAAAGCAGAGTTACAGAGGTTGGCAGTGGGGTGGTGGTGGTGTGGAGAGAGAAAAAGAGATCTTCCATCCACTGGTTCACTTCTGAAATGTCTACAACAGCAAGGGCGGGCTAGGCTGGACCAGGAGCTTCACCTGGGTCTCCCACGCGCTGCTTTCCCAGGAACAGCAGCAGCAAACTGGATGGAAAGTGGAGTAGCCGGGACTTGAAGTGGCGCCCATACGGGATGCCAGCATAGAAGCAGTAGCGGCTTAAGCCACTATGCCACAGTGTTCACCCCAGTATCAAAATGATTTTAATTCCATTTTCCATAAGCTTTTTAAAGTTCCCTTGTACATGGAAAAATATACTAAGCTATACTACAGTGATTTGGGTGCACAGACTTTAGACTGAAACACTTTAAAAATTCTGTCAGTGGGTATACAACATATAAAAATATAATCGGGGACATTCAAGGGGCTGCAGAGATCATAGAATAGTATTCTCGTATGCAATTGAAGTTATTAGTTTAAAAGGGAATGCTGTAATTTTAACATGGTTTTCTTAACTGCAATGGTAACTGCAAAGAAAATATCTATAAGAATATACACAAAAGGAAATCAAAACATATGACTACCAAAAATCAACGAAACACAAAGGAAAGCAGTGAGAAAAGAAAAACAAAAATGCAACAAGGGGCCAGCACTGTGGGTAGCGGGTAAAGCTGCCACCTGCAGTGCCAGCATCCCATGAGCGCCAGTTCAAATCCCACTGTTCCACTTCTGATCCAGCTCTCTGCTATGGCCTGGGAAGGCAGTGGAGGATGGCCCAAGTGCTTGGGCCCCTGCTCCAGCGTGGGAGACCTGGAAGAAGCTCCTGTCTTCAGATCAGTGCAGCTCCGGCCATTGCGGCCAATTGGGGAGTGAACCAGTGGATGGAAGACCTCTCTCTCTCTCTCTGCCTCTCAGTCTCTCTCTGTAAAACTCTGCCTTTCAAATAAATAAATAAATCTCTAAAAAACAAAAATGCAGTAAGACATACACAGACAATGAACAAAACAGCAATAAGCAATCCTTACTTAGCAGTAACTTTAAATGTAAATAGACGCAACTTGCATGTAAAAGACACAGAGGAGTTGGAGTTGAATGGATTAAAAAACAAAACAAACCCAGGATCTGACTATATGTTGCCTACAAGAGACTTTAAGTCTAAGGACATACAGAGGCTGAAAGGAAAATGGTTAAAAAGACATTCTATGCAAATAGCAATCAAAAGAGGGGGAGTGGCTATACTAATATCTTAATACCACACAAACAGACTCCAAAAACTGTTACAGGAGACAAGGAAGGACATTATATAATGATCAAAGGGACAGTTCATCAAGGAGCTATAAGAATTGTTAAGTATTTGTGTACTAAACCTCAAAGCTCCTAAATATACTCATATGAAACCAATTTGACAGAATTAAAGGGAGAAATAGATAATAACATAATAAAATAGGAAACTTCAATACTCTTCTTTAATAATGGATAGAGTTACCAGACAGAAGAACAATAGGGGGGCTGGAGCTGTGGCACAGTGGGTGAAGCTGCCACCTGCAGGGTCAGCATCCCACATAGGTGCTGGTTCAAGTCCTGGTTGTTCCACTTCAGATCCAGCTCCCTGGTAATATGCCTGGAAAAGTAGCGGAGGATGGCCCAAGTACTGGGGCTCCTGCACCCACGTGGGGGACCCAAAAGAACCTCTCGGCTCCTGGCTTCGGCCTGACCCAGGACCAGCCATTGTGGCCATCTGGGAAGTGAACCACTAGATGGAAGATCTGTCTGTCTCTCCCCATCTCTAACTCTGACTTTCAAATCAGTCAATCAATCTTAAGGAAAAAAAAGTTGGTGCTTTGAAAAGATGGAACAATTGACAGATCCTTAGATAAATTAAAAGAAGAAAGAATATTCAAATAACTAAAATCAGAAATGAAAAAGGGAATATTATATCTCATGCCACAGAAATAAAAAGAATTATAATACTATGAATAACAACATGCCAACAAATTGGATAAACTAGAAGAAATGGATCAATTTCTAGAAACACACAACCTTCCAAGAATGAATCATGAATAAAAGAAAATCTGAACAGACTAATAACATGTGAGAAGACTGAATCAGTCATTTAAAAATCTCCCAAAAAGAAAAGGCCAGAACTAGAGGGCTTCATTATAGAACTGGATCAAACTTTTTTTTAAGTTTTTTTTTTTTTTTTTTTTTTTTTGACAGGCAGATTTAGACAATGAGAGAGACAGAGGGAAAGGTCTTCCTTTCCGTTGGTTCACCCCACAAATGGCCACTATGGCTGGCGTGCTGCACTGATCGAAGCCAGGAACCAGGCGTTTCCTCCTGGCCTCCCATGCGGGTGCAGGGCCCGAGCACCTGGCCATCCTCCACTGCACTCCCAGGCCACAGCAGAGAGCTGGCCTGGAAGAGGGGCAACCAGGACAGAATCCAGCGCCCCAACCAGGACTAGAACCCAGTGTGCTGGTGCCGCAGGTGGAGGATTAGCCAAGTGAGCCGCAGTGCCGGCCTGGATCAAACATTTTTTAAAAAGTTTATTTACTTTTTATTTATCTGAAAGGCAGAGTGAGAGCAAGAGCAAGAATTTTCCATTTGCTGGTTCACCCCCCAAATGGCTGCAACAGCAGGAGCTGGGCTGATCTGCAGCCAGGAGCTTCCTCCCATGCAGCTACAGAGGCCCAAGGACTTGGGCCATCCTCTACTGCCTTCCCAGGCCATAGCAGAGAGTGGATTGGAAGTGGAGCAGCCAGGTCTGGAACCAACATCCACATGAGATGCCAACACTGCAGGTGGTGCCTTTACCTGCTATGCCATAGTGCTGGCCCCGAAGCTATACTGATTTGTATCCCAGGTTCACAGGAGTATGGTTCACAACAGCCAAGAGCTACAGCAACCCGAAATGTCCACCAGTGGATAAATAAAGTATGGTCTACACATACAATGGAACATTATTCAGTCTCAGAAAGGAAGAGAATCCTGTTACAGGCTGCAACATGGATGCATCTTGAGCACGTTATGTTACATGAAATAAATAAGCTAGTCATAAAAAGGTAGGCACCGTATGATTCCACTTACAGGAGGTACCCAAAGCCACTGAATTCACAGAAACAGGGTTGTGTGTACGAGGGTGGGTACAGAGGTGATGGGAGGTGGGGAAAGGGGAGTTGTTCAATGAGTAGAGTTCCGGGTTTTCAAGGTCAGAAAGCTCTAGAGCTCTATAACAATAACATGAACATACTCACCACCACTATACTATGTACTAAAATGACTAACCTGGTATATCTTACTACATGTGTTTTTACCACAATTCTTAGTTTTTCAGAGAAGATACAGGGAGGGGATGCCCTCTTTTTCTCTACCCACTGTTTAATATTTTTGTGTGAGAACACGACATTGAAATTACCACAGCTATGCTCTCGTCACCAAGGGAATAGGAGACATCCCCAGGAAGGCAATGCAGGAAGCATCCTGTTGACGTGAGGACTTGCCCCACAATATAAGGATCCCATCTTCCTGCTTAAGCCACTTGTTCTCTCTTATTAAGACCAAAAGCATCTAACAGATGTATTACTTCCTCAAAAGAAACAGGATGCTTGCAGAAGCACCACTAGGGGGCGACTTTCAGAGCACAGGGCTCTCAGCTTTGTTCACGGCAGGATTCCCGCCCCAGGGAGACGTGCCTGGCACTCAAGGTGGATGCTCAGTAAATATTTGGAAAAAGAGTAAAAAGGTGTAGGATCTGCTGTGATTCTGATGTTGTTTAAGCCCTAAGGATCCCCGTGCTGGTGGCCTGTTCCCCAAGGTGGTGGTACTCAGAGGTGGAGGAACCTTATGTGCGGGGCCAGTGGATGGGGCGGGGTCGCTGCCCTCAGACCCCTAGGGAGTGAGGTAGCAGTTGTGAAAGCAAATTGTGCTGTGGCAGCCAGAGCAGTTCTGCCCGCGCTTCCGGCTTCTGCTCTCAGGTATGACCTCTCCCTCTTGAATGCGCTGTCACCACCACACCGTCCACCATACTGTGATGCTGTCAAGCCAGCTCTCAGCAGAGGCTGAACCCATGGTGCTCCCGACCCCCCAAACTGGGAAGCCAAACAGAGCTGTTTTCTTTATAAAGAACTCAGGCTCAGGGATTTGGCGTTGGCAGCAGAAAATGGACAAATGCAGGAACGCTGTTCTCATACATAGCTTACTTCCTACTCACCCCCTCAGGGTCTGTCACCTACACAGGGCAGCCTTCTCTGAAACGCCCACATCCCCGCCTGTCCCCCTGAAATCCGGATTACAGCCTCTACTCACACATCATCATTAGACACTGTATTTTCCCACTGTTGGGTTTCTCACAGCGACACTTAGTAACTTACGGGGTTTCCATTTCTTTAGTGAGCATCTCTCCCACGGGGCTGTAAGCTCTACCAAAGGGGGTCCTGGGTCTTGTGCTCAGGGGCATAGTCAGTTTCAGTCCCCAGCACCATGCTTAACACAGTACAGGCACTTAAGAAAATTGATTTCAAAGATATTCTACCTTAACTCTCCATGAAAACTTGAAAATTCCATTTATTAATAGGTATTTTTGACTATTTAGAATTTTGGAAGTTGTTTTTATCAGGTCAAAGAACAGGATGGTGTTGTTTATAAAGTTCTCAATAATGTGGATGAGACAGGGGCTTCCTCAAATTACATGGCATTCAGGGGAGCTTCAAAAACCCATGTAGAGAAAATAATTCACAAGAGAACGGTCCCAGTTCCTAAGGAAATCTGAGAATAGACTTATAATGTTCTTCTGTTAAAGATGACACTCACCTTCTTGGTTTTGGAAATTCTTGTTTGACATGATTTGCTAAATTAATTTTATATTCAATATACCACTTAATGCTCCTCATAAAACTGCCACAACTGTCTATAAATGGATCTTGCCAAACTGACAGCAGTCTTTTTTATTTATTATTATAGTCTCTGTTCCATTACATTTATTTGTTTATAACACAAAATCAATTAGTTTAGAAAGAACTGCATTTGCCATCAGATTGGCACAACACTCACACTGTAGAATCTTAAATATTTTGTAAAGAAAAAGCAAGGAGGTTATTAGACAAGAAGAGTAAAGTAGACCCTTGGAAACCAGTTTCTACTACTTAAGGAAATGTACAAGTTTTAAGAATAAATGGTTGAGAGAACAGCACAGGATGGATTTGGTGTCCAATATGACAGTCATCGGCCATATACATGCCTATTTACACTGGAAGTAACTAAAGCAAAATCCTCATTTCCTTCACTGCAACAGTCACATTTTAATTACTCAGAAGCAACATGGTAGTGGCTATGTCATTGAACAGTGCAGACGGAACACTTCCATCATTGCAGAAAGTCTACTGGGCAGCACGAATCCGAACATTTTACCAATAATTACTACCAGTGAGTGACGGAAGGTTAGGAGCAGCAACAGAAACACACCGTGGAGCAATAGCCATAGCGTGAATGCCAAAGACCTATTTCCCACTGCACTCTTCTTGGGAGCAAACTTAAGAGGCAGAGAGAGGGAAGGAGAGAGTGAGTGGGAGGGAGGAGAAGAGAGAGGGAGAGAGAGAGAGAGAGAAGGGAGGGAGGGAGACACAGAGAGACAGAGATTGATTTATACCATTCACTGGTTTATTCCTCAAATGCCCACAATAGCCAGTGCTAGGCCAGGGCTAAAGTCAGGATCCCAGAACACCACCCAGGTCTCCCATATGGGTGGCAGGGGCTCAAACACTCGCACCATCATCCACCTCTTCCCAGGACTTGCTGGCAGGAAGCTGGATCAGATATGAGATACGGGTGTCCCAAGCAGCAGCTTAACTCTTTGTGCCACAATGCCCACCCCAGATTTAAAGCTTTAAAAACACACACTGGGCTAAACGAAGGAGCATCAACTCAAGTTCTCTGCTGAGTCGTCGGCACTGCATGCAGACTTACAGTTTGGTCTCATCAGCCTCTTTCTGCATGATTTCAAGAATCATGCGGCATGCTTCAGAGGTCCCCTCTGGGGTAGCATGGATGGTGACAGGTTTCTCTGCAGCCCCAGAGTTCTCCTTCCTATGGATGTCCACCCTGTAGGAAAAGAATCAAGAGCCCTAAGTCTAACGTCATCTGGGCTAGGACCCTAGTCCCAAGAAAGTGTCACACCAGCCAACACACAGCAAAGACACAGACAAGGAAGCATCGTGAGCGTGTGTGCAACCAATGCCATTCTCCAAGGAGGAGGCAAGCAGTGCAGGGGGTCTTGTGCCAAACTCTAGTCCTTGAAGTCTCATTGAGAAGGGAATGGCTCTAACCGTGCCACAGAGGCACCAAACCAACTTGGCAATGAAGTCGATTTGGTAAATGAAGCATTTTGTGTAGCTTTCCAAATGACCACAGCAGTGAAGGCTAAAGTGAGAACGGTGACACTGCACACTGGCACAACGCCGGGCTCTGAGCTCACTGCAGCTTTTAAAAGCCATATGTTAATCCAAATCCAAACACCCAAATCAAGCAAGCTTTATATATTTGAGTGTGGAGAGAAAACAGAGGCATGCCCTCTCTCTCTCTAAGTTTTTGGTCTCCTTTCCATTGGCAGCCTGCCTTCTTCCAGGCTCTAAGGACTAATGGCTCAAACGCTTGATGACTTTATCAGACTTCTCTGGGTAGCTGTGGCCCCAGTTGTTTTTGTTAACTCTCAAAATCACATAATTGATGACATCCCTTCCTACTTTGGCTGTCAGAAAGCCCAGTGCCAAATCTTCGTCTTGTTTCTAAAAAATGGGCACACACTTCGAGAGCTAACCTCACTGGTATTTAAACTTGTTGAAAAATGCGTTTAAGCGACCTGAAGCAATTTTTGGAACAAAAAGACTTACAAATAAAAATCAATTGCACAGTGAAGCAATCTTAGAGGGAAAGAAAGAGCTGATTTTTAAAATAGAAGGAACACCAGACAGTAACTTCTTCCTTTCCCTTCTCTTTCATCACTTTACTCCTATGATTAAATACACCAGGACTCAGTCTTTTTAGTGTCTATTATTTGGAAGGATAACTCAGAAACTTTGAAGAGAACAGCATTTTCTTGTTGAGATTACAAGACACTCATTGAATGATTTGAATAAAAATATAATGGTTCATGTAAATTACCAATACTTGTCAGTCATTTGGCACTTTGCCATTTAAGTGTTCTCGTGTTAAGTATTTCACCAATCTGCCTGGTTGTACTAATTTACTGTGAACCCTGGCGAAACACAGCAATCTCCTTTTTACAGAAGAAGCAATCCATGTCTCAGAGAGGCTGATTTCCCCCCCAGATCATTCAGCCATTACGTGGTAAAACTTGAATATAAGTCATTGTTTTCAAGTCCTGAGCTTTCTTCATTACATTGTGTTGTGGTGTTACGAACACCCCAAAATCAACAACTCTCCAAGTCATTTTATCCACTCACTCCTACTTCCAGTTCTGTCTCCTGAACCAAGACGAAGTAAACACGAGACCAGTGTACTTTACTTCTTGCTCATGCCGCAGTGACTCATTAGCTACTTTAATGCAGCTTTTTGTGAGACTACCTAGGTGGTCTCAGACAATGGCTACCCCCTGGAACCCTGACTCAGGAGAGGGGGAGAAGAGAGAGAATGAGTGGGTTCTCACATCCCACAGGACCCTGTACCTCTGCTGTTTTCCCGAAGCAGACGCGTTCGTGAGCATTGGTTAGTGTATGGGAGCAGTCCTTGGCTGTGAGGTCATCAGAGCCAAACTTTTAGCCTTTCAGCCTTTTAGCCGTTAGCACGAAAGCTCACCAAAGCCCTGCGCTTGTGTTAGTCTGTTAGTAGTCCTGTCCCATCCAGCACAGCCCCCACTGCTGATGTGAGCAAGTGACCTGAGGGTGGCTGAGACCCACCAGCGCTCAGGGGACCCCTCAGAAGGAAGCAAAGGAAGCCCCGGAGGCACGTACCGGGACTGGGTCTGCTTAGTGATGTTCTTTATGGTCAAGCCCTCCTTTCCGATGATGGCACCAACAAACTGGGTGGGGACCAGGATCCGCAGCGGGAAATCAATCTGTCTGGCCTGAGAAGAGCCCCCAGGGGCGTGGCCTTGCTCCCGGGAAGAGTGGTCCCCACGCTGGGCTCGCTGAGGGGGCGAAGGGGAGCTCACCTCTTCATCCGGGATGTAGGAAATCTTGAAGGAGTAGTTCTCAAACTGATGCCCGCTTAGCTTCTCAATGGCTCTGAAACGCAGCAGAGAGCAGCATTAAGAAAGACCTTCCGAGGACTGACTCATCCCCTCTCCTGTACCAGGTGCTTGTGAGGTGCGGATGCAGCAGTGAGCAAGACAGACGCCACCTGGGCTCCCCGAGAGCACCAGGCCGACAGGCAGGCAAGCAGCCCCAGTGCTGCGCCAGATCGGCCAGACCTGACCCGCCTGCACGCTCTGCTCTTTCATCCTCCAAGGCTGTCTTCTCTTTGTAAAATGCTGGTATCCAGCTGAGACCTCCCTCTCTCATTTTGAGTATAATACTTATTACTGAACATTCAGAAATAGGTAAGCGCAAACACAAAACTCTGAATCCATCCTGTATCTTTCCAGTCACGCTTACATATAAATATTATTTATAAAAATAGATCAGTATTGTATAAACTATTTTCTAACCATCAGAAGACACTTAATATTGTAAACATTTTTCCATGTCATTAAATCTCTTTCCTTTTTTAATTATTAATTTATCTGAAAGGCAGACAGACACAGAGAATGCAAAAGGGACAGAGAGAAAGATCTTCTATCAGCTGGTTCTTTCACCAAGCGCCCACCACAGTTGGGGCTGGAGCCAGGAGTCTGTAGTGTGGGTGGCAGGAACTCATCTACTTGAGGTGTCATTTGCTGTCACCCAGAGTGCACTTTTAGCAAGAAGCTGGAATTGGAAGCAGAGCTGGGACTTGAGCACGGGCTCTCTTAGATGGGATACTGGAGTCCCAAGCATTTGCACCAAATGCCTGCCCTCATTAAATATCTTTCGATATAATTTTAGTTTAGATTCTATTGACTGGTCATAGCTTTTGCAGCTAATCCTCAATTGTTAGACATCTATGCTGCATTCATCTTCTACACAGTAGTGTATCTTTGCAACTATAACTTTGCACACAGCACAAATGCCTCATGGAACGCTAGGTCAGAAAGTATGAGGAATTCTGGGGCCAGCGCTGTGGCACAGTGGGTAAAGCTGCCTCCTGCACTGCTGGCATCCCATTATGGGCACCGGTTTGAGTCTCAACTGTTTCGCTTCTGATCCAGCTCTCTGCTATGGCCTGGGAAAGCAGTGGAAGATGGGCCAACTCCTTGGGCCCCTGCACCCACGTTGGAGAACCAGAAAAAGCTCCTGGCTTCGGACTGACCCAGCTCTGGCCATTGTGGCCATTTGGGGAGTGAACCAGCAAATGGAAGACCTTTCTCTCTCTCTGCCTCTGCCTCTCAAATAAATAAATAAATCTTTAAAAAATTTTTAAGAAAGTATGAGGAATTTTAACATTATTTTTCAGTTCTGCTCAACATGTACTATCCCACAGCAGTTTAGGAAAGCATTTGTGTCTCTGACTACTCAATAGCATAGAATAATTTAGCCCAACCCTACTGGGTTCATCTTCCGGGTTTATGAATTTATTACAAAACAGCACCTTTTGAAGCCAATACAGGCAAGAGTAATATTGCCCACAGGTGTCCACCTAAGTGAGCGGCAGATTAATATAGACTGTCAAGGAGAATTCTTGGTATACCCCCTGCTTATAGTAAGCAAAGATTCACAGTAAATGAATTATTACCTTTTTCAGTGTAAATTAACTTAAAAAAATAAAAAACTACCAGTTTGAGAACAGGTTAAGTATGTCTTCATGTCTGTTGAAAGCTTGCAAAAGAAATAAGACTATAATCCTGGGACATACACCCAAGGTTATATCACACCCATAAAGCATGGCCATATGCAACCATAATTCTAGTTGTGATGACCCATCAGGTATCCACATTCTTCAAGACAGAGTGCCTATGCCATCAACAAACATCCTGATGTGAACACCAGAGGGTTCCCAGGGAACGTTAAAGACGGAATAGACCAGCCGCCACTGACCTGCATCTTCAGGAAAGGTTGATAAACCCAGGACTAAAAGGAATTCAAAGAGAAAACCACATAAGCTTAAAAAGAAACAATCCCAAATCGACTTACGTCTTTGCTTCTTCTCTTGTTGCATACGTGACGTTGACAACAGCAGTTTCTGTGTCTGTGTTGACTAGGGAAGAAGCAAAAAATGATGTTGTCATAGCAAAAAAAAAAAAAAAAATCAACCTCTGTCTTAAAGTAAACAGATTAATTACAGAGAAAAATGCACAAAAACCCTCATCACTCTAACCATACAGTTATTTGCATCTCTATGTATTTACATGCATTCATAATTTATAACCAATTGTATATACAGCTCAGAGCTATATTGCATGAGTATACAATATATACATTTTCTGTTTTTCACTTTTAATGTCTACTTACAATTACCGTGAGTAAATGGACCATGATTTGCCTAACCATTTCTCACTTGTTGGCAAATGTGTTGTTCCCAGTATCTGCTATTCTAAATAGGGCTGCTAAAAATCACCTTTGTTGCAAACATCATTTGATTTTGTGTTCGTATGAATTACTTCTTTAGGCTAAAATCACAGAAGAAAAATAACTGGGCAAAAGAACATGCTTTTAAATGCATGTTTTCATGTTGCTCTCCAGAAGTATTTATTATACTATTTTCAAGGGCTGAACCTTATTTTTAAATATTTATTTTATTTCCTTGAAAAAGTTACAGAGAGAGGTAGAGAGGTCTTTCATCTTTTGGTTCACTCCTCAAATGGACGCAACGGCTGGAGCTCAGCCAATTCGAAGCCAGGAGCCAGGAGCTTCCTCCAGGTCTCCCACATGGGTGCAGGGGCCAAGGACTTGGGCCATCCTCCACTGCTGTCTCAGGAGCACCAGCAGGGAGCTGGATCAGAAGTGGAGCAGCCAGGACTAGTACCAGCACCCATATGGAATGCTGGCACTTTAGGCCCGGGCTTTTAGCCTGCTGTGCCACAGGGCAGGCCCCAAGGGGTGAACTTTTAATTGTCATGATTTTCATTCCATTTTAATAATTAGATATATAATATAAACTGGATATATATATACATACATAAAAGAAAATGCTTTCATTCATACATTTAATATTTTTAAATTAATTTATTTGAGAGGCAGAAAGACAGAGACAGAGAGTTCTCATCTACTTATTCATTCTCCCAAGTTCCCAGAGTAGCCAGGTGTAGGCAGGGGCCAAACCCAGGCACTGGGAACTCAGCCTAAATCTCCTGGATGGGTTGCAGGAACTCCAGGTTTTTGTTGTTATTGTTGTTGTTGTTATTGTTTATTTTTCAAGACGTATTTATTTATTTGAAAGGCAGAGGTGCAGAGAGAAGAGGCAGAGAAAGAGCATCTGCTGGTTCACTTCCCAAATGGTCCCAACAGCCGGGGCTGGGCCAGGCTGAATCCAGGAGCCTGGGACTCTATCCAGGTCTTCCTTGTGGGTAGCAGGGACCCAAATACTTGGGCCATCTTCTGCTGCTTTCTCAGGTGCACTAGCAGGGAGCTAGATCAGAAGTGGGATAGCTGGGACTCAAACCAGCACCCATAGGGGATGCTGCTCTCACAGGCGGTAGTTTGATCCACTGTGCCACAGTGATGGTCCCAGGAACTCCACTGTTTGAGACATCATCACTGCCTCCCAAGATCCACATTAGCAGGAAGCTGGAGTCAGGAGCTGGACCAAGTGTTGAACCCAGGTATGTCAATGTGAGACAAGGGCATCTTAACTGGTTGGCTAAATGCCCACCCCTTAAAAATGTCCCGACAAATAAAAATCATATCTATGATGTACAACATGTTTTAACATACGTATGTACTGTGAAATGGTTAAATAAAGCTATTTAACATCCACATTACCCTACATTCTTATTTTTTGTGGCAAGAACACTTAAAACTAGTCTCTGAAAGCAGCGGAGGATGGCTCAAGTCCTTGGGCCCCTGCACCCATGTGGGAGACCTGGAAGAAGCTCCTGGCTCCTGGTTTCAGATCTGCTCAGCTCTGGCCATTGCGGCCATTTGGAAAGTGACCCAGCGGATGGAAGCGCGCTTTCTCTCTCTCCATGCCTCTATCTCTCTGTAACTCTGCCTTTCAAATAAATAAATGAATCTTAAAAACAAACAAAAGACCACCCTTTGAGCAATGCTCAGTGCTGCTATGAATGAGTCACCATGAAGTCCAGTGGAGCTTCTGGATTCATTTTTTCCAGGCTAACTGATACTTTGTATACTTCAACCAATAACTCATCAACCTCCCAACTCTCAGCCGCTGGTAACCAGCATCTGACAAAAATGGTTTCATTTTAATTTTGTCCATTGATAAGGTTAAACCCTTGCTATATTTTGTTCCCTTTGGTGAACTCCTTGACTGTGTACCACATCATATGGCTGAAGAAGAGAACACATGAACACCAACACTAGCTCACAAGGGATTATTCGTGTGAATTGGTTTATCTTGGTTTATAACTGCTTGCATCTTCTCCCACTGTTAGAAATCAAAAATAGATTCAAAGGTCAGCACTGTGGTGTAGCAGATAAAGCTGCCGCCTGCAGTGCCGGCATCCAATATGGGTGCCGGTTCGAGTCCTGGCTGCTCCACTTCCAGTTCAGCTCTCTGCTGTGGCACAAGAAGGCAGTGGAGGATGGCTCAAGTCCTTGGGCCCTGTACCCATGTGGGAGACAGCAAGAAGCTCCTGGCTTCGGACTGGCGCAGCTCTGGCTGTTGTGGCCAATTGGGGAGTGAACCAGCAGATGGAAGATCTTTCTCTCTCTGCCTCTCTGTAACTCTTTCAGGTAAAATTAATAAATCTTTGAAAAAAAAAAAAAAGATAGAAAAAGCCAGATAAACCTTTCTTAATCCAAACCAGCAAATTTACACCAAGAATATCTGGTTTTCAAAACAGACATGACTATATCAAACCCTCCCTTTAAAACAGTTAAGGAGAATTCAAGAAAATCATGATAAAGCTGCTTTTAAAGGGATAGAAAAAACCTTCAACACAGCAATTTTTACCCTTGGATCCGCGTTGAGCTTCAGGAATTCTATACCATCTCCCCTCCAAATGAAGCAAACTTGTGCAACTGTGAATTTTTCTGGTTTATCACTTCCATAAATTCTCAAAGGGAAAATGTGACACCTCCATTTTGGGAGTCCAACCTTTTGGGACCCCATACAGGTTGAAGATTTTTAGGCTAAAAAGATTGTTTAGCCAGTAGCTTCAAAGTACTCTCGGCCTCTGTCTGTGAGCATGGGAAGAAGTGTGCTAGTCCTCGAGAGGAACTGCTGCTGGCATTGTGGTACAGTGGGTTAAGCTACTGCTGCAAAACCAGCATCCCATGTGAGCACCTGCTTGAGTTCCAGTTGCTCCTTGTTAACACACCTGGGAAGGCGACAGAAGACCACCTGTGTGCCTGGGTACTTGCCACCACATGGGAGACCTGGATGGAGCTCCAGGTTCCTGGGTTTGACCTGGCCCAGGCCTGGCCATTGAGGCCATTTGGGAATTGAACCAGTGGATGGAAGCTCTCTTTCTGTCTCCCTTCTTCTCTTTGTGCTGCTGCCTTGCAAATAAATAAGTAGATAAATCTTAAAAAATGAAAGAGGAGGAACGGCCGCTGACATTGGCACGTTGCAGACATGGAGCCAGGCCTTGGCCTTTGCCCGGAGTGCTCATGTTGTTCTCTCGCCCAATGCAAAACAGGATGTGGGGCTCCTAACTGTCCCTATTCAGTGTGGACAGGGCTTGGACCTCATGACTAAAGCTATCCACTAGGATTCTGTTCTCATATTTTTAATCTGTTTTCAAAGATACCTGTCTTCAGGAAACCAGAAAGTTCTTTAAATCACTAATAAGCTGAGTTCCATTCAAATAATTTATTTCATTGGTCACAACAGCTCTAAATAAAGTTCCCTAAAACTACCGAAAATGTTTTCCTGTTGAATCTGGAATGGCCCACACATGTAACAGGACACAACAATAGCCCAACAGCTCTGTCCTATAGCAGTGAGGCAGCTGCAAACTAGGTGGTCTCCTGGCCCAGTGTACGGCTAAACTGCCCCAGGCACCTGGAACGCCTCCACTTTGAGTAGCATTGTCCTGGATTTATAACACGCTCTGAGCTGGTTGCTTGTACAGATCTGTGTCTGGAAGGCCATCCTGTCTACTACAGTCCATCATTAGAATGTCTTCTGTCCCATGCTGAGAGAAAAAGGAACTTAGAAGCTGAGTCCTTGGAAACCATGTCTTCTTTTGAGCTCTTTTTTGTCACCTTTGGGCATGAGCATGTAGCAGCATGAAACTGAATAGTCCTATTTATAATATTCATGGAGTGGGGCCAGCATCGTGATGTAGTGGGTTAAGCATCCCATATTGGCACTGGTTTGAGTCCCAGCTGTTCTACTTCTGATCCAGTTCCCTGCTAACGTGCCTGGGAAAGCAGCAGAAGATGGCCCAAGTGCTTGGGAACCAGCACCCATGCTGGAGACCTGGATGAAGCTCCTGGCTTCGGCCCGGACCAGCTCTGGCCATTGCAGTCATTTGGGGAAGGAACCAGCAGATGGAAGGTCTCAAGGTCTGTATGTCTCTCTCTCTCTCTTTCTCTCTGTGTAACTCTTTCAAGTAAAATAAATCAATTTTTAAAAAATATATTCATGTTTGACTGATTTAGTTCTGTAATTGATGCACAGTTATTCTTAAGTGTTGAAAATTAACTGAAATGTGATCCCTGTTGAACATGGGAGTGGGAATGGGAGAGGGAAGAGATGTATAATTTGGGACATGCTCAGGCTGACTTGCCCCAAGTGGTGGAGTTGGAAGCATACCAGGGGATTCCAATTCAATCCCATCGAGGTGGCATGTACCAATGCCATCTCACTGTTCCAGGTGATCAATTTCAGTTCACAGTTGGTCATGGTGGAGGGACTGGGAGTCAAAGGGAGCACATAGACAAGTCTAGTACCTGCTAACGCTAACCGATGGAGTAAATAAAGGAGAGAGTGATCCAACATGGGAAGTGAGATACTCAGCAGACTCACAGAATGGCAGATGTCCTAAATAGCACTCTGGCCTCAGAATCAGCCCTAAAGGCATTCGGATCTGGCTGAAAAGCCCATGAGAGTATTTCAGGCATGGAAAGCCAAGACACTCTGGCAAAAGATCTCTGTGAGTGAGATCCCAGTGGAAAGAACAGGTCATCAAAGAAGGAGGTACCTTTCTCTGAAGGGAGGAGAGAACCTCCACTTTGACTATGACCTTGTCTAAACAAGATAAGAGTCGGAGAACTCAGAGGGCTTCCATAGCCTTGGAAACTCATGACTGGAGCATAGGGAGATTACTGATGCCATAGACAGGCGTGTCAATTGGTAAAGTCAACAACAGGAGTCACTGTGCACTTACTCCTCATGTAGGATCTCTGTCCTTAATGTGCTGTGCATTGAGATTTAATGCTATAACGAGTACTCAAACAATATATTTCACTTTGTGTTTCTATGGGGGTGCAAACTGTTGAAATCCTTACTTAATGCATACTAAACTGATCCTCTGTAAAAAAAAAAAAAAAAAAAAGAAATTATCAATTCCCAACTTGACTCTCACTGGGATTAAACATGACAATAGGTCTGATCTGATTTCATCATCATTTAAAAAAAATCATCTATTATTTTTCACTTTATGTTTCTGTGTGGGAGCAAACTGTTGAAATCCATACTTAATGTATACTAAGCTGATCTTCTGTATATTAAGATAATTGAAAATGAATCTTGATGTGAATGGAAGGGGAGAGGGAGTGGGAAAGGGGAGGGTTGTGGGTGGGAGGAACGGTATGGGGGGGAAGCCATTGTAATCCATAAGTCGTACTTTGGAAATTTATATTCATTAAATAAAAGTTTAAAAAAATATATATTCATGGAGTAGAGAACATCTGAATATTTACCATTTTGAAACTATTATATTAATCATCCTGGCAAAGAGAAGAGATTACATATGAGACAATGGGTTCTCTATCATTTTGCTAACAGTCCCTTAAGATTATGGATGACTCCACAGTCTTCCAGTGCTTCAGACAGGTGCTCTTTGGGTGCCACACTGTTTAGAGAGAGGATGGGCAGGAATGAAGCTCCCCACTTTACACACGTGAAAGCTGAGTCAGTGAGGTCAGGTGACTTCTCCAAGGACTCACAGTAGACTTTACACTGCACTTTCTCGGCCAAGGCGAAGAACAAGCTTTATCACACAAAATGCCTGTCCTCCCATGCTTTGGAAGACACAAACGAGTAGTTGGAAGAAAAGGACATTTGCAGCAGTGTTTCTAAGACACTGGTTCTCAAGCTTGAGGGTACACTGGCATGTGGTGCTTGTTTAAAATACATAGCCATGAACTCTTCCCCTGAACAGCATTTCTCAGTGGGTCTCAGGTGTGGCCTGAGGAACCTGAATTTTCATGAGAACTCCAAGCGATTCTTGGTGCAGGAATCCTACTCATTGCTCAACCTTTAAGAGACATGAGATTTGTTCTTCTTTCTTTCTAAGATTTATTTTTTATTTGAAAGGCAGAGTTACAGAGGAGAGGGAGAAGGAGAGAGAAAGAGAGAGATGGAGAGAGACGCAGAGTGAGCGAGTAATTTTCCATCTGCTGGGTCATTCCCCCAAACAGGCCAAAGCCAGGAGCCCAGAGCTTCTTCTGGGTCTCCCACGCAGGTGCAGGGGCCCAAGGATTTAGGCCATCTTCCATTGCTTTCCCAGGAGCATTAGCAGGGAGCTGCATCAAAAGTAGAGCAGTGGGGACTCAAACCAGTGACCATATGGGATGCCCACACTGCAGGTGCTGGCTTAACCTGCTAAGCCACAGCATGGGATCCTGGGATCTCTTTTTCTTTTTTTAAAGATTTATTTATTTATCTGAAAGGCAGAGGCAGAGAGAGAGAGAAAGATCTTCCATCTGCCGCTTCACTCCCCAGATGTCTGCGATGGCTGGAACTGTGCCGATCCGAAACCAGGATCCAGGAGCTTCCTCCAGGTCTCCCATGCAGGTGCAAGGGCCCAAGGACTTGGGCCATCTTCTACTGCTTTCCCAGGCCATAGCAGAGGGCTGGATCAGAAGTGGAGCAGCTGGGACGTGTACTGGTGCCCACATGGGATGCCGGCACTGCAGGCAGCTGCTTTACCCACTACACCACAGCACTGACCCCAGGAATCTATTTTTCTTTCTTTTTTTTTTTTTTTTTTTTTTTTTTTGACAGGCAGAGTGGACAGTGAGAGAGAGAGACAGAGAGAAAGGTCTTCCTTTGCCGTTGGTTCACCCTCCAATGGCCACTGCGGCTGGCGCACCGCGCTGATCCGATGGCAGGAGCCAGGAGCCAGGTGCTTTTCCTGGTCTCCCATGGGGTGCAGGGCCCAAGCACCTGGGCCATCCTCCACTGCACTCCCAGGCCACAGCAGAGGGCTGGACTGGAAGAGGGGCAACCGGGACAGAATCCGGCGCCCCGACCGGGACTAGAACCTGGTGTGCCGGCGCCGCTAGGCGGAGGATTAGCCTAGTGAGTCGCGGCGCCGGCCTGAAATCTATTTTTCTTAGCCAGAAAAAGGAAAGTGGCAACAGTGTAAATCTAATTACCACTCCACCCCTCCCCCACCCCAGCCTGACAATGTTTGCCCAGTGTCACACTGCAAGGTATAGAAATAGGAAAAATAGTCTGAAAATCATATTCCTGGAAAAAATACACTCTACA
Organism: Oryctolagus cuniculus; assembly: GCF_964237555.1. NCBI lineage: Eukaryota > Metazoa > Chordata > Mammalia > Lagomorpha > Leporidae > Oryctolagus > Oryctolagus cuniculus. The sequence continues at coordinate 95,351,179 of NC_091435.1, forward strand.
GATAAACAGAAAGATACAAACATCTCTCTCACACACAAATACATACATGTAGTCCGGAAACTTATTTCAAAGGTATGAATTCATTATTTCTCCCTGGAGTTGACCTAATCTATAGAAATAATATCGCTAATATCCCTTTCATAACTCACTAGGCTAATTTGCCCATTTTTACCTTGTTCCACATTCTCCACTGTCCCATACTGAGCCAAAAGTCCATCCAACACCTGAAAAAAAAAAGCTTCAATGTTAAAAAGGGAAACAAAGGACATATGAAATATGGTACAGTGATACTCCCTAGCAAATGAATGAAAGGAAAACAGGACAGTTACAGGAACAATTAATTAAACTGATTTTTTGGTTCTTCCATAAAAACAGTTAGAACTGAATGAATACATGGGGCTTCATTTGCTAACAGGCTCCCGAGTGATCTGTTCACTAAGGTGACACTGCAGAGTTCCAGAGTCTTGGTAACTGTTAACAATCGTATTCAACGTGATGGCCTGACTGTTCTTGAAATGAGAAGCTGAATAAATATGAGGTTCACTTCCGTTTCTTGGAAAATCTAACAATTCTTCATTCATTTTCTTGCCAGGGATCGCCTTATTTTACAATGTATTGGGATGTGTATGTTTGAAATTCTCCATAATAAAAAGGTTTTCAAAAAGCAATGAAGATGTTACATAAAACATCCTGCTTCCTTTAAGGGGATTTTGATTTCCTTTGCTTGGGGAATAAAACATAGGGAAGTCTTGTTTTTAAGTAATACCTTAAGACCACTCCCCCATATCCTATCTTACTTTAAGGCAGCAATCTTACAAGTTTTACAACTGTGAAAACATATCTTAACTGTTGCTCATAGCAACTAACTCAAAACAAACAAAAAACCTACCCAGGGTGTGGGGTTTAGCCTAATGGTTAAGACACCAGTGAAGGCACCTACGACCACATCGGAGTACATAGGTTGAACTCCCAGGTCTGGCTCTTCAACTTCAACTTCCTGCTCCTTAGACCCTGGAGGTGGTAGATGCTGACTCAAGTAGTTGGGTCCCTGTCACCCATATGAGAGATCTTGATTGAAGTCATAGCTCCCAGCTGCAGCTCCAGCCCAGGCCTGACTGTTTATGGGCAATTTAGGGAGTGAACCAGCAGGTAGGAGCTCTCTCTTTTTGCCTATATGCCTGTCAAATAAATTAAAATTTAAAAAGAAAACAAACTTGCTCAAACCAACAGAGAACTTTCCATTTTTGTTGGTTTTATATATTGAAAGGCAGAGTTAACAGAGAGAGGGAGGGAGAGGCAGAGAGATTTTCCATCTGCTGGTTCATTCCCCAAATGGCAGCAATGGTCAGGGCTGGGCCAGGCAGAAGCCAGGAGCTAAAAGCTCCATCCACATCTCCCACATGGGTGCAAGGGCCCAATCACTTAGGTCCTCCTCTATTGCCTTCCCAGGCACACTAGCCAGGAGCTGGATCAGAGTGGAACAGCCTGGACTTGAACTGGCATCCATTTGGGATGCTGGCGTTGTAGGCAGCAGCATAACCTGCCTGTGCCACAATGCTGATCCCCTACTTTTTTTTTTTTTCCAAATCATAAACATGTGTATAACTCATGATATAATATCCACCAAGCCAGGCACACATTTCATCTCACAGCTTGCCTGCTGGTGCTTGGGAGAACAGCACATGAGAGACAACAACGCACAAACCCCGCAAACAGCAGGAAGAGGAAGAAACAGGGCCCAGAGGCTTTGTGGAAAAGTCTGAGGACCTTCAGTTCCTCACTGTGAGAGGGAGCTACAGAGCGGGGAAGTCTGGGGGCCCCAGGAAAGCAGCGTTGGCTTACCTCCCACTGCAGGTGAGGAGGGATGTTTCGAATCTGAATTTTCCTGCTCCTGCAAAGATAAAACCACAGCCTGTAACTCTTTTTCCAGGACACAAACTTCAGCAAATAATAAAAACATGTCTAGGACCATAATTTGAGTTCTCTTTCTCACTGTGTGCACCAAGACATGGCAAAAAGATTCCTACTGTGAATCACATTTTAAGGTTTTCAATTACTTTGAAAAACAGTAAGAATATTCTACACACTCTCTTCTTGCTCTTTTCCACCTGTTACTAATATCTTGGAGATCTTTCTACATTCCTCACTCCACTTCATGCTTCATGGATGTCCTGAAGAATGCTAACCCATCCCCCACTGGTGGACACTGGAGCCTTTTCCTGCCTTTTTATTCAGAGGCTTTCAACAAGACATCCTGTTGCTCTGACAGCTTTGAATGATTGATTTTTGCTTTTACTTAAGCATTAAAAGTAGAAAAAATAGCAATATGGGGGACACAAGTTTTTCTCTTTTAAGAACATGCTAGATCCTGGAAAGAAAATACAAACTAGCATTTAGAGATGTCATTTTAGTAGAAAGACTTGGTGCTGAAATAAACACCCACGTGGGAGGTTGCCAGTGCAGTGTACCCCATTCCTTTTCTTTCCTATGAGGGTCCGAGGTACCATCTGGGGCTGCACAGCCACGTGTCTCTGCAAGGCTTTATCTGGAACTTGGGTAACTGCAGGGACTCGTCACAGTTGAAGCAGAGAAAGGAAGAGTTACAAACAAAGGTACAAGGACGGGAGGAACAGAGAAACATTCCTTCTATTGACTGGAAGGGGGAACGCCCCTCTGTTCTCTGTCCCATACACTCATTCTTTTTTTTTTTTTTTTTTTTTTTTTTTTAATGAAAATGTATTCATGCCTTACTAGGATTGCTTTAATGACAATACAGGCTACTAAACTGCAGAACCTTTCATCTCGTCAGGTTGAAAAGGATGAGAAAGAACCAAGAACTCATTTCCACCTCCACGCTGGGAAGGTGGCTTCTGACACCGCCTCTGGCAATAGCTAGAATAAAACCGCCAACCCCATCCCCAGATAGTAGCTATATGGAAATTCTCTAGGGAAGATGTCATCACAAGTATTTACAGAAAAGGCATCTGAATGGTCAAGAAAGTGGAATATTTCTAAAGAAAAATATTTCTGTTATTTCCAAGTATAAACATTGACTCCAACTGCTAACCCAGAATTTTCTGGTAGAAATTCTAGTGGAAGAGACTGATGCATGAGAAAGAAGAGATAACTACCACAATGTTGTGTATAACAAAGATTGCAAGCAATCTAAATATCTACCAACTGGAGAGAAAGAAATCATAATATGGCTGTAATATGGACTACTATACAGTCATTTAAAAATAAAAGGCATACACACAGGAAACTCTTCAAGGCACACTGTTACAGGAGGAGAATTACAGATTAAGTTGATGCTATATTTTAAAAAAGCAAAAAGTATATACAAGAGTACTTCAGCTGGCGCCGCGGCTCACTAGGCTAATCCTCCGCCTGAGGCGCCAGCACACCAGGTTCTAGTCCCGGTCGGGGCGCCGGATTCTGTCCCGGTTGCCCCTCTTCCAGGCCAGCTCTCTGCTGTGGCCTGGGAAGGCAGTGGAGGATGGCCCAAGTCCTTGGGCCCTGCACCCCAAGGGAGACCAGGATAAGTACTTGGCTCCTGCCATCGGATCAGCGCGGTGCGCTGGCTGCAGCACGCCGGCCATTGGAGGGTGAACCAACGGCAAAGGAAGACCTTTCTGTCTCTCTCTCTCATTGTCCACTCGGCCTGTCAAAAAAAAAAAAAAAAAAAAAAAGTACTTCAAAAGGTTCACATGAAAATGGAATGAACAGGGGGTGAACATTTGGCCTAGCAGTTAAGATACAACTAAAATTCAGCGTTCCACATTGGGATATCTAGTTTAGATTCCTGATGCAAAAATAGGGAAATCCCACCCCATGCAGATGATACCCTCAATCCTACTGAACAGACCTAAACCAAAGGTGCTTCCCTGTAATATTTCCCGTGAAGATGGCACATCAGGCAATTAGTTCAGTAACTGGAACCTTCATCAGGCAGGATACTCACTTTGCAGTCCAGGAAAGCATGGCCAGCTTTAAAACAGCCAAGCTCATACAATGACATAGGAAAGGGACCCATTATAAGAAAATACTTCTTTGTCTCTTAATAATTTCAGAGTTCTTTTATTTTTAAATTTTTAAAAAGATTTATTTATTTTGAAAATCAGTTACATACAGAGAAGAAGAGCCAGAGAGAGAGAGGTCTTCCATCTGTTGGTTCACTCCGCAATTGGCCGAAAATAGCCAGAGCTGTGCTGATCAGAAGCCAGGAGGCAGGAGCCAGGAGCTTCCTCTGGATCTCCCATGCAGGTACAAGGGCCCAAGGACTTGGGCCATCTTCCGCTGCTTTCCTAGGCCACAGCAGAGAGCTGGATTGGAAGTGGAGCGGCTAGAACTTGAACTGGTGCTCATATGGGATGCCAGCACTGCAGGCGGTGGCTTTACCCACTATGCCACAGTGCCTGCCCCAAGAGTTCCTTTATTTTAAAAAAAGACATCAAGCTTCTCTAAATATGAAGGTACTTCAGAAAGTTATACAAAAGTGGTCACGGTGCCAGCTTCCCTGTGGAGAGAGATGGCTTCCTGGCTGCAGTGACAACCGCCTCTCCCTGGAAATCTGGATGCACGAGTTCTTGTCCTTTCTCATGCAAACAGTGCACTTCAATATGAGGGTGGTGAAATCTGAGCTCCCAAACCCCAGAGCCACAGGAAGGAACTTGTGTATTTATTTATTATTATTTATTTGACAGATAGAGTTAGACAATGAGAGAGAGTCAGAGAGAAAGGTCTTCCTTCCGCTGGTTCACTCCCCAAATGGCCACCACGGCCGGAGCTACACTGATCCGAAGCCAGCAGCGCAACTGCTAGCCCCTCCGTGTCTCCTCCTGGTCTCCCACGCAGATGCAGGAGCCCAAGCACTTGGGCCATCCTCCACTGCCCTCCCGGGCCACAGCAGAGAGCTGGCCTGGAAGAGGAGCAGCTGGGACTAGAACCTGGTGCCCATATGGGATGCTGGCGCCGCAGGTGGAGGATTAACCAAGTGAGCCACGGCGCTAGCCCCAAGAATTTGTGTATTTATATTATTAAAGAGCACCCTGTTTTGACTTTGGGTCTCATTCTGCTCTCAATTAACAGAAAACAAGTCAAGCTCCTAGTGCTTTCTGTACTCTGGTTTCCAGGTGGACTGAGGGTGTGGAAGGCTCAGGCCTGGCTTCCTTACAAAGTGCAGGTGTAACAGTTTGGTGTGGCAGGGGTGGCAGCAGACTGGAAAAGGGAATTTGGATGCAGTGACAGTCATCAGGGAAGGCAGCAGCAACCTGTCGTATCTGTGTTTTAGAAACTCACTGGCAGTGGGCTGCTCCTCTTCTGATCCACTCTCTGCTATGGCCTGGGAAAGCAGAGGAAGATGGTCCAAGTGCTAGGGCCCCATGTGAGAGACCTGGTTAAAGCTCCCGGCTCCTGGCTTCTGTCTGGCTCAGCACAGCTCAGCCCTGGCCATTGCAACCGTTTGGGTAATGAACCAGTGGATGGAAGATCTCTATCTGTCTCTCCCTCTCTCTAACTCTGACTCCCAAATAAACAAAATGTAAATCTTTAAAAAAAGAAAACTAAATGCATTCAATATAATAAACTGTTGAAAAATAAAAAGAGGCTTTGGAGGTTTTTTTTTTAAGGGAGAAAAAACTTGTGATGAAAATAAAGTCCTGGGGCTGGCGCTGTGGCGTATGGGATAAAGCTGCCGTCTGCAGTGCCAGCATCCCATATGGGCGCCAGTTCTTGTCCCGGTTGTTCCTCTTCCCATCCAGCTCTCTGCCATGGCCTGGGAAAGCAGTGGAAGATGGTCCAAGTCTGGGGAGACCCAGAAGAAGCTCCGGCGGTTGTGGTCATCTGGGGAGTGAACCAGTGGGTGGAAGACCTCTCTGCCTCTGCCTCTCTGTAACTCTGCCTTTCAAATGAATAAGTAAATAAATAAATATTTTTTTTAAAGGAAAGAAAGTTCCTTTAAAATATCAGCAGTGTCAGAGTGCCTTGGCTTTTCATATCTAAAATACTCTCATGGGCTCTTCAGCCAGATCCAAATGCCTTAAGGGCTGATTCTGAGGCCAGAGTGCTGTTTAGGGCACCTGCCATTCTATGAGTCTGCTGCGTATCCTGCTTCCCATGTTGGATTGTTCTCTCCTTCTTAATTATATCAGTTAGTATTAGCAGACACTAGTCTTGTTTATGTGATCTCTTTGACTCTTAGACCTATCATTATGATCAATTGTGAAATGAAATTGATCACTTGGACTAAGACACTCTGGCAAAAACAAACAAACAAAAAACACCCTAAATGAAAGATCTCTGTGAGTGAGATCCCAGTGGAAAGAACTGGGATCAAAGGAGGAGGTACCTTTCTCTGAAGGGAGGAGAGAACTTTCACTTTGACCATGACCTTGTCGAAATAAAATCGGAATTGGCAAACTCCAAATGCTTCCACAGTGTGGCAACTCATGATGAGAGCATCGGGTGATTACTGACACCATAAACAAGAGGATCAATTTGCTAAGTCAACAACAGGAGTCACTGTGCACTTCTTCCTCATGTAGGATCTCTGTCCTTAAGGTGTGTACAATGTAAATTAATGCTATAACTAGTACTCAAACAGTATTTTTCACTTTGTGTTTCGGTGTGGGTGCAAACTTGAAATCTTTACTTAATGTATGCTAAACTGATCTTCTGTATATAAAGATAATTGAAAATGAATCTCGATGCGAATGGAATGGGAGAGGGAGTGGGGGATGGGAGGGTTGCGCGTGGGAGGGAAGTTATGGGGGAGGAAGCCACTGTAATCCATAAACTGCACTTTGGAAATTCATATTTATTAAATAAAAGTTAAAAAAAATAAAAAATAAAATATCAGCAGTGTTATGGACCAAATCATAAAGTACTGAATCAGATATTGTGGTGACCCCTTGCAAGGGGTTTTGAGCCAGAACCGTAGTAATGAACCCATAACTGCCCTCGCTCCACAAACGCATGTGCATAGCACCACAGACTCCCAAGAAGCCCTAACAACACAAGCTTCCCAAGCACTCTGCGACAGGAACTCACGGAAGTGCACTGCTTAAGTGGAACACACAGGGCATCAGTGAGAGAGGGTGATGGCGTCTGAGTCTGCTCAGGCTGCTGCGACACAGCACCAGAGGCTGAGTGGCCTTCAAGCAACTCATGCGTCCGGAGGCTGGGCAGCCCACAAGCCTGGCTCCGGTGGATCTGCTGTCTGGAGAGGACCTGTTCCTCATAGATGTTCTGTTTACTCACATGGTCAAAGGGGCCACCTACCTCCCTGGGGTCTCTTACAGGGGAACCCGCCCCCTGCACAAGGGCTCCAGCCTCCCATTCTAATCAGCTAACACCAACACAGGTGCTAGGATTCCAACACAGGAATGGGGGGACAAATTTCCACACCAGAGCAACAAGCAATAGTCAGACCTCGGAGCTCACTTACCTCCCTAGCCCTCTCAAAGCAGTCGTAAGAGCTCTCTGTCTCTCCTTCTCCCTCTCCCTCTGTAACTCTTTCAAATAAACAAATTTTTAAAAAAAGAATCTTTGCTCTTAAAAGGTCACTCTGAATTGCCAATTCACCAATAATAAAGTTTACATTTCAGTTCCATGAGATTTGGAGAAGACATGCCTCCCTCATCCTCCAACAATCCCTAGGAATGGTATTAGGAATGGATGCTCAGTTTTTCCCTTTCAGAATCAACCTTACTCCAGAAACCTCTCCCCAGGAAGGGTTATTTTGGAAACCCAATCATAGGGGCTTATTTTTTGCTCCTTAAAGGGCTTTATTAAATGCCCTTTAGAAAAGGCCACAGAGATACTAGCTGGCAAACTCCTTCATGGGATTGGGTGACTCCTGACTGATGGTCAGGCTCTCCTGAACATGGCCAAGACCTGAACTTCCATGCAGGGCCTGTGAGTGGACCGGGCATGCGAGAAATCGCCTGCTTCACAGGCTTATTACTGCCCCAACCAGGGCTTTTGTTTGTTTAATTAATTTGAAATTCAGAGCTTGGGGGGGGGGGGGAGAGAGAGAGCGAGCGAGCGAGAGAGTGCTCTTTCATCTGCAGGTTCACTCCCCAGATGGCCACAACAGCCAGGGCTGAGCCAGGCCGGAGCCAGGAGCCAGGAGCTTCATCCGAGTTTCCCACATGGTTGCAGGGGCCCAAGCTCTTGGGCCTTCCTCTGCTGCTTTTCCCAGGCCATTAGCAGGGAGCTGGATTGGAAGCGGTGCAGCTGGGACTCAAACCAGCACCCAAACGGGATGCTGGCGTTGCAGACAGTTTTAACCACTATGCTACAATGCCAACCCCAAGATCAACTTTGAGGACCCTCTCAAAATATGTACTGCTATAGGGGAAAGAGAGGAGTGAATGCCGGACAGTGACACGGAGTCCTCAGAAGGGCTGCGACATTTATGTGCACCTGAGTACAGGCACACCTGTCTAGACTCAGAAATCTGAGGTTCTAGGATGTAAGGCTGTCTCTGTGAGCCAAAACGCTGCCCTTCCACTTCAGTTTTTAAAGGTCCAATCAGAGGAAGAACCAAAAATATTTCCTTTCACACTTTTATTCTCCTGTAATGAAGATTCCAGTTAACAAAACTAAACTATCTCTAGAGATGTGAAACTGTTCTAGTTACCCCTACACGGTCCTCTATTCATTATCTGTCATTAAGACTAAGCAGGGTAAAAACAAATATTTACACATAAATAATTTAAGCCTCAATTAAATAACACATAGAAACATGAAGTCACTTTTGTAAAGTCACATACAGTCCCATGCCCAATCCTCAACAACTCTGCCATCCTTCCAACATCTCATCTATTCATTCCCAAAAAACTGCTCTCTTTAGTACCCAAATGGCACAAAACTGTCCCTTTCCTTCCCCTTCCTGCGTCTTCATTCTTCCCCTTCAGCCCAAGCAGTGTCTGGAACACAGCACTGCCCAGCAATCAGCAAGTCCTGCTGCTGACTGTTCACTGTCTTCCCCGGCCCACCCCGCCCTCATCCCACCCTCCCACTCTAAGAGAGACAGGTGCCTACTGCAGACACTGGTCCCCAGACTACCCAATTTCTTTCACTCCAGTTTATCAGGGATAAGCCAACAGCACTGTACTCCTGGAAGGAAGGAACTACTCCTTCCAGATATAAAACACTTTGAGGTTCTTCATTATAGTCATGACGACGACCAAGGGACACTGAATTCATCATACATATGCTAGTAATATATATTTATATACACGTAAGTACCCAAGAAAGCAGAGAAAGGCACATACACTCCCTCATAAAGGAACTTCTTTGCGACATATAAATCAACTACGTGTTCCCCGTCCACACAAGGGGGGACCATCTCACCCATGCAATAGGCAAAGTGGCATGAACCACCCATACCCAAGGGTTTTAACCAAAGGTTAAGAGATTTTATCTGATTTTGATCGATAGGATGATATCTAAGATTAAGAGCTTTTCTAGGGGCTGGTGTGGCAGTGTGGTAGCGTGGTAGGCTAAGCCTCTGCCTGTGGTGCTGGCATCCCCATAAAAAGATTTATTTATTTGAAAGTTAGAGTTACACAGAGAGAGGAGAGGCAGAGAGAGAGAGAGAGAGAGAGAGAGAGGTCCTCCATCTGATGGTTCATGCCCCAGATGACCACAATGGCCGGAGCTGCAGCCAATCCGAAGCCAGGAGCCAAGAGTTTCTTCTAGGTCTCCCACGTGGGTGCAGGGGTCCAAGGACTTGGGCCATCCTCCACTGCTTTCCCAGGCCACAGCAGAGAACCAAATCGGAAGTGGAGCAGCCAGGTCTCAAACCGGCACCCATATGGGATGCCGGTGCTTCAGGCCAGGGCATTAACCCACTGCGCCACAGCACCGGACCCAATAAAATCTTAAAAAAAAAAAAAAAGAAAAGAAAAAGAAAAAGCTTTTCCAAATGTACTTTAAAATGTCCACTAAGCACTTCTGTGCTTAAAGGCCAAGCACATAGTGTAGGTGTCGGGTTATGGCTGTGAACAAAGCAAAACTGCCCTCATGCAGCTTATATTCCAGGGAGTGAAAAACAGGCCAGTACCCATCTCAGTAATCCTTAGACTGCTCTGTTTGACTTCAAACAATACAATGTGTTTTACAGTTGGTTGCTGGATCCAACACCCTGCCTTCCTAGCTCCTATTTATTTATCTTCAGCCACCCATTTCTGCACAGAATCCTAACGATGTGGTGACAGCTACTGGAGAGCACCACTGAGACCGTGTACCCAGCCCCACTGGGGCTGCCTGTGTAAGTACAGTGGGACATCTTCATTCCCCGAAGGCTGCCCCTTGGCAATTCACCCTCAGAGGTTTTCCTACCACAGGGAGAAGCAGCAGGAAGCACTCTGAGGAGAAATAAAAAGACCCAGGGCGATCCTGTTTACGTGGTCCACAGGGGAGGAGATGAAGGGGGTTTTTAATGCCATGGGAAAAGCTATTTATCACCAATGTGAAGAGAGCCAGAAAAATAACTGCTCACACAGCAATAAAGAACAAATAAGAGCACTTCATTGGCCGGTGCCGTGGCTCAATAGGCTAATTCTCCACCTTGCGGCGCCAGCACACCGGGTTCTAGTCCCGGTTGCCCTTCTTCCAGGCCAACTCCCTGCTGTGGCCCGAGAAGGCAGTGGAGGATGGCCCAAGTACTTGGGCCCTGCACCCCATGGGAGACCAGGAGAAGCACCTGGCTCCTGGCTTCGGATCAGTTCGATGCACCGGCCGTGGCGGCCAGTGGAGGGTGAACCAACGGCAAAAAGGAAGACCTTTCTCTCTGTCTCTGTCTCACTGTCCACTCTGCCTGTCAAAAATAAAAAAATTAAAAAAAAAAAAAAAAGAGCACTTCACAGGATAGGAGAAGCATTCACTCCTGGAGCTGGTATGACACAATTTGAATACAGTGAAATCTACTTTCTAAAGCTCTGAGTAGCCAAGTTTAAAAACAGATGAACAAACCAGGCAAAGAGCAGGAAAAGTGTGTGTGTGTGTGTGTGTTTTTTTAACCAGTTTATCCTTCATTGAGGATTGAACTTGGGATCCCTTTAAGTCAATTCTGAAACAAGGTAAATTATTGGGAAGATACCTTCAAATATTCAGGTTTGATATATGACCAATTTTGGGGGACTAGACTTTTACACAGAGAAATGTTTCCAGTGGCATTGACAGAAATGCAAGATTCCTGAACAGTCATCCTTCCTGGACCACGCACGTCCAATTCCTGTCCCTGCAAACCCACAGCTTCTAGGCTGGTGACGCATGCACAGCTGTTCTCAGTGAATCTGATGAATGAATGAATGCACATGACAGGGTTAACATGGCTGGCGCTTAAACACAGAATTCCTTCCAGCTGCTGATTCATTTTCTTCTGAGTTCCTTGTCCTACAAAGACTATAAACAGAGCATCTGTCTCAGTTGGTTCCTGGGTTTTCATCACTTCCTTTAAAGCCAGCACCATTCACTGGGGAGGCTCCAGCAGGACCCATACCCTGGAATCCCACAGAGGAGTCACCACCGGAACTGAGTAACGGTGAGCAACCTACCTGGCTCGGCAGGTAGTCACAGAGGTCCCGGCTAACACAGCTTCAGATGCCTTCTCCCACAAAGTTCTCTCCCATAGATGCAGCCTAGGACTGCTCTTATTTTCCGGACCCTGTTCCTTTCCTTGCCTGGAGCCAGGGTCCCCAGAACCATCACTGAGGCTGGGAAGAGAATACCGCAAGTGCACTCACTCTCCCTGGCTGTTCAGGGTTCTCAGCCCACTGACACTGAGATGAAACTCTCGCCATCACCTCTCATTTCTCTTTTTCATCAGCCACCATAAGAAAGCACGTCACAAACCACATGCACCCTACACACACAGGTATTAGGGCTATTTTGATAGAGGCATAATACCTCCGAACTCTCCCCCTCTCCCATTCCCAGCTTTGGTCCTGGGGTGCACAGGAGAGCTGGTGCTGGAAGGAATCCAACTTCAGCTGATGAGCACAAAACTCAGGTAATTAATCAGGAGGCATGACCTGGAGCCAGCATTGAACCAGCACAGAAACTGCAAGATTTTACAGAGCCACCTATGGGTGCAGGCAGAAGATCCAGTTCAGGGCAGTTTCAGAAGCTAAGAAGCAATAATTGTCAATTCAATAGATTATGCTTCTTTTTCATTTAAGTGCAACTTGATTGCTGTGTGTTTTAAATGAGGGTATTTTGTTCCTTGGTGAGAAATGCAAAATTTGTAATATTCAATCAACAATCATGGACATGCAAAGACATTGATTTACAAATGTCTACAAGCAAAGCCAAAGGCCTTGATTTCATATAGAAAAACCTATTCAATAGTTCTTCCCACCCCCAACAAAACATTTTATTGATTGTTTTTTTTAAAAGAATTATTTATTTTGAAAGGCTGAATAACAAAGAGAGAGAGACAGACAGAGACAGAAGGACAGAGATCTTCCATCCTCTGGTTTACTCCTCAAATGGCCACAATGGCTAGGGCTGGGCCAATCCAAAGCCAGGAACCAGGAGCCAGGAGCTTCTTCCGGGTCTCCCACATGGGTTTGGGGGCCCAAGGACTTGGGCCATCTTCTACTACTTTCCCAGGCATATTAGCAGGGAGCTGGATCGGAAGAGGAGCAACTGGGACCTGAACTGGTGCCCATATGGGATGCTGGCGCCACAGTTGGAGGCTTAGTCTACTATGCCATAGCACTGGCTCCAGCCCCCAAACACTGTACTATTAGCAAAGGCTACGATTATTTCAACACTACAGAGAAAGAGAGCAGGAGGCATGCCAAGTTGGGAATTGGAGATCAGGGTTCAAATCCTGACTCCAGCCAGTGCCGCGGCTCACTAGGCTAATCTTCCACCTGTGGCGCCCGCACCCCGGGTTCTAGTCCCGGTCGGGGCGCCAGATTCTGTCCCGGTTCTCTTCTTCCAGTCCAGCTCTCTGCTATGGCCTGGGAACACAGTGGAGGATGGCCCAGGCCCTTGGGCCCTGCACCCGCATGGGAGACCAGGAGGAAGCACCTGGCTCCTGGCTTTGGATCGGTGCAGCGCGCTGGCCGTAGCAGCCATTTGGAGGGTGAACCAACGGGAGGAAGACCTTTCTCTCTGTCTCTAACTCTGGCTGTCAAAAATCAATCAATCCTGACTCCAACACAGAGAAGTCATCAGACAAATGCTGTCAGTGGTTTCACCTCTCAGACTAATGCCTCACGTGAGGCAGTTGGACAGATGAGTTAGGTAAGATTCTTTCAGAGTAAGTTAGCTCATTTTTTTCAGCAAAACAAAAACACAGTAAAGTGAAGGTAAGGAAGACAAGTAAAAGGTATCCTACATGGACTAAAGTTGGGGAAAAAAAATCTCAACAAATCTTGCATTTTGTCTGCCTCACAATTTTGAACAAGCCAATAAATAAGTTAATGAGAACGTGCTCAGTATGCTACAATGGCTTACAAAACAAAAACAATGGGGTTGTGACTATGTGTGTCACACCCACCCCTCCAGCCCCTATTCACCCCACACCCTCCAATCCCCTCTTCTCGCCTCCTGCAGCCGGCTTAAGTGTACACTCCCACAGTGCCAGGGTGCCTACTCTTGCGCAATCTTCCGCGTCCAGCTCGAAAGCATGAAGTGATTTCACGAGGTCTGCTCTGAAGAGGGTGCTGCCCTGCTAAATGAGAGCTCCTTCATTTCCTAGAGGTCTGTGCAGGTCCTGGTGTGGGCCGGTGAGCAAGAAGCCTGGAACTGCCCCCAGGGGATCTGCTGATGCTATAAACTACCAGATCAGAGCTTGTATTCCCACTACAGAGAAACTGAACTCTGGCCCGGATTCAGACACTGGTTAATTAGCATGGTAGTAACACTCTACTTGTTATTCCAACTTTGATCTAAGCAGTCTTGTGAGGTACACCTTCACATGCTTACGGCGATTCGCTTACTTGCTTCAGCAGAGAATCTTAGGCTTGACTCACTCAGTGGAAGAACACTGGTGGGCGGCTTGATTCAATGGAAACACCTTTAGATAACTGTCCCAGGTCCTTTGCAGCTCCAAAGGTCTAGGTAACAGGTGAAAGACACTCCAACGGCAGGGGGACAAAAGTAGTGAGGGGTGGGGCCAGTGGTGTGGCACAGGTTAATCCTCTGCCTGCGATGCCGGCATCCCATAGAGGCACCGGTTCTAGTCCTGGCTGCTCCTCTTCAGATCCAGCTCTCTGCTGTGGCTGAGGAAGGCAGTAGAGGATGGCCCAGGCGCTTGGGCCCCTGCAGTCGCATGAGAGACCCAGAAGAAGCTCCTGGCTTCTGGCTTCAGATTGGTTCAGCTCCAGCTGTTGTGGCCATCTGGGGAGTGAACGGGTGGATGGAAGATCTCTCTCTAACTTTGCCTTTCAAATAAATAAAACTTAAAAGAAAAAGAAAAAGATGTAAAAGGCAGAAATGATGGGGCTGAGGGAGACACAGAGCTATAAATGGAGATTGTCCGTATGCTGGTTCGCTTCCAAATGCAAACAACAAGGCTAGGCCAGGCTGACGCCAGGAGCCCAGAACTGCTGGGTCTCCCACACAGGTGACAGGGACCCAAGCCCGCCTTGCAGGCAGTTAGCAGAGATGGAAGCAGAGCAGCTGCGTATGCCCCAAGCACGGGCCTAACATTCCGAGCCACAATACTCGGCCTAACACTCCGAGCCACAATACTCATCCCAAAACAAACTTATTTTTTAGAAGTAAGAATTACATTTTCTTTTTAACTTTTATTTAATAAATATAAATTTCCAAAGTGCAGCTTTTGGATTACAGTGGCTTTTTCCCCCCATAACTTCCCTTCCACCCACAACCCTCCCCTCTCCCGCTCCCTCTCCCATTCCATTCACATCAAGATTCATTGTCAATTCTCTTTATATACAGAAGATCATTTTAGTATACATTAAGTAAAGATTTCAACCATTTGCACCCACACAGAAACACAAAGTGTAAAGTACTGTTTGAGTACTAGTTTTATAACTAATTCACATTGTACAACACATGAAGGACAGAGATCCTACATGGGGAGTAAGTGCACGGTGACTCCTGTTGTTGACTTAACAATTGATACTCCTGTTTATGGTGTCAGTAATCACCCTAGGCTCTTGTCATGAGTTGCCAAGGCTATGCAAGCCTTTTGAGTTCGCCAACTCTGATCTTATTTACACAAGGCCATAATCAAAGTGGAAGTTCTCTCCTCCCTTCAGAGAAAGGTACCTCCTTCTTTGATGGCCCATTTACATTTTCTTCACACAAAGTTAAAAAATCATCAAATAGAGTAGAAAAATTCTTTCTTTTATAGCTAACATTCAGTCCTCTAGTTCCCATAGTCACTTTCAAAAAATTACCTTCCAAGGCCGGCGCCGCGGCTCACTAGGCTAATCCTCCGCCTAGCGGCGCCGGCACACCGGGTTCTAGTCCCGGTCGGGGCGCCGGATTCTGTCCCGGTTGCCCCTCTTCCAGGCCAGCCCTCTGCTGTGGCCAGGGAGTGCAGTGGAGGATGGCCCAGGTGCTTGGGCCCTGCACCCCATGGGAGACCAGGAAAAGCACCTGGCTCCTGGCTCCTGCCATCGGATCAGCGCGGTGCGCCGGCCGCAGCGCGCCGACCGCGGCGGCCATTGGAGGGTGAACCAACGGCAAAAGGAAGACCTTTCTCTCTGTCTCTCTCTCTCACTGTCCACTCTGCCTGTCCAAAAAAAAAAAAAAAAAAAAAAAAATTTACCTTCCAGAATACTCTGTACATAAGCATATGTTGTACATCTGTGTATATGTTTACTCTTTTTTTCAGCAAACACAAATATTAGTGCTTTGTAGATGCCTTTTCCTTCTAATCTCCCCTGTCCCCAACCCTAGCAGCCAGTAACCACCACTCTCCTCTACTTCTGCGAGATACACTTCCTAGTTTCCACATCAGTGAGATCAGATGGACACAGGCCTCCTGTTTTCTGAGTTGAACCACGAAGGTGATGAATTCCCAAAACCGAACCACCACACCCTGTGGCCCACGGACACTGGGTGAAAGGCCACGATGGCAGCACTCGCTCCCTTCCCAGCAGCTCTTCTCTTGGCTGCCTTGTTCAGGGAAGACAGTCCTGTGGTCTGCAGCTCCGTGCCCACGTACAACGCCACTCTCCTCTGTGGCTGTGTGCACCTCACCAGCAGCGCAGTCTACTGACGGCTGCTCACTTCTCTGACGCTGGCCGTTGGATACATTTAACCAACAATTAAATGCCTCTTTATCTTAAAAGAAATGAGTACCTCAAATACCACGCCAATACTCTTGTATTCCCAACAGATACTTACCACACCTCTTGAGAGTCTAACAGCTCCATTAAATGTACTAAGAGTGTTTTAGGTTAGTGGAGGGTATGATTAAATAACATGATTGATCTTAAACAAACACTCCAGAACTTTTATTTTAACGCTCATGAACTCACGTCTTCATCAAAGTAATGACTTTAGGAAACTTTATTTATTACAACGATGATTTCTCTGCCCGATGTATTTTTGGAAATCTTTTAATGATCATCTCTGCAGCACCTGCCCAATAGACATTGATTTCACTGATTTACCTTTCAGCCTGCAGTGCAATCTTACAGACGTGCTCTGCATTGGAACAGACTGCCCTCTTTCCCTTCCCTTTTTCTATATCAAACATAAATAAAGCAAAACTCAGAGGCCTCTTCTTATGTCTCTGCTAACAGCAAAGAGAACAGCTTGCCTGGGAATGAGCGCCTTTTTCTGTAGCCCTCCTTAGATGGCAGGCCTACTGGGCTGGTCCCCACGTTCCTGCCACCAAGCTATCCTTACCAAGGCATACACACACACACACCCCACCCTGCCACTTTCCTTCAGGGGCAGTGAGGAGAAACAGCACCAGAGAGAACATACCCCTCAGCTCTCTTGAACTCCATGGTCAAGTTAGGAACAAAGTACCTGCTAAGGGCCATGCAGTGTGTGCTAGGGAGCCAGCCCACTAGGGATCAGCTCACTGTTGGCTGATCCTAGAACGGAAGCCAGGCAACATTCTTCATTTCCAAGTTGTGTCTGGTTATGATCAGGTGCTAGGATCAATACTCTACCTCAACTAAAGGCTGAGCTGGAGGCTGTACAGCCTGGCCGGCTCAGAGCGCCTGCAGCCATGATGCCTTATTGATGGCATTTATCACGTCCGGCTATAACCCGCCGCTCTTGTCGCTGCTGCCCAGACTCGACCCTCCTATAATCTGTTCATCCCACCATCCAGCACTTTACACGCTCCAGCGATGGTGGTAATCAGGTGAACACAGAGAGCAGGAGTGGCTGCTCTTTAGGCCCATGGAATCAGGCCTCTCAACTCAATGTACCTGGATCAGCCCCAGTCTTCTGTATGTGAAAGGTCCGCCCTGCCTCTGTCTGCCCAGGCACCCTGCAATTTGACGCCATGGAGCTCTGCGAGGGAGTCCATTCTCTGAGGGCTGGACACCTCAGGCCATTGGGCAGCAGTGGGCAGAGAGCTGGGCGAGGCACCAGGACTGTTGGGCGCTTGGCCACTGCCCAGCCATGTGACTCTGGCACATTATTCCACTTGTCTGGGGCCAGATGGCCTCTCCTGAGAACCTTCTCAGCGTGCAGTTCGGCAGTGCAGCCCGCTGTCTTTCCGCAAGGACAGAACAGATGCCTCTTCCTCCCCAGAAATGGTTCAAGAACCGAGCTGTCCAAGCGGAAAAGCGCCTTTGAAAGGAGAATTTGTGGGCTCTGAGTGGCTTAATCTGAGAATAAAGATTCAGAAAAGCTTTAAAATCTTCAGTCAATGTCAGAGATAGATGGACAGCCTGCAAGCCAGGAGCCAAGAAAAACGGTTTGCAAGGCTAGAAGAAAAGAACCCCATGGCGAGGAACTTGTAAAAACATCCATAACAAACAACAATTCTAAGGGAAACACTGCGAAATCAGCAGGGGAGCGGGAGGTGGAGAGTGAGTCCTGACAGGCTGGAATGAACTGACCAGAGGCAAAGAGTGCCGGCAGCAGGAGGAGGATGTGAGGCCCAGTCAGTGGAGGACAGGGCTCAGCTGCATTCCACTAGAACTTTCTGGGACATAGGGGTCACCAAATTCATCAGAGCTGGTTACGTAAAAAAGCCCAGTCTTCGGGCCAGCGCCACGGCTCACTAGGCTAATCCTCCGCCTGAGGTGCCAGCACCCCGGGTTCTAGTCCCGGTCGGGGCACTGGATTCTGTCCCGGTTGCCCCTCTTCCAGGCCAGCTCTCTGCTGTGGCCAGGGAGTGCAGTGGAGGATGGCCCAAGTGCTTGGGCCCTGCACCCCATGGGAGACCAGGAGAAGCGCCTGGCTCCTGGCTTTGGATCAGCACAGCACACTGGCCGTAGTGACCATTTGGGGGGGTGAACCAACGGAATGAAGACCTTTCTCTCTGTCTCTCTTTCTCATTGTCTAACTGTCAAAAACAAACAAACAAACAAACAAAAAACCCAGTCTTCGGATACAGAGGAGGAGAAAAAGGAAACGAGCATGAACAGGAGTGACTCTTGGATTCCTGGGCTAAGCCGATGCAGAGTAGGGATGCAGAAAGGGTTGCAACTCAGTCCAGGGGGCGAGGAAGATATGGCACCAGGACCCACCAAGGTACAGCTGGCAATAAAACCAGCCTAGGCCTCGCCGTTACAAAGCAGTTTTACACACATCATCTCATCTGATTCTCACAATGGTCAGAAAGTCTCTCAGCTGTGATGGAGTCGGACTATCCGTAGATGCTGCTTACACACTAAGAACTGTAAGGGCCTGGTGCAGTGGCATAGCAAGTTAAGCCTCCACCTGCAACGCAACGCTGGCATCCCATATGGGAGCTGGTTGGCGACCAGGCTGCTCCACTTCCAATCCAGTTCCCTGTTAATGTACCCGAGAAAGCAGCAGAGGATGACCGAAGTTCTTGGGACCCTGCACCCACGTGGGAGATCTAGAAGCTCTGGGCTCTTGGCTTTGGCCTGGTCCATTCCAAGTTGTTGCTGCCATTTGAGGAGTGAACCAGCAAATGGAAGCTTTCTCTCTGACTTTCCTCCTCTCTCTGTAACCCCGCCTTTAAAATAAATAAAAAATAAATCTAAAAAAAGGAAAGAGAATTGCAAGAGACATTTTGAATTTGCAGAGGTTCCAAGGACAAGGCTAGTTAATGCAAGCAGGTGCCCCCACTGGGGACTGGCCTGGTGCTGGGGGCTGTGTGGACAGCAGTACTGGGCCTGGCCCAGGTAGAGTCCACCCCTGACTCCTACATGCTGCAGGAATGAAGGCAGGAAGCTCACTGCTTCCATTTTGCAGTTGGAGAATCTGCAGTAAAGTCAAGAATCTGAATAAACGTCTCTGTGACACCCAAGTTGCTGGTCCTTTCTTTTTTTTTTTTTTTTTTTTTTTGAGAAGTTGAGTTACAGACAGTGAGAGGGAGAGACAGAGAGAAAGGTCTTCCGTCCATTGGTTCACTCCCCAGTTGGCCACAACAGATGGAGCTGCACTGATCCAAAGCCAGGAGCCAGGAGTTTCTTCCCAGTCTCCCACATGAGTGCAGGGGCCCAAGCACTTGGGCCATCTTCTACTACTATCTTAGGCCACAGCAGAGAGCTGGATCGGAAGAGGCGCAGCCAGGACCAGAACAGGTGCCCATATGGGATGCTGGTGCCGCAGGTGGAGGACCAACCTACTGTGCCATGGCACTGGCCCCAGTCCTTTAATTTTGGTAGTGTTTTTATAGGGTGCAAGAGTTAGGGGTTTCATGCAATGACTGCAAGGGGGTGTGTAAACACAGCAGTGATGGGGCCGGCGCTGTGGCGTAGTGGGTTAAAGCCCTGGTCTGAAGCGCTGACATTCCATATGGGCGCCGGTTCTAGTCCCAGCTGCTCCTCTTCTGATCCAGCTCTCTGCTACGGCCTGGGAAAGCAGTGGAAGATGGCCCAAGTCCTTGGGTCCCTGCACCCACGTGGGAGACCTGGAAGAAGCTCCTGGCTCCTGGCTTTGGATTGGCCCAACTCCAGCGGTTGCAGCCATCTGGGGAGTGAACCAGCGGATGGAAGACCTCTCTCTCTGTCTCTACCTCTCTCTGTAACTCTTTCAAATAAATAACATAAATCTTAAAACAAAAAACACAGCAGTGAAAACAATGGCTCCAGCTTCGTTTATTTTCTAATTTCTGTGTGTGTGTGTTTTAAAGACTTATATATTTATTTGAAAGGTAAAGTTACAGAAAGAGAGAACGAGAACGAGAGAGAGAGAGAGAGAGAATGAATCTTCCATCTGCTGGTTCACTCTCCAAATGGCCACAATAGTCAGGGCTGGGCCAGGCTGAAGCCAGGAGCCAAGAGCTTCTTCTGGGTCTCCCATGCCGGTACACGGACCCAAGCACTTGGGTCATCTTCTGCTGCTTTCCCAGGCACAGTAGCAGGGAGCTGTATCAGAAGCACAGTAGCTAGACTAGAACCAGTGCCCATATGGGATGCCAGTGCAGTGAGCCATAGCTTTAATCTGCTACCACAATGCTGGCCCCTCTAATCTCTTTTTACAGTAAGGAAGAAGAACCAGTTTGGGGCTGGTCAGTCTTACAGACCTCTCCTGTACTAATCATCCTCTCTCTTTGAAAAAGGAGGTGTTGGGCGCAGCACCTTCCAGCAAGCGTCACTAGCTAGAATGTTACAGTGCTAAGGTAGTTAGGCAGACAAGCCTATGGAGGGAGGGGGTGGGCAGAAGAAAAAGGGAATTTCTGTGTGATGAAACAAGGAAGCAGGCCCTCAAAGTTTACGTGTTAAAATAATTGCCACTGTTCAGTAACCTGGCTGGGTGGGTCCCAGCTTAGGAGACTCTCAGCTGTCTTTCACCAAGGAGCCTATTCTGAAGTTCTGCGGGAAGACTCTCAACCCAGCTGGGAACGGGTGTCGGGGAGGGGAAGCCGAGGGCCTGCATGCAGCACCCATGAAGACTGCAGGGTGAGTGCAGCCTGGGCTCTCAGTTCTTTCTGGAGCCAGCTGCCTGCAGGGTCTGTCGGGGTTCCGCCGCACTGTTCCTCCTTACTCAACTTTGCTAGCTTGCTTACCACTGCTCCCCGTCTCACATCGGAATTCCTTCTTGCGCGAAGGCAGCCAATCCCCGGCAACAACAGCAGCACTTTAGTTTTCGGAGTATTTCATTTTCATGGCTTCTTCCTACTGGCAGCAGACAGTACTAGCTTTTTATTTATAGAAATGATATGCTGCTTTCTAAGGTAAACTTCAGTTTTGGGAAAGTATTCCCAAGGAAGAAAAGTGTTTTCAAGCGGGATTGCTTTAAAAGACAATATTAAGTAATTCATAGCCCAAGTTGTAGAGATTTGGCAAAAACATGAAAATAAGATACAGATGGCTGAACTTGGGGAAATGCCGCTGTGTCACACTGGCCCTCAGAGCGCAAGTGCTTCTGCCCAGTTCTGGGCTAGTGCTCCTTTGTGGGAAGGACAAATGGCACGAACAGTGTTCTCTAACTCTCACCTCTGAGGCTGCAGGGTTCCCAGCTGGCACGCTCATGTCCCAAGCTTGAGCTCTCCATGGCCTGCACTAATGAACATCACCTGTTCAGGCTAGGGGACAATTCCCTGAACAGGTGTAGGAAAGGACATTCACAGGTGTCTAAGGCAGCGGTCAGCAAACGATGGCCCCTGTGTTACATCCAGCCTAACGCCTGTTTTTGCGATTAAAGCTTTTCTTGAAAGACCCATTTGCTTACTATGTCTACAGCTGCTCCTGCTGTAACGACAAAGGTGAGTAATTGCCAGAGACCCCATACAGGCCACAGGGCCTGCTATACTTTCCACCGGGTGCTTTACAGAAAAAAGCAGCAGATCCCTGGACTAGGGGCTGGGGTGGAAGGCAGAGAGTGAAACTGAGAAGGTCAGGGCCAAGGGAGTGGTGTAGTTATCGTTCAAGACAGAAAGCAGTAACCACCCAAAAGTTAAGTCAGAAACCTCCTCCTGGAACTGGATGGAGATGGACGGGATGAAATCTGAGTGGAAAACTGAAGCAGGGAAAGAGAAAGAGCACAGCCATGGTGCCGGCGCTGTGGTGCAGCAGGTTAACCCCGTCTGCTGCAATGGCATCCAACATGGGCGCCGGTTCAAGTCCTGGCTGCTCCTCTTCTGATCCAGCTCCCTGCTAATGCTCCTGGGAAAGCAGTGGAAGATGGCCCAAGAACCTGGACCTCTGCACCCACGTGGGAGACCCAGATTAAGCTCCTGGATCCTGGCTTCAGCCTGGCCCAACCCTAGCCGTTGCAGCCATTTGGAGAGTGAACCAATGAATGGAAGGCCTCTCTCTGCCTCTCTCCCTCCCTCTCTGTAACTCTGCTTTTCGAATAAAGTTTTTTTTTTTTTTTTTTTTTTGTTTTTTAATTTTACAGAGCAGAGCCATGATTAAAATTCAAGAAATAGCAAGGGCAGGAGTAACAAAAATAATGATCTTGCATCTTTTGGAGTCTAGAACCACCCCCCCGAGGGGCTATTCTGGGCTTCCCAGACTTTCTCAAGGAGCTACCTCTTGCAGCACCCCACATTCTTGGAAAGTCAGGGACCTCGATCATGCTTGCCAGGTTGTGTTCAGTGAGGACTATGGCAGGATTGTGACAGACAGAGAGGAGGCCGGATGGGAAGAGGAAGCAGAGAAAGGAAATGACAGATTGTGTTAGGGCAAAGAGCAGACAGGGTATACCTGATGGAGAAACAGATGAATACCAAGTGGAGACAACAGCAGAGACCTGATCTAACAGGGGAGGGGTGTGGCCATGGGAGATCACTGCAGGGACTGGAACAGTCACTTTTTTTTTTTTTTTTATTTGACAGGCAGAGTGGACAGTGAGAGAGACAGAGAGAAAAGTCTTCCTTCCGTTGGTTCACCCCTCAATGGCTGCTGCGGCCAGCACACTGCGCTGATCCAAAGCCAGGAGCCAGGTGCCTCTCCTGGTCTCCCATGCGGGTGCAGGGCCCAGGCACTTGGGCCATCCTCCACTGCCTTCCCTGGCCTCAGCAGAGTTGGACTGGAAGAGGAGCAACTGGGACTAGAACCGGCGTGCACATGGGATGCCAGCGCCGCAGGCAGAGGATTAACCAAGTGAGCCATGGCGCCGGCCCCGGAGCAGAGTCACTTTTGACTTCTGTGATCTGTGAGACAAGGAGAGTGGAAAATTACAAAACTCTTAAACTCTGAGATACTACACATCTTTGATTAACAACAGTATAAAAGACAACACGCATTGGGTTTGCTAGAAAAAAGTGCACCAAGATGGCCATCACATGCTGCCACCAAGGGCTCAAAACCACCTGTGCAGAGCCTGTTTTGCACAGGCTTTGCCTCCCTGACATGAACACTTCTCCGAGTTAGGGAGGAAAAAGGCAGGAATGAGCCTCACGTGGCCAGGAGTGTGGACTAGTGAACCTGAATGGAGACACGTGAAAGAGGCCAGGAGCGATGGGTCCACGCCACGGCTCTGCCTACCCTGAAGCTCTGGTGTGGGAACAGCTGCAGGTGTGCATTTCTCGCAGTCCCTTAGAAAGTGAAATCCCCTGGAAAGCAGGAGAACATTCTGTGGGTAACCTTCCGTAAACAAAGGGATTGCAGGCACTCAGTGCAGAGCAGCCTCATTGAGAGTCTTCAGCCTCTGGACGTGGTCTCTAAGAAACAAGAGCCTAACTAGAGCAAGAGACAAATCTAGTGGCGTGATGGTCAATGTTTAACAAATAGCTCTTGGTGGGGAGAAGCAATGTGTAGCTTTCTTTCTGAGGTGCAAATCCTCTCATCATAGCCTATTTAAAGCTACTGATGGGGCTTTACCAAAAGCAAGTTAGAAACAGATGTGCCAGGGTGGACATTATGGCATGTTGGTTAAGCCACAGCTTGGCACACACACATGCCACACTAGAACACCGGGCCCAGGCCTGGCTCCTCTGCTTCTGATCCCACTTACTGCTGATGTATCTTGGGAGGCAGTAAATGATGGTTCAAGTGCTTGGGACCTTGCCATCCACTTGGGAGACCCAGGTGGAATTCCTGGCTCCTGCCTGGCCCAGCCCCGGCCACGGTGAGTATCTGGGGAGTGAGCCAGCAGATGGAGGAGCTTGCTCTCATGTGGGTGACAACAAACATTTAAAAAACCAAATGTGTATATTAAAAAGAGAGGTGCACCAGTTGGCTCTGGTGAGCTAAGCAAGCCTTCACACACATCGCTGGGAACCTAGTATGTCACTAATATCAGCTATTAACTGGGCACCAGGCAGCTATGCTGCAAGATAACACTGACAGGTCATCAGCAGCCATGCTGCTGAAACCACTGTACCTACCCACTCATTCAGAAGCAGGGAGCGTACAGCTGGCCTCCAAGGCTGATGGACAAACCTCAGTTTCAGACTTCAGAACTTCATTCTGCAAACCAGGAAACTGAGGACCAGACCTGCAGAACTGCTGACTGCGGGCGACACAGCAGGCTCTGCGTAACCAGAACCAAACTCTGCAACCAGACAGGGAGTTAACTGTAGAAGGGGAAGGCAGACCACAAACGGTCAAGCCACATCAAAGTAGAGCTGATACAGGCTTCGCAAGTGCACTCTAACAATCGTCTGGTCACAGGAGAAAGGAAGGGCTTCTGTGATGCCCAGAAGTTGCGTGTGTGTGCGCACGTGCAGGCACACACGTGAGCGGGGAGATGTCACGAGGCACTCACAGTTGCCACCTCCTGTGTACTGTCAATAGAATAAGAAGCCCCAGGCATCTTACTTGAAATAACAAGAAAATTAGTATGTGAATTTTAGCCAATTAATGCCACATGTGAAAGAAGAGGTTCATATTCTCTTCTTCCATGTGGAGGTTTTTTTTCCATCTTTCTTAATTTTATGATTAAAAAGTCTAATTTTGCTACCTGCTCACCTCAGCAAATGTGTTAGAAATTTTACTGGAAATCAATTCTTTGTCTAAAAACCATTCTTTCATGCTGGTTTCCTCCATTCTAACGTTTACCAGGCTAAACCTCTAGCAGGTCTCTCATGCACCTGTCTTCCTCCTCCCTTTCTGCCCACCACATCTGCAGATTCATTTGATTCCAGCAAATATAGTCAGCCACAGGCCCACACCAGAGGCACAACCAAAATTAAGAAACAACTGAGTTTCTATCAGATATGATGATATGGGGGCATATCTTCAATAATCACAATTCACTGCTTGGTTCTGCGTCAGCCTATAACCCAAAACTCACCAGATAAAATCATCTTCACAGAATATCATGGGCAGGAAAGCCCTTAGGGCAGCTCCTTTATTTAATGAATAAGGACACACACATCCCAGACAAGTGAATTGCTCAAAGGCAAACCACAGGGTATAGGATGAGAAGCCACACCCTCTAATCTCAACATCACTGAATCTTCTTCCCACTCCAATGTCTCCACTGGTGGCATCCACCTCAGGAAACCCATGCATGGACATGTAATAGCACTGATGTTCCAGGCACTGAGTCAGCCCACTAAGGAGTGTCTGGTACCCAGTTCCAAAAAGGCACTGAGGGCTGGGAGATAAATGATACTGTTTCTTCCCTGCTGGAGCTCCCAAGCTAGTGAGCGTCCCATGGAGCTAAATGACAGATAAGTATAGAATGGAGTGAAAGCTATTCTAGAAAAATGTACAGGATACTACAGGAACATGGGGGACTGGCCACACTCAGCTGGGAGGGAGGGAAAGCAGACACTCTCCAGGTGGAGACATTCATCCTGCAGAGGAAACAGCACAAGCCAGGCTGGGAGGCAACCCCAGGAGGGGAAGCAGGTTCCATGTGGGCGCTCCCAGGGAAGCCAGAACAGCCAACCCCACTGAGATGCCAGTGTACAGAAAGACAAAGTCACAGTTACAGCAGGTGGAGCCACAGTAAGCATGAGCTGGGAGCAAACACACCATAGGGAAAATGAGTCCTAGGTGGACACTGAACAAGGGATCAAGAGAGAATCCAGAAGAAAAAGGACAGCCTCCCCGAGAACACACAAGTACAATTCAGAGGTAACCACTGGGATCATTCCCTTCGTTCCTTTTCCTGTCCACATGCAGTCCAAAGACTAAGCGGTCTGAGCCATGAGTCTTGCTTCTTGGGAGCCGAGAGCCCTAAAGACTGTCACAGGACACATCAGAGTTTAAACTAAAACTAATTCCTAATATAACTGCTATTTGCTTTTTTCCTGTCTCCCTGTACCTGGGCTTCTGACCTGATAGAGTCACAGACAGTACAGCTTGGAGACTATGACTGGAGTCAGAGGCTCCAGGTTCAAAGCCCACCCAGTTGTTCACTAAGTGGGTGATCCTTGGCAAAACTGCTTTAACCTGCCTGATCAGCTTCCTTACCTAAGCTCTGAGTTATTAGATGAGAAAGCACAGAAAGTGCTTTCAACACAACATGTGGCAGGTAAGTGGTGTTCCATGAGTGTTCTACTCAAAAGGCCAGCGGGGCCAGGTTTTAGAGGGAATCCGACATTAGTCTGCATTTTGTGCAGGACTGTGTTTCCCAAAGATAACTAGACAGCTCTTCTTAGGACTTTGTCAGCTCTCCCCTTGAGAGAAGGGGTTCTCTCTCTCCTCTGAAATCCACTCAGCTAAGACCACAGCCTGCTTCTCAGGAATGCATGCTCTTGGAATCCAGCTACCATGCTGTGAGGAAGTGCAAGCAACCACACCTAGCTGGAGGCCCCGCTGTTCCATAAAAAAGCCCCAGCTGACAACCAGCATCAAGTCACAGATGTGAGCCAGGGGGCCTTCCGATGTCAAAGCACCCAGCCTCTCAATCTCCCTAGCACAGGCTCCAGACACCATGGAGCAGAAACAAATCACCCCTGTGCCCTTCCCAAATTCCTGACCATAGAATCTGAGTCTAATAAAATGGTGGTTGCCTGTGCTGCCATGCTCGGATTTGTTATATAGCAAGAGATCATCAGTACAACGGTTTTAGGTGAGAGAGGGCCATGGCAAGATGTGGAGGTGGTGAAAAACCAAGATGAAGGTTTACAGAAGGCTGGCCTCAGTGCAGTGGGCTGAGACAGGTGGCAGGAGATGCCTGACAGCCAGCTACGGGGGAAAGGGGGGACAGATCAGAGGAAAAGAGAAAAGTTCAAAGACTCCAAGGTTTGAACTTGTCAATGGAACCCCTGGCAGAATTAAGTTCATCCAGGCCGGCGCCGTGGCTCACTAGGCTAATCCTCCGCCTAGCGGCGCCGGCACACCGGGTTCTAGTCCCGGTCAGGGCGCCGGATTCTGTCCCGGTTGCCCCTCTTCCAGGCCAGCCCTCTGCTGTGGCCAGGGAGTGCAGTGGAGGATGGCCCAGGTGCTTGGGCCCTGCACCCCATGGGAGACCAGGAAAAGCACCTGGCTCCTGGCTCCTGCCATCGGATCAGCGCGGTGCGCCGGCCGCATCGCGCTGGCTGCGGCGGCCATTGGAGGGTGAACCAACGGCAAAAGGAAGACCTTTCTCTCTGTCTCTCTCTCTCTCACTGTCCACTCTGCCTGTCAAAAAAAAAAAAAAAAAAAAAAAAAAAAAGAATTAAGTTCATCCAGAAGGAAAAAGGCTTTTCTGTTGGGTAGTGGGAGTAGAGGAGAGAAAGTATATTCGATTGTAAATATGTTGATAGAAGGAATAAGTTCTGGTGTTCTATTACACAGCAGGGCTCCAGTTAACAATAATGTATATTTCATAATAGCTGGGGTGGGGGAGTGGCGCTGTGGCACGGCTAGCAGGGTAAAACCTCTGTCTGCCACACTGGCAACCCATATAGGCACTGTTTCGAGTCTGGCTACTCCATTTCGATTCCAGCTCCCTGCTGATGAGAGCCTGGGAAAGCAGCGGATGATACTCCAAATGCTTGGGCCCCTGCATTTGATGTAGGCAGGCATATAGGATAAAACTGATTCGGTTTGTGAGCTGGAAGATCATGCCTTCACCATGCCCCCTGTGTGTCCCATCCCCCT
Organism: Oryctolagus cuniculus; assembly: GCF_964237555.1. Taxonomy (NCBI): domain Eukaryota; kingdom Metazoa; phylum Chordata; class Mammalia; order Lagomorpha; family Leporidae; genus Oryctolagus; species Oryctolagus cuniculus. Next base: position 95,379,210 of record NC_091435.1, read on the forward strand.
ACCTGACCACACCTGTGTGCCCACCTGCCAATCAGGCTAATTAACCATTCCCCTTTGGAAGTGGATTAAAGGCCTGAAACACGGTGGGCCATTATGGACCTTCTCTGCCTTCACTCCGCTGCCAGTGATAAGCTGTTAATAGTTGCCCCGAATGGTAGAGTTAGAAACATACCAGGGGATTCCAATTCAATCCCATCAAGGTGGCATGTCACTAGTCCAAGTGATCAATTTCAGTTCACAATTGATCATGATGATAGGACTAATAGTCAAAGGGATCACATAAACAAGACTAGTGTCTGAAAATACTGAGAGAATTAAAAAAAAGGGAGACAACAATCCAACATGGGAAGCGGGATACACAGCAAACTCACAGAATGGCAGATGTCCTAAAGAGCACTCTGGCCTCAGAATCAGCCCTTAAGGCATTCAGATCTGGCTGAAAAGCACATGAGAGTATTTCAGGCATGGAAAGCCAAGACACTCTGGCAACAAACAAACAAACAAAAAACCCTAAATGAAAGATCTCTGCGTGTGAGATCCCAGTGGAAAGAACAGGTCATCAAAGGATGAGGTGCCCTTTTCTGAAGGGAGGAGAGAATTTCCACTTTGACTATGACTTTGTCTAAATATGATCAGAGTTGGCGAACTCAAAAGGCTTCCATAGCCTTGGCAACTCATGACAAGAGCCTAGGGTGATTACTGATGCCATAAACAGGAGTGTCAATTTGTTAAGTCAACAACAGGAGTCACTGTGCACTTACTCCTCATGTAGGATTTCTGTCCTTAATGTGTTGTACATTGTGATTTAATGCTATAACTAGTACTTAAACAGTATTTTTCACTTTGTGTTTCTGTGTGGGTACAAATGGTTGAAATCTTTACTTAATATATACTAAATTGATCTTCTGTATATAAAGTTAATTGAAAACGAACCTTGAAGTGAATGGAATGGGAGAGGGAGCAGGAGAGGGGAGGGTTGTGGGTGGGAGAGAAGTTATTGGGGGGGGGGGGCGCAAGCCATTGTAATCCAAAAGCTGCACTTTGGAAATTTATATTCATTAAATAAATAAAAGTTTTTAAAAAGAGAACTGTATCTCTGAAAAAAAAAAAAAAAAAAAAAACAGCTGCTCAAAACCAAACGCTTGCTCCACGTGTCTTTTGGCCTGCTTTCTGCTTGGTATGGATTCCGACTTAACTTCCAGACTTTCCCATCTCCCTTAGATTAGATTAACACCCTCTCCTATGTATTTTTCTCACTGAATAAAAAGCTTAAAACTTTTCACGTTGCTTGATTTATTTGGGCCAGTATTCAAAATTCTTCTCTATGTGGCAAGAGCCCACACGACTTATTAATATTTCATATTATTAATAAGCAAATCAATAACACACCCACATGGGAGACCCGAAAGAAGCTCTTGGCTCAGCCAGTCCTAGCCGTTGTGGTCATTAGGGGAGTGAGCCAGTAGATCAAAGATCTCTCTCTAACTCTGCCTTTCAAATAAATAAATCTTTTTAAAAAATAGCTAGGAGAAGATTTTTAATGTTTTCACCACAAAGAAATAATAAATGTTTGAAGAGACAGATATGCTAATTACTTAATAATTAAACAATGTATACTTGTATTGAAACATATTGTACTCTGTAAATACATATGTATAATTATGTATCACTAAAAAATGTGTTGAATCCTTATATCAGAATAGTAAGTGTCAAGAGAGGACTAGAAGCTAGCCACCAGTTTTAGCTTGGTCATTCACAGAGGCAGAATTCTCAGAACACAATGTCACAACCAAGTTTTGGAAAAGTGTGGTCATTATTAGTGCCAAATGCTGCAGAGAGGGCAAAGAGGGAAAAGATCCAGCCAAGGGCTGGGACCCAAAAGGAGACCAACCAGGAAGGGACCCGGGGTCAGGGGACACCCCTGTGTCTGACCAGAAGTGGAACGGCACACACAGACTGAAGAAGGAAGGGACACAGAACCCGCTCGGTCCAGCCCTCAGCCTGTTTCAGTCTCCTCCAGGTGGACAGTTGAGTCTGGACTGGGGATGTTAAAATGATCCCATGAAATGCACAAAAGGAGTCTGGGAACACCTGCCACTCACCTACCTCACTAAGATAAAGTACGATTAGATTCCTATAGAGTGCTTTAAGTTCTCTGGCACTGCAGCAGATCTGATACCTATCTTTCAACCTTTAAGAGGAACAGTTCTTAGCATTTGTTGAACTCCACAACATTCCTGGGAGGTAGATATTATCACTGGAGGAGGAAACAAAGGCCACACAGCAAGTCAAAAGCCAAGGCAAGATTAGAATGGGGCCTGCCTTCCGTGCCTTCCGTGGGGGACCGCCAGTTGGCTGGGTTCCTTTTGTGTCAGTAATAGATTCTTTGATCTATAACATGGAAGAGGCTCCCTTCTCAGGTGGTTGTGAAAACAGAGTCACTAATGACGGTCAGGTTCTATGAAGCTCACTGAGAGGGCTAGGAAGAAAAGCAAAAAGGTACAACCACCCAGACTGCAGAAACAATAAAAGAAATTCCAGCAACAATGGGGATTCTAGGAACAGCAAGGGAGACCTAAGGATGGGGCGGAAGTCAGATGGGGGAGGGGTGGATAGGCAAGGTGGCCCCATGCCAGCTGCTCCTCGCATGGCCTCCTCCTGCCTCTTCACTTTGGGCAGACACAACATGAAAGTGGCTGGGCTGGGCAGGGACTCATGGCCTCAGAGACAGAGCAGAAATGGGATAACTCACAGGCTGAAATGGTGAACAAAAAGGCAGGACTGTGCATCACAGCACCGAGGCATCCCCAGAAAAAGAGAAAGCAGACATGAAAGTTTTGTAGAAGACTTTACTTGAAATTCCTGGAGAAGCAGAAACATCACAATTTTCGGACTGTATTTACTTTTCCATAAAAAGTCAAATTCTTAATAAAAGTAAAAAAGCAATGATGATTCTGTTTGAGAAATGGCTAGGGGCTTGTTATAATTTAAATGGTGGTGTTTAAGATAAATGAAGTTCCTCTAGGGAAGGAAATAAGCTTTTTTAAAATAAGCATTTGAAATTTTTTTTTTTTTGGAGAGGCAGAGGTGGAGAAGAGCGAGAGAGCACACCCCATCCATTGTTTCATTCCCCAAATGCCTGTAAGGGCAGAGGGGAGAACTGGGAGCTGGGAATCCAACTACCAGAGCCATTATCACTGCCTCCCAGGTTCTCCATGAGTAGGAACCTGGAGCCAGAGCCAGAAATTGAATCCAACCACTCTAATGTGGGACACGGGCATCACAACTGGTGTCTTAACTGTTAGGCCTAATGTCTGCCCTGGACATGTGTGTTTACTGAGGATCTACTGTAGGTCATTTTCATTAATACTTACAACCCCCTCATGAGGTACTGGCAGTCCCATTTTAGAGACTAAACACAGGCTGAGAAAGGTCAAGTCCTTTGTCCAGGGCCGTACGGCTAGTCTACGATGGAGCCAGGACATGAGTCCTGACATGCCTGACTCCAGAGCTCATGTTCTCTTCTACAATGCACTGCCCACCTCTCAGCCATCACCAAGTTCTACATTAGTCAGATCTGAACTCACGGAATGTACTGCAACAACCCAGGGATGACTGCACCTACAACTGGAGAATGTATACAGAGGGGCACTTACATTGTTCATGCCTGAACTATGTCCGCAATTCATTCACGTTCAAAAAGTGACCAGAACCAACCCTAAGGTCTGAGAGGCAAAGTCACTGTCACCCGTTCCTGGCCTGGCACTCCCCTGCTACACATCACTGTTGAGTGAACCTCACTGCTGTTGGGTATCTCCCCTTGTCCCTTCATCAAGCATTCTCCCCCTCTTCTTAACTCCTTCAGAGCCTTGGCTCAGGTAACACATTACCTTTTTTTTTTTTTTTTTTTTTTACCTTTTTTTTTTTATGGGAGTTTTTACTTAGTTAATAGGTGCTTTTCCAACAGAAGGGTACAAAGGAGAAATTACAGTGGTGGCTATCCCAGGCATCTGACTAACAGAGGAGACAGCTTCAGGACAAGCAAATCTCTGGGTATTTCCCCAGCCAATCACCAACCAATCATGCAATCAGTATACTGACCTTGAGTCTCATCATTATCCATTTATAACTATTAACTATCAGGTAGATTAACTCATGTAGTATTGCTACCCCACCCATTTTACAGAGAAAAAACAGTCACAATGGGTTTCATTAACTTCCCAACATTACATATAGCAAATAGGTAGCAGAAGCAGGATGCAAACTTAGGGACAACCAGATCCTGAATCACAAGGCTAAAATTACATCCTAGTTAAACCAAGATAACATTTGCCTTTCCTGCTATTTTGATATTTGTATAGACGTCTTGACCCCAAAGTACAGTTCTGTCCAAATATTCTGTGTGACAAAATATAAAGTATGCATAAGACACTTCTACTGTATGCTGAATAAGTATACCGCAGATGTCTTGGGGAAGGGCAATTGTGTAACTGTTTGAGCTATGAGCTGCAGTAGCCACTCTCTTCAGGGAATACCACTTTTATGGACTGACAGCTATGACTATTTGGTGTTGGGTATTTGACAGACATTCTCATGGAATGAATGAAATAAGCCTATCACTTACTGTGAAGAAAACAACTCATAACATTTGCTGCCAATGGTGAAATTTGATCTCTCAAGCAAAACTCAGAATTTTGGGAAACTTGTAGTTACCATCATGAGCCTGTAGCTTCCCAGCACTTAGAAACTTTTGGGATGAGATTGGCCATGACAGTGATGAATGTGATTTTTTGATACTATATAATGCAACTTGTCAACATCTGGAAGATCTGAATAACCCAGTGAACCAATACTTTCCAAACTACTAATGTACAATATTACACTATCTGCATCAGTAAAAGATTTTAATGTAACAGAATATTAAAAGTTCACTCACATGGTTTCAGATACTATGTGACAAGTAACCTTTAAGAAACTATTTGTCTACTTTTGGTGTGCTATCAAAGAAAAACATCCATAATTACCTGAAAAGGTTCAAAACACTCTTCTTTTTTTCCAACTATATTTCTGAGCCAAGATTTTCTTCATATTTTCAAACCAAAATAACATATTGCATCAGATTGAATGCAGAAGCAGACATGCAAATCTGTATGTCTTCTCTTATGCAAGGCATCAAAGAGATTTGCAAAAACAAAAAAGTACAATGCTTCTCAGTAAAATTTTTAGCTTTAGGAAATACAACTATTTAAATAAATAAAGATTATTTATGTTAACACATAATTGTTTTACTATTTTTAAGTGAATTGAAAATACTTCCGAGGATTTCTTATTTTTAACTTCAAATACAGTAAATATCAAAAGTCCCTGAAAAGTCCTCAACAATTTGTAAAAGTATAAAGGGATCAAGATACTGGAAGTGTGTGAATCGCTGCTGGAGAACACGGAGGCTGGAAGCAGAGAAGATGCGAGGGTGCACTGTGCAGCCCCTTCCCTTCTACGGAAGCAGGAACCACGACTAGCCACCACGAACTGTACAAACCTCCCTGCAAGTACGCTGCAAGGACCCAATTTCCCATCAGACTTTATGGCTCAATGACAACAAGCATGAAAGAACACTTTCGACTCCCTGCAGGTCCCAGAGTGCATTCAGCCCCACCCTCTAATCCCAAGCACGTGTTGCTTCCTCTTGTCCATCTGGAAAACGCCTATTCTCCTTCACAGCTGATGCTCAACTCTGCCTCAGAGCACCAGCGCTGTGTGCCCTTTTCTATTGCATGACACATGCGGCTTCATCGTTGTTTACGTGGTGTTCTCTCCGTTGGAAGTGTGAGGCCTTGAAAGCTAGAATTTTGTCTATTTCAGCACCTTATGTAGTATCATCCACACTGAAATCAAGTAAATCCCAAGCATACACCAATCTTCCAAGAGCATTCAGCTTTACTGAAGACTATGTTGTCCAACTAAGGAAAATGTAGTATGTTTTTAAAAATCTTTCTCAGTATGATATTCAATGACATTTGACCATCAAGTTTTGTTAGACTGGTGTGAATACTGAAATTTCAAAACTGAGACCCAAACTCAGACTTGAAAACTCTCCCAGGCAAGTTCCTTGAGCTCCCCACACATACCTCAAGAACCCTTCGTTCGCATGCAAACCTCTGCCTTCCTACGTGATACTGCAACACAAGCTCTCTAAAAGCAACAGAATGCTTCTAAATGACCAGGTTTGAAAGATAAATGTTTAGCAAAATGACAAGTCTATTAAGACAATTATAAATTCACTGCTGTAGCTTAAACTTCTACATGATCAGGAATTTCACAGCCGAATTGGGGGAAAAAAAGTTTCCCCCAAGTTTAATGTAAGCAATGTGTGGGAATGAAGGATGTTGAGTGAGATAATCCCCAGCCGAGTATCCCAGATAATACAATGTGTATAAGCTATGAAAAATGTTCACACAACTCAGGATGTTACAGCTTCCTTCTGGAATGCTGCTACTGTCCTGTTCATGCCCCACCTCCCAGTGTTCTCTTATCCTGTTGTGCACCCTGCCTCTGCCCTTCCTTCTACTCTAACTTGCTCTGCTGATTTTTCATTCTATCCACTTAGGAATGGGGGCTGCAGGAGGATAGGGTAAAGCTGATGAGCATGAAAGATTTCATAGCTTTGTAGGCTTTGCCAAAGAACACAATCTTACTTCCTGAGAGTAAGAACCTTGACAGTCACCTCTTCTCATCCCCTTATTTACGAAGGAGGAAACTGTAACTGTTAAGTGACTGAAATGCCATTTTCCCACAAATCATTTCTCAGTTTCAGGAAAACTAATGCCAAGAAAAAAGCTGGTACCCCAAGGTCAAAAGGGAAAAAGAAAAAGGAGGTAATGGCTAAGAAGGTTGTCAGTATCAGCTCAACACTGTTTACTGAGCATCTGCTATGCCCAGAGGCCCGGTATCAACACAAGCAGACAAGGAAAGCTAAGCTGTTACTCAGAGTGACAGCAGCCAGCATTGTGGCACAGCAGATTAAGCTGCCACTTGGGATACCTTGCACCTTGTATCAGAGCGCTGGTGCAAGTTCTAGCTCCTCAGCTTCCAATCCAGCTCCCTGCTAATGCGCCAGGGGAGCAGCATATAACGGCTCAAGTACTTAGGTCCCTGCCACCCATGTGAGATAACCAGAAGGAGTTCCTTGCTCCTGGCTTCAGTCCAGCCTATCCTGTTGAAGCCATTTTGGGGAGTGAACCAGCGATGGAAGATCTGTCTCTGTCACTCCATCTTTCAAACGAGTAAGTAATCTTTTCTAAAAAGTTTAACACATATTGAGTCATAGAAAATGTGAGATAAATACAAATAGCATGCACACACACAAAACCTCCAAGTTAAATAGTACTCTAGGAAAGAAAGAGTTTACCGAGGCTCAGATAAAAACAAACAAAAAAAAAAAAAGGAAGAAAAATTTCAGCACGGGATAAGGACTAATCAATTTATCCACACTACAATTTAAGGATTTGTTTGGAAAGGGTGTATACATTCATCTCGGGAAAGGGTTTCTGGTGACCCAAAAGACCAACGAGACCAACACTGACCGGTTTTTCAGAGGACACCTTTAGCCCCTACTTCACCACAAGAGGGTGCACGTTTCCTTACTAACACAGTCACCCAGGGAAAGCCTGTTCGGTTCCTCCAGCTGCTTACCTCTGCTTGGGCACCCCTCTCGCCACCCGAGGAGCCTCATGACAGACGAGCATCGGCAGGACACGATGCAGGTTTCCCTTTCACACACTCCATCTCACCTAATTCTAACAGTAGCTCTGAGAGGGTGGGGATCCCAAGAGACATCAACCCCGTCTGGAAGGTGAACAAGCTGACTCAGGCACAGTGACTTGCCCAAAGTCAGATTCATCTCAGTGTTTGGGCCCAAACTCAAACCAATGCCTTCTGATGCCGAAACCCTATCGTTGGTCTCCTTATTTCCCTGTAAGGGGCAAATCAAAACCGGATCACAATCATTCAATGCCTCTATCCACCCATTCTACAAGTATCTTTTCTGAGCAAAGAATCACACCCAGGGCAGATCAGAGGCTGTTCACCCCTGCAGTGGGTGTGTTGGGCTGACATTGTGGCGCAGTGGGTAAAGCTGCTGCCTGGAACGCTGGCATTCCCATTTGGGCACCAGTTTGTGTCCCGGCTGCTCCACTTCTGATCCCGCTCCCTGCTAAATGGCATGGAAAAAATTGCAGAGGATGCTACAGTGTTTGGGCCTCTAACACCAATGTGGGAGACCTGAAAGAAGCTTTTGGTTTCAGGCTGGCTCAGCCCTGGTCATTGCAGCTACTTGGGGTGTGAACCACAGTGGAGGGAAGACCTCTCTTTCTTTCTCTCTAACTCTGACCTTCAAATAAATAAATAAATATATTTTAAGGTGTGTGTTAATATCTGGCAACTATTTTCACAGGATTCCAATGAAGTGAAAAGTATGCTGACACTTGTCTACATTATTCCAAAGCAGCGGCAACGAAGGCTAAACTAATATTAAGTGTTACTGACCGGTAAGTTAACCGCAGGCTCACATTTCTTTAGTTTGACTTCATGAGATTCAAGCTAAAATCTAACTCGAGAGACATTCTCTCGGGAGAAGCAGGATAGCATAGTGGTGCAGAATCTGAACCTGGCAGCCAGACTGAGTTCAAATCCAAGTGTTAGTTACCACACCATGTGACCTTGGCCAACTACTTAACACCAATGTGCCTCAATCTCCCCTCTGCAAGATGTAAGTAAGGAGGCCAGGGTTGCGGCATGGTGGGTTAAAGCCCCAACCTGCAGCACTGGCATCTCATGTGGGCACCTGTTCAAGTCCCCACTGCTCCACTCCCTGCTAGTGTGCTTGGGAAAGCAGCGGAAGATGGCCCAAGTCCTCAGGCCCCTTTATCCACATGGGGGACCTGGTGGAAGCTCCTGGCTTCAGATCAGCTCAGCTCTGGCCATTGCAGCCATTTGGGGAGTGGACTGGCATATAGAAGACCTCTTTCTCTCTGTCGCTACCTAACTCTTTCAAATAAATAAATAATAATAAATATTTCTTAAAAAAATCAACTACTTAAAGATGCAAGTAAGAGCAGCAGCTACTTCACAGCGTAACAGTTGCTATGTGGAAGAGCACAGATTTACACAGAGAGAAGGAGAAGCAATGAGAGAGAGAGAGAGAGAGAGAGAGGGAGGGAGGGAGGGAGGGAGAGGGAGAGGGGGAGAGAGAGAGAGGGAGAGAGGGAGAGAGGGAGAGAGGGGGAGAGAGGGAGAGAGAGAGAGAGAGAGAGAGAGAGAGATCTTCCATTCGATGGTTCACCTCCCAATTTGCCACAACTGCTGCAGTTGCGCCGATCCAAAGCCAGGATCCAGGAGCTTCTTCCAGGTCTCCCACACAGGTACAGGGGCCCAAGCACTTGGGCTATCTTCCACTGCTTTCCCAGGCCATAGCAGAGAGCTGGATCAGAAATGGAGCAGCTGGGACTCGAACTGGCATCCATATGGGATGCCTGCACTGCAAGTGATGGCTTTACCCGCTAAGCCACAGCAACGGCCCCAAATCATCATCATCTTCTTCTTCTTCTTCTTCTTCTTTTTTTTTTTTTTTTAAAGATAAGTTTATCTTGGGGCAAGTGTTCAGCACAGCCGAAGTATACCTGGGTTCAAGACCCAGTTCCACTCCCCATTCCAGCTTCCTGCTACTGCATACTCTGGGAGGTGGTAGATGACGGTTCCTGTATGTGGGTTCCTACCGCTGACGTGGGAGACCTGGATTGAATTCTGGGCTCCCAGCTTTTGGCTTGGCTCACCCTTCATTGTTGTGGGCAACTGGGGAGAAAACCAGAAGATGGAAGATCTCTCTCTCTGTCTGTATCACTCTATCAAATAAATTAAAAAAAAAAAGACTTATTTTGGTGCAAAAAAATACTGCAGTTTTTTCATAACATGAATTTTCAATGAACTTTTGAAAATCCTTCATATGCCACACTCTTGGACAATATTTACACTTAAAAATACATTTAAGTCTCTTCATACTCTGTATGTTATGTAATTCTGTATTAGAGCACACACATCAGTTACTAAGGAATACACTATCCTCATATTTTTGCTTGTATGACAACATGCTCTCTACGGTCAGCTTAGTGGAGTCTTTGGTTAGGAAGGCACAGGGGAACTACAGAATTCCTCTGTGAGGACAAGCTTTACACAGCAGAGGGGAAGGCTGCTGCCCCAGAACTCGTAGACTCAGGTGGCGGTCACAGCACTAAATATCTCTAAAAACCACCTTTCACCTCCATTCCCACCACCAGGGTCCTAACTCACAGCCCATCATCATGGACTTGTTAAGTTTGTTCAATGAGTGAATGAACAGGTGGGAATAGGTCATAAAAGCAGGGCAGTTAGTTCACAAATGATATGCACACATTTTGCTGACAAAGTCCTAGCTCAGCTCAGACTTTCAGAGGATGCTGGTCCACTACAGTGAGGCTGATGGGAACGAACCCTCACCTCGCTCAGATCTATTCAGCTCTCATCCACCAGCTCATTAAGGTGGGCAGCTCCTGCACCTGGGCGATGGCACTTTGGCACCTCTGGGCCTAAGATGGCCCTGGGCCTAGCCTTATCTGTAGTCATGTGGGCTTAGCACTGGGGGAGGAGGGCTCACTCTTTCACAAAGTCCAAGTGCCTTCCAGTCATGTCAAGAGCCCCAACACTTGGATTCCATCCCATCTCAAACACCACACTCCTCCAAGATTGCCCTCTAAACTGTTTTCAGTTAGAAGGTCACGTCTCTTGCCTAACTCCAGTGGGGCAGAGATATTTTGGTGGTGACATCTCAATGAAAGGTGAACAGCCTCAGATTTTATATGATGTCCCCATGGGCTCCGGTGCCCTTCCTGGGACACGGCTTCATACATGTGCAAGATCATTCCCCACTCACGCAATGTAATGGTCTGTCTCCATTCAGGGGCAGGCAGACTGCATTTCCGCCCTTGGGAACATGCCGCTCGCTTCTGTCTTGCGGCCGGTTTATTATACAGCAAGGAGGCACCTTCTGCATCGTGCTCACAATCCCAGCAGGTGGCACCATGGAGGGGGAAGCAGTCAAATTCTTCGAGATTCAATCTAGGTTTCACAGACGGTCTCTGCAGCGTCAGGCTGCATGACGTTAAGGACATGCCTGAGTTTGGCTTCCACCAGATTGTAACAAGACTCTTCCTTTTGACCCTGATATGCAAAACTGTGCAATTAGAACTGGGTAGCAAGTCCACGCTAGGAAGGGACATGATCTCAGCCATCAAAATTAGAACTGGAAAAGTCCTCCCCAAATCTAGGCACAAGAGCTCAGTCCCAAATGCCTCCTATATAGGGCTTCTGATACTTCCCGCTTGAGATTCCAATTTATAAGCTAACAAGCCTCACCAGGAAAACAGCTTTTCCTGATGTTTAGCATTAATTTTTATTTCTTTTTATATGCTGCTTTGATCAGTTCTAAATACATTTTCTCTTTCCATGATGTTTACATCCTTCGCATTCTTAGGGACTGTTATCATATCCCCTTTAATCATCCTTTGGCCAAGCTATACATATTTAGCTCCTTTCATCTCTCCTATGTCCGTCCTTCCAGCCGTGTTGGCTCCTCTTTAAATTCCTTCCAATCTGTCAACATCTTGCTGGAACTGATGCACACCCTCCCTTAATAAACATTCTAGGTACTCCTTGTTTCCTAAGAGTTCTCCAAAGACTCCTATAAGTGAAAGGAATATTGGACCAGGGATCAGAAGTGGTAGTTAACAGTCTTGGGTCTATTCCAAGCCTCCATAACTCCCATTATAAAATGGGAGTGATACCTTTCCTGATTTGATGCAAAGAGAACATAAAATATGAAGTCACTTTGCAGACTGTAAAGTACTGTGCATGAAGACCAGGTACATATATAAATTTCATAATTTAAAAAGCATAAATGAAAAATAAGATTGGAAATATGCATGTCAAATAACAACAGTAATTAAATCTGATGAAGATATTAGAAGTCGTGGTTACATTAGCCTAGGTATTTAGGGCTTCTGTTTCCACTTTAAGGAATTATAGATTCAGTTCCACCAATACAAAAGTTCACAGAAAATAAAATTAAAAGTTTATTTTGGTGCAAAAAAAAGTTTGAAATCCATGCACACATATTTAGGTATCATCTTGTGGTAGTTAAGTATTCACCAAAAACTTCTTTCAAAAGACATTAACTCAATGTTTATTCTTTTCCAAGAAACAAACCGGGGTTTAGACCATGAGGGTCTAATATTCCCAGACTCTTTCCTCAAAAGGCTTGCAATCTGATGCAAATGACACACACTATCATTACAGTGCTTCTTGGGAAGAGGGAGCCAGGACAGCCTGGGAAACCAGGTAAGGTTTCATGCAGGTGGTGACATCTGAGTTGGGTTTTGAAGGGGGAATGAAAGAGAATAATTTAAACAAATTGCTGGTTTCTGCAACCATTATCAGCCTCGCTGAAATGTTTCATGTTATAAAGTTTTAGCAATCTGAGTTAAGCTCATGCCTATCATTTGCAGTTGCATTTCTGTCCCTGGAAAATGCAACCAACAAATCCTTCTGCTATTTCGTCCAATACCGGGTACAAGATAACTCCTATTCCCTTCAGAGAGATGTCTTAACCTCTAAGCCAAATATCCACCCTCCATGAACACTCTGAAGATCCCTCAGATTCACAGATTACCGAAAACTCCAAAATAAACATCTTTTAATTCCATTTTCCATGAGCTTTTTGAAGTACCCTCATATGATTAGTGATATATACAAATACATATGCATAGGATTTATTCATTTTTTAATTTTTAAAAAAATATTTTACTTATTTGAAAGGCAGAAGTTAGAGAGGAAGAGACAGAGAGGTCTTTCATCTGTTGGTTCACTCCCTAAATGGGCACAACAGCCAGGGCTGAGCCAGACCAAAGCCAGGAGCTTCTTCTAGGTCTCCCACATGGATGCAGAGGACCAAGCACGTGGGCCATCTTCTGCTGCTTTCCCAAGCACATTAGCAGGGAGCTGGATTGGAAGTGGAGCAGCCAGGCACAAACCAGCATCCATATGAGATGCTGGTGACGCAGGCAGCGGCTTTACTCACTATGTCAGAATGCCGGCCCCTGTCTGGGACTTAACAGTGTTCTGAAGAATATGTTCTTATAGAATATAGATTTCAGGGGCAGGCATTGTGGTGCAGTGGGTTAAGCTGTATCCCATATGAGAGTGCTGGCTCAATTCCTGGCCATTCTGCTGCTGCTTTTTTTCCCCATTTGCTCCAAATTTTGTTGGGTAGCACTACTAATATTAAGTTCAAGTCCACCTTGGGCCTAGGGTGATTTTGGGGGTACTAAGGGGTAGAAGCACTATAGTCTAATAGATGAGAACACAGGCACCCAAAGAAGATTTTCAAACATTTCTGCTGTGTCACTGCTTGTGGGACTGCAACAACTGGGAGCCTGTTTGTGCAACTACCAAAATCATGGGCCATGAGGATATCTAAGAAGTTAAGTATATAAGGCACTAGCCTTAACCTATTATGTCCCAGAGCCCTAGATAGGGCACCTGTAAAGCCTTAAATTGAGGAGCACTACTTATGCTAACTCTTTTTCTGTGTCAACTTTGTTGAAATATCACAGACTTGCAAACTTAGGATTTAATAGTTAAGTAATCAAAATTAGTGTTGCTCAAAACAAATTTGGTTTGTGTCATTGGGTATTCAATTGATATGCGCTTACATCTGCAATTCTCAAATCATGTGTCTTATAATAATTTTTTTTGCAACTGAATTGATATACAAATTCTGATTTTCTTCTGCTTCCAATACTGATGTAAGCAATGCTAGATGATGCAACATGACAGGAATGCCTAATTTGAGTATATTCTGCTTTGTATCTCCACAGGTTAACTGGTATAAAGTGCTCAGTTGGGGCCAGTGTTGTGATGTAATGGGTTAAGCCACCATCTGCAACACCAGCATCCCACATGGGTACTAGTTCCAGTCCTGGCTGCTCCACTTCTGATCCAGCTCCCTGCTAATGTACCTAGGAAAGCACCAGAAGATGGCTCAAGTGTTTGGATCCCCATGCACATGGGAGAGCTGGATGAAGCTCCTGTCTCCTGGATTCAACCTGGCCCAGTACCAGCTGCTGCAATCATCTGGGGAGCAAAACAGCAGATAGAAGAGATCTCTCTCTCTCCCTCTAACTCCTTGTTTCAAATAAAATTAAAAAAAACTTTTTAAATGCACTCAGTAAACAGTGGTTATGTGTTCCCATGAACTTTAAAATTATGGCAATAGGGGCCGATGCTGTGGTGCAGTAGGTTAACGCCCTGGCCTGCAGTGCTGGCATCCCATATGGGCACCGGTTCGAGACCCGGCTGGCTCAACTTCTGAACCAGTTCTCTGCTACAGCCTGGGAAAGCAGTAGAAGATGGCACAGCTCCAGCAGTTGAGGCCAATTGGAGAGTGAACCATTGGATGGAAGACCTCTCTCTCTCTCTCTCTCTGCCTCTCTCTGTGTAACTCTGACTTTCAAATAAATAAAAAATCTTTAAAAAAAATTATGGCAATACACATCCTACTGCTTCTACCTCCACCCTTCCAGTCTCATCACTTGGTGACACACCATCTCTGGTTATAGTGGTATAAAACTGTAATCATCAAGATTCTTGTTCTACTCAGCTAAGTCCACTGTGGTAGCTCTGAGGTCAGCTCACATAAGGAAACCCACCTATACCATGGCAGTGCTGGTTTGAGGCTGAGAAAAGCTTGTTTACTATAAGCTACTCTTTTTCTTTTAAACATGATCTATTTATTTGAAAGGCAGAGTTAGAAGGAGAGTGAGTGAGTGAGTGAGAGAGAGAGAGAGAGAAATTTTCCATCTGCTGGTTCACTCCCCAATGGCCACAATGGCTGGAGCTGAGCCAATCTGACGCCAAAAACCAGGAGTTTCTTCTGGGTCTTCCATGTGGCTGGGAGAAGTCCAGAGCCTTGGGCCATCTTCTGCTGCTTTCCCAGGTGCATGGGTAGGGATATGGATCAGAAGTGGAGCAGCTGGGACCCCAACTTGTGCCCGTATGGGATGTCAGTGCTGCAGGCAGCAGCTTTACCTGCTATACCACAGCCCTGTCCCTGCTACTCTGCTTCTGATCCATCTTCCTGCTAATGCTCTTGGGAAGCAATGCACAGTGGCTCAAGTACTTGAATCCCTGCCACTCATGTCTGGAGTTCCTGGCTCCTGGCTTCAGGCTGGTCCAGACCTTGCTGTTGTGGCCATCTGGGAGTGACCCAGTGAATGAAAGATCTTTCTCTCCTTCTCTAACTCTTTCAAATAAATAAATCTTTAAAAAACAAGAACAGGGGCCGGCACTGTGGCGCAATAGGTTAATCCTCTGCCTGTGGCGCCGGCATCCCATATAGGTGCCGGTTCCAGTTCTGGCTGCTCCACTTCTGATGCAGTTCTCTGCTATGGCCTAGGAAAGCAGTGGAAAAGCACTTGGGCCCCTGCACCCATGTGGGAGACCAGGAAGAAGCTCCTGGCTTCGGATCAGCACAGCTCTGGCCGTTGAGGCCATTTGGGGAGTGAACTAACGGATGGAAGACCTCTCTCTCTGTCTCTCCCTCTCACTGTCTGTAATTCTACCTCTCAAATAAATAAATAAAATCTTAAAACAAAAACAAAGGTGATCTTTACAAACACAAAACCACATGTACCTATAAATTTTGATGAGCTTGAAAAATAATCTGCAGATTTAGAAAGATACATGACATGTCACACAGTATAAAAAATAAGGTATGTACATATTCTTTTTTTAAAAAGATTTATTTATTTGAAAGTCAGAGTTACACAGAGAGAAAAGGAGAGGCAGAGAGGCAGAGAGGTGGGGGGGAGGTCTTCCACCTGCTGGTCCACTCCCCAACTGGCCGCAACAGCCGGAGTTGTGCCAATCTGAAGCCAGGAGCTTCCCTTGGGTCTCCCATGTGGGTGCAGGGGCCCAGGGACTTGGGCCATCCTCTACTGCTTTCCCAGGATGTAGCAGAGAGCTGCATCGAAAGTGGAGCAGCCGGGACTCAACCCGGCGCCCATATGGGATGCCGCCGGCATTGCGGATGGTGGCTTTACCCGCTAAGCCACAGTGCAGGCCCTGATATGTACCTATTCTTTGCTCACCATTTAATCAACAGCAGCTGCTACATGCTAAGTA
Source organism: Oryctolagus cuniculus (assembly GCF_964237555.1). Classification (NCBI taxonomy): domain Eukaryota; kingdom Metazoa; phylum Chordata; class Mammalia; order Lagomorpha; family Leporidae; genus Oryctolagus; species Oryctolagus cuniculus. The sequence goes on from NC_091435.1 coordinate 95,395,479, forward strand.
TTGTGCTGGGCTGAGGATACTGAAATAAATGACCAATTGTCATTGTTAAAACACTCACAGTCAGGCCGGCGCCGCGGCTCACTAGGCTAATCCTCCGCCTAGCGGCGCCGGCACACCGGGTTCTAGTCCCGGTTGGGGCGCCGGATTCTGTCCCGGTTGCCCCTCTTCCAGGCCAGCTCTCTGCTGTGGCCCGGGAGTGCAGTGGAGGATGGCCCAGGTGCTTGGGCCCTGCACCCCATGGGAGACCAGGAAAAGCACCTGGCTCCTGGCTCCTGCCATCGGATCAGCGCGGTGCGCTGGCCGCGGCGGCCATTGGAGGGTGAACCAACGGCAAAAGGAAGACCTTTCTCTCTGTCTCTCTCTCTCACTGTCCACTCTGCCTGTCAAAAAAAAAAAAAAAAAAAAAAAAAAAACAAACACTCACAGTCTAGTATTGATCAATATTATTTTCTCCTTTGTATTTAACTTCTACCTGCTGGGTTTCCAAGAACACTAGTGTAGACTACCAAATTTACTCACCTCCAAACCTAAATGCATAATCATTTGAAATATGTTTCTTCCCCTAGCTTTATGTATACTAATGATCAAAGTAGTTAAAATGGACTGAATGCCTTCTCTGTGTCCAACATTAAACTCACCTATTTTCTGTACATTGTCAAGCACAATTCTTTGAGCTAGCTACTAATTTTCACAGGGAAAGAAACCAAGCTCAGAACTGTGGATGACTCACCCAAGGTCATTTCCCTAGTAAGGGTTGCAGCCAGGAAGCAAACTAGGGTTTGCCCAACCAGGACTTATGCTCTTAACCAGCAAGCTTGTGGCTTCCACTCACTCAAAGGATTGCCAACACTTAATACAAATGGAGGGAATGTTTGGATATTTTCTTCTCAAGGAATCATACTATCCAAAGCCACAGGGGCAAAAATACTCAAGTAGCATGCAAAATCCTCTTAGAGAAAAGTTCAGCAAGTTATTGGTTTGAAAACATTTTATCAGTCCACTGGTGATTTCATAAACCCGAAAACAACATATGGGGAGTTCCTTGTGCCAGGAGAAGAGCAATTTTAATGCTACTGGTTGTAAATTCTGATTTTTATGAAACTTTCTAAATCTTGAGCCTGGTCTTTCAAATTTAGCCTTCTTTCCTATTCATGGGCCAATCTGACTGATAAACACATGCTGATAGAATGAATTGGTATCAATAGTGAGTGACACCTTGTCCCAAGAATAACTACCATTTGTCACTGTCAAAAAACCTGGAATTTACCCTGAACAGTAAAAAATTTAGGGCCCTATGGGGATTACAGAGAAGCCAAATTCATAACCCAGAACAGAAAGCCATGGGAAATGACAACAATAGGAACTGGTTATTAGGACTACAAAAATAAATCAGGGGGGGCCAGTGCTGTGGCATAGCGGATAAAGCCGCCGCCTGCAGTGCCGGCATCTCGTATGGGCAGTGCTTCGAGTCCTGGCTGCTCCACTTCCAATCCAGCTCTCTGCTGTGACCTGGGAAAGCACAAGATGGCCCAAGTGCTTGGGCCCCTGCACCCGTGTGGGAGACCCAGAGGAGGCTTCGGATCAGCGCAGCTCTGGCTGTTGCGGCCATCTGGGGAGTGAACCAGCAGATGGAAGACCTCTCTCTCTCTCCCTCCCTGCCTCTCCTTCTCTCTCTGTGTAACTCTTCCAAATAAATATAATCTTTTTTTAAAAAAAGTTTAGATAGTCAAATTTTTTAAAAGATTTTTTATTTATTTATGTGAGAAGTAGAGTTACAGACAGTGAGAGGGAGAGACAGGGAGAAAGGTCTTCCTTCCATTGGTTCACTCCCCAAATGGCCGCAACGGCCTGAGCTGTGCCAATCCGAAGCCAGCAGCCAGGAGCTTCTTCCTGGTCTCCCACGTGGGTGCAGGGGCCCAAGTACTTGGACCATCTTCTACTGCTTTCCCAGGCCACAGCAGAGAGCTAGATTGGAAGAGGAGCAGCCAGGACTAGAACTGGAGCCCATATGGGATGCCAGTGCCGCAGGCAGAGGATTAACCTACTGCACCACAGCGCCAGCCCCTAAATATAATAAATCTTAAAAAAAAAAAAAAGTCAGGGCACAGAAACCTGTGCTGAGAAAGGCCCCAACTTTGGTTTGATGCTCACACAGAAATTCTTAGTAAGTCACCTTCAAACTTTCATGTTGAGTATAAAACCCAACAGAACAATGGAGCATGTGTGTGCAGAAAGATCCATGCAACATGTGTGCTGCCATTCCTTGCCACCCTATTTGCACACAGCACTAGCAATGTCCTATGAGCACAGGATTCTGGGGACCCACTGGGCAGAACAAAACTCAGAGCACGTACAAGGTAAGCTGAGAGTGTAGCCCCAAGAAGCCACATTTTCCATTTGAACCAGAACTTGCTTCCAACCCAGAGGCAATGGCACTCTGAGAAACATCAATGATCAAGGAACTGTGCAGCACACTTTCTTATTCGTGTTATTTCCTCGTATTAGCTGATCATTTCCACTGAACATGATGGTGAATGATGCAAAAGGAGAAGATAAGGCATCCCGCACTCCATTTTCCACTAGCCCCTACTTATCTGCAAGCCGAAAGCAAAGAGTATTGCTAGAATATGCACAAATTAAGAAGTGAAATAAAAACAGCTGGGTTTGGGCTACACTGTGGCACAGCAGGTTAACCCACCATTTGCTATGGAGGCATTCCATATGGATGCCAGTTCCAGTCCTGGCTGCTCCATTTCTTTTTTCTTTCTTTTCCTTTTTCTTTTTTTTTTTTAAAGATTTATTTATTTGAAAGACAGAGTTACAGAGAGACGAAGAGACAGAGAGAGATCTTCCATCTGCTGGTTCACTCCACAGATGGCTGCAATGGCCAGAGCTGCGCCAATCCGAAGCCAGGAGCCAGGAGCTTCCTCCGGGTCTCCCACGTGGGTGCAGGGACCCAAGGACTTGGGCCATCTTCTACTGCTATCCCAGGCCATAGCAGAGACCTGGATTGGAAGAAGAGCAGCTGGGACTCAAACTGGAGCCCATATGGGATGCCGGCACTTCAGGCCAGGGTGTTTTAAAAAGATTTATTTATTTATCTGAGAGGTAGTGTTACAGACAAGGAGAGGGAGAGACAGAAAAAAGGTCTTCTGTTCACTGGTTCATTCCCCAGATGGCTGCAACAGCCAGGGCTGGGTCCATCCGGAGCCAGGAGCCTTTTTCACGTCTCCCACGTGGGTGCAGGGGCCCAAGGACTTCGGCCATCTTCCACTGCTTTCCTAGGCCATAGCAGGGAGCTGGATTGAAAGTGGAGCAGCCAGGGCTCGAACCAGCACCCATATGGGATGCTGGTGCTGCAGGTTGAGGCTCAGCCCACTACGCCACAGCACCGGCCCCTAGCTGCTCCATTTCTAATCCAGCTCCCTGTGAAGGGGAAGATGACCCAAATCCTTGGAACACTGCACCCATGTGGGAGACCCAGATGCAGTTCTGGGCCCTTGGCTTTAGTCTGGCCTAGCCCTGGTCAATGTAGCCACTGGGCCAGTGAACCCTCTCTTTCTGTAACTCTCTGCCTTTCAAATAAATAAGATATTAAAAAAAAAAAAACTGAGTATGGTGCAACATTTCCACTCTCTTGGTAAGAACAATGTATGATCTACAAGGTACAAATTGTGATTTTGATGATTTCACAAATAAAATACTCCATATTTGCATTTTAAACTGCACTGCATGATATAAAGGTGAAAAGCAAAATCCATACTAATATTTTTCTTTATTCAGAATGACATTAACTTGCAAATAAAACATACCATGACAAGTCAAACAGACTACAAAAGAAAGGAAAAAAAACTTTGTGTTCTGGTACCTTTACCACTTCTCCCTGTTTTTGAACAAGGATTCTACATTTTCATTCTGCATTTGGCCTACAAATTATAATGCTAACCTTAGCAATCATAACAGGTAAAAGAAATTAAGATAGATTCATTGCCTTTTCCCAATCATATTTCAAATCAAATCAGATGAATCAGTAATAAAGCAAACACTTTACTACATAGAATATGACTTTAGTGAAACCAACACACACCTACAACCTCCTTCTACCACATGTAACCATCCAGGTATCATAGAAAACCAACCAAGAGTGGAGGAAGTAGGCTTTTTAACATCAGCTCAGCCCCAATTTTCTGAGCACCTAAGGCTGTGCCTCCAGGGGCTCCCTGGGAAGGGACACGTGTGCAGAGGCTGCAAGTAGCCCACTCTTCAGTGCAAATCTCTGCATGGCCGAAGCAGCCTCCTCAGACTTTGGCAATGACTTATTGCTCATGTACACCTGTCATCCTTGGCACTTTAAAGGCAAAAGGCAACTCCTAACGTTGGATGGATGTCTTAAGGTTAAATAAGCATGAGTACTTTCATATACAATCTCATTTTATTCCACCCATTGCCATGTGAGAGACTCAGGAACTAAGTATTTTTAGCATAATTTTTATTGTTAATAATTTTAATGTTCTTGACCTGGATAGTGGCTACAGGGGTATTCACTTATTCATGAAGCTGCACACATTTTTTATGTGTTTTTGTGTATAATATATCCTGCAAAAAAGGTAATAAAAGCTCATTGCAGCAAATTAGAAAAGAAGTTTATAATCTTCTATAATCCCATCAGAGGAACCTACTATTAATAACTCGATACTTTCCTTTCTTTGTTTTTATAAAGTTATTCATACTTTCCATGATGTTTTGTATCTTTTTTTTCCTCTAAGATTTATTTATATATTTATTCAAAAAGCAGAGTAATAGAGGGAGAGACAGAAAGAGATCCTCCATTGCTGGTTCATACCAAAGCCAGGAACCAGGAGCTCCATCCACATCTCCCAAGTGGATGCCAGGGGCTCAAGGACTTGGGCCATCTGCTGCTGCCTTCTCAGGCAATTAGCAGGAAGCTACATTAGAAGTGGAGCAGCTGGAACTCGAACTGGCACTCCCATACAGGATGCCGGCATTGCAAGCAGCGACTTAACCCTCTGCACAATGCTGACCCCTGTATCTTTATTCTTAAACTCTACACAGATTATGTTTTCATACAGCATTAAACATTCAAAATTGTATTTCTTATTAAGTTCTAGTTTATTTAACCCATTCCCGTTGTTGGATATTTAGATGGCTTCTAATCTATTCCCACAGTGACCAGGGACACTAATCTGGAGGACTGTGATCTTGCTGTCAGTGAGTGGCAGAGCCAGAAGCCAGAGCTCACTGGCGCTGGAGGCTGAATTCCTGTTTCCAGGCACAGTTCTGCACTTCCTCTGATCACAAGGGCTTAACTCGACCAACTAAAGGCAAAGTAGTGGAAAACAATCCACCTGGACCCTTCCCCACAAACTCTCCCTCACCCTAAACTGGGGCACAGTCAACCAAGTGCAGGGTGAGCTGCTGTGGCATGCAGCCTGCAGACGGAGGGGCACCATCACAGCCCATCTGCAGTGTGCTGCCAGGCCCAAACAGTCACATGGGAGGCCAGGGAAAGAGAACAAACTTTTCAAGGGTACAAGGTTGCAGGGTTCGAGGTTAGTAGGGAGGCTCTATAAATATTGTCTGAACAAAACTCTGCCTGTTAACTGGTAGACACAGAGCAAGGTGTGGTTTTCCTTCCCGCCCCCGAGGCGGCTGGGAAAGTTGGTCTGACAAACCAGTGGGAAACACTGCCCAGCCAAGATGGAACCGAGAAACGACGAGAATGCCTAAGACGATTCAGGAAATGAGTCCAACCATCTTCTGTCTGTCCTCTCCCCTTGGCTCCCACAACTCCCAGCCCTACCCACTGCAGCAGGAAACCGAACAGAACAAGACACTCACAAAGAAAACACTGGCCATGAAATTGAGCGCCCAGAGCAGCTGGCCAAGCAAACAGCTCTGGTCACAGGCCACAGGCTAGCTGCTTCCTAACAGGTTGAAATATCGGCAGCACCTTTTAATACTGTGGATCCCACTGGGCAGTAGTCACAGTCATGGGCTGTGGGCTGCGGGCAGCCTGCACAACGGGGAAGAAAGTCCTCACCTCCCTCTGGTTTGCTGGGTGGTCTGCAAGTTCCCTTCTTGGCAAGGATAGGCCCACTTTTTCATAGTCCTTGCTAACTGAAGGAGCCAAGAACCTGGGTTTATGAAGATGACCTTCCCTCAGGTAGAACCACAACTAAACCACTCTGGTCTTCAAAGAATCTACCCTATTACAAGGACCCCAAAGATAATGATTCTAAAATCTACTAAAAAACACAAATACATTTAGCTACAGTTTACTGGGAAAGATGTACACACACACACAAATTCAACTCTAGCTTAATCCTTGATTCTAAAAATAACCTATCATTCAATTAATTTAAAATACACTCTACGAGGCCTATACATGTCACTGGGGGGCACTCAAAGGGGAAGGAAGCCATACTTCCAGCGCTGCTCAAACGGGCATGCCACCTGACTGCACACAGCAACTGTGCACATGACAGTAGCTGGTTCCAAACATCGGTGCTCTCAGGGGCAGGCTCTCCCAATGGCAGGCCGACTCCATGGCCACCTCCTCGTGGAAGCACGGATTGATCTACTTAACGATGATTTCCCTGAGCAACACGGGGAAGACCAGCCGGGGAATCAGAATTCAGAGGGGCTGGCCTTTCCCCCACTGGGACACTAGCTCAAACTGAATGTCTCTCCCTTCTGGGTCAAAACAGGCAGCTCTCACTAACAGGCGTCGGAGGCAGTTAGATTTATGAGCTTCGCCGGCCTTTAAGAGGAAGACTGTATATGGAGGTGGAGCAGGGAGGGGAATAAAGCCACACGGAAACCTTTATCATAGTATGCAAGCCAAACACTTGTTGGTAACTTCTGTTCAAACTTTTATTTAAATCACAGATTCTTAAGTGAGGAATTCCTGTAGAAAGTATCTGAAATATTATGTAGCAGGAGAAAAAAAGATTCTTTCATTGGAATATGGACAACAAGGATCCTCCTTGCTGTTTAAAGTTACAAAAGCAGGTGTGTAATGATCTCTGTGTCCCAACATACCTATGTTACATGTGAGTACGGGATCTTCTGCACCCCCAGCCTGCCTCCTTTTAGAAGCGTGATTCAGCATACAGCAACATCAAAAACATCAAAAAACAAGTCTGAGACCCAGAAACTCCAAATTGAACAATTTTCAAATCGCTATGAGCTGAGGATAATTATTCAGCTATTCATCAATGGAATTTCAAGGCTCTTCATTCTTCCAGAACTAAATGTCCATTTACAACTCCTGGCTTTACATTGTATAAACAGGGACCCTTTAACTGCTCCGAAGAAACTTAGATGTTTGGAGCTGGCGTTGTGGTGTAGCAAGTTAAGTTGCTGCCTTCAATGCCAGCATCCCTAGAGGGTGCTGATTTGAGTCCTGGATGTTCCACTTCTGATCCAGCTCCCTGCTAATGTTCCTGGGAGGGCAATGGAGGATGGCTCAGGTGTTTGGGCCTCTGCATCTGCACAGCAGGCCCAGAGGGGGTCCTGGTTTTGGCCTGGCCCAGCCCTGGCCATAGTGGTCACTTAGGGAGTGAACCAGCAGATGGAAGATCTCTGTCTCTCCCTCTCTCTCTGTAACTCTTTCAAATAAATAAATCTTTAAAAAAAATAAATTTCAAAATAGTAACATCTTTAAAAAGCTCTGAAAAACACCAACATCTGGATTCATGACTTTCATCCTGAAGTTACGGAACCACCACCAGTCCTGGGTTTGGAAGTCTTTGGTATTTAGAGTCTAGATGCTCTGTTATTACAGGCCTAGATGCAGACAATGGACTGGAGAGTCCCAAATGTGATGGTGAAGTTTTCTTCTTATCATTTTTTTTTTTTTGACAGGCAGAGTTAGACAGTGAGAGAAAGAGAAAGATGGAAAGGTCTTCCTTTCCGTTGGTTCACCACCCCCCCCAAATCCAGGAGACAGGTGCCTCCTCCTGGTCTCCCATGCAGGTGCAGGGCCCAAGCACTGCCCTCCCGGGCTACAGCAAAGAGCTGGACTCTTCCTATCACTTTTTAAAGATATCCTATTCAGACTGCCCTCAGAGGCAGCAGCAGAAAAGGCAAGGAGGGAATAGGAGTTGGCGTCATAGCTGCCCATGTGTCAGGAAACAAGCACTATTGTGACTTAACACCAGGAACAGCAACCAGCAAACAGAAAAACATGCCACAGAGCCTGCCGCTGCCTGTATCATGGGAAGTCAAACAGCAACCTTTTCAAATACCAATTTTCTTTCCTCTCAATAATAGGTTACAAATAAGCTCTCTTCCAAGTCACAGAATTTGTTTTATTTCTTAAAAATTCCCGGCCAGCAAATCCCAGACCAGCAGCACTAGTAAGGCTTAATGTGTAACAATCACTAGAAGCTGAATTCCCCACCTCTTGCTTTAGAATATGCCAACTGCCACCTCACCCGCCCCACCCTGCTCTGTGACAGCCCTGTTCACAAACTCTGGCTCTCTCCATGTAATTCTCAAAAGTCGACCTGATAAGTCTCATTCTGCAAAACCTGTTCCCCAAGTTCTTGACAGAAAAACTTCCAATGTCATTGATAACCTCAGAAATTCCACAAGGTACACTTACCAACCATTAAATTTATTTTAAAATAGGCACAGTAATTCAAGAACTTCTCCCTTTTCTAGATTGGTTTTTATTGAGAAAAGTAATTTAACCTAAACTTTTACACAGTCAAGGCCACGTTGTAAAGGAGAATTTACCTATTAGTTTATTTTCAGATTCCTGGTTTTTTGTTTGTTTGTTTTGTTTTTTTGACAGGCAGAGTGGATAGTGTGAGAGAGAGAGAGACAGAGAGAAAGGTCTTCCTTTTGCTGTTGGTTCACCCTCCAATGGCCGCTGCAGCCGGCGCACTGCGCTGATCCGATGGCAGGAGCCAGGTGCTTCTCCTGGTCTCGCATGGGGTGCAGGGCCCAGCACTTGGGCCATCCTCCACTGCACTCCCTGGCCACAGCAGAGAGCTGGCCTGGAAGAGGGGCAACCGGGACAGAATCCGGCACCCCGACCGGGACTAGAACCCGGTGTGCCTGCGTCGCAAGGCGGAGGATTAGCCTATTGAGCCACGGCACCGGTAGATTCCTGGTTTTGAAAATAAAGTCAGAAGGCAAAGAACAGAAGTGGAGTCATTTAAAGATTTAACTTAGGGGGTGGGGTGGCACGGTGGCATAGAGGGTAAAGCCATTGCCTGCAGCGCCAGCATCCCTTATGGGCACTGGTTCAAGCCCTGGCTACTCCACTTCCAATCTAGCTCTCTGCTATGGCCTGGGAAAGCAGTGGAAGATGACGCAAGTCCTTGGGCTCCTGTACTCACATGGGAGACTGAGAAGAAGCTCCTGGCTCCTGGCTCCTGGCTTTGGAATACAGCTCCGGCCATTGCAGCCATCTGGGGAGTAAACCAGCCTATGGAAGACTTTTCTCTCTCTCGACCTCTGCTTCTGCCTCTATATAACTCTGCCTTTCAAATAAAACAAATAAATCTTAAAAAAAAAAAAAAAAGAGATTCAAGTTGAGAACGGCTTTGGGGCATAGCATAACGTTAAGTTGCCAACCACAATGCTGGCATCCCATATCAGAGCACTGGTTCCAGTCCCAGCTACTCCTGATTCACATTCCTGTCAATTAGCCTGGGAAGGCAGCAGAAGATGGCCTAAATATTGGGTCCCTGCCACTCATGTGGGAGACCTGGTCCTGCCTTTGGTCTGGTCCAGACCTGGCTGTTGCAGCCATCTGGGGAGTGAACCAGGAGATGGATGATATCTCTCTTTCTCTCTCTTACTCTTTCAAATAAATAATTAAAAAAAAAAATCTAATAAATGGGGCTGGCACCATGTATAATGGGTAGGGCTGTAGGCTGCAGTGCCAGCATCACACATGAGTGCCAGTTTGAGTTCTGGCTGCTCCACTTGTGATCCAGCTCCCTGCTGATGCATCTGGGAAAGCAGTAGAAGATGGCCCAAGTCCTTGGGTCCCTGCACCCACGAGGGAGACCAGGAGGAAGCTCCTAGCTCCTGGCTTCGGACTGGCTCAGCTCCAGCCATTGCGGCCATTTGTTGAGTGAACCAGTGGATGGAGGACCTGTCTCTATCATTCTACCTGTCAAATAAATAAACTTTAAAAGTAAATAATTTTTTTTTCAAAATCTAATAAAGATTCAGCCCACTTAGAGAACTGAAATGCATAATCAATTGCTAATTAGACACTAATGATTATAATGAAGCTGGAGTCCACAGTTCAAACAAGCAATTAGCATTGATACTGGAAGTGTAAACAATTCATGAATGGGCCAACTGCTCTCCTGAATGGAGACTGATTTCTACACATATGGCAACTGCCTATCCCTGAATCTCTATGGTAACGCTCAGGCCACCTCCTCCCAGGTGCAAAGGTACTATGTAGGACACCACTATCTTTGATGGACATCACTTCTTCCTCTGGGTAATTTTAGGGAAAAATCTTGAGGCTGTTTTATTTACTACCCAGTGTGAAAATAAAACAGGAGTTACAATCAGACTGGGAATTAGCCAGGATATGATGGCTCACTGAAAGGCAAAGGCACTATTACAATGAACAGAGATGCTGCAGTACGTTAAAAAGGTTCCCGACATCAAGCCAAGAACATGAATTAGCTTGGCTCAGAGAGCAAAGATCCTGTTCCTGAGACCAATCAGGCAAACACACCTTTAACAAAAATTAAAAGGACACCAAAAACCCAACAGCATGTTGGCTTTTATCCTCCTTTCTGGATGATGTGTGACTGAAGACTCATCAAAGGCAGCGATGATCTCCTAGCTCAGGCACTAGCATGCATCAGGATCCACTGGAGACCGCTAACACACATGGCGTCATCCGGGGTAGGGCCTGAAAATTTACATTTCTGAAAGTTTCCAGTTGATGGCAAGGGGGCCACAGTGAGAATCACTGTGCTGGTTCATGTTACACAGACAGGTGTGCAAAGACAAGAGGATGTTTCCTTCTCTGTGGGGATCACCCTCTCCATGATACTGGAAAGCTGCACTGTCAAAGGATCCCTCAGGAAATGCCTACAACTTGCCTTTGACATTGGAAATGTATTAGCTATTCACCTTTTATCTGTAGGTCATAAATCCCTCTGGACTTTGAAACCTTCCAAAGCAAAGGAGAGCAATTCTCCCAGTTAAATCACCTCACCTGGCATGGCACTCGTCCCACTTCCCTGGAAGTATTTCCAGAGTAGAAGGTAGATGGGTTCATATCTTGGCCCTTTCTCTTCTAAACCATGAGCTCTTGGGCAAGTCATTTAATCTCTGAGCCACTGTTCCTTCATGTATAAATTGGGGCTAACAATGCCTGTACCTTACAGCGTTAGGAGAACTGAATGAAATAATAACAATATAATAAAACTCTTAGTCTTAAGTCTACATCATCGAAAACACAATGTCAACCTGGTGCTTGCTGAAGGTTTCTCTTTAAAAAAAAAAAAAAGATTTATTTATTTCAAAGTCAGAGTTACACAGAGAGTTGAGAGGCAGAGAGAGAGAAAGAGAGAGAGAGAGAGAGATCTTCCATCTGCTGGTTCACTCCCCAGATGGCCACAATGGCCAGAGCTGCACCAATCTGAAGCCAGGAGCTTCTTCCGGGTCTCCCACGTGGGTGCAGGGGCCCAAGGACTTGGGCCATCTTCTACTGCTTTCCCAGGCCATAGCAGAGTTGCCGAAGGTTTCTACAATTTCCTGCCCAGATCACTTGTAATCCAGTCTTCCTCCTCTGACAACTACCTACCTACGCACATTTTCCAAGAAGCTGTCAACACTGAGACAGCATTCTCCTGGGAAGAGACGGCTCACAGCCCTCTTAGCTTTCTTGGTCCTCCAACCACCCCGGCCCTACTGTCCAACCCAGACCCTTCTCAGATGCTGTCACAGACCTTTCACCCTCAGGCACTCTTAATTCCTTCATCACAGCTCAAAAAATAGCCTTTCTAGATGAGGGGAGGAACGGTCCAGGCCACCACCAAAGCAGTCTATCACAGCTAAACAACCTGCCACATCACTGGAACACATGCATCTCCTTTGAAATTTATGGAAGTCAATCTTATTTTCGCCTTACAAAATTTGCTTCTTGTAACATCTTCTATTATAAAACTAAGGTCACTAGTGACTCCATCACCAACTGCCAACAGTTTGATGAATGTTATTGCAGTTGTGTGGGTATTCACAAAAGTAGGATCATGCTGCTTATTATTGTTCTGCAAACCTTTTCACTAACATATCTCACAATTCTTTAAATATTCATCAGAAACATTAATTTTAATGGCTACAAAGGGTTTCATGGCACGGCTGGACAGTAATTTACATAACCCCTTGGAGCCTTTCCTTTCTCACATATTATATATATTTAGGATCCAAAAGAATGAACACATGTGCTACAACTGTTACTCCATCAACTAATGCATGTGCAGGGATAGGACTACTGAATGATGGAACTATTATTATCTAATAAACTTGCAGGCTGACTACCTTATTCAGAGAAAAACATTTAAATTAATTAAAAACACTTCTGGGGTGGGCATTGTGGTACAGTGGGTTACACTGGTACTTAGAATGTCCACATGCCCTGTCAGAGTGCCTGGGATGTAGTCTTCCCTCCACTTTTTTTTTTTTTTTTTTTTGGACAGGCAGAGTTAGAGAGAGAGAGAGAAAGGTCTTCCTTTTCCATTGGTTCACCCCCCCCAAATGGCCGCTACAGCCGCCAATCCAAAGCCAGGAAGTGGCTGATCTCCTGATCTCCCACGCTGGAGTGCAGGGGCCCAAGCACTCCTCCACTGCCCTCCCAGGCCACAGCAGAGAGCTGGGCTGGAAGAGGAGCAACCGGGACAGAATCCGGCGCCCCAACCAGACTAGAACCCGGGGTGCTGGCGCCGCAGGCAGAGGATTAGCCAAGTGAGCCGTGGCGCCGGCCTTCCCTCCACTTTCAATCCAGCTTCCTGCAAAAGCGATTGGGAGGAAGTATGTGATGGCCCAAGTGCTTAGTTTCCTGCCACTCAGGAGAGAGGCCAGGACAGAATTCCTAGCTTCTGGCTCCAGCCTAGCCCAGCCCCAGCTATTGAGGGCATTTGGGAATGAAGTGGTGGATTAAAGGTCTGTCTTTCTCTGTCATTCTGCCTTTTAAATAAATTTAAAAAACAAACTCTTCATTTTCTGTGTACTCCAATATTAGAGAGAAGTGGTCTATACATTTCTTCCCTTTTGTATTCCAACACAGCTGAAACACTTTCCATGAGAAATTTAATATTCTCAATGAAATCAGAATATGCTTTATACATAAGGGAGCTTCAAAATGTTCATGTAAAATCTAAGATTTTTGGGGAAAAAATTTTGAAATCCCTGTATTTTTGTACATTTCCCAGGGTCCAAAGCTAGTTAGTGCATAATTTAAAACTTCTAAAGATATAAATAAGAGGGGGGAATATTTCAGCCCAATGGTTAAAAGTTCAACTTCCAGCTGTCTCTTGGTTCCCGCTTCAGATTCTAGCTGCTACTACCAGGCATCCTGGGAAGCAGCAAGTAGTGGCTTAAGCAGTTGGTCCCTGCCACCACGTAGGAGACCTGGGTTGAGTTCCTGACTCCTGCTTCAGCCCAGCCCAATCCTGGCCATTGTGGGATCTGGGGAGTGAAACAGCAAATGGGAACTTTTATCTTCTCTTCTGCCTCTCAAATTTAAAAAAAAAAAAAAAAAAGGAGAATTAAGACATAGAAACTACTTACTAGATTTTAATTCTCCCTTAACTAGTGCTTAGGTTTCTGCCATTCAGGTGATAGGCTGGGATAGAATTCCCAGCTTCTGGCTCCAGAAAGAATTCAGGGACTTAAGAGTGGTGGAGGGACAGACAAATTGAAGTCTTAGAAAGATGCCGTGTTGGAGGTTGGTGCTGTGGTGCAGGTTACTCTTCTGCTTGCAATGCAGGCATCCCAAATGGGTTCTGGTTCTGGTCCCGGTTGCTCCTCTTCTAATCCAGCTCTCTGCTATGGCCTGGGAAAGCAGCAGAAGATGGCCCAAGAGCTTGGGCCCCTGCACGCACGTGGAAGACCCAAAAGAAACTCCTGGCTCCTGGCTTTTCAGATTGGTGCAGCTCTGGCTGTCGTGGCCATCTGGGGAGCGAACCAGCGGAAAGAAGACCTTTCTCTCTGTCTCTCCCTCTGTCTGTAACTCTACCTCTCCAACAAATAATTTTTTTTTTTAAAGATGCCATGTGATATAAAGTCCCAGCTCTTTCTGTTTATGCTGTGCCTCTCAAGGGGCACAAGTAAAACTGACAACTGTGAGTACAGGAATGACTTTCACAACATAACCAATCACCTCCAGGAACACGCACTTTCAAGACTCCACACTTGCCCTGTTTTCCCTGGTGCTGGAAGTGACTGACACCACTCCCGAGTACGACTGCACACCTGTAAGCCTGCTTTTCACCTGTGTCCACCCTACCCAGCCCTCCAACTCTGTCTCTTGCTCCGGCTTCTGTCTTGAGGCATCTGGTCTTTCTCATCTTGGGAGAAAGAACATTGCTGAGGGGGGCAACGTTACGGTGCAGTAGGTTAATCCTCCTTCTGCAGTGCCGGCATCTCATGTGGGTGCCTGTTCTAGTCCCAGCTGCTCCTCTTCTGATCCAGCTCTCCGCTATGGCCTGGGAAAGCAATAGAGGATGGTCCAAATGCTTGGGCCCCTGCACTCATGTGAGAGACTGGAGGAAGCCCCTGGCCCCTGGCCCCTGGCTTCAGATTGACACAGCTCTGGCTGTTGTGGCCATTTGGGGAGTGAACCAGCAGATGGAAGACCTTTCTCTCTGTCTCTCCCTCTCACTGTAATGCTCTCTCTCGAATAAATAAAATCTTAAAAAAAAAAAAAAAAGACCATTGCTGAAAAAGATTCAGAAAAGATGATATATATTATCTATGAAAAAAACAGCTCTCATATCCCTTGTGAAAAAAATAAATCACCTCCATAACAAGTCGTTCCAGCAGGAGCAGGCTGCCACTGTATCACGCAAAAATAACTGCCCAACCCAGAGACAAGCAGGGTGGAGCCAGCATCCCCCACCACTTCCTTATGCTATCCCAGTGCCTCAGATGTAAAAGCTTATCTCCTCCAATCCATCTCCCCCTCCCGATTTCCTTCTTACACTTAAAGAAACAGCAGCAGCCTGTCCTGCTCCCAAGATTGCCCTGATGAGAATCGCTGGACTATCTTTGATTATCCCACTTCCTTAGCTTTGTCAGCTGCACATCCAGTCCCTAACTCAACAAGCCCTGTGTCTCCTCTTCACAATCCCTCCCAGGTGCCTCTTTTTTTCAGCTTCCTTATTCAACCCTTAATATCCAATTCCTAAACATATTGACAGCCTCTTAATTGGCCTCCCCCCTCCCCAAACCATTCCACCTGTAGCCAGCCACCTGTTTTGATCATCTCTCCCTACAGATCAGAAACTTGGGAGGCTACAGAATGAAATCTGAAAGTCTTGATTCAGCGCTCGAGATAGTCCACAGTTTCAGCAAGTATCTCGGGCCTCACAAAGTTGTTCCGTTCAACTCCTGGGGCACACTGTGCACACTTACATCCAAATGACTCTTGACATCTTTTCCTACATTCAGAATGTCTCCCAGTTCCCTCTTTTATCCTCTTCCTTGAATTTTATTTGTACTCAAGACACCAGCACAAGCAAATCAACCTCAAATCCAACCTCTTCTATGAAGCCACCAGAGATGCTGCCAGTCTTCTGCCTCTGCATCCTCATTCACGGTTCCTTGAGTCAAATCTGTATAAATACAGTGTAAAGTTTTTTTTTTTTTTAAATCCTTCAGAGCTCCTAGCACAGGGTTAGGCACGTGGCAAATGCTTAGTAAATGTTTGCTGATTGATTTTTGATTAATGGTTACAGATACAATCTATCCACACTGGCCTGCAACAGTATATGTTTACACACCCACCCAAGCTAACTGGCTCATATCTAAAAAGATTAGCCTTTATTAACACTATGCTCTGAAACTCACTGAGCTCACTGGCTACCTGACAGAGAACAATTACTGTCTTTCCCACAAGGAAGGTGAGTAGTTTGCCTTAGGCACTGAGAACATTTTGTGATACCCTGCTACAACAGCAAAAGGCCCAAACTTCCGAACGGCAACAGGAGAGGGTACAGGCAGTCTTTGCCTTCATACACATGCCTAGGCTACAAAACATGGGTTTGGTCAAAGAGTTCTACTCAATGCCTTTGATATTCCTTATAGACACATAACTATTTCACATCATATAAACTTAGGATGTATGCAAAAGACTTGTCAACCATCCAAAGTGTGCATAAATTTAGCAAATCTACCAAATACAACCTTCAGACAACAAACAGGGAAAACAGCACGGCCTCTGAAACTAAAACACTTGGGTGTGATTCCCAGCTTCAGCACTAACTAGTTGTGTGGAATACGGGAATACTCCAAAAAGCTCACATAGAACTAAAAGATATGTCTAATTATCTGGGTGCAAAAAAATGTTGAAATCCAGGTACAGGTTTTCACAATACACACTTTTCATGAACTTTCTGAAGATCCCATATATGCCTAGATTTTAAAAAAATTTCTTGCACCAAAGTCAGCTTCTTTTAATTCCATTTTCCATGAATTTTTTGAAGTACCCTCCTATGTCTGACCTTGCTCAGCTTTTGTTTCCTTCTCTGTAAAACAAAGATAGAGACAACTATCTCACAGGGCTTGCTCTAAGGATTAAAGGAGATGTGTGAGCAATTTGTTGGTTCAGAAGAAGTGTTCAGTAAGTGGTACACTACTGCTACGGCTGAGGGAGATTAACAGGAGTGGCACCTGCAGTGCGGACGAATATCCAAGAAGACGATCTCCAGAGAGATCTTGACTTAGAGAAACAGGATAAATAAATAGATAGATAGATAATTACCTTATGCCTTGGCACTATTTCTTTGACATCACAAGCAACCTCATCCTGAAGCATTTTCTACTGATCCCCACCCACCGCCAGGTCAGGGTCACTTGGTACTTCCAACAATTCAGACTGAATTGACTTGGAGGATATGGCTTGGTGGTGGAACATGTAACTGTACCTTCAATGCATTTTCACCTCTTTTACCTTGAGACCAATAGCCTGGGAACTCCCAGGAGCCCACCACTGTCCTCAAAACCTAGCAGTGTTGGTTCTGTAGGGAAGATAATGCTGTGAATCCAAAATCAGTGTAAGAACTCAGCTCTGGGGGTAGCGCTGTGGCATACTGGGTAGAGCTGCTGTCTGCACCACCAGCATCCCATATGGGTGTCAGTTCAAGTCCAGGCTGCTCCACTTTTTTTTTTTTTTTTTTTTTTTTTTTTTTTGACAGGCAGAGTAGATGGAGAGAGAGACAGAGAGAAAGGTCTTCCTTTTGCTGTTGGTTCACCCTCCAATGGCCGCCATGGCTGGCACGCTGCGGCCGGCGCACAGCGCTGATCTGAAGGCAGGAGCCAGGTGCTTCTCCTGGTCTCCCATGGGGTGCAGGGCCCAAGGACTTGGGCCATCCTCCACTGCACTCCCTGGCCACAGCAGAGAGCTGGCCTGGAAGAGGGGCAACCAGGAAAGAATCCGGTGCCCCGACCGGGACTGGAACCCAGTGTGCTGGCGCCGCAAGGTGGAGGATTAGCCTACTGAGCCACGGCGCTGGCCCAGGCTGCTCCACTTTTGATCCAGCTCCCTGCTTTCCACTGGGAAAGCAGTGGAAGATGGCCCAAGCGCTTGGGCCCCTGCAGCCATATAGGAGACCCGGAAGAAGCTCCTGAATCTTGGCTTTGGCCTGGCTCAGCCTTGGCTGTTGTGGCCATTTGGGGAGTGAATCAGCTGATGGAAGACTCCCTCCCTAACTCTGCCACTTAAATAGGTTAAAAAAAAAAAATAAAGAATTCACTTCTGCACACCCTGCATATAGTAGACATGCAAACATTCACTCAAGGAGATTCTTTAATGATGGACCTGTATATTCGGTGTAAAGCAATACCTGGGTTATCAATGCAATAAATGTTACTATAGATAAGAGTCCCAGTGCTCAGCATCAGAGAAGGAAATGGGGCAAATACAAATGCCCAGTTTCACTCTTCTGGGAACAAAGAGGAGCACTGAAAAAAGTACTGAGACAGAAGCTGGCATTGACTTTGAAACATGTGCTACCATCAACTTCCCCCTCCTTTAGTCCACAGCCTTCAGGGTGTGTGCACATAGTTTGCTTGAGTAGGTTCCAAGTTCATATAGGAAGTCAAGGATAAATGTCATTCTTCAGTATCTTGTTAAAAAAAAATTAACTTCCCTCCCTAGCAGATATAAACGTAAGCACTCTAGCGCTCAACGCCTGCTGAAGAGCAGGGAGAACCAGAAGACAGAGAGCTGCAAACAAGGGTGCCCTTCAGAGAGGAAGAGTCCGGAGCGCCTCTCTGCCTTTTGGAGGAGTGGCGCCTGCTCCTTCCACAGTTCCAGAGAAGCACAGGGAAGGCTGAAGAAGCTGCGGATGACCTTACTAGAATTTCATGCTTACTTATACATGTGACTTAGAGCCAGCACCCAAGCTTCCAATCTCTCAGAAGTCACCCATAAATCAGCAAATGAGACAAGGGCTGCAAATAGCATAATTTCTCATGAGCAAGAACCCTGGCTATGTTGCTAGTTTTTTGTAGTTAACAGAGAATGACAAAATCTGCTTTAACTTTTTATTGTAAAATGTTTTGAACTTACACAAAAGTAGAGAGATGGTGTGATGAACTGGGCTTTAATAGTTACCGCACGGACATTTTGTTTCATTTATATCCTACCCACGGAGTATTTTAAAGCTAAACCTAGTTCTAAAAGGTAATTTTTTTCTAAAAGTCATATCAACATCATACATTAAAAATGGAAAGCAATTCCATTCTATTAAACATGGCCTCAGTGTTCAAATGTCTGCAGCTGTCTCATAACCCCTTACCTTTCTACAGTTGGTCAGTAACTGAGTGTTCACAATGGAAAGCAGCTGAGACTGCACAGTTCGATGTCTACCCAGTACGACCCGCACAGACTGAAAGCAGCACAGCTGTGGAGACGCTTCCCCTGGAGGGGCACCTGCGGAAGACCTGGACCTTCCGCTCACCACCTGCTTCCCCACAGCAGGTTGTTTTACCATCTTTTATAACTGCATTCTTTTTATTATTATTATTATTTATTTTTTGGCAGGCAGAGTGGACAGTGAGAGAGAGAGAGAGAGAGAGAGACAGAGAGAAAGGTCTTCCTTTGCCGTTGGTTCACCCTCCGATGGGCGCTGCGGCCGGCACACTACGGCCAGCGCACCGCGCTGATCCAATGGCAGGAGCCGGGTGCTTCTCCTGGTCTCCCATGGGGTGCAGGGCCCAAGCACTTGGGCCATCCTCCACTGCACTCCCGGGCCACAGCAGAGAGCTGGCCTGGAAGAGGGGCAACCGGGACAGAATCCGGCGCCCCGACCGGGACTAGAACCCGATGTGCCGGCGCCGCAAGGCGGAGGATTAGCCTAGTGAGCCACGGCGCGCCGGCTTCAAACATTTTTAAAAGTTCAAATTTTATTTTGAAAGGGAGAGACAGACAGAGACAGATATCTCCTATTTGCTGGTCCCCTACCCAAATGCCCACAACAGCTGGGCTGGGTCAGGCCAAAGCTGGAGCTGGGAACTTAATCCAGATCTCCCATGTGGGAGGCAGGGACTCAAGCACCTGAGCCATAACCTGCTGCCTCCCAGGCTGGGCATGAGCAGGAAGCTGGAATCAAGCCCAGAGCGAGGACTGGAATCCAGGCACTCTGACATGGGATGTGAGTGTTCCAAGGAGCATCTCAACCACTATGTCCAAACACCCATCCCTGAAGTATTTTTGTACTTTGTCCCAAATTTGGAACCAGAAAAGATTTACACACATTTCTCTCCAGGTGTTCTGGTACTATGTTACATGCCTTACAGCCTAGGACAGTCCCTCCCATTTGGCTACGATTATTTTCTTCTTGATGATGACCATTTAGATTGGTATCCCCCAAAAATATGGTTTTTGACTCCTACTAAAGGATACAAAAGAAAAGAGAAATATATTAAAAGTGGTCTAAGAAAGGATGTGTGAAATTTATTTCTGTACATATAAAAAGCAGGTCTATGAGGATACCCCAAAAAGTTCATGGAAAATGAAATTAAAAAATAAACTTATATAAGAAAGAAAGAGAGAGAGGAGGAGGGAGGGAAATCCATCTAAGAAGCCTGTGTGGGGCAGGACCAGTGAAGGAAAAGTTGGTGCGTCAGAGGTTAGAGAACTCAACCTAACAGTGATGTCCAGGGCAACAGGGAAAAAGAAGAGAGCAGGCCTGGCAGGTGCCACTCCGGGATCCTGAGCTGATGCCTCAGTCGCGCATCACCCCTGCACTTGTGGTGAGGTATGGCTGTGTGTCTTCGCCAGAGAACAAGAAAGCCAGCCTTCCCACTGAGGTGTGAAGTTCCTCAACCCAACTCCAAGAGCGGACAATTTAGTGCATTTTACTCGGTGGTAGTATTGGTTACTCTGCTCTTGCCAAAAGAGAAGTATCCTGTGCCGAGTAACACTGAGGCCCAGACTTCCCCACGGAAGGACCTCACAGGAGGATGTTCATTCCTGCCCTGAGAGAGTTCAACAAAACTCTTCCTGCACCCAGGAATGCAACGATTAATCAACTAATTTGGACCCCAGTTCTGTTTATGTGTTCCAACCTTAAACATTAATTGAAATATTTCCATTGCAACAAAAACACTTGGTCTTGGATTTAAACTCTTCTGTATGACAACACACAAGCGTGTTTCAGGACATGAAAGCACAAGTTAGCAAAATAACATTTCCTGCACTCAATCCAAGGGGAACATAGTGAATAATGTGTTATTCTAAGGTGCACGGAGCCTTCACAGTAGAGCAAGAGAACAGAACTCCCTTTTCTGTGTGATAAACTGTAGTGATACCCTGCTTTTTGGTATTAAAAAAGCTTGCAGGAAGGAAAACTTGCTTGTTAGTGTTTGGTTGAGTTTGGGCGGGGGTGTGTTAAAGCACGAAGAGGAACAAGTGTGGGAAATACCACACCTGAGAGGAGGCGTGCTTTGATAGTCTTTTAACATGGGAGACGCCTGGATATAATGCAGGTGACTGTGATAACCGGACTTGCATGGGCTGTGTTGTTTCAGTTCCTATTCTAGGAGAAAGCAGCCTTTGAGATAAGGGGAAAGTCTGGGTAATTTCAGTTGCACAAAGACTCTTTTCTTAATAATAGCTATAGGATGAATTTTGTCCAAGGGTTTTAAAGTACAGAAAACAGCACCAGCTACTCTCGTTCCTGCCAAAACCTCTCATCCTCACAATGTATCTATCTCCTGGTTTCTCAAACAATGTTATCGCCTATTTACTTTCTTCTTTTAAGAAGGGGTCTCTGCCTAGATTGTGGTTCTCCGGCCTGGATATACATTAGAGTACAGCTTGCACAAACATTCTAATTTAACTGGTCTGGGATTGAGCCCAGGCGCTGGTAATTTTTTTAAATGTTTACTAATTTATTAGTTTTATTTTATTTGAAAGGCTCAATGACAGAGAGACAGGCAGATCTTTCATCTGCTGGTTCATCCCCCAAATGTCTCCAACAACAAGGGCCAGGCCAGGTAAAAGCCAGGAGCCCAGAACTTTATCCAGGTTTCCCTCGTGGGTGGCAGGAGTCCTACCACTTGGGCAAGCAACTGTATTAGAACTAGAGTAGCCGGGACTTGAATTGGCCCTCCAATACGGGATGTAGGCATCCCAAGTGGCAGCTTAACCCACTGTGCCCCAACACCTGCTCCCAGACACTGGCATTTTTTTAACTTTTATTTAATGAATATAAATTTCCAAAGTACAGCTTATGGATTACAATGGCTTCCCCCCATAACGTCCCTCCCACCCACAACCCTCCCCTTTCCCACTCCCTCTCCCCTTCCATTCACATCATGATTCATTTTTGATTCTCTTTATATACAGAAGATCAGTTTAGCATACATTAAGTAAAGATTTCAACAGTTTGCTCCCACACAGAAACATAAAGTGAAAAATACTGTTTGAGTACTAGTTATAGCATTAAATCTCAATGTACAGCACACTAAGGACAAAGATCCTACATGAGGAGTAAGTGCACAGTGACTCCTGTTGTTGACTTAACAAATTGACACTCTCGTTTATGACCTCAGTAATCACCCTAGGCTCTTGTCATGAGCTGCCAAGGCTATGGAAGCCCCCCGAGTTCACCGACTCTGATCATATTTAGACAAGACCATGGTCAAAGTGGAAGTTCTCTCCTCCCTTCAGAGAAAGGTACCTCCTTCTTTGATGAGGCACTGGCATTTTTAAAAGCTCCCCAGTGATTCAAATGTGAGCCAGGGTTGAGAACCAATGGTCTATGTAGACCCCTCTTCTCTCTCCACAGCTAGTCATGTCTCCCCCCACCACCACCATTTTAAAATCGAGATTTTTTTTTTTTTCCTTCAAGGCTGAATCTCCTCCATGTATTGTACTCAAATTGTCTGACCTTAATAGGATACTCCAATATTAAGGCTTCTATATTTCTCCTGTGACTATTTGGCATTACATTCATTATGCAAGTATCATGATCATGGTGCCTGGTTAAGTTACAGGCTGCTCTCTCTCCTTTGACTCAACAAATGGTTTTGGGCTGTTTATCATGGGAAAGGCACTATGCACAAGCCTGTGGGGACTGCAAAGATGAAAAATGACTCTCCCGGTCAAGGAACTTAAACTCCAGAATGGAGATAAGACAGGGATGAATAACAGCACTACAAAGAATGTAACGTCCATTACAGACACCCAAGTTGTACTTGGCCACTCTCCTCTGCAGAGCTGGGGCATGTATCAAAATGTTAGCAGCAATGCTCTCTAGGAGGTAGGATTAAGGATTTTATCTGTTTTATGTGTGTGTGTCCATCTGTGATTTTCCCAGCTCTCTTAGAGGGAGTATGTGATGAGAAATACTCTTTAAAGAAGGAAAAATCAGTTTGAGAGAGAGATTAAAAAAAGGTCTTCCATCCACTGGTTCACTCCCCAAATGGCTGGAGCTGTGTCAGACAGAAGTCAGGAGCCTGGAGCTTCTTCTGAGCGTGCGTGGAAGATCCTTGAGCAGGAAGGTGACACCATCTAGGCTACACTTTAGGAAGACTGGGTCATGAGGCTTCCTAAGTCCCAGGTAGACTTTCTGGGAATGGAAGTGAGCAGCTGAGGCTTCCCGCACACTTTCCAAGCTTCTCCTGTTTATGTTTCTGCACCTGCACAAGTCAGAAGAGTCTGGATATTCCAGGCAGATCCACCAGGATGTCCTGAGCTGCAGACAGAGCCAGAGAGGATGCTCAAGGGAACAACCCAGAGGCCAGCGTTTTCACTATTCAGCAAAACGGAGTGGGAGGGTGTTGGACCTTGTGCTTAGGACACCAGTTGGGACGCCCACCTTTGTCCCATACTGGAGCACCTGGGTTCCATACCCAGCTCAGCTCCTGACTCCACTTTCCTGCCGGTGCAGATTCTGGGAGGCAGCAGTGGTGGGGAGACCCAGATTGAGTTCCAGACGTACCCCCGCCATTCTGGGCATCTGCAGAATGAGCCAGTGGATGGGAATTCTTTTTTTCCTGATCTCTACGGTTTTAAAATTCAACAAAATGGGAAGAGCTGGCGAAGGTGGAGGTACCGGCAAAGCACCGAGGTGACCAGGCCTGGGATTCCCGCTGGGAGGTTTCCAAGGACTGGGAGGAGTTTTTCTGCAGACCGTGATCTTCACCATGATTGCCAGGAAGGAGATGCCTAAAACTAGGTGATTAGCGCATCACAGCTGTGCTAATGACCACAGAGCAGTGCACGGCGCGACAGCTCCTGCCTGCTCATCAGAAATCACACTGACGCAGATCGCAGCCTCAAGAGGCTGACCTGTGTCAGAATTCACTGACGGCTGCACTGCCAAGCCAGCTCTCAGCCTCGGCCTTGCCTCTCCCCAGACAATGGGGCTCTGTGGAAGGAGCAGAGGCCAAAGACGGGAGGACATTTGCATGCCTCTTCTCTACCCCCCCAACGAGGTGTTTATTATTTTGCTTCCAAACAGGCTGAGTCCAATGTTTCATTTCCTCCCCCCTTTTCCCTTGGCTAATTTTAACTTAATTTCAAATTAATATTTTTCAAGAGATAACTTAATTCCCAGCCCCTCCTACCCCTGTTTATGACTTAGGAATGAACGTAAGCACAAAACATCTTGTGATGGCCTCAAAATAGAAAGCAAGTTTAAAGTTTTATTTTTCTGTCCCAAAGCTGCCAAAGCACTGGCGTGTTTTAACTTCTGCTCTACACACTGTCTCCCCCTCCCCTCCCCTCCCCTCCAGCTATATTTAGTAAAGCCCAAATAAAAGGATACATACAAAGCAAAATTAAATATAGTTTCTTTGAATCAGTAAACCCCAGTGTCAGTCTATATGGCAGCCAGGAAGAAAGGAAAGCTCATTCAAACACACATACAAAATGAGAAACACTGGCCTCCAAAGACGGCTGGCAGCCTTGCTGGCTTCACCAAGCGTCAGGTGCACCTAGCTAGCAAACACACCATCTCTCCTCCTGCGTCTCAGGCCACCTCTGTTCCTCTTGCTTCCTCACCGACCCCCTTCAGGGCTTGCTCATTGCCCTTTGTAACCACATCATCATCCACTACTCTGCCTGCACCTGGAAAAAGAGAAAATTGAGAAGGGTGCATCTAAATGAAAAGAAGTATGGAGAAGTGCCAGGGGGCCACGGACCTCAAACCAAGCTACTTAAACACACTCTGTAGCTGCTTCTCACTACACGCTTTTACCCCAGCTGATTTAACTTTGTTGACTGAAGGAACTTCTATAGGATGGGAGGACAAGGAAAACATTCTGATTCTGGTCTTAGAATGAGGATGAAGAGACTATAATAGCAATGGTGTTTTTTTTTTGGGGGGGGGCGGGGGGGAATCTTGTGTAAGGCAACAAAGCTGTAAACCTAAGCAGAGAGTGTTCCAGAGGTGAGTGGAGTGGGTTTAAGAAGCAGGGACTTGTAGGCATGCGTAGAATGGCACCAAATGCAACTTCAGCTTTTCCATAAAAGAAACCGATTGCCCCATCCCTTTCCCAAAACCAAAGGCACAGATGCAGATGGGGAGGTTCCAAGAACCTGATGGCTGGGTAGCAAACACATGCCCACCTCAACACAGCCTGTGTTGTCAAACATGAGCACTAAGAAATCTAACTCTCTAGAGGGAGCTTCTGTCATGTCTAATTTGAAAAATAATAAAGATACATAAATAATAATACAGATTACAATTCCCTAATTAGTATCATCAGATGAACCCCTAGTTATTTGTTCAGACAATACTACACTTGAACACGTTAAGGATGATCTAGATCTAGAATGCTTTTCATCAGACGTGGCTGAAAGGCCAAATCCAAGCAAACACTTTCTTTTTTTTAAATTTTATCTAAGATGCAGAAACAGAGAAACAGAAAGAGTGAGCCCCTAACCACTGGTTCACTCCCTATATGTCTGAGATAGCTGAACTGGGCTTGGGTGAAGCTGGGAGCTGGGAACTCAACCCAGGTCCCCGACGTGGGTGGCAGGAATCCAACTTCTTGAATCATCAACTGCTGCCTCCCAGGGACTGCATCAGCACGAAGTTGGGAGTCAGGAGCTGGGGCCAAGTACTGAACCCAGACACTCCAATATGGGATACAGGTAGGCCAAACACCCACTTCTGCCATCCTGTTTTTTATATGGTCCACAAGGTAAGAACATGTTTTTACTTTAATGGTTGAAAATAATATTACATGACAAATGTAAACTATATGGAATTCAAATCTCAGTGTCCATAAATAAAGTGTTGTTGGAACACAGCCATGCTTACGCATTTACATATTGTCTATAAGTGCTTTTGCAGAGTTGAGTAGGTATGAAAAAGACCATCTGGCCCATAAAGCCAAAAATATTTACTATCTGGTCCTTTATAGGAAAAGTTTACCAACCACTCATCTAGAGAGAAACCTGGGATGTGAAAAAGCTTTTTTGCTTATTCAATACTTCAGAATTTATCCTGGTACATTCACATCTGTTACTTTATTACCTATTAGCCTAAGTCTACAAAAGTTAGGTAAGCAGGAACTATTATGCCCTCTTTAGAGACAAGAACATAAGAGTTAGAAAATGTACTTGCAGGGCCAGTGATGTGACATAGCAGGTAAAACCGCCTCCTGTCAGCATCCCATATGGCCGCTGGTTGGAGTCCTGGCTGCTCCACTTCTCATCCAGCTCCCTGCTAATGCACCTGGGAAAGTATCAGAAGATGGCCCAAGTGCTTGGGCCTCTGCACCCATGTGGGAGACCCAGAAGAAGCTCCTGGTTCCTGGCTTCAGATCCGCCCAGCTCGGATCATTGCAGTCATTTGGGAAGTGAACCAGCAGATGGAAGCTCTCAGGCACACACACAGTCTCTCTTTCACTCTGCTTTTCAAATAAATAAATCTTAGAAAAGAAAAGAAAAAGAAAAAGAAAAAGAAAAAGAAAACGTACTTGCCCAAGGTCATTTTGCTAAGTGGCAAGGCCAGGACTACACCACAGCTTTCTGACCTACATCCTTAGGCATTCACACACACAACTCTGTCTTCTTGGATGTCTGCCAACAGTGGCTGCCCAAAGTCTTTTAAACCTTCTCTCTCCATCTGATAGTTCTAAAATCCATCCCTCCTAAAACAGGACTGAAAACAAACTTCCCAGACCCACTTCCCCGCTAGAGCAGAGACACACAACTGTGGACTCAGTGGTTTCCCATCTTGGCAGAGGCCAATCTGGTGGAAGCTTCTAGATGGTGGCAGAGGCAGCAGCTCCTCTGGCAGAACGGTTCTGTGGAGTTTCTAGAAAGAAGCTCCGCCCGCAGGCTGTTCCTTTATCCCACCCGACAACTCTGTGATCTGTCTATATACCTCAATACATTCCTTTCTGCTCAACCCAGCTCCTGTGGTTCTGTTCTCCACGACTGAAACCACAGACCCACAATTCAAGTTCAGAAGAAATCCTTATAATACTACAGTGTTTCCTAAAAACCTTTGGAACAACTTCCTACCACCATCACTATCTTCCAAAATACGTTCCCAATTCCATGAGATATTCCTATCTGTGACTGTTAAAAAAGGATTCTGTAATTAAGTACATAAAATTATGAAACACTAAGTTAAACAGATTTCTTTACTGTAGGACATCTCAGAGCCTTAAAATACGCATGTGCTTCACAAATCTCCAAGAAAGAAACAAGTATGCAACATTTGAAAATTTATTTGACCACTGAACCATTTTTCAATTTATCTCATCAGGATGGTAACTGCATTTTGGGAAATATTGATAAACTTATCTTCTACTTAGGAAACAAATTACATGATTTTTAAAATAAAGTTGCTGGAATGAGGAATAAAATTCCACAGTGTGTTGAGGTTAAAAAAAAAAAATGCTTCCATACACCAGTGGGGGATATACTCTGGTACAAGCTATTGCAATTTGGCAACACTCAGCAAGTACCTGAAAACCTGTACTCTTGGGCCCAGTAATTCCATGCCTAGAAATTCATTTTGAACAATCTAAAATGTGGAGAAATATCAGATCTTCAGTCCTTATGTACACCCTTTGTGATTTTATGCAAAGAAAAAAATCTTTCTTTTGTGTCTGAGAAAGACAAAAAAGGGCTGCTTCATCCTTCTACTCAGGTGATAAAGAATTTCCTTATGACTGAGGGAAAAGAGACAAAGGAACTTTTATATTCCTTACATGCCTTAGTGGCATCTAGCTACTACTATATAAATGTTTGTGGGTGGCTCTTTACTTTCTACCAAAAAGGAACCAGAAAAGTTGAAAAATTTCCCCAGCCTTTCTCTATTGTTCATGGGAACATCCTGGGCCAGAGGCACAGCATTCCCACAACGGAGGCAGCTAGAACATATGTGAGTGCCGTAAATGTGCAGTTGAGGGGGGCCGGCACTCTGACGTAGCGGGTAAAGCCACTGCCGGCAGTTGCTGGCATCCCATATGGGCTTCGGTTTGAGTCCCGGCTGCTCCACTTCCGATCCAGCTCTCTGCTGTGGCCTGGGAAAGCAGCAGGAGATGGCCCAAGTCCTTGAGCCCCTATACCCGCAGAAGAATACAGCTCCGGCCACTGCAACCACCTGGGGAAACGAACCCATGGATGAAAGACTTTTCTCTCTCTCTCTCCCTCTCTCTCTCTGTAACTGTAATGCTGCCTTTCTAATAAAATAAATAAATCTTAAAAAAAAAAAAAAAAAGTGCAGTTGAGGTGCTGGAGCCTGAACTGGCCCTGAAGGCTGATGACAAACCACAAAACCCTGGGGCAGATTTTACGCCAGGATTCAGGTTACTTTGGTAAAGAACAAGATAATGATAATAAAGAAGTGTTAAACCTTTTCTTAAAAGTTAATTTGGATATTTTAAAAGATCAGTTAATATAGTTACTTAAGTTATATTTTAAATATACATGTATATATTTGATACATAAAGAGAAGTACAAGAAATTTTAAGGACCAATCTGTAGGCAGTTAAGAGTGCTTCCAATTCAACAATTTGTAGATTCAGATCATGTGACTAAGGCAGTAACACCCTCTAGTGGTGGAGTATCACACAATCACTTTGAGGCTTTTGATCGATAATCACCTTCAAAAGGTTGAATTCACACATGTTTGTGAAGAGACAGCAAGCCAATTTGGGGTGTTTGGTTCAAAGGTTCAATTTGCTCTGTCCATTTTACAGGTGGAGAAATCATGGTCGCAAAAGGTTAGAAATGATTTCATCTGCACCACAAAACCACAGAAACCCAGAGGTCTGTGTCTCTGCCATGCTTACTACCTCCCAGGTGAGAACCACAGAGCAAGCATGAAGGAACCACCTTTTCATGTGTTATCTCACGATGCAGTCACGACATCCTTCCTTCCACAGTCCAGTCCTCGTGCACCAGGGGCCCACATGGACCGTGTAGGGTGCAGGACCCTGGAAAGGAAATGACGGCGGAGCCCTGTGCACACCCTCTCGGTGAGAACAGGGAGGCAGCTTCGCTTCTAGGCTCATGCAGCAATGGAATCCAATCATCAGAGCAGAAAACGCAGCCCACAGCCTGTGCTGCCATCACACAGTGAGGACTCGAGACAGGTCGAGAAGGTCCTGCCAGCCCCAGGGAGGGTGTCCACTGATCTGCAGGAGACCCTCTGGTTCTCTCAGGCAAAATGGAAAAGGAAAACCAGAGCCCCCAGCCTCACCATGTTGGTATGAGAAATGGTGGTGGGTTGTACCTGGAGAATATTTCATAAGCTACAAGAATTTCCACAGACGTTGCCTTGACTCCTTTAGTTATGACTCTAAAGGCCTATATTCCCAGGCTGCGGATTAAGAAGAGAAAATTGAATAGTTAAATGACTTGTTTGCATAACCTGGCCAGTTAGTAGCAGACTCAAGACACCCTGAGGTCTCCTGTGTTTCCCACAGCACCTCCAACACCCAAGTGGGAGGCGGCTTAATTACTGGCAAATATCAACGATGAGAAGAGGAGCCCGGCAGGCAGTCACAGAGCAGCAGACACCGTAACAGACCACACCGGGAAAAAGCCTTAACAATCCCAGAACAATCACAGAATCTAAGAAGCAAAGATTCCTGAGACCATTTAGAATAAGAACAAACAGGCCTATAAAACTTGAAAAGAGCCTAAGGTAACCACTATACTACAATTAAAATATGTTCATTACAGTCCATTTAAGAGGCAGGAAATTGAGAAATCCACTTTAGAAAAATTGCTACCCAAAACTCCTAAAACATTTGCTTAAGGAGGTAAACTTTCCACTTTCCAAAAACCTATGTAAGCAAGGTTCTAGCTAAACCTCTTCTAACTATTTCAATTACTCCCCTTTCTTTAAAAAAAAAAAAAAAAACATTTATTTATTTGAAAGGCAGAGTGACAGAGAGAGGAAGACAAACACACACATACACACACACTGGAGCAGGGGGGAGGAGAGCTTACATTTCTGGTTCCCTTTCCAAATGGCCACAACAGCTAGGTCCGGGCCAGGCTAAAGCCAGGAGCCAGGAAATCCATCCAGGTTGTGCACATGGGTGGCAGGGACTCCAGTGCTTGGGCCATCCTCTGCTGCCTTCCCAGGCACATCAGCAGGGAGTCAGATCAGAAGAGGAACAGCCGGGACTTGGACTGGTGCTCTGTTATGGGATGCCAGGTTGCAAGGCGCAGGCTAAACCACAACACTAGCCCTTCCTTCCCCTTTTCTTATAGTCTATTTTCCCCTGTATTTGCTTAAAGTTTGACCATGTGTACTCTGAGTTTCTAAGGTAGTACATTTCAAACTCTATGAGCTTATTTGCATTGCAAAATTTATTCCTGATAATGAAAGAAAACAATGGAACTGGGAAGGTAGAGGACACTTCTCTCTGCAGCTCACAATGACTTAATCCACAGGGCTGGGCTCCTGGAGGCCACGTTTCTGTTCCGGGAACCCGTCCCCGAGGCTTACTGACTGCATCAGCAGCACGCACCTGCCCCAGGTGGAGCAGTCAGACTTCCTCATAGCGGCTCCCTTCACGTCAGCTAGCTTGATTCTGTTTCTGCAAGAACCCAAAAGGCCTAAATAACACATTCTACTTATTTATTTTCTGCTTCTCCACAATCGATTGCTCTGAGGGCAGAGATTTTTGTCCACTGCTAGAACAATGTCTGACCCAAAAATGTCTGCAGAATAAGGAAAACTCTTCTTTTTTTTTTTTTTTTTTTTTGAAAGGCAGAGTTAGAGAGAGAGACAGAGAAAGGTCTTCCTTCCGATGGTTCACTCCCCAGATGGCCACCACAGCCGGCGCTGTGCCGATCCGAAGCCAGGAGCCAGGTGCTTCTCCTGGTCTCCCATGTGGGTGCAGGGCCCAAGGACCTGGGCCGTCCTCCATTGCACTTCTGGGCCACAGCAGAGAGCTGGCCTGGAAGAGGCGCGACCGGGACAGAACCGGTGTCCCGACCAGGACTAGATTCTAAGTCTTTCCTAAACAGTTTCCACCGCACATCTTATTCAGTGGGTACATCCTATTTCCTGAAGAGAGAAGGCTCAGCCCCACCAGGCTTGGCCTGGACAGCCTTCCGCACAGCATCCGAACGATTTTGCAGTCCATCCATTCCCAGAGATCTACTCATACGTCCGTGTCTGAAAGGTTCTCCCCTCCCGTCTTCAAACGTGAGCTCTTTGTACTACACCTGGTGTATACAGTGCGCTATTTCATCACAATGGGAGAACCTCTGTGTTCTCCTTTCTTCCCTTCGTTTTTATCCTTCCAAACACCTGCTGGCCGTTATGTCACAGGCTATTGATGAACGGCAGAAGATGTCATTCCTGTTTCACAAGTTCCTGGCTTTAATTGACGGCAGCAAGGAATGGAGAGTTGCTTGGTGAGGCCTCATGACTCCAATATCCCGCCAATCACGCTTCCAAGATTACTACCCAGGAAGGCAAACAATACCAGTATTCCTCCAAAACACTTCACCAATGCCAAAAAAGACAGCTGTCCACATCTTTCTACCTCCTAGATACTGTTCAAGTCCCTATAGCTTAGCTACTTACCCAATCTGTATGTTGTTAGAAAAAGATAATTTCTATTTCTCTTTATTGTTGAATAATCACTATTTAACAATAGTTAAACAAGGTTATAGGAAGTTGAACTCTTGGCCAAAATAAAAAAAAGATCTACTAGACTTTTAAGTAATTTAAAATTTAGTGTGGTGATTAAAAGACCACCTGGGATGCCCACATCCCTCACTGAGGTTCCTGGGTTTGAGTCTTGGCTGTGCTTCTAATTATAGCTCCCTATTAATGCAGACAGAGTGGTAAAAAGTGGAGGCTCAAGAACTTGGGTTGCTGCCGCACATGTAGGAGACCCGGATGAAGTTCCAGGCTTCTGGCTTTACCCTTGCCCAGCCTAGGCGGTGGTGGACATTTAGGAAGTGAACCAGAAGATGGAAGACCTCTGTCTCATTTAAAATATAAAAGAAATTTTTAAAAAACTTTAATGCAGGGTCCAATGCCATGACTCACTTGGTTAACCCTCCACCTGAGGCGCTGGCATCCCATATGGGTGCCGGGTTCTAGCCCTGGTTGCTCCTCTTCCAGTCCAGCTCTCTGCTGTGGCCCAGGAGGGCAGTCGAAGATGGCCCAAGTGCTTGGGCCCCTGCAGCCATGTGGGAGACCAGGAAGAGGCACTTGGCTACTGGCTTCGGATTGGCACAGCGCCGGCCGTAGTGGCCATTTGGGGGGTGAACCAACGGAAGGAAGACCTTTCTCTCTTTCTCACTCTCTCTGTCTATAACTCTATCAAATAAATTAAAAAAAAAACTTTAATGCAGAAGTGTGAAACATACATAATTCATATACAAAGTTCAATTCTAAACTATAAATTCAAATAGACACACATATGAAGAGACAATTTTTTAAAAGAAAATTTCTCCAAATACATGACTTTAAAATTCAGTGATTGTGTTTAAAATGTATTTGGTTACAAACAAAACACAGGTAAGTTTAAACTACCCAATAAAAACAAGGAGGCACTTAATAGCTTCCAAGAAACATCTTGACAAATGGATAAATGAGCACCATTCTTATCGCCTCATTTTCTCATGACTGCCTTCTTCTGCTTATTAACATTTCTCAATGTAACTCCTTGAATTTAGATGCTTACAACTATTTTTTTCTTAGCGTGGCCACTCATCAGTCCAACAACAAGTGTTCTAACTGTCCTGTGCTGCCCGCTGCACGCCGAGCGCCCTTGTTCAAGTGGCCCACAAAGGCAAACACTCCTCAGCTCCATTCACCGGGAATTCCTGTCACTTCTGGCCTCCCTTCCAGGAAGTCCTGCCTTTGCTGATCAGGGGCAGAAACAAATCTCTTTTGATAGGCGGGAGTTAGAGCTGCCGGCCACACTCCAGCTCTGCTCGCTACAGCGCCGACACAATGTTCTGGAGTAGATCCTGAGTGCGTGTGTTCTAGGAGACCAAAGAACGGCAGCCACTTCCATATTCCAGTTCACATACCGCAGTGACAGGAAGGTCCAGGACACAAGGGAGGGACCCAGGGAGCCGACAGGCCTGGGCTGACGTGGTCTCAGTGCCATGCAGCAGGTTCCAAATATTTCCCTCCCAAGTCCTGAATTCCCATGAATAAATAAATGAGTCTCACAGACAGTATACTGTGGTGGTTAAAAGACAGCTAGGGGGACCAGCGCTGTGGCGCAGCAGGTTAAAACCCTGGCCTGAAGCGCCAGCATCCCATATGTGTGGGGAGCAACTCGGACTATACTGTTACTAGAATTAAGACTTATTCTATACATCTGCTCTCCCACAATATGGCACTGGGAGAGGAGGAAACAGCTTCTACACAGCTACCTCCAGTTCAACCAATAAACAGCAGGACCTGCTCCTGATTGGAGGAGAGCAGCGTACTCGGCGTGTGGGTAGCAGAGTTGGGATTGGTGGAAGAGGACTATAAAGGAGGAGACAGACAACATGCACCAGGAACATCTATCTGAAGGAACACCTGTGCAGCCCCCGAGAGAGCCGGCCGGAGGTGTGCCGCTCCCCCGCGGAAGTGGGGAAAGTGGCTAGGGGGAACCGCCCTTCCACGGAGGTGGAAGGGACGGTAGCCAACCCGGGAAGAACCAGCAGCAAACCTGGGGAGGGCCGAGCAGACAAAAGAACAGCGCAGGGTCCTGTGTCGTTCCTCCACGAAGAGGGGGAGCGACACATATGGTCACTGGTTCTAGTCCTGGCTGCTCCTCTTCTGATCCAGCTCTCTGCTATGGCCTGGGAAAGCAGAAGGTGGCCCAAGTCCTTGGGCCCCTACACGTGGGAGACCTGGAAGAAACTCCTGGCTCCTGGCTTCAGATCGGCACAGTTCCGGCCATTGCGGCCATCTGGGGAGTGAACCAGTGGATGGAAGACCTCTCTCTCTGTGTCTCTACCTCTCTCTCTCTTTCTCTACCTCTCTATAACCCTTTCAAATAAATAAAATAAAATAAATCTTTAAAAAGAAAAGGACAGCTAGGGTTGGGAGGCAGCATTGTGGTGTTAAGTTGCTGCCTGCAACACCAGCACTCCACATAGGCACGAGTTTGAATCCCAGCTGCTACACTTTCAATCCAGCTCCCCACTAATGTTCCTGGGACAGCAGTGGAAGATGGCCTAAGTGCTTGGGTCCCTACACCCACACAGAAGACCTGGATGTGGCTCCCAGCTTCACCCTAGCCATTGTGGCCATTTGGGGAGTGAACCAGCAGATGAAAGATTGATCTTTCTCACGCTCCCTTTCTCTGTAATTCTGCTTTTCGAATAGATAAATGAATCTTTAAAATAGAGTGCGAGAGAGAAAGTGACAGATTACTCAGTAGATGTGAAGGAGTAGAAACAAAAAACATAAAAGCGGAGCACCAGCAACAAGGTTGGTGGTGGTACAACTGGGATCCAAGCAGACAGGTTTTTGGGGAAAAGATGTTGAGCTTAGTTTTGGAACATATTGAGTTAACTTAACTTTGGGATATTCAGATGGCGCTCCACAGCAAGTGGGAGTCAGACCTAGGGATCTTCACTTAATCCAGGGTTAAGACAGAAAGACAGACAGACAGACAGAGATATCACTACCCAGGAGGCAGCCAAAGCCAGGGGAGAGGTTATATTGTGAGAAACGAAGATGGACTGGTCGAGGAGCTAGGAGGACCAAGGAGAAGAGTCACAGCCACCAACATTTTCTCGGAAGTACTACACTAAGTTCTCATCAGTCTTGTCCACAACTTTCTCAAACATTTCCATGTACTTTACTTATATATCATCTGTTTCCCAAATATTTGAGGCAACATACAAGAAAGACACATAATAAAACAGTGAAATAAAAATGAACAAATCACAACAAAAAAAATACAGAACTAAGGCAGGGTACTGGAGCCCAGGAGGTTAAGCCATCATCAACCCACATCCCACAGCCAAGTGCCTGGGATTGAGTCTCACCTCCACTTCCAATCCAGTTTCCTACTATTGTGCACGGGGGGGGGGGGGGGGGACCCACAGATGGTGGCTGAAGTACTTGGGTTATTGCCACCCAAAAGGGAGACCCAGATTGTGTTCCTGACTCCTGGCTTCAAGGCTGGCTCAGTCTCAGCTGTTGTGGCCATTTGGAGAGTGAAAAACAGATGGAAGAGACTTCTTTCCCTGCCTTTCAAATGAATAAAATAAACATTTTAAAAAAGAAAATATGGCATTAGATTAAGAGATCAAAAGCAAACTGAAGAAAAAAGTAGAGGGGCTGGAGCTGTGGTGTAGCTGGTAAAGCCACCACCTACAGTGCTGGCATCTCATATGGCACCAGTTCGAGTCCCGGTCGCTCCACTTCCGATCCAGCTCTCTGCTGTGGCCTGGGAAAGCAGTAGAAGATGGCCCAAGTGCTTGGGTCCCTGCACCCATGTGGGAGACCTGGAAGAAGCTCCTGGCTCCTGGCTTTGGATCAGCGCAGCTCCGGCTGTTGCAGCCATCTGGGGAGTGAACCATCGGATGGAAGACCTCTCTCTTTCTCTCTCTGCCTCTCTGTAGCTCTGCCTTTCAAATAAATAAATATATAGATCTTTTTTTTTTTTTAATGTAGAATAAGAAAAAAATTGCACAAACTAGAGAGGACTAAAAGTTGCTGTAATAGAGATGCAAGTTTGGCTCTCAGCTTCCCAGTGAGCAAAGTAAAAAGAGGAAACAGTTATCTCCATAAGAACAAACCATACTCTTCTTCAGAATTATGTGATTTGTCCAAGATCATTGAGTTAAAAGGTGAATGGCTTCTTGCACTCTAACAAACTGCTTCAGGCTGCAACTATGAGCACTTGATGTTGGTTAGATCTCCAACATCTGGGTGAGAAGGCAAAAAGGAACAGGGCTAGGAAACAGGACACCTGGTTCCAGTACTAGCTCTCTGCTAACCATGAACTTAAGGCAGATTATTTAAATTGTTCTGTGCATTATGGTGCAGCAGATTAGCTGCTGCCCGTAATGCCAGCATTCTGTACCACAGCACTGGTTTAAATCCCTAGGGCTCCGCTTCTGATCCAGCTCCCTGCTAATGCACCTGGGAAAATAGCAGATGATGGTCCAAATATTTGGGCCCCTGCCATCCATGTGGGAGACCTGGACAGAGTTCCAAGCTCCTGGCTTCAGCCTGGCCCAGCCCAGGTCGTTGCAGCCATTATGGCCATGTGGGGAGTGAACCAGCAGATGGAAGATCTCTCTGTGTCTCCCCTTCTCTCCGTCACTCTGCCTTTCAAATTCTCTGTGCATTGTTTGGTCAACTATATCAGTGAAATAGGTGCTTTCACTGAGCAGGGTAAACCAGTAAGTAGGATTTGTGCTATAATTCTCCAAACCAATATACCTTGACACAATACTAATTAATCACACAACTCTTCTCTGCTGAATCCTGGCAAAACACCAAAATGCTCAGTAGTGTTCCAGATTCTCACCACCCATCAACACGGGCATTCTGCCCACGGTGGTTCTCCACAGCGCCTTCAAGGCTAGCACGCTACACGCTGTGATTACGGCATATGAGTACGGCAATATCAAGAATATGAGCTAGAATGAGACCTCTTCTCTAGATGTTTGCTACTCTATATGTGATACCTGAAAAGTAGTATCAGTATTATTTGTAAAAACACAGAACCTCAGAGTAAGCATTTAGTTTAGTGGTTAAGACACCCATCGTATATTAGAATGCCTGGGTTCATGGGGCCGGTGCCACAGCTCACTTGGTTAATCCTCTGCCTGTGGCACCGGCTCCCGACATGGGCGCCGGGTTCTAGTCCCAGTTGCTCCTCTTCCAGTCCAGCTCTCTGTTGTGGCCCAGGAGGGCAGTGGAGGATGGCCCAAGTGCTTGGGCCCCTGCAGCCGTGTGGGAGACCAGGAAGAAGCACCTGGCTCCTGGCTTTGGACTGGCGCAGCACCAGCCGCTGTGGCCATTTGGGGAGTGAACCAACAAAAGGAAGACCTTTCTCTCTCTAACTCTACCTGTCAGGGAAAAAAAAAAAAAAAAAAAAAAGAAAGAAAGAAAGAAAGAGAGAGAGAAAAAAAAGAATGCCTGGGTTCCATACCCAGCTCCAGCTCCTGGTTCTTGCTAATGCAGACCCTGGGAGGCAGTGGTGAAAGGCCAAGCAATTGAGTCCCTAACCACTCACATAGGAGACCTGGATTGAGTTTGTGGCTTCTAGCTCAGGCCCACAGCCCAGTCCAGTTGTTGCAGACATTTGGGGAGTGAACCAGAGGAAAGTAGCTCTCCTGTGTGTGTGTGTGCACGTGTGCGCCATTCAAATTAAACACACACACAGGGGCCAGCACTGTGGCGTAGAAGGTTAAGCCTCTGCCTCTAGGGCCAGCATCCCATATGGGTACCAGTTCAAGTCCCAGCTGCTCCACTTCTGATTCAGCTCCCTACTAATGACCTGGGAAAGCAGCAGAAGATGGCCCAAGTGTTTGGGTCCTGCCACCCTTAATGGGAGACCCAGATGAAGCTCTTAGCTCCTGGCTTCAGCCTGGCACAGCCCCAGCCATTGCAACTATTTGGGGAATGAACCAGCAGATGGAAGATCAATCTCTTGCTTTCTTCTCTGCCTTTCAAATAAATAAATAAATCTTCACACACAAATACACCTTCAAGCCCCATTCCAAACTTACTGAGCAGCAATTTGCATTTTAGAAAAACTCCCAAATAATTAATTAGTCTGTACATTAAGGTTAAAAGCACTGGTCTACTCCAGAGCACCATAAATAGCCTCTGCAAAGCTTCTCCTAACCATGTGGCTCAGAAACTGCTGGTGTCACAAACATGTCCATTTTACCTGGGAGATATGTCATTGGTCAATAAAAATTAAAGGTATGTACTTTACGACTTAGCAATTCCACTTCTCAATACCCGCCGTAACAAACAGGATATTACAAAGATATTTATGGTAGCATTGTTTGGAATTAGAAACAACCTGACTACTGTCTACCTGTCCATCAGTAGGTGAATGGTGAGCAAAAGCAATACAGTACAGTTAGAGGGATTAAAGTGAACAAGTCAGATCACGGAAAGTCCTTCCAGACATGTTGTTCAGTGGAAAAACCCAGTTGCAGAATGTTCTTTCGTATGACATGTGTTTAAAACAAACAAAAGGAACACGAATGCTTCCTTATGTACAACTGTCTTCAAAAAGTTCATGGAAAATGAGTATTAGGGGAAGCTCCACGTATTTCAAAAAAAATTTTGTACCAAAATAAACTTATCTTTTAATTCATTTTTCCCATGAACTTTTTGAAATGGTTTTGTATTCTCCATAGACACAGAGTGCTATACGCATAAGAAAAGGAAGAGAAGTACAAAAAGATAGATAGCAACAGGAAATGGTAGTAACATCTGGGAGGGACTGAAGGGAACCAGGATTAGGGATGGGGAATCAAGAAAGGATTATAGGGGCTGGCGCTGTGGCACACTAGGTTAATCTTCTGCCTGCAGTGCCAGCATCCCATATGGGCACTGGGTTCTAGTCCCGGTTGCTCCTCTTCCAGTCCAGCTCTCTGCTGTAGCCTGGGAAAGCAGTGGAAGATGGCCCAAGTGTTTGGGCCCCGCAGCCGCGTGGGAGACCAGGAAGAGGCACCAGGCACCAGGCACCTGGCTTCTGGCTTCTGGCTTCTGGCTTCTGATCGGTGTAGTTGCAGCCATTTGGGGGTGAACCATTGGATGGAAGACCTTTCTCTCTGTCTCTCTCTCTGTCTCTCTCTAACTCTACCTGTCAAATACATAAATTTAAAAAAAATTTTAAAAATAAAGGATTATAAAATTCTATCTAGTTGCTTACATACTAAAAGGAGAAGGTATCATATCTCACCTATGGGACAAGTATTTTTAGGTGGCTATACAGTTTCTTTTATCAAGCTGAGTTTATACTGAGAAAAGGTGGTCACAGAAAGTTGAATGACCTCTGGAAAATGGAAATCAAGTATGCTAGCATGGATCTCTATCATGGACCACCTCTTTGTGCGCTGTTTTAATAATGAATTTTTTCGTATGAAACATTCCTAATTTGTCTTACTGGCTTTTGTGAAGTTCATTTTTTTAATTTTAATAATTAAATATAATACATATCCATTTATTTGGCAAGTTTTAGATGGCTTCAGATTAGAAACTCTCAGGAGATATGTTGAAACTCAAACAATATATACTCTTTGGGTATCCCCGCAATTATTTGAGTCTTTTACTTTTAGATCCTAACCTCATCATTAAAGCGGACAAAGGATGCATTTCAGTTATTCTGAGTTGTTAAAGTGTCTGTTTTCCTTTTTATGGAAAAAGAATTTAAATATGAAAGTAAAAGATACTGTATATCCATCTCCCAACTTTAACAACTGTCACAGCCCCTTATAGAAATTCTAGTGACAATGTGAACAGTGCTTATGGGTGGAGAGAAGGGAGAGTCTAGTTGCCTGTCCTAAATAACAAGGTAAAAAATTCCATTTCTAAAGAAAACAACATAAGATACCTTGAAGTTTTTCACATGAAACATTCCTAATTTGTCTTACTGGCTTTTGTGAAGTTCATTTTTTTTTTTTTAAATTTTGAAGTTAACAAGGTCAAAAGGTTACACTAGCCCTTAGAGAGTAAGATAATACAGCAGACTTCTTGAAGCAATCTCCTTAATCCCTGCGACTCCAGCACAGTCATTCCGGACATATAGGCATGCCTCTATTTATAGCAGCAAGCACCAAGTCTTATGGGAAAAGTTCCTTAATCATTTAAAAATCAAACTATTTTAAGCACTTCAGCACTTTCTAAGAATTTTGCTTGTTTGTTTTTACATTGTTCCCAACAGTTGGATCATAAGAGTGTGTGTGTGTGTGTGTGCGTGTGTAAAGGCATAGGTGTGCTTGGTTTTGGGAAATGTGCAAACTGAGGTTAGTGGGTTGGAAGCATTAAAGGCTCTATGAAGAGTTCTAGCCAGAGTTGCATTTGGGGAATAAGGCCCTGGGAGTTCCAGTATGGTTAAGAAATTAATTTTCTATTACATTTGGGTTTTTTTTTTAGAGTTGAGGATATAAATATTATTAAAAATTATGAATCAAGTAGAGCTCATCTCAAGAAGGCATATTTCCCATAACCACTTAAAACATATGTACTTGCTTTGGGATCTTGCTAAATTTAAACCCTGACTCAGGAGAGCAGGACAAGTCCTTCCTTCTTCTCCTGGGGAGGGAAGAGCGGACGAGGTCGCCCCAGAAGAGAGCGCTGCTGAAAACACCCTCTACGTGCCAGGAACTCAACGTGCCAGGAACTTTTTAATGATGTAGAGAACTATTAGCCCCCACCCCCTTTTCCCTGGATGAGAAAACAACGGGTTGAAGACATTTAAAACCTGTTCAGGATCACACAGCTAATTTCCAGCACTGGTCTGTCTGGCTCCAAATCGCCTCCATTCCCTGACTCACACTGACCACCAGGCCCAGGCACCACTGGCTTGCTTCAGAGGGTCTCGAGATAAGCTTTCCTGAGCACCCCCGCTCAGCGCTAACCTTCTGTCTTTAAAGCACGCTGTTCAGGAACCTCACCCTCCTTTATACAGAAGGTCACATTACACCCACGCATTTTGAGAAAGCTTGAGAAAAGGCTGCTCACTACCACATGGCACTTACGAGGTGACCATCAAAAACAGTTATTCCTAGTAATTTTGCTCCATCACCAGGAGCTCAGAATGTAAATTAATGGGCACAGCCACAGTGGCCTTGTCTGAAAATAGCTCCATGACTAACTATCCACACAGCAACGAGGACATGGCAAAGCACAAGACTTCAGGGGTGCAGAGTGCTCGCTGGGGAGAGCCTCCAGGAAGGTGGACCAGGACCCCAGGTGGGCCCCCGGGAGGCAGATCTCGCTGGCCTTCCAGCTCAAATAGCAAATAACACCGACTTGAGATTTTTACTTAGAACTCTTGGTGTGGTGGTGGTTGTTTTATTAAACTCCATCTTAAGGAACACATAGGAAGAAGTTATGTGGTAGGGATTAACCACCTGTTAGCTATGACCCTTGTGTTATCAAGTTACAGGCCTCACTCAATTAGTAGTTGTAATTAATGACACAATTTTTTGTTCAAGTTCAATTCCACTAAAACGTCCTGATGAGACCAGGCCATTTATGAAGAAAGTTTACAGAATAAAGGTGAACGATACAATTAAAGGTTGCCATACACTGGATTCACCTGCAAACCAAGCATGAGGCCTCTTGTTCCAGGAGCAGCAACACAAGGAAATGTGTGCTTCACCTACATGGGTTTCTGAGCACTTGGACTCTGAGTGAAAACAGACTTGTGCCTCTACTCTGAATTCGACCCCAGCCCTTGGCTAGGGGAAGGTATCAGGCCTCCCTAGGGCTGCAGGAACTTCTACAGAATTGGAAAAGGACTTTGCCAAGGTCAGCAAATGGAATCGTCACCCTTGAGGGCAGCAGGACAAACAGTTCCCGGACATTCCCGCCCAGCAGGTGACCACATATGCAGGGACAGAAACCAGTGGAATCTATGAGGGTTGTCACTCAGTCACCCCAACCACAGGCCCCTGGTTCTGTACCTAGTTCTTTATCTCTTTATGTGAAAGCATACCTCCGCTTCCAAGAACCAATGGCCAAAATGGCTAATACCTATGCACAACCAGTAGCTCAGTCCTGCTTCTCCACCTACGTTAAGTCTTCCTAGAGATGCAGAATGGTGGGCTGGGGGAACACTACATATGTAGGTGATTTTTGTGGAAAGTACTTTGATATTCTTATGCGAGGACAAACATATTTGATGGAGTATATTAACAGAAACACATACATGTTAAAAAAATAAATACAATCTTTGTCAATTAAATATTCCACGACAAAAAATAAAACATGGGACAAGTTTTTGTTCACAAATGTCACTTTGGTGGCCACTTCCTGATCTCGGGTACATCTCTGATTCTCCCTGCTCTTCTTGAGGGTTATCCTAATTTTATTTCAGCTCCTTGCAAATGTGCCCCCCGCTGGAGTCCCCACATTCTGTCCCACTTAGAATCAGTTCACCACGCACCCCGTTTTCTGGTTCTCTCAGCAGAGGGAGTTTGAGTTTGCTCCCCTGGCTCTCTGGCTTGCTGGGTTGTCATACAGTCCCCTCACAGCTGCACACTGCAATGGAAGGTCCCTCTCCCCAGAGGCCACCTCCAGCTTCCAGCCTGGCATGAGGCATGAATCCTTAGCATTGCTCTATTTTTTTCTTTTTTCTTTTTTTTTTTTTTTTTTTTGACAGGCAGAGTTAGACAGTGAGAGAGACAGAGAGAAAGGTCTTCCTTTTCCGTTGGTTCACCCCCCAAAATGGCCGCCACAGCCGGCACACTGCGCCGATCCGAAGCCAGGAGCCAGGTGCTTCTCCTGGTCTCCCATGCGGGTGCAGGGTCCAAGCACTTGGGCCATCCTCCACTGCACTCCCTGGCCACAGCAGAGAGCTGGCCTGGAAGAGGAGCAACCGGGACTAGAACCCGCTGCCCACATGGGATGCCAGTGCTGCAGGCGGAGGATTAACCAAGTGAGCCATGGCACCAGCTGAGCATTGCACTCTAAACCACTGTAGCCTGGGCACTACTACATCAGCGCTGGCCATGCCGTGAGGATTCTCCCTATGCCGTGAGTGCTATTTGAACATTTCTCTGCTATGTTATCATACTTAAACCCTGCAACAGGGGCAGAAAGACCAACTAGTACTGGGGCCCAAAGTAAGACAGTAAGAACTGTTTCTAAAGGAGTACATCTATAAGGGAGAGCAAACCAGGGTAAGGGAAAATTGCAAGTGGGAAGAGTTCCAAAGTATAGTGGGCATGTGCAGAAATACTACCAGCATAACCAGTTTCAGAAGCACAGTCACTAACCATCTGTTCTGGGCCAGGGGCACTGGGGGACAGAGATGTCTAAACACAGTCCTCCTCTAAGAGGCAAGAGGAAGACGACCTACAATTCTGATGACTTCAGGAGCCTGCTCCTAAGGTTTGTATGTTCTGCACTAGACTCGATTTTTTTTTTCCAGTAAAATAACGAGACACCTGTGTTTTCTTTTCGATTTAGAGTTGGCATGACTGTGAGGAGCGAGCATGGAGCTTTAGGGTTAGAGATCTTTACACTTCCACACCTACACTCATTTTATTGTGTAACAAATCTCAGAAAAATTAAGAATTCTAGCCCAACTAGCAGGAAGCATCTGTCTGGTATATCAGAGACAAACTAATCATTTGCAAACTTCTAAAAGGTTGAAAAGTTGCATATATTTTTAAAATTTGCAGTGCTATGGAGTTTGTTGTGAAAGCAATTTCTAGACTGAATAGGTCACTGAACCAGATCAGAGGTTTTATTCATTCTATTACATACTTAACAGGTTGAAGAAAGGTCGTAGATCCTCTGCTGAATATGAGTGTACTCCGTGGTTAATAAGCCACACACTCTGCCTCCCAGAATTCATTCGTGGGCAGTGTTTCTCAAACCTGTTTTCATTCTTGCTTCTTTAACCAGTCCAGTCACACATTTTTAAAAACAGCCTGGCAATACGCTATAACAGCAGAGATGCACACTATACACCTGTTATGAATAGCAGTGCTTGGAAAGGCTACATATCACCACACTCTTGAGGATTTGACTCCTGCAAGACCCAATTTTCAGCCCTTTTGCAAGCAATAGGCTGCACTGAGAAACTGTGGTCTAGATGTTCCTTATAACCCTCTTAACAGATGTAAAGGAATATACAAAGGCACTTTAAAAAGTCGTGGAAAAAT
The DNA here is from genome assembly GCF_964237555.1 of Oryctolagus cuniculus. NCBI lineage: Eukaryota > Metazoa > Chordata > Mammalia > Lagomorpha > Leporidae > Oryctolagus > Oryctolagus cuniculus. Next base: position 95,439,499 of record NC_091435.1, read on the forward strand.
GGAATTAAAAGATCTGTTTTCCGGCGCCGCGGGCCACTAGGCTAACCCTCCACCTTGCGGCGCCGGCACACCGGGTTCCAGTCCCGGTCAGGGCGCCGGATTCTGTCCCGGTTGCCCCTCTTCCAGGCCAGCTCTCTGCTGTGGCCAGGGAGTGCAGTGGAGGATGGCCCAAGTACTTGGGTCCTGCACCCCATGGGAGACCAGGAGAAGCACCTGGCTCCTGCCATTGGATCAGCACAGTGCACCGGCCACAGCGCGCCGGCCGCGGTGGCCATTGGAGGGTGAACCAACGGCAAAAGGAAGACCTTTCTCTCTGTCTCTCTCTCACTGTCCACTCTGCCTGTCAAAAAAAAAAAAAAAGATCTGTTTCGATGCAAAAAAACTGAACTCCATTAATAGCTTTTTGATAAGATGCATTTTCCATAAACTTTTTGAAGATACACGTGTGTATCCACATATTCATGTGGGTTTGTGTATTTATATATATTTAAATCAAATTCCTAAAGGACTCTATGGTCAAACAAAAAAAAAAGATTAGACCAACAACAGGGGTCAGAAAATTTGTCCTATAAATATTTTAGATATTTAGATAGTAAATATTTTAGGTTTTGTGGGCTACATGCTGTCTGTGAAGCATATTCTTAATTTTTTGTTTTGTTTTTACAGAACTTTAGAAATGTGAAAACCTTTCTTGGTTCAAGGACTGACTCTACTAACACAGGCGACTGACCAAATCTGGCCCTCAGGCTGCACTCTGCTGACTCCTGAACAGGGATAATAGTTAACATTTTTTGAAATCTTAACATTTATAAAAAAAAAGTAACTGTTTGTAGAATGGTGGTTTACAGGGGCTGGAGAGAAGGGGAAATGAGGAGTTATTGTTTAATGGGTATAGTTTCTCTTTTGCAAGAGGAAGAGATCTGGAGTTGGAGGGTCGTGATGTAGATGTGCTTAATGCCACTGAACTGTATCCTTCCAAATGGTTAAGAGGGGGGCCAGCATCCCCCTGAGGGTGCAAGTTCCTGTCCTGGCTGCTCCACTTCCTATCCAGCTCCCTGCCATGGCCCGGGAACAGCAGCACAGGATGGCCCAAGTGTTTGGGCCACAGCCAACCACCTTGGAGACCCAGAAGAAGCTCCTGGTTTCAGTCTGGCCCAGCCCTGGCTGTTGTGTTCACCTGCAGAGTGAATCAGTAGATGGAAGACTCTTTCTCTGTGTCTCTCCCTCTCTGTGTAACTCTTAAAATAAATAAATAAATCTTTATATTTCATATTGTTAAAATGTAACTTTCATTTAAAAAATAAGTATTTCTTAGCCAAAGAACAGGAAACTAAAAGAGCTCTGACAACCTGCCAATCACAAAGCTAGCTGGCCGCTCTGGGGTCTCTCCCAGTTCTAAAATGTTCTGATTCTAAGCCCTACTGTGCTCATTTCAGTGGTATTCATGCAGTCAGCCTTAATTCTTGTGAACACTCTACAGCATATGGGGCTATCTTGTACTCCTGTGGGAGCAGTGAAACGGTTACAGAAATCTAAATGCACAGGCTGAGGAGGCCTACAGAGCAGGAAGGGTCAGGTCCCACGGAACTCGAGCTAAGGATAACCAGCTCCTCTGCTCACCCCAGGCTTGCTCCCTGTCCTTCTGCCTTTGGCTGAGTATCGTCTGAGAAACTAGGTTAAACCTCTTTGCCACCAGGTGTGGTGGAATTCCTTACCTAAGGAGATTTGACATCATGTATGATCTCATCACTGTTGTTTTTAAGCAGAAATAAGTCTCCCATTACTCCCAAATACAATAATCTGTACCTTAAAAGCTCCTTTAGATTTTATAGAGCAACCACGCACAGAAACAAGGGAGAAGTGATTGGGCTTCAGGCTTTAAGGGACCTGCTAAGAAGTAATCTCTTCAAATAGCCCTGTAAATTGCACTAATCTACCAAAAGAAATCTTGTGTCACCAAGACAATGTCAAGAAAAAAAATTTCATTTTCTTCCAATTCCAACCATACTTTTTATCTTGCTGATACCATATTATCATTTTCTTATCTTTACTTCTTATGATTTTGATTTTTTTTCATGTGAAACTAGATTAAGCTATTCAGATAAAATCTTTTCAAATCTATCTAAGATTAGGAAGCTAGGAATAGAAACAGTATGCACCTAAGTTACTCATCTGTAAGTTACACAGCTGCAAGTAAACCTGACATTTGTCTTAAAAAAAAAGAATAACATTAATAATTAAGTAGCTAAATAAATGAAAATGTTACCTTTTTTTAGTTGTTTTTTTTTTGTTTGTTTGTTTTGTTTTGTTTTGTTTGACAGGCAGAGTTTAGATAGTGAGAGAGAGAGAAACAGAGAGAAAGGTCTTCCTTTGCCGTTGGTTCACTCCCCAAATGGCCACTATGGCCGACGCTGTGCCGATCCAAAGTCAGGAGCCAGGTACTTCCTCCTGGTCTCCCATGCGGGTGCAGGGCCCAAGTACTTGGGCCATCCTCCACTGCCTTCCTGGGCCACAGCAGAGAGCTGGCCTGGAAGAGGAGCAACCAGGACAGAATCCGGAGCCCCGACCAGGACTAGAACCCAGGGTACCAGTGCCGCAGGCGGAGGATTGAAAATGTTACCTTTTAAAAATATCTCAGGTTACTATGTTAAGACTTTATTTGGAGCAAAGGGAAATGAGAATTTCTCCCCAAAGACTGCATGAAAGCAAACTGCCAACATCACATTGTTCACTAGGTTATTGATAAGAACAATTCTGAGCAACTTTAAAAGTCACTCTCTCATCATTAATATTAAGGAAAGAAGTGTGGGCTAACTCAAGGCCTATCTGTGTGTTTCTAAAACAGCGTGTTTCCAGATGATGCGGCTTCCCATAGTCCACCCTAGATCTCGCTTACACCCTCCTAAGGACAACCTGGATTTTCCCTACAGATTGGAAGCTACAAAGGGCAGACAGGCAACTGTACTGGTCCCCTGCTGGTTTGAGTGCCTGGTAGTGCCTAGTAAATCAAAAAACGATTGATGAGTAAGCAAATAAAAGGACCAAAACATTAATCCAACTGCATGTCCTACATCTAGCTTTAATGAAGAGCTCAACATAAGAAAAGTCCCTGGGAAATTATCAAATATAAAAATGGAAATGGTCAAAGTTTCTGTTCTCTCAATTCAACCAAATTCAACAAGTACCTCTGGACAGGTCCCCTGTGCCAGGCACTGGGCTAACAGCTGCCAACACAGATAAAGATACACCGTCCCCATGGCCAAGGTGTGCACCAGCAGGGTGAGACCATATGTGCACACCAGCAGGGTGTGTGCCTGGAGGCCCATATTTCAAAGGTCCTATTCATTCAACAGAATGGCTCATCTTAAGGAGGGCTGTAAAACTTAGAGAAGACAAGATCATGAAACACTTGAGAAAATCACATTTTTTATGCATTTCAGTATTCCAACTTCATAAATGGTTTATAGTATCATATAGCCTATTATCCCCATGACATAATTTCTATTGAAAAAATATGTTCTAACAGAGATGCTATACTTCTAGAGACAAATGCCCATATTTCTAATTCCTCTTCTTCATTTAAAACTGCTTAGGCAGAGATGGAAAGGAGGGAATAAAGGGCAACTTGACAGTGGGGCTCTCCTAGGATGGGAAAATATGGGAAGGAAATATGCAGATTATAATATTCCTATATGATATGCACATTCAAGTATTTGAAAACAGGAGGGAAAACACATTTATTTATGAACCTCATCAAACCTATGTGTACCTTTTCATACTGAATACCATCTGACTAAAAACATTACTATCACTGATGTGCTTGGATATATGATCAAAGATCAATCATCCATCAAATTATAGTAAATTCTGTTCAAAAGCAAACCATAACTTAATAACAGCATCCAATTATGATCCCTCCAAACACAGCAGCTATACAGAATTAAAGCTTAACCGATTCTAGAAAGGAGTGCTTGCTTTTCTCCCAAACACCCAAAGTAAAAAAGAAGAAAAATGCATATATTTCGCTTTAGCATGGAGTTTTATCAAGGATGCAAACAGTGATTCCCTAAAACCTGCAAGCTCTTCTACCTATCCATCCATTTATTCATGCAGCACCTCATTAGCCTTAGGAAAAACATAGGAGGGAGCACACAGAGGGACACATCCTTAGTAATTTCAAGTAGGCTTCTACTTCTTACCTTGACTTGTCAAAGTCTAACTGAAGAACTAATAAATGGAATAGGAAAATAAGATAAACTCCAAGACTTGACCCGTGGTAAATGAAAGTTTAATGTAGATGCAGAGTCACTACTACTTAGATACAAAAAAAAAACAAAAAAAGTACCTGCTCATACCATTAGCATTCCTAACAGAAATCACAGATCAACCTACAAAGAACAGCGTTAGACTCTGGAACCACAAGAGACCATGTCATAAGCAGCTCACAGCTCTAACTCCTCTATCTCAGCTAGAATAATCTAGAGAGAAGGGCTGCTCAATACTTTAGTCTTGTTATCACAAACAGGACTCAATACTCACAGGACTATTCTGATCCCAGAATTACAAGGTGGCAATGGGGATTACAAACAGAGTCAGAAGCTTTTTCTATTACAGCCTTTTTGTATTGGAGATAAATCTCCAGTTCTAAATTATCAAAGTGTACAATTATGTGCCTTCCTATATTAAGAAATGTGGTGGCCGGCACCGTGGCTCACTAGGCTAATCCTCCGCCTTGCAGCGCCGGCACACCGGGTTCTAGTCCCATTCGGGGCGCCGGATTCTGTCCTGGTTGCCCCTCTTCCAGGCCAGCTCTCTGCTGTGGCCAGGGAAGGCAGTGGAGGATGGCCCAAGTGCTTGGGCCCTGCACCCCATGGGAGACCAGGAGAAGCACCTGGCTCCTGGCTTCAGATCAGCACGATGCGCCGGCTACAGCGCGCCAGCCGCGGCGGCCATTGGAGGGTGAACCAATGGCAAAAGGAAGACCTTTCTCTCTGTCTCTCTCTCTCACTGTCCACTCTGCCTGTCAGGAAAAAAAAAAAAAAAAAAAAAAAAAAAAAAAGTGGTATGGCAGAGAGCACTCAGGCTTTGAATCGGAAGCTCAGATCTAGGGTTTACCACCCTTTCTTGCTGGAGACTTGGGAGAGTGGCAATCTCTCTGAATCTCAGTCTCCCCTTATGAGGAATAATGTTGCCACCACAAGGCTTTTGGGAGATCAGCAATAACCCAGGTAAAGCAACTAGCCCAGTAAACGGCCTCTGTTTTTCACACCAGGCTGTCTGTACCTTCTCTCATCCAAAATACCCACGTATGACACTCAAGAGTGTGATAAAGTTAAGCTTCAGCCTGTCAATCAGTCCGCGTGTACCTAGTAAAAGCAACGCTCTGGTAACAAACGCCTATAGGAAACCTAAGTGGGAGGATTAACTTAGTACTAAATTACATGCTCCAGAGTCAGTAAGAAATAACATTTATACAGCTGACATATTAGCCCAGGTAAGAGAATAATTTCCATGGTTTGCTGAAAATAAGGGAAAATTGAGAGGACAATCCCATTCTTCAGAGACTTGTAAAGAAACTGACTTCTTCTGACATCACAAGCATGCATCAAAAGCACTGGTTTGGTATCAAAGCAGGTATGGGACCCTGAAATATAACCCTGGAATCCGACAGCTCTGCGGAGTTCTGGTCTTACCTACAGAACAGTGAGGCAGGATGGGCAACAGGTTAAAGGATACGTACAGTGTTCTCCAAGCACCCCAACCTGGGGTTGGCCAGAACAGGTTCTGGAGACCTGGGCTGCCCTGTCATCATGAATGTGCTGGCTTCTTATTCCCATAGAGGCAGTTGTTCCTAAACAAGTATTTCTTTGCTAAGGACCTATCATAGACTCTCAGATTTCTAAATCAAGCAGTTAGAGATAAATCAGCCTATAACCATACTTTATTGATGAAAAAACTAACAGCCAGATGGGTGGATCACAGAGATAGTTAACGACAGAGCCACTACTAGATGGAGCTCAAGCTGGTATTCCTTTCACCAGATTTTTACTCTCATTCAAAACCAGTGAACAGCCAGAGCTCTCTCCCTAACGGTGCTTTTTTATTAAGTCTTTCAAAATCTTGGCTTCATTTGGAGGTCATCTTTTTTTTTTCCCCCTTGACATTTTCTCTCATTAAACAAAGCTAAATTCAAGAACAAAACAATACTCAGGGCCAGTGTTGTGGCACAACAGGTAAAGCCATTGCCTGCAACACTGACATGCCATATGAGCACTGGTCCTGGCTGATCCACTTCCAATCCAGCTCCCTGCTAACGGCCTGGGGAGAGGAAGATGGCCCAAGTACTTGGGCCCCTGCCACCCACATGGGAGATATGGTAGAAGCTCCTGGCTCCAGCTTGGCCCAGCACTGGCATTTGCAGCCATCTGGGGAGTAAACCAGCAGATGGAAGATCTTTCTCTGTAGCTCTTTCAAATAAATTAATAAATGTTAAAAAAATTCTTTATTTTTGTAAAAAATTCTCCAACCAGGAGTATTAAGTCCTTCCTTAGTCTCTTTTGAGATACATTTCAAACAAGCACTGATACCTTTTACAATCTAGCAGTTCTACCTCTGGCTCTGTATCCTAAAGAACTGAATCAAGCAGGCACTGGAAGAGATATCTGGACACCGTATTCACAGCAGCATTTTTGCAGTAACTGAAAGATGGAAGCAACCTCAATATCCCATTGACAGATGAGCTGGTAAGCCTAAAATATTAACCATTTTTAGATACACAGTTCAGTGGCGTTAAATGCATTCACACTGTCGTACACCGTAACCACCATCCACCTCCAGATCTTTCATTTTCCCAAACAAAAACCCTGTTCCCAGGAAACAGTAACTCTTTCCTCCCTCCATGTGGCAACCACCCTTTGACTCTCTGTCTCTATGGATTTGATTATTCGCGGGATCTCCTACAGGTGGAATCATATAGTTCCTGCCCTTTTGTATCCTACTGATTGCACTCAGCATCCCATCTTCAAAGTTCATCCACATTCAGCCCATGTCAGAACCTTCTTCCTAAGGCTGAATAATATCCCAGTGTATGTCTGTACCTCATGTTGTTTACTGACTCACCTGCTGATGGGATACTTAGGCTGCGTACATCTCTTGGCCATGAATGTGGTGTCCAAATACCTGTTCCCACACTTCTTTCAATTCTTTCCCATACTGACTAAAAGATGGGCTTGCTGGATCATACAACATAGCAGCATTATTCTGAAATACGTCTCAAAAGGGACAAATGGCCCTCAAAAGGGCTAAATTATCTTGCTGGGTGAATCTTTTATGAAAATGAATCCTTTTTTTTGTTTTTGAACTTAGCTTTACTGAGAAATGTATTATATGAGATCTTCTAGAGGCTACGTTGTGAAGAGAAAAGTACAGCAAAGGCACGAGAAGAGGACTGCGCTGTAACACTAGCTGTGCCTCTGGACCCTCGTGTGTGTGAATTTCCACAGGCAGGGCAGTGGGCCTCAAATAATCTCTCCAGTCCACAGGTTCGGTGGGTTCTGTGACTCTACGGAAAAACTTACTTAGAAGATTATGACGTCCTTTAATTATTTTTTCTTTTCCATCAATCCTGCTTGAATTACCAACAGTTTAAAGAACTGTTTCTGAAGAATTCAGTGTATTCTTGAAACAAGTTTCCTGAACTGGAAAATCACCACTGAGACTAATTTAACAGTAATCATTTTTCTCTAGCAATACATGCATTTGATTTCTAGAATGGGGCACCTGTACAATCCAAGTCACTGTGAACTTGCAGTTACTTTGTAGTCACTGGCATAAAACTATCAATATCAATGTTCAGTGGGCTCAGCATCAACAGGGCAGAGCTGCCAAGAAAAGTTTGTACATACCTTTGTCATCAAGACTCCCAACTGGCAATGTGCTCCGAGTCAAAATGCAGACTGAGCTCCAGGTAACACACCACAACACAATACAGCAACCCTAACCTACTGTCAGGCCTCTCCCAATATACAAGAATGTAGATCTTACACTCTCTCCCCAGGAAGGATCTGTACAGTGAGAAACACTTCTACATACTGCTTCTCCCAGCATCGTTAGAACTATTTCTGCTTGAGTATAGACCAAGAAGCAAGCTTTCGGGGCCGGCGCTGTGGTGAGCAGGTAAAGCCACCGCCTGCAGTGCCGGCATCACATATGGGCACTGGTTTGCATTCTGGCTGCTCCACTTCTGATCCAGCTGTCTGCTATGGCCTGGGAAGGCACTGGAGGATGGCCCAAGTCTTTGGGCCTCTGCACCCATGTGGGAGACCCAGAGGAAGCTCCTGGCTCCAGATTGGCGCAGCTTTGGCCGTTGCGGCCATCTGGGGAGTGAACCAGCGGATGGAATAAACCTCTCTCTCTCTCTCTCCATCTGGGGAGTGAACCAGTGCATGGAATAAACCTCTCTCTCTCTGTGCCTCTCCTCTCTCCGTATAACTCTTTCAAGTAAATAAATAAATCTTAAAAAAAAAAAAAAAAAAAAAAGGCAGCAAGCTTTCGACCCTGGGGGCAGCAAGGGTTAAGATACAGAAAGAAATTTCCCATGTTTGCTTCCCAGTCACTATTCCAACTACCTAAAAGAATTTTATGGAAAGCTTCCTATGCTGGCGTTAATCTCGTCAATCCCTACAATCCTGAGATGTGTACATGCTCAATCGCTTCTCAGCCTTTTGGCTAAGATCAAGTGTAGATGTGTACATGCTCATGTCTCAGGAAAGGAGGCAGAAGCTAGAGAGCTGTGTGGAGCCACACAAGCAGTAAGCAGCACAGCCACACAGCACCAGGTCTTCAGCCTCAAGTCCAACGCTCTTTTCCACACCATCTGCCCACAGTCTCACAAGCCTATGCCAACTGGGTCATCCCAAGCAGAACATCTGGAAGTCCTCTCTTTAAAGTAGACCCATCATCTCTGATTCGTCTCTCTCCTTTTAAAGTAAAGGAAAAAAATAAATCTTTCCAAAAAAGTACCCTAGGAGGCAACAGGTGATGGCTCCAGTAGCTGGGTCCCTGCCACCCAGGTGGGAGATCCAGATTAAAATCTCAGTTCCATGGCTGGCACCACAGCTCACTAGGCTAATCCTCCGCCTGCGGCGCTGGCACACCGGGTTCCAGTCCCGGTCGGGGCGCCGGATTCTATCCCAGTTGCTCCTCTTCCAGTCCAGCTCTCTGCTGTGGCCCGGGAGTGCAGTGGAGGATGGCCCAAGTCCCTGGGCCCTGCACCTGTATGGGAGACCAGGAGAAGCACCTGGCTCCTGGCGTCAGATCAGCATGGCACGCCAGCCGCAGCAGCCATATCGGGGGTGAACCAACAGAAAAGGAAGCCCTTTCTCTCTGTCTCTCTCTCTTACTGTCCACTCTGTCAAAAAAATTAAAAAAATCTCAGTTCCTGGCTTTAGCCTGGCCCAGTCTCAGCTGTTACAGGCATTTGAAGAACGAACAGAAGGAAGAACTCTCTCCCTCTCTCTGTATCTCTTTGCCTTTCAAGTGAGTGAATTTTTTTTTTTTCCTAATTTCAAAAAAAGCAGAGCTGGGGCCAGCATTGCAGAGCAACAGGTTAGGCTGCTACCGGTGACTCACTGGCCTCCCATATGAGCACCAGTTCAAGTCCTGGCTGCTCCACCTTTGATCCAGCTTCCTCTCCATGTGCTTGGAAAGGCATCAGAAGATAGCCCAAGTGCTTGAGCCCGGATAGAGTTCCAGGTTCCTGGCTTTAGCCAAGGGCAGTCTTGAATGTTGCAGCCATTTGGAGAGTGAACCAGCGGATGGAAGCTCTCTCGACCTCTCAATCTCTCTCTCCAGAACTCTGTATTTCAAATAAATAAATCTTTTCATGATTTTTAAGGCATGTATAGAGTGTGCTGTCACTTTCATCATTAGTTCAGCTGATCGGCAGAATTTTAATGGAAGTAAGACTAGAAGAAAACTGGGAGCGCTCCTCTGTTTAAAAATGATTTTTGGGGTTGGCGCTGTGGTATAGTGGGTGAAGTCCATATGGGAGCTGCCTGCTCCATTTCTGATCCAGCTCCTTGCTAATGTGCCTGAGGAAGCAATGGAAGATGGTCTAAATCCTTGGGCCCCTGTATCTGGAAGAAGCTCCAGGATCCTGGCTTTGGATCGGCCCAGCTCCAGCCACTGTAGCCATTTGGGGAGTGAACCAGTGGCTGGAAGACCAACCGATCTCTCTCTCTCTCTTGATCTCTCTCTCTCGATCTCTGCCTCTCTGTAACTCTGCCTTTCAAATAAATAAATAAGGCCGGCGCCGCGGCTCACTAGGCTAATCCTCCGCCTAGCGGCGCCGGCACACCGGGTTCTAGTCCCGGTCGGGGCGCCGGATTCTGTCCCGGTTGCCCCTCTTCCAGGCCAGCTCTCTGCTGTGGCCAGGGAGTGCAGTGGAGGATGGCCCAGGTGCTTGGGCCCTGCACCCCATGGGAGACCAGGAGAAGCACCTGGCTCCTGGCTCCTGCCATCGGATCAGCGCAGTGCGCCGGCCGCGGCGGCCATTGGAGGGTGAACCAACAGCAAAGGAAGACCTTTCTCTCTGTCTCTCTCTCTCACTGTCCACTCTGCCTGTCAAAAATAAAAAAAAAAAAAAAAAAAAAAAAAATTTAAAAAAAAAAAAATAAATAAATAAATAAGTAAATAAATCTTTTTTTTTTAAATGCTTATCAGGGTCTGCCATTATGGCACAGTGGGCTAAGCCACCACCTGCGACACTAGCATCCTATATGGGTGCCAGTTTGAATTCCAGCTTCTCCACTTCTGGTGCAGCTGCCTGCTGATGCACCTGGGGAAAGCAGTGTTAAGACAGCCCAAGTGCTCTCTATCTGTCTCTGTCACTCTGCCTTTCAAATAAAATAACTACAAAAAAATGATTTAAAAAAAAATGCTTTCCAGGGAAGACAGCCACACCCTCACGCCTTCCCCAGGGCAGACAGTGACTGGGCCACAGTGCTTTTATGCACCTCCAGGCTTCTCTCAAGAACTGCACTGTGGGAAAACCAGTCTACACAGGATAGCTCAGACTATCCCAATCTTTCCTCTCCAAATCTCAAGTGTACCCAACAGTGTTAAATATAAGGAGTCCTTCAAAGAGTTGATAGAAAATGTGTATTATGAAAATGTTATTCACAGATTTCAAACTCTGTTGGACCAAAACAGCTTACCTTTTTACTTGAAAGGCATAGAATGCAGAGTTACAGAGAGAGGTGGGGAGGGAGAGAGGGCACAAGCGAGGGAGCGAGAGATCTGCTGGTTTACTCCTCAAATAGCTGCAGCAGCCAGGGCTGGGCCAGGCTGCAGCCAGGAGTTTCTTCCAGGTCTCCCACATGAGTGCAGGGGCCCAAGGACTGGGGCCATCCTCCTCTGTGGAGCAGCCAAGACTCGAACTAGAGCCATATGGGATGCCAGTGCTGTAGGCAGCAGCTTTATCCACTATGCCGCAGTTCCACCCCTCTAAACAGCTTACCTTTTAATTCTATTTTCTGCAAACTTTCTGAAGTATTTGTGTATCATACAACAGATTCAAGAAACCATGCTCCCATGACCAAATGCATTGTTCTTCCATACTAGAGAGCAATCCTATTCATACCATTTGTATTGGACCTGGAGCATAACTATTATTTTAAGTGACTATGGAGATTTATAATTAAAATTGATTTTATGACACATTATTGGTCTCATCTATGATTTATTTGATGCCAAGTCCTTGATCAGGAAGTTAACACCCAAAAATGACATTGTTCCTGTGGGAAAATACCACTGGCTTTAAAACATCTACTTTTATGGGCAAGTTTTTGTTAACACAATGCCATGAAAAGCAGGGTCTATCCAACAACAAAAAAAAACTGATTCAGCAAAATATATATGTAGGTGATTTCCTCGATTCAACTTTTAGGAGAAAGAAGTTACAGGGATAAGCTGGAGTACATTCCAAATTTTACAGCTGTTTCTCTCAGCTCTGGTTGCACATCAGTATCACAGGAGGCACTTAAAATACATCTGGGGTCCGGCACTATGGTGTGTCGGGTAAAGCCGGCGCCCCAGCATCCCACATGTGCACCAATGTACGTTCTGGCTGCTCCACTTCCAATCCAACTCCCTGCTAATGCACCTGGGGAAGCAGCAAGATGGCCCAAATCCTTGGGCCCCGGCACCCATGAAGGAGACCCTGAAGAAACCCCTGGCTCTTGACTGACCCAGCTCCGTCCACTGCAGCCATTTGGGGAATGAAACAGCAGATGGGGGCTGGCGTTGTGGTGCAGTGAGTCAACACCCTGGCCTGAAGTGCCGGCATCCCAAACGGGCGCTATTTCAAGACCTGGCTGCTCCACTTCCGATCCAGCTCTCTGCCATGGCCTGGGAAAGCAGTGGAGGATGACCTGAAGTGCTTGGGCCCCTGCACCCACATGGGAGACCCAGAAGAAGCTCCTGGTTCCTGGCTCCTGATTGGCACAGTTCTGGCCATTGTGACCAACTGGGGAGTGAACCAGCAGATGGAAAACCTCTCTCTCTGCCTCTCCTCTCTCTGTGTAACTCTTTCAAATAAATAAATCTTTAAAAAGAAAAAAAGAAACAGCAGATGGAAGATTTCTGTTTCCCTTTGTTTCCCTTGCTCTGTAACTCTTTCAAAGAAATAAATCATACACACACACACACACACACATATATATATATATATGGAATGGGTGTTTGGCATAGTAATTAAGATGCCACTCGGGACACCCACATCTCACATCAGAGTGCCTGGTATGAATCCCAGCCACTTCATTTCCAATCCACCTTCCTGCTAATGCACAACCTGGGAAGGCAGCAGATGATGGCTCAAGTAGTTGGGTCCCTGTCATTCATATGGGAGACATGGATTCAGTTCTGGGCTCCTGGCTTTGGCCTGACCCACCCAGGCTATCACAGGCATCTGGAAAGTAAATCTGCATATGGCCAGCGCTACAGCTCACTAGGCTAATCCTCCACCTTGCAGCGCCGGCACACCGGGTTCTAGTCCCGGTCGGGGCGCCGGATTCTGTCCCGGTTGCCCCTCTTCCAGGCCAGCTCTCTGCTGTGGCCCGGGAGTGCAGTGGAGGATGGCCCAAGTCCTTGGGCCCTGCACCCCATGGGAGACCAGGAGAAGCACCTGGCTCCTGCCATTGGATCAGCGCAGTGCGCCGGCCACAGCGTGCCGGCCGTGGCAGCCATTGGAGGGTGAACCAACGGCAAAGGAAGACCTTTCTCTCTGTCTCTCTCTCACTGTCCACTCTGCCTGTCAAAAAAAAAAAAAAATCTGCATATGGATGATCTCTCTGTCTCTTCCTTTCTGGCTTTCAAACACAACGAACAAATAAAAAATTTTTTCAAAATGTTTATGGTATACTTAATGTATACTAAGCTGATCTTCTGTATATTAAGATAATCGAAAATGAATCTTGATGTGAATGGAAGGGGAGAGGGAGTGGGAAAGGGGAGGGTTGTGGGTGGGAGGGACGGTATGGGGGGGAAGCCATTGTAATCCATAAGTCGTACTTTGGAAAATTATATGCATTAAATAAAAGTTTAAAAAAAAAAATCAAAAAAAAAAAAAAAAAGAAATTGCCAAACTGGAAAAAAAAAAAAAGAAAAATAAATAAATAAATAAAAAAAAAAAAAAAAAAATGTTTATGGTAGTCCTCACCCCAAACCAACTATCAATTTCTGGAGATAAGCTCCCCGAAATAATTAAAATGTGAATCCAGGGTGGAGAAAAACTACCCTTGGACCAGTGGCTCTCAAACTTGCGTGTGCATCCAACCCCTCCAAAGGCCTTGTTCTGACACAGGTTGCAGAGCCGGCACTGTGGTGTAGAAGGTTAAACCACCACCTGCAATGCTAGTAACCGACATGGACACCCGTTCGAGTCCTGGGTGCTCTCCACTTCCCATCCACTCCCTGCTAATGAGCCTGCGAAAGCAGTAGAAGATGGCCCAAGTGCTTTGGCCCCTGCCATCCATGTGGGAGACCTGGAAGATGCTCCTGGCTCCTGGCTCTGGATCAGCCTAGCTCTAGCCATTGTAGTCATTTGGGGAGTGAACCAGCAGATAGAAGATCTCTTTCTTTCTCTCTCACCCCACCCCATTCCTCTGTATCTCTGCCTTTCAAACAAATAAATCTTTAAAAAACAAACAAAAAAAAAAGACAAAACACACGTTGCTGGACCCCATTTGGGGATTTCTGATTCAGTAGGTGTAGGGTGGGGTGGAAAACTTGCATTTTTTTTTAAAGATTTATTTATTTGAAGGGGAGGGGATAGGATAGGATCAGATGGGATGGGACAGGAGGGGAGGGAAGGTGGAGGAAGGGAAGGGTAAAGAAGGGAGATATCCTCTATTTGTTGGTTTATTCCCCAAATGACCACAACGGGCAGTTGAGGCTCATCCAGGCCAAAGCCAAGATCCTCGAGCTCCATTCAGGTCTCCCACATGGGAGGCAGGGACCCAAATATTTGGGCCATCATCTGCTGCATATAGCAGGGAGCTAGATTATAAGTGAGGCAGCCGGGACTCAAACTGGAGCTCTGGCATGGGATGTCAGCACCGCAGAAGTTTTAGCTCACTGTGCCAACCACACGGGACGTGAAAAGTTACATTTCTAACAAATTCCCAGGTGATGCAGATGCTGCTGGTCCAAGGGTCACACTGAGAACCACTTCTCTACACCTCCTCTAGTTCAATAACAGTTATGCTAATTTTAATTATAAAAATATTAGACTACTATTTCTTAAGGAGGGCCTAAGATTTCAGGTAGGTTTTCTAAAATGTGAGCCAAAACAGAAAAAGATTTTCTGCTTAATCACCAGTGAAAATAGATAACTTGATTTATCAGAATGCATCATTCCCTCAGAGTTTCAGTTACTGATGGTAAACCAGGATAAAATCAGACACAATTCATTTCAGCCCTTAGTAAGCACCTCCACGTGTTGGCTGATGCAAAGTGTACACAGAGTGAAGGGACTCTCAGATACCACTGGCATGCATGCAAACAATTACGCAGTCAGAGCGTGGTAGGAACAGTAAGAGTGAGAACATGAGCCAGGCTACGGCAGAAGGACCTGGGGAAGCTTCATACAGGAGGTAGCCTTTTAGCTGATGTGCAACAGGACTACAAAGCTGTCAGTTTTCCACCATCCGTGACAAATGTGACAAGGCCAGTGCAGCTTACTCTCTGTCTCCTAAGGCTGCAAGTGGACCTTGGCCCCGGACATCATACGAGTGATCTGCAACTATAGGTAATTTGACTTGTAGGCTGCAGTCAGGTTCCAGGCTTTGTCTACCTTTGTACTTTTTATGACAGCACAACACTTCAACACACAGGAGGCACTTGCTGAATACCTGGGGATGAATGATGAAAAGCTACAATCTGAAATCTAAGCCTAGTGCATCCCAGAGGTGCACAAAGTCAGAGAAAGCAGGTCAGAGGAAACTCGCTCTCGATCTCTCTCTCCCTGTTACTCTGCCTTTTAAGTAAATACACAAACAATTCAAGCACACACACACACACACACACAGAAAGAAAAAAAGAAAAAGAACTGGTAGGTCATTAATTTTTTTATTTCTTTTTTTTTTTTTTTTTAAGATTTATTTATTTACTTGAAAGTCAGAGTTACACAGAGAGAGGAGGAGAGGCAGAGAGAGAGAGGTCTTCCATCCTCTGGTTCACTCCTCAGATGGCCACAATGGCTGGAGCTGCACCAATCCGAAGCCAGGAGCCAGGAGTTTCTTCCGGGTCTCCCACACGAGTTCAGGGGCCCAAGGTCTTGGGCCATCTTCTACTGCTTTCCCAGGCCACAGCAGAGAGCTGGATAGGAAGTGGAGCAGCCAGGTCTCAAACCAGTGCCCATATGGGATGCTGGCGCCGCAGGCAGCAGCCTTACCCGCTATGCCACAGCACCAGCCCCAGGCCATTAATTTCAAAAACCCAAATGCAACTTCACCAACTAGACTGAAGCACTATCAAAGAAGTGTGGGTCTCCAAAGATCCCTAGCAGAGAAAACTATCCAGAAGTAAAAGCTTTTTTCAAGACGAAAACACCCACAAATAACTTTTTGTTGTTGGAACTGAAATAAATGCAGAAGTTGCATGCCAAAATACCTTTGGCATGTTAATGCAGCAGGGGTTTGCACCTCCCACTGGAACACAGCTCTTGGGCAGCCTTCTACCTAACAGAAGGGGATTACAAGCCATCATCTTATTTCTGACAAATGTAGTTTGCCAGAATTAATCTCAGAGGCCACTCACACCATTCTTTTAAAATTAAAATTAATTTAAACTTTATTTTTAAAGGCTGCACAGAACTCTGAAAAAGATTAAAACAAAAATAAAGGGTAGCACAGAATCAAATGTACAATGATCCAGTATTGAAACAGCCCCAAATTAAAGTACTATTGGTTCTCTCTGTCTAAATCTGCCTGTCCAAAAAAAAAAAAAAAAAGTACTATTGGTTAGTGGATTCCTCTTGTGAATATTTCCCAAATAAAAGTACTGAAAAAAAGCATTTCCATTTTATTAAGAGTATTCTGATCACAGATACTTTCATTTTCCATCAATTAAATAACTATCATGTCATGATTTAAATGGAATGCTCTTTTGAACAAATGCATTTTTAACCATTTTCTGTCATAGGAAAGTAATGAAGGCATCATTCAACTTCTTTCAGATTAGAACATTACCCAGATATCAACTATTTGTGTGTCCTCAAGGGCATCAAAAACCTAAAATGAATCAAGATTGCAGAGTTCACTGAATAGTGAAATATCCTTAATTATAATAGGACAAATCTCGAATTTACCTTTCCTTTTAAAAGGAAGATTATTTATTCAACAAAGGAATCATATAAATGAAATAAAAAAGGGGAAATGTAACCTACTTAAGAAGCCATTTGAACGCATTTCAGAAGTATTTATACAAGTTTATAACTGGTGCACTAAACATAAATCATTTCTATTTAATGACAAGATCCAGCAGTACTGTGTAGTGGCATTTTGTCAGTTTACTTGGGTTGTAATACTTAATTGACAACATTTTTTTCTTTTAAAAAAATCTGCCCATTCAAACATTCTACTAATTATCACCAATTTTCCTCTTATCTCAATTGGCTTTAATCAATGAGGCCTCAATGTACTTAACTCCAACTATAAGCTCATGTTAAAAACGGAGCATTAGGGGCCGGTGCTGCAGCGCTGGCATCCCATGTGGGTGCTGGTTCGAGTCTTGGCTGCTTCACTTCCCCAATGATGTGCCTAGGAAAGCAGAAGAGGATAGCCCAAGTCCTTGGGCCCCTGTACCCATGTGAGAGACCTGGAAGAAGCTCCTGGCTTCTGGCCCAGCCCCGGCCATTGCAGCCATTTGGGGAGTGAACCAGTGAATTGAAGACCTATCTGTCTACCTCTCTATATAACTCTTTCAAATAAATAAAATAAATCTTAAAAAGGAACAGCATCCACCAATTTCACAAACTGTTATTGCTTGTTTTTTCAGAGAGAGGAATTTGGTGCATTTGATGATGAAAAATGCCCAACCATTTTCTCTGTGACACCTAGGGCTCTTGGACACACCTGAATGTCTCAGGTTCAAGTATCAGTTGTATTAGCTCAGATGCCATCTCTAAAAATCCAGGAACACAGATGTCTCTGAAGGCTGATAACCATACATTACAGCTACCTCTACATACCTACAGATACCCAGAGGGATGTGTTCCTGATGAGAGCTCTCCAAGCTCTTGGGGTGAGGTTTTGTAGGTAGAGATACCCACCTGGTACTGTCAGGAGACCAGACAAACAGGCTGTGGTTGCCAAGCAGGAAATACTCTCTTCTACCCCAAATGCTGCTTCTCTAGACTTGAAATGCAAATCGACTGTGGGGCAAATTGGGGAGGAACTCCTGGAGACCCGAGCAGGTCACTGGAGGCGGGTCAGCCCCACCAGGTGGTCTCTGATTTTCCCTGCTCCTTTCTTTCCAGGCTGGGTTTTTACCAAAAAGAAAATCAAAGGCAAAGTGAGAAAAAAACACATGCATTTGGGTGTATATCCACAGGCAGTCAAAATATTAGAAAACCAACGATAATAAAATAAGAGTGTAAAGTCATATATCACACTTGGTCCTCTAAGCTCAACGAATTCCTTGTTTATGTTCACTTTTAACTTCCTAACTCAGGAAGATTATAAAAATCTGAAATAAATCTTAAACCCAGTCTCTACACTGAGAACAGTTACAAAGTTCTCTCTGAACCCTCTACAAGAGGGGAAAAAATTTTTAAATATAATCATTTGACTACTTTGAGGAAAAAATACATCAAAAATTATAACTACACAGAGGTTAAGAAGCTACTCCTCAGAGCACACCACAAAATGGGAGAGGCGAGGGAAGGATGACTGAGGCTTACTGGGACATATAAATGGTATTTACTATTATATTTGTCCCAAGCGGGTTTAAAAAGAGAACAATAAAATAAGCATCCATCTTTCCTATAGAGCAGGCACTCGGGGGGACTCTAACATTCTCCAAGCCTCACTGTACACATGTTCAAAGGAAACAACCAAAATCATTTTTCACTTCAGAACTATCACATTATCAGGACCTGAAAGAGAAAACGTCAGGTAGGGTATGGGAATATGCAGTACAAATGGTAAACACCAGGATTCAGCAAAAACTTACAGACACACGACTAATATACTGTATGTGGCCACAGTCAGAGTAATTTAGGACATTCTACAGGCAAGACTGAGAAGTCCGCATGAGCTTAGCAAAACATTCACACACAACGAATCATCCAGCACCAACAAGGCTATGCTGCACATCAAAAACAACAAACACTACTGAACTTCAAGACAAGAATTTCATGTGCCATTAGAAATGCTTGGAATATTGTTCTAATGCATAACACAAAGGCAGATACCAAAGATGTGAGGACCCAGGCTGTGTGCTTTTAGGGGGTAGGATGGAGGGAAGTAGGGTGACTGGCTGTTTCTGATATCAAAGTGACCACCACAGTTTGCCTGAAAAGTTTTTCCTCAAATTTGGTATAGTAAATGGCATATTTCTTAGAAAACCAATGATTTTAAAGAAGGATAAATATATTTTCTTCTTACAGGCCAGGGCTAACCACAGTATGGTACAATTCTGGAGAAATCAGACCTCACCCAGTTATAAAAATAGCAAAGAGGACTCTTGCTGCTGACAGAAAAGTGACATCTTTATTGATACTAGAACAGTGTTTTAAAATTTTCAATTAGGTATTAAAAAAAAAAAAAAAACAGCCCAGTGGCATAGTGGGCTAAGCCTCTGCCTGCAGCGCCATAATTCCATATGGGCGCCAGTTCGTGTACCCACTGTCCTCTTCCGATCCAGCTCTCTGCTGTGGCCTGGGAAAGCAGTAGAAGATGGCCCAAGTGCTCGGGCCCCTGCATCCATGTGGGAGACCTGGGAGAAGCTCCTGGCTCCTAACTTCAGATTGGCCCAGTTCCCACCATTGCGGCCATTTGGGGAGTGAACCAGCAATGGAAGTCCTGCCTGTCTCTCCCTCTCTCTATATAACTCTACCTCTCAAATAAATAAAGTCTTAAAAAAAGCTCTCTCAGATAAAAAAGAAAAAGAAAAACTACATTGTGCTTTATTAAATGGGGAAATAATTGTATTTATTTTTCAGGGGAAAGAACAGATGGAAAAGGAAAAAAAAAACTGAGGTTGAATGTTAAAAATACACGATCTGGGCCTTGGTTTTCTAATCTATAAATGGGAATAAGTCGGTAGATGCTTTCCTCACTCTACAGGGTTTTGCAAGAAAATTAATAAGGAGGAGTGGGCGTCTAGCCTAGTGGTTAGGGTATGTCCCATATAAGAGTACCTGGGTTCAAGCTCTGGCTCTCAATTCCAGCTCCCTGCTAATGTGGACTTGGGAAGCAGCAAGTGATAGCTTAAGTAACTGCATCCCTGCCATCCACGTAGGAGACCTGAACTTCGTTTCTGGCTTTCGGCTTCAGTGCAGCTCAGCCTGGCCTGCTGCAGACATTTCAGGAATGACCTAGAGGTTCAGAGTTCTCGCTTTCTCTCTCTGCCTCTCAAAAAGAAAAATTTTAAGAGAAATTACAAAAGGATTTAGTGATCACAAGTTATTTTTACTATTTTATTAGGAATTTCAGTTTTATGAACAAAAGGGCGAATTATAAGTTTTTTTTTTTTTTTTGACAGGCAGAGTGGACAGTGAGAGAGAGAGAGAGAAAGGTCTTCCCTTGCCGTTGGTTCACCCTCCAATGGCCGCCGCGGCCGGCGCACCGCGCTGATCCGATGGCAGGAGCCAGGAGCCAGGTGCTTTTTCCTGGTCTCCCATGGGGTGCAGGGCCCAAGCACCCGGGCCATCCTCCACTGCACTCCCTGGCCACAGCAGAGAGCTGGCCTGGAAGAGGGGCAACTAGGACAGAATCCGGCGCCCCAACCGGGACTAGAACCCAGTGTGCCGGCGCCGCTAGGCGGAGGATTAGCCTAGTGAGCCGCGGCACCAGCCGAATTATAAGTATTAATACAAAGAGATCATCATTTTTCCAGTATAAGCCCCAAATTAAGCAAGTATCTGATCTGTTGACTTATGCCAACCTCATAGACTTAAATATCAAGATGACTCCCAACGATCCGCGCGGCCTGTTTTTCACCTTCTGAGTAATCCCTACCTACAGAACATGGGCCAAACCTCGTGTCTCACATCTAATGAACAAAATAAGCCAGAAGGGAGGGTGTGCAACTCAATGACTGGGTCATAAAAAGCTGTGTGATGTCACTCTCCCTGGCTCTCCTGCATTAGTCACTTTGGGGGAAGGCTGCTGCTATGCTGTGAGCAGACCTTAGGAGAAGCCGCTGGCCGCCGACTGCAGGGGGAGCAAGCATGGTGGCCGATCTTCCAGCCTCAGCTGTGCCATAGATGACTGCAACCCCACCTGAGACTTTGCAATTTCCTGAAAGATGCTAAACCACAGCAATCTAGCTAAGCTGCTTCCACACTCCTGACCCTCCGAAATGTGCGAGGTAATGTTTGTAAACTGCTGATTTTGAAGGCCATTTGTATGCAGCAATAGATTACTAATACAGGGATGAGCATTTGGCGTAGCGCTTAGGACATCATTTGGGATGCCCACATGCCATAGCCGAAACGTCTGGGTTTGAATCCCAGCTCCACTCCCAATTTCAGCTTCCTGAAGACCCTGGTAATAGATGATGGCTCAAGTCGTTGCATCCCTGCCTACATGGGAAACATGGATTGAGTTTCCAGCTCCCAGCTTCAACCTCGCTCAGCCCCAGCTGTTATGGGAATTTCGAGGGAGTGAACCACAGGATACAAGATACTGCTTTGTCTCTCCTCCTCTATTTCTCTGCCTTTCAAATAAAAGATTTATTTATTTATTTATTTGAAAGGCAGAGCTACAGAGAGCAGAAAGAGAGACAGAGAGGTCTTCCATTCTCTGATTCACTCCCCAAATGGCCACAATAACCAGAGCTGCCGATCCAAAGCCAAGAGCCAGGAGCTTCTTCTGGGTCTCCCACGCGGGTGCAGGGGCCCGAGGACTTGAGCCATCTTCCACTGCTTTCTCAGGCCATAGCAGAGAGCTGGATCGGAAGCGGAGCAGCCAGGACTCGAACTGGTGCGCACTATGGGATGCTGGCACTGCAGGTGGTGACTTTACCTGCTAGGCCACAGCGTTGGCTCCGAAATAATAAATTTTAAAATTTTTAAATAGATTACTAATATAAACTTCTGACAGCATCTTGCTTTGCAAGTAACATTGAAGATCAGCCTTTTTCCTGGTTATGAATCCCCTTTTCCAATAGTAAGTATCACTGTTGCACTTATCTGGTTTTTTTCCACAGTAACCTTAAATGCTGCCTGCTTAATTTACTTAGCATCCCTCATCTGAAAAATCTGAAAGGCAAATGCTCCAGAATCTGAAACCTTCTGTATACCAATATGACACAAGTGGAAAATTCCACACCATGAAACCTTGGTTCATGCAGGAATTATTAAAATATTGTGTAAAATTACCTGCAGGCTATGTGAATAAAGTTTGCATGAAACATAAATGAATTCTGTGTTTTGAGCTGGGTCTCATCCCTAAGATATCACATCATGTTTGTGCAAATATTCCAAGTTCCAAAAGCGGAAACACTTCTGGTCCCAAGTATCTTAGGTAAGGCCTATTCACTCCGTATCTACAAATGCTGATTCCTGTGTCCACCCATTAAGTTGTGGTAAGAGGACAGCTCTTTAGGGTTTGTTTTTTCCCAAGTAAGTTTTTCTTCTGTGATTCCTAGCAGCTTTTTAATTCAATTGGATTTCAGACAGAAACATGTATAGGAAAAATTTTACTTTCAAGTGATCATATTGAATCTAATAATCAGCCTACCCTTACTTCATTAAAAAACAACATTGCAAAACCTATCCTGGTGCCACCAAATCTAAAAACCTGCTTCCCAATGCTCATTTTGCATCCCACCTCATGTTTTAAAGAGATTTCATATCCAAAATGCCCAAGAAAAGATTTTCTTCCACTAAGGCGAAAGATTTAGTCCAAAATTTCAGAAAAGCCATTCACAAAAAGAGCAAATCTTTCCACCTTTATTTTCCCCTTTCAGTCTGAAAATAAAGAAGAAAAGCAAGAGGAAAAAAAAGGGGAAGAAACAAAAGCAAATTATTACTAATGACACCATGTGGCTTCAATTTAAATTAATTCATTAAAAAATATTTAATGAGCAGCTATTTCAAGGCACTCAAGATGGAGCTGTGGAAATAAATAACAAAGACAAGAATCAGCTCTCAGAGACCTAATAGCATTTGAAGACCAAAATGGAGCAGGCCCTGGCTGTGGAACCATTCGTGTCCATCACAACGGGGAAGCTCTGCTTGCCGCTCTATCATACCTTACCTTGTACCACAGACGATTTGCTAACTCAAGCTCTCCAAGACATGCGCTTTACTTCACCACTATAAAGTGATTAGTAATGAGCTATTTCATATGCATCTAAGTTACAGAACAAAATGATACATTTAAAAAATGCTAATTATAACTGTCAGAGTCATTTTTTGCCTTTTTGTTGTTGTTTTGTTTTTTAAAAAAGGTGCCTTAGGCAATTGGCAGTTTTCTTTAGTTCGTCCTTAATAAGTATTTACTGTACCCAGCGTCCAGAAGCAGAATCCATATGGCCTTCAATTTCCTTAACTTAAACACAAGACAGTAGAATAGTAACCAAAACACTGTTTGAATTGAATTTTCCTCCTGTCACACTCTATACTTTTGAAACCATTTGCCTTATATCAGACATTTAACAAATATAATAACTCAAGTTCTTATTTTAAAAAGTGTTTGCCAGTCATAAAAGAATCAAATTTCTAAGGAAAAGGATTAAAACATTTATAGTTAGTTGATTTAATGTTTACATGGTGTAATTTAGAATGATGTGAAAACATGTTACACAACTCATATGGAAATACAGGCTTACTTTTTCTCATGAAGAGGTAGTATGAAATACTACCCACAGAAACTTAGAAGACTGTCATATATTCAATATATATACATTCTATATTTACAAAAAATATTTTAGATGGTCCAATATAGCAGAAACACAATAAGATCATCACACAGAGATAAAATATAGGGTACTTTATAGTGGAGAAAACAATTATTCCAGCAAAACTAGATGGAGGATAGTCACTACAACAGAAACCCAATTTAAGGCTTCCAAACAGCTCTCATTAGATAAGAGACATACTAGTTCATCCAGTTTATCAAGAGAAGAACGTTTCCCTCTTGCTCATGGACAAGCCTAAGATTTTAAATATAATGTACAATATCTTCAACAATACTTTTAGCCAATACAGATTTTCATGTGGCAGAGACTGCGTGCTGGCAATCCATGGGCCAGAATCAACCCATAGCTGAGTCTTTTTTGAGCTTCACAGTTTCTACAAAAATGTCTGAATTATTGCCAGTATTTTTAAATGTGGAGATTTAACATAAGAATTGCAACTTCTGGCTTCTCTTGAAAAGTTAGATTTGGGAACACTGGCCTATGGCAGCCGCTGACAAGAGCTAACAGCTCTCCCTCCTGCATGCCACAACCTACTCATGTCATCTACAAGGCCCTGTCCTAGCAGCATCTCTGTGTGGACACCTGTAAATATATGGCTATCTCTTAGGACATTCTTACTACAGAAGTCGGATGCACGACATGAAATCATCCACCTCTGAAGACCAGTCTGCAGGAAGCACAGGTCCATGAGCACAGGCACAGGGAGGAGAACTCAGAGTGGGATCTCTCCCTGGCTGAGCAACAGAATCATCTATGGAACTCTTTAATAACACAGAAGACAAATTCTAAGGACTTGAAGGACTGTGCAAGAGTCCATGACCACAAGGTAAGAAATCAGAGAAAGCAGTATTTTTAACTTTTTAAAGTTTTATCCTTTTTTTTGAACAAAACCCATGCATCTAAGACGGATACCAGGAAAGTAAATCTTGTAATAGCTCTTGTCCCATCTGACTTGTTGTACATCTATTACATTCCATTCATTCCAGTTGAAAATGTTTAAGATTATCCCCATGTTCATGGAACCCCAACACAAACAGATAAAAGGAAGAGGGCCAGCACTGTGACACAGCAGATTAAGCGGCTGTCTGCAGTGCCTGCATCCCATACGGGCGCCGGTTCGAGTCCTGGCTGCTCCACTTCCGATCCAGCTCTCTGCTAATGTGCCTGAGAAGGCAGCAGAAGATGGCCCAAGTCCCTGGGCCCCTGCACCCATGTGGGAGATCCAGAAGAAGCTCCTGGCTCCTAGATTTGGACTGGCCTAGCTCCAGCTGTTGCAGCCACTTGGGGAGTGAACCAGCAGATGGAAGATGGATCGCTCTCTCCTAACTCTGCCTTTCAAATAAATAAATAAATAAACCTTAAAGGAAAAAACAGAGACAAGGAGGGCTGCTCTGCTTGAAGAGGGGCAGGAGGCCAACTTGCTTGGAGCTCCTGACACAAACACTCGCTCCAGATGGATGACTGGGTTTCACGTCATTCTCCTCATACTTTTTTTTTTTTTTTTTTTTTTTTTTTGACAGGCAGAGTGGACAGTGAGAGAGAGAGACAGAGAGAAAGGTCTTCCTTTGCCGTTGGTTCACCCTCCAATGGCCGCCGCGGCCAGCGCGCTGCAACCGGCGCACCGCGCTGATCCGATGGCAGGAGCCAGGAGCCAGGTGCTTTTCCTGGTCTCCCATGGGGTGCAGGGCCCAAGCACCTGGGCCATCCTCCACTGCACTCCCTGGCCACAGCAGAGAGCTGGCCTGGAAGAGGGGCAACCGGGACAGAATCCGGCGCCCTGACCGGGACTAGAACCTGGTGTGCCGGCGCCGCTAGGCGGAGGATTAGCCTAGTGAGCGCCGGCCCTCCTCATACTCTTGAAAGTCAGTTGAGTCCAATGGCGCACAATCACTGGCCAAGGAGCTCCCTGGGAAGCTCCTGAAGGGCAAGCATTCTGGCGTTGTTGACTATAGGAAAACCCATCGACACGCTATCCTGGCCTACAGCTGGCAAAGCAAACCTTTGTGACTGAAGGGCAAGGGACAGGAGACGGGAGGCTAGGGCTGGAGAAGCAGACCCAGAGCTAACCAAAGCAGTGTCTCAAATTTCCCCAGGAAGTGTTTCTGGATCTGCTGGAGGCCTATCGAAACTGGACTCAATACCCAGAGTCCCATACTTAAAGCTGGGTAAAACAGCATGAGTGCAGCTCTCTTCAGATTAGAAAGTGCGTGAGAAGCCAGGGACTCCCACGTACATACACCCATTCCCTTCCACAAATTCAGCATCTTCTGAGAATCCCATAGTTCCATGTAGTATTAAAAACACTGTTATGAGGAATAAAAGATTTGACTTCAGCCTGGAAATTTTTAAGGCAAGTATTAACACCTTGACCACAATTGTTGTATGTGAACAAAATCCACCAATCAATTTCAATATCTAAATTGTTTTGAAACCATTATTAAAATAGACACACATGTCAAAATAGACACACATGTCAAACCACAAATACAAAAATCAATGAACCAAAGAGCTAATTCTTCTCTGCCAAAACTGTTAACAATGTAGAAATAATTATATTAATACCAGTCACCTGTTCTGGTTCCTCTAAAATGCTTAAACAAAATGCCTTTCTAACTTACCTACCTCACAAACCTAAACGGCTGTCTCCCCAGTTTCAAAACAACCGAGCAACCAGTGGCTTTGCTGTGTCAAATATTTTGTGAAGGAAACATAAAATGTGTAAAAATTTCTAAAATAATAAGCAGCTAAGTAATTAGTTTTTTTTCTTCTTTACTCCGCAGGAAGGAGACTAAATCCTACATTTTGAAATATCTGAGCTTACAATCTGGTATCTCAAGACCTTGATTTCATCATCTTTAGCGGTGGCACAACTCTGGGGGCTTTAAAAGGCTTGATTTACAAATTCAGTGTCCATGATTTGAAGACACCACTATCAGTCTGAAGAGAAAGGGAAAAGAGGCCAGCTGGATCCAGGAGAGAGGCCAGATTATTTATGCATCCACAAAATTTTTTCTATCCTTTAATGGCTTAAAAAAAAAAAAGAGATGTTTTTCTTTTACAAAGAATAAATACAATTGTACTTCTGGAGGAAAAAGAAATAAAATCTAAACTCTGAGCACTGGGAAATTCCTTCCCCAATTTTCGTCGACCACTGACAAAGCCTACAGGGTCTGACCCCCACCACCATGGCAGCGCGTGTGTGTTGCACATTCCGAGGAAGCGTATGCCACAGAACCCATACATTCCAACACATTGAGCAAGCACACACACGCCTCCCCGGCTTCCCCAAACCTCGGCCAACCCACCGAGGGGCAACAGGGCTGCAGGCAGGCCTGCACACCAGGCAGTGCCCTGCCAGCCCTTCCCAGCCATCCCCACGGAAATGCAGAAGCAGAGGAGAAAGAGAGAAAGGAAGTGGCCAGTGCAGAGCCTCACAGAAATGCAAAACCTTCTGCAGGGCAGGCCAGCCACACACTCAAAGAGTTTTAAATGTCAAAGAAAAGAACGAGTTAGGGGAGACTCCCAGTCCTGCTGTCACCATTGGAACCACTTCCTGTCTTCCATAGGCCATCAGAGAGGCTCTGGAATGAGAGACAGAAAATGCACCAGCTCACAGCACGGTCCAGTCACCCAGTCACCTAAGCTCTGAGGCTGACTCCCTCTCTACCTTAGTCCTCCCTGCCTCCCCTGCCCTCCTCCCCTCTCTCTTAACAACTGAAGACACTGAACTGCCTGTCAGTGTGTAACTGCTTTCATCATCTACATCTGAGTCTCTCAAATAAGCAGGCACCAAACATTTTATTTCAAGACTTTATCGGTACAATGAGGAAGAAACACACTTTTCCAAGTATGCCCTGGTAGGATCCCAGAGCTCAGGAGGGAATGAGGGGTCCCCACAGACATGCTTCCTCAAAATGCTACAAGGAGGCTAACTTGTCCACCGAATTGGAGCTGCCCCTCGATTTACACCAGAGTAGTAAGAACACCTTTTCTGATATTTTAAGCCCTATTAGAGGTTCGTGACTGAGAAAAGTAATGATTTTTATCTCTTAATCACAAGTGGTACTTTTTGTATTGGAACATAATTTCATAACATCTCTAGATCTAGAAGAGAGCCTCTTGTACATCTCATTTCATTGGTAGTAGAACTACCTTAAATCTTCTGTTACTAAACAAAAAGTTACAAATGCATAAGATGTTTAAGTAGCGGTCTTCCTCTCTGAGCCCCCCTCCTGGCTGCTGTGGCAGGTTTCTCACTTAAATAAATCGTGCTTTGCTAAAAAAAAATAAAAATAAAAAATAATAAAATAAAATGCTTTAAGTATTGTATCAAGAAGACAAATTCTTCTACTTCCTGTCCCTTCACTGACTTGTTCAAGTGTTAAAAGGTTTAAAATTTTCTACTGTAAATGAGGTGATCCATTTTTAAAAAGTAATTTGCAAGAATCCCCTATTTTCCTTCTCCAATCCATAGACACTTTAAGGATAAAAATGAAAGCCAAACTGTTTAACATTCCAGATCCTAAACAAAAGAGCCTAAGTTTCTTTCAGGATTTGAAAACAAAATATTTGAGCAAAAATGGAATACAGATCCATTTTCTACATTGCATATGTAGTATATGTATATATGTGTGTGTTTATACTTAAAATCACAATTTTTTAAATCATTTTTCTATCTTCATATAATCACAACTGCCTGTACTTATAGGACTACAGGAAAGTTCTTCAAATAATGACTAACATTTTTAATTGTTTTTCAGTTTTACGAAATAAAGAATACGCTGAACTTCAGCCCAGTACCTTTCTCAGTATCTGTTGTATATATGTCAACTCTGTCTCTTGTTCTGAGTAAGAACAATATATAAAGGTTTTCTATAATCCATGTCCCCATCATCACAGTTTCTTACTTTACTGCTAGGGTGCTGTTTCTGTATCCAAGCTACAAGGACAGCAAGGATAATACCTTGGTCAGGTAGAAGGAGGGGCTGTTTGGAGTCTGAAGCTCTAGAGCCCCACCTGTCACAGGGATTAGTTAGGGCTCTCTTCCAGATTCTGTCCTGGGCCTAGCACACAGCAGCCGCTCGGTAAGCTGCCATTCTCCCTGCATGGGCAACACAGTACCCCACTCTGGACTCTACCAACCTGATGAAATGCATGGAGAGTGGAAATAACCTTCCTTCACCTTCATTCTCCCTTGCTTATTTCTTCCTCCTCCACCTCCCCCAAATCAATCTGTAACAGTCAACAAAAGTTAAAGGAAACTAGAGAATAAATGCAGGAAAAGTTTGCAATGAGGGGCAAAGGAGCTGCACTTCACATGCTCTGTTATTGAGTGTAAGTGTTTGAGTGATTCTATTGTTAAAGAACTCTGAAAACTTTATGGATGTCATCCTATTAATCCTTATGTCATCCCTACGAGAGAGGCAAAAGGCCTTGTGTGTATACAAAGTGAGGCAGAGAGATACCACTGCTGGGGAAAGACCTGGCAGATCTATCCAGGAAATACTCAGAGCAAAACAAGGTCCCCAGCTGCTTGCACAGGGCTGTCTGAGACCTGAGAAGACCCACCCCCACCCCCAAGTGATTCCTTCTACTGGACTTCCACTCACCACACAGTCTTGAAAAGAGCTACACGCTGCCTATTCTGTCTGGGCAAAGTTAAGTTTCATAACACCACCACTGAACAAAGCAACATCACAACAATAAAATATAACCTGCCTAAGTATATCCCCTACTTCTGTCCATGGGCAAGTGTGGTGAAAGGAAGAGGCAAAACCATTTTAAAAGTTCCTCGGTTTCCATTATTTTCCTTAAAAAAAAAAAAAAAAAAGTAACAAAGTACAAATCCCTCCTACGGATGTGAAAAGTAAGATTGTGACAGAGTCACTTCACAAATCTATTTTCCTACCTGCGCACCACTCTTGAATGACACTCTGTGACTCATAACACTCTGGTTGACTTCTTTAATTTTAAAACATGAAGTGGGGGGCTGAGATATGTTAGAGTGAGAATAAGAGCTGGGCACTAGCTCTACTACTTAATAGCCACGTG
This sequence comes from Oryctolagus cuniculus, assembly GCF_964237555.1. Taxonomy (NCBI): domain Eukaryota; kingdom Metazoa; phylum Chordata; class Mammalia; order Lagomorpha; family Leporidae; genus Oryctolagus; species Oryctolagus cuniculus. The sequence continues at coordinate 95,469,199 of NC_091435.1, forward strand.
GCCTTAGGCAAATTAGTGAACTCCTAGACTGAGTTTCCTCATTTGAAAAAAAGAGGCAATATGAACTCTCTTATCTTTTTCACAAAATTATTATTTGGAATAAATTAAGCGATTTGTGAATAGGCTGTAACAGCATCAGTGCTATATAAATATAAGATGCAGGAACATAAAAATGCAGCTCTCTGGGATGACAGGGCTGGTGTTATTTACATATCAACACAAGGGATCACATTTAAAACAAAAGAATCTAAAAACTCAAACTTCCCTTTTAAACAAATTCACATTTCTGGATGTATTAATTACATGCCCATAAGCAAAACTGAAAACACTCTCATTGCAATGGTCTCCTACAAATTTTCCTGGTTATTAGGAACAACATTTCTTATAAGTACATATTAGAACTCTACAACATGCATCAGAACGTTTTAATTTTCATTTGCTAGACTTATTAAAATGCATATTTATGAAATGTCCTTGGGAAAATCTTAATTAAAGTTCACATTTTAAGAATACAGTAAAGTATAGAACAGATAAATACTCAAAAAGGCCAGAAATAAAGAAGCAAAATAGACCTCAAAATTGGAAGCAATATTCATGGAAACCAGAGGCTTGAGGAACAGATACACAACTAGTAAGTGATGGACCTAGGGCTGGCTTTTGGACTTAACCGATCTTATTGCAAATGCATCCATTTTCACTGGTCTACTTACTCTACCTCAATATGCCATCAATCTCTAAATTAAAGAACAGTTCCTATATCTCCCCCCTAACCACCACCACCACCACCATGGCAGCCAAAGCAACAGAATCTAAAGCTCTCTGCAAGAGAGAAATTTTTCTTCACTATTTTATGGAGACTAGACTAAAATCCATAATCAAAACAGGAAAAGTAAAACCTTAAAAATAATGCTGTGAGCACTCTGCAATTTTGTTGCCCAAAATAGAACCCATACAGTCCATGCCACCAAATGAAAATTATAAGTCTGTAAGCATGAAGTCAAATTATAAAGTAAAACATTTAAAATGTTTTAATGGTGATAAATGGGAAGAAAAGCTGTCTTTATTGATAGGTGTTTGTTGTTTACCATTATTTGTTCAATGACATAGTTTTGAATGACTATCCAAACTAATTTGAATTTGAATATAAGAAGGGTAAAACTTGACCAACAAATTATTTGGACATGCTCTTTCAAACAAAACTTGCCCACCCCTCAAATTAAGATGTTAATCATAGCTTTTGAGAGATTATGCTTTTGACTATAAGTTTCAGAGCAGAAATTTTTAAAAAATTGATTCAACCAAGCCTCACCATTCTCTAACACTAAAAAGAACACTTAAGACACTTCTGTAGTGCTTAAAAATAATTTTAAAAATATATTATGAAATTAATAAATCAACTTTTTAAACAGCCTGCAAAGAAACCATTTCAACACTATGCTGCTTCTAATGAAACTGATTCACTCAAGGATTTGTATTATGCAAATTAATATCCTGCTTTCTAAAGTATAGAATTTCTAAATGAAAATGAATATTCAAATTTTGACTTTTCTGACACTTAAACAATGGCTTAGAGATCAAAGACTTCACAGAATCACTTCAGAGGGAAGACATTCAAGCTACAAGGAAGAGAGTGTAGGTTTTGCTCTGGATGGTCCCTAGAGTAGCATGGCTCCCTGAAAAAGCCACCACAGGTGCCTGTGACCTGGCTTCCACAAGCCCACTGACAGAAGCGCTGCCTCATCCAAGGCAAACACCACAGCACCTGTCCCTTTGCTACAAGTTTCAATCATTGACTGATTTTCATTAGCCTTGTTAGTGCTGCAATTCAGAGCAACCATTACTCAATTAAAGACTTCTTCTTGCTTCCTGATACCATCTCTCTGAAACTACTGCCCCCCACAAAATATACACACATGCCTGCACACACCCCACCGAATCAGACACAGCACATGTAGCACCACTGATATTCTCTAACAACTCTCAACAATTACTCATGCACTTCTGAGTGTTCCATTAGCAGACCTGGAAGAGCAATTCAGCTGTGGACAGCAAATATTTAGAAAGTTTTACAGTATCAAATATGTATAAGTAGCTCCTGTAGAAATCTGCTTTCATAGCTTTTTTGATTTTTAATAAATGTATCCAAACTGCTATCAACATCACTTACATTCCCTCTAACCCAATACTTAAAAAAATCAGAGCAACCTCCAGAAAAAGAATTTGTTTAATTAAAAAACTGAAATGCTAATTCTGATACGCAATTATTTCTAAAGTGATCTCTTTTTGAAAAGTATTTTAAGTTAAAAGTATTCCTTTTTAAAGAAACATGTAACGCTTTAGATCATTCAAAAGTTTTGTACAAATATTACTAATTTTCTCTCACCTTCTAATAAATGATAATCTCAGATTAACATAATAAAAAACAAAAAACTCTTAGACCATCTCTTACCAGTCATTATTATTATTGAAAAGCACAATTTGGCAAATGTACTACAACACTGCCAAGTCAACTTTCAGGATTAATGTTTAGGTGTTTAGCTATTAAATATTTCTATAAGTTGTTACACTACACTTTAAAATTGGTATCAGTTTGATGAATTGGAAAAGCAAGCAAAATATAAAATATATTTTGATCTGTAGACTTTACTAGTTTTTAATATATAAATGATGTAAAAAAAATCAAATGACCAGTCTTTTAAAAATATAAACTAATATTTTAAATCTACACCATCACTTAAATTATCAGGTAATTTTTTGCTTTATTTCAATTTTAACTCTAGTACTTCTCCCCTGGAGAACACTAAACATGCAGTTCTCTGTGGCAATTCCTAAAACCATATGAAAAATTATCAAGCTTTTTTAAGATGAGAAACTAAAGGTCCAACACCAAAGCCAAATCAAAAGTAACCTTACAGTTTGAGGTCATATGTTTTTGTATTAACATGTTTATCTGTTATATCCACACATACAATCTATTCAGTTAAGTGCAGGCATCAATTCCTAATTCAACAACTTCTTGAAATAGGTGGCTACCATATGACTGTAAGCTAAAGAATTCCTTTCTGTTTCTAGAAAATTAAAAATTGATGCAGCAAAAGCCTTTGTTAAAGGAATGGCTTGAGTTGGGTGGGTTTTTTTTTTCTTTTTGGTATTTAATTCAACTACACACAATGTAGTACATACAAGCAAAATACAATTGAGATACTGTTTTCTTTAACATTCCTATAGGAGATGAAATTCATTTGCATTGGAGAGAACACAATTACTGATTTTTAACTCATGAAAGACAAATTCATGGCTTCTTCCCTACAGGACCTCACACTGTTCACAGCATCTCAGTGGAAGCATACCCAGTATGTCCTAGTTACTTCCTAGAGGTAGGCAGAAACTGCATTTTTCAAAGTTTTGTTTCTCACAAAATCATTCAACTTTAGATATAAAAGTACCTTCAAGCTCGAAGAGGTCTTAGCTCAAAACAATGCATACAATGTGTGTGTGCCTATGTGTCTATTTTCTTACAGTAACTTCCATTAATGCCAAAAATTAAATTTCTATTGAGGAAATTTCTACAACTTTTAACAGCATTTTAAAGGTTACCAGTTTTTTCTTTTTAATAAATCTTTGATTCATTTATATTACCAAGAAATGTGAACAGAAAAAAATGATTCAAAGATTTTTATTCAAGAAAGACTGAAACCAAGTTAGAAAATAAGAGAAATAGATGTTCTGTGCATAGTTTACATTATAATACTTTGCATTTAAGAATGAAACACATGTGTCAAAAAGAAAACTTTTTTACTTCTGAATGACTCTAAGAAAAAAATGCTATCTATTCTGACTACTATAACAACACATATAAAAGGATACTAGAATGACATGTAACCAAAGATTCTACTGGTAAGTAAATGGCATGCCAATCACTTGGTAATTTAAGATTTAAAAAAAAATCTCCTCTCAACTACCTTTGCTTAAGGAAATCTACCTGGGATATAGATATTAAAACTGATTCTTGAGAAATCAAAGAAATTAGTACAATATAAAGAAAATTAGCACTCAATTGTCGAGTGATTTTCTTAAGCAAACAAGTATTGAGAATGAACTGTTTTCTTCCCATTTCTCTTTAACACACACAAAAGCCATATATAGAACTGACATAATGCTCACATATTTACTTCCAACTTAATAATTTTAGCAGAAATGCAACCAAAGAACACCAAAATAGTCACCACATAACATGGAAGCCATGGTTTCCAATGTCACAGCACCCTGGGTTTTGAAAGCCACCCGGGGAGGGCGGGGGTGCCCAGCACATGAGAGCACTCAGCTGCTCATCCCAGGAGTCTGAATCCAGCACACAGCACCAGTCATCAACTATGTCTCCCTCAGCCTGCAGTGCAAGTAGCTAATTTCTGCACTTTAAACTAATAGAGGAAAGGAAAAAAGATGAAAACCATCCAATCAGAAATGATGTGAATCCTCTCCAGCAGCAGCTTATGCATACATTTGGTATGTTAAACACCGCCAGTGTCGTGAATCACACACAGCGCATGCTCATCTACCTCAGCATTTCATATCGCCCACATGGTCAAAAACATCAGGCATGAGGGGACTGTATGAGTCCTGGATTGCTCTTATTTAACCTATACTCAGAATGTGAGACATGCTTCTGATTCTCAGCTTTATACAAACAGAACAAAATTATTTAAATGACACTACAGCTAACAGCAAATAATCTCTGCATTTTAAAGGAAAAAAGCTACCAAGTGATATAACAAGTTTTAGATGTTAATACATTTAGATAAACTAGTATTTTACTTACATTACAAAATTAAATAGTGTACAGTCCACCATGAAATGAGACACGAACTAACCAAAGTTAAAATTCTAGTGATTATTTTTTACTCATTGTAACCCCAAAAATATTCACAAGAGCTATAGTCAAAAGAATCAGAGATTGCAGAAACACAATGCATCAAGTATTTTGGGTAGTTCTTTCTAAGGACTGTCCAATGTATTTATCAAATCTTCAAGTGTTGTGGGATAAGTAATTTAAATTTACAAGAAATACTTATATGAGAAAGCTTCAATTTGGACTTCTCAAGCAAAAAATATTATTTTAAAGAAAAGTATACAAATTTAGACTATTGAAAACCAATTAATCACACATTACATCTTTTCCAACAGAACTAGCTTAATATTCCACATGAGACTACAAATCATAGCTCCTACCTCTTTTTAAAAAAAGGTATTAAGCAGTTTTCTGATGTACCAGAGTCAGTTGCAAACAAAAGACATTCTGTTGCTTAAAATAAAACATATCTGGAAACGTGCACACGGTCTTTAAAAATTCCTCCAACAACACATCTAAGCATGTATAAAATGAGGAGAGTTTCTTCTAGAAATCTGTTCAATCCTGGCAAAAATCAAGTAAGTGATGGTACTACTGCCTCTCGCAAACTGGAAAGGTGGTAAATCAAAGGCTCCGCTCAGCCTCTCCAATTCAGCTCCTTCATGACTAATGGCGGAGAAATGTATGTGAATGGGATATGAACTAAGTTGCGCCACACAGAAGAAAAAACATTAGAATGAGTAATAAAGGGCCCAAATTTAAAGTCCACAATCAACTTTAAACAAAGATGTTCTCCTCCTTTCTTCCTCATAGACATTTCTCATGTGAGCAAATCACTGTGGGGAAACCCAGCCTCCACAACCCGTGTTACGCCTTCCTCCACAACCCGGCACTTAAATAGAACTATAGATTCCACAGGGGCATTTGTTTAGCTCCAAACGGCTCTTAAAAACAACAACAAAATGCTGAGAAGCAATACTCAGTTGTCCCAGTGACTAAAAAAGTCTGGCTTTTAGCTGCCATCCAATCCAAACAAACCTACTTCTTTAGAATGCTATGCAAAATATTGAACTCTTACTGAATTATCTTATTATTCCACATTAAACCATCTAAGAAAGAAAAGTAATTAATCGTGAAGTTTAGTTAGGCAATTCAGCTGACACAGTAAATATTTACTCTTAACATCTCACAGGAAGTCTTGACAAGCCTGTGTGGCCATTGTGCTGGGGGGCAGGGGTGGGAGTGGGAAGTGGGGGGTGGGAGGCCGCCGCAGAGCGACGAGGTAAATGGCCCCAGCGAGCGAGCGGCCAGCGTCGCCACCCCGACCCCCAATTAGGCACCAGCTATTTTCCAAGTACAGTAAACACCTTATATAATGAAAGTAAAAGATGTAACTTTCTAAACCACGTATCTCCCCTAGCAACACAAACAAAAGCCTTTTTAAAAACTATAGGAATACGTTTCCTAAAGGGGGGTATATTTCTTTTTTTTATATACGCAAACCCCATCGCAAAAAAAAAAAAAAAAAACTAAGCAAAATATATTTACCTTAGCTTTTTAGACACTGAGTAATCAACTTCCATGATTTTCCCATGCAACTCCACTTTACCTTTAAAACAGAAATTAAAGCACTCTCAGAACCTTGCTCGGATCCCACCCGCCAGGGTCTAGGAGGGGCACGCACAGAACTCCACGCTCGGGCTCCGCCTTCGGGCGCCCTCAAGGGGTCTCCTGCCCGGCTAGAGCTGAGCGAACTTGGTTCCCAGGGCGAGGGAAGGTGGGCGCCCCGAGTCTCGGGACGAGGTGGGAAGGGTGCGAGCCCGGATCCGACCCCAGGTAGAGCTGTGGGTGGCATTACCGGAAAAACAAATTTAATAAAGAGCGGCGCCAATTTGAAAGGATGAGCTCATTTGAAACTCAAGCTGCAGGGCTGGCGCGGCCCCGCTCCTCTCCCGGCCCCCACCTCCCCATTCCGCTACCCCGCGATCCCGAGGCTCCGCCGCGCTCCCCTGCCTGCCCCCTGCTCCCCGCGACCCCGAGAAGACCCGCCGAAGCCCCCCTGGGGTCGGCTGCGGCGGGAGCGGCGTCCCTGCCCCGCTCCCGGGTGTCACCTTGGCCTCGCCGCCGCCCCGCCCCGCCCCCACCCCACCCCACCCCACGCGCCCGTGGGGAAGGGGCGCCCGCCGGGCCGGGGTGCGGGGGCGCGGGCCGGGGGGCGAGCGCGGCTCCGAGCCCCGCGGGTACGGGAGGGCGCGTTGCGAGCGCGCGCGCCAGTGTGTGTGTCGCTCTCCGTCTCCCGTCTGGGCTCCGGCGCGCTCGCGGGCCCCCCGGTCGCCTCTTTCCCGGTTCTCAGCCCGGGCCCCCACCGAGTTGAGACAGGGCACCTCGTAAAAAGGTGCTTCTGGCCGAGCGGGAGGCGGGGGGACGGGCGGCGGAAAGCCCCCAGCCCCGAGTTCTTCTCAATAAAATCGGACAAAAAATTCAGGGAAAAATAGGAGCGCTTGAGAGACCAGCGAAGAGGGGACTGGGGCTCGGGAGAGGACCGCGGGAAATGTGCCGTCTTGCGGGGGCTGGGGGAGCCCTGAGACCTCCAAGGGGGTCATCGGGGTGCCCTCGAGGGGTCCCCAAAGCGGGGGGGTCCGGGAGCAAGGTGGGGAGGGGCTCGAAAGGAGAGTGCGGCTCCGCGGACGCCTAAGGGCGATAGGTACCGGGCACGAGGCGAGGCAAAGGGGGAAGGTCCGGCCAGGGGAGGAAGAGGGGATGCTGGATTTGAGGAGGGGGTCCCGGACAAAGGGGGTGACGGGAAGGTCAGGGCAGAGGGGGGACCCGGCACTCCGGCAGAGTGGGGGCGGGGGAGCTCCGGAGAGCGGCTCGGGGCGCCAGGGGGTACCAGGGGACACCTCCAGAGTGCTGGCGAGCCCCCGGGGACCCCCCAGCGCGGCGCGGGGAGCGCCCAGCGGGCTGCGGCCCCGAGGGCCAGGGGTGAGCCCCGGGCTAGGGCGGGGGGAGGGGAGCGAGCCGTCCCGGGAGCCGGCGGCCAGGCAGGCGGCGGGAGTTGAGGGTCTGGTGCGTGGAAGTGAGCGCGCGGACGCCGGAGCCCCCGCCGGGCGCCGCCCGCCGGGCTCGGCCTCGCTCGGGGCGCCGTCCCGGCCTGAGCCGGGCGAGGCGGGGGGGAGGGGGCAGCGCCGAGTGCTCACCCGAGAGGGTCTCGATGGCGCGGATGGCCCAGTTCTGGTCGGGGTAGTCCACGAAGGCGTAGCCAGACTTGAGCAGGACCTGTCCCGCCAGGGGCAGCTTCCTGTCCCCAAAGAGCTGCCGGAGGTCGTCGGCGGTGACGGCGGGGCTCAGGTTCCCGATGTAAAGCTTGTTCATCATCCGCGTCTTCCCCGAGAGCCCGCGGCTCCCCCGGCCCGGTACCCGGCGCTCCTCGCCTCCTCCGCTGCCCTCGTCTCTCCTCCTCCTCCGCCCGCCCGCCACCCACCCCCACCCTCACCCTCAGCCTGGCTCCCCCCACCGCGGCCGGCCCGGCCCGCCCGGGGGCAGAGGCGGAGGCGGGGACTCGGCGCGGCTGCCTCCTCGGGGCAGAGTCCCGGGCCGGGCGGCGGCGCGCGGACAAAGCGCTCTCTCTGCCTCCCTCGCTCCCTCTCAAGGCGGTGGCGGGAGGAGGAGCAGCGGCGGGCGGCGGCAGCGCACCCCGCGTGTGTCTGTGAGAGAGTTTGTACGGGCGTGTGCGCAGCCGAGAGCGGCGAGCGAGCGCCCCCTCCCCGGCCCGCGCCGCTGCGCCCCTCGCCTCGCGCCCCCCGCGCGGCTGCCCGGGCTCCTACACCCGCAAGCCGGCGGGCGGAAGCGGGTCGCGGCTCCCGGCGGTGGAATCCTGGGCGGACGCGCCGCGGAGGCCGGGCGAGCAGCGGGGCGAGGAAGGCGCGCCCCGGGGCGCGGGGTGGGAGCGCGCGAGGGGGCGCGGGGGAGCGGCCGGGACCACAGGCGTGGGAGGCAGAGGGGCCGCGGAGGCGCGTGGACACGGTGTGCGCAAGGTGGACCGGATGTGGGAGCGCGGCTGCCGGGCCCGCGGGAAGGTGCGTCTGGGAGGTGAGAGGCGAGGGCAGGCTGCGAGACAACAACTTTGGCGGCGAGTTGGCCGACACCGGCGCCCTGCGCGATGCGCTCGCTCCGAGACCCACTCCTCGAGACGACCGGGCGGCGCGTGCGACCGGAGACACCGCGGCCGGGCGGGCCCCGCCAGACCGTGCACCCTGGGGAAGTTGCCCCGGGCCTCAGTTTCCCGGCCCGGAACGGAGCGGCAGACCCCGCGGCGTGCGGCAGCCCGGCTTTGGCAGCTGCTCTCTATTCTGGGAAGCGCCGAGGGCTTCCCGGGCGGCCGCTGCGGAGCCAGGTGGCGGCGGGTGGGGAAGCGAACGCGGAGGGGCCGCGGGCGCGCGCTGCGGGACTGCGTGGCTGGGGCCGCTCCGGGGGCGAGGCACCCACCCGGGCTGTGTAGGAGTTCTCGGAGCCCTGGGAAGGGCAGGGAGAGGAACGAGGTCTTCCCGAGCCGAGGAAACGGCGTGACCGACGGAAGAGGCAGGGTTAGGATGAAAGCAGCCAGAGCCGAGCCCCCTCGGAGCCCGACCGGCTGGAGGCGGGCTGCAAGTTCCGGGCACCCGGCTGGAAGCCTGGTGGTTAGAGCCTAATCCCAGCCAGAAAATGAACTTCCATGGGAGAGAGAAAAAGCATTCAGAGGTGAAGAAGCCCTGGGCGTCCGGGAACTTCACGAGAGTTGCCGGTTTGATGGCGGAATCGCTGGGTTTGTGGGGACGAGCGTGTTGTTAGGTGGAGACGCCGCCGATGTGGGAATGGGAGATATTCGGGTTTTCCTGAGCTTCCCTGTGGACAGCATGGAAGGATCGCGGCTTGCTGGGTGTCGTGTTGTTCACGAGCAAGACCCAGGTGGTTCTCGTTTGGGAAGCACTGTTGCAAAGGAAGGCCTCGCACCTGCCCCGGCCATGTGGCCTGGGATGTTCCAACATCCCTGAGCCTCAATTCTTTCCTTTGTAGAAAGGCGGGCGTTAAGGGGCGGGCATTTGGCTCCAGGTTAGCACTCTAGTTGAGATTCCAGAATCATTCTTTATCAGAGGGAATGCCTGAGTTTGAGCTGTGAGTCCCAGCTCCTGCGAATACAGACCCTGGAGAGCAGCAGGTGTTGATGGCTCAGCATTGGTTCTCTGCCACTCATGGAGGAGACCTGGATTGAGTTCTCAGCTCTCTGCCTGCCCTGGGTGGCAATGCTCACTCTTTCTTCCCTTCTGCCTCCTTCCTCCCTTTCTATGCCTCCCCCCTCCCCCTCTCAGTAAATAAGTAAGTTTTAAAAAAGATCAACCCTTGCAGAGCTGTTGTGAGGGCTATATGAAAGATAAGGCACTGAGCACAGGACCCACACACACAATGCTTGTTTCTTTTCTTGGTCCCAGGAACTCATGAGTTTTCTTTTATATATAACGTACAGAGAGGTAGATCTTGCACTCACTGGTTTACTCCCCAAATGCTAGCAACAGCCAGGCTGGGCCAGAACTCAATGCAGGTTTCCCATGTGGGTGGCAGGAACCCAACTGGTTGATCCATCACCTGCAGCCTCCAGGGGTGTGCATGACCAGGAAGCTGGAGTTAGAAGCTGAAATGGATCTCCAACCCAGGCACTCCAGTGTGGAATGCAGGGATCCCAAATGGCATTGAACCACTGTCCCAAACACCTACCTCTAAGAGACTTTCTTTGGGGGAAGGAGATTTTAAATCATTAGTTGTCCAGAGGAAAAAATACTGTATCTATTCACACCTCCATGCTTGTAGTGATATAAATTCTTGCTTTTGTCTCAAACATTCACAGACTTCCTCCTCTAGAAAAAGTATTAGTTTGCACTGCACTGGAGTTTGGAATGGACTTTGACATTATTCTGCAATAATGATGATGAACAGGGTTTGGATGCCTCCCTACTAAAATGCAGAAGGGAATCATGAGTGAAACCCCCTTGTGTGTGCTTCAGGTCATTTACACAAATGTCCCTAATATGTACAGTCACTTTTGTATTATACAACAGTATATTTGCTTGTTTTTTTTAAATAGACTTTTAAAATATTTATTTATTTAAAAGGTAGCAAGGGACACAGAGAGTACATGTGTAAGCTTCCATTCACTAGTTCATTCCCCAAATGCCCACAACATCCAGGGTTGGCCCAGACTGAAACCAGGTGCCCAGAACTCCATCCTGGTCTCCCAGGTGGGTGGGCAGTGGCCCAAGTACCTGGACCATCATCTATTGCTTTCCCAGGCACATTAGCAGGAAGCTGGGTTGGAAATAAAGCAGCTGGAACTCGAACAGGCATCTACTATGGGATGCCAGCGTCACAAACTGCAGTTAACCCAGTATGCCCCATCAACTTACCCTGTTTGCTCATTTTATTTACAGTCATTTAAAGCTACATATTGTAAAACAGAAGCAAGAGAATGGCAGAGGTAGTTGGACTAGCTCCTCTCTGAAAAGTTACTCAAACTGTTTTCTGTTGTATCCTGTTTTCAGACATGCTAATTATTTGGTCCTACTGCAAAACCACAGACATTTTAACATGCATGCTCTAGTGGGCAGCAGACATAATCTATGGCTGCTCCACAGAGGTGGCTCCTGGAGAGTTTCTACCCTGTAACTTTCAAGCTTTGCTTTAAGAAGCAACTAATGGTTACTGTACTCTATGTCTTCTGTCCTGCTGGCATTCTGTACTCCGGGTGCTGCAAAAAGGGTTCAGCACTGGTGGGGACAATTTTTCTCCATGGTCTGCTGCATCCATGGTTTCTTAGAATGCAAAGTTGCTTTTTCATATGGTAGGGAAGGGACTGGGAGCCCTTTGAGACAACAAGGGACAGCTTCCACATGCAAAACCAAAATCCAGAGGTCATGGCTTCTGCCTGACATTGCTTATTTCCTACTTGTTTTCTCTTGGGTTCTCTTACCCAGAGAGCAGAAATGGAGCTCACTTAGAGATCTTGATTGATCTGGACTCAACTTAAGCCTGATTTGAAGTTAAGATTATTTCCATCTTCTGATTCACTTCCAAAATGCCTGCAAAGGCCAGGGCTGAGCTGGTCTGGGCCAAAACCAGGAGCCAAGAACTCAATCCAGGTCCCCTACTTGGGTGGCAGGAACCCAACCACTTGAGCCATCACCACGGTCTCCCAGGTCTGCATTAACAAGAGGGTGAATTTGGGACCCAGAGCTGGGAATCACTCACTCCGATGTGGAACACAGACATTTGAACTAGGCTAAATGGCTGCTCTGATACACAATTTTTTTGAAGTATATGTTATCTAACCCTATCCTAAAGAGTTTTCAAGGAAGTACAGATTCTTGTGGTTTCCCAGAGATCTTTTTGGGCAGGATGATGGTACAGGATGAGACAAGATTTCTTTGGCCCACTAAGGAAAACTGAAGCCTAGGGAAGCAGAAGAATTTCTTCATGGTCATACTGAGGGCTTGAAACACCTGAGAAATGCATTTTAGCCTAAGGGTTCATGAAGCATTAAATTTTCATATTGGATTTTTATGATCAAACCATTTCTGTCCATGGACAGGATACTTCCAATTACGGTGGCCTTAACCATTTGAATCTACAAAACCACAATAGAAATGATTTTTTGCTCAACTGACAGTAGGTCCAGGATAACCAATGTTTCTAGGTAATGTGAGGAATTAGAAGAGAAAATGAAGCCAGTTGATCAGAAAGCTGAGGCAAAGCTGGCACGTAGAGGCAGTTCTGAGAAGGTTGTGCCATGTGCCAGCACATGCCTATGTGTCCAACAGGAATGATTTGGTGGCAGGGCAGTGCCCTTTAGACACTTTTTCTTGAATCCATGTTAGAGAAGTTTTCTGACCTCGGTTGAGCCACTTCACCTCTCTGGGGTTCCGAGTCCTCATTTGTAAAATAGCTCAATCATTTTTTCCACAGTAAACCGCAGCTCCCCTACACTTTTCATACTTTCTAGATACTGGGGCATCTCAGAACTCTGCCCCTCCGCTCATACAGCTCCCTTTCACTGGGCTGCATCTCTTCCCCTGGTTAACTACCTCCTGCCCTATCTTGGCACCACAATACCCAGCACTTCATTCAGGCAGATAGAAAACATCTTGTCCAGGGTGATAGCTGCATTACCTTGTGAGTGGACTAAAAACCACTGAAGCATACATTTTAAATGGGTGAATTTTATGGTATGTGAATATATATCAGTTTTTTAAATCTACAAGAAAAAAGTTGTTTTGCTTGTTCTATGGTAAGTTTCTCAAGGAATGAGATCTTGATTTTTTTTCTTCTTTGGACCTCATTTAGCCAGTATGAAACCTGTCCTGCAATAGAGACACAGGTGGTGTTTGTGGAATAAACAGTGCCCATCTGAGGTTTGCTCTAAGAATTGAAGGTGTATGTGACAGTACCTATCTTGCATGGTGCCTGACACGCAGCAGAGGAGTCCACACCTTGTCCCCCTTGTTGGATTCTTTTCTATATGGCATTTTACAGTACCAAGCACTAAGGATCCAGATGTGGCCAGTGGGGGAAGCAGATGTATAAGTATTATAATATAGCATTAGAAGTGCCTCAGGAACTGTGTAAGTGTAGAAGAGCATCTCATTCAGTCCAGGGTTGGGGAAAGGGAGCATCATGGAAGAACTGATGTTGGAAATTGGATTTTGAAAGGTAAGTAGGGATTTGTTAGGATAGGAGAAGGTGTGAGAGAAGAACTACTATGTAAGCAGAATATAATAGAAATATATGCAAAGGCACAGAGGCACAAAAAGCATCTGCTCCACACCTGAAATCAAATCAAAATGTTGATTCAGAAATAAGATTCAGAAAAGAGAACAAAGGAAATAATGCAAAACAAAACAGATTCTCAGAATCAAAGACATGGATCTCCAGATTGAAGAGGTTTGCAGAAGGCCCAGCACAGTGAATGACAAAAGATACAGAACAAAAGCTCGCTGAAATTACAAAAGTATCTGGAGGAAAAACAGGTCACATCCAAAGGGTCTGGAAAGAACAGGAATGCATTTTTCTAAAGCTTAAAGGAAACTGCAAGAGTAGAGCAGTGCCTTTAATACAAAGTGGAAATTATTTTCAATCTAGAATTCTAGACCTAATGAGACCACCAATTAAAAAGGCATGCTCAAACACAGCCCCCTCTCCTATCCCTTTTTGGAAACTACTGGGAGATAGGTGCCCACAAAACCATGTGACTTGAAGACCTGGGATTTGGGAAATAAGGAATCTAATACAGGAGGCTATGAATAGAAAAGCCAAAATGCCAGCAATGCAGCCATCCAGAGAAAAACCAGCACTGCTTGAAACAAAAGGATGGGTGGCTTGGAGTGAAAACTTTAAGGGACCCAAGCATTTAAAAAGGAATTCATCCATATATGTACACAATTCTTGTTTCAGATAGGATGGCAGGCATGTTGGCACATTTAGAAAAATTAATCACAGGTATATGGAAAGCTAGGCAAATGGGAAAACAAGGAAATCATTAACTCGGAAAAACACATGGTCATACAAGAAAAGAGCAATGGTCATAGGCTCAACAGTGAAAATATTTGTATAGTCATAATGTAAACACTGATGTATTATCCAAACTGCATAAAGAGAACTTATAAATCAACCAGCAAAAGACAGTCATCAGAAAAAAACTGGGCAAAGAATACAAATGGATCACTTCACGGAAGATGAAACTAAAATACATGTAAGCTGAACTCATGAGTAATTAGAGAAATTGAAACTATTTGCAACCATCAAATTGACCCAAAAAATTATAATTCTGATGGTACAGGTTATTCGTGGGGGTGTAGAGTATCAAAAGCAGCCATTTGCTGGCACACGTATACATACATACACAGGTAAAATTATTCTGAAGAGTAATTTGTCAATATCAAGTAAAGCTGAAGAAACAGGCCTTGTATGCTGCCTGGCAATCATCCTCCTGAGTGGTCATTTCTTATCTTATCGCTCTCCACACCTCAGATTGTTCCTTCTCCGCCCTTGGTCTCAGCTGATAACCTTGCTTTGTATTCCACTGAGAAAACAGAGGCATTCAGAAGAACACTTAGGTTCCTGCTCATACATTTACATCTGTACCCATAGGCTTGCCTCCTTTTCTATTACTATGGATATCTAGAAGAAAAGGAAAAGTTGGTATCTCCAGAATTAAAAAAAATTCACATCCTTTGATCTAGCAATTTCTCCTCTTAAAAAGTTCTTCACACAAACATGTACAAGACTGTCAATTATAGCACTGTGATGGTGAAAAGTTGGGAAAAAAAAAAACCTTAGTACACTTTATGCTGCTATATTAATACCACAGATGTATAATTTATAAACAATAGAGCTTTATTTGGCTAAGAAGTCCAGATGAGGGAGCCACATCTGGTGAGGACTTTCTTGCTTCATCCTAACATGGTGGATGTCCTCACATAGCGAGAGAGAGCATGTGTGAGAATTAGGGGTGATGAACTCGTTTTTGTAAGAGACCCACTCAGGAGGACCACCTCTTAAAGTCCCACCTCAACATCATTGCATTGGTGATCAGGTTTCCAACACAAACTTTGGGGGATACATTCAAAATATAGTGGCTCATAAATGTCAGCAAGGAAATGGATTTAAAATACTGGCCATGAGAAAGACATTATGGCACAGTAGATTAGGAAGCCACTTGGAATGCCTGCATTCTACATTGGAATGCCTGGAATCGAGTCTCACCTTTGCTTCTACTGATCCAGCCTCATGCAAATGTGCACCTTTGGAGGCAGAAGATCTGGGTGGAGTTCCTGGCTCCTCTAGTTTCTGCCTAACCTGATCCCAGTTGCTGGGGGAATTAACCAGTAGGTAGATTGATCGATCTCTTTCTCTTTCATCTGCCTTTCAAATAAATAAACTTTAAAATGTGACAGAGCTATAAATTGAATATTAAATATCATTTTCTCTGAACAAAATAGGGTACCTGTAACACCATTAAGAACAAGAACATGCTAGGTGAAAAGTTATAGAACTGTTAATAACATTTATAACAAAATATATTTATAAATATATTTATAACATTTATAACAAAATATATTTATAAATAACATTTATACAAAATTTCAAAACATGCAAAAAATTCTGTTGGTATGGACATAAGTGTATGGTATGAATATGTGAAAATATACATGAGAACAGCAAACTCCAAATTTAAGATAATGATTAGAAGGGGAGGAAAAAGAATAGGGGTTGGAGGGGCATACAGCTGAATCTCAATTATATATATTTTTTGTTTTTAAAAGCTAGGTAATAGGTACATGGATGTTTATGGTCCTTATCTCTTCAGCTACAAAGCGTTTGTTACCCTAAGAGGCAAGGGATGATTCTTAAACCAAATTATGCTTCATAGTCACAAAGAGAACTTTAAAAATGGAGATTCCCAAAACCCACTACAACTCCTGAATTAAAATTACTAGATACATATATACATTTGCACCTATACAGTGTACATACACATAATGTCAGACCTAGGAGGGCTGCAGTCATACTAGTCCCGTATGCTGTTCTCCCAGATTCCTCAAATGCTTACATTTTATCACAATTTTTTATCTCATTCTCTGAACCATTTGAGAGTAAACTGCAGACAGGATGCCCTTTTACCTCTAAATACTTCAGTCTGTATCTACTCTCAAAAAACAGAAGCTCTATGACTCCCCCCCCCCCCCAGTAAAATGCTCAAAGCACCATAGACCTTGATGCTGCAATCTGCAAACTTCATATAATTCACGAATCATATCAGTAATGTTTGTTACAATTTGGCAAAGAAACTCCCAAATTGTTTGTTACTGATGCTTGTCTCTTTACTCTCCTTTAATCTATATGGTTCCCAGGTTCTTTATTGTTGGTAATATTGACACTGTGGATGATTATTTATTTGGTAGAGTGCGCCTCAGTTTGAGTTTGTCTGAGGTTTTCTCATGATTAGATTTAGGATATGTATTTTCTTGCAGAAATGTCACACAGATGATGTTGTGTTCAGGTGACATTTTGCTTTGTATCAAGAAGCACATGATGTTGATTTATCCTAAACCTGCTGAAATTAACTGCTCCCCTGGTTAAGGAGATGTGTTGGCATGTATCAAGTTTCTCTTTTGTAAAGTTACTGTTTTTCTTGGAGCAATAGATACTTTGAAACCATATCAGAGTTCTCCCTTAATATTTCAACCTCCAGTTTGGGTATCTGTTGATTTTTTTCCTGCATTAATTATTATTGTGTTTATCAAGTGGTAACTCTAATTTCAGCATTTCTTTTATACTTTTTAGTTGGCTTTCTAAAAGTGTAAAGAACAACTTTCTTTTCTCTTCCATTTATATCAATATGCACTAATTAATTGCTTTTTAAATTTTTTAAAGATTTATTTATTTATTTGAGAGGCAGTTACAGAAAGAGGGAGAAACATAGAGAGAGGTCTTCTATCCACTGATTCACTCCTCAAATGGCTGCAACAGCAGGAGTTGGATCAGTCCAAAGCCAAGAACCAGAGGCCTCCCCAAAATCTCCCACATGGATGCAGGGGTCCAAGCATTTAAGCATCCTCTACTGCTTTCCCAGGCCACCAGCAGAGAGCTAGATTGGAAATGGAGCAACCAGGACTCAAATTGGTGCCCATATGGGATGCTGGTGCCACAGGCACAGACTTAAGCCACTATGCCACAGCTCTGGCCCCATGAATTCTTATTTTAATCAAAGCGCTGTATATGTTTATTATCATTAAGAATTTTGAGGCCAGTGTTGTAGTGTAGCGAGTAAAGCTGCCACCTGCAATGCCAGCATTGCATATGGGTGCTGGTTCGAGACCTGGCTGCTCCACTTCTGATCCAGCTCCCTGATAATGTGCCTGGGAAAGTGGCAGAGGATGGCCCAAGTGCTTGGGCCCCTGCATCCATGTGGGAAACCGGGAAGAAGCTCCTGGCTCCTGGCTTTGGCTTGGCCCAACTCCAGCTGACACAGCCATTTGGGGAGTGAACTAGCAGATGGATAGAAGACTTCTCTCTGTCTGTCTCTCTCTAACTCTGCTTTTCAAATAAATAAACCTTAAAAAAAAAAAAAAAAAAAACTTTGCTGGCTACATTGTCCCAGATTTGGCCAGCAAGAGCCCTCTTCAAGTTTACACATATGAACTTCTGGTATTCTTCCAGGTTTGTACTTTCTCTGTGTCCAATAATCAAACCCTTACCTAAGGAAACCTGGTGTTTTTTAGCTGAGAGCAGTGTTGAGAAACCAAGATCTGCATGCTAGATATGCTCATTGCTGCTGGAATATCATTTACTCTAAACCCTTTAGTTGTGGGACTAGAAAACAGATTAATGTAAACACACACGTGCAAATCTGTATCTGTCTACATCCAGTGCTGTATTAAAAATTGTAGTTCATACTGATACCTCTGATCCCAGCAGAACACTACAGGAGTTATTCCCTCTTTCCCACCTTTTTTTTTTTTTTAATTATTTATTTGAAAGTCAGAGAGAAGGAGAGGCAGAGAGAGAGAGAGCGCGCGCGCAAGCACTTCCATCCATTGGTTCATTACCCAGTTGGCCGCAACAGCTGAAGCCAGGAGTCTCTTTCGGGTCTCCCACGCAGATGCAGGGGCCCAAGTACTTGAACCATCTTCTACTGCTTTCCCAGGCCATAGCAGAGAGCTGGATCAGAAGTGGAACAGTCAGGATTCGAACTGGCACCCATACGGGATGCTGGCACTGCAAGTAGCGGCTTTACTGGTTAAGCTACAGCACCAGTGCCTCCCACATTTCATATTTATAATTCTTTCAACACTGAGAACCTGGCTTCCAATATTAGCAATATATTTACTTATTTGCTCAATCCTGAAATACAGTATTGCTCATGCATCTTTTAAAAAGAATTCTGTTAACAAGACTTCTATAATATTGAAAGTTCTTTTTTTGTTGGCCCAAAGATGTACAGTCCAAATACAGTGCTTAAAAGTTGCTAGAGTTTCATTTCCTCCTCCAGTTTGGTTCTCTTATTCATTTGAGATTTAATTGGTTCATGTGTTTTCTGGTACTTTCTTTCCACTTTGGTTTTTTTGCTCCATTTTCGTTGATTTTGTATTTGCTGAGTATATAAAATATTAACATGCTTGCAAAACACAGGTTAAGTCAGAAGGATTCCACTCTCTCCTCATTACTTCTATTCTGTCCAGCTCGTTTCCATCTAAACCCTGAGGTAACCAATCTTTAGCACTGGTTCGTCTTCCCGGGCTTTACTCAAATGAACTCATACAAACATATTTTTCTCATTCATGTTTGTTTCTACAGGAAAGGTGGCAAATTACTGAGAGCCTTGCATTTTGCTTTCTTACTAGTAGATCCTGGGAATCACTCCCTATCAGTTCATGGAGATATTTCTCATTAAAAAAACAAAAGCTGCACAGTACTCATATGTAAATGAGTATGTCAGTGGTTTCCAATGTGTGATAATCTTACAAACAACAGTGCTATGAATGATCTTTTATGTGTGTATATCTATAATGATAGAGGGTTATCTTCAGAGTAAATTCTTAGGATTGGGATTGCTAGGGCAAAAAATAGTATACGTTTGCACATGTGTGTAAATATATATTGTGAAATTCTCCTCCTTAAAGATTATACTGGCTTGTATTCCACCAGTACTGTATGAATGCCCATTTCCCCACAGCCTGCCAACAAAATGTGCAGTTATGTTTCTTAATTTTTGCCAATCTGATAGATGAAAAATGGTATCAGTGTAGTTCTAATGTATAAATTCCCTAGTTATGAATAAGGGGAGACATCTTTTCATGAGTTTAAGGGCCTCATTTTTTTCTTCCTTGTATTTTCTGTTTGTGTCTTTGGCCCACTCTTCCATTTTTTTTTTTTTTTTTTTAAGATTTATTTATTTGAAAGAGTACACAGAGAGAGGAGAAGCAGAGAGAGAGCGGTCTTCCATCCGCTGGTTCACCCTCCAGTTGGCCACAACGGCCGGAGCTGCGCCGATCCAAAGGCAGGAGCCTGGAGCTTCTTCCAGGTTTCCCATGCAGGTGCAGGGGCCCAAGGACTTGGGCCATCTTCTTACTGCTTTCCCAGGCCATAGCAGAGAGCGGAACTGGAAGTGGAGCAGCCGGGACTCAAACCGGTGCCCATATGGGGCACCGTTAACCCGCTGCACCACAGTGCCAGCCCCCTTCCATTGGGTTTTGACTTATTTTTCTCTTCAGTTTTTGTGTATTCTTTAAATATTAGGGCTAGGTGCCCTTTAACTAGGATACATACTGCAAATATTTTCTCCTAGGCTTTAGTTGTCTTTTAACTTTGTTTATGGTATTTATTTCCATGCAGAAGGCTTTGCTTTTTTTTAATGTATTAATTTATTTGAAATAGTGAGAGTGAGAGTGAGAGAGAGAGATCATCCATCAGTGGTTCACTCCTCAAATGGCTGCAATGGCCAGGGCTGGGGCCAGGCTGAAGCTTAGAACCAGGAGCTTCATCTGGGTCTCCCAAGAGGGTGGCAGGGGCCCAAACGCTCGGGCCATCTTCCGCTGCTTTTCCCAGGTGCATTAGCAGGGAGCTGGATCTGAAATAGAGCAGCCAGAACATGAATTGGCACCCTTATGGGATGCTGGTGTCTCAGTTGGCAGCCTTACCTGTTGAGTCATACGCTGGCCCCTGTTTTTAGTTTTATGTGGTCAAGTCAAGCTTATCAGTCTTCTCTCTTTTTTAAAAAAATATTTGTTTATTTGAAAGGCAGAATTGCAGAGAAGCAGAGGCAGAGAGATAGGTCTTCCATCCACTGGTTCACTCCCCAAATGGCTCCAACGGCTAGTGCTGAGCCAATCCGAAGCCAGGACCCAGGACCCAGGAGCTTCTTCCAGGTCTCCTACATGGGTGCAGGGGCCCAAGCACTTGGGCCATCTTCTACTGCTTTCCCAGGCCACAGCAGAGAGCTGAATTGGAAGTGAAGCAGCCAGGTCTCGAACCAGTGTCCATATGCAATGCTGGCACTGCAGGCAGCAGCTTTATCTGCTACACCACAGTGCCAACCCCCAGTCTTTTCTTTCATACCATTTTATTATTTTGAGTTATTGTTTGAAAGCTTTCCTCTATAGCCAGCTTAGAGGAATTCACTCATTTTAAAAATAGAAAACATGTGGTTTCTTTTTTATATTTAAATCCCTGATACACTTGAAAGTTGCTCTTGTGGATAGTATGAGGTGTGGGTCTAATTTTATCTTTTTTTCTAAATAGTTAACTAGTTATTCCAGCACCATTTATTAAACCCTTCTGGCCCAAGTGTTTTTTTTTTTTTTTTTTTTTTTTTACAGGCAGAGTGGATAGTGAGAGAGAGAGAAAGGACTTCCTTTTGCCGTTGGTTCACCCTCCAATGGTTGCCGCAGCCGGTGCACTGCGGCCGGCGCACCGCGCCTATCCGAAGGCAGGAGCCAGGAGCCAGGTGCTTCTCCTGGTCTTCCATGGGGTGCAGGGCCCAAGCACTTGGGCCTTCCTCCACTGCACTCCCGGGCCACAGCAGAGAACTGGCCTGGAAGAGGGGCAACCGGGACAGAATCTGGTGCCCCGACCGGGACTAGAACCCGGTGTGCCAGTGCCGCAAGGCAGAGGATTAGCCTATTGAGCCGCGGTGCCGGCCCCAAGTGTTTTGAGATGCCGCCTTTATCACGTACTGAATTTCCCCACATACTTAGGTCTGTTTCTGGATTTTCTTTTCTACTGGTCTACCTCACTATTTAACCATAAAGGCTTTGATATACATATTTTACTGTCTGGTAGGCCTAGTCCATCTTATAGCATTTTTCTTTTCTTGGTATTTTCATAGCTATTCTTACACAGTTGTTTCTCCACACGAAGTTTAGTATCAGCTTATCAAGCTCCATTTAAAAAGTTGGTGTTTTATTAAGATTGCATTACATTATAAATTAATATAAGGATAACAGCCATTTTTATGATGTTTAGTCACCCTATCTAAGAGCAAAGGCTACCTTTCCATTCTCCAATCTCATTTAACAAAATATATTGGCTTCCAACTAGGTGGGAAAGCTAAGTGTGATTAACTCAATGGGAAGTAATTAGATAATGGCTAAAAAATCTAGATAAAGAATGATATAATTAGTAGGAATATATAGATAAAAACCAAGGGAAAGAGTTACAAGAATGGAAAGCCTGGTTTTTTTTTTTTAAATATGGTTTTTAGTACATGTATTAGTCATAGTCCTAGTAGAAAAGAGATGACACACTTAGGGAGATTAAAAATCTAATAGGAAGAAAAAAAAAAAAAAAGCAGGGCCAGTGTTGTGGCATAGCAGGGAAGGCTGCTGCCTGCAATGCTGGCATCTCATATGGGCTCCAGTTTGAGTCCTGGCTGCTCCACTTCTGATCCAGCTCCTTGCTAATGGCCTGAGAAAGCAGTGGAAGATGGCTCAAGTGCTTGGGCCTCTGCACCCATGTGGGAGACGTACTGAATCTCCTGGCTTCAGCCTGGCCCAGTGCTGGCTGTTGTGGCCATCTGAGGAGAGGCCAGCAGATGGAACATTTCTCTCTCCCTCTCTCTCTCTGTAACTTGTAACTTCGACTTTCAAATAAATCAACCTTTTAAAAAAAAGATTATTTCCATTAAAAAAAACGAATCGAAGTCCTATTTACAGGTGTGGGTGGCATAAGAGACAAACTGGGGCCACTGAAGCACCCTGCCAGTAGCAGCAACAGGGAGTTGTTACACCCCCTTGCCCTGGACCATAAGAAAGACCACTGAATAGAACCAAGATATGTATAGGACAGGACTGCCCATGGAAACCTTGGACTTGAGTGGAACAGAGTCACAGCCCGCTGCAGCAGGACAGATTGGGAGGGTAAGACAATGATCTAAACAGGAGTCAGATAATTATAGAATTATAGTAAAGTTGAAAAGTGGAAAATGACTAAGGAGAGACTGGGGATATTCCCAGGGACAGAATTCCAGCAGACACTCTGCAAGTGGTGGTCTCTGAGCTAGGCATCTAAACCATTATATAATGGCTGAGTAATGATATGGGTCTATTCTTCTGTAATAAAGCTTCCCTGGGAGAGACTGAGAGGCCACTCAAACCTCATGGCTTCTGTGTTGTTTCCTGTGGATATTTGCATATTGTTTTAAAGGGTTTTTTTGTTATTATAATTTTCCTGGTTTCTGTTTTATCATTTTTAAAAGATTTATTTATTTATTTGAAAGACAGAGTTACAGAGAGGTAGAGGCAGAGAGAGAGAGAGGTCTTCCATCCGCTGGTTCACTTCCCAAATAGCCGCAACGGCCAGAGCTGAGCCAATCTAAAGCCAGGAGTCAGGAGTTTCTTCTGGGTCTCCCACATGGGTACAGGGGCTCAAGTGCTTGGTCTGTCTTCTGCCTTCCCAGGCCATAGCAGAGAGCTGAATCAGAAGAGGAGCAGCCAGGACTAGAACCGGCACCCATATGGGATGCCGGCGCTTCAGGCCAGGGCTTTAACCCGCTACGCCACAGCACCAGCCCCTCTGTTTCATATTGATGTCCTGCTGATGGAATGACTGCGTCTGCACTCAGGCCCCTAGCAACATGCCTAGGGCTTTAGATGTATGAGCTCACCTATTCTCCACTACCATGTCAATCTTAGTACTGCTCATATTATCTTTTTTATTGGTGAGAAAATCATAACACAGTGTTGATTCCAAAGTTCACCTTTTAGCCACCATTTGATATAGGAGTTTTTGTTCCAATTTTAGTATATGTGCTGCCGAAGCGAGCACTTGATATAGGAGTGTGTGTGTGTGTGTGTGTGTGTTTGACAGGCAGAGTGGACAGTGAGAGAGAGAGACAGAGAGAAAGGTCTTCCTTTGCCGTTGGTTCACCCTCCAATGGCCGCCGCGGCCAGCGCGCTGCGGCCGGCGCACCACGCTGATCTGATGGCAGGAGCCAGGTACTTTTGCTGGTCTCCCATGGGGTGCAGGGCCCAAGGACTTGGGCCATCCTCCACTGCACTCCCTGGCCACAGCAGAGAGCTGGCCTGGAAGAGGGGCAACCGGGACAGAATCCGGAGCCCCGACGGGGACTAGAACCTGGGGTGCCAGCACCGCAGGCGGAGGATTAGCCTAGTGAGCCATGGCGCCGGCCGATATAGGAGTTTTCAATACAATTCCTAATTTGCCTTATTCTTCCAATTCAGTTTTTAACTCACTTCTTGGGGAAAGCTTTGGTAAATACATTGATAGCTTGGTCGGGCCTTCCCTGATAAGATCCACTGGCCTTCCAATACCAACCCCTACAAAGAAAGAGTGAGTGGCTTAGAAATGCCAGTGCACACGTGAATCAGCTAGTGGCGTTTCTCAAACATCCATATTCCAGGGCTCCACCCCAGGAGATTAGTCCTCTAGTGAGACCTAGAAACCTGTTTGTATCTGAGTGCCCCAGGCAGTTCTGGCAGGCAATTCACAGATCATATTTGGGAAGTTATAGTAAACCAGATGTACCCAGACTTTTGCTAAAATTATAAGTCTCAAATGGGTTGTATTTTGGCTCGTGGATGGCATGGCCCATCTCTCCCTCACGAGTGTTCTGGGCTCATGTTGTGATGGATTTTACAGTACCTCAGGCCAGAAAATTCCTTGTGATGGACTTTAGAGAGAGGTGAAGGCCACATGTCCAAAGCTCTTGATGATAGAAGCCCCGCTTGCTTCGTAACTCAATGTGTGGTATTGGCACAGAGACCTCTCAGATTCAGCATTGAAGTACAGCATTGTAGTCATCAACATATTTAACAAGATGACGTGGGTATTTTTTTTTTTAGTTTTTATTTTCTAAGCCTTAAAATCCAGTGATCATTGATATTGCTAGAAAGGGTAGATTGAATTCTAATGTTAGTGGGAGCTAGCCATGTTTACATTCAGGTAACTTGATGTTCCTCTGGCAATTTTTTTTCATTTATCTGTAATTTTTTCAGCAAATTGAATAAATGTCCTCCTGAATAACAATTTTTAAAAATCACCTGTGTTTATATGAAATCTATTTTTCTCAGTCACACAAAAAGTGGTCTCAAAAGCCACTGACCTGATTCAATAATTGTCAAAAAGAACAACTAAATAAACTAACTGGAATAGTTATTTGTCAGAAGTTTACCATTAATTTAGACAGTTCAGAATAATACACATGTAGCTTCTATAGGCATTTTTGGGGGTAGTAGTTGCTACTTTAAAAAGAAAACTCACAGAAGTACTAGCTGGCAGCCCTTACTGGACAAGGAAAGAAACCACGAGCTCGCGCACTCCTGCAGTGCACTGTCTGGGAGGATTTGTCCTGGGCTCACGCTAGACTGTAAGACTAAACGTGAAAGACAGGCAGGAAACCCCTGAGCATCTTCTCACTGTGTTCTGGGCTCAGGGGTCGCTTTCTGCAGCTTCACAAAATCCCATTGGGTTTCAGTTCAGCAGAGCAGCTGTGCTTTGTGGCTTACTTTGCATTATTTTTAAAAGGCTGCTTTATCAAATTGTATTGCTTTCTTAAATAGTTATCTTACAGGCAAAGCTTTTTTCTCAAATAAATCGTGGAAGTCATGGAAAGTAGGATTCTGCTCTAAGTCTAGTGTTATTCCCAGCTCCCTGTAAGCTTGTCACCTGGTATGAATTGCTCTTCTGAGATCAAGGGAGCAGGGAGGTGAAGCTGGGTGATCCCCATGTCAACAAGGTCTCTGATACTGTTCATGCCAGCACTTCTCTGACTGTTGTTTTTTTAATCCAGAAGTAAGGAATTTTGAATGCCCAACTCAGTTATTACTAAAAACTGTTGCCAAAACCAAAAGGGACAAAGACTGGTGACAAAACTGCCGATTTTGCTAGCAGACCAAAGCAGGCTCTCTTAAGGACATCCCTTACTCCTATCAGAAGCAAAACAATGGCACTGCTCTAGAAATTGAAAACCAGGATTCTGGTCCTGCCATGCCTTCACCCCCTGACCTCGGGACAATTCATTTAGTCTCAGAGTCTCCATCAGTAGCTGAAGGCAGACTGCTGGATCTAATCATCTTTTTGGGGGTATCTTTCAGCCGGTGATATCTATTCACGGAATTCTTGGGAAAGTAGCTGTCTCTTTCAGGAAATACCAGGGTAAACCCCTAGGGCATAGGGGCTGGCTAGGGCTCAGGCAACCAAAAAGGACCCACAGGCTGCACTTGCAGAAGCAGGAAATTAATTTTTCTTGGGGGCTGGGGGTGGGGGAAGGTGCCCCCTGAAGGGTGCAGGAGTAAGGATTGGAGAGGGGAGGGCTGGGAGACAGAGAGGGCTCTGTAGGAAGTAAAAGCTGGTGAGAAACCTCCAGCAGGGAATGATCAAAAAGAATCTTAAGAAGAAAGCCTGAAATGAAATTTAAAATGGTTTGTGGCATAATGGGCAAGGTGACCCCTCCACATGACCCTTGCATGTTCTCGAGCTATAACACACTATAGCCCTGTGTATGCGGTGGGGGAGGGGCTCGGTGACAGAGGAGTAAGGAGCCATATGGACACCAGGGAACAAGACAGCCTCAGAAAGCCCTGACCTGGGAGGCAGAGGCTGCGGCAGGCCTTCAGGCCGATGTGAAGGGGCCAGCAGAGCCCAGCTGTCCGCTGGGCCACCCTCTCTGCTAGCTTCTTCAACAGTGTTGCTTTTTTACATTTTTAAATGTATGTTCATTGTATTTGAAAGGCAGAGAGGCAGAGGCATACAGTCAGAGATCTCCCATCTGCTGGTTCACTCCCCAAATGCCCACAACAGCCAGGGAGCCTTGACATTGATTGGGGTCTCCCACATGGGTGGCAGGGGCCCAAGTACTTGGACTGCTACCTGCTGCCTCCCAGCTTGTGTGCCACCAGGAAGGTGGAATTGAACCCAGGCTCTCCGATATGGGATACAGGCAGCTTAACCCTGTGCCGGAGCCAGCCCCAGTCCTCAGTGTTTCTTCCTTCTCATGTCTTTTTCACATTAGTGGCAGCTTAAGGAGTGGTGTCAGAGTCTCATTGGGATCACCTCTGTATGGCTCCACAAGCATTTTTCCCTAGTATAATTTTCCTCCTCAATGTGTTACTTAAGCCCCTCTGTATTCTCTTAAATCATTTGCTAGCTTTCACTCATTTCCACAGAAGTGAATTGACAGATCCTGGTTTACTTCTCACTACTCTTTTCCACTTTTCATTCAGATTTCTCTTTACCTGGAACTCTCTGAAGATTATTTGTAAGGTTTCCATTATAACTGTTTGTAGTTTGCTTTCTATAAGCACTATTCTATAAATTTTAATATATTAACAATCATCTCTTTCATATCCAAAAATTATATTGCTTCTTCCAACTTGCTTTGAAAATATACATTTAAGTGTTCTGAATTTAATACTATGAAAGTTTCACATTTCTTTTTCTTTTTTTACAGAGAGGAGAGAGAGATCTTCCATCTGTTATTTTACTCCCCAAATGGCTGCAATGAAGGTCAAAGCCGGGGCCCAAAACATTTGGGCCATCTTCTGCTGCTTTCCCAGATGCATTTGCAGGGAGCTGGATTGGAAGTGGAGCAGCTGGGACTCGAACTGATGCCCAAATGGGAGCTGGCATCACAAGCGGAGGCCTAACCTGCTACACCACAACGCTGTTCCCTGTTTTGCATTCTTACTGTAAGTGAAAATGATCGCTTTGGAGTTCCAATTAAAAACCTCAACAATACCCTGTGAGGATTATGCTAGTAGGAGGAAACTTGCTATAACCTTTCCATCAAGCAATTTGGCAATATAGTCCTTATCAAGAACCTTAAAAATATTTATTGCCCTTGGCCCAGTGACCACACTTCTAGGAATCTTTCCATTGGAAATAATCTGAAATGTGATAAAAGATTTATGTGCAGTGAATTTGTTGCAACATTATTTGTGTGACAAATTGGGAACACCCTGAATGCCTAGAAAGAGGAAGCATAGAATAAAAATTAGGTAGCAATTAAAAACTATGCTTTTCTCTGAACCTAGAAGTCAGTTAGAAATATTTGCAGAGCCTCTCTGATTGTCCATGGCTTGCATGATAGCAAAGCAGAAGTGATGGCCTGGGTCCTTTAGGGGTAAACCACCCCCCCTTAACTCACTGTGCTAATTGGCCCATCCTCGAGGGAAGGCTCTTCTCAGTACCCAGCCACAGGCATTTTGTCTTCTCCAGACTAGGGACCAGCAGAATCCATATTTCTGCTAAGATTTCCATGGGATTTTTTTAAAGATTTATTTATTTATTTGAAAGGCAGAGCTACAGAGAGCAGAGAGAGAGAGAGAAGTCTTCCATCCGCAGGTTCACTCCCCAAATGGCCACAACGGCCAGAGCTGTGCCAATCTGAAGCCAGGAACCATGATCTTCTCCCAGGTCTCTCATGCAGGTGCAGGGGCCCAAGGACTTGGGCCATCTTCTACTGCTTTCCCAGGCCATAGCAGAGAGCTGGATCAGAAGTGGAGCAGCCAGGACTCGAACTGGCACTCGTATGGGATGCAGGCACTGCAGGCGTTAGCTTTACCGCTAAGCCACTACGCCACCCCACCGTGGGATTCTGACATGAGCACTGTGTGGGGACGCTACCTCCACCCCCAACACACAAACTCCAAGGTCTGAATGCCAAGAATTGGGGAAAGGAGTAGAAAAAAATATGCTTTCAATAACTTTTTACTATCTGGAGAAATGCTGCTGTGAAGCTTTTAAGAAATTATATAGCATTTCCAAATTGGGGGGGGGGATTAATATGCGCTTAGAAAAAATAAACACACCAAAATAGTTACAGAGTTTGTATGTGAGTGATGCATCGTGGATGACTTATGGGGAAGCGTGACTCAGAGAGATGAGGTCATTTGCTCAGGTTCTCATAGCTGACCAACTGCTGGAGGAAAGAATCAAACCCACGTCTACCTGACTATTAAGCCTGTTCTCTAGCATCTGATGAAATATTACTTAAAAAATCATGTAAAAGAAATACAGAAATGGAACTCTAAGAGTGGTAGGTTGATTTTTTAAAAATTTTATTTAAGGTGTACAAATTTAATATATTTCATATATTTCCTATATAGCAATTTTTGGAACATAGTGATTCTTCTTACCCTACCCTCCCTCCAGCCCACACTCCCATCCTTCTTCCTTTTCCCTCTCCTATTCTCATTCCTATTTTTTTTTTTACAAAGGTCTATTTTCAGTTAACTTTACACTCATAAGATTAACCCTACACTAAGTAAACAGTTCAACAAATAGTATGAAGAAAAAAAAAACCTGTTCCTCAACAGTCAAGACAAGGGCTGTTCAAAATCATAGCATCTCAAAGTGTCAATTTCACTCTGATACATTACCTTTTAGTTACTCTATACTTAACTCTACAGATCAGAGAGAACATATGGTATTTGTCTTTTGAGGACTGGCTTATTTCACTAAGTATAATGGTTTCCAGTTACATCCATTTTGTTGAAAATGAAAGGATTTTTTTAACCTCTGTGTAGTATTCCATAGTGTATATATATCATGGTTTCTTTATTAAGTCTTTAGTTGATGGACATCTGAGTTGATTCCATATCTTAGCTATTGAGAATCAAGCTGCAATAAACTTGGGATACAGATCACTCTTTCATATGCTGATTTATTTTCATTTGGGTAAATTCCCAGGTGTGGGATGGCTGGGTCACATGGTAGGTCTATATTGAGATTTCTGAGATATCTCTATACTGTCTTACACAGTGGCTTTACCAATTTACATTCCCACTATGTGTGGATTAGGGTACATTTCCCCCCACATCCTTGCCAGCAGTTGTTGTTTGTTGATTTCTGCATGAGAGCCATTCTAACTGGGGTGAAACCTCATTGTGGTTTTGATTTGCATTTTCCTGATGGCTACTGATCCTAAGCGTTTTTTCATGTATCTGTTAGCCATTTGGATTTCCCCTCTTGAAAAATATTTGTTCAAGTCCTTTGCCCATTTCATAACTGGATTGTTTGTTTTGTTGTTGAATTTCTTGAGCTCTTAATGGAATCTGGATATTAATCCTTGAACAGTTACATAGTTTGCAAATATTTTCTCCTGTTTTGTCGGTTGCCTCTTCACATTGCTGAGTATTTCTTTTGCAGTGCAGAAGCTTCTCAGCTTTATATAATCCCATTTGTCAATTTTGACTTTGATTGCCTATGCTTCTGGGGTCTTTTCCAAGAACTCTTTGCCTGTGCCAATGTCTTGTAGGGTTTCCCCAATGTTCTCTAGTAATTTGATGGTATTGGGACATAGATTTAGTTCTTTGATCCATTTTAAGTGGATTTCTTTGTAAGTTCGTACTTCTACAGGTGGAGATCCAGTTTTCCTAGCACCATTTGTTGAAGAGACTTGCTCCAAGGATTGATTTTTTTAGCTCCTTTGTCAAAGATAAGGTGGTTGTAGATGCATGGATTGATTTCTGTTCCATTGATCTACACATCTATT
The DNA here is from genome assembly GCF_964237555.1 of Oryctolagus cuniculus. NCBI lineage: Eukaryota > Metazoa > Chordata > Mammalia > Lagomorpha > Leporidae > Oryctolagus > Oryctolagus cuniculus. Next base: position 95,499,582 of record NC_091435.1, read on the forward strand.
TTTTTTTTTTTTTGGTTGGTTGGTTGTTTTTGCCAGTACCAGGCTGTTTTGATTATAACTGCCATGTAATATGTGTTGAAATCTGGTATTGTGATGACTCCTGCTTGTTTTTATTTAAGATTGCTTTGGCTATTAGGGGTCTCCTGTGTTTCCATATGAATTTTGGCATTTTTTTCTAGGTCTAAGAAAAAAGGTTCTTGGTATTTTGATTGGGATCACATTGATTCTGTGCTTCTTAATGTTTATAATTTTTAACATAGAGATCATTGACATCCTTGGTTAAATTTATTCCCAGGTATTTAATTTTTTGTAGCTATTATGAATGGGATTGATTTTAGAAGTTCTTTCTCAGCCATGGCATTTTCTTTTCTTTTTTTTTTTTTTTTCATTTTCATTTTCAATTCTCTTTATATACAGAAGATCAGTTTAGCATATATTAAGTAAAGATTTCAACAGTTTGCACCCACATAGAAACACAAAGTGAAAAATACTGTTTCAGTACTAGTTATAGCATTAAATCACAATGTACAGCACATTAAGGACAGAGATCCCACATGAGGAGTAAGTGCACAGTGACTCCTGTTGTTGACTTAACAAATTGACACTCTTGTTTATGGCATCAGTAATCACCCTAGGCTCTTTTTTTTTTTATTTATTTAATGAGCATAAATTTCCAAAGTATAGCTTATGGATTACAATAGCTTCCTCCCCCCCGTAACTTCCCTCCCACCCACAACGCTCCCCTCTCCCACTCCCTCTCCCCTTCCCCTTCACATCACGATTAATTTTCAATTATCTTTATATACAAAAGATCAATTTAGCGTATGTTAAGTAAAGATTTCCACATTTTGCTCCCACACAGAAACAGTAAGTGTAAAATACTATTTGAGTACTAGTTATAGCATTAATTAAACACCTAAGAGTAATTGTGTATTAATTACAGAGTTCAACCAATAGTTTTAAGTAGAATATAAAAAGCATCTTTTGTATTGTTGTGGCTTCCCCCCCGACCTCCCTCCCTCCCATGGCCCTCCTCTCACCCACTCCCTCTCCCATCCCACCCTTCATCATGTTTCATTTTCAATTACCTTCATATACTGAAGATCAACTTAGTATATACTAAGCAGGGATTTCAACAGGTTGCACTCACACAACCGAACCAGGTATAGGGTATTGTTCGACTAGTAGTGTTGTTTTTGAGTTTCATAGTTAAACACATTAAGGACAGAGATCCTGCATGGGGAGCATGAACCCAGTGACTCCCATTATTGATTTAACAATTGGCACTCTTATTTATGATGTCAGCAATCACCCAAGACTCTTGCTATGAGCTGTCTAGGCTATGGAAGCCCCTTGAGTTCACCAACTCTGAATTTGTTTAGTCAAAGCCATATCACAGTGGAGGTTCCTTCCTCCCTTCAGAGAAAGGCGCCTCTCTCCTTGATGGCCTGATCCTTCTGCTGGGGTCTTGTTCACCAGGATCCTTCATTTAGATTGTTTTTTGCCACTGTGTCAAGCCATGGCATTTTCTATGGATACAAAGGCTATTGATTTTTGTGTGTTAATTGTGTATCCTGGCACTTCCAAAACTCTTTTATGAGTTCCAGTAGTCTCTTAGTGGAATCTTTTGGATCTCCAGAATCATGTCATCTGCAAATTGGGATAGTTTGACTTCCTCCTTCCCAATTTGTATCCCTTTGATTTCTTTTTCTTGCCTAATGGCTCTGGCTAAAACTTCCAGGACTATAATGAATAGCAATGGTGAGAGTGGGCATCCTGTCTGATTCCAAACCTCAGTGGGAATGCTTCCAGTTTTTCCCCATTCAGTAAGAAGCTGACTGTGGGTTTGTCATAGATTGTTGTGATTGTCTTGAGGAATGTTCTTTCCATACTCAATGTGCTTAAGGTTTTCATCATGAAAGGATGTTGCATTTTATCAAATGCTTTCTTTGCATCTACTGAGATAATCAGGTGGTTTTTCTTCCTCAGTTTATTAATGTGATGTATCACATTTGTTGATTTGTGAATGTTGAATCATCCCTACATACCAGGAATAAATCCCACTTCGGATGAATGATCTTTCCGATGTGTTGTGGGATTCAGTTAGCTAGTATTTTGTTGAAGATTTTTGCATCTATGTTCATCAGGGAAATTGGCCTATAGTTATCTTTCTCTGTTGCATCTTTTTCTGGTTTAAGAATTAAGGTGATGCTGGGTTCACAGAAGGAGTTTGTGAGGATTCCTTCTCTTTCAATTGTTTTGAATAGCTTGAGAAAAAGTGGAATTATTTCTTCATTAAATGTCTGGTAGAATCCAGCAGTGAAGCCATCCAGTCCTGGGCTTTTCTTTATTGAGAGTCTTTATTACTCATTCAGTTTCCATCTTGGTTATAGGTCTGTTCAGTTTTTTTTTCCCCAGAAACCTTTTATTTAAGGCATACAAACTCCATGTATTTCATAAAAACAACTTTAGGAGAATAGTAATAGTGATTCTTCCTGCTATACCCACCCTCCTACCCCCACTCCCACCCTTCTTCCTCCTCCCTCTTTTATTCTCATTCTTATTTTTTAACTAAGAGCTATTTTCATTTAACTTTATACACAGAAGACTATACTAAGGTAAGAGTTCAACAAATAGTATAAAAAAAATACTGTTCCTCAACAGTTTTTTTTAAACTTTTATTTTGTAAATATAATTTTCCAAAGTACAGTTTATGGATTACAGTGGCTTTTCCCCCCTATAACTTCCCTCCCACCCGCACCCCTCCTATCTTCTGCTCCTTCTCCCATTCCATTCACATCAAGATTCATTTTCAATTATCTTTATATACAGAGGATCAATTTAGTATATATTAAGTAAAGATTTCATCAGTTTGCACCCACACAGAACATAAAGTGTAAAATACTGTTTGAGTACTAGTTATAGCATTAATTCACATTGGACAACACATTAAGGACAGAGATCCCACATGAGGAGTAAGTACACAGTGACTCCTGTTGTTGACTTACCAATTTGACACTCTTGTTTATGGCGTCAGTATTCTCCCTATGCTCTAGTTATGAGTTGCCAAGGCTATGGAAGCCTCTTGAGTTCACTGACTTCGATCTTATTTAGACAAGATCATAGTCAAAGTGGAAGTTCTCTCCTCCCTTCAGAGAAAAGTACTTCCTCCTTTGATGGCCCGTTCTTTCTACTGGGATCTCACTCGCAGAGATCTTTCATTTAGGTTTGTTTGTTTGTTTTTTGCCAGAGTGTCTTGGCTTTCCATGCCAAAATACTCTCATGGGCTCTTCAGCCTGATCTGAATGCCTTAAGGGCTGATTCTGAGGCCAGAGTGCTGTTTAGGACATCTGCCATTCTGTGAGTCTGCTGTGCATCCCACTTCCCATATTGGATCGTTCTCTCCCTTTTTTATTCTATCAGTTAGCATTAGCAGACACTTGTCTTGTTTATGTGATCCGTTTGACTCTTAGACCTATTAGTGTGAACTGAAATTGATCACTTGGACTAGTGAGATGGCACTGGTACATGCAATCTTGATGGGATTGTATTGGAAACCCCTGGCACATTTCTAACTCTACCATTTGGGGCAAGTCCGATTGAGCATGTCCCAAATTGTACATCTCCTCCCTCTCTTATTCCCACTCTTATATTTAACAGGGATCACTTTTCAGTTAAATTTCAACACCTAAGAATAAATGTGTGTTAATTGCAGAGTTCAACCAATAGTATTAGCTAGAACAAAAAAAATACTAAAAGGGATAAAGTATTAAATTGTACATCAACAGTCCGGACAAGGGTTGATCAAGTCACTGTTTCTCATAGTGTCCCTTTCACTTCAACAGGTTTCCTTTTTTGTGGTTGGTTAGTTGTCACCAATCAGGGAGAACATATGATATTTGTCCCTTTGGGACTGGCTTAATTTACTCAGCATGATGTTTTCCAGATTCCTCCATTTTGTTGCAAATGACCGGATTTCATTGTTTTTGACTGCTGTATAGTATTCTATAGAGTACATGTCCCATAATTTCTTTATCCAGTCTACTGTTGGTGGGCATTTGGCTGATTCCAGGTCTTAGCTATTGTGAATTGAGCTGCAATAAACATTAAGGTGCAGACAGCTTTTTTGTTTGCCAATTTAATTTCCTTTGGGTAAATTCCAAGGAGTGGGATGGCTGGATTGTATGGTAGGGTTATCTTCAGGTTTCTGAGGAATCTCCAAACTGACTTCCATAGTGGCTTAACCAGTTTGCATTCTCAGCAACAGTGGGTTAGTGTCCCTTTTTCCCCACATCCTCGCCAGCATCTGTTGTTGGTAGATTTCTGTATGTGAGCCATTCTAACTGGGGTGAGGTGGAACCTCATTGTGGTTTTGATTTGCATTTCCCTGATTGCTAGTGATCTTGAACATTTTTTCATGTGCCTGTTGGCCATTTGGATTTTCTCTTTTGAAAAATGTCTACTGAGGTCCTTGGCCCATCTCTCAAGTAGGTTGTTTGTTTTGTTGTTGTGGAGTTTCTTGACCTCTTTGTAGATTCTGGTTATTAATCCTTTGTAGCATAGTTTGCAAATATTTTTTCCCATTCTGTTGGTTGCCTCTTCACTTTCCTGACTGTTTCTTTTGCAGTACAGAAACTTCTCAATTTGATGCATTCCCAATAGTTAATTTTGGCTTTGACTGCCTGTGTCTCCGGGTTCTTTTCCAAGAAGTCTTTGCCGGTGCCAATATCTTGCAGGGTTTCTCCAATGTTCTCTAATAATTTGATGGTGTCAGGTCGTAGATTTAGGTCTTTAATCCATGTTGAGTGGATTTTTGTGTAAGGTGTAAGGTAGGGATCTTGCTTCATACTTCTGCACCTGGAAATCCAGTTTTCCCAGCACCATTTATTGAATAGATTGTCCTTGCTCCAGGAATTGGTTTTAGATCCTTGATCAAATATAAGTTGGCTGTAGATGTTTGGGTTGATTTCTGGTGTTTCTATTCTATTCCATTGGTCTATCCATCTGTTTCTGTACCAGTACCATGCTGTTTTGAAAACAACTGCCCTGTAGTATGTCCTGAAATCTGGTATTGTGATGCCTCCGGCTTTGTTTTTGTTGTACAAGATTGCTTTAGCTATTTGAGGTCTCTTGCATCTCCATATGAATTTCAGCATCATTTTTTCTAGATCTGTGAAGAATGTCTTTGGTATCTTGATTGGTATCGCATTGAATCTATAAATTGCTTTTTGGAGAATGGACATTTTGATGATGTTGATTCTTCCAATCCATGAGCATGGAAGATTTTTCCATTTTTTGGTATGCTCTTCTATTTCTTTCTTTAAGATTTTGTAATTCTCATCGTACAGATCTGGAGCCCATATGGGATGTCAGTGCTACAGATGAAGGATTAACCTACCGTGCCACACTGCCGTCCCCTACCTATACATTTATTATAGTCACATTTTCCTGTTGAATTGATCCCCTAATCATTGCATAATGCCCTTCTTTGTCTCCTTTAAATTTTTATGTTAAAGTCTATTTGATATTAGGATGGCTTCACCAGCTCTTTTTTGGTTTCTGTTAGCATGAAATATCTTTTTTCCATCCTTTCACATTCAGTCCTCATGTATCTTTTTTTGTTTTAAAGATCTATTTATTTATTGAAAGAATTACACATAGAGAGAAGGAGAGGCAGAGAAAGAGAGAGGTCTTTCATTTGCTGGTTCACTCTCCAACTGGCCACAATGGCCAGAGCTGCACCAATCTGAAGCTAGCAGCCAGCAGCTTCCTCTGAGTCTCCCATGCGGTTGCAGGGGCCCAAGGACTTGGACAATCCTCCGCTTCTTTCCTAGGCCATACCAGAGAGCTGGATTGGAAATGGAGCAGCCAGGACCTGAACCAGTGCTCACATGGGATGCCAGCACTGCATGCAATGGCTTTACCTGCTACACTACAGCACTGATACTTATGCATGTATCTTTATTGATGATTTTTGGTATATTGTGTATAGGAATCTATCCATTTCCTCTAGGTTTCATGATTTGTTAGCATAAAGCTCTTTGTAGTAATTTCTGATATTCTTTTTATTTCTGTGGTATCTTTTGTTATATTTCCTTTTTAATCTCTGATTGTATTGTATTGAGTTGAGTCTTTTCCCTCTTTTTTTTTTTTTTTTTTTTTTTTAGTTTGGCCAATGGTTTATCAATTTTTTTTTAAACAAAACAGCTCTTCATTTCACTGATCTTTTTATTTTTTTTTTCAATTTGTTTGTTCTCTAATTTTAATGATTTCTTTCCTCCTACTAATTTTGGTTTTGCTTTATTGTTGTTTTTCTAGGTCCTTGAGATTCTCTGATAGCTCATTTATTTGGTCCCTTTCCAATTTCTTGATGTAGGTACCAATTACTATAAACTTCCCTCTGAACACCACTTTTTCTGTATCCCATAAGTTTTGATATGTTGTATTGTCACCTTCATTTGTTTTCAGAATTTTTTTGATTTATCTTTTGATTTCTTCTATGACCCACTGCAACTGAGGGATGAAAAGTGTAATTAGGTGCATATACAGTTATTATAGTCACATTTTCCTGTTGAATTGATCCTTTAATCATTACATAGTGCCCTTCTCTGTCTCTTTTAATAGTTTTTGTGTTAAAGTCTATTTTGTCTGATATTGGGATGGCTACATCGGCTCATTTTTGCTTTCTGTTAGCATGACTATCTTTTTCCATCCTTTCACTTTCACTCTGCATATATCTTTGTTGATGAGGTGTGTTTCTTGTAAGCAGCAAATAGATGGGTCTTGTTTTTTAATCCATTCAGTCTATAGCTTTTAACTGGATAGTTTAGGCCATTTACATTCAAGGTTACTGTTGATAAGTAACAACTTAGCCCTGACATTTTTCCATAAATATTCCTATTGTTTACTTTGTATTTCCTTTGTACTTTTACTGGGAGATTTTTCTGCTTTCACATTCCTTCATAACGATGACTATCTTTCTATGTTTCTGGGTGTAGCACATCCTTAAGCATCCTTTGTAAGGCTGGATGAGCTTCTCAGGGTACAGTATTCCGAGTTGACAGGTTTTTTTCTCTTAAGACTTAGAATATATCTAGTCATTCTCTCCTAGCCTGTAGGGTTTCTAATGAGAAGTCAGCTGTGAGTCTAATTGGAGATCCTCCTAAAATAATCTGGCGTTTCTCTCCTGCACATTTTAGAATCTTCTTTATGTTTTACTCTTGAAAATTTGACTACAGTGTGTTGTGAAGATCTTTCCTGGTCATGTCTATTAGGAGCTCTATGTGCTTCTTGTACTTGGATGTCCCTTTCTTTCTCCAAACTGGGGAGACTTTTTTTTTTTTTTTTTTTTTTTTTTTTTTGGACAGGCAGAGTTAGACAGTGAAAGAGAGAGAGACAGAAAGAAAGGTCTTCCTTCCATTGGTTCACACACACACACACACACCCCATGGCTGCTACGGCCAGCACACTGAGGCCAGTGTACCGCACCGATCTGAAGCCAGGAGCCAGGTGCTTCCTCCTGGTTTCCCATCCAGGTGCAGGGCCCAAGGACCTGGGCCATCCTACACTGCACTCTCGGGCCACAGCAGAGAGCTGGACTGGAAGAGGAGCAACTGGGACAGAATCTGGTGCCCAATCCGGGACTAGAACCCGGGGTACTGGCGCTGCAAGTGGAGGATTATCCAAGTGAGCTATGGCACTGGCCAAGACTTTCTGTAATTATTTCATTTTATTTATTTATTTTATTTATTTTTTATTTTTTTGACAGAGTGGACAGTGAGAGAGAGACAGAGAGACAGGTCTTCCTTTGCCGTTGGTTCACCCTCTAATGGCCGCTGCGGCCGGTGCGCTGAGGCCGGCGCACCGCGCTGATCCAATGGCAGGTACTTATCCTGGTCTCCCATGGGGTGCAGGACCCAAGCATGTGGGCCATCCTCCACTGCACTTCCCTGGCCACAGCAGAGAGCTGGCCTGGAAGAGGGGCAACCGGGACAGAATCCGGTGTCCCCACCGGGACTAGAACCCGGTATTCTGGCACCGCAAGGCAGAGGATTAGCCTAGTGAGCCGCAGTGCCGGCTCTGTAATTATTTCACTTGTTTCTTAGGTACTCCTAAGACCCATATGTTGGGTCATCTGATAGTATTCCATAATTCTCCAACACAGTGTTTAAAATTTTTCTAATTTGTTCTTTTTTTTTCCTTGGGTCCAACTGAAAAATTTCCAAAGATTTGTCTTCTAGCTTGAATATTCTTTCTTCTGCTTCAAGAAGTCTTTTGTTAAGGCTTTCCACCACATAATTTATCTTATCTGTTGAATTCTTCATTTCTAATATTTCATTTTGATTTCTCTTTAAAATCTCAATTTCATGGGAAAAATTTTCATTCATGTCAGGTATGGATTTCTTTAATTAGTGGATTTGCTTCTCATTGCTTCTGAGTAATCTTATGATTAATCTTTTGAATTCCGTTTCAGGTATTTCATCAATGCCTTCATATTCACATTCTAATATTCAGTTGTTGTTGTGTTCCTTTTTGGGGCATGGGGTCATGTTGTCTTCCTTATTCTTGTTTCTTGAATTTCTGCATTTATTTTTAAGCATTTGTGGAGATACTTGGTGGTTTTTTCTTCTGAGGGCTTTTATCTTTGAACTATGCCTCTGTGGCTTTGTGGAATGTCTACTTTTTCAATGAAGAAGTGTGTGCTGGGTGTGGCCTGGGAGCTGTGGTCAGTGCCCATGGTGGGGCTAGTATTGGGGTGACACCCAAGATAGGTGTGGTTGATCTGTTTTTTTTTTTATCAGAAGGGAGGGGTTGATCATCTCTGTTTGCATAATCACACCCTCACCTCCTCTCTTCAAAGGTAGTGAAAGCCCAGGTATTAGCCCATAGTGGGTGCAGTACTCATGCACACTGCCATAAGAACTGTGCAAAGAATCTGTGCAGTCCTCATTGTGAGCACAGATCCCATTGCAGTGACTCACCCCAGGTAATCAGGGGGCTCTGAGCATGTGGAGCCACTCACAGTGATTGCTCAGAGACCCAGCTATACCCTGCATCCTCTCATGCAGTCAGAGTTCCCACAGTGGCAGCCACAAGGCTCCCACAGTCACAGGGTGCAAGGATCTGGTCCACCCTGCTAGACTGTCCTTTCTACAGAGAGGGAGAGATGTTCCCAGAGCCAGCTGTCTGTGGGTGCTCCACTTAGGCTTTTTCAGCCCAAGAGCTTATGATTTGTTGAGATACTTGGGGCACTTAAGTCCAATGTAGGTGCCCAGCCCCTGTCAATCCTCCCAGCCAGACTCAAAGTCAATGGGCAGTGCAGATTTTTCTCTCCTGTAAAATCCCTGGATTACACACATACACAAGAGCCACAAGTCACAGCCCCTTCTCATTTCACAGTGGTGCTTTTTCACCACTGGCTGCCAGTGTGTGGCCCCCAAGCCACTGCCACAGCTACTGACAAGATGACATCCTTCTCGTCTCAGCCAGTTGCTGGGTGTGCAGAGTTGGCACAGCTGTTACATATGTACAAAATGGCGTCCACCCTCTCTCAGCTGGTAGCCAGGTGCCCTTGCTGGGGGGACAGAGAGGGAGAAACGTGCCCCTTTTTTCTGCTTCATTAGCAGATATCCTATCTCCCACAGCCCTCTAGGCTGGACTCACACCAGGCTCTCCCCCAGCTATATTGCTAGTGGCATGGGCTGTTGCAGTCTGATCTGACCTCACTCTCCAAAGCTGGCATTCTCTCAGGCTCTGGGCAGCTGGGGTTGTGTCGTACTCATGCTGCGTGTCTGCACCCTCCATGTAGATCCACGGGTTCCTCTTCCTTCCATAGAATTTCCACTGCAGTTTTCTCCCTAACTCTCCACTGAGAAGGCACTCTCTCCACTTTAAAAAAAAAAAAAAACTATCTTCCCCTAGCCTAGAACAGTAAGCTGCATCCCTATTCTGCCATCTTGTACATTTTTGTAGGGTACAGTGTGATACTTCACTGCATGTATACAGTATGTAAGGATCACATAGATAGTTAGCATTTCCATTTCCTTGGACTTTAAAAACATATTTTTGATTCATGTGTAATAATGATACATACTTCTGGGATATAGTGGGATTTTTAAATTGTTTATTTTTTAATTTATCTGAAAAGCAGTGTGAGAGATACAGACAGACATTGGCTCACTCCCCAAATACCCACAAAGCTGGGGCTAGGCCAAGTTGAAGCCAGAACCCAATTTAGTCTCCCATGTAGGGCAGGGACTCAAGCGCATCTGCTGTCTCTGAGGGTGCACTAGCAGGAAGCTGGAACTGGAAACAGAGCCAAGACTCAAACCAGGCACTCCCACATGGGATGCAGGCATCCCAAGTGACATCTTAGCTACCAGTCCAAAAGCTTGACCCCTGTGTGAAATTTTAGCTTGCATTGTTGGTACCAAATCTTCCCTGCCCTGTGGGAGTATTTCACATTCTCACTTTGTCACTGCCTCATGGTAGACAGGATGCATTCCATACACTTTTTTTTTTTTAAGATCCATTTGAGAGGTAGAGTTACAAACAGTGAGAGGGAGAGACAGAGAGAGAGGTCTTCCTTCCATTGGTTCACTCTCCAAATGGCTGCAATGCCGGAGCTGTGCCCATCAGAAGCCAGGAACCAGGAGCTTCTTCAGGTCTCCCACATGGGTGCAGTGGCCTAAGGAATTGGGCCATCTTCTGCTTTCCCAGGCCACAGCAGAGAGCTGGATCAGAAGAGGAGCAGCCGGGACTAGAACTGGCAGCGCCCATATGGGATGCCAGGGTTTCAGGCGGAGGATTAACCTACTGCACCACAGCGCTGGCCCCATCGTTCCATGCACTTTGATTCTGGGCTTAACCATGACTTCCTTCGGCCAATGGATTGAGGATGAACATGAAAGGGAAGGCTTAAAATGGGCTTGCACAATTGGGCCTTTTCTCTTGTACTTTTTCCTTTTCCATGAGACTAATATGCCTCAGGTAACATCCAGTCCAAGGAGAATGAGAAATGTGTGGAGCAGACATGGACCCAACCTGCAGCTTAAAGCTTAAATCTTAGCCAACTGTAGCTTAAAATTGAAATAAAGTGAGGACACATAATGAAAAATAAGTGATTATGGTTTAAAGTCATTGTGTTATGGCTTGTTTTATTTTTTCTAGAATTATTGTGGTTGGTTGACATAAAACACAAAGATGTTTGTGTTAAATAACAGAACAGAATCTCTTGACTTGTCAGTACAAGTCCAAATTTGGCTACGCATATGTTGTAGGGTCTCTGTGTATTGTGTATCTGGGAAAAGGATTTAACAAGACCTTTTATTTGATGCAGGCTGCCTCATTGCCTGTTATCAATGAGTCTCCGGTGAGGAGGGAAATGTTTACTTAAGGAATACGTGGCATGCTGAGAAAAGAGGAACGCAAACCTGAAATCTGTAAAGTCTAAGAATGGGAAAGATAGTTCATGTAGGCCAGACCCAGTCACAGGATCAACGATGAGGAAAAGAGAAGAAACAGCGTATTTCCAGAGCTCAAAAGGAAGTCCTTTTTAGGTATAGAAATACATCCTGCCCACCATGAAGCCACAGCAAGGACATGAATGCAAAGAGCAGAAGATCTGAACTGAGCAGCCCTTGTGGTTGGAGCAGAAAGGACCAACCACTCAGCTGCTGTGGCACCGTCCTGGGGGCTCTGGAGAACAGTGACAACCTGCGGACTGCACTCTCGGAGTCCAAGCACTGCTCCTACATTTACACTCTCTCCAGGTTTGCTTTTTTCTTTTTTGCAAAAATGGGTTCATCTTTCTTTCTTTCTTTCTTTCTTTCTTTCTTTCTTTCTTTCTTTCTTTCTTTCTTTCTTTCTTTCTTTTTTTTTTTTTTTTACAGGCAGAGTGGACAGTGAGAGAGAGAGACAGAGAGAAAGGTCTTCCTTTGCCGTTGGTTCACCCTCCAATGGCCGGCACGGCCAGCGCGCTGCAGCCGGCGCACCGTGCTGATCCGAAGCCAGGAACCAGGTACTTATCCTGGTCTCCCATGCAGGTACAGGGCCCAAGTACTTGGGCCATCCTCCACTGCACTTCCTGGCCATAGCAGAGAGCTGGCCTGGAAGAGGGGCAACCAGGACAGAATTCAGCGCCCCGACCGGGACTAGAACCCGGTGTGCCGGCGCCACAAGGTGGAAGATTAGCCTAGTGAGCCACAGTGCCGGCCCATGTTTCTTTTTAATATCCTATATTTTGTAGGATACCATGAAATATTTTTCAAACCACTATTCTTATACAATTGATTTCTTTTAAAAAAATTATGTGTTTTATTTATTTGAGAGACAGAAAGAGAGAAAAATTCCATCTTCTGGTTCATTCCCCATATGCCTACAATGACTGGAGCTAGACCAGGCCAAAGCTGGGAGCTGGCAATTCAGTCCAGGTCTCCCATACCAATGGCAAGAGATGAGCCTTCACCTACTGCCTCCTAGGGTCTGTGTCAGTGAAAAGCTAGAATCAGGAGCAAAGCCAGGAATGTGCACCCAGGCACTCTGGTATGAGATGCAGGTATCTAGAGTAGAATCCCAGCCATTAGGCCACTGTGGGCTTTGGAGAGTGAACCAGTGAATGGGAGCTTTCTGTCTGTCTCTGTCTCTCAAATAAATAAATAAAATTTTTAAAAAACTACATACATGAATCTAAATCCAAAGCAAACATGCTAAATGAAACTACTAGAAAGTAAATTAATAGGAGACGAGAAAAAGAGAATAAGGTAGGTAAAAGAAATATTTCAGCCAAAATCATAAACCAAGAAATAAACAATAAACTTAAAGGAAATTCTTCAAATACTTATTGATATTATTAAAAAATATCTATGATTGGGACCAGAACTGTGGCATAGTAGATTAAGCATCTGTCTGTTGTGCCAGCATCCTGTAAGGTTGGTTCAATTCCTGGCTGCTCCACTTCTGATCCAGATCCCTGCTGATGGGCCTGGGAAAGCAGCAGAAGATAGCCCAAGTCCTTGGGCCCCTGCACCTGTTTGTGAGACCTGGAAAAAGCTCCTGGCTCCCAGCTTTGGATCGGCCCAGCTCCAGCGGTTGTGGCCATTTGGGGAGTGAACCATTGGATGGAAGACCTCTCCCTCTTTCTCTAATTCTGCCTCTCAAGTAAATAAATAAACCTTAAAAAAAAAAAAAAGAAACATCTGTGATGAAACATACCATGAGACATAAAATTCTATGCCCTCTTTCCTAAACCCAGACCCTGAAAATTTATCCTAAGCATATAATTCAAAGCAAGAATAGAATAGGGCTGGTGCTGTGGCATAGAGGGTAAAGTTGCCGCCTGCCATGCCAGCATCTCATGTGGGTGCAGGTTTGAGTCCCAGCTGCTCCACTTCCGATCCAGCTCTGCTAAGGCCTGGGAAAGCAGTAGAAGATGGCCCAAGTCCTTGGGCCCCTGCGCCCATGTGGGAGACCAGGAGGAGGCTCCTGGCTCCTGGCTTCGGATCAGCTCAGCTCTGGCTGTTGCGGTCATTTGAGTAGTGAACCAGTGGAATGCAAGACCTCTGTGTGTATGTGTGTGTCTCTCCTTCTCTCTCTCTGTAATTCTTTCAAATAAATAAAATAAATCTTAAAAAAAAAAGGAGAGAGAGAGGGAGCAAGAGTATTATGAGAGTGATCTGGTTCAGAGAGAATCTGCTGATACAGGTTCAGAGCCAACCCTGCTCTCCCATATGGGTGACAGGAACCTGATTATTTGAACTATCATAGCTACCTTCAAGAGTCTACATTGGTGAGATGCTGGAGTTAGGAAGCAAACCCAGGGACTCCAATATGGGAAGTGGGGGGTCATCATCTTTTTATTAAGATTTATTTTGTTTATTTGAAAGGCAGAGTTAGAGAGGAAGAGGGTAAGAGAGAGAGAATCATCCATCTGCTGCTTCACTCCCTAAATGGCCATAACAGCTAGGGCTGGACAAGGCTGAAGCTAGGAATCAGGAACTTCTTCCATGTCTCTCACATGGGTAGCAGGGGCCCAAGCACTTGGACTACCTTCTACTGCCTTCCCAGGTATATTAGCAGGGAGCTGGATTGAAGTGGAGCAGCCAGGACTTGATCCGGTGCCCCCATGGGTTTCAGGTGTAATAGGTGGTGGCTTCACCTGCTGTGCCAGAATACTGGCCCTGAGATGTTGGCTTCTTAACCACTAGTGTGGACACCTGCTTCTAAACTTACCTTTTAATTCTAGTTTTCACAAATGTTTTACTTCTATAGAAGTAAGATACATGATAGGTATTTCATAAAGGATGGTGTGGGAGAGGTAAGCTAAAATGGTTTCAAGGTTCTCCTTTTGCATTGCTATGGTCTGAATGTGTCCTCCAAAAGTTCACGTGCTGGAGCCTTCATTTCTGAGTGCTGCAGTGTTGGAAGATGGAGCCTAGAAGGAAATATTTAGACCTGGGGTTGGAGAAAGGATCACCTCCCTTTCCTGAATGCGTGAATATTTGCTTTCTTGGGACTGGATTAGTTACTGTGGAAGCAGGTTGCTGTAAAGCAAGTCCACCCTTTGCCTTCTCTCTCTTCTGCATGCACCTGCTTGTCCATCTGCTTTCTGTCATGAGATGAAGCAACATGAAACCAAGAGGATGCTGACGCCATGCTCTTGGACTATCTGGCCTCCAGAACTGTGAGCCAAAGTAAACCTCTTTCCCTTACAAATTACCTACACACAGGTATTCTGTTATAGCAACAGAAAGCAGGCTAAGAAAGTGAAATAGGAACTGTAATTAGGTTGTGAAGTTGAGGATGTGTATTGGAATCCTTGGAGAAAAAGCATTAAAGAACTTAGGAAATGTTAGTGAAAAGATCATATATTAAAAAACATTCAAATAATCCAAAACTTATAAAAGGAATAGACAAGGATCAGGCTGAAGGAATTAGCAAAAAGTAAAACTTTCAGTGGTTTCCCTTTATCCCTGTAACAAAATCCATGACGTCAGCATGCACTCACCTTGTCAACCTTGCAAGCCTCAGCTCAGCACACACACGGCTTTCTCCTTGCCAGCCTCCCTTCCTGTCCTCTCCTACCAGGAACACCTCCCCCAGACCTTTCACCTGGATGACTGCTCCTCATTCTTCTGGTCTCAGCAAGGGTGACACTCCCTTCCAGATTTTCTGGGACAGCATCCCTCTAGTGTGCACTCCATTGCACCCCAATCTGCACTCAGTTGACTTCTCCGGAATTTCTGATCTGGTGCATCTGTTACCCTACACTGAACTCCAGGAGGGCAGAGGCGTGGGCTGTTGTGCTCAGCATTGCATGCCGTGGTCTGGCACCATGCTCAGCACATAGTAAATGCTCAGCAAACATTTGTAAGGGGACTTAAAGAGCGACTGAGTGGAGGAATAGAAAAAATCTTGACTAGTTTGCCTGTGGGACAATCTCTTGTTACAGCTACAACAAGGAAAAATGAAAACAAACAACCCCCCCCCCAAAAAAATCAGCATGAGAAGCTGAAGAAAGTAAGGAAAGCCTGTCAGAAGCAATGAGGCAGCACGTGTTGGCATGAAAGAAGGGCAAGGTACCCTGTCCTCTGGGTTCAGCCATACTGTCGCCAATGGCAGAGTTATTTTTGAAGGCTGAGAAATCACAATGCAGATATATACCATTCATCCTTCAACAGACACTCCGGTTGTTTCCACGTCTTGCCTGTTGTGAATAATGCTGCAGTGAACACGGACTGCAGAACTGTCTTCAACTAACTGATTTCATTTCCTTTGGTTTACACCCAGGACATACAACTCAGCAACAGAAAAACCAGTAACCTGATAAAAAATTGGCAAAGGATTTACTGATCATATGTTAGGTTTTTTTTTTTTAATATTTTGAGGAAGCACTATAATGCTTCCCACAATTGCCATACCAATTTACATTTCTTTTTTTTTTTTTTTGACAGAGTGGACAGTGAGAGGGAGAGACAGAGATGTCTTCCTTTTCCATTGGTTCACCCACAATGGCCGCTGCAGCCGGTGCACCACGCTGATCCAAAGCTAGGAGCCAGGTGCCTCTCCTGGTCTCCCATGCCAGTGCAGGGCCACTGCCTTCTTGGGCCACAGCAGAGAGCTGGACTGGAAGAGGAGCAACCGGGACAGAATCCAGCGCCCCGACCAGGACTAGAACCTGGTGTGCTGGCACCGCAAGTGGAGGATTAGCCTATTGAGCCACGGTGCTGGCCTCCCAATTTATATTTCTGCCAGCTGTGTGCAAGGGTTCCCTTTTCTCCACTCTCTTACCAGCACTACTGTCTTTTAACTTTCTGGTAGTGGCCATACTAATGGCTGTAAAGTGATATCTGCTTGTGGTTTTCATTTGCATTTCCTGATAATGAATGAATGAGAGCTTTTTCATATACCCATTGTCCATTTGTCTGACTTCTTTGGAAAAATGTCTGTTCAGGCCCTTTGCCTTTTTTTTTTTTTTTTTGCTATTGAGTTGTATGAGTTCCTTATATATTTTGGTTAGTAACCTATTATTGGATATATGGTTTGCGAATATTTTTTTCCCATTTTATTGGTTGCTTCTTCATTTTGTTAGCTATACAGAAACTGTTGTTTGATGAAGTCTCGTTTGTTTGTGTTTGCTTTTGTTGCCTGTGCATTTGGTGTCATTATGCTAAGTGAAAAAAGCCAGACAGTGAAAGGCAAACACTGCATGATCTCACTTGTAGGTGGAATCTTAAAAAGTTAAACTCCTAGGAAGTTCTCTGAAAAGAGGGTAGAATGGCAGTTGCAGGAGTCAGGAAGCAGGGCAAATGGGGAGATGTTGGTCAAATAGAAAATTTCAATTACAAAATGAAAAATAACTTTTGGATACCAAATGTACAGCATGGTGACTATGGTTAATAACAGAGTATTGTGCATTTTAAATTTGTTAGTAGAATGGCTCTGAAGTATTTTTACAACACATACACACACACACCCCCCCACACACATGCACACACATGCACACCGTAGCTATGTGAGGTGATACATATGTTAGTCTGATGGTGGAAATCATTTCACAATGTATATACATATCTAAACATCGAGTGGAGAGGGCAGGTGTTCCTCCCCCAAAAAGAAACCTTTTATTTAAGGAATACAAATTTCCTAAATACAACTTAAAGAATATAGTGATTCTTCCCACCATACCTGCCCTCTCACCCCCCACTCCAACCCCACCTCCTCCTCCCTCTCCCATTCTCCATTAAGATTCATTTTCAATTAACTTTACACACAGAAGACCAACTCTAAGTAAAAATTTCAACAATTTGCACTCACACACGCACACACACACACACACATACTGAGAACAAGTTTTACAGATAATTCTCATAATACAACTCATTGAGGACAGAGGTCCTGCATGGGAAGTAAGTGCACAGTGACTCCTATTGTTAATTTAACAATTAACACTCTTATGTATGACGTCAGTGATCACCCAAGGCTCTTTTTTAAAAAAGATTTATTTATTTATTTATTTGAAAGGCAGAGTTACAGAGAGGCGGGGGAGGGGGGATCTTGCATGCACTGGTTCACTCCCCAGATGGCCACAATGGTTGGAGCTGCACAGATTGGAAGCCAGGAGCCAGAAGCTTCTTTAGGGTCTACCACTTGGATGCAGGGGCGCAAGGACTTGGGCCATCCACTGCTGCTTTCCCAGGCCATAGCAGAGACCTATATTGGAAGTGGAGTAGCCAGGACTTGAACCGACACCCACATGGGATGCTGGCACTACAGGCGGTGGCTTTACCCACTATGCCACCATGCCGGCCCTCACTCCAGGCTCTTGATATGAGCTGTCAAGGCTATGGAAGCCTTTTGAATCCACAATCTCTGTCAGTATTTAGACAAGGCCATAAGCAAAGTGGAAGTTCTCTCCTCCTTTAAAAGAAAAGTACATCCTTCTTTGATGGTGTCTCCTTACCACTGGGGTCTCACAGAGATCCTTCATGTAGGACATTTTTTTGCCACAGTGTTTTGGCTTTCCATGCCTGAAATGCTCTCATGGGCTTTTCAGCCAGACCAAAATGCCTTAAGGGATGATTCTGAGATCAGAATGCTATTTAAGTGATTGTCATTCTATGAGTCTGCTATGTGGACTGCTTCTCATGTTGGAACATTCTCTCCTTTTTAATTCTATTATTATTACCAGACACTTGATCTTATTTATATGATCCCTTTAACACTTAATCTTATATATATGATCCCTTTAACACTTGATATGATCACTTTAACACTAATGATGGCATTTTTTTTTTTTTTTGACAGGCAGAGTGGATAGTGAGAGAGAGAGACAGAGAGAAAGGTCTTCCTTTTGCCGTTGGTTCACCCTCCAGTGGCCGCCACAGCTGGCACACTGCGGCCAGCGCACCGTGCTGATCCGAAGGCAGGAGCCAGGTGCTTCTCCTGGTCTCCCGTGGGGTGCAGGGCCCAAGCAAGATGCATTTTTACCACCTAGCTTAATGGGATTTGGGGTCCCATGGCAAGTTTTTTTTTTTTTTTTTATTTGACATGTAGAGTTATAAAGAGTGAGAGAGAGGCTGGCGCCGCGGCTCAATAGGCTAATCCTCTGCCTTGCGGCGCCAGCACACCGGGTTCTAGTCCTGGTCGGGGCGCCGGATTCTGTCCTGGTTGCCTCTCTTCCAGGCCAGCTCTCTGCTGTGGCCAGGGAGTGCAGTGGAGGATGGCCCAAGTGTTTGGGCCCTGCACCCCATGGGACACCAGGATAAGTACCTGGCTCCTGCCATAGGATCAGCGCGGTGTGCCGGCCACAGCGCGCCAGCCGCGGTGGCCATTGGAGGGTGAACCAATGGCAAAGGAAGACCTTTCTCTCTGTTTCTCTCTCTCTCACTGTCCACTCTACCTGTCAAAAAATAAAAAAAAAAAAGAGTGAGAGAGAGACAGAGAACAAGGTCTTCCTTCTATTGGTTCACTCCCCAAATGGCCTCCATGGCTGGCGCTGCACCAATCCAAAGCCAGGAGCCAGGTGCCTCCTCCTGGTCTCCCATTTGGGTGCAGGGTCCCAAGCACTTAGGCCATCCTCCACTGCCCTCCCAGGCCACAGCAGAGAGCTGCACTGGAAGAGGAGCAACCGGGACTAGAACAAGGCACCCATATGGGATGCCAACGCTGCAGATGGAGGATTAACCAAGTAAGCCACGGCACCGGCCCCCCATGCCAAGTTTTTAAACTGTATCCTTAGAATTAAATTACAAACTTCCTCTTCCCTCTCTTATTCCCAATTTTATTTTTTCGTGAGATTATTTTCAATTGACTTTATATACATATGATTAACTATATTAAGTAGGGAGTTCAACAAATATTATGAAGAGGGGAAAAAAAAGTTCCTCGAAAGTCAGGGCAAGGGTTGTTCAAATCATTGCTTCTCAAAGTCAATTTCATTTCTACAGATTGCCTTTTAAGTGCTCTATTAGTTATCACAGGTCAGAAAGAACATATAGTATTTGTCCCTTTGGGACTGGCTTATTTCACTAAGTATGATATTTTCCAGATTTATCCATTTTGTGGCAAATGACCAAATTTCATTTTTTTAACTGCTGTGTTGAATTCCATGGTGTACATATCTCAAATTTCTTTATCCAGTCTGAAGTTTATTGGCATTTAGGTTGATTCCATATCTTAGCTATTGTGAATTGAGCTGCAATAAACATAGAGGTGCAGATAACACTTTCATATACTGAATTCATTTCCCTTGGGTAAATTCCCAGGAGCAGGATGACTGGGTCATATGGTAGCTCTATATTCAGCTTGCTGAGGTATCTCCATACTGTCTTCCATAGTGGCTTTACCAGTTTACATTCCCACCAACAGTGGATTAGGGTACCCTTTTCCCCACATCCTCGCCAACATTTGTTGTTTGTTGATTTCTGTATGAAAGCCATTCTAACAGGGGTGAGATGAAACCTCATTGTGGTTTTGATTTGCATTTCCCTGACAGGTAGAGATCCTGAGCACTTTTTCATGTGTCTGTTGGCCATTTGGATTTCTTCTTTTGAAAAATGCCTGTTTATGTCCTTTGCCCATTTATTAACTGGGTTGTTTGTTTTGTTATGATTGAGTTTCTTGATGTCTTTATAAATGCTGGTTATTAAGCCTTTATCAGTTGCATAGTTTGCAAATAATTTATCCCATTCTGTTAGTTGCCTTTTCACTTTGTTGAATGATTGTTTTGTAGTACAGAAACTTCTCAATTTGATGTAATCCTGTTTGTTAATTTTGGTTTGATTGCCTGTGCCTCTGGGGTCTTTTCCAAGAACTCTGCCTGTGCTTGTCTTGAAGGGTTTCCACAACGTTCTCTAATAATTTGATGGTATCAGGTCATAGATTTAGGTCTTTAATTCATTTTGAATGGATTTTTGTGTAAGGTGTAAGGTAGGAGTCTTGCTTCATACTTCTGCATATGGAGATCCCAATTTTCCCAGCACCATTTGTTGAAGAGACTGTCCTTCCTCCAGAGATTGGTTTTAGTTCCTTGGTCAAATATAAGTTGGCTATAGATGCTTAGATTGATTTCTGATGTTTCTATTCTGTTCCATTGGTCCATCCATCTGTTTTTGTACCAGTACCAGGCTGTTTTGATTATAACTGCCATGTAGTATGTGTTGAAATCTGGTATTGTGATGCCTCCGGCTTTGTTTTTGTTTTATAAGATTAATTTAGCTATTCTAGGTCTCCTGTATTTCCATATGAGTTTCAGCATCATTTTTTCTATATCTGAGAAGAATGTCTTTGGTATTTTGATTGCTATTGCAATGACTCTGTATATTGCTTTTGAAAGAATGTACATTTTGATGATGTTGATTCTTCCAATCCATGAACATGGAAGATTTTTTTCATTTTTTTGTATCTTCTTCTATTTCTTTAATGTTTTGTAATTCTCATCATAGAGATCTTTGACATCCTTGATTAAATTTATTCCAAGGCATTTGATCTTTTTTTGTAGTTACTGTGAATGAGATTGATCTTAGAAGTTCTTTCTCAGTTGTGCCATTGTCTGTATACAAAGGCTGTTGATTTTTGTGCATTTATTTTATATCCTGCTACTTTACCAAACTCTTCTATGAGTTCCGATAGTCTCTTGGTGGAGTCTTTTAGATCACCTATATATAGAATCATGTCATCCGCAAATAGGGATAGTTTGACTTCCTCCATCCCAATTTGTATCCCTTTAATTTCCTTTTATTTCTCTGGCTAAAACTTCCAGGACTAAATTGAATAGCAATGGTGAGAGTGGGCATCCTTGTCTGGTTCTGGATCTCAGTGGCAATGCTTCCAACTTTTCCTCATTCACATGACACTGGCTGTGGGTTTGTCCTAAAGTATCTTGATTATGTTGGGAATGTTCCTTCTATACACAATTTGCTTAGAGTTTTCATCATGAAAGGGTGTTGTATTTTATCAAATGCTTTTTCCACATTTATTGGGATAATCATATAGTTTTTGTTCTTCAGTTTGTTAATGTGTTGTATCACATTGATTGATTTGTGAATGTTGAACCATCCCTGTATACCATGGATAAATCTCACTTGGTCTGGATGAATGATCTTTCTGATGTATTGTTGGACTTGATTCCCTAGAATTTTATTGAGGATTTTTGTGTCTATGTTCATCAGGAAAATTGGTCTGTAGTTCTCTTTCTCTGTTGTGTCTTTTTATGGTTTAGGAATTAAGGTGATGCTGACTTTATAAAAAGAATTTGGGAGGATTCCCTCCCTTTCAATTGTTTTGAATGACATGAGAAGAATTGGAGTTAGTTCTTGGTTAAATACCTGGTAGAACCCAACAGTGAAGCCATCTAGTCCTGGGCTTTTCTTTGTTGGGAGGAGTTTTATTACTGATTCAATTTACAACTTGGTAATTGGTCTGTTTAGGTTTTCTATGTGTTCATGGCTCAATTTTGGAAGGTTGTATGTGTCCAGGAATGTATCCATTTCTTTTAGGTTTCCCAGTTTGTTGGCATACAGCTCTTTGTAGTAATTTCTGATTTTTTTTTTATTTCTGTGGTGTCTGTCATTACATTTCCTTATTCATCTCTAATTTTATTGATTTGGGTCTTCTCTCGCATTTTTTTGGTTAGTTGGGCCAATGGTGTGTCAATTTTTTTTTTGGGTTTTTTTCAAAAAACCAGCTCTTCGTTTTGCTGATCTTTTGTATTGTTTTTATCGATTCAATTTTGTTGATTTCCTCTCTAATTTTAATTATTTCTATTCTCCTACTAGTTTTGGGTTTGGTTTGCTGTTGTTTTTCTAGATCCTTAAGATGCATTTATAGCTCATTTAATTGGTGCTTTTCCAATTTCTTGATGTAGGCATCAACTGCTATAAACTTTCCTCTTAATGTTAAACTGCTTGTGCTGTATCCCATAAGTTTTGATATGTTATATTGCCATCTTCACTGGTTTCCAGAAATTTTTTGATTTCTCTTTTGATTTCTTCTATGACCCACTATTCATTTAGGAGCAGTCTCCATGTGTTTGACTGTGTTCTAGAGATTCCTGATTTCTAGCTTCATTGAATTGTGGTCTAAGAAGATGTATGGTATGATTTTGATTTGTTTGAATTTCCTGAGACTTGCTTTATGGCCTGCATGTGGTCAATTCTAGAGAAAGTTCCATGCACTGGGAGAAGAATGTGTATTCTGCAAGTGTAGGATGAAAAGTTCTGTAGATATCCATTAGGTCCATTTGGTCTATTAGCCAAGTGTCAGTTAACTATGCTTTTTTCTTGCTGATTTTCTGTCTGGTTGATCTGTACATTGCTGAAAGTGGAGTATTTAAATCCCCCATTACTATTGTATTTGGGTCTATGTCTCCCTTTAGATCCCTTAGCATTTCTTTTAAATAGCCAGGTGCCCTATAATTAGGTACATATACATTTATAATAGTTATATCTTCCTGTTGAATTGATCCCCTAATCATTACATAGTGCCCTTTGTCTCTTTTAACAGTTTTTATGTTAAAGTCTATTTTGTCTGATATTAGGATGGCTACACCAGCTCTTTTTAGGTTTCTGTTAGCCTGGAATCTTTTTCCATCCCTTTACTTTCAGTCTGCATGCATCTTTGTTGGTGAGATGTGTTTCTTGTAGGCAGCAAATAGATGGGTTTTGTTTTTTAATCCATTTAGCCAGTCTGTGTCTTTTAACTGGAGAGTTGAGGCCATTTACATTCAAGGTGATTATTGATAAGTAATGACTTTGCCCTGTCATTTTTCCTTAAATATTCCTATTGTTTACTTTGGATTTCCTTTGTACTTTTACTGGGATATTTCCTTCCTTTACTTTCTTCTGTAGTGATGACCATGTTTTTGTGTTTCTGTGTGGCACATCCTTAAGTGTCTTCTGCAGGTCTCGATGGGTGGAGATAAATTCTTTCAGTTTCTGTTTGTCATGCAAGGTCATTTTTTCACCTTCGTTCATAAAAGAGAGCTTTGCAGGGTATAATATTCTGGGTTGAGTTTTTTTCTCTTAATACTTGGAATATATCTCACTATTCTCTCCTAGCCTGTAGGGTTTCTGATGAGAAGTCTACTAAAAGTCTAATGGGAGATCCTCTGAAAGTAATCTGGCATTTCTCTCATGCACATTTTAGAATCTTTTCTTTATGTTTTACTGTGGAGAGCTTGATTGCAATGTGTTGTGGTGAAGCTCTTTTCTGATCATTGTCTGTTAGGAATTCTATGTGCTTCCTGTACTTGGATGTTCTTTTCTTTCTCCAAAATGGGAAAATTTTTCTGTTATTATTTCACTAAAAAGGCCTGCTAATCCTTTCTCTCTTTCCATGCCTTCAGGAACTCGTAGAACCCTTTTGTTGAGTTGTTTGATAGTATCCTGTAGATTATCAACAGTGTTTTTTAGTTTTCTACTTTCTTCTGCTTGTGTTTGGTCTAACTGTCTAATTTCCTGTGATTTGTCTTTTAAGTCAGATATTCTTTTTTCTGCTTCACCGAGTCTGTTTTTAAGACTTTCCACTGCATTTTTTATTTGTTCTATTGAATTCTTCATTTCCAAGATTTCATTTTGATTTCTCTTTAAGATCTCAATTTCGTGGGAGAAATTTTCTTTCATGTCATGTATGGATTTCTTCATGCATTTGCTTTTGATTACTTCTCAGTAATACTATGATAAATTTATTTAATTCTGTTTCTGGCATTTCTTCAATCTCATCATCTTCACAATCTAGTATTTTTTTTTAATTTTTTATTTTTGACAGGCAGAGTGGACAGTGAGAGAGAGAGACAGAGAGAAAGGTCTTCCTTTGCTGTTGGTTCACCCTCCAATGGCCGCCGCGGCTGGCGTGCTGCGGCCGGCGCACCACGCTGATCCGATGGCAGGAGCCAGGTGCTTCTCCTGCTCTCCCTTGGGATGCATGGCCCAAGCACTTGGGCCATCCTCCACTGCACTCCCTGGCCACAGCAGAGAGCTGGCCTGGAAGAGGGGCAACTGGGACAGAATCCGGCGCCCTGACCGGGACTAGAACCCGGTGTGCTGGCGCCGCAAGGCAGAGGATTAGCCTAGTGAGCCGCAGTGCCGGCCTCACAATCTAGTATTGAAGCGTTGTGTTCTTTTGGGGGCATCATGTTATCTTCCTTATTGTTTCTTGAATTAGCGCATTTGTTATTTGGAATTTGTGGAGATATTTGTTGGTTTCTGTTTTTTTCACTTTGGCGGCTTTTATCTTTGTACTATTCCTTTGTAGATTAGTGGAGTGTCTGCTTTCAGTGACTACCTAGAGGTGTGTGGTGGGTGTGGCAAGGGAATTGTGTTCAGTGCTCCGGGGTGAAGGTCATGTCTGAGATGACACACCCAAGTTTGGCGTGGTAAATATCCTCTTTCTTTCTTATTTTTTTAATCAGAGGGGAGGTTTGTTCTTGTCTGTTGGCAAAGGCTCAGCTGAGCTCCTCTCCTCAAAGGAGACCAGTTCCTGGGTGCAAGCCCCAGTGGGTATATTATTCATTTGCTCTGCCACAAGGACCACACAAAGGATCTGTGCAGTCCTCAGTGTAAGCTCAGATTCCCCAGCAATGTCCCTCACCAGGTAACCAGGGAGTCCTGAGTGTGTGGAGCCTCCCACAGTGACTGCCGAAAGTCCCAACCACACCCTGAGTCCTCTCACGTGGCCTCAGTGCTTTCACAGTCACAGCACACAAGCCTCCCACAGTCATGAGCTCCCAGCCCCCTGTCTGTTCTCCCCACCAGACTCAGGAGTCTCCACTTGGCTGGTTGCTGGGCGTGGACACAGGCTGGTACAGCTGTTACATATGTCCAAAACGGCACCTGCTCTCTATCAGCTTGTTACAGGATGCCGTTGCAGGGTGATCAGGGAGAGATAAACATGCTCCCTTTTGTTTTTTCTCCTCTAATTTGGTGGATACACTATCCGCCACAGAGCTCCAAGCTGGATTCCCTCTAGGCTCTTCCTGCAGCTTTTTCACCAGTGTCTTGGGCTGCTGCAGTCTGTTCTCACCTCACTCTCTAGCACTGGTGCAGAGGCTCTCAGCTGCTGGGGTCCTGAGTTATGCATGTCCAACGCCCTCCACGTAGGTCCACTGTGTTCCTCCAATTTCCATAGTTCCTCTGCTGTTTTCTCCCTAACTCTTCCCTGACACTGCCTTCTTTCCACCTTTTTAAAATTATCTTCTTCCAGACTAGAGCAGCAAGCTCCCTCCCTACTCCACCATCTTAATCCCTCCAGGTTTTTTTTTTAAGCTTTATTTATTTAGTTGAAAGAGTTATATATAGCCGGCACCACGACTCACTAGGCTAATCCTCCGCCTTGCGGCACCGGCACACCGGGTTCTAGTCCCGGTCAGGGCGCCGGATTCTGTCCCGGTTGCCTCTCTTCCAGGCCAGCTCTCTGCTGTGGCCAGGGAGTGCAGTGGAGGATGGCCCAAGTGCTTGGGCCCTGCACCCCATGGGAGACCAGGATAAGTACCTGGCTCCTGCCATCGGATCAGCATGGTGCGCCGGCAGCAGTGGCCATTGGAGGGTGAACCAACGGCAAAAGGAAGACCATTCTCTCTGTCTCTCTCTCTGTCTCTCTCACTGTCCACTCTGCCTGTCAAAAAAAAAGAGTTATATATAGAGAGAGAAAGAGAGATTTTCCATCCATCCACTGGTTCACTTCCCAAATGTCTGCAATGACCTGGGCTGGGATCCAGGGGCCTCTTCTGGGTCTCTCATGTGGGTGCAGAGGCCCAAGGACTTGGATCATCTCCCACTGCTTTTCCCAAGTGCATTAGCTCGATAGGAAGTAGAGCATCCAGGACTCCAAACAGTGCTGCAGGCACTGCAGGCCACAGCTTAACCCGCAGCACTAGCCACAGGGCAACTATTTTGTAGAGAAGTTAAATTGCTGCTTGGGAGGCTTGCATCCCATATCAGAGTGTGTGGGTCTGAGTCACAGCTCAGCTTCTAACCTAGCTTCCTGCTAACTCTGGAAGGCAGCAAGGGTGGCTTAAGTACTTGGGTCCCTACTTACATGGGAGACCTGGATTGAGTTCCTGGCACCTGCCTTCTGCATGATCCAGCTCCAGCTGTTGTGTGTATTTTGAGATTGAACCAGCAGATGGAAGAACTCTCTCTCTGAATCTCCCTCTTTCTCTTCTCCCTCTCTTTGCCTTTCAAAGAAAATAAAAGTAAATTTTAAAAAGTTATTAAACCCAATATTATGTTATGAGTGGGAGTGTTCAACCCAGCAGTTGAAACACAAATTAGTGTGCCTGTGTCCTACGTCCCACATCTGAGTACCTGAGTTTTATTCCAGGCTCTAGCTTCTGACTCCAGTTCTCCGCCCATACAGACCCTGGGAGGAAGCAGTGATTTCTCAGACCTGGACTGGTTCCCAGCTCCTAGCTTCAGCTCCTACCCTTACAATCATCTGTGGATTGAACCAGTAAATAGGAGTGCTCTGTCTATCTGTCTATCTCTGTCTCTTTGCTTCTGAAATCAATAAATATTTTGAATGTTGTGCTATACACCTTAAATATATACAATTACTTGTTAATTATACCTCAATAAAGCTGGAAAAAACCTTAAGGAAAAGAATGTCAAAGGCACTGAATGGAAATACACAGAATAATGTGGGTAGTGAGCTGCCACTGTGTGACATGAGCAGTCTGCCTGTGGAGGTGTGCAATAAGTTCGCAAGAGTGGGTTTCATTATGGAGGCAAGGAAACCTTTTCTTTTCTTTTTTTTTTAAGTATTTAAAAGCAGGATTTATTTAAGTCAGAAACCTCCTGGCCCAGTGGCCATGAAGGAGGAGGGAAACCTTTTCAATGTGTACAAAGGTGAAATAGTGCTCATTTAGAATAAATGAGATTTAAAAATAATAAATTATAGGTCCAAGACTACATGTGTATTGCTAACCATAATTGAAAAAAACTAAAAACCAGGCTACATGTTTGCCATGGTCAGGGTTCTCCAGTGAAACAGAATATATGTGTGTGTGTGTGTGTGCATGCGTGTGACTATGTGTATGTCCATACATTTATGTGTGTTGCATCTATATTTCTTTGTTTTAAGACTTAGTATATTTATTTTCATTTTATTTGAAAGGCAGACAGGGAAAGAAATCTTTCACCTTCTGGTTCACTCCTCAAATGTCTATAACAGCTGGGATTGGGCCAGACTGAAGCCAGGACCCCAATCTAGACCTTTATTATCTTTTTAAAGATTTATTTATTTATTTGAAAGGTAGAATTACAGAGAAGCAGAGAGACACAGACAGAAAGAGAAGACTTCCATCTGTTGGTTCACTCCCCAGATGGCTGCAACAGCTGGAGCTGCGCTGATCAAAAGCCAGAAGCCAAGAGTTTCTTCCAGGTCTTCCACATGGATGCAGGGGCCCAAGAACTTGACCCATCCTCCACTGCCTTCCTAGGCCACATCAGAGAGCTGAATTGGAAATGGAGCAGCCAGGACTCGAACCAGCATCCATATGGGATGCTGCCACTGCAAGCGGCGGCTTTACCTGCTGTGCCACAGCGCCAGCCCCCTATCTAGATCTTTTAAAAAATATTTATTTTATTTATTTTATAGGCAAGGTGTCAGAGAGGGAAAGACAGAGAGAGAGAAAGATAAAGAGATCTTCCATCTGCTGGTTTATCTCCCAAATGAGCACAACAGCTAAAACTGGGCCAGGCTGAAGTCAGGAGCCTGGACTCAGACTGGGTCTCCCATGAGAGTACCAGGGGCCCAAGTACTTGGGCCATCTTCCACTGCTTTCCCAGGTGCATTAGCAGGGAGTAGATTGCAAGCAGAGCAGCTGGGACACAAATGGGTGCCCCAATATATAATGCTGGTGGCAACTTAACCTACTGCACTGCAATGCTGGCCCCATCAATCCAGGTCTTGATGGGAGTGACAGGATCTCAGTCCTAAGCCATCATTACCACCTCTGGGGTGCACACTAGCAGGAAGCTGGAATCAGGAGTGAAGCCAGAACTCAAACCCAGGCACCATGACATGGAATGTGGTCATCCCAAGCACTGTGCCCCATGCCCATCCCCTGAAAGGATTTCTGAGAAGGAACAGGCTTATGTGATCAGTGATGCTAAGTCCCGAGACCTGCAGGACGAGTGGACGAGCTGAAGACCCAGCAAGTGCTAATGTTTCCATCTCAGGCCCCAAGGCAGGACAATGCAGTGTCCTTGTTCCGAGACAGCCAGGCAGAAGGAACTCTCTCCCTTTGGGCAGGTCAACCTATTTGCTCTATTCAGGCCTTCTCCTGGCCAAATGGGGCCCACCTGCATTAGGGAGGGCCATCTGACTCAGTATAAATGCTGGTCTCCTCCAGACGCACACAGGATAAGCTTTGACCAAATATCTGGGCACTCTGTGACCTAGTCAAGTTGACACCTAAAGTAAGCCATCACAATACCCTACAATAGAGTGATGGGGTATAATGCAGTCATTGAAGTCTTAATTTTTAAAAAATTTTTATTTATTTTTTGACAGGCAGAGTTAGTGAGAGAGAGAGAGACAGAAAGGTCTTCCTTTCCCGTTGGTTCACCCCCCATATGGCCGCTACGGCCGGTGTGCTGCGCTGATCCGAAGCCAGGAGCCAGGTGCTTCTCCTGATCTCCCATGCGGGTGCAGGACCCAAGCACTTGGGCCATCCTCCACTGCACTCCCTGGCCACAGCAGAGAGCTGGCCTGGAAGAGGAGCAATGGGGACAGAATCGGGCACCTCAACCGGACTAGAACCCGGGGTGCCAGTGCCGCAGGTGGAGGTTTAGCCTAGTGAGCCGCGGCGCTGGCCTGAAGTCTTAATTTTGAAAGTTGGGAGAAAGGAGTATGTTAGAGAGCTGAGTAGGAAAGCAAATCATGGGATACCAGGTGTACCTACAGTTGTACCTGTGAAATGTGTGTGTGCCTGGGTGAGGAATGGGGAGGGAAAGGAGGGAATAATAACAGCTTTGTGCTGAGCTCATGAGATTAGGGGATAGATTTTTCCATTACCTTTTTGTCCTTTCATTTTTTTTTAATCCTGTAATTGTTAAAAATGAAAGAAACCAGAACTCCCCAGTGTCAGGGGTTTCAGGAGGATGGAGCATTCCCGCTCTGTCCACACTCAGTAGCTGCTAATGAGTGCATAGTGGCTGCTGCCTCCAGCTGGATCTCCCCAGCAGCAGCTATGCCATAAGGCTTTGAGTGCAAGACTATGCTACAAGGGTTTGGCTGCAAGTGGTTTAGCTTGGGAGTGATGTCTGGTAGGGGAGTGGGGAAGGAAACCATACAGGGTGCTTGAAGAAGGTTAGCACTGGGCCTGCAGGTTATAATCCAGGGGGCACACGTGGGAGAACTGTGACATAGATGTCAGGCTAGTGCTGCTCAGAGCACAAGAAGGAACAAGCTTTTATCCCCCACCCCTTGTTCATCGATGACCCAAAGTGCTGCTCCCGGGGGCATTGCCCGCCTGGCGTTTCCAGCCCATCCTGAGCAAGTGCCCATCGCATCTCTGTGGCCTTCAGCAGAGTCACGAGTGCTTGTGGTATGGGACGAGTGATGAGAAGGGGACAGGAGTGGGACACTGACAGTGTGTGCCTAGTTTCCGTGACTGAACACCCGCTCTGATTCAGGCACTTGGAGAGCACTTCCTGCAAGCCCCCGCACGAGATTTACACAGTCAGTATTATCAGTGAAGACGCTGAAGCTCAGGAAGGTTGCGATTTGCTCCAAGTCATGCAGGGCAAGGCACAAGACTCAAGTAAGCTACTTGAATTACAGCCCAAGATGTTTTTCCCTTCCTCTTGCTACATCCCAATAAACTCAGAACTAGAAACTTCCTAGAAGTAAATTCATCCAGAGAGTGAAACAGTGACATCTGAAAGGTAGCAACAGTTCATTTAGATCAGCTTCAAAACAGCACAGCCGTTCAGGTCCAACGAGGCAATTGATGAGGAAAGAAACCTGTGAGAGAAAAAGAAAGTCAGTGCGGAGAAGAGAGCATCCATCGCAGCAGAAGCACCGATACCAGCTGAGACTCAGGCCAGGACCACTAAGCCTACCCTTGCCACTTGCTCAGAGAGAGAAGCAGAAATCACAGTTGTGGAAGGAGGGTTGTAGCTGCAGAGCCGGCATTGTAATGCAGTGGGTTAAGCTGCCGCCTTGTGTCGCCCACATCTCATATCAGAGCTCTGATTTAAGTCTGGCTGCTCCACTTCCAATCCAGCTTCATGCTAATGTGCCTGGGACGGCAACAGATAATGGACCAAGTACCTGGGCCCCTGCCACCCATGCAGGAGACCTGGAGTTCATGGTTCCTGGCTTAGGACTGCTGCAGCCCTGGCTGTTGCAGCCATCTGGGAAGTGAACCAGCAGATGGAAGATCTCTCTCTCTCTGTCTCTTCACCCCCACCCCCATGTGTGTCACTCTGCCTTTCAAACAAATAAATCTTTTTAAAAAAAATCTACTAGTTCCTAATCTGCCTTTGTCATTGCCCCCCTCAGAATCCTTCAGTGGCCCCCAGTTGCCTTCGATATAATTCCCTTAGTAGTGCCTGCAGTGCTTCAAGACTGAGCCCCTGGCAGCCCCTCCATGCACTCACACAGTCACACGAAACTACCTGCAGTCCCCACAGCAGCCCGTCTCTGTCCCAGCCCTGAGCCTTGTTGCTCCTACCTGGAATTCCCTTTTCCACAAGGCTGTGCTACTCATTATTCAAGGTTCAGCTTAGACACTGCCCAGTCTGGAGAAGGTTCTCAACCTTTAAAAAACCACACCCTAAGGAATGCATGCTAAGGTCTCCTGTCTCCTGGGACTCTGGTGGTTTCCCTTTGAGGATTGCTGCTATATAGAACACATAGACTATGTCCTCTGTCTTTTAAAAATCTGTACCATCTAGGTACAGTTACTCTTTATAGTTACTCTTAAAAAAAAAAAAAGCTTTAGTTATATATTTAAAAGTCAGACTTACAGGGGCAGGGGGGCACGGAGAGGGATCGTCCGCACTAATGCACTCCCTAGATGGACACAACAGCCAAAGCTGAGCCAGGCTGAAGCCAAGAGCTTCATCCAGGTCTCCCACATGGGTGGCAGGGACCCAAGCATGTGGGCCATCTTCTGCTGCTTTCCCAGGCGCATGAGCAAGGAGCTGGATTGGAAGAGGGGCAGCCAGGACTCAAACCGGTGCCCATGTGGGATCCTGGCGTCACAGGTGGCAGCTTAACACACTGCGCTACAATGCTGACCCCTGTACTTACTTTTCGTAAGCTACTAAGACAGCAATTCTTTCACTTCTGTAAATATAAAGTCATCTCCTAATGTAAATAATTTTCCCAGCTCTCCCTTTCAACTTGAAGATTTCCCTACTGCAGTGTCTACATCTCCCCACACCCACCCCAAGATGAGAATTCTTTCTTCAGGAAACTTTCTCAGGTGCCGGGATAGGCTATGGGCCTATATGTACATCAACTCCTTCATATTCTTTTGAAATTTTTGAATGTAATTGTTCCTTTTCCACGGAGTCCTATATTGAAAGAGAATAAGCATGCAGTGAGGCTTCACATGTTCCGGGCCCTATACAGTTTGGTGAGGTAGCATTACCACCCTCCAGCAGGAAAAAGATCACAAAAGGCTGTGTAATTTTTTTTTTTTTTTTTTTGGACAGGCAGAGTTAGAGAGAGAAAGGTCTTCCTTCTGTTGGTTCACCCCCAAAATGGCCACTATAGCTGGTGCACCGCGCTGATTTGAAGCCAGGAGCCAGGTGCTTCTTCCTGGTCTCCCATGCGGTTGCAGGGCCCAAGCACTTGGGCCATCCTCCACTGCCTTCTTGGGCCACAGCAGAGAGCTGGACTGGAAGAGGAGCAACCGGGACAGAATCCGGTGCCCCAACCGGGGCTAGAACCTGGGGTGCCAGCACCGCAGGTGGAGGATTAGCCAAGTGAGCCGCGGTGCTGTGTAATTTATCAAGTAAGCCCCCAACCAGTGAAGGATGAGGCTGAAATGCCTGGCCACCTGCCTGGTCTCCCAACCCCTATTCCTGAACCACAGAGCGTTGCCTGCCTGAGGCAGATGCCATGTACATGATCAACATAATGCCCGAAACCTAGTAGGCCTGTGATGCTTTAGAGGTGGACAAATGAACCAAAGATTTCAAGAAAAGCAATAAAAACCTGAACAGGTGTCAGTAAGCAAGGAAGCAACTGAAAAGCAATCACCAAAGGAGAAACCCACGTCTCAGGGCAGTTGTACAGAACTGCACAAAAGAGGAGGAGCCGTAGAATCGGGTGAGAAACATGCAGAGATCCAGAGCATGGATCAGAAAGATTCCGGTGGGAACAGTGTGCAGAGCTGTGCAGGGGGGAGGCTGTAGGAGATACAGGAGGCTGACTCCATGGGAATCATCATCAGGGAGGTTGAGAGAGTGTAGCCGAAGAGGAAGAAGTTATACTTTAAAAAAAAAAAATTTAGTTATTTAAAAGAAAGATTGACAGAGAAGGATCTTCACCCACTGGTTCACTCTTCAACTGCTCACAACATTCAGGGCGGGGCCCGGATGAAGCCAGGAGCTGGAAACTCTATCTGGGTTTCCCCCGTGGGTGGTGGGGTGAGGAGGAGGAGCTGGGTCTCTGTCATTCCCACATGGGCTGCGGGCATCCTAGGTGGCAGCTCCACCTGCTGTGCCACAATACCCCCCCAAGTGCACATCCTTGGTGTGATCCTCTGTCTACTGTCTCTCTCCCTGTTTGCACAGTCAGCTCCCAGGGACTAGGAAGCTCTTGCTTATCATTGCCTCTGCAATGCTTAACACACTTTGATAAAAGGTAGGGGCTCCATCAATATTTTGCCAAATAATAATTTTTAAAAAAGCTGAGCCTTGATAACAAGAAGACAGGTAAAGCCCCATTCATATTTCATCAAGGCAAGATGCCTGTCTGGGTTTGAAGCACTGCCCTGAGAGGTGGAGTCAGTGCTTTGGAGCCTGGGAAGGATTTGTGCATGCTTCAGTCCCAGAACCTGACAGAAGGGGCGCTGTATAGCTTCTAAGGCCAGGTCGGAGAGCCAGTGAGGCTCCCACTCTGGCAGCTTGGCCTATTCTGGCTCCCTAGACTCTCCTGGTGAGCCAAGTCCTCCCGCTGTGAGGAACTCATGCTGTCGGGAAGGCCTCAGATAACCCCTGGAGCCAGGTGCCAGACCTGTGAGTGCCAAACCCCCTAGGTGCGCCATCTTCCAGCCTTGCGAGTCTCCTCCCATGGCCGTCCAGGCCCTGGGCATCAGGGAGGAGCCAGCTGACCAGCTGAATCCCCAAGCGCAGTCAGATGATGGTTGTTAAGCCACCACGTTCAGCGTGGCTTGTTATGGAGCTCCATCTGAAGATATCTTTGTCAAGTGCTGAAAAAAAAAAAATTTTTTTTTTTTGGACAGGCAGAGTGGACAGTGAGAGAGAGAGACAGAGAGAAAGGTCTTCCTTTTGCCGTTGGTTCACCCTCCAATGGCCGCCGCGGCCGGTGCGCTGATCCGATGGCAGGAGCCAGGAGCCAGGTGCTTTTCCTGGTCTCCCATGGGGTGCAGGGCCCAAGCACCTGGGCCATCCTCCACTGCACTCCCTGGCCACAGCAGAGAGCTGGCCTGGAAGGGGGGCAACCAGGACAGAATCCGGCGCCCTGACCGGGACTAGAACCCGGTGTGCCGGCGCCGCTAGGCGGAGGATTAGCCTATTGAGCCGCGGCGCCGGCCCGTGCTGAAAAATTTTAAAAGGGTCTTATGAGTTGTAATTAGAAAAAGGAGAAATAAGAGACTCAAGGGGCCGGCGCCGCGGCTCAATAGGCTAATCCTCCACCTAGTGGCGCCGGCACACCGGGTTCTTGTCCTGGTCGGGGCGCTGGATTCTTTCCTGGTTGCCCCCCTTCCAGGCCAGCTCTCTGCTGTGGTCCGGGAAGGCAGTGGAGGATGGTCCAAATGCTTGGGCCCTGCACCCCACGGGAGACCAGGAGAAGCACCTGGCTCCTGCCATCGGATCAGCATGGTGCGCCAGCCGGCAGCCGTGGCGGCCATTGGAGGGTGAACCAATGGCAAAAGGAAGACCTTTCTCTCTGTCTCTCTCTCTCACTATCCACTCTGCCTGTCAAAAAAAAAAAAAAAAAAGAGAGAGAGAGAGAGAGACTCAAGGATCAGAGTTACCTGAACACCTAGTCTGGAGATGTTGGATTAAAGGAAGATTTAAGAAGAAATCTAGGGGCTGGCGCTGTGGGATAGCAGGAAAAGCTATGCCTGCAGTGCTGGCATCCCATATGGGCTCCGGTTCAAGTCCTGGCTACTCCACTGCTGATCCAGCTCTCTGCTATTGCCTGGGAAAGCAGTAGAGGATGGTCCAAGTCCTTGGGCCCCTGCACCCACATGGGAGACCTGGAGGAAGCTCCTGGCTCCTGGCTTCAGATTGGCACAGCTCTGGCCATGTGGCCAACTGGGGAGTGAACCAACAGATGGAAGACTGACTCTCTCTCTCTCTCTCTCTGCCTCCCTGTAACTCTGCCTTTCAAATAAAATAAATAAATCTTTAAAAATAAATAAATTATTAAAAGAAGAAATCTAGGGGCCGTTCTTGTGGCATAGAGGGTTCAGCTGAGTGCTTAGAAGCTATATAGTGGCCCTTCTGTCAGGTTCTGGACTGAAGCACACACAGTTCCTTCCCAGGCTCCATTTCCAATCCAGCTCCCTGCTATTGGCCTGAGAAAGCAGAGAGGATGGCCTAAGTGCTTGGGCCCCTGTGCCCACGTGGGAGATCAGAAGGAAGCTCCTGGCTTCATCCTGGCCAGCCTCCTCTGTCTCAGCCTTTTGGGGAGTGGATGGAAGATCTCTCTCCATCTCTCTATCTCTCCCTCCCTCTCTGTAACTCTGCCTTTCAAATTAATAAATAAATCTTACAAAAGAAAAAAAGGGAATCTAAGAGAACGGAGCCTCTGCCTGGTCAGGTTGATTTTTCCCTTTGAAAGTAGAAGAAAACCATGTCCCAATCTGCAAAATCACACACACTCAGAATTTCCAGAATATCCCTGAACTGTACAGTCCACTCCAAGGAGACCGAAGATACAGAGACTCAAATAAGTTAAGCGAGTTTAAACAGTAACAAAGAAAAAAATGTAATATTTTAAATTTGACCCAGCCTGGGGCTGTATTTTTCAGATTGCAGGTCACAATCCATTAGTGGGTTATGAAATCAAGTTAGTGGCTCTCAACCCGCTCTGTTATAAAAATTAAATATAATATATGAGAATATAATGGACCAGAAACACCAGAGTTCACAGTACGGATGCTTGGCAAAAGCTGCATGTTGTACCTATTTTCTGCACAATTGCAGTGAGTAGGCAGAGAGACAGGGATGTGATAAATACAGGCCCCTGGTAGATAATGGTCAATTTGACTACCACCATGATGAGAAGGTTAATACTGCACAGTTACAGCTAATATAGAAGCAAAGTTTAGTATATTTTTACTTGCTGATTGTCGCTCCCCCTCTTCATGGAGGAACGACACTAAACCCTGCGCTGTTCTTTCGTCTGCTCGGCCCTCCCCGGGTTTGCTGCTGGTTCTTCCCGGGTTGGCTACTGTCCCTTCCACCTCCGTGGAAGGGCGGTTCCCCCTGGCCACTTTCCCCACTTCCGCAGGGGAGCGGCACACCGCCGGCCGGCTCTCTTGGGGGCTGCACAGGTGTTCCCCTTAGATGTTCCCCTTAGATGTTCCTGGTGCATGCCGTCTCTCTCCTCCTTTATAGTCCTCCTCCGCCAATCCCAACTCGGCTGCCCACACGCCGAGCACGCTGCTCTCCTCCAATCAGGAGCAAGTCCTACAGTTTATTGGCTGAACTGGAGGCAGCTGTGTAGAAGCTGTTTTCTTCTCTCCCAGCGCCATATTGTGGGAGAGCAGATGCATAGAATAAGTCCCAATTCCAGTAACTTAGTCTAGTCCGAATTGCTCCCCACAGCTGATGGCAAAATTGCTAGCACTTTAATGAGTTTTTTTTTTTTAAGATTTATTTATTTGAAAGGCAGAGTTACGGAGAGGTAGAGGCAGAGAGGGACAGAGAGACAGGTCTTCCTTCTGTTGGTTCACTCCCCAGATGGCTGCAATGGCCAGAGCTGCGCCGATCCGAAGCCAGGAGCCAGGAGCTTCTTCCTGATCTCCCATGCGGGTGCAGGGATTCAAGGACTTGGGCCATCTTCTATTGCTTTCCCAGGCCACAGCAGAGAGCTGGTTTGGAAGTGGAGCAGCCGGGACTCAAACCAGCGCCCATAGGGGATGCCGGCACTTCAGGCAGCGGCTTTACCTGCTATACCACAGCACTGGCCCCTTTAATGAGTTTTAAATAAGAATGCAATATAATTTGTTTGTGACAATTTATAACATTGTAACTGAACTTGTGCAAAGTGCTTTAAAGTTGATTTTTCTAAAAAGATTTATTTATTTAATTGAAAGTCAGAGTTGGGACTGGTGCTGTGGTGCAGTGAGTTAAGCTGCTGTCTGCAGCGCTGGCATCCCATATGGGTCCTGGTTTGAGTCCTGGCTGCTCCACTTCTGATCCAGCTCTCTGCTATGGCCTGGGAAAGCAGCAGATGATGGCCCAAGTGCTTGGGCCCCTGCACCCATGTGGGAGACCTGGATGAAGCTCCTGGCTCCTGGCTTCGGCCTGGCCCAGCCCTGGCCTTTGCGGCCATTTGGGGAGTGAACTAGTGGATGAAAGGTCTCTGTTTCTCTGTCTCTCCTTCTCTCTCTATAACTCTGCCTTTCAAATAAATAAATAAATGTTGGGGGTGGGGAGAGGGAGAGAAAGTCAGAGTTAGAGAGAGAGAGACAGAGAGAGATCCTCCAACCTCTGTCTCACTCCTCAAATGGCCGCAACCGCCAGGGCTGGGCCAGGCCAAAGCCAGGAGCCAGGAGCTTCATCTAGGTCTCCCACATGGGTGCAGGGACCCAAGGACTTGGGCCATCTTCTGCTGCTTTCCCGGGCACACTATCAGGGAGCTGGATTGGAAGTAGAGCAGCCAGGATTTGAACCAACACCCATATGGGATGCCGGCATTGCAGGGTCCAGTTTAACCTACTATGCCACAGTGCTGGCCCTGAAATTTGATTATTTAATAGAAAAGGGCCGGCGCTGCGGCTCACTAGGCTAATCCTCTGCCTTGTGGCGCTGGCACACCGGGTTCTAGTCCCGGTCGGGGCGCCGGATTCTGTCCCGGTTGCCCCTCTTCCAGGCCAGCTCTCTGCTGTGGCCAGGGAGTGCAGTGGAGGATGGCCCAAGTGCTTGGGCCCTGCACCCCATGGGAGACCAGCAAAAGTACCTGGCTCCTGCCATCAGATCAACGCCATGCGCCGGCCGCAGCGGGCCGGCCGCGGTGGCCATTGGAGGGTGAACCAACGGCAAAGGGAAGACCTTTCTCTCTGTCTCTCTCTCTCACTGTCCACTCTGCCTGTCAAAAAATTTTTAAAAAAAATAGAAAAAAAATATGAAGTGAAAAATATACAAAGTCAGGTTTGAGTTTAACTGCTGGGTCTGAAAATATAAACTGTGACAAAATTGAGATGAGTACTTACTCTAAAAAAGCAGGTTTTGACCTCACTTTTTTTTTAAGATTTATTTATTTACTTGAATGAGTTACACAGAGAGAGGAGAAGCAGAGAGAGAGAGAGAGAGAGAGAGAGAGAGAGAGATATCTTCATCCATTGGTTCACTGCCCAATTGGCCGCAATGGCCAGAGCTGTGCCGATCTGAAGTCAGGAGCCAGGAGCTTCCTCCAGGTCTCCCACATGGGTGCAGGGGCCCAAGGACTTGGGCCATCTTCCACTGCTTTCCCAGGCCATAGCAGAGAGCTGGATTGGAAGAGGAGCAGGCGAGACTTGAACCGGCACCCATATGGGATGCTGGCACTTCAGGCCAGGATGTTAACCCACTGCATCACAGCACCGGCCCCTTGACCTGACTTTATAAAGAAAAAAGTAAATACAAAGTTTTATAATTAACAATTATTTGAAGTATGGTTCTGTGTCAAAAACAGATGACCCTCAAGGCCTTCAGGTCATGCCAACCGCAGCTTAGCACCCAGTACACTACTGCGGAGCATCATGGCTGTCCTCGAGGACTGTGGGGCTAACCAGGAGAGCCCCACAAGAGAGCTTCACACCGGGTATCACCCGCCCAGGGAAACATCAAAATGCCAAGTATGGTTTCTGCTGAATGTGTATCCCTTTCATACCACTATAAAGTAAAAATCTCCTTGGGTTGAACTGTCATGTAAATTGTAAATCAGGGCCCATCTGCATTCAGGACCCAGCGAAAATGACAGTAATGTATTCTTTGTATTGCTGCTCTCACAAATGAGCTTTAAAGCTTCAAAAGAAAAAAGGATTCTGGGAACAGCATACTAATTTTGGTGATACCCCCCCACCTTGAATATTTAAGAAAGAAAAAGATCTAGTTACCCACCCAGTTTCTTAGTCATTCTATGACTGACAGGCAGAAAGCGTCATTTTCAGCATACCTGGCTATGTGTTCTGTGTGTCCCCATGTCCTATGATTAAAATCAAGAGAAGGGGCCGGCGCTGTGGCGTAGCAGGTAAAGCCGCTGCCTGCAGTGCCGGCATCCCATATATGGGTGCTTGTTCAAGACCTGGCCACTCCACTTCCGATCCAGCTCTCTGCTTCGGCCTGGGATAGCAGTGGAGGATGGCTGAAGTCCTTGGGCCCCTGCACCCGCGTGGGAGACCGGAGGAAGCTCCTGCCTCCTGGCTTCTGATCAGCGCAGCTCTGGCCGTTGCGGCCAACTGGGGAGTGAACCATTGGATGGAAGACCCCTCTCTCTCTCTCTCTCTGCCTCTCCTCTCTCTATGTAACTGACTTTCAAATAAATCTTAAAAAAAAAAAAAAAAAGGAAAGGGGAAAATATTAAAAAAAAGAATATAGACAACAGCTATAAACAATAGTTGAATGGAAAAATGATCATTTCACCCATATATAGGTTTTTTTTGTCAATTAGTCACTCATAATTTCTTTCAAAGAAGTAGAACCAATGACAATGTAACATCTAAATATTTCTTGTGTGCTTACAAGATAAATATGGGATGCTGGCATGGCAGGCCAGGGCTTTAACCCGTAGCGCCACAGCACCAGCCCTGCTTTTTCTCTTAATGCTAAAATACATTATGAGTTTGTAGTGATCCTTCCAATTCAAACTTGGGAACACAAGATTTTTCCTTAACCTCACATATCTTAGTCTATTTCTCCTGTTTTTCTCATA
Organism: Oryctolagus cuniculus; assembly: GCF_964237555.1. Taxonomy (NCBI): domain Eukaryota; kingdom Metazoa; phylum Chordata; class Mammalia; order Lagomorpha; family Leporidae; genus Oryctolagus; species Oryctolagus cuniculus. Next base: position 95,539,371 of record NC_091435.1, read on the forward strand.
CCAGAAAGCCAACATGTTCACTCTTTTTTTTTTAAAACATAAAAAAATTATTTACTTATTTTATTTGAAAGAGAGACAGAGAGTTCCTGTTTGCTGGTCCATTCCACAAATGCCTACAACAACCAGGGCTGGGCCAAGCCAAAGCCAGGAGCCTAGAACCCAGTCCAGGTCTCCATGTAAGTGGCAGGGACCCAAGTATTTGTTCCATCATCTGCTTCTCCGAGGGTGTCTGTTATCTGGAAGCTGAACAAAGAATAAAGCTTGGACTTGGACACAGGCACTTAACCACCATGCAAAACACCCACCCCAAATGATCACTCAGTGATTTGATTCCCAACACATATACACACCAGGCTTACAATAGCAGTATTGATACTAATGCAAACATTATGATTAGGGAAAACAGTTTGATTTTTTTTTTCAGTTATTTTGTCTGTAGGCTGTATCCCACTAAGAATATATAATCATATTACAGCATTTAAAATCTATGTAAAATAATTCGTATTTGTGGGTGATGTCACCCACTCAATGCATAGTTAGATTTATTTGTCTCATTGTGCTTTTGATATCTAGGCATTTTTTTAAATTAATTTTATTTATTTGAAAGGCAGAGTACACACAGAGGGAGAGACAGTGACAGAAACAGAGAGAGGGAAAGATCTTCCGCTTCCGGATTGGAAGTGGAGCCGCCAAGACTGGAACTGGCACCCGTATGAGAACCTGTTAGGCTAGAATGCCGGCCCCTAGGCATTGCTTTTTAAAAATCACCTATTTTTAATTATGTCAGATGTTTACAGGATTCCATAATCAAATGTATCAGACAGGCTATATTCAGAAAGGTTTGACCTCTATCCCTGTTTCCTCGCTGCTTCCAGCATATTATTCACACATTTGGCTTCTTTTATTCATGTACTGATTTGTGCGTAATATCACTGTAACAGTATATAAAGTTATTCCTCATTCCTTTGTTCATCTGTATTGTGTTCCTTTATATGTATATACCATAGTTAATCCCAGCAGTTCCCTTTTAATAAGTATTTGGGTCATTTTTCATTTTTTGTTACTATAAATTAAAAATGACTTTTAAAAGCATTTGTTCTGGTATTGAAGCCATCCATACCCAAGTTTGTGGATTGTCTTCATGGAAAGTACTAAGCTGGCTGTATGAACCACAAATGAGATTCACACTTTTCTAGTTTTGGTACATCCCAGTTGTGTTTTTGGATTGTTAATTTGGAATTTCTCTATTTTATATTTATATATTAATATTTAATATGAAAGTTGTACCTTTAATTTATCATATAGGGCAAGAATTTATATTCTTATTTAAAATTTTTGTTACTTATATAGTTTTATATTAGATTAGAGTATAGTGGCTGGCATTGTGGCACAGCAGGTAAAGCCGCCACCTGTGGCGCTGACATCCCATATGGGCACTGGTTCAAGTCCTGGCTGCTCCACTTCCAATCCAGCTCCCTGCTAAAGTGTCCAGGAAATCAGCAAAGGACTACCCAAGTCCTTGGGCCCCTGCACCCGCATGGGAGACCTCGAAGAAGCTCCTGGCTCCTGGCTTCCGATCTGTGCAGCTCCAGCTATTGCGGCCATTTGGGGAGCGAACAAGTAGATGGAAGACCTCTCTCTCTCTCTCTCTGCCTCTGCCTCTCTATAACTCTGCCTTTCAAATAAATAAGTAAATCTCTAAAAGTAAAGAAGAAATGAACACTTGCCATGATCACCAAATCCTGCAGTCCCTCTGTGCAGTCATCCAACTTAAACGCTCACTGTAGCACTTGGCATTGGCATCCACCATTCCTCCTTGCTCCCGTCTCCTCCCTTGGTTTCCACAATGACATTCTCCTGTCTTCCTCTGACAATTCCATCTCACTGTCCTTTTCATGTCATTTAAATGCAAGTGTGCCCCCTTTTAATTTAGCTTATTGTATTTTACTTTCCAACTATGATAGGAATACAGTCTCATTCAGACACATCCATAAACACAGAATTGTACAAAAAAAGGCAGCTATCTCCTTTTCTGTATTTAGAGTTAACTTAGGATTCTAAAATCTAGCACTTTTACTATTTAAAGAGGTTTATAGACTAATCTGTGTTCCAGTAAGCCCTGATCCTGTGACTGAAGTACGAGTATGACCACACTGTAGGGAAGGTGGAGACAGATAGGTCCATCGTGAGACTGTCGCTGAATATCCAGGTGAGAAGGGTTTGGCAGCTTGTGCAAGGAACTGTTAGCAGAGATGATGAAACAGACCCAAAGAATGTACAGGATTGAGATTTTTCAAAAAGATTTATTTGAAAAAGGCAGAGTTAAGGAGAGGGAGAGAGGGTGAGAAGATGAGAACGTGAGAGGGAGAGAGAGGAAGAGAGAGGGAGAGAAAGGAGAGAGGGAGAGATTGATTGATTGATTGACTGATCTTCTACCTGCTGGCTCCTGCCCCAAATGGCTGCAATGGCCAGGGCTGGGCCAAGCCCAAGCCAGGAGCCAAATGCTTCTTCTAGGTCTCCCCCATGGGTACAGGGATCCCAGCACTTGGGCTGTCTTCTGCTTCTTTCCCAAGCACATTTCTTTAAAAAAAAAAAAAAAAAGCATTTACTTATTATTTATTTGAAAGGCAGAGTTAGAGGCACTGAGAGAGAGGTCTTCCATCTGATGGTTCACTCCCCAAATTTGAGCCTATCCGAAACCAGGAGCCAAGAGTTTCCTCCAGGTCTCCCATGCGAATACAGGGGCTCAAGTATATAGACCATCTTCCACTGCTTTCCCAGGCCATTAGCAGAGAGCTGTATTGGAAGAGGAGCAGCTGGGACTCAAACCAGCATCCATGTGGTATACAGGCACTACAGTCAGCAGCTTTACCTGCTATGCCACAGCGTTAGTCCCTCCCAGGCACATTAACAGGAAGCTGGATTGGAACTGGAGCATCCAGGACTTGAACTGGCACCCATGTGGGATGCTCGTGTTACAGGCACCAGTCCCTAGATTTTTTTTGAATATAGCATCATTATTACTGGATGATTGATGGGATGAGGGTCTGGGAAAGAAGAAGAGACCAGGATACTCTAGTTTTCCAAGTAAAATGTATGGAAGGCTGAGTATGACACAAACTAGAGATCATGGAAGGAGGAGCTGGTTTGGGGAAGGGATTAGGGATTCAGTTTGAAATGCCAAGGAAACATCTATGGAGAGAAGTCCTGTGAGCATCTGGATCCACGGGCCTGGGGGCTAGGGCTAAAGAGAGGGGTGTTATCTATTTATTACGAAAATAGAAGCCAAGGTCATACTTGTGTTGGAAGAGGGTGTTCGATGAGAAGAGAAAATGGCCCTGGGCAGAAGGGAAACCTTGCTGGAGCCACGTTGATGCTGTCACTGGTTACCACCTATCTGCTACTTCCCATCCCGACTACCAGGTGTGAATGCACAGACTGTGACCAATTATTTATCTTTAACTTTTTTTCCTTTTGCACATCTGCAGAAGAAGATAATATGCCAATGAAAAAGTGCCTGCTCCATACCAGAGTAATGTTCTGAATCCTTGCTGTGGATATAGGGGGAACTTCAAAAAGTTTGGGGGAAGGGAATGGAATTAAAAGATGAGTTTTTTTTTAAAGATCAGTTTATTTTGGTACAAAAAACTTTTGAAGTGTATGCGTAGCTTTTTCTGAGTATGCATTTCTAAAGAGCTTTTTCAAGACCGTTTGTAAGTGTGGGTTTCAAAATTTTTATGCTCCAAGACAAGCTTATCTTCTAATTCCATATCGATCATGCCCTTTTATTTTTTATATTCTCGACATGTGGACATCTGGTGCATGACCTTGGAGAGCCTGCCCCTCCCAGGGCTATTAGCCAGTTCCTAGAGAGTGGATGGGCTTGAGCAGTGGTCAGATGCCCATGTGCCTCTGTCCGCTAGCCTGTGCGCCTCACAAGGGACTAGTGTTACACTGGCATCCCCAGGAATCTGGTAGCTCTTTCACATAATGCTTAGATTCACTATTTAGGGTCAGCGGAATTCGTCTCTGGACAGAGAGAGGAGGTGGTGTCTTCGAAGGCTGGGCAGAGCACAGGAGATGACATGCCCAGTGGGCCAGTAGGAATCTGAAGATTGGTGTGATTATTTATCAGGTGGCATTAAGGGCTGGAATCCAGGGTCATTGCCCCTCAGGTCACCTATGGTATCTGACCTGTTTCTAAATCGGTCCCTGAAGTCCTCCAGGTTCTGAAACTCCCTGGTTAGTGTTCTCTCCTTTCTAGCTTTCAGCAAGAAGCAAACATGCAGTGGTGTAGTGACCATGACACAGCCACCCACACATGGAGCCTGAGGACACCATCCAGGGATGCCACTAGCAGTCACTCTACAGTTAGGGTCCAAAGTAGTTCCTGGGCAGCAGTGGGCTGGCTTTGGGAGAAGACAGTGTGTGTCACTTTGTGTCACTTTTGTGCAGGAAGCCACAAAGGTGACTTTTCAGATTCCTCAGTGAACCTGATTTCATGCTTCTACAAAAGGTCCAATCTTCACAGGAAAGCAAAACTCAGAACAGGCCATTGAGAGTGAATTGTCTCCAGGGAAGAGGGGGAAAGAGTGGAGAGGACTATCTCTAGTTATCCTGCCACCTCTACCAGGCACACAGGGTGCTGAGAACTGAGTGAGCCAAGCTTCTCCCACTGCATGCAACCCATCCCTCCAGGCCAGGAGGTCCCTACTGGTTCTGGGAGTTGGGCCTTTGTCTTCTCTGTGACAGGCTCTATTTCTGTAAGAGGAGGATCCAAGGTGAGCTGTAGGCATGGTATCCCTAAAGAACAAGGGATCTTGAAAGAGAAATAAGATGGATCTCATAATGAGAACTATTTATGTAAAAGAACTGCTTGTATTAAAGATGTACAGTAGGGCTGGCATTGTGGTGTGGCCTGTTAAGCCACCACCTGCAATGCCAGCATCCCAAGTCAGTGCCAGTTCAAGTCCTGGCTGCTCAAATTCCAATCTAGCTCCCTGCTAATGGCTTGGGAAAATCAGTTGAAGATAGCCCAAGTCCTTGGGTCCTTGTACCACATAGGAGACCTGGAAGAAGTTCCTGGCTCCTGCTTTCAGTCTGGGCAGCCCTGGCCATTGCGACCATGGAGAGTGAGGCCACAGATGGAAAATCTCTCCATGTCTCTGTTTCTCTCTCTCTGTAGCTCTGACTTTTGAATAAATAAATAAAATCTTTTTTAAAAATGTATGGAAAGATACAGCCTAACATTTTTTGATAGGAGAAAAAAAATGAAGCACAAAGGAGAGAAATAGGAGATAATTTTTAGACTTCTTTCTGTTCTTTGTTGAATTGACTTAGGAACTATATAAACATTTTACATAATTATGAAACAACATTAAATTTTAAAAACAATCTCTTAAAAATTGAAAATGAAAAAGGAACAAATGATGTACCTGTAAATCAAGTTAGCGGCATAGACACAGAGGGGCCTATGTCAGAAAGTTTGAAACATAGTAATTTGGGATACATCCTAAGGACAAAAGCAACTGCTAAAAAGTATTTGAAGCTGCTGTTTCTGACAATCATATTGTTGGTGGTAATGCTGCTATTGTTAATCTGAGACCACTGAATGTGTGTTGTGGGGTGAGGAAAATGAGTAATTCCAGTATAATTCTCAGTGAACCAGGATTCTCCACATGAGAGCAAAAAGACACAAATCTAAGACAGAACAAGTTAGTGTAAATCCTGAATTTGGATTGGAAATGTCATTATAAATGGATGACAAATTAATCTTAGAAAAGAGTATTTTCTACTTGCGTCCATTTCCAAGGCCTAAAAACAGTGACCAATCAGTATCCAGATTGTGATCTTGAAATGCCATTTTCCATTAGAAAGGACTAGAATTCCTTAGAAAAATGGCTAATTCTATGACGAGGACAGGCTGGAACACCACATAGCAAGAAAATTATCAAAAAGCACTAAAGTTAAAAAAACGAACAAACATGTAAATCTGGTCAAAAGGGCTTAGAAAGAAACTCTAAAGTCTTCCCACTGGCCAAAGATGGCATAATTTGTGCAGGATATCAATATGTTTATGTCAATGCCATTTCACAATAATAAAAATAAATTGGTCATTGTACAATGTGTGCAAACAATTTGTTATTTTGAGAACTGCTAACTAAAGAGATAGAATTAAGCATTTATTCCATGTTCCCTTTATGAACTGGTAACCAAGTAGTTGTGAGGAAGTTTCTTTATAAAGGCATTCCAATAATTAATGAAGGAAACATGATTGAATTTGAATATCACCACCTAGACATTCTAAAGAATTAACAGATCTTGGGGTCAGTGCTGTGGCTTAATGGGTAAAGTTGCCGCCGGCAGTGCCAGCATCCCATATCGGTGCCTATTGAAGTCCCAGCTGCTTCACTTCCAATCCAGCTCTCTGCTATGGCCTGGGAAAGCAGTAGAAGATGGCCCAAGTCCTTGGGCCCCTGCACCCACGTGGGAGACCTGGAAGAAGCTCCTGGCTCCTGGCTTTGGATCAGCATAGCTCCAGCCGTTGCAGCCATTTGGAGAGTGAACCAGCAGATGGAAGATTGATCTCTCTCTCTCTCTCTCTCTCTCTCTGCCTCTCCTTCTATATCTCTGTGTAACTCTGACTTTCAAATAAATAAAAAAAATCTTTAAAAAATTAACAGATCTTGAAATTAATGTTCAGTAGCTGGGAGACACCAGACATTATGTGCCTCCTGAGCAAGCACAATGCCACTCAAAGTGGAACAAAGGTGACAAAGCCTCTAAGTCCAATTATCGATTTAAAGGAGGCAAAACTAGGAGGGTAGGGGCCGGTGTTGTGGCACAGCAGGTTAAGGTGCCACCTGCAATTCCAGCATCCCATAATGAGTGCCAGTTCAAGTACCAGCTGCTCCACTTCTTCTTTTTTTCTGAAGATTCATTTTATTTATTTGAAAGGCAGAGTTAGAGAGAGGGAGAGACAGAGAGAAAGGGGTCTTCCATCCTCTGGTTCACTCGTCAAATGGCCGCAACTTGACTCAAAGTGGTGCCCACATGGGATTCTAGCATCAGCAGGCTGCAGCTCAATCTTCTGATCCAGCTCCCTGCTAGAGTGCCTGAGAAAGTAGCTAAGATGGCCCAATTGCTTGGGACCCCGCACCCACATGAGAGATGGAGTCCCAGGCTCCCAGCCCCAGCCATCACAGTCATTTGGTAGTGTACCAGCCGAAGGAAGATCTCTCTTTCTCTCTCTGTTTCTCCTTTTCACTGTAACTCTTTCAAATAAATAAATAAATATTTTTAAAAAAGAGGTTAGAGAAACTTATTTAATGATACCATGAGAATGTCGTCTGCAAAATCCAATGGGAAACCCTTCAGGACAAACAAATTTTTTAAGATTTATTTATATATTTGGAAGGCAGAGTTACACAGAGAGAAGGAGAAACAGAGAGAAAGCTTTTTTTTTTTTTTCTGGTGGTTCACTTTCCAAAATGGCCACAACAGCCAGGGTTGGGCCAGGCTGAAGGTGGGCGCAGGGGCCCAAGCTCTTGAGCCATCTCCTGCCCCTTTCCCAGGCCCATTAGCAGGAACTGGATTGGAAGTGGAGCAGCCAGGACTCAACCAGCATCCATATGGGATGTAGCACAGCCACAATGCTGGGCCCCAAACCATTTTCTTTTTTTTTTTTTAAGAATTATTTATTTATTTGAAAGTCAGAGTTACACAAAGAGAGGAGAGGCAGAGAGAGAGAGGTCTTCCATCCACTGGTTCACTCCCCAATTGGCCACAGTGGCAGGAGCTGGGCCGATCCAAAGCCAGGAGCCAGGAGCTTCTTCTGGGTCCCCCACACAGGTGCAGGGGCCCAAGGACTTGGGCCATCTTCTGCTGCTTTCCCAGACCACAACAGAGAGCTGGATCAGAAGTGGAGCAGTCGGGTCTCAAACCAGCACCCATATGGGATGCCGGTGCTTCAGGGCAGGCTGTTGACTCACTGCACCACAACGCCAGCCCCCAAACCATTTTCTTAAGCACACAGATTTCAAGGAAAAAGAAAGGTGTAGGTGGACTCTAAAGTAAAACAGACAAGGTAGATTATCCAGTCAAAATATATACACCTTTTAAAATCACAATTCAAACAAATCACAAAGTACATGCACACACACATATATTCTTGACATTTGAGACAACTGTAAACTTAACACCGAATATTGATGATATTAAGAAATTACTGCTCATCTTTCTAGGTTTACATTTTTTACTTAAAATTATTTTGAATATTTATTTTTGTTTTATTTATTTTGGAAGGCAGAGACAGAGACACAGACAGACTTTCCATTGATTCCTCCGCAAATGCCTGCAACAGCCAGAACTGGGCCAGGCCGAAGCTAGGTGCCTGACACTCAGTCCAGGTCTCCCAAGTGTGGCAGGAACCCAACCACTTGAGTCATCATCTACTGCTTCCCAGAGTGTGCATCAGCAGGAAGCTGGAGTCAGGAGGGGAGCTGGGACTCGAATCCAGGCATGCTGAGTTTTTACTTTTGAAAATATAGCATTCCCACTGTGTTTATTTCTTTGAAAAGCAAGACCTTAAAATGTTAGTAATGCATACTAAAACTTATGAATAAAAGCACTTGGGCCATCCTCCACTGCTTTCCCAGGCACATTAGCAGAGAACGGGACCGGAAGTGGAGCGGCTAGGACTTGAAATGGCGCCCATATGGGATTCTAGCGCCCCTGGTGGAGGCTTAACCTACTATGCCACAGTGCCGGCCCCTCAGAATTTTTATTATGGAAAACTCCAAACCAAATATAAAAAGAAAATAGTATAAAGAGATCGGTGCTTGGTTCAGCAGTGGCTGGCCACGTCTAGTATCAGAATGTCTGAGTTTCTGTGCCAGCTCCTCCATTTCCAATCCAGCTTCTTGCTAATGCATATCCTCACAGGCGGCAGCTGGTGGTTCAGTTTCCTGGCTGCCTGCCTCCCAAGTCGGAGACCCAGATTGAGTTCCTGGTTGCTGGCTTTGTCATGGCCCAGACCCAGCTATCGCACACATCTGGGGAGTGAGCCAGCAGATGGGAGATCTCTCTATGTCTCTGTCTTTCTCTTTTTGTCACTTTGCCTTTCACATTAAAAAAAAATGGTCACAGCTTAAAAAAAAAAGAATAGTATCAGGGACCTCTGTGTACCTCTTAGCCAGCTTCAAAAATCAATATTTTACCAATGTTATAGCATTTGCAAACTTCCCAAATTTTTTGATGAATCAATTGTTAGAAAAATTTAGGTATGATCATCTTCCTTTAAAAAAGTATTCATTTATTTGAAAGGCAGAGTCACAGAGAGAGAAGAAGAGACAGATCCTCCATCCACTGGTGCACTCCCCAATTGACCGCAACAGCCAGAGTTGAGCTGATCTGAAGCCAGGAGCCAGAAGCTTCTTCCTGGGTGCAGGGGCCCAAGAACTTGGGCCATCTGCTTTCTCAGGCACATCAGCAGGGAGCCAGATCAGAAGTGGAGCAGCAGGAACCCAAACCAGCACCCACATGGGATGCTCGCCCTGCAGGTGCAGACTTAACCTGCTATGCCATGGCGCTGACCTCTAGTTATCATCTTATTTCACTTGTAAGTAATCCAGTATTTATTCCCAATTGATGAGAACCTTTTTCTAATTAACATCACATCACTGCCAGAGCTGATAAAACTAAAAATAAAGAAAGATTTCTTTATAAGATAAATGAAAAACCAGAAAGCTCATATATCTATTAAGATTGAAGACTTTGGGGCCAGCGCTGTGGCGCAGCGGGTTAACGTCCTGGCCTGAAGTGCTGGCATCCCATATGGGCGCTGGTTCTAGTCCTGACTGCTCCTCTTCCAATCCAGCTCTCTGCAAAAAAAGCAGTGGGAAGGCCGGCACTGCGGCTCAATAGGCTAATCCTCTGCCTAGCTGCGCCGGCATACCAGGTTTTAGTCCTGGTTGGGGCGCCAGATTCTGTCCCGGTTGCCCCTCTTCCAGGCCAGCTCTCTGCTATGGCCCGGGAGTGCAGTGGAGGATGGCCCAAGTGCTTGGGCCCTGCACCCCATGGGAGATCAGGAGAAGCACCTGGCTCCTGGCTCCGGTGCGCCGGCCGCGACGGCTATTGGAGGGTGAACCAACAGCAAAGGAAGACCTTTCTCTCTCTCACTGTCCACTCTGCCTGTAAAAAAAAAAAAAAAAAAGCAGTGAGAAAGCAGTGGAGGATGGCCCAAGTCCTTGGGCCCCTGCATCCGCGTGGGAGACCCGGAAGAGGCTCCTGGCTTTGGCTTCGGATTGGCGCAGCACCGGCCGTTGCAGCCATATGGGTAGTGGACCATTGGATGGAAGATCCCTCTCTCTCTGCCTCTCCTCTCTCTGTGTAACTCTGACTTTCAAAAAAATAAATAAATAAATCTTAAAAAAAAAAAAAAAGTTGAAGATTTTAAAACTGTTTAACGAGGCCGGTGCTGTAGCATTGAGGGTAAAGACTCCACCTGCAGTGCCGGCATCCCACATGGTTGTCAGTCTAAGTCTTGGCTGCTCCACTTCTGATCCAGCTCTCTGCTATGACCTGGGAAGGCAGTAGAAGATGGCCCAAGTCCTTGGGTCCCTGCACCTGCATGGGAGACCTGGAAGAAGCTCCTGGCTCCTGGCTTCAGATTGGCTCAGCTCCAGCCAGTCTCTCCTTGCCTCTCTCTGTCTCTCTCTCCCTCTCTCTCTCTGCCTCTCTGTAGAATCTGCCTTTCAAATAAATAAATAAATCTTAAAAAAAAAAAAACTGTTTAGCAATGATTGTCGCAGAAAATGGAAAAGACGGACAGAACAAAGACAGTGCATGTAACAAAGTTCAAAGAGATACAGCAACTCAAAAAGGAAAAGGCAGAATGATAGAAAAATGGTCAAAGAATGACAGAAACTTAGAGGAGGCAACCTACAGTGCCAAGAAATAAGAAATGGTGCTCAAGCTCACTAACATCCGAAAGAAGCAAATTAAAACCACAAAGATGCATCATTTTCCATCTTGAACACAGGCAAAGTTTACCCTGATCAAGCTTTACAATGGCAAAGATGGGAATACTCAGATCTTGTGGGTATGAGTAAAAGTTGGACAATCGGGGCCAGTGCTGTGGGTTAAGTGGGTTAAGCTGCTGCAGGGCTGGCATCCCATATGGGTGCCAGTTCCAGTCTTGGCTGCTCCACTTCTGATCAAGCTCCTTGCTAATGCACCTGGGAAAGCAGCAGAAGATGGCCCAAGTGCTTGGGCCCTTGCACCCGTGTGGGAGACCTTATGAAGCTCTTGGCTCCTAGATGCGGCCATATAGGGAGTGAACAAGTGGATGGACAAGTTTTCTCTCTTTCTCTCCTTCTCTCTCTCTGTGTAACTCTGACTTTCAAATAAATAAACAAATCTTTAAAAAAAAAAAAAAAGTTGAACAGTTGTTGAAGAGAAATTCAGAAAGACCTACCAAAGTTTGAAAAGGGTATAACCCTGGGACCCAACAATTCCCCTCCTAGATATAAAGTCTGTAAAAAGTTTGCATATTTACATAAGGAAGCAAGTAGAAGAATGTTTACTGCAGTATTGTTTGCAACAGAAAAGAATGGGAGCAACCTAAATACCCAGCAATAGGTCGATAGATAAATAAATTGTGCTTTATTCATATAATGGAATGCTAGGTAGAAGTTAAATATGTGTCCACCTCAAAGAAAAGTGCTGAGTAAAGAACACAAAATATAGGGAAACTAGAAAGTATCGAAACACTTGGAAAACATTTGAAAGCTGTAAAATAATGGTGTATATTATTTACGCATATGTATACACAGAGAAAATAACAGTATATACTCAGGCGTGCAATGGGAGATGCTGATTCAGGATGGTGGTTACCTCTGTGAGAGAAGAGATGAACCCCAGTAGCTTCAATGGTATCTGTTTTTATTTATTTTTAACAACCTAAGATTCAGATTTAAAAGGGGCCTGGAAGATTAAGAACTGGCCCCTGGATGTCTCTTGTGTTTCGTTTTCTCCTTACCTTGCTTTACGCTTGAAATAGTGCAGAAAAGAAGAAAAGGAGCGAGTGGGGAGGTGAGCAAACAGCAGCAGTGTCGATCTTGGCTCTGCCGTCGGGGCGAGAGAGGGTAGCGGAGAGAACAGGGGGAAAGCCAAAGCTCTTAAACCCCGGCACGGGTCTGCAGCGCTGGCAGGTCACGGGCCCGACTGTGCCTTTCATTTTTTATTATCCCCCTCCAGTTTGACAAATAATACTTGGCAAATAGGTTAGCACTCCATGACTTGTTGAATGGCTGAAGAGAGTTAATAGCCAGAATTGCTTCCAAAGAACCAGTTGGCATCAGTAAGACATATAGTTGAACGTTCCTTTCTAACAAGGTTGCTTAGAATTTCCTGAATAGATTCCTCAAGGGACAGTTGCTTCCCTCTCTAAAAAAGCCGTATCCTCTAACTAAATGGATCTCTCTGCCAGACTTGCTAGCACTGATTACAGTTCCTCTTCCTTTCTTGATTAAAACCCTAAGATAATTAGGTAACTGTTTTTTTAAAAGCATCTTTATTGAAGTATAATTAACACACTAGACCATAGAATCCAGCTATTATAAAAGTACAATTTAATGACTTTTAATAAACTTATATAAAGTTGTACAACTATCACCATAGTCTAGTTTTTTTTTTTAAGATTTATTTATTTATTTGAAAGAGTTATAGAGAAGGAAAGGTGGGGGTGGGGGAGAGTGAGAGAGAGAGAAAGCATCTATCTGCTAGCTCACTTCCCGAATGGCCACAATGGCCAGGGCTGGGCCAGGCTGAAGTTGGGAGCCTAGAGTTTCTTCCTGATCTCCTGCATGGGAGCAGGGGCCCAAACATTTGGGCCATCCTCTGCTGCTTTCCCAGGTACACTGAAGGGAGCTGGATCACTGCTAGTGACCTGGGAAAAGCAACAGAAGATGGCCCAAGTGTTTGGGCCCCTGCCACATGGGAGACCCAGATGAAGCTCCTGACTTCTGGCCTGGCCCAGTTCTGGCCACTGCGACCATTTGGTGAGTGAACCGGTGGGTTGGAAAATTCTCTCTCTCGAACAATCCAACATGTGAAGTGGGATACACAGCAAACTCATAGAATGACAAATGCCCTAAATAGCGCTCTGGCCTCAGAATCAGCCCTTAAGGCATCCGGATCTGGCTAAAAAGCCCATGAGAGTATTTCAGGCATGGAAATCCAAGACACTGTGGCAAAAAATAACCTAAATGAAAGATCTCCGTGAGTGAGATCCTGGAGGAAAGAAGGGACCATCAAAATAGGAGGTACCTTTCTCTGAAGGGAGGAGAGAACTTTCACTTTGACTATGGCCTTGTCTAAATAAGATCGGAGTTGGTGAACTCAAGAGGCTTCCATAGCCTTGGCAGCTTATGACAAGGGCCTCAGGTGATTACTGACATCATAAATAAGAGTGTCAATTGTTAAATCAACAACAGGAGTCACTGTACACTTGCTCCCCATGTAGGACCTCTGTCCTTAATGTGTTGTACTAGGCGAATTAATGGTAAAACTAGTCTTCAAACAGTAATTTATACTTTGTGTGTCTGTGTAAGTACAAGCTGTTGAAATCTTTACTTAGTATAGAGTTGATCTTCTGTATATAAGGATAATTAAAAATGAATCTTAATGAAGAATGGGATGGGAGAGGGAGTAGGAGAAGGGATGGATTGTGGGTGGACAGTGGTTATGGGGGGAAGAACTGCTATAATCCAAAAATTGTACTTTGAAATTTATATTTATTAAATAAAAGTTTTCTATTAAAAAATTTCTCTTGGCTGGCGCTACGGCTCAATAGGCTAATCTTCTGCCTGTGGCGCTGGCACACCGGGTTCTAGTCCCGGTCGGGGCGCTAGATTCTGTCCCGGTTGCCCCTCTTCCAGTCCAGCTCTCTGCTGTGGCCCGGGAGTGCAGTGGAGGATGGCCCAAGTGCTTGGACCCTGCACCCGCATGGGAGACCAGGAGAGGCACCTGGCTCCTGGCTTCAGATCAGTGCGGTGCACCGGCCGCATTGCTCCAGCCGCAGCGGCCATTGTGGGGTGAACCAATGGAAAAAGGAAGACCTTTCTCTCTCTCTCTCTCTCACTGTCCACTCTGCCTGTCAAAAAAAAAAAAAAAAAAAAAGACTTCTAAAAATTTCTCTCTGCCTCTGTAACTCTGACTTTCAAATAAGTAAATAAAACTAAAAAAAAAAAAATGCCAACTGATACTCCACTGTATGGATAAAATATACTTTGTTTACCCATTTATAAGGTGATGATCATTTCACTTCTTTTCAGTTTAGGGCTATTAGGAACATTTTTTTTAATCTATAGTTTTATTAAGACAAAAACTGACAGTGTGGTATGAAGTTTACATTTAAACAGTTTTCACAGAAACCTAACACATGCCTACAGAGATTTTTACAATGCAGCTCTAGATGCAGGTCTAGACCATGTCAAGAACAGATGGATCTTAGGAATCAAGACGGAACATCTTGGGTCTCAGTTAATTCTTAGGATAAAAAAAAAAAAAAAAAAAAAACGGTTTGGTGTTTTAAAGTAAACCACTGCCCCAGTATGAATGATTATTCTTCTCCTGAGACCAGGGCTTCTGAAATTCAACCCTTGAATAGTTTCAATGAAACTTGTGCTGTCAGTGACTGAACCCTGCCACCCATGGTTTCAGAGTTCAAAATTCAAAACAAACCAGAGGCTTCCAGAGTTTGCTACCTTAAGAGTATGGGTCCTTGTTTTTCCCTACTCTGCCATCTCCTGTACCACTCTCTTCCCCTCTTCCAATACCTCAGCCAGTGGTTTGGATGGATAAGCTGATACAACTTCATAATTGGAAAAGAAAGGGTCTTCTTGTCTAATTTCAAGAATTAGCACCTCTGAGACAGAATGCTCTATCTGCCTGTGTACATTCTCCCTCCCCAGTCAGTCTCCATCTCCAAAACGGCAGCTTTGGTAACTTGTGAACTGGCTTAGTCCTCTGTGGGGGACATTAAGCTCAGGCAGGGAACACCTTGGCTTACAGGTTTCAGGCATTCACAGCTTTTAAACAGTCTCTCGCAGTCCCCATTTATGGTGTCAATGACATTTTTTTGAAAAGGTAAAATATCCTGGACATAGAACCGAATCTTCAGTTAGTTGTTCTCTCTACTGTTTCATCATTTCCCCAATCAAGCCCCAAATTTTAATCAAAATGATCCAACCCATTTCCCTTTCTCCCTATCCCATCCCTCCCACCCCTAAATAATACACCAGTAATAGCCAAAAACTACACACATGCTATGCTGTAAAAACGCAGAGTTAACACTATTGGGAAGAAGGCTGTGGGTTGTGGAGATGCTCTTTGAAGACCTACAGTATCTTTTTGTTCTCCCACACACCCAATTCTGCAAGTTTTGTCCTTCATAGAAGGCCCTTTGCTTCTCTCAGCAAAGCACAGAAGGGGCTGCCTTGAAACACTTCTCCCCATTCCCCTCCACTGGGATGGGTGTGTGAACTACATAGCTTGGAACAGCTTAAAGCACTTGGACAGCTGCAGGGCACAGAAACTATACTGGCTCTTCAAAGGACATCTTCTCAAGCCACCTCTATGGTGTCAAGACAAGTAGAACTTCTTCCCTCCTCACTTGAAACACACAGTCGGATGTGATGGGGCTGGTACTCAAGAGACTTAATTCTTGTCATCTTTTTTGTCATCATCCTCAGAGGGATAGGAGTGCCACGTCAGCCTTTCCTCATAGAAGGAAATGACAACCTGTGGGCACTTGACATTGGCTTCCTTGGCAGGGACCAGGTCGGCCTCATCAGAGTTTTTCCATTTCATCAGGAACATGAGTTCTCCACTTGAGTCTGTAGCTCCAATGATCCGTTCTGGCTCCAAACCCCGGGCAAAGCCTCGTGGCTTTTCTGACTCTTCTCTCTTCTTCTTTGGTTTGCTCTCTTCTCCCTTATCATCAGAATCAGCTTTGCGCTTGCCTCCCTCTGACTTATCTGTCTCATGTGCTGTTTTCTGTGACTGCAGAAACTCCGCAATGAGGTCAGGGCAATCCAGATTCTCTTCTGGTTCCCACGTATTGTCTTCATCTGAGAAACCTTTCCACTTTAGGAGGTGCTCCACTTTGCCCTTTACAACTCGACCGTCGAGAACTTTTTCCACCACGTATTCCTCTTCCTCCTCTTCTAGCACCTCCTCCACTTTCTTCTTGTTTTGTTTTTTCCCCCACAGTGCCCGCCAGCTTTCTGGTGTAAAGGGTGACGCTGCTCAAAGCAGCGCCCAAGAGCTCGAGAAGAATCGGGGTCGCGCTACTGGCGCGTCGCGTCGGGCCGGCCGGGGGGGGGGGGGAATTGGCGCCCAGAAAGCAACAAGCCGGGTGGTCGCAGTCGAGCCCCTCACTGAAGCGACGTACCGTAGGCCCCGGCCAACGGCCCTCCCCTCAGCCGAACTATTAGGAACATTTAATCATGTGGTTTTTGTGTGGCTGAATGTTACATTTTCTCTTGGGTGGATTCCTCAGAGTGGAATGTCCAGGTGGTAGGGCAAGCTTACCTTTTGAAGAGGCTGCCCAACCATTTTCCCAAACGGCTGCACCACTGTGAGTCCCCTCCTGTAATGTGTGAAGGTTCCAGTTTCTCCGCTTCTGCACAGCTACAGCAATTCTAGTGGGTGTGAAGCAGTATCTCATTATGGTTTTAATTTGCATTTCCCTGTTGAGTAACGATGCTGAGCACATTTTCATGTGCTTATCAGTCATATACATGTCATTTTTGATGAAACGTTTATTGCCCATTTTTCAGATTGAGTGTTATTTTTCTTCTTCTTGCTGAAGTGCAGAGTTCCACGTATTCTGGATGCAAGTCCTTTATCAGATACTTGATTTGCAAATATTTTCTCCCAGTCAATTGCTTGTTTTTTCATTTTATTAATGGGATCTTGTGATACCACAGATGTCAACTTAACACAAGAAGTATTCAAAATTCAAATTAAAGCAAAATTTTACAGACGATAAAAGACCACTGTACTTTTCTGTTCTGTTTTCATACAGCAAAAAAAGAAATGCAATATAAACAGCTTTGTTTTAAACAAACCTAAGAGATCTATTCAAAGAAAACAATAGAATTCTAATGAGATTAAAAAAAAAAACTTGGCATGAATATGAAGAGGTGACCTTACTTGAGAAGAATCAGGTGGTAAAGGTGACACATATTCACGGTGACTATAGAGATTTCAATTCAACAGGCATTTTTTAAAAAAGATTCATTTATTTGAAAGGCAGAATTACAGAGAGAGAAAAAGAGATCTTCCGTCAGCTGGTTCTCTCACCAAATGGCCACAACAACTGGGGCTGGGCCAGGCCGAAGCCAGGAGCTTAGAACTCCACCCAGGTTTCCCACGTCTGAGGCGGGGGCCCAAGCACTTGGTCCATCTTCTGCGGCTTTCCCAGGTACAATAGCAGGGAGCTGGATTGGAAGTGGAGCAGCTGGGACACGAACCAGCACTCGTGTGGGATGCCAGTGTTTTAGGCAGCAGCTCAACCTGCTGTACCACCATGCTGGCTCCTCAACAGGCATTTTAATGCTCATTATTTGCTAATCATTATATGTGATGCTAGAACAAAATATGAATAAGACATAATGTTGCACCTTAAGAAATTTACAGGTGCTGAGACACCACAGTCGCCATGTGGGAAAGATGTAGCTGGGATTCCTACCTTACAACATACAAGTGAATACATAAGCCCGGGTGACCCTTCTCTTTATTCCCTCCATTCTGGTTCTGTTACTGCATAACTGATCACCCTGACACTTAGTGCTGCACATAAGCAACAATACATTATTTTACTTAGAACATGCGATTTAAGGAGAGCTCAACAGGCGTGCCTCTGTGTTCTGCGATGTCTGGGGCCCGAGTTTGGGAAGCTCAGGTGGCTGCTGAGGACTCAAGCAGCTTGGGGCTGGAATCCCAGCAGGCACACACGTGCTTGGAACATCTCTGGGAGGACCAGTGAGTGTGAGCAGGAGAAGGATGGAAATGTTCTGGGGATGCTGCACAGTAGGCAACAGGAAATTAAGCCTGGGATCGAGAGAGATGTCGATTTGAGGAACTGTTCACTTAGTAGTATTAGATGTTGTCAATGCAGAGTGAAGATTGTGGAGAAATTAAAGAGAGCAATGCCTACAAACATGGGCCAGGAGGACAGGAGGCAGAGTAAGAGAGAGAGAGAGAGAAGAGTTAAATGCCAATCCCCAAACCATCTGTACTTTTTCCTTGTTGCACTAAGTGAAGAAGTTAAGTGTACGTACTTGCTAGTTGTGATAAGATCAGGTTTTTCTTTTAATGATTTATTTATTTGAGAGGTAGAGTTATAGACAGAGAGAGGAAGAGACACAGAGAGGTCTTCTATCCACCCGTTCACTCCCCAAATGGCTGCAATGGCCAGAGCTGGGCTGATCCAAACCCAGGAGCCAGGAGCCTCCTCTGGATCTCCCACATGGATTGCAGGGGCCCAAGTTCTTGGGCCATCTTCTGCTTTCCCAGGCCATAGCAGAGAGCTAGTTTGGGAGAGGAGCAGTGGGGACATGAACCAGCTGATTCACTCCCTAAATGGCTGCAACGGCTAGAGCTGTGCTGATCTGAAGCCAGGAGCCAGGAGCTTCTTCTGGGTCTTCCACATTGGTGCAGAGGCCGAAGGACCTGGGCCATATTCTGCTGCTTTCACAGGTTCATTAGCAGGGAGCTGGACTAGAAGTGGAGCAGCTGGGACTCAAACCGGTGCCCACATGGGATGCCAGCACCAAAAGCAGAGGCTTAACCTACTACACCAAACAGCACAGACACCCCGATTTCATTTAATCTTATTGCTTAGGTGTTTTTACTGTTGCTGTCATGCCTCTTTGTCACATAAGGAAACCGAGACTCAGAGAGTTTGAGTGACACCCCCAAGGTCAAGCATCCATGGCCTCCGTTCATGCCTGTCCTCCTTTGCGGAGCTGGGGTGTTACCTCATTCTCCATCAAAACTTGCCGCTCCTGCGGCCAACAGATGTAAATGAGAACTCAACAGCACTAGTCACATAAGATGCGAATCAAATATGAAAGTGATAGGATTTGTACCTTGACAAATTGGTGGGAATTTTTGAAATCTTTAGTGAGGATGGAGGGAAACAGGTACTGGTGGACATGGACATTCATAGCATTTTTCAGCGAGATCAATTGAGTTATTGAGTTATATGTATTAAAAGCCTGAAAGAGGGTAGGTATTTGGCCTACTTAGATGCTAGGTTAGACACCCATGCCTCATATCACAGTGCCTGAGTCTGAGTCGCAGCTCTGCTCCTGATTCCAACTTCCTGCTGATGTGCACCGTGGAAGGCAGCGAGTGACGCTCAAGTACTTGAGTGGGTGCTACTCCCATACATGAGTCTCCACCCACGCAGGAGACCCCAGAATGAGTTCCCAGCTTTTATCTTCAGCTCGACCCAACCCCAGCTGTTGCAAGCATTTGGGGAGTCAACCAGCGAATGGGAGATTTCTTTCTCTCTCTGTATAAACAAATAAACTAGCCTTAATGATGTGTTTGCCTTTTGATTCTGGAATTCCAAGTCAGAATTTTTTACTCTGAAGAGATATTTGTGAGCAAATAATTTCAAATGTATATTTGTACAAAAATATACAGACCCTGGGGCTGGTATTGTAGCACAGAGAGTTAAGCTGTTGCTTGCATCCCATATTAGAGTGCCAATTAGAGTCCTGGCTGCTCCACTTCTAATCCATATTCCTGCTAGTGCATCTGGGAAGACAACAGAAGATGGACCAAGTACTTGGGCCCCTGCCACCCATGAGGGAGACTAGGATGGAGTTTCTAGCTCTTGGCTTCGGTCTGGCCCAGCCCTGGCTGTTGCAGCCTTTTAGGGAATGAACCAGTGGATGGAAGGTCTCTCTCTCTCTCGCTCACTCACTCTCTATCTCTTTCTCTGTCATTCTGCCTTTCAAATAAATAAATAAATCTTTAAGATAGATAGATATAGATAAGTAGATACGGATATGGATATAGCTAGATTGCAGATAGATAGATTCTGGAGTGAGCATATGGCACAGCAGTAAAGATGCTGCATGGGATAGCTGCATCCCATGCTGGAGTGCCTGATTTGAGTCCCAGCTACTCTGCTTCTGATCCAGCTTCCTGCTAGCAGACACCTTTAGAGGAGGCAGATAATAGCTCAAGTACTTGGCTCCCTGCTATACACATGGGAGACTCAGACTGATTTCTGGGGTTGTGGCATTGGTCTGACCCCAGCCTGGCTGTTGTGGACATTTAGGAAGTGAACCAAGGGGAAGATCTCTGTCTGTATATATGTCTCTCTATTTTCCAAATAAAGTGAAAATAAATAAGTAAAAATTTTAAAATATATACAGAGATCCTGTGTTTATTTTTTTAAAAATATTTTATTTATTTATTTAAGAGGTAGAGTTAAAGAGAGGTCCTTTTTTTTTTTTAAGATTTATTTATTTATTTGAAAGAGTTACAGAGAGGCAGAGGCAGAGAGCAGGAGAGATCTTTTCATCTGCTGGTTCATTCCCCAAATGGCTGTAATGACTGGAGCTGGGCCGACCCAAAGCCAGAAGCCAGGAGCTTCCCTTGTGTCTCCCATGTGGGTGCAGAGGCCCAAACACTTGGGCCATCTTCCACTGCTTTTCCAGGCCATAGCAGAGAGATGGACTGGAAGTGGAGCAGCCAGAACTCTAACTAGTGCCCATATGGGATGCCCGCACCACAGGCGGAGGCTTGGCCTACTATACCACAGTGCCAGCCCCCATGTTTACTTTTTAAACGGAAAGAAAAATACATACATGGAACTCTAAAAGTTATGGACAAATGGAAGTAAAAGATAAGTTTATTTTAGTGCAAAAGAATTTTTTTAGGATTTATTTATTTATTTGAGGGCGGGTATGGGGGAAAGAACCACTATAATCCGAAAGTTGTACTTATTCAATTTATATTTATTAAATAAAAGCTTTCTATTAAAATTTATTTATTTATTTGAAAGAGTTACAGAGAGAGAGAAAGAGACAGAGAGACAGAGACAGAGAGGTCTTCCATCTGCTGGTTCACTCCCCAAATGGCTGAAACAGCTAGAGCTGGGTCAGCCTGAAACCAGGAGCCAAGAGCTTCTTCTGAGTCTCCCATGCAGGTACAGGGGTCCAAGGACTTGGGCCATCTTCCATTGCTTTCCTAGGCACATTAGCAGGGAGCTGGATCAGAAATGGATCATCCGGGACTTGAACCAGCGCCCATATGGGATGCTAGCACTGCAGGCGGCGGCTTTACTCACTACAACACAAGCGCCAGTTCTAGTGCAAAAGATTTTTGCAATCTATACTTTTTTTTCCCTCAACAAGCAGTTTCCATGAATTTATTGAAGACCCTTCATATGCATGGATTTCAAAAAATTTTGGACCAAAATAGAAACTTATCTGTTCATTCCATTTGTCCCTGAGCCTTTTGAAGTATCTTTTTATGTAAATGCACACAAAAATACACAGTAAAGCCACTAGAATTAAATATGCCCAAATACTCATTGTGGGTGATTGTGAACAGTGAGGTCAAGAATGATTATTTTCTTCCTTTTGCTCTCAAAGTTTAGAGCTTTTTTCTTTAATAAATATATATACAATTTTTGGAAAAAATATCATGCCATGAAGATGAATTTATGTTCTTTGCAACTGAAGCAAGAATTCATTTGTAGGGAGGGGTCTAACTCTTTTGGAAAATCAGAAACAAGCACTAATCTGTCTTCCAGAAGCACTGGCCCAGCTGCACAAATTACAGCTTGTCTGGAAATCCAAGAAGCCATGGTGAGCTATTGAAGGGGACCGTGGAAGGGAGAAGTCCACGACAAGCTGTTGTAGCTACTGCGCCCGGGAGCCACTGCAGGGCAGCATTTAGGAAGATGAGCAGCGTGTGGAACAGACCAGAGTGAGGGAAAATAAGCCTGCCAGGCACCTCCACTTCCCTCGCTGCCTGCGATCTCATCGAGCATAAGTTTCTGATTTCTCTGGAACAGCACAGAGAGGAGGATTCTGAGGATGATAGTTCCTAGTTTAACCATGTTGATGATAGTACTGCCAGACACAAATTCATGGTCTGACTATATGAAGAACGCCTACAAGTCAAAAGAAAGCAATAACACGCCTTTAAAAATGAATGAAATACCAGTAAGGCATTTCTCAAAAGGAGGTATCCGAAAGGCAAATAAGATCAGGGAAATGCAAATTAAATGGTCAGTAAGCACTAGGGAAATAAAACTTAAAATCACAGTGGTAGACCACGCTGCATTGACAGTGGGGGAGCCGTCCAGGCTGTGGGGATGTTTTGCATTCATCTGGGAAGTCATTACTGAATTGTACATAATTAATACAACTACATGCTAAGTACTCGGCTATGCATATTTTTTAATCCAATGAAACAATTAATAAGGAATGTCAGTAGAATATTCTAGGCAGCAAATACTGTTACAGTTGCCATCCTAGCCCAAGTTGGGTTGTGGTGGAGTCCATCGTGATTTTGTATTAGGAAAGTGTGCAGGGCGGGGCAGATAGAGTGAGTGAACTTACAGGTGCTGGCAAGTGCTGCATTGTTGTTGGTTAGAGAGCATTTTGTTGAACATGGGCCCAGTGGATGTCCTTCTGTGCCTGATCAGGACTTGGATGGTCTGATACATCCACATGAACCATGCCATTGCAGAACCGCAGAACCCAACATAAAGTGGGCTCTGGGGCCAGCGCTGTGGTGTAGCAGGTAAGGCTGCCGCCTGCAGTGCCGGCATCCCATATGGGCGCCGGTTCAAGTCCCGGCTACTCCACTTCCGATCCAGCTCTGCTGTGGCCTGGGAAAGCAGCAGAAGACGGCCTAAGTCCTTGTACCTGCGTGGGAGACCCAGAAGAAGCTCCTGGCTCCTGGCTTCGGATCGGCGCAGCTCCGGCCGTTGCAGCCAATTGGGGAGTGAACCAGCAGATGGAAGACCTCTCTCTCTCTCTGCCTCTCCTCTCTGTATGTAACTCTGACTTTCAAATAAATAAATAAATCTTTAAAAAAGTGGGCTCATCCTGCTAAGACCACGGCCAGTGGCTCTGGTGGAACAGGCTATGCCTGCTCTCGGCAGCTTTAGGCACAGGCTCCACATGGCTCTGGCGCATCTCCATCTACACGTCTAATGGTTGTACTTTGCTGGTTGCCTAGAAGGCTGCAGATGAAGGAGGTGACTACAAAATTCCTGGTCAGGAGGCTCCGTGGGGTAGGGTAACTTATGCTGCTCCACTCTCTGACCCAGAGCAACCCTCGCTGAGGGTGGCAGCCCCAGTGGAACTTGCTCTCTGCTATTTGGAGAGCGTGGACGCAAACCTGTCAAAAAACAGACCCCACCTGGGCTG
Organism: Oryctolagus cuniculus; assembly: GCF_964237555.1. Classification (NCBI taxonomy): domain Eukaryota; kingdom Metazoa; phylum Chordata; class Mammalia; order Lagomorpha; family Leporidae; genus Oryctolagus; species Oryctolagus cuniculus. The sequence goes on from NC_091435.1 coordinate 95,562,848, forward strand.
CCAAGCCAGAACTTCCAGGATGACCTCCAGCTCGAGGCAATGATGCTTGGACTCTCCAGGCCAGACACAGCGCTGAGCCCACTGGCGTTCTCTCTCCACACCTGGGAGGCAGTTTAATAATCTGCAAAGCTGCTTCTTGGAGCAAGGTGGCTTCAGCTAAGCTTAGGAAACTCATGAGTGAGTGCCTAGTCCGGGATCCTTTTATTTAGTGTTGGGACATTAGTTTCCCTCAAGAAGCTGATTTGGGTCAAGGTGGACAAAGACCTAGGTGGAAATAAATTGATTTTTTGTTGTTGTTGTTGTTGTTTATTCGTTTTGGTCCCTAAAACACCATAGCTCATGTTAGATAAATGCCTTTTTTCTGAAAGTTGGTTCTAGGTGGATAGAAGAATGTTGCTCAAACCACAGTTAGTTGCAGGAATCTTAAGCCTACTCTATTTATGGCTCTGTGCACCATGTTTTTCATGTAATAGTACAAGGAAGCTTCAGAAAGTCTGTGGAGGGCTGTGGGTTTGGCATGGTGGTTAAGAAGCTGCTGGGGACATGGGCATCCCATATTGGGGTACCTGGAGTCACGTCCCAGATCCAGTCCTGATTCCAGCTTCCTGCTAACACACACCCTGTGAGGCCGCAGGTTCACATAGTTGGATCTCTGCCATCCACGTGGGAAACTCGTATTGAGGTCTGGGCTCCTGGCTTCAGCCTGGCCCAGCCCCAGCTGTTGTGGGCATTTAGGGAATGAACCCCGGATGTAAGATCTCTCACTGTCTCAGTCTCTCTGCCTTTCAAATAGAAGGCAAAAGCAAGTTCAGGGAAATGCACTGAATGAAAAAAACTGCATGGATTTCACATTTTTTAAAATTATGTGCTTTATTTGAAAGGTAGAGTTAGAGATCTTCCATCTGCTGGTTCATTCCCCAAGTGGCTGGGCCAGGCTGAAGCCAGGCGCTCGGAACTCCATCTGGGCCTCCCCCACCGGTGGCAGTGCTCAAGTATTAGAGCCATCTGCTGCTGCTTTCTCGGGCACATTAGCAGGGAGCTGGATTAGAAACAGAGCTGCCGGGATGCGAACCTGTGCTGCTACATGGGATGCCAGCACCCCAGGCTGCAGCTCAATTCACGGTGCCATGATGCAGGCCCTGTTATCAATTTTTTTTTGCACCAGATTAAACTTACATTTAAAAAATATTTATTTATTTAGAAAGGCAGAAAAAGAGACAGGCAGGCAGGCAGACAGAGGGACAGGTATCTCTCATTAGCTGGTTCACTCTCCAAATGCCCACCAACATCCAGGACTAGACAGACTGAAGACAGAAGCTGGAAACATGGTCTGTCTCTCACATGGATGGTGGCAAAAAAACTGCTTACGCCATCACCTGCTGCCTCCTAGGGTGCACAGTAGCAGGAGGCTGGAATCTGAAGCAGAGTCAGGAGTCAAACCCAGCCACTCTGATATGGGATGCATGGATCTCAAGTGACATATATCCACCCCAAACTTACCTATTTTAAAAATTTATCTATTTATTTGAAAGGCAGTGTTACAGAGAGACAAGTTACAGAGAGAGAAGTAGATTTCCATCAGCTGGTTCATTCCCAAATGGCTGCAATAGCCAGGGCTTTGCAGGCAGAAGCCAGGAGCCTGGAACTCCATCTGAGTCTGCCACATGGGTAGCAGGGGCTCAAGTACTTGGACCATCCTCCATTGCTTTCCCAGGTGCATTAGCAGGGAGCCAGATTGAAAGTGGAGCAGCCATGACTAGAACTGGTGCCCACGTGGGATGTCAGTGTTGTAGGCGGTGGCTTAACACGCTGCACCACATGCTGGACTCCAAACTTACCTTTTAATTCCATTTTTCCATGAACTCTTGAAGTATCACTGTGTGTGTGTGTGTGTGTGTGTATAAAACATTTCCAAAATTACTTAAAAAATCCTTTTGGGAGCCAGCGCTGTGGTATAGCGGGTAAAGCCTCTGGCTACTGTGCCAGTATCCCATATGGGCCTCAGTTCAAGTCCCAGCTGCTTCACTTCTGATTCAGCTCTCTGCTGTGGCCTGGGAAATCAGTGGAAGATGGCCCAATTCCATGGGCCCCCACATCCATGTGGGAGACCGGGAAGAAGCTCCTGGATCCTGGCTTTGGATCTGTGCAGCTCCAGCCATTGTGGCCATTTGGAGAGTAAACCAGGAAGACTTTCTCTCTCTCTCTCTCTCTCTCTCTCTCTCTCTCTCTCTCTCTTTCTCTGCCTCTCTGTAACTCTGACTTTCAAATAAATAAATCTAATAAATAAATAATTAAAAACCCTTTTGAATGACTGGCACAATATCTGTTATGAATATCTTAGAACTTATTTAAATATTCTTCTATTACTAGATATTTCTATTGTTGCCAACTTTTTGCTATTATAAACAATCTGTAATGAAATCTTCTATGTTAGTAAATACAAATCTGTTTGCCTTTGGGATTGAGTCTTGAGGCTGAAATGACCACATCACAGGGTACGTGTGTTTAAGACAATTAAGACTGATTATGAGAAATACTCTGATGGGCCTACAGGTGTAGGGGACCCACTGGGCCTACAGGTGCAGGGGACCCACGCTCCTGGACACAGAACTTTGTGCAAATGACTGAGCATGCAAAAGTCAGGCACTCCTTCACCCAGCTCCTCTCTGCTAAAATCCTCTGTATTTACAGCTGATTTTTTTAATTAAAATTTCTTATTTATTTTCATTTTATTTAAAAGGGAGAGAGAGAGAGAGAGAGAGAGAGAGAGAGAGAGAGAGAGAGAGAGATCTTCCATCTGTGGATTCACTCCCTAAATGGCCAGAGCTGGTCCAGTCTGAAGCAAGGAGCCTGGAACTCAACCTGGATCTCCCATGTGGGTGGCAGGGATCTAAATACTTGAGCCATCATCTTAAAGCTAATTTTTTAAGAGCAAAGACTGTGGCATCAGATAGATTTCAGTTCAAATATTTACTCTTCCAAGTCCTGGATGTGTGTCTTTGGATCTCAGTTTTTCCATCTCTAAAGCAGAGGTATTAAAATAGTTGTCTTGGCTGGCGCCGCAGCTCACTTAGCTAATCCTCCACCTGGGGCACCGAATTCTGTCCCGGTTGCTCCTCTTCCAGTCCAGCTCTCTGCTGTGGCCCGGGAGTGCAGTGGAGGATGGCCCAAGTGCTTGGGCCCTGCACCCGCATGGGAGACCAGGAAGTAGCACCTGGCTCCTGGCTTCGGATCGGCACATTTTGGGGGTAAACCAACGGAAGGAAGACCTTTCTCTCTGTCTCTCTCTCACTGTCTAACTCTGCCTGTCAAAAAATAGTTGTCTTTGTTAGTTTGCTTGGTTTTCTTTTTTTTTTTTTTTAATTTGGTTTAAAAAAATTTTTTTTTGCTCTAACAAGAATGTACAGGTATATCCACAGGAAAATAGATAAAGTGTTCAGTATTTTAAAACTCCTATCTTTTCCTTTATTGATGTCACAAAGGCTAACTCAAAAAGTCAAACAATCTTGCTTTTTGCCAATAATAATATTAGCTAAAATAGAACCATTTTGCTAAATAAAAATTTATGATCAATAGTTAAATATTTTTATCATAAAAATATCAGAAACAAATTGCTTAATATCTTGTTAAGTGTTTGGTAGACAGAAAAAAAATTATACTATGAGATTCATGGTGGAAAATGGTAAAAATCTGAAGCTGCCTTTGAGCTGAAATCTAACCCTCCTCCGGGGTCTAGTACAAACCCCACCTCACCCATGAGCTGTTCTTAGGCAAGTTCTTACTCGGGTCTTGCAATACTTTCTCATGTGTTTTGTACATTTGTGTTTTGTGTCCCTAAGAAGACTGAAAGCCACTTGTATGTGGGGGCTCATTGGTGCAGTGCTCAGTACTCCACTTGGGACACCTGCTTCGTATGGGGGCATGTGGGTTGAATCCCAGCTGCGTTTCCAATTCCAGCTTCCTGCTAATGTGCTCCCTGGGAGGCAGCAAGGATGGCTCAAGTACCTGGATCCCTGCCACCCACATGGGAGACCCAGATGGAGTGCTCTGGACTCCTGGTTTGGCCCTGGCTATTAAGGGGCCTTTGAGGAATGGAACAACAGATGAGAGATTTCTCTCTTTCTCTCTCTCTCTCCCTCTCCCTCTCCCTCTCCCTGCCTCCCTTTCAAGGAAATGAAAATAAATCAATTTTTAAAACTTCATGGGGAAATGGAATTAAAAGATAATGTGACTTTTCCGTGAACTTTTTGAAGTCCTTCCCATTTGTCACCATAAGCCCAGGGCCAGGTCTGAAGTGTGAGCTCAGTACTTAAGCAGTGATATTGGTGAGTTTACATTCGTAGGAAAGTGGGAGGAAATCTGGGGGGAATTGACATCCTCACTGTATTTGGCCTTCTAGCCCTTGAACATGGTGTTTTTGTTTACTTCAGTTTTCTTAGATTTCTTTCATTAGTGTTTGTCGACTTTCTGTTATTAATTTCTATTTCAATTTAATTGTGGTCAGAACACATCCTCCGTACGATTTCAGCCCTCGTGTGGTTGATGGTGTCTTGAGCTGATTTTCTGTTGCTGAGCCATTCTGTTGACCTTGGAGAAGTGCTGAAGCCTCCAGCTATAACTGTGGATTTGGCCATTTCTCCTTTTAAATGTATCATTTTTGCTACCTTTATTTTAAAGATTTGTAGGAAGGTACATGCACCTTTAGGATTGTTATGTCTTCTTGGTGAATCCACCCTTTTATCGCTGAAATATTCCTCTTTATTCTTTAAGGAAATTTTAGACTATTTATACATAACATAATCATTGGTATATTTGAATTTAGGTCTTTCATTTTATTATTTATTTTTGTTTGCCCCCTCTATATTTTGTGCATCTGAAATTTGGTTTTTTGGATCATTTGATTTTTTCAGGATTCCATTTTAATTAAATGCATTTTAATTCAAGAGACATGGCCAAATCTCTTTTTATAGTTTTTTTTTTTTTAGTCATTACTTTAGGGATTACAATATACATAACTTTTCACAACCTTCTTTTTTTTTAACCACTTTGATCATAGTGACAAAACCTTACCACCAAATAAATCTTCAACCTTCCCCACTTTATGCTGTAGTTACCTAGCATAGCACATCAATATTTATTGAAAGTTCTCACCAGACAATGTTACAACTTTTGTTTTCAACAATCATATTCATACACAGCTTAATAAAATAAAGGGAAAAGAGTATACTATATTTTCCAAGACTTAATCATTTCCATTATTCTTCCTGCATTCCTGATGCTTCAAGTTTCCATCTCCTTACACTTGAAGAATGTTTTGCACTTCTTTTAGCACAGATCTGTTGGCAACAAATCCTCTTACTTTCCTTCCACTGATGAGAATGCAATGATGGGTTTACAGTTCTTTTCTTTCAATCCAGGAAAATCTTTGTTCCAGTGTCTTCTCATATCCATGGTTTCTGATAAGAAATCCAAACTCATTTAAATCATTTCTGGAGCTGACATTGTGGGCAAGTGAGTTAAGTCACCTCTTGTGATGTAGGCATCCCACTCTGGAGTGATTTGAATCTTGCCTGCTCTGTTTCCTACCCAGCTTCCTGCTAATGTGCCTGATTGGCAGCAGATAATGGTCCTTTCAAATAGATAAATAACATTTTGGAAAGAAAATGTATTTGAAAGGCAAAGCAACAGAGAGAATGAGAATGAGAGAGAGAGAGAGAAAGATCTTCCATTCACTGGGTCCCTCCCCAGATGGCCACAACAGCAAGGTCTGGACCAGCTGGAAGCCAAGAGCCAGGAACTCCATCCTGGCCTTCCACGTGGGTTGCAGGGAGCCCAAGCACTTGGGCCATCTTCTGCTGCTTTCCCAGGTGCGTTATCATGGAGCTGGATCAGAACCAGAGTGCCTGGGACTTGAGTCCAATATGGGAAGTTGGCATCAAAGTCAGCAATTTAATTGGCTGTGCCATCACACTGGCCCTTAAGTTAACAAATATTTTAAAAATTCATTATTTTCCTATATGGGGAGCATTTTTCCTCTAATAGCTTTCAAGATTTAAAATTTGTGTTTGGTTCTAAGGAGTTTTGTTATGGGTGTAGATTTCTTTGTTTATTCTTTTTGGGTTGTTGGAGCTCCATGAATCTGTACATTTTATGTCATTTTTTCCAAATTTGATAAGTTTTTAGCCATTATTTCCTCAAATTTATTATTTACTATAAAAAAATTTTTATTGGCTGGCATCACGGCTCAATAGACTAGTCCTCTGCCTGCGGCGCTGGCACTCCGGGTTCTAGTCCCGGTCGGGGCACCGGATTCTGTCCCGGTTGCCCCTCTTCCAGGCCAGCTCTCTGCTGTGGCCAGGGAGTGCAGTGGAGGATGGCCCAAGTGCTTGGGCCCTGCACCCGTGTGGAAGACCAGGAGAAGCACCTGGCTCCTGCCTTCGGATCAGCGCGGTGCGCCGGCCACAGCGCACTGGCTGCAGCGGCCTTTGGGGGGTTGAACCAACGGAAAAGAAAGACCTTTCTCTCTCTCTCTCTCTCTCTCTCTCTCACTGTCCACTCTGCCTGTCAAAAAACATTTTTTTTTTTTTATTTAAAAGGCAGACTTACAGAGAGAAAGGGAGAGACAGAGAGATCTTCCATCTGCTGGTTCACTCTGCAAATGGCCACAATGGCCACGGCTGGGCTAGGCTGAAGCCAAGATCCAGGAGCTTCATCTGGGTCTCTCTCATGGGTGACAAGACCAAGGCACTTGGGTCTTCTTCCACTGCTTCTCCAAGCCATTAGCAGGGAACTGGATTGGAAGTGGAGCAGCCTAGTCTCGAACCCATGCCCATATGGGATGCCAGTATCACAGGCGGAGGCTTAACCTACTACAGCACAGTGCCAGATATATTGGGGAATTTTAAATTGTACCCTAGACATTGTGAATTTTATGTTGTGAGAGTCAATGCCTTGTTTAATTCTTATGGAGAATTTGCATTTTTATTCACTTTGTTTTATTCTACTTTAGCTGTAAATGAGCCTGGTTAGGCTCAGGCTACAAATCCCAACCCACCTTGTTTGACTCAAATGTTAGCCCCTATTTTAAAGATTTTGTAGTGCTCTTTGGATCAACCTTTCATATGCACTACCAGGAAAACATAATTTATTTCCTCTACTCCCTCTGACCTGTGGAGATCCTAATCACTCTTTGAACTAGAAAAAGATTGACCCCTTTGAACTCATTCTTTTTTTTCCTTCCTTCCTTTCTTCCTTCCTTCCCATACCCCCTCCCCCCACCCCAAGATTTATTTATTTATTTGAAAGACAGAGTGACACAGAGACGGGAGAGACAATTGAGGGCACGGATGGTCTATCTGCTGGTTCACTCCCCATTGGCCACAACAGCCAGGGCTAGGCCAGTCTGAAGCCAGCAACTCCCTCTGGGTCGCCCACATGGGTGGCAGTCACCCCAGCACCTGAGCCATCGCCCCGTCTCCCAGGATGCGTTAGCAGGAAGCTGGATCAGAAGCAGAGAACCAGGACTTGATCGGGCACTCGGATGTGGCATGTGAGCCTCCCAAGTGGCAGCTTCACCCCTGAGTCACAAAGCTGCTCTCTTGGAGCTCTTTCCATCCCACGTGAGACACACAGTTCTGAGATTTGGGCTCTCGGTGCAATCTGGGAGGTACAGGAGAAAAAGGCAGGAACTCTATCAGTGGATTGGTAGCACCCTGAGATGATTTCTTCCTCCAATTTGCCCATTATATTTGCTTTTCTTTTTCTTTTTATTTTTTTAAAGATTTATTTTATTTATTTGAAAAGCAGAGTTATAGAGAGGCAGAGAGAGAGAGAGAGAGAGAGAGAGAGAGAGGTCTTCCATCTGCTGGTTCACTCCCCAGATGGCTGTTAACGGCCAGAGCTGCACCAATCTTAAGCCAGGAGCTTCTTCCGGGTCTCCCACATGGGTGCAGGATCCTGAGCACTCGGGCCATCCTCTCCTGCTTTCCCAGGCCATAGCAGAGAGCTGGATCAGAAGTGGAGCAGCTGGGACTCGAACCAGAGCCCATATGGGATGTCGGTATTGCAGGCGGAGGCTTTACCCGCAGTGCCACAGTGCTGGCCATCATTTGCTCTTCAGAGTGCTCAGTTACTCCACACATTATCTCCAGAGTTCTTAGCTGCATTTAGGGGGAGAGATGAGGGAGTGTGCTTACAGAGTGTTCTGGTTTAACCAGAACCCAAATTTTTGTGGCTTCTTCCAGATGCTTTGTAATTTTATCTTTTGCATTTAAATATATGATCCATCTCAAAATTAAGTTCACCTTTTACCTATGGGTAGCCAATTATGTCAATATCATTTGTTGAAAAAACTTGATTTCAACATTAAATTCTCTTGCTACCTTGGTAAAAGAAACAAAGAAGTGATCATATAGGAGTGAGCCTAATGATTTTTTAAGGTTTATTTTATTTATTTTGAAAGACAGAGTTACGGACAGAGGTAGAGACAGAGAGAGAAAGAGGTCTTCCATTGCTGGTTCATTCCCCAAATGGCCACAATGGCCAGAGCTGAGCCAATCCAAAGCCAGGAGCCAGGAGCTTTTTCTGGGTCTCCCATGTGGGTACAGGGGCCCAGGGATTTGGGCCATCTTCTACTGCTTTCCCAGGCTCATTGCCAGGGAGTTAGATCAAAGGAAGAGCAGCCAGGACTCAACCCGGTGCCCATATGGAAATGTGGCGCCACGGCCAGTGTTTTAATCCACTGGGCTACAGCGCCAGCCCCAGGTGTGGTCCTGTTTCTGGACTGTGTTCTCTTCAATGGGCCTTTCCTCCTTGATGTTGGTACCACACTGTGAATGATTCCTGAAGCCTTATAGTGTATCTTGAAATTAGAAAGTACAAATCCTCTGACTTCATTCTTTATCAAAATTATATTAGCAATTCTGGATTCTTTATATTTCCATATACATTTTAGAATCAAGTTGATAATACTTTGCCCAACCACCTGAAATCTTCCAGTCCAGGAAGGTGGCATATCCTCTCCTTTACTTAGGACCTCTTTGACTTCTCCCAGCCATATTTTATGGAGATCAGTGTGAACATCTCAACATATACTCTTAAGCTTATTCTTTTTTTTTTTTTTTAATTTATTTTATTTATTTGAAAGAGTTACAGAGAGAGAGAGACCTTCCATCTGCTGGTCCACTCCCCAGATGGCTGCAACAGCTGAAGCTGCACCAATCCAAAGCCAGGAGCCAGGAGCTTCTTCCTGGTCTCCCACACGTGTGCAGAGGCCCAAGGACTTGGGCCATCCTCCACTGCTTTCCCAGGCCATAGCAGAGAGCTGGATCAGAAGTGGAGCAGCCAGGACCAGAACTGGTGCCCATAAGGATTCTGACGCTTCAGGCCAGGGTTTTAACCCGCTGTGCCACAGTACCATCCCCTTAAGCTTATTCTTTAATCTTTTTTATGGTTTTGGATTCTATTGTAAATTGTCATTTTTAAAATTTAATTTTCCAATTGTCATTGATATTATATAGAAATATAATTTGTTTTCATATATCGACCTTAATTTAACATTTTTTTCTTGTAAATGCCTTAGGATTGTCTATTCATACAATTATGTAACCTGCGAACATAGAGAGATTTCTTTCTTTTTAAAAAAACTTATTTTTAAGACTTTCTCTATTGGTTTTCAGAAATTTGATTATGATGTTCTTTGGCATTTTTTCTTTATTCTTTTAAATCGTTCTTGAAGCTTTGATTTGTGTCTTTATATTTGAAAATTTTGGGAAAAATTTACCATTGTTTAAATGCTATAATGTGATAATTATTCAAACATTTTCTTCCTCAATAGTTCTCCCTTTTGCTGCTGGTACCTGAATTTCACATAGAGCAGATGGCCTGATATTGGGCAATGGATTTCTGAGTCTTGGTTAATATTCTTCCAGGCATTTTTGCTCTGCGTGCTTTTGTTGGGACAGTTTCTATTGCTGTGTGGTCTTTCTTCTCAGTGTCTAGTCTGCTGCTAAATCAAACCGGTGACATTTTCAATTGAAATATAGATATATAATTATACATTCAAATAATATTTTTGGACTCTAGAATTTTTATTCTCCCTGCATTTTTCACTTTTTCTATTGAGATTTCTCAGTTGTTCCTTCATTGTCTTCATTTTTTTTTTCCTTAAAATAGTTGAACATGTCTGTAATTCTGACCTAAGTCCCTGCTAACATAGACAGAGGCTGTGGTACAGCAGGTGAAGGCCCCACTGAGGACACCACATCTTCTCTCAGAGTGTCTGGCTTGAATCCCAGCTCCTGTGCCTGCAATCCAGCTTCCTGCTAATGAACTTGGGCAGCAGCACATGATGGTCCAAGTACTTGGACTCCTGTCACCCATGTGAGAGACCCTGATAGAGTTCTGGGCTCTTGACTTCAACCTGGTCCAGTCCTGGCTGTTGCAAAAATTTGGGAAGTGAGGCAGAAGTTGGAAGATCTTTCTCTCTCTCTTTGTCTCTCCCCTCTTCTCTCAGTTATTCTTTCAAATAAAAATAAATAAGTAAAATGAATCTTTAAAAAATAAATTTGTTGATGACATTATTTCCATAATCTGGGGCTATATTTCTATTGATTATATTTTACCCTGAATATGGACCATACTTCCCTGCTTTTTCTTGTATCTAGTACTTTATTATATGATAGACATTATTAATGCTACATTTTAAAAAATTTGGTTTAGTTTCTTATTTATGTCCCCCAGAAAATTTTTATTTAAGGAATACTTCATACATTTCATAATTACAACTTTAGGAACATGGTGATTCTTTGCACTATATCCACCCCCTCACCCACTCTCCCACTCTTCTTCCTCCTCCCTCTCCTAGTCGCACTCTTATTTTCTTACTAAGATCTATTTTCAATTAACTTTATACACATGTATGTAAGTTATACACGTGTTAAGGAAAGAGTTCAACAAATAATATGAAAAAAACCTGTTCCTCAACAGTTGAGACAAGTGCTGTTCAAAATCATTACTTCTCAAAGTATCAATTTCATTTCTATAGATTGCCTTTTAGGTGCTCTATTAGTTATCACAGGTCAGGGAGAACATATGGTGTTTGTCCCTTTGGGACTGGCTTATTTCACTAAGCACGATGTTTTCCAGTTTCATCCATTTTGTGGCAAATGACCAGATTTTATGGGTATTTAGGTTGAATCCATATCTTAGCTATTGTGAATTGAGCTGCAATAAACATGGGGATACAGATAACTCTTTCATATGCTGATTTCATTTTCCTTGGGTAAATTCCCAGGAGCAGGATGGCTGGGTCATATGGCAGGTCTATATTCAGATTTCTGAATTATCTCCATACTGTCTTCCATAGTGGTTTTACCAGTTTACATTCCCACCAAGAGTGGATTAGAGTACCTTTTCCCCCAAATCCTCGTCAACATTTCTTGTTTGTTGATTTTTGTATGAAAGCCATTCTAACAGAGTGAGGTGAAATCTCATTGTGGTTTTGATTTGCATTTCCGTCACAGCTAGTGATCCTGAACATTTTTTCATGTGACTGTTGGCCATTTGGATTTCCTCTTTTGAAAAATGCCAGTTTAAGTCCTTGGCCCATTTCTTAACTGGGTTGTTTGTTTTGTTGTTGTTGAGTTTCTTGATTTATTTATATATTCTGGTTATTAATCCTTTATCATTTTTATAGTTTGCAAGTAATTTCTCCCTTTCCATTGGCTGCCTTTTCACTTTGTTGAATGTTTGGTTTGCAGTACAGAAGCCTCTCAATTTGATGTAATCACATTTGTCTATTTTGGCTTTGATTGCCTGTACCTCTGGGGTCTTTTCCAAGAACTCTCTGCCTATGCCAGTGTCTTGCAGGACTCCCTCTGATGTTCTCGAATAATTTGATGGTATCAGGTCATAGATTTAGGTTTTTAATCCATTTTGAGTGGATTTTTGTCTAAGTGTAAAGTACGGGTCTTGCATCACACTTCTGCATGTGGAGATCCAGTTTTCCCAGCACCATTTGTTGAAGAGACTGTCCTTGCTCCGGGGATTGATTTTAGCTCTTTTGTCAAAGACAAATTCATTGTAGATGCATGGATTGATTTCTGGTGTTTATATTCTGTTCCATTGGTCTATCCATCTGTTTTTGTACCAGTACCAGGTTGTTTTGATTATAACTGCCCTGAGTGTGTCTTGAAATTTGGTATTGTGATGCCTCCAGCTTTGTTTTTGTTGTATAAGATTGCTTTAGCTATTTGGGGTCTCTTGTGTTTCCGTATGAATTTCAGCATCATTTTTTCTATATCTAAGAAGAATGTCCTTGATATTTTGATTGGTATTGCATTGAATCTGTAAATTGCTTTTGGTAGCATGAATATTTTGATGATATTGATTCTTCCAATCCAACATGGGAGATTTTTCCATTTTTTTGTATCTTTTTCTATTTCTTTCTTTAATGCTTTGTAATTCTCATCATAGAAATCTTTGACATCCTTGATTAAATTTATTCCAAGGCATTTGATTTTTTTTTGTAGCTATTATGAATGGGATTGATTTTAGAAGTTCTTTCTCAGCCATGGTATTGTCTGTGTATACAAAGGCTATTGATTTTTGTGTGTTGATTTTATATCTTGCTACTTTACCAAACTCTTCCATAAGTTACAATAGTCTCTTAGTGGAGTCTTTTGGATCCCCTATATATATAATCGTGTCATCTGCAAATAGGGATAATTTGACTTCCTCTCTCCCAATTTGTATCCCTTTGATTTCTTTTTCTTGCCTAATGGCTCCCACTAGAACTTCTAGGACTGTATTGAGTAGCAATAGTCAGAGTGGGTGGATGGTACATTTTTGACTGCCCAGATTTTTTCTTTAACTTCCTTAAAAGAGTTTTGGATTTTGTCTTGAGAAGGAATCGGTTTACTTGGGAGTTAGTTTAACTCTTTTGAAACCTATTTTTTAAGTTTTATTAGGGTGAGTGTAGGGCCGGATTTGTCCTCTTAAGTTGGGGTCTCTCTGAGGCTTCTACTGACATCTCAGTTTTGTAAGGTGTGTCTACCCGGATCCACTGAAACTTGAACGACCTGCGGCCCCGCCGCCTGCGGCTCACTAGTGATTCAGCCCACAGCTTACTGGTGGTTGTTCTTTCCCTGGCCGCTGCTCTTGGTCCAGGCTTTTGGAGTCTTGACTTGAGCATGCCCGGTTTGATGTTCAGTCAAAGACTCAACAGGGCCCCAGTGCTGATTTCTGGAGCTGTTCTTTGGCATTGCTCCTTTCTCTTTGGGGCTCAGTGCCACAAATGCTAGACAAGTAAGTGGCTTGAACTCTGGTATCTGTCTTCAGTCAGGAAGGCTGCTGCCCCCCGTTTAGCTCCTTCTCCTGTCTCCAGAGTCCAGAACTTGGCTCTACACTGCACGTTCCTTTCTCTCAAGGACCAAGGTCCTGTATGGCCTGTTGTGCAACTCTTATTTCATCTATTTTGTCCAGTTTTATGGTTGTTTACGGAGGGAGAGCTGCTTGAGTATGTGTTTTGCCATGACTAGAGGCATAAGTACATGGCTTTCAGCTGATTTTAGATGTTTAGTTTTCAGGGGGGTCATAGAAATATTCTGAATTATCAATTTTAGAGGTGCCTCCATGCCCACACGCTTCTCACAACTCACTGAGTTGTATACTAAAAATGGGTTCATTTTGTGGTCCGTAAATTATACCTTAAGAAAGCTAATAAAAAGATAAAGGCTTTTTGAAACAAATGAATAATACCATTAAATAGCAGAGGCACACAATACAGAGACTAATGTAGGAAATGCCCTTAGGATGACCACTCAGACAGCAAAATAAGAAATATTGCAATTACAACCAGAGGCTCCTTGGGTGTGCCTTCCTCCTTTGCCGTGGTAACCATCTTACACTTTGTGTTTATTATCCTCAAGCTTGTCCTTTTAAGAATATTTATTTAAAGGTGGAGAGACACAGAGAGGTTTCCTATCTGCTGCTTTACTCCCCAGATGCCGGCAACAGCAGGAGCTGGGCCATCAATGCTGGGTCTCCCACAGGGATGGCAGGGACCCAAGTACTTGAGCCATCACCCACTGCCCCAGGCTCTGCATTAGCAGGAAGCTGGGATGGAAGAGGGCGCTGGGACTTGAACCCAGGCATCCCAAGCAGCAGCCTGGCCGCTGTGCCAAATGCTCCCAACCTTGAGCTTGTCTCTCTAGAATCATCTCACAAGGACACTTCAAAGTGGAATAAAAACATAAGTGTATTTCAGTTTGAAAAAGATTTTGAAACCCATGTCTTTTCTCCCCTGCAAGACGCATTTTCTGTGAACTTTTGTGAAGCGACCTCATCATGCCTGAGATACACGAATCATCTCACTCCGGTCTTGCGCTCCCTGTTTGTAAACGTCACATGAGCGTTTTATCCGTGGGACACTACACAGGCAATCCCACAAACACAGTGATGTTTATATAACTTCCGGCCTCGGGCCTGTGTAAAATGCAAAGTGGACCAGCTCCACGCCATGCTCAACTGACTGCACCGCCCTGCAGAGAGCGTGGTCACGGAGCCTCCGCCCCCGGGGGAAACACGCGCTCCCGGCGAGCGAGCGAGAGGCAGGACGGGCGGTCGGCGAACCTGGCCCTGCTCCTGCGGCTGCACGCGGAGGGGCACGGGGGTGGCCTGAGTCAGCGCCCCGCTGGTGCCTGGTGTCAGCAGTTTCCGGTCAGAGAGGGGCTGGCTGGACACCCTCCTCCTCTCCGCTGGGTGCGGGTCAGTGTCCCGGGGCGACGGATTGCAGCCCGCAGCTCCAGGCTGCAACACTGCCTCTGTGCATCTCAGGAGTCGCTCCCGGAGCGTCAGCAGCATCCGCGTTTCCCGTGCTAGGGGCTCCCTGTGGCGAGCCCACAGGCCCCGCCCACCCGCCTAGGCGCGGCTCGGAAAGAGATGGCTGCTGCACTTGGCTTCTACCTGCGCCTCCTTTTGTCATTTTCGCTGCGCTACCTTGATTGTAGTGCCTGTTTTATCCTCTATTAGGTAAGAGTAAGTGCCTTTACATTTAGGGGCCGGGCCGGGTGTTTGGTGCAGTGTCCAAGATGCTGCTTAGAATGCCTGCATCTCATATGGGGGTGCCTGGCTTCCAGTCCCTGCCCTGCTCTCCATTCCAATGTGATGTGCACGCTAGGAGGCAGCAGGTCAGTGGCTCAAGTACTTGGGTCCCTGTCACCCCATGGGAGATTCCCATTGAGTTCCTGGTTCCTGGTTTCCATCTGGCCCAGCCCTGGCTGTTGTGGGCACTTGAGTGAACCAGCAGATGGGTGACCTCTCTGTGTGTCTCTTTCTTTCTAAGACATACTACTTTATTTTTAGTTTCAAAAATAAAGTTAGGGACCAGCCCATGCCAATTTCTCTTTGTATCCTTCTGCCCCAACCTCCTACCCTCACTCTCAGTGCTGAGAAAAATGCCTAGCACAATAACTCTTTATTGAATAATGAAGGAAGGACTTTAAAACATATTTTTTTTGTTTCACTTTTTCTCACCAAACTGAAAACAACAAACACTTGGCTCACGGAACTACTCTGGATACAGCCTAACATTTGCATTCTCCTGTTTGCTGAGCAATTTACACTGTAGTTTGCAACTTTGAGTTCATGAAATCCTCAAAAACAAGCCCATCACCGAAATCATGAGCAAGACCACAGCTCATACACACAGCCAGCCATTTCAGACCCAGTTTTACTTTCTCCTATCCCTTGCTTCTTCTAAGCAGAGTTTCGCTTTCTTTTCTATTGTTCTTTCGAGCTCTGACAAGCCTCTCCTCTGTCCATTTTTGATTTCCCAGCAGTTCAGTTTTGGTCACTGGTGGTGCAGTTACATTTCCTGAAATGGCACACAACAGAGCCAAAAGGCCCCTAAGGTTCTCAACTAAAGGGACATGGAACAGAGGAGGCTGTGTTCAGCGTTCCCAGGCCACACGAAATGCAGAAGCACTAAGTGACCCTTTGAAGGTTGGAGGAAAACAGAGCAGGAAAAGTGATGACACACTCACCAGCATTAGTGCAGGTACACCCCCAGCACACACACACTTTCCTTATGCTCTGCTTCAAGCTGATCATAATGCATCTCACGCTCAGTGGAATCAGTTCCTTTAGTGAAATCAAATCCCTGATTTGGAACGTGTGGCATGTTATTAATAAACTAAACAGGGGTTAACAGGATTAATTTCTTTATAATCTATTTTATTAAAAAAATTTATGGAGGGGCCAGCTCCATGGCACAGTAGGTTAATCCTCCACCTGTGACGCCAGCATCCCTTATGCTAGTTCAAGTCCCGGCTGCCCCTCTTCCAAACCAGTTCTCTGCTGTGGCCTGGGAAAGCAGAAGATGGCCCAAGTGCTTGGGCCCCTGCACCCACATGGGAAACCAGAAAGAAGCACCTGGCTCCTGGCTTCGGATTGGCACAGCTCCAGCCATTGCAGCCATCTGAGGAATGAAACAGCAGATGGAAGACCTTTCTCTCTGTCTCTTCCTCTGTCTGTAACTACCTCTGAAATAAATAAATAAAATCTTTAAAAAATTTATTGAAGTAGTTTTAAAACTGTATGAAGCCTTAAAAAAAACTTGAATATAGAAACTTAAGAGGGGTCTGGCGCTGTGACATAGCGGGTAAAGCCACTGCGTGCAGTGCTAGCATCCCAAATGGGTGCCAATTGGAGCCCTGCCTGCTGCACTTCTGATCCAACTCCCTGCTAATGTGCCGGGGAAAGCAGTGGAAGATAGCCCAAGTATTTGGGCCCTTGCACCCACATGGGAGACTTGAAAAAAGCTCCTGGCTCCTGGTTTCGGCCTGGCCCAGCTCCAGCTGTTGTGGCCATTTGGGGAGTGAACCAGCAGATGGAAGATCTCTCTCTCTCTCTCTCTCTCTGTAACTCTGCCTTTCAAATAAATAAAATAAATTTATTAAAAAAAAAAAAAAGCTGAGAGAACCCTCCCATTCTCGTCCTCTCCCAATTCTTTTCTTCAGAGATGTCACCATCCCAGTGTTTTTGTCTAGTATTTACATCTATTCCTGAATATTACACTTACACTGTCAGTTTTTATTTTCTTACTTTTAGACATCATCCAGTTATTGTGGAAGAAAACAGATACTCTTTTTTAAAAAGGATTTATTACTTTATTTGAAAGGCAGAGTGACAGAGAGAGAGGGAAGGAGGGAAAGAAAGATGGAGAGCTTCCATTCGCTGGCTCACTCCCCAAACGGCTGCACTGCCTGGGACTGGGGCTGGGGCTGGGCCAGGTGGAAGCCATCAGCCTGGAACTCCATCTGACATGGATGGCAGGGGCCCAAGCACTGCTCTCCCAGGTGCATTAGCTGCTCTGCCAGGTTCGTTAGCAGGGAGCTGGATCGGAAGTAGAGCAGCCAGGACAGGAACCTGTGTCCATACAGGATGATGGCATTGCGGGCGGTGCCTTATCCTGCTTCACCACAACGCTGGCCCCAAACTTTAAATCTGTAATAAGGTCCAATTCATCAACACTTTGTGTGGTTAGTGGTTTTTGGTTCTTTGAAAACGTCCTAATTTGCATTTCCAATTGTTTGCTTAGCACCCCCCCCCCCCCCGCATCTTTCCTTGTGGAGGCCTTACGGCCTAGTTGTAGACCTCAAGTAGCCTACTCACGTTTAAGAAACAAACATTTGGCACGAAAGCCTCCCAATCTTGTACATGAAGACATACATGAAAGAGGGCAATGGAGCCGGTGCTGTGGCACAGTGCGTTAAGCTGCTGCTTGTGATGCCAGCATCCCATATTGGAGTGCAGCTGCTCAGCTTCTGATCCAGCTCCCTGCTAATGCACTGGAAAAGCAGTGAATGATGACCCATGAACTTGGACCCCCACCACCCATGTGAGAGGCCTGGATGGACTTCCTGGCTCTTGGCTTTAAGCTAGCCCAGATCTGGCTGTTGCAGCCATTCAGAGAGTGAATGAACAGCTGGAAGCTCTCTCTCTCTCTCTCTCTCGCTCTCTCTCATTCTGCCTTTCAAATAAAATAAAAATAAACCTTAAAAAATGTCAGAGGCAGGCATTATGGCCCAGCAGGTTAAACTGCTGCTTGAAATGCTGCCATCTCATGTCAGAGTACCTGGTTCAAGTCTTGCCTATTTTCCCAAGCAGGCTGCCTGCTAATGACCATCCTGAGAGTAACAGCTGATGGCTCAGTACTTGGGTCCTTGCCACCCACATCAGACCTGGATGGAGTTCCTGGGACCTTACATTCACCTGGTCCAGCTCTGGCTGTTGCAGGCATTTGGGGAGTGAACCAGTGTTAGATCTATGTCTGTCAGTCTCTGTCACTCTCCCTTTCAGATGAACAAAAAACAATGCAAAGCAAACTAAAACACCCTCCTGCCTTTATTAAAAAGAAGGTGGTCAGTTAAGCAGGCTGCTTTTTCAGGGCCAGTAGTTATCCTTCGGCAAATTGGTGAAGACAAGACTATTCATATACACAAATTCCAGCTAGAATTCCGCAAGACCACCACCATTTGACAAAAGCCATTTTTTATTTTGAAGTGAACTAGTTTTAATCTTCAGTATGAAACGGGGGGGGGGGGGGGGGTATGATACTCTTGATTTGAATACAACTGAAAAAAGAACTGTTGTGGCTTCAATTTTGATGACATAACATGGAATTTAAATTTATAAACAAATTCTTTTTCTTTGGGCCAGTGCTATGGCATAGTAGGCTAAGCCTCTGCCTGCAGTGATGGCATCCCATATGGGCACCGGTTCACGTCCCAGCTGCTCCTCTTCTGATCCAGCTCTTTGCTATGGCCTGGGAAAGCAGTATAAGATGGCCTAAGTGCTTGGACCCCCTGTACTCATATGGGAGACCTGGAAGAAGCTCTTGGCTCCTGGCTTCGGATCGGCGCAGCTCTGGCCATTGCGGCTATCTGGGGAGTGAACCAGTGGATGGAAGACCTTCTCTCTCTCTCTGTGCCTCTCTGTAACTCTGCCTTTCAAATAAATAAATATTTTAAAATATTCTATTTCTTCTCAGACTATTTAAAAATTGTATTTGTTATACAAACTTCATGTATTTCATACCTACAGATTCTTCTCAGACTTCGCCAATACTCATTTGTGTTTCTGTGTGTTTGATTTTAAACAATTCTATTCTGTGTGAAGATGTGTGTTATCTATCACCACAGTCAGAATACAAAATATTTAAGGCAAAGGTGTTTTTTTTTTTAAATTTATTTATTTATATAGAGGCAGAGTTATAGACAGAGAGAAGGAGGGAGAGAGATCTTCCATCTGCTGTTAAACTCCCAAATGGCCCCAATGTCCAGAGCTGGGACGATCCGAAGCCAGGAACCAGGAGCTTCCTCCGGGTCTCCCATGTTGGTGCATGGGCCCAAGGACTTGGGCCATCTTCCACTGCTTTCCCAGGCAAATTAGTGAGAGCTCGATTGAAAGTGGAGCAGCCGGGACTCGAGTGAGCTCCCATGAGATGCCAGCGCCACAGGTGGAGGCTTAACCATGCCGCCGGCCCTGTGCAGGCAAACTTCTATACCTAAGAGTTCCTCCAAGATTCAAATGATGTCATTCTTTAACTTCAGGCTTTTCAGAATACATTCCAATATAAATAAAGCTTTCTGTGGACTCATCATTATACAAACTTATGTAGTTTCCATAATATCTCATTTATCCCAAAATATTCATCTACCATTCAAGTGTTTCATCAGTTTT
This sequence comes from Oryctolagus cuniculus, assembly GCF_964237555.1. Lineage (NCBI taxonomy): Eukaryota > Metazoa > Chordata > Mammalia > Lagomorpha > Leporidae > Oryctolagus > Oryctolagus cuniculus. The sequence continues at coordinate 95,582,591 of NC_091435.1, forward strand.
TTGTTGTAATATTTTTCAGAATGTAAGTTCTTTTTAGTTTTCTCTCCAGGAATTCTAATTATTGGCATTAATTGAGTCTAGATTTTATCAGTCTGCAAAAAAAATTTTAATTGAATAATCGCTTGTGTTTCTTCTATTTCTGTGTTATGTGGCAGTTCAGAGCATCTGTGTCACTACTTATATCACATCTGAATGTCTCTGAGTGGCTCACTGGCTCAAACATCGAGTGGCTATTTTCCACAGGACTTGTAAAAATGAGCAGGTCTGCAATTATGTAACACATTTGAGCTTTAGCAGTGAATTGCCAGACCTTAGAACTACATTCAAGCTCAGTCTAAAATTTTTTTTTTAATTTTTAATTTTTTTATTTTTGACAGGCAGAGTGGACAGTGAGAGAGAGAGAGAGAAAGGTCTTCCTTTTTTGCCGTTGGTTCACCCTCCAATGGCCGCCGCAGCCTGTGCGCTGCGGCCGGCACATCGCGTTGATCCGAAGCCAGGAGCCAGGTACTTCTCCTGGTCTCCCATGTGGGTGCAGGGCCCAAGCACTTGGGCCATCCTCCACTGCACTCCCAGGCCACAGCAGAGAGCTGGCCTGGAAGAGGGGCAACCGGGACAGAATCCGGCACCCCGACCGGGACTAGAACCTGGTGTGCTGGCGCCGCAAGGCGGAGGATTAGCCTAGTGAGCCGCAGCGCAGGCAAGTCTTAAATTGTTATAACCCAGAAAATAAGCATAAAGTGTGCTTACAACAAATGTGCTATAGACAAAGGAATAAACAAATAGATCAATGGAATGAATTGAAAGTCCAGAAAATCAATGCTTGCAAAGGCAAATTACTGTTGGTTTTTTTTTGTTTTGTTTTGTTTTTTAAGATTTATTTATTTATTTGAAAGGCAGAGTTACAGAGAGGCAGAGGCAGAGAGAGAGGTCTTCCATCTGCTGGTTTACTGCCCAAATGGCCACAAGGGCTGGAGCTGAGCGGATCCAAAGCCAGGAGCCAGGAACTTCTTCAAAGTATCTCCCATGGGTGCAGGGGCCCAAGGATTTGGGCCATCTTCTGCTGCTTTCCCAGGTTCATTAGCAGGGAGCTGGACTAGAAGTGGTGCAGCTGGGACTTGAACCGGGGCCCTTATAGGATGCCAGTGCTGAAGACAGCAGCTTTACCCACTAGGCCACAGCAAGACACCTCAAGGGGCCAGCGTTGTATCTCACTTGGTTAATCCTCCGCCTGTGGTGCCGGCATCCCATATGGGCGCCGGGTTCTAGTTCTGGTTGCTCCTCTTCCAGTCCAGCTCTCTGCTGTGGCCCGGGAAGGAAGTGGAGGATGGCCCAGGTGCTTGGGCGCCTGCACCCGCACAGGGAGACCAGGAAGAAGCAGCTGGCTCCTGGCTTTGGATCAGCGCAGCACTGGCCATAGTAGCCATTTGGGGAGTGAACCAACAGAAGGAAGACCTTTTTTTCTCTCTCTCTCTCTCACTGTCTATAACTCTACCTGTCAAATTAACAACAACAACAACAACAAAAAACCAGCATCTCAAAAAAGATATGTGAATAGCCAATAAGCACACAAACTAAGCACAACATCAATAGTCATTAGCAAAATGCAAATAAAAATCATGAGATAGCATTACAAAACCAACAGAATGGCTAAACTCTAAAAGACAACACTAAATATTGGCAAATCTGTGGCAGTCACCTGGGCACCTGGCAATAAGGAAGTCCTTAGTGAAAATCCCCAGCAATAAGGAAATCACCAGTGGTGGAAAAACCCCTGGCCACGGCCCCGTGTCTCACACGCTTCTCCCGGATTCTAATCCCCTCACGGCAGCCAGCCAGCCACTGCCCATGGCACCCTGGCTCCCGTGAATTCTTTCACTCCCTCAATGCTGGTATCAGTCGGTTGCTTCCTGTGACAAAAAGGAGCAAAATATGATCTCTTATACACTGGTGGTGAGAATGTAACATGGTACAACCACTTTTTAAAACTAGAAGTTTCTTTAAAAGTTAAACATTCATATTTCCATTTATAACTCAGTGATTCCATACCTAGGTATTTATTCAACGGAAATGAAAATGTATGTCCACATGGGGCCAGCGCTGTGGCTTACTTGGCTAATCCTCCGCTTGCAGCGCCGGCATCCCATATCGGCACCAGGTTCTAGTACTGGTTGCTCCTCTTCCAGGCCAGCTCTCTGCTGTGGCCCAGGAGTGCAGTGGAGGATGGCCCAGGTGCTTGGGCGCCTGCACCCACACGGGAGACCAGGAGAAGCACCTGGCTCCTGGCTTCGGATCAGCGTAGCTCCAGACATGGCGGGCGTTTGGAAAGTGAACCAAGGAAGGAAGATCTTTCTCTTTCTCTCTCTCTCTCTCTGTAACTCTGTCAAATAAATAAATAAATAAAAAAAATATACGTCCACAAAAATGTTTATGGAGGAGCCGGTTTTGTGGTGCAGTGGGTAAAGCCTTGTCTGCAGTGCCGGCATCCCACATGGGCGCTGGTTCAAGTCCCGGCTGCTCCACTTCCAATCCAGCTCTCTGCGATGGCCTGGGAAAGCAGTGGAAGATGGCCCAAGTCCTTGGGCCCCTGCACTCATGTGAGAGACCCAGAAGCTTCTGGCTCCTGGCTTCGGATCGGCCCTGCTCCAGCTATTGCGGCCATTTGGGGAGTGAACCAACAGATGAATGACCACTGCCTCCCTCCCCCCGCCTTCGCCTCTCTGTAACTCTGCTTTTCAAATAAATAACCCTCAAAAAAAAAAAAGTTTATAGCTGCCTTCCTAATAATACTTATACCTATAAACAGCCAGATGCTTATCAGCACAAGAATGGACATAAATTTCATGACATATTCATTCCATGAAAGACTATTTGGCAATAAAAAGGAGCAAACCACTGATATATACAGCCTGTGCTGGGCCAGGCCAAAATCAGGAGCCTGGAACTCCATCCGCGTCTCCCATGTGGTTTGCAGGGACTCATGCACTTGAGCTATCTTCAGCTTCCTCCCAGGAGGCACACAGAAAGCTGGATCAGAAGTTGAGGAGCTGACCCTGCTGATGCACCTAGGAAAGGAGAGGAGGATGGCCCAAGTCCTTGGGCCCCTGCACCCATGTGGGAGACCCGGAAGAAGCTCCTGGCTCCTGGCTTCAGATCGGCCCAGCTCCAGCTGTTGAGACCATCTGAGAAATGAACCAGGGATGGAAGCTCTCTCTTTCTATCTCTGCGTCTCTCTAACTCTGCCTTTCAAATAAATAAATCTTAAAAAAAAAAAAAAAAAAAAAGCTGAGCTGGGACTCAAACCAGGCAGTCTGATATGGATGGAGGTGGTGATTAACTGCTGTGTCTGTCCCAAATGAATCATTTTTGGCCAGCACCGTGGCTCACTTGGCTAATCCTCTGCCTGCGGCCTCGGCATCCCGGGTTCTAGTCCCAGTTGGGGCGCCGGATTCTGTCCCAGTTGCTCCTCTTCCAGTCCAGCTCTCTGCTGTGGCCCGGGAGTGCAGTGGAGGATGGCCCAAGTGCTTGGGCCCTACACCCCCATGGGAGACCAGGAGGAAGCGCCTGGCTCCTGGCTTCAGATCAGTGCAGTGCGCCGGCCATAGCGGCCATTTGGGGGTTGAACCAAAGGAAGGAAGACCTTTCTCTCTGTCTCTCTAACTCTGCCTGTCAAAAAATGATTTATTTATTTATTTGAAAGAGTTACAGAGAGACAGAAGTCTTCCGTTCACTGGTTCACTCCCCAACTGGCTGCAACGGCAGGAGCTGTGCCAATCCAAAGCCAGGAGCCAGCAGCTTCTTCCAGGTCTCCCATGTGGGTGCAGAGGCCCTAGGGCTTGGGCCATCTTCTACTGCTTTCCCAGGCAAAAGCAGAGAGCTGGATCGGAACTGGAGCAGCCGGAACTTGTACCGATGCCCATAAGGGATGCCAGCACTGCAGGCGGCAGCTTCACCCACTACGCCACAGCACCAGCCCCAATTTTTTTTTTTTTTTTCAAGGATTGTCTCAAAATTACAAAAGTCAAAGATGCAGCAAGGAAAGTGTTAGGGAATTGTTCCCAAGTGTGAGAAACACTACCATGAGATAGTTCCAAATAAAAAAAAAAAGTTTTTAAAATAATTTAAGAAGCAGAGATACACGAGAGAGAGAGATTGAGAGAGAGAGAAAACGAGAATGAATGGAGCAGTTGGGGACTCAAACCAGTGTCCATGTAAGATGCCGGTGGCGTTGCAGGTGGTGGGTTTAAACCCCTGCACCCCATTGAAGGACCTTAAAGCAATGGATGATGTGGTCTGGTTCACCTTTTAAGATAGTTACCTCCACTGCTAAGTGGAGAGTGGATTGGAGGAGATACGAAGACTCTCAGAGATGGCTACTCCTTAGGCATCATGACAGATTAGTAGCTACTCAGTTGTGAACAACAACAAAGCTGATTTAAGCAGAGGGTTTCTTGGCAGAATATTGGGTAGTTAGGGACTCTGCAGTGGCTTAGAATGTGGCCATTGAGAACTAGACCACCTCCCTCAAACCCCTAAGCCAATGTTGCAGCGATCCCGGAGGCACTTACTATCCACTCTATCCAGATACATTTCCCATGCTCTACTTCTCAGGTCACTGGTTACTGATTTAAAGTTTGGATGCATCTAATTGATAAGCCTCGGTCATGAGCATACGCTCTAGGTGCCCAGGAGGCTGGGTCACAGGTAACCTTGGGTTTCGTAGCACTTGTGTTTGGTGGACTCTGCCTGCCAGCAAAACTCATTCAGTGGGGAAATGACCTAAGGGAGGTCTTGATGCCAGGCAGCTGAGCAACTGAACAAATTGCAAATATCCAATGCCAGGCTGGAAGACTTGGTGTGCTGCATTGCATTGCTGATCCTTCCTCTATCTATGCTTTCACCACATAAGTTTGTGATCTTTCCCACAACATGGTGTGCATTTTCGCATTCCTTGACTTTCGCCATGGCCATGGGATTTGTTTTTGCGTATTGAAAGTTGCTAGATGTAATATAAGCAGAGGCTTGAAATGCACTCAAGTGGTTGAAGCTGGTGCTGTGCTTCTGCCGTCAACATAGAGAGAGATAGAGAGAGAACGTCGTGGTTGGTTCTATCACTGCACCACCGTAGGTCAATAAATGTCCCAACAGCCTGGCAGAGAAGCAAGGCTCCCCTACCTTTAGGCGACTCCTCGGTCTCACAAGTTGAATCAATACTTATTGATGTATGCCTTAGATGTTATGGTTGGTCATTATTCAGCAATAGCTGATGATATACACCCAGAGAACATTCCGAGGTTTTCCATAAAGGGACGAAAGGGCAGGTAAGTGAACCAAAGCTCTAATTAAGGCAATAAGGAGTGTTCCATAGGATGTGGGTAAGAATAAGGACACCTCTTCATACCAAATTCTGTGAAGAGTCACCATTTTGGCCTCCTTGTGTTATGTATATGGCCTTCAGAATTCTTATATTTACACACTGCCTGATTTACAAAAACTCTTGCTAACATGTTTATAAACCTACACGGTTTGTTACCATCTCAACCAAGTCGCCTTGCCCAGAAGCCCTTGCTTCAGGGTCTCAGAGCATCCCATGACATCATCTACAGTAAATGTTGCCTTTCCCTCTGGGTTGAAATCCCATTCTTGGTACTCAATAGTTATTCTTCTGTTCAAGTTTCTACAAGTGGCTGGTGCTGTGACACAGCGGGTTAATGCCCTGGCCTGAAGCACCGGCATCCCATATGGGCGTAGGTTCAAGTCCCCAGCTGCTCTTCTGATCCAGCTGCTATGGCTTGGGGTAGCAGTAGATGACTCAAGTCCTTGGGCCCCTGCACCCACATGGGAGACCTGGAAGAAGCTCCTAGCTTCTGATCGGTGCAGCTCAGGCCGTTGTGGCCAATTGGAGAGTGAACCATCAGATGAAGACCGACCTCTCCTCTGTGTTAACTCAAATCTTAAAAAAAAAAAAAAAAAAGTGTAATTTCAGTCTGAGACTAAAACCAGTGATGCAAACAAAGTTTCTACAAATTTGTAGGTGATGTGGTCTCCTGATGATACCTTACCCGCTTTTTCATTCATACTGGCCTCCTTGCTGTGCTCTGAATGTGGACGGGCAGAGGATTCCTGTTCCTTGTCTCAAATATCCTTTCCCCATTTTGCAGTCTTTGCTCATGTCCATATTAAATGTAGCCTTCCCTCATTTAACTATTTTGTCTTATTTTCCTTCATAGCACCCAACGCCTGACATATGGATCTGTTGCCCTGACAAAATGAAAAGGACTTTTGTCCACTGCTGTACCCCCAGGACCTGGAACACTGTCTCCAACATAAATGTTGAGTGTATAGATGAAAGTGAATGAATGCTTGTTTAACTGAACATAAAACAGGTGACATCTGTGTTGACGAGTTAGAGCTCTAGACATTTTTAAATTTAGAGACAGGGACAAAGGTCTTCCATCCACTGGTTCATTCCCCAAATGGCCACAATGGCTGGAACTGGACCAAACCGAAGCCAAGAGCCAGGAGCTTCTTCTGGGTCTCCCACACAGGTGCAGGGGCCCAAGCACTTGGGCCATCTTCCACTGCTTTCCCAGGCCATAGCAGATAGGAAGAGGAGCAACCAGGACTCAAACCAGTGCCCATATAGGATGCTGGCAGAGGCTACACCACAGCATAGGCCCCCAGGTAAACTCTTACTCCAATAATTTAGTGTCCCTGTAAAATGCCAAAGTGTATAGCATAATGCTATCATTCCACCTTGCAGTGGGGAGTTAAACAGAGACAAATGGGATGGAAAATGGAAGATAGTTCTTTATTCCCAGTGTGTTAACTGTTTAAAGGACAAAGTTTTGAAGGCACAGCCAGTATGATCTTTCATACCACTCCCATGCGGGTGCAGGCACCCAAGCACTTGGGCCATCCTGCACTGCCCTCCTGGGCCACAGCAGAGAGCTGGACTGGAAGAGGAACAGCCGGGACTAGAACCCAGTGCCCACACAGGATGCCAGTGGTACAGGCGGAGGATTAACCAAGTGAGCCACAGCGCCAGCCCCTACTTCACCTTCTAAAGGCTAACAATTACTATCTGGTCTCTGCTAGCCTGGAATATCACTTCACCTTCCAACAAACCCAGTAAGGCTTTTTGACGTATTATTGATCTCCATTACTCAAGGGGAAGAGCATTCTGGGTACAGTTAGGAAGCCTACTATGGGCACAGTGAGTAGAAAGAATGTAGTCAGTCCAGCACTCCTCTACATTATCCCAAGAGCATCTGGCCTTAGTGCATCAGCTAACTCATTAAGTTCAGGTTTAAAACAAGGAATAAAAAGCTTGTTACAGCAAAGCAAAACTGGAGCTGTACCAATAAATCCAGCCTAATCTAACGACAGAATTCCTGTACAAATTCTAAAACTTTCTTCCAATTTCTGCTCAATTTTTCCTCCTTGGGCCTTGCACTCTCAATATTCTGACTGTTGGGACATGGATGCTGATTTGTTGAGGCACACATTCTTTATTTTTTGACAGGCAGAGTGGACAGTGAGAGAGAGAGACAGAGAGAAAGGTCTTCCTTTGCCGTTGGTTCACCCTCCAATGGCCGCCGCGGCCGGTGCACCCCGCTGATCCGATGCCAGGAGCCAGGAGCCAGGAGCTTTTCCTGGTCTCCCATGGGGTGCAGGGCCCAAGCACTTGGGCCATCCTCCACTGCACTCCCTGGCCACAGCAGAGAGCTGGCCTGGAAGAGGGGCAACCGGGACAGAATCTGGCGCCCCGACCGGGACTAGAACCCGGTGTGCCGGCGCCGCTAGGCGGAGGATTAGCCTAGTGAGCCGCGGTGCCGGCCGAGGCACACATTCTTTATGTAAGGCAAACAAAGCATTTCAAAGGGTTTAGAGTTCTGAAGTGTCCCAATCTTTCCATACAGTCTATTCCCACTGTTGGGACACAACCTATTTTTTGTTAATATACTTTCTCAAGACTCTGGTATGATCATTTAGTCAGGAATCCTTCAAACCAACTTTGCTTTTTGCTTCAGTAGTCTCAGTCCTCCAACTTCAGGGTTATTATCAACAAATCAAAGTCCTGGGTTCCTCTGTCTGTAGACAGGAACTTCCAAAAATCCCATGGTTCTCACAATCCTTGTCCATTTTAAAAAATGTTTATTTACATCTACTTCAAAGGCCGCGAGAGATTCTGTGACAGCGGTTACCTAGAGGCTCCTCCAAACTTCCATGTCCATAAACTAGGCAACCATCAACACAGCACACCAGCACTTACTTTCTTATCCCAGATCATGAAAGCTCTCACTCACTACCCCTAAACTTGGAAAACTCCCAATTTCCATTACCTGTAACACTCTTGATGGCAATTCAAAAATTAAAGTCAAAACTCTTTTTCAGTTTCTGAGGTCTGAAAATTTATTGTCACAGAATGGGTGGCTTACTCAATTCAGAGCTAAAATTCAGGCTCAAGAACAGAAAGGTTCCTCTTTGGGATTATCATTAGCCAGAATTCACTCCATTGTTACACCTACTTCAAAACTCAATACAGATAGTTATTTCTGTGACAAAATGATTGGCTTACGTGTAAGAAAGGTGCTTAGTGGGTGAGAGGAAGCAGGATGGGAATATTGCCTGACTGATGTACCTGCTATATTGTTGGGTTCACAACAGCAGGCATCTGATAAATTCAACTTAATGCAACAAGGAACAGGTATTCTCTTGGGCCAGTACCTGATGTCAATAATTCCCATGCTGCCCATTGCCTTAGTGCTAATCCAGCCTTTTTTCCTCAATGATAAACAGTACCACACTCCTTTCCATTGCATATCAGTACAAAATCATTCTTAGCTTTTTATGTATTCCTCTACAATCTAACCTCCCCTGGATCACATTAAATACTCAACATGTGTGGCCACTTCAAAATTGGTTAAAACAGTAAGACACATAGTTCATCATGCTGAACTGTCTACATATATGACAACACTCCAAAAACTCTATGGAAAAAGGAATTAAAGCTATTTTGGCACAAAGCAACTGTGAAATGCATGCCTATAAATATAACTCAAAATTTAGGGAAAAGAGGGCTAGTGTTGAAGCATAGTGGGTTAAGCCACTGCCTACCTGTTTTCTGGCTGTTAAGGCTTCTAATCCAATCTCCTGCTAATGTGCCTGGGAACACAGTGGGAGATGGCCCAAATCCTTGGGCCCCTGACACTGACCTGAGAGACCGGGATAGAGTTCTTGGTTCCTGGTTATTGCAAGCATTTGGGGTATGAACCAGTGGCTGAAAGAACTTTCTACCTCTCCCTCCACCACTCTTTCAAATGAAAGATGTTCAGTCCTAGGTAAAGTACTCTATACATCATGGATTGCCAAGGATTAAATGAAATAGTATGTACAGTGCTTTTTAAAAGTACCTGAGTTTTTGTACGAACAGGTATTTCAGGGTATGTGTGAAGGCTGGAGTTTTCTGTAAATGCAATCCTATCCTCAAATGGAGATGATCATGCCAGATCTAGCTATCCATTAAGTTTTCCTGGAATATTAACACTTCTCAGCCCAATGGACACACTGTATTACAAACTAAGATTTAGAAGTCTAATTACAAGATTAAAACTTTTTTTTTTTGAACATTGAGTAGCACCAGCAAATTTTCTTTCATTTCCGTTTATTTAAACACAGTTCTCAAAACATTTGAGTGAAATTGGGTCTCCTTTGGTAAGCAAAGGACCTGAAAATAATATTTAAAAAATGAACAGGCAAAGTCTTCAGTTTATCCACGACACAGGTGTAGTGTTCCCTTCTCTTATCCCGTACTTTGAAGCACCCAGTTTTTTCATATGGTCTAAAAGCTAGAACAAGAGTACATTTGTGGTGGAATGTATTGTTACTTGCTGATAACTAGTTGAAATACCATTATCCCCTTGTAACAGCTTTAAGAAAAAGCCTTTTAAAGGCATACATTGTGTAACTCTTTTCTTATTCCCTGCTATATATAATACAGGTTACATAAAGGCTGACAAATCCACATTTATATAAGCATCAAGCGTTTGCTGTATTCAAAGTTTTAGTTCTAATACTAGCAGTACAGAGTTACAGAGCGTAATTTTTAACACTTACTTGCAGGTATAATAAGTATGGTATGTTTCATGGACTGGAGAAATAACGGGCATTTTTGTCTTTAAATTCACTACTGACAACTTAATCTGAACTTTCTGCTAAGCATTGATATGTTAGAAAGAAAAGTAAAAACCAAACTGTTTATTGTTGCTTTTTGCCATTTGGTAACATTTTACACACAGGCTTCGATCTTCAGAATACCCTGGATTCAGTAGAAAAACCTTTTAAATGAAGTTTTGTACAATAAAAACTTCTCAGCAGTCAAAATTTAGACTGTAAAAAAATACATGCAAAACATACTTCTCTGAAAACACTTAACTTTGAACAAAGCACCAAACTACACAAATGCAGAATGAAAACAGCATTTCAACTCCACCAAAAGTAGTCATCATAAAAGGTGTAAAAGTCACCTAACTTCACTAGGCACTGTTCACTTTTTAAACAGGAGACAATAAAAAATATTGTCCACAAACAACATCCCAGCTCTAGGGCAGATTTCAGAGTGTTCAACTTCATGCTTCAATAGCGACCTGGGAAGAAAATAAACAAACATGCTTCAATGCCAAGGAATCAGAATAGCAAATGTACTTAATGCTGAGAACTGAGACTACCTCACCATTAGCACGTTCCTATGTACCAGCATAGCCCCTCTTTGAAAATGAAGATTCTCGGAACGGTGTTAACAACAGAAATTAAACATTCAAGTGTTAAACAGAAATGGCTGGGTTAAGTAGATCATAACCTGAGAACAACAGTTTTAAATCACCCAAGTATCCCAAAGTTGTCCAAAATTTTCAAGGATTTCTAAAAGGAAAGCTACTGACAGTGAGAGAAAACAGTAAGTCTTAAGGGTTGTTTTTATAAACTTTGAGTCCTAGCAACATTTAGGATGTGTGTTCATAACATATAAATAACCCAAATCAACCCATTATCTGCATAAGGAAGTAACTTGGCTGTATAAAAAAATCCTAAGATAAAAAAACTTACGAGGTGAGTAGGATCGTGATCTGGAACGTGATCTGTATCCTCCACGACTATAGTAAGGAGAAGGTGACCGCCTTCTGTAAAAAAAAAGTCAAGACTGCCTAAGTCTCCATAGATCACACTGACAAGTGACAGTAACACCCTACCAAAATGAAGAGGTCCTCATGAATTTTCAAATATTTCTCATAAGTAGGAGATTTCAAGGTCCTTGTAAGTTGAGAATAAAGCACATTATAATAATGCATCCGTTTCACTATCAGAGATCCAATAATCAATTCTTTACTTGACCAATCAATATGCTTTCCTTTTAAATTCTGTGAAATAATGTTAGAAGAAACTAATTTTCTAACACCTAAAACAAATTTCACTAGTGCTTCAATAAAATGATACCACTGAGTAATTCTGTCTATAAACCATATTATTTCTGCAGATCCACAAACTCCATTATATTGTCATCTGGCTTTACATCCAAGCAATCCAAATTTGTGTGAGGCCACTTATGCCTTAACTATAAAACCATTACTAAGCGTACATCTTTATTCAAAGTTTCTACTGTTGACCAATTATAAATCCTTTCCTGGCATACCTATAAATTTGATCTCTATCTTGAGCAGCTCTCCATCCGCCTCCTCCTCCACCACCACCTCTGGAAGACAGAAAAGAAACACACATTTAGTTTACTGACTTTTAGGACGAATATACAAGTCTTGCTTTAAAATAAAAATATCCACAAAGCAAAACTTGAATATAACTTAAAAAAAAGTTTTATTTATTTGAGAGAGGGGAGATAGAACTCTTCCATCTGCTAGTTCATGCAACAGCCAGAGCTGGGTTGATCTGAAGCCAAGAGCCAGGAACTTCTTGTAGGTCTCCCATGTCGGTGCAGGGGCCCAAGGACTTGGGCCATCTTCCACTGCTTTCCCAGGCAAATTAGCAGGGAGCTGGATTCTAAGTGGTACAGCTGGATCCCTGTGCTACAGGTGGCAGTCCCAAACTTAACTATCTTACAGGTGAAATGATATTAACAAATTCTCATCATTGCAAGTTAACACCTTAAATCCTCTCAAGCGATTTTGCCAGTCTTTATAGGGGCCAGCGCTGTGGGGTAAAGTCATTGCCAGCATCCCATATGGGCAAGGTTTGAGACCTGGCTGCTCCACTTCTGATCCAGCTCTCTGCTATGGCCTCAGAAAGCAGTGGAAGATGGTCTAAGTACTTGATCTTCTGTCACTCATGTAGGAGACCTAGATAATGTTCCTGGTTCCTTGCTTCAGCCTGTCCAAGCTCAGGACATTGCAGCTTTATGAGGAGTGAACCAGTGAACAGAAGATCTCTTACTTTCTTTGCCCATCAAATAAAGAATGACTTAACAGAAAATCTTATTTAAAGTCCAGCTTGTATTTGTTGGTGTAAAATGGAAGTGCTGAATAAAGTTTTTATTAAAGGTTAAAAATTAGGCAAATATATTGCTATCAATTTTGCTCAGACTCAGAAAGCTGATCACTCTGCATTATAACTTACCTATATGACCTGCTATAGTAGTCTCGATCATCATAGCCTCGATCATACCCTCTGTCGTAGTAATCCCGACGGCGTGAACTGCCACTAGGAATAATAAAACGAATTTTTTTTAAAAAAGTTACGTGGTCTTGCCTGTATGTATGGATATAACTTTTGCCATTAAAAACCTGTTCAGATATTCAGCAGCAGCACACCACCACAAACAGCTTGGGTCACTATGGTTTTAGGCATTTAACATAATACTCCTATGTAATGGGCAATTGTTTCAATTAAAGTTTCTTTATTCTCTTCTCCTGGAGAAAAATGGAGATACCAACTAGCAAGACTTTTTGGATTATGTTGACTGTATTTCTGAACAGTACTGGAAAATACTGCCTTTTCCTAATTACAGCATATTTTAAAAACCTTTTGGTTAAGGAGACACAGATCTACTGACTTCCTCTCTACTAATCTAATGTAGCAAGACCACATGTTTCCAAGAGGACAGTCACATACAGAAAACAGTTTTGGGAGTGGGAAGATATTCCAGTATTAATTCATTAATTTTCTGGCAGTAATATACATACTTGGTGAGAGCTGTGACAGTATTCTTAATAGGCCAATACTATTTAGTAACTAAAGTTCTTATTTTTTACTTTAATGATTAACCAACAGGATTAGATGAAATGTCAGACTTTACTGGCACACAAGTGTGTCTGGGGAGGAACTGAACAAATCAAACTGTTAATGACATTTTTATCTTGCAAATAAACTTACTATGTAGGTCTCCCCATGTAAATTCCTGGTGTTGGAGTATGTGGTCTTTTTGTTATAGAAAAATCAACTCTGATTCTACGCCCATCAAGCTCCATTCCATTGGCACGTTCTTTAGCCTTCAAAAGATAAGAAATAATTGTTAGACATCCTGAACAAAGCCACCAATTAACCTATACTTCTAAGTAAGGTTCAATTAGACTTTTCCCTTAAGTGCATCAAGTTATTTTAATGATGGCCAGAATATAAGTTCTACGATTTATATAGTAAGATCTCCTCCATTAAATACATTTGAAAAAGCTGGTTAGAAACAGTTGAAAATTTATTGAAATGCTGAAAATGCCAATTTAACCCAGTACTTTAAGTTTGAAAAAAAAAAAAAAAAAGTTTTTGCTCAATGCAGTTTGATAACACAAATTTTCCATGAACTTTTTTGAAGACTCCTCACATGCAGAGATTACAAAATGTCTTATACCCAAATAATTTCACTTTTCTGTGCTTTTTGATGTATCCCTTGCATTTAAAGTAATTGTTGTACCTATAAATCTGATAGTGTGTCCAGTTCTAAAGCAGTACATAGCTGGCAAATTATATAGCCCATGGACCAAAGCTGGCCAGCCGTCTCTTACTTTATGACTCATAAGCTAAGAATTTTAAATGGCTAGGGCAGGCTGCTCTGGCACAAGACTCTGCTTGGACACTCACATGCCCTTATCAATCAGCCCTGATACAACTTCCTGCTAGTAATGTTGGGAGGCAGCAGATGGTTCACATACTTAGGTTCCCGCTACCCATGTGAAATGTGGATGGAGTTCCTGGCTCCTGGTTTCAGGCTGGCCTAGCTAGCCCTTGTAGTGAACCAGTAGATAAAAGCTCTATCACTCTGAAAACAGATGATGTTTGTGTTTACATCTGTTTCTGGCACTAGTCAGATAAAAAACGTGCTATTTTAAAGGGAATGATCTGTTTTCCTGCACAAAAATCAAACCCAACAATCTGACAGCCTCTACTGTCACCAACCTTGAACAAATCAAACATTTGTCACCGTAGTACTTCGCAAAATGAAGTTGAGTGACACCTTAACAAGACCCCTTCAAAATCTATTTAATCTAGCTTGTATTCCCGCATTTAGTAAACCAAGTTACCCCCTTTAAAACTTAGCTTATGACTTTTAAACAACCACTCTATCTAGAGCTCAATTCTTAATCTCAGCATTGACCAGTAGGCTAATCCATTAAGTACTTCTTAGAGCTTTTCTCTTCCTTACCACTTCCATTGGATATGACTTCAGCCACCTATTATTCTGTACCTAGTCCAAGTTTACATACTAATGCTACTGTGTTCTGAGGCCAGCATTTGTGGCAAAGCAGCTATGTCACTGCCTGCAGTGCAGGCTTCCAATATGGGCACCTATGAGTCCTGGCTGTTCCATTTCTGATCTAGCTTCCTTGCTAATGTACCTGGGAAAGCAGCAGAGGGCTGCCCAAGTGCTTAGGGGCCTCCACCCATGTGGGAGACTCAGAAGCAGCTCCTGCCTTAGGCCTGGTTCAGCCCTGGCAATAGCAGCCATTTGGGGTATGAACCCAGCAGATGGAAGACCTCTTTCTCCCTCCCTCCCACTCTACCTTTCAAATTAAAAAAGTTACTATGCATTCTGCCTCAAGACAAATTAAAATTCAATCATTATCATTTATCTGCAATATACTGAAAACCAGTTCCATTTTCATGTAATTCTATCACTTTCAGTTATCTCTCATTAGAAAAAATAGTTCAATGTAAATACTGAACCGACTGCTCTAGGTCACTTTCCTATCACTCTGTATAGATTCAGAATTTTCCACAATAAAGGTTTAAATAATCTCAAAGTATAATTGACTCTATCCCCAGAAGAGTGTATTTCCTTTAACCCAAATTGTAACCGTCTATCCTATTTTATATTAAAAAAGCAAACACTATCCTTCCTTATCCAAACACTTGGTCATCATAAGTTGGAGTTAACAAAAGGGCCGCTGTTTTACAGAGGTACATGTAAACATTTACTTACTTCCTTAGCATCATCTACATTTTCAAAATAAACAAAGGCAAATCCTCTTGAACGCCTAGACTGCTGGTCATATACAATAGACACATCCGCAATGGGACCATACTTAGAGAAAACTTCTCTTAGATCTCTTTCTGTGGTATACAAGCTCAAACCAAATACTCCAAGACAACAGTTGGGGTCAGGATTTGCCTGGAAACAGAAAAATCAATCTTAATTCTGAAAGCTTATCATAAAACAAAGTTCAGCCTCCCCCACCCCCACCCCAAAGGAACCATAAGCTAGCTAAAAATTTCACGCACAATTAAAGTACTTAACAATTAGACCAAATACCATTTAGGAATTACAAAACATTACAGCAAGCACTGCAAGCATTTTTGAGAATGGGCAGAAAAAGACTACAAAATAATTTCAATCTCAAAATTAACTGGGAGAAATGGGGACTGGTAAAAAGCCAACTTGGCATCTTTTTTTTTTGAGACTGGAGGGCAGTCTGGTTGAGGGATTTACCTAACAATTTTTTCCTAAGAATTATTCAGATATTCACAAAAGGCTTACATATGGCTTATCAGAATAGCATTCTTTGTGAGAAAAATTTTTAGAGTGTTAAAATTAAGATAGACCATCCATACAATGGAATGCTCAGAACTGCCAAAAATATTTAGAACAGCACATACAGTTTGACTGTATTTTCACAGGAACGTAATACAGGAGTCTGCTCTCATCCCTGGGGGATGTGTTTTAAAGACCCCTAGCAGATGCCTGAAACCAGATATAGTTCCAAACTCTGTATAGTCCCTGGGTATCTGTGGGAGATTGGTTCCAGGACACCCCAAGGAATACCAAAATTGTGCAGATGCTCAAGTCCTTTACACAAAGTGGTAGAGTATTTGCACAAAACCTCCACACATTCTCTGTATACAATAAATTACTAAATTACTTATAATGCCCAACACATTTTAAATGCTATGTCAGTAGTTGTTATGATGAAAAAGATGGCATTTGAAATACATCTTGGGGCCGGGCACTTGGCCTAGCAGTTAAGACACCGGTTAAGACGCCCGCGTCCCATGTCGGAGTACCTGGGTTCGATACCCAGCTCCAGCTCCTGACTCCAGCAACTGGGCTCCTACCACCCACGTGGGAGACCTGGAATGCGTTCCCGGCTTCGGCCCTGGCCCAGCCCTGGCCGTTGCAGGACTTTGGGGAGTGTACCAGCGGATGGAGGCTCTGTCTGCCTGTCTCTCAAATAAATAAAATAAATTAAAAAAAAAAGAGACATCTCAAAACACTAAGCCTCAAGATTTCACTCATGCAATCACTGCTATAGCTCCATTATCCAATAAAAATCAGTTCAAGAAAAAAAAAAAAGTAAACTCAAGCAGTCAAAAAATGCTTCCCATCTTACCCGATTCCCAACATGACGCCTGCGAGTAGACATGGGAGAATGACTGTGGCTATGCCGTCTGCGATAATCTCGACTGTAAGACCTGCTGCGGGATCGTCTATGAGAACGGGACCGAGACCGTGACCTTGTATAATGTCTTCGAGAGCTTCTTCTGGATCTAGACCTGCAAGACAAAGGCTATGACTAAGCAAATGACAACAAAAAAAGTCTTCAATTCATTACTGTGGAGTAACATTCCAAAGAACA
Organism: Oryctolagus cuniculus; assembly: GCF_964237555.1. Lineage (NCBI taxonomy): Eukaryota > Metazoa > Chordata > Mammalia > Lagomorpha > Leporidae > Oryctolagus > Oryctolagus cuniculus. Next base: position 95,599,660 of record NC_091435.1, read on the forward strand.
CTATCCAGGCACATGCTAATATGGTTATAAATTCAGTGGGATAAGCTGCTGCTTCTCTTCTTACAAGATAATTTCCTCTCTCTAGTCACTTCCAACTTCACTAGGAGACATTTCAAAACTATACTCTCCAAGCATTTCTAAAAGGGAGATTAAAATGAACACATTTTTTGAAAAATTATGAAGCATACAGCATTTTACTACCTTGATTTCTGCCCATCTTTACCCCTTAGAATACCACGCTGTTTTTCTACCATCCCTTATGCTCACCATTCATTTAACATACTGACAAAGTCACCAGGTAGCTTTCACTAGCAATTAAAACAAAAACAATGAGTGGCTTTTAACTAGAGAAATCAAATAAAGTTGTCATCCAAACCAGGACATGTTTGAGAAATGGGGTATCATTAATTATGCATGAACTAAGGCTGTCTCAGGCAAACCAGGATGTATAGCCTTCTCTTAATGAACATTAAAAAAAAAAAGTGCACTGTAGTAAGGCATTGTTTTATACACACATGTACAGAATACACTAGACTACACCTGTTTATCAAGAATTGCAGTTACTGAAAACTAATGTTCTAGGGTTTATCTGCCATACTAAAAAGTTTTACAATCATGAATCCTCACAACTTTGAAGAACTGGCACTAAAAAGAAGCTAAGGTAGAAGTTTTTAAGTGATCTGCCCAAGCCAGCAAAAACACGCATAAGATTTGAACACTGACTCCAAAAGCCCAAGCTCTTAACCACTTAGCCTTCCTTCTGTCTCTTACAACTTAGGTTCATATCTAGTACCAATATTAAACAGGCCAACAAATAATCTACCCTCTCTATCTTCCTGGTTTACAAAGCACACACCAATTTCAGATCTAAGAGTAACAAGAAAATCTCAAGACAGTCTTTCTTACCTAGATTCAGATCTGGACCTGGACTTTGATCTGGAACGCCTGGAATCTTCCTTGGAGCGAGACCTTGCAGGGGTATGCCTTGCAGATTTCCCCGATCCGTGAGCACTTCCACTTCTGGAAGCAGAACGGGATTCCTACACGTAGATGTCAAAAGTTTAATTTGTGTACTTTCTGGGCAACTTTAAAAACAAATAAGCTGCTGTGAGATAAATGGTGAGGGAGAGCAATACCCTTCCAAGATAAGAAAACATAGGTAAGGGCAGGAACTGAGTATACCTGGTATAATAGTTTCACTGCTCCATCTGACAAATCAATTAACTTGACCTTTCTTCCACCTTATGGGAGCAGGGATTAAGAGTTATTTGACCCTACTCCCTTCAGAAAGGGGTGCCAAAGTCAAGCATTAAGGTAACTGTCCAAGGATTGTTTGGGAAAGTTATTCCATAAAGAGTAGGTTGAGAAAGAATCTCAGTAACTATGACACCTATGCTTTTTAAAACTATTTCAATGTAGTTGCAATCAATAAAACAAAACCCTGAACATTTAATAAAACTTACTTTAAAATGTTCCATTTTTTAAAGTTAATGCTTCCAAGTTCTATTTATTTTTCAATGAAAAGAGAGACAAAGACAACTTCATTAAGTCCTAAAGATAGAAACCTAATGGAAAGGACCAACGACCCTATTTCATCTAATAATGGTGGGAGGCTGCTCAAACTCAAAACCACCAGATGAAGCTACAGAAAAAGGTAGTGAAATGTAGAGTTAAGAGAGAGGGCATCATGAGATTTGCTTTCTCAGCTAAACAGAGATGATCAAGGGTAAACTTACAGGGAACTGGAGATAAGTAAACTTAAGAATGTTATGTAAGGGATATTAAAACCTGGACAGATTTAATTAAGAACTCCTCACCCAAGGCCCAGAAGAGAAACAGCTCAGAACTGTGAGCAAAAACCAAAGTCTAAGTATCATTTACTCAACTTTCCCAACCCCCCCCCCAAAAAAACCACACACACACACAAACCAAAAACAAACACACACACACACACAATCACTAAGGAAAATAGGAAAGGCCACTAAGGAAAATAGGAAAGGCCAACAAAACAGAGCAACTAGTCCATCAATGAACCCAGATCATTTGTTCAGTTAATCAACAGGAAAGTTTATATACAGTAAACAGAATCAGAAAAAAGCTCTGGTGGTGTAGGCAACAAACAAAAGTGGATGCTTGAAGAGAGGGGGACAGAACACACCCAGAAATCAAGTGGGACAGCCTTTATGGAACTCAGGCAAAATTAATCAGTCTAGTAAGTCTTTTTACCAAGGACAGCATACTCAAAAGCAAGCAGTATTGTAGAAGTCACTATAGTGTTAAGAATATCAAATAGAAACTTCCAGACAAAAAGTTACTCTGTCTGGTCAGAATGGTATTGCCATTTTTAAAAGGATAGATTATTTCTGAGTTACAGTCCTGAACATTTAAGAATACAGACCCATGGTTAACAGCATAATGGAAAAAATTTCACAAAATTCTTACGATGTGCAGAGGAAAAACTTACACACGAGACTAATACAGTCAGTTGAATTCAGGTGTCCAGGCCTCAACTCTAGACATAGTCAAACAGACTTAAAACATGGTATAAAGTTTTCCCTCAAACCCCCACACCCTCAAGTAACTATAAAGACATTGAAAGAAATAGATGATATTCTTTATTAATGAGAACAGCTGCCTTATGCACCAAGAAATGGCTACAAGATATAGTGCTGCTCAGAGAATCCAACTACTAATCCCTTTAATTTCTCCACCTAATGTTCTGAACACCAAGACATTCAGAAACAATTCATTTCCCTTCTCTCTCCTTGAACTAAGGAGGCAGTCTCAAAAATAGGGGTTTCTACCATGGTCACCACAGGCAAAAGGCAATCTAACAGAAATAGGGAATCCAAAAGTTATCAAGTAACTATGCCAATGCTAGGAAGATTTCTTCAAGAATGTTTTTTAACCTTTAATGGAAACCAAAACAAATAATCTGCCCAAGAAGAGAGATCAGTACCTCAACAGTTCAAAAGAAAAGGTAAATTGTAGTTATCAGAAATTAAGCAATCTGCGTATCAAGAAAGATTCTTTGCTTCACAGAAAAGCCTTATTTTTAGATGCTTTAACCAGTCTGTCCACTAACAGTAAGAAAATATTTCTAGCCTAGGTATGGCTGTAATGAGGTTTCCTCATGAAGTCTTAGCAGATCAGGGGGGTCAAAGATACAATGCTTATGAAATTACAAGCATTTTCTTTCGCAGTCTCCAAAACTGCGGTGCTATGCAGACACATTTAGATCATTTCTCAGACCAGAAATAAGAGAAACACAAGAGTGCAAAAACTTCTTTCTACACTGACAGCTGGGCTAACACTTAACCACGGTCTTAAAACCCTCTTTCTTGTCATAGGTAGTTTCTTAAAGTTAATGCCATCTACAGCTATGCTGGTCATTACAGTTCATTAGGATAACACATGCAAGGGAATTTAGGTCTAGAAGAAATGATTTCTAAAATTACCAGCCATATCTAAAGTGTAATGCTAAACTTTAACACAGGCGAATCTATAAAATAATCAGTTGGGAAAGTCCCTATCCAAAAAGGTACTTCAAATTCCACATTCAGGGCTGACAAAATTATAGCTGTTAAAACATTAAAACCCTGTCAAAACTAAAACCCAATCCGATTCTGGATATCAGTGTTTGAAGGTAAGGCCATCTTTAAAACCAAAGTTTCTAAAATAATGTCCAGCGAATCAAGCTATCGACTAATCTCACTCATATGCTCACATACAACCTACAAAGGTAAAAATACCCAACAGCCTTCCAACAAAACCTCAATCCCCACCTCTCTATTCCTGGAGGCTATTTAAGAAAAACTTATTTGAAAGAGATGACTGAAGCTGTAATACACCACTCAATTCATATTCAACTAGCACAAGAATTTCATCAAAAATATATTAAGAAAAAATTCTGTAGACTTCAAAACTGTGCACCAAAATATACTTTCCTCAACAAACTTTTTAAACTACTTGTATATTATTTTAAAAACTGGACACAGAACATCCATTTAGAACACTGGTTCATAAGTTTATAGCATTTGAAAATTTAGAGCCCAAACCATAGAGTATTATAGTATGTAGGTCTGGTCTGCAGTTAGGCATCTAAATTTCTTTAAAGCAAAGTACTATGCTAAGTCTCAAAATTAAATTAAGAGGTTGTGCTTTTTGCCTATCTGAAATTTTTCCCCTTGACAAACACATCTTCCTGCAACCTTGCTTCTATCATCTTTCCAGCCCCCTCCCCTGCCCCAGCATGAATGCAGTCCTCCCTTCACTGCCTGCACCTATCTTCCCTTAACTTCCCCAACAGCATTAGGATGAGACCTCCTAAGACCCAAAGATGCTTTGGCCAAGGGGAAAAACAAAAATAAATTGTTGACATGTCCACTAGTATCAATGTATTTTCACTTTAAAGGTATCCAACCCAGACCACAATCTGATCCCAAAATACTTTATTTCTTGACCCTTTTTTCTTCTTGTGGACCCCAAGAACTTTTTTTAACTCTCACCATCCACTTCACATCACTTTTACCTGAGATATGTTTTGAGTAACTTCTGAATGCAAATTAATCAAAGATTTACTGGTTATCAATAGCAAGATATTTTACAACCCAACAACTAGGGCAAAGCAAATAAGAAAACCTGTTTCCTATAAATGGGATTTTTCTTCTGCTTGCAAGACACAGAAATACAAAAAGCAAAGTTTCGATAGGCCCTAAAGCACCAGAAAATGAATTCATATAGATGGCACTTAAAATAATTTCTCCAATAACTTTAAGATTCCCAGCACACTGTAAGACTCCTTATACTTGTCTTCATTTCAGAAGTAGTACTCTTAGAATTCTCAACTAGGTAGAAAACAACTGTTACTACTGGGTGTTACTTTGATATATGTACTTATCCCAGCTAACATTACAACAGCTGATTCTTCTTTCAACTACAACAAAAGAAAATAAAATTATGAGCTGACTTATATAGTAAACAGTAGAGGGTGGGGGAACAACAGAAAAGGTACTTTATAATTTGTACCGCTAACGTTAACAGCTGAACTGTTGAAAGCAAAAAAGGGAATAAAGCACTTGTTATTACTATATATCCTGAATTAGCTGTCTTATTAAGTGTATGACACCCCTCTAAGAAAAGCTATTGTACTAAAGCAATAACCCTTGTCAAAGTGTTTAAACTGAAACAATGTTAAGACTCATCCTTGTGTATTTATTTGGTACATATGTATAGTAATATTAAAGCTTAAATGGTCATAGTTTCCCCCTAATGCCACATGGAAAAAAACTGCTGTCACACCAAAAGGACTACTACCTTGTCAGTGCTCTGCTTGAATTTTGGACCAATTACCATCCTGGTGACACTCTGCTGAAAGTCATAACAGAAAACATTCTATACACTATTCAGCACTCAAGGAGAAGGGTCAGAGCACTTTGAGAGTCTGGGGCAGGGACAGGTGGCACAGATCACTCCAACTCTATGCACTCATTCCCCAGGACCAACAGAGCTAAAGAGGGACAACATGAAGCCAAATTGTTACCCATGCTAGAGAGCTCACTGCTGCCTGCCATTTAACTACAAAGCGTTATTTTAAAATTGCATTTCAATCATTTGACTAAGCAGTTAAAATTAGAATTACCTAATTTAAACGTTTCCCTTGGAAGGCACTTCTTTACCCTGTATATATTTTCTTCTATTAAACAAATAATGCATGCATGTTTAGCAAAATATACAGGGACACATAAACAGACTAGTAATTACTTAGCGTAGTGCTTTCTGATTCCAGATTACTTCTTATCTTAACTTCATTTTTATTTCTTTTCTTCATTCTTCCGTTTCAAATTCTGACTTCTTTCATCTTCCCCACTTCACACAAATTGCTCAATATTCTACAAGTGGGACTTCTGGTCTGATAATTAGCATGCATTCTTTCTTTTATTTTTTCAAATTTCAGCTTCACTTATTCCTGAGCTTCAAATACTCATTTATAAAACTTGTCAAATGACGACTTCCGCATTTTCCTTCTTCAACATTAACCTTAATAGAAAAAGAACAGGATGAAGAATATTTTAAAACTCCAGGATAAAATCCAGTGCCAAAACTGAAACTAGAAAAAAAAAAATCTTTTTTTTTTGGATTAAAAAAAACTAGAATATGCAGCTCAAAAAACTGAAACTACCGTTTTTCTTTGGTTCTAGAATGTATATGGTAATCTCATTTGTCTACTCCAAATAGATTTACCATGCTTAAGCTGAACGTGAAGTGCGCTACTGAACATTTACTGTTCATTTAACATTTTAAGAACTAGAATTACATTTCACACTTCTTAACTTATTGTATTCAATACAAAATGTTAAGTGTCAAAAGCACATCTCTAGTAAAAAAAAGTGACACATCAATACAAAAGTGCAAGAAAGGAAAGCACGGACAATTCATTTGCACAATGACAAAGGCTCAGGGTTAAAGAGGCTTACAATATTGTGACTTGTCTAGATAGGATAAAGAAAACATTTATTGTCACACATTTTTGCACTGCATATTTAGAAGAGTTCTGTAAAAGACAAGGTAGGGGAACCTGACAATTTGGAATTGTTGCGTTCAACCCACCCCTGGGAAAGGTGCTGAAGTGAGATTAGTATGCCTGGTCCAGTTACTAAATTTAGAATTAATATAAAAAGACAATCAGGTCAACCAGCTACTATATGCCAGAAGCTACGAAGGAAATCAAAACAAGCTTGAATCCAACAGTGATATGTTCAAGAATTTTGTTGTAAAATTTTCCCCTCAATGAACAAAATATTAAAGTCTTCTGGATATCTGAAAGAAAATTCTATTTAAAAGGTGGCAATATTAGGAGAAAATTACGGCTCACCTCCTCAAATAATTTAAGCCTTAATTTCATAAATCAGTGAAGTATAACAGAGTCTTGTACAATCTAAGCAAATACTGCCTTAAAAGCATCTAGTTTTCCTTATCCTGCATCTCACTCTACTATCATTTCCTAGTTTTATTTTCCTTCTGAAAAACATTAAAGTTTTCTTAAAAGACAACTATAGTTGTTGCAGGTATTGTTAAAAGCCTAATTTCCAGGTTAGTTTTAAAATAAAATAGTTTATTTACTCTGGAAAATAGTTTAAATAGCTTTTTATTTAAGGGAGTCCTAGCAATTGGCTTTTAATGTCCATCACTAAAATGTAATGGGAAACGTTTTCTGGCAACACAAATGTAATCGTGGAATCAGAATGCCCAAGCAGGTTTCCTTAGGGCTTCCTAATGGCAAAGATAACAGGGCTTAGATGCAAAAGATACTGGAAAATAAAGACCAAAGCCCTAGTTGTCACAACTGCTTTCAAAACTGACGCCTTCCTGCTGTTATTTTATTACCCATTCTGTAATCATCTTTTTATATTCTAAGAACAAACCCATTACTAGATAACATAAATATTAGGCTTTATTTCAACTCAGCTGCTAAATTCAAGTGGCCACTTCATAAAACCAGAAGACCAACTAGTGGGCTAATGTCATACACATATTGTTAAGAGATCCTACTTATGAGATAAACAACTTGTCCCATCAATACAAATTTTGTTAAAAAATGTTTCTAGGGGCTACAATTGAAACAAGCTTAAAACATTAAACACCCAAAAACTCATGAGGTTGATTAACAAGGTAATTTTTTGGGGGGGTTGAGGGCCACAAGGCCAAAGAAAAACACATCTTGCCATGGAATGGTCAAAGCTGATTATCAGTAAATTATGTATTTTTTCTGCAACCAGTCTACCAGAAGGTTGGAAGGACAGAAAAATTCTCAGACAAGTCTCTGGAGAGAAACAAAACTGCCGGAATCAACTTAAGTCTCAAATTCCCTCAGTACTCTCCAGTAAAAACAAGTATGCTTTCTCTTTCTCAGATTACCTTTTAATCTGAGATTTAAGCACAAAAATTAATGCAAAGAGGGCCTTATCCAAACTGCCATGTGACAATCTATGACAAAACCAACACCTGAAAATAACATCTATAACCCAATTCAAAGCAAAGATCTTTGGAATCTGAAGACTGTAAGCTGCTATAGTAACTTTTTGACTTGTGACTTTACAACACCAAGACAATACCTAATTCCATGTGACTCACACTTCAAAATACTAATCTGGGTAAAAAAAAACACTTAATATTCCTAAACAATCATAATAACTTGCAAAAATACAAGTATGTATAAATACAAAACCATGCTGAAGCTCATATATAAAATTGTAGTGGTCCCTGCCTTGGGCACAGTGTGAACTATGGAAGCATTGTTTATCGGAATTGGGGCGAAAGGCTATAAAAGGTGAATTCCATCAACACTTCATCTGAATTCCTCTTCAATCTTTCAATAAAATTGGTAGTACTTACCTTGTAAAATCACTTGCAATCTCAGCTGGAAAATGTCACCTTCTAGTTCCAGATAATATCCACACATTAAAGCATTATTTAAAAACCAAGGAAAAAAAATATTTCAATCTGGTTTCAAGAGACTCATACCTATCTAGACTCCTGGTGAAAAACAATGCAAAAACTAAACTATTTACTCCTCCCTCCCTCCCCTTGTTGACATGAATTCATCCTTTAAGGAATTTGGTGCGATGCCTACAATTCTTCAGAAAGAAACAGATTGAGAGGTTTCAGTTTCGAAAATTAGAATTTATAAAGTTAGAGCTAAAAATAAGACTACAAAAAGACATCCCAAGATTAAGCAGAAGAAGAAGAAAAAACTGCAGAATCTGAAAGGCAGTTTGATGGGATGGTATATCCAGACACTGTTCATTTCTGTGAAGAGTAAGAATAAAGATAATGTGCCTATGTTGCAAAACAGCCAATATTCTATCAGACTATTTGCTGGGTCAAAACATACTTGCTTAAAACTATCGTAATTCTTGATAGCTTGACAAATTTAAAATGTCTGTTCCATAGTTTCTGAATTCTTTTTGTAAACACCCATTTGCAGAAACCAATTACAATCACAAAGGTGGGGGGGAGAACATTGAGTGCAACACCAGATAACAGAAACTTCACAGGCTCTATACATTGTGTCCACCAAGGTTACCCCCAAACTCACTACCAGCTCATGTTCTTACACTCCTGTGATGTGATGTAATTACTTAGTGCCCTTCCCCCCACACTCCCCCGGAGAAAAGGTGCCAGTCAATTCCTTTACAAAATAGTTTAGGGAAACAAAGAGATTTTAAACCTGGAGATAAGATTTCACCTTTGCCTGTGGTTTGGTCAGTCACGGAAGTCAACTTTGAGATGAGGGGAGTAACACTACACAAACGGGAGAATGAGGGGTACACTGAACCACAGTTATCACTGTTTCCATTCAATATACTTCTTCTGCATTAGGTGACCAAACAGAGGATAATTTATTCCACACGCTGATTCTGTTCAGGAAAGTTAACAACTTAGTCTGAAGGTAGGCGGGGACTGGAGATGGTGTGGGAGTGTCTGAATCACAAGACAGGTAAGAGGGCGAGATTTCCGGAGCTTGAAGATTTGTACTAGTTACTCAAATTAACTGCAACAGTCCAGAATGTTTGAGTCTAGAGAGCTTAGAAAACCTATTTATGCCAGGCATGTCCAAGATTATTACTTTGAACATATTTTTTTCACTGCTTTCATGCCCATCATACTTAACTGTTTCACCTTGCAATACTTTGTTTCCTTGAGCTTTATGGTTTTGCCAAACATTCTTTGGAAGTCCAGACATGTTTGTTTTAGGGGTGTTCCAATTGGCCAGCCAACACACAAACACCAAACTAAACAATGGGGAAGTATTATACAACTTAGAAAAGTCTGACAAGGAAAAAGAAATTATTTTTGACACTCAACTTTTACTTTCCTTCCCCGATTTAGAGGACACTTTATTCAGGTATGCGATTAACACTGGAATCTTATCTTTTACTAGTAGAAAATTATGTAGGACCAATTTAAAAATTTCAGACCAGTGACTTTTCTTTTTCAGGTGTTATCTCCAACTTGAAGTATTTCCCCCATCCGGATGTAAAATATCCTACATTCTTTGGGCAAACTTCCAGCTATGTAACCTCTCACTGTTTTCAGAGCTACTCAGAAACCATTTTGTATTTCACAAGCAGTTATAAAGGTACCCAGTAACTGTTGTCTAATAACGAAGACTTTAGAATCACTTGCCTTCCAACCCAAACATCAATGACTAGCATTAACAGTCTAACTTATTGGCAGCCACCAGAACTCACAACTTTTAACAACTCCTAAATACATCCCACGCTTTCTTACCCTAGGAAAAGCAAGAGCCGAAGAAAATCCCACACCTCTGATGCCACCAAAGTCAATCTCTTACGGAAAAAAACAATCTAAACTCCCAATAATCATCTAAGCACGTTCAAGACCGCTTTGGTTGCCAAGTTCAATAAGGTGCCAAGAGCTAAGAAAATGCTACTTCTTTCGAAAACAGCCTTTCTGAGGAACCACCTACATCGTTTGCGAAGACCGAGAATATCTGACAAATTTTCCATCTTAAGGTGCCTCTACAAGGGGGAAGCTAAACAGGCAACAAATTGTCGCGCGTACACGCAACCACCGAGTCCTGTAACACCCTCAAAAATCCTTTTCTGGCGTACCCCTTTAACCAATCCTCCCTCTCCTCCAGCCTCACACACGGAGCCCCCTCCGCCCCGTCGTTACCCCTCGCCATTTCACCAACTCCCAGCTAGCTGCGAAAACAACCCCCCGGGACAGAACTGGGCCCTACGCGCACGGCGCGCCTCGGCCTCAAAACAAAGGAAATGACGGCGCCATAGCTCGTTGCCCGCCAATTTCCCCTTCACAATCCCGTGGAAAACTCGGCTCCAGAAAAACGCCCTAGCGACCTTGGGATCTACTATAACGGGACACTGGTCATGCGTTTTACCTTTAAAAAAAAAAAAACAAACCCTTTTGTATCCGAAAAAGCACTCCGATTAGGCCAGAAACAAAGCCCGCGCGCAGTCCCCTCCAGCTAACGGGCTCAGAACTAGGGTCTAGCTCAGGCCAGTCCCCATCTTTCAGGAGGCCCCGAAACCTGCCCCCGCACGTACCGACGCCGAGCCCACCTCCCCTTCTGAACACCGGGCGAGAGCCACCCCGACCCCAAGAGCGCCGTCCTCCCTGCACCGCACCACGCGGCTCCGAGGCGCGGCCCCGTCCGCGTGGACGCGCGGCCGCTCCGCCATTTTGTGCCGCTGGCAGCGCGCCCGGCCCGCCAGCCCAAGATGGCTGCGGCGAGGCTTCGCAGGCGAGCAACGGCGAAATCCGAGGCCGCACCCCTCCCCCAACACCGCGGGGACGCAGCCGCCATTTTTAATTACCCCCTCCCCATAACGGAAAAACGGCTGTCTCGGGGGCGAAGACGCACAGCCGCGCCGCGGGCCTGCCTCACGCCTCACGCCTCACGCCACCATCCACCAGCGCTCTGAACAACCCCGTCTCCGTTCCCTCCCGGCTTCAGACTTCGGAGCCTCCAACGCCCCCGCCTCCCGGCCTGAGGCCGATGGGCCTAGAAAAAGACTCAAAAGAGGCTGGGACCACACGGCCACCCCCTACACCACCTCAACATACCCGCTCGCCGTAGTTCTGCTCGCCGCTGTCGCTCATGACTCCTGGCTGCTGTCGCTGCTCGCCGTGCTTCAACCGAAGCTGTCAACCTCTTGCGCCTTCTTTAAGAGGTTCCGCCGCAGCCTCGCACGACGCTGGTGTCCGAGCCGCCCAGAGCCGAAGCGCTCCGCACCGCCTCCGCACGGGCTCTAACTCTACCGGACGTGACGCGGCCCTCCTTAGCTCGGCTCCGCCCCCTCCCAGAACGCGCGCTTTCTTGGCCCCGCCCCCTCCCTCTGCCTTCTGTGTCTTCTCTGTCCCGCGGCGGCGCGGCCCGAACCGGATCTGACGTCAGCCTCGCCCCAGCCCTCCCCCCACCACCCACCCTGCGCGGCCCCACCCCCATCTGCAGGTCCCTAGCAAGGCGGGAAAGCGAGCGTGTAAGTTGACTTCAGCGGTGGGCGCCATGGGACGCCTAATCCCTTCTGGAACTTTCCAGGGAAACTATGGGCGGTTGTGGGATGCAGTGAGGAAGGAAACACCCCACCTCCCCGTTTCTCCTATCCTTTAATCCTTTCTTCTGCCTTGTGACTAGTTTTGTGCCTTAACCTTGGCTGAAGGGGGTGGGTAGCCATACACTTGGTTCCATTTTATATTCTGTTTGTTTAGACGTAGTTGTAGATCTTTTCTGCCTGAAGAAGCCACCTTTATAAAAAAGCCAAATCTTGAGAGACAGGAGTCAGACATAATCTGTGTTCCGAAAAAAGTCAGATGTCTGAAAAAAAGGAGAACCTTTAAGTACATTTACAAACTCCAAGTGCTAGAGGCACATACAATCTTTTTTTTTTTTTTTTTTTTTGACAGGCAGAGTGGACAGTGAGAGGGAGAGACAGGTCCTCCTTTGCCGTTGGTTCACCCTCCAATGGCCGCCGCAGCCGCTGCGCTGCAGCCAGCGCACCGCGCTGATCCGATGGCAGGAGCCAGGTGCTTCTCCTGGTCTCCCATGGGGTGCAGGGCCCAAGCACCTGGGCCATCCTCCACTGCACTCCCTGGCCACTGCAGAGAGCTGGCCTGGAAGAGGGGCAACCGGGACAGAATCCAGCGCCCCGACCGGGACTAGAATCCGGTGTGCCGGCACCGCAAGACGGAGGATTAGCCTAGTGAGCCGCGGCGCCGGCTTCAAGGAGGGAAGATTAAAGTCTGGCTTTATCCAAGAGCTTTTAGTTGGACATGGTGAGAAGAGTTCACACGTGGAAGTTAGTTGCCGGATCCCTCAGTACATCAGTATCCCTAACCATAAAAAAGAGTTATGGGCAGGTGTTTATTCTCATAGAATCCCTGCCTCCAACTGCTGATTGTACCTTCTTGCTAATGCAGACCCTGGGATGTTAATGCAGTGGTGATGGCTCAAATTGCTGCGTCCCTGCAAGAAACTGGAGCTCTGTATTGAGGTCCTGGCTTCAGACTTCAGCCTGGCCCAGCCCCAGTCATGGCTGGCATTGGGGGAGTGAACCAGCAAATGGGCACCCCTCCTTCCGTCTTCTTTCCCCGCCCCCTGGAAAAAAAGTAACTTTGATTCCTGTACAGGATGATTTTAGGTACAACTTATGGAGCTGGCATTATGGCATATTGGGTTTAGCTGCTGCCTGTGATGGTGGCATCCCATGTGGGCTCCAGTTTCAGTCTTGGTTCCTCTGTTTTCAATCCAGCTCCCTGCTAATGGCCAGGGAAAAGCACTGGAAGCTGTCCCAAGTGTTTGGGCCACTGCCACCCACATGGGAAGCCCACATGAGGCTCCTGGCTTCAGCCTGGCCCAGCCCTGGCCTTTACAGGCATCTGAGAAGTGTGCTAGCAGATAGAAGATCTCTGTCTCTCCCACTCTCTCTGCAACTGACTTTCAAACAAACAAATAAATCTTTAAAAAAATATAACTCATGTACCATGTGGTTTTCCCATTTAAAGTACACAATTGAAATGGTTTTGTATATTCACAGAATTGTGTGACCATCACAATTTCAGTCTCATCACATCCAAAGAAACCTATACTCTTTGTTTTCTCTTTCTCCCTCCCTCTCTAAAATTCTCCCAGTCTTAGACAATCAAAAGCCTATTTTTCTGCTCTAGATTTGCCTGTTCTGGATATTTTGTATGAATGGAATCATGTAATATGGAGTCCATTGTAACTGGCTTCTTAGCATAATATTTTCAATATTCATCCATGTTGTAAATATACTGGTATCTCCTTTTTTATTGTTACTTTACATTCCATTGTATGGATATATATCATATTTTTCCCATTTGATACACTTTCGGGTTCTTTCTATTTTTTAATTGTTATGAATAATTCTGCTGTGAACATTGATGTACAAAATTTTTTGTATGTGTTTTTTTTTTTAAAGATTTATATATTTATTTGAAAGTCAGAGTTACACAGGGAGAGAAGGAGAGGCAGAGAGAGAGAGAGAGAGGTCTTCCATCTGATGGTTCACTTCCCAATTGGCTGCAACGGCCAGAGTTGTGCCAATCCAAAGCCAGGAGCCAGAAGCTTCCTCCCGGTCTCCCACGCGGGTGCAGGGGCCCAAGCACTTGGGCCATCTTGTACTGCTTTCCCAGGCCTTAGCAGAGAGCTGGATTGGAAGTGGAGCAGCCAGCTCTCAAACCAGCGCCCATATGGGATGCCGACGCTTCAGGCCAGGGCGTTGACCTGCTGCGCCACAGCACCGGCCCCATGAGTATGTGTTTTCATTTTTCTGGGGGACATGCTTCAAAGTGTAGTTGCTAGACCCTTCAGTATCTATATGATTAACTTTCTGAGGAGCCGCCAAACTGTTTTCCACATCACCCGAGTTTCTTTTACATTTTCTATCACCACCAGCGTGGTGTGAAGCTTTCACTTTCTCTATAACCTCATTGATACTTGTTAGTCTGCCTTTAAAGAAAATGTATTGCCATCTTAGTGGTTATCAAATGGTATCTCATGGCTTTGATTCACATTTCTCTCACAATAATAATGCTAATATTTTCATATGTTTAGTGGCTGTTTGTAGCTTTTTTTTTTTTTTTTTTTTTTTTTTTTTTTTGACAGGCAGAGTGGACAGTGAGAGAGAGAGACAGAGAGAAAGGTCTTCCTTTTTGCCTTTGGTTCACCCTCCAATGGCCGCCACGGCCAGCGCACCGCGCTGATCCGAAGGCTGATCCGAAGGCAGGAGCCAGGTGCTTCTCCTGGTCTCCCATGCAGGTGCAAGGCCCAAGGACTTGGGCCATCCTCCACTGCCCTCCCGGGCCATAGCAGAGAGCTGGCCTGGAAGAGGGGCAACTGGGACAGAATCCGGCGTGCCGGCGCCGCAAGGCGGAGGATTAACCTATTGTTGTAGCTCTTCTTTAGAGAAATGTCTGTTCTGAAACTTTGCCCACTTCCAATGTTATTTATCTTTTTATTACTTAGTGTAAGTTGGCAGTTTGATCCTTGCTTGGTGTAAAATGGAACAATGTCAGTATTTACGGTTCCGGAGACTGAGGATTGGGGGACTTAATGATGACAATTCTCTCTTCCACAGTGTTCTGTGGAGCAGACCTTACCCACTCTCATGGTTTCCATCAGGGTCCTGTATACTTAGGGCTTGTATTTATATTTATGTCTGTATTTACAGTTTTGAAACTCCTCCTCAGATCCATGTTTAAATTTCAATTGCCTGCTGGAATATTTACCTGGGTATTTCAGAGGCTTGTAAAAGTTAACATGTCCAAAATTAAAACCATTTTAAATCTTCCCCTCTTGTGTCTTCCAAGCCTCTCTGCTGGAAATATCTTCTGTGTCACACTCCTTATCTAATTAACTAACACATATCATCCATTTTACTTCCTATAGTTTTTAAATTTTCAAATATCATTATTGAGGCCGGCACTGTGGCATAGTGGGTAGAGCCGCTGCCTGAGGGCTAGCATCTCATGGGGGCACAGGTTCAAGACCCAGCTGCTTCACTGCCAATCCAGCTCTGCTGTGTAGAAAATGGCCCAAGTCCTTGGGCCCCTGAACCCATGTAAGAGACCCGGAAAAAGCTCCTGGCCATTGCAGCCATTTGGCGAGTGAACCAACGGATGGAAGACTGTCTCTCTCTCTCTCCCCTCCTCTGCCTCTCTGTAGCTCTGCCTTCCAAATAAATAAATCAATCTTTAAAAAATTATTTGGGGGCAGGCATTGTGGCACAGTGGGTTAATGCCCTGGCCTGAGGCACCAGCATCCCATGTGGGCACCAGTTCTGGTCCCCGCTGTTCCTCCTCCAATCCAGCTCTCTGCTATGGCCCGGGAAAGCAGTACAAGATGGCCCAAGTCCTTGGGTCCCTGTACCCGCATGGGAGACCCCAAGGGAGCTCCTAGCTCCTGGCTTCAGGTCGGCACAGCTCCGGCCATTGCAGCCATCTGGGGAGTGAACCAGCTGATGGAAGACACCTCTCTCTGTCTCTACTTCTCTCTGTAACTGTCTTTTAAATAAATAAATCTTTAAAAAATATTATTTTTGAAATTTTTATTCATTTCATTTATTTGAAATGCAGAGAGACAGAAAGAAAACCAGAAAGAGACCATTGGAGATCTCTCATACGCTGGTTCATTCCCCAAGTGCCTGCAATAGCAAGGGCTGAACCAGGTGGAAGCCAGGAGTCAAGAACTCAATCTGAATTTAAAAAATTAAATAAAGAAATAAAAAAAAAAAGGGAAAAAAATGAACTCAATCTGAATCACCCACGACAGTGGTCAGGAACTACTTGAGCCATCACCTGCTGCCCCTATGATGTACATCAACAGGAGCTAAAACCTGAAACCAGGTACTCAAACAAAGGATGTAGGTATCCTAAGCTGTGGCTCAACTGCTGCACCGAATGCCACTCCCATCCCCATCATATGTGTATGTGTGTAATATATATGGAAACATATAATATATATATTTGAAAGAGCTGGGGGTGGCGGGGAGGTCTGCCATCCACTGGTTCACTCCTGGCTGAAGCCAGGAGCCAGGAACTCCATCCTGTTCTACATGGGTGGCCCAAGTACCTAGGCCATCTGGCAATGCAAGCAGTGGCTTAACCGGCTGCACCACAACACTTCCACCCTTCTTCCCCCAGAGTGTGTTTTTTTTTTTTTTTAACCTTTTCTTCTCTATCCCCACTGCCACCATTTATCTGAGCCTGTTTAGTTCATTTATCTGAAGAGCTGCAAAGTAACTTAGAAACTAAATTAGCATTTGTGGAATCTTTACAACTCTTAATTACTTTGTTTCAAGTTCAAGTAAAAGGAAATAGTGTTATAAAAAGATTAAAATGATTACCTTGGTGTCCTAGTTCGTTTGTTCTTTCTTTCTTTCTTTCTTTTTTTTTTTTTTTACAAATTGAGGAACAATAGTTTTAATTAAAGGTAAGTTTTAGAAAAACATTAATTATGCAGTATTACCCTATACAAATGGATTTTCTACAAGTAGCTCAAGCATCCAGTAAAATAATAAGAGGTGAATTGTAATTTTTTTTCAGTCATACTCAGAAAATCTAATGTGCTGACTTGCTTGTTGAGTCTTTTCCAGTCTAATCTTTTCAGCTTTGGTGATTAACTTCTCAGTGCCTCTCTTCTTTTCTTGGCCTGCCTACCAAAATCTTCTGCCAGTATCTCTGTTCATGATCACCAGAAAGGACCTCTAGTTTCCAGCAGTGTTTCTTCTTGATTTCTGTGTGTGCATGCGTTACTGCTTGAGCATCCTCAGGAGTTTTAAATCTAGCATGGCATTCTGTATCTCCTTCTAGCAAATCAACATAAACAACTTCTGAAATTGCAGCCAAAGTATCCTGGACTTGTTTCCTGCCAGGTAGGGGCTCTGTGCTAAATGATTGTGAAGATCCTAGTTCTTTTTTTTTTTTTTTTAAAGATTTATTTTTATTTGAAAGTCAGAGTTACACAGAGAGAGGAGAGGCAGAGAGAGAGAGAGGTCTTCCATCCGCTGGTTCACTCCCCCAATTGGCCGCAACGTCTGGAGCTCTGCTGATCTGAAGCCAGGAGCCAGGAGCTTCCTCTGGTCTCTCATGCTGGTGCAGGGGCCCAAGGACTTGGGCTATCCTCCACTGCTATCCCAGGCCATAGCAGAGAACTGGATTGGAAGTAGAGCAGCCGGGACACGAACCGGCGCCCATGTGGGATGCCGGCGCTTCAGGCTAGGGCGTTAACCCACTGCGCCACAGCGCCAGCCCAGAAGATCCTAGTTCTTAAAAGTGAAATAGTACTAGTACTAGTACTAGTACTCTAGTACTAGTAACTGTGTCTGGAATTTTGCAACGCTCCCTTGTGCCTCTGTAGTTACTCATTTCTGATCATTGCATTGACTAGGCTATACCATTTATTTAAAATATATTTTTTCTTTTAAAGATTTTTTAAGATTTATTTGAAAGTCACAGAGAGAGGAGGAGGAGAGAGAGAGAGAGAGAGAAATCTTCCATCTGCTGATTCACTCCCCAGATGGTAGCAATGGCCAGGCCAAAGCCAAGAGCCAGGAGCTCCCATGTGGGTGGGTATCCCATGTGGGTGGCAAGGGCCCAAGTACTTGGATTATTTTCTGCTGCTTCTACCAGGCCATGAGCAGGGAGCTGGATGGGAAGTGGAGCAGCTGGGACGTGAACCAGTGCCATATGGGATTCTGGTGTTGCTGGTGGCAACTCTACCTGCTATACCACAATATCAGCCCCTTTTAAAATTATTTTTAAAATATTTATTTATTTACTTGAAAGTCAGAGTTACACAGAGAGAGAAGGAGAGGCAGAGAGAGAGAGAGGGAAAGAGAGAGGTCTTCCATCCGCTGATTTACTCCCCAATTGGCCACAATGGCCAGAGCTATGCCAATCTGAAGCCAGGAGCCAGGAGCTTCCTCCGGGTCTCCCATGTGAGTGGAGGGGCTCAAGGACTTGGGCTGTCCTCTACTGCTTTCCCAGGCCATAGCAGAGCGGTAGATATAAAGTGAAGCAACTGGGACTCCAACAGGCTCCCATATGGGATGCCAGCACTGCAGGCTGTGGCTTTACCAGCTACACCACAGTGCTGGCCCCTTAAAATTATTTTTAAAGATTTGTTTATTTATTTGAAAGGCAGAGTTACAGAGAAAGAGAGATCCTCCAATCTCTGGCTCACTCCCCAAATGACCACAATAGTCAGGGCTGGGTCAGGCCAAAGAAAGGAGCTTGGAACTCTATCCAGGTCTTCCATGCAGATGGCATTCTCTGCTGCCCTCCTGGGCGTGTTAGCAGGGAGCTGGACTAGGAGCACAGGCTGCTGGGACTGAAACTGGCACTCCAACATGGATGCTGGCATTGGCATTGCAGATGGCAGCACAAGCCACTGCACCACAACGCTGGCCCCTAGGTGGTACCACTTCTAATCTTTCTTATATTCCCCCTAGGAAAAAGAGATTAATCTTATTTTTCCCCTTTAGTACCTAGACAATATTCAGTGTAATCTAATAATTAAGCAGGAGCGAAATATTAACTGTAGAATCTAAGTGATTCTACAATATAGGTGCTCATTGTATGATGCTTTTCACTATGCTTGCAAGTTTTCATAATCAAATACAGGGAGTGAATTGAGTGAAAATGTCCCCCCAGGGTTCATGAGTGCAAGCTTCATCCCAGTGTGGTAGTATTAAGAGGTGGCCAACCTTTAAGCCATGGAGCCTAGTAGTAGGTAATGAGGTCTTTTAGGGGTGTTACCTGTGGAAGAGTCTGGAGAGTGAACAAGTGGATGGAAGTTCTCTCTCTCTGTATCTACCTCCCTCTCTGCAACCCTGACTTTCAAATAAATAAACAAATCTTTAAAACAAAAACTACTTGTCTGGAGGAGTTAGTCCTTGAGAAAGTGAGTTGCTACAAAGTGAGGCCATCACACGGCCTCTTTAGCACAGGACTGTTCCTTTCTCTGCATCTCTGCCATGTAATACAGCCAGGGGGAGCTCACCAGAGGCCAAACAGATGGGGCCACCATTCTAGGACTTACAGCCTCCAAAACATGGGCCAAATAAACCTCTTTTTCTTTTGTATAAAGTACCCCGCCTCCCATATTTTGTTGTAGTAACAGAAAGCAATCATGGTACCATGTGCTCTGAAATCATTGATGGCTTCCCGTAACTTTTAGCTTAAAATCTAAAATCCTTAATATAGCCTGGAGTTCTCTGCATGATCTCTTCCCTAACTACCATGCTCATCCTTGTTCACTATGCTATAGACACACAGTTTCTCACTCTTCCTGGGTCCTCCACTCTGTGCCTCTGCAAGAGTTGTTCCCTCTTCCCAGAAATACCCTTCCTTCTAACACACATCTGATGCCAGAATTGAGGTGCATGGATTAAGCCACTGCCTGTGACATGGGCAACTGACATCTAAGTGTCAGTTTGAGTCGTGACTGCTCCATTACCAATCCAGATCCCTGCTAATGCACCTGGGAAGGCAGTGGAAAATGGCCCAAGTACTTGGATTCCTGCCACAAAAGTGAGAGACCAAGATGGAGTTCCTGGCTCCTGAATTTGGCCTGGCCCAGACCTGGCTGTTGCGACCATTTGGAGAGTGAACCAATGGATGAACGATCTCTTTATCTGTCTCTCCCTCTCTCTCTGTTGCTCTTCTTTCAAATAAAATACATCTTTAAGAAAACACAAAAACAAATGTGGGCTCCTATTCATTTTATGCCTTGCTTTGCTTCTTAGTTTAGATTACATTAGATCTCTTATTTACACACTTTTTTAGAAAAAGATTTATTTTATTTATTTGAAAGGCAGAGTTACAGAGAGGGAGGGAGAGACAGAGAAAAAGAGAGGGAGATCTTCTGTCTGCTAGTTTACTCCCCAAATGGTGGCAGTGGTCAGGGCTGGGCCAGGCTGAAGCCGGGAGCCAGGCATTTCATCTGGGTCTTCCATGTGGGTGCAGGAGCCAATCATTGCCTGTGTTGCAGGTGGTGGCTTAACCTGCTACATCACAATGCTGGCCCCATTTGTACATGTACAGCACTCATTACCACTCGTTGTTATATAACAATTACAATTAAACAATAGGAATATATACATTATTTTATTTTTTATTCTTTCTATGATTATGACTTTTATATCCATCTTTCCCTCTAGACTGTGAATTTCTTGAAGACAGTGCCCATGCCTGTTTTGTATGCCACTTTATACCTAGTACCAGTGCCTGGCACATAACAAGCCTTCAATTGCACAGGTTTATTTTTTGTTTGTTTGTTTGTTTGTTTGTTTTGTTTTGACAGGCAGAGTGGACAGTGAGAGAGAGACAGAGAGAGAAAGGTCTTCCTTTTCCGTTGATTCACCCCCCAACAGCCACTGCGGCTGGTGCGCTCTGGCTGGCGCTGATCCGAAACCAGGAGCCATGTGCTTCCTCCTGGTCTCCCATGCGGGTGCAGAGCCCAAGCACTTGGGCCATCCTCCACTGCACTCCCGGGCCACAGCAGAGAGCTGGACTGGAAGAGAAGCAATCGGGACAGAATCTGGCGCCCCGACCGGGACTAGACCAGGACTAGAACCTGGGGCACCAGCGCCGCAGGCGGAGAATTAGCCTATTGAGCCACGGTGCCAGCCAGATTTTTTTTTTTTTTTTTTAAGATTTATCTATTTGTTTGAAAGAGAGAGAAAGAGAGGGGTGGGGGAAGGGAAAGTGAGGGAAAGAGAGAGAGGTCCTTCATCCTCTGGTTCACTCCCCAAATGGCTGCAATAACCAGGGCTGGGCCGGGATGAAGCCAGGAGCCAGTATCTTCATCTGGGTCTCCCACATGAGTGCAGGGGTCCAAGTATTTGAGCCATCTTCTGGTGCTTTTCCCGGCACATTAGCAGGGAGCTGGATGAGAAGCGTAGCAGTGAGGACTTGAACTGGTGCCCTTATGGGATGCAGGTATTGTAGGTGGCTGGTTAACCTGCTACACCACAACACCTGCCCCTCAATCATACTTTCGGAGTAAATGAAAGAAAGCAAAGTATGAATTTCAAATTGATTGGGCTGGGAGCAAGGTGCCTTTATAGGTCCCTGAGCAGGAGACTGACCTGCTGAAAATAGGGCAGGTTGTCCTGGCAGTCATGGAGGGCAGACAATCATGTCACGTATGCCTATCTCCAGCACCTATCAAAGTGCCAGGCTGCTGAATGAGTGGTCATGTTGGATGTGGCTCCAGTACAGTAAACATGAGATGATGAGGACTCGGCCCTCACAACAGCAAGAATGGGGAGTAAACAGGGCCGGCGCTGTGGCACAGTGGGTAAAGCCGCCGCCTGTAGTGCTGGCACCCGATATGGATGCTGGTTTGAGACCTGGCTGCTCCACTTCCAATCCAGCTCTCTGCTATGACCTGGGAAAGTGGTAAAAGATGGCCCAAGTGCTTGGGCCCCTGCACCTGCATGGGAGACCCGGATGAAGCTCCTGGCTCCTGGCTTTGGATTGGTGCAGCTCTGGCCATTGTGGCAATTTGGGGAGTGAACCAGTGGATGCAAGACCTCTCTCTCTCTCTCTCTCTCTCTCTCTCTCTCTCTCTCTTTCTCTGCAACTCTGCCTTTCAAATAAATAAAATTCATATATTTTTTAAAAAAAGAACGGGGAGTAAACAGTGAGTGGGGAGACTCAGAGGATGGGCCTGAGTGGCCATGGTGCTGGGACTAGGGGTCAGAGGACAAGGAGTAGTCAGAAATGGCCATCTAAACTTTGAGGGGAAATAGCATGAGAGGGAAGAATGTGCCCACTTGGAGGTGTCCTCCCACAGGCTTCTCACAAAGCTTGGCGCACAGCCAGAGGCTGCCCCCAGATTTAATGGCTGCACCTCCCTAACAGAATCAAAACCTGCTCTCTCAACATCTCTGAATTTCAACTTCCATTCTAGAATTCATTAGTTCATTCCTTAGTGATTTTTTTTTTTTTTTTTTTTTTTGGTAATCCTTTACTCATCTCACTTCCTGGAGGAATATGCAAAAGATAGATCAGAGGACTAGTTTGTTTAATAGGCAATAGGGACGTGCTAAAGTGTGTTGAAAAAAAAAAGTGGATTATGTTTTCAGTGTTAGATTTTAGAAGAGTGGTAGCAATGCGGAGAGTGGGTTTGGGGACTGATGAGCATAGGGAAGACAGAAGACTGGGGACAGGTGAGGAATAAGCCTTTGGCTTGGGCTGTGCAGCATATTCCTAGCAAGGGTTGGTGGGAGCTGAGAGCCAGCAATGTGCTTGGTGAACCCAGAGGAAGAACCTTCTTTTTCAAATTCACACAGTTTCATCATTCAGGTGGATGGGAGCCACATCAGGAGACAGTGCCAGGAACTGTCAATGGTCTAGGTAGGAATATAAAGAGGACCAGCAAGTGAGTGAACCTGAACTAAAGCCGTGGCAATGGGGTTAGAGAAAATAGAACACATATGACGTGCTGTGAACTGCTGCACATTCATACTTTTTACCTGCTCTGTAAATACATATCTGGGCCCTTTAAATAGTTTCCTTTGCCAAATGACACAGGAACTTTGCAAATACAGGGCACTGGATGGGCACTGTGGGCAGAAAGAGTTTTGCTTCCTAGTTCCAGCGTGGCTTTTCCCTCCGTGCTGCAGCACACGAGGCACCCATGGTCCCCAGCTCCTGCAGGGATGCAGCTCCCTCTGGCACGGAGCTGCTGTGTGCTGACAGCCTCTCTGGGTTCTGGCTCCTGCAGTGCCTGGCAGCCAGTGGCTCCTGGCAGCCAGCAACTTCCTCCAGAACACCCATCCCCAGCCCCAGCCAGGTTTTGGAGAAGAGGCCCCTGGCTCCTGCAGCGTTTGCAGCTTCTCGGGTCTCCAGCTCCAGTAGCACGAAGCACCCGGCAGTTCTCAGCAGCGGTTTTCAGAAGCCCTCCACAGTGCCCAGCAGCATCTAGTATTGGACAGAAGTACCCAGCGACACCCAGCAGGGGCAGCAATGGGTGGCTTCTCCTGGAGCAACATCCGATGGTTTTGTAGGTGAGCTACTGCCCCTTGAACAGCTTTCCCTGGCCTCCTAGAGGGAAGATCTCTGGGAAATTCCAAGGGGCTGATTCCTGCCAAGTTCTGCTCGTGTGGCACTGCAGCAACTTTGCTGTGTGTTCTCTGTGCTTCCTGGGTCTCTGTTCTTGAGAGGAAAGGAGGTCTTTCTCCGGGGCTCTGCCTCAGACCCTGCTCTGGGGCTCCTCACATCTGCTCTCCTCCTATCCTTTGTTCTCTATTTCTCACTACTTGATTCTTCATCTCTCCTATCCCCAGTTATAGTTAGTAATTATTTCTATTATAGTTTTTCTGTTTTACTGTGTTGTTGATCTCTCCTTGTGGCACCATAACTAATTCAGAATTGATTACAGTTAGGAGTATTCCCCGTAAGATACCACTGCAATGTGGACATGAAGGTGAGAGAGAGAGAAGCTAAAGCAACTTCTAGATTCTGACTTGAAGAGGCAACGGTGCCATAAACTAGGAAGGAGAATACGGGCAGGAAGCACATAGAATTTGAAGTGTCAAGGCTGGTGTTGTGACATAGCAGGTAAAGTCACCGCCTGTGACACCAGCATGCCCTGTGGGCAGTGGTTCAAGTCTCAGCTGCTTCACTTCTGATCCAGCTCCTTGATAGTGCACCTGGGCAAGCAGTGGAAGATGGGCCAAGTGTTTGGGCCCCTGACACTCATATGGGAGACCTAGGTGCAGCTCCTGGCTCCTGGCTTCTGCCAGATGGAAGTGAATGGAAAAGCTCTGTCTCTCCCGCTCTCTCTTTCTGTAACTCTTTCAAATAAATAAATACATCTTTTAAAAAATTTTTCAAAGAATTTGAGGTTTTGTTGGGACTTCCAATGGAGGTGTCTAGAGTACTGGCAGTATTACAATCTGGGGCTCAATGGAATATACAGATCTGGAATTACCAGTACAGCAGTGATCAAGGAAACCTTATTTTTAATAAGTGGGTTCTTGAAGGAAGAGACAGTAGTAGGTATGTTAGTCTGTTTTGTTATTAGAACAAAAATGCCTAAGTCAGGCTAACTTTATGTAGAAAATAGGTTTAGAAGCTAAAGTCCACAAACAGCATGATATAAGCTCTAGTAAGTCCCTGTTCCCCTTGGCTGTATTACTTCTGGGGAGGTGGCAATGGTGGGAGTGCATGTGTGCAAAAGTGATCACATTGTGAACAGGAAGCCAGAGAGCAACTTGTGGAACAGGCTTTTACTTCAACTCCCAGAGCTTACTCTAGGAGGCCAGCATGTCCCAGCACCTCCAATAACCCAAGCACCACCCACTGACAGTGACCCCAGCGTCTTGCTCTCTTGCAAATAGAAACTGACAAGAGGCCAAACTGCAGCCCAGACAAGGCTTGTTGGGGCTTATGCCTGAGCACAGGAGAGACAGCACTGCAGGAAGAGGTTTGCTAACTGGTTCCTCCAGGGGAGCTGGCACGGGTTTTTATCAGGTGGGGAGGTGTGGCGATTCCTTCCTGGCCAGGACGCTGGAGTTTGCACTGGGTGTTCTGCACAGGCGCAGTTCCTTTTTTTGTTGTGGCTACAAAAGGCTCAAAATGGAGGTGGTAAGTAGCACCACCACCCCAGGAGGTCACATATCCGCTACACTAGGCTATTCTGAGCACGTGTTCAGGTCAGGGGAGTCCTGACTAGGGACGCAGGGTGTCTTTTGTGGTTAGGGGCTGGACGCTCCTTGCGCATGATTATCTTGGAGCTGGAGATGGACACCTAATCATTCTGGAGGTAGATACAGACAGTTCAGGCACTTCCGGCAGGAAGCTGGGGCGGATGATGGCTTGAAATCTGTGAGTGACATTTCTATGGTGTCTCACCACGAGGCCCCGCCTCTTAAAGGTTCCACAGTGTTTTCCACTGCTTCTCTGGGGACCAGACTTTCCACATGAGACTATGGAAGACAAACCATAGTAGCAGGTAACTCAGAGAACACTGGCCATCTGTACATAAAGTGACTGAACACCCACTCACTGCTTGAATTTGAATGTGGAAGTCAAAACCCTGAGACTTACTTAAGGCACATTTTCATGAACCAGCCCAGGGCAGAGAGGAAATTAAGAAAACATTTAGTTAATGTGCTGAGTATGGCTGTATAATGTACATTATCATATCGTATAATGTACAATCAATCACTTTGGAATGTCCTAAGCAGTAGAAAAATAAATTAAAGTCCTTCTCCAGAAACCTAGAGAAATCTGTGAAAGAGAAGAAAAAATAGAAGGGGCTGATGCCGTGGCGCACTAGGCTAATCCTCCACCTGTGGCGCCGGCATCCCATATGGGCGCCGGTTCTGGTCCCAGCTGCTCCTCTTCCAATCCAGCTCTCTGCTGTGACCTGGGAAAGCAGTGGAAGATGGCCCAAGTACTTGGGCCCCTGCAGCCGCGTGGGAGACCAGGAAGAGGCACCTGGCTCCTGGCTTCAGATCGGCACAGCTCTGGCTGTTGCCGCCATTTGGGGAGTGAACCAATGGAAGGAAGACCTTTCCCTCTGTCTCTCTCTCACTATCTGTAATTCTACCTGTCAAATAAATAAGTAAAATCTTTTTAAAAATAGAAAACAGAAATAACAAAATTTAGTAATATGGTAATTGAGTAATTTTTTCATAATACATATTTTCCATGAACTTTTTGAAGACCCCTTATATACATGGACTGCATAATTTTTGCACCAAGTAAACTTCTATTGTTTGAACATGATTTGACTACCCAAATCATGAAGATTTTTAAACCCTCAATATTTTGTTAATGGTACTAAAAGGGTGGAGACTTGATCCAATCAAGGTGTCTGAAGGTGAGGCCTTTGGGAAGTGATTGGATTGGCTTAGAAGGTAGGGTGCTCCACAGCTTTCTCTACAAGGAGAAACTGTATGGGTGAGTCAGCGCCTGTCTGCTTCCTCACATGTTCTGCCATCCACCACTGTCATCAGACCCCAGAGCAATTGCCCTGCCTGAACTTGGGCCATGAGCCTCCAACGCTGTGAACTGAAATAAACTCCTCCTTCTAAGCTAGCTTTTTCCAGGTATTGAAGTTACAATGACAAAAAACTGACTAATACAAAACTTATCTTTAAATTCCACTTTTTATGGACCCCTGCAGCCTCGTGGGAGACCAGGAAGAGGCACCTGGCTCCTGGCTTCAGATAGCTCAGCTCCGGCCATTTCAGCCATTTAGGGAGTAGACCAGCAGATGGAAGACCTTTCTTTCTGTCTCTCCCTCTCTCTGTCTATAACTCTACCTCTCAAATAAATAAAAACATATTTAAAAAAATAAAAATTGACATTTTATTCTGCAACTTGCTTTTTTCACTTCGTAATCTAAAGTAGGCTAAATAGCTTTCCATAACATATGAGATTTTTCTCTTGTGTTGAGACACTTGTGTGGAATTCCAAAATAAATATGTGCCATGACCTATTTTGCTGTCCTCTATTTATGAATACCTGGAGGGTAGGGAGAAGTCAGCCATTTAAAGAGCAGGGAGGGGCCGGCGATGTGGAGCAGAAGGTTAATCCTCTGCCTGAGGCGCCACCATCCCAAATGGGCGCTGGTTCAAGTCCTAGCTGCTCCCCTTCTGATCCAGCTCTCTGCTATGGCCTGGGAAAGCAGCAGAAGATGACCGAACTGCTTGGGCTCCTGAACCCTCATGGGAGTCCCAGAAAAAGCTCCTGGTTCCTGGCTTTGGATGGGCCCATCCCTGGCCACTGCGGCCAATTGGGGGAGTGAACCAGCGCGTGGAAGACCTTTCTCCATTTCTCTCTTTCACTGTCTCTAACTCTACCTCTCAAATAAATAAATAAAATCTTCAAAAAAATGAGAGAGATAAAGAGCAAGGGAACAAGTGTTTCTGGGAGGGGATCAGTGAGATTACAAAGGCCCTGAAGTGAGACTGTTGGGCAGGCTCCAGAAACAGCGAGCAGACCGTTGGCATTCGACAAGGCCCAGCTAAGCTGGAGGGAGCTGTGCTGCAGAAAGCAGGTTTGGGTTGCCCGAGGTGGAACCCTGCCTCCCCAGATGCTAACAGAGACACCCTAGGACAGTTTAACCTCCATGATTCTGTTGCCCCCATGGTAAAATAACAATGAGAATAACATCTACTTCCTGGGATGCTTGTCAGGAGTCAGTTAGTCAATACAAAGCACTGAAAGCAATGTCCAGGCCATGAATTAATTACTATGGGGCCGGCGCTGTGGAGTAGTGGGTAAAGCTCCTGCCTGCGGTTCCGGCATCCCAGATGGGCAACGGTTCAAGTCCTGGCTGCTCCACTTCTGATTCAGCTCTCTGCTGCAGCTTGGGAAAGCAGTAGAAGACTTGGGCCCCCTGCACCCACATGGGAGACCTGGAGGAAGCTCCTGGCTCCTGGCTTCGGATCGGCACAACTCTGGCCATTGTGGTCAATTGGGGAGTGAACCAGCAGATGGAAGACTCTCACTCTCTCTCTCTGCCTCTCCTTCTCTCTCTGTGTAACTCTGACTTTCAAATACATAAATAAATCTTTAAAAAAACCCACAATTATTATGTAGATCCTAGAAAGGACACTGGAGGTTATTTAAATTCAGTGGGAAATTTTGAAATGTTCTAATCAGGGAAATGACTTGATCAAGTTTTATTTATTTTTTTAAAAGATTTATTTATTTGTTTGAAAGCAGAGTTACAGAGAGGCAGGTGCAGAGACAGGGGCAGAAGTAGAGGCAGAGAGAGAGAGATCTTCCATTCACTGGTTCATTCCCCAGATGGCCGCTACAGCCGGAGAAAAGCTGATCTGAAGCCAGGAGCCAGGAGCTTCTTCTGGGTCACCCACATGGGATGCTGGTGCCAAGGCAGTGGCTTTACCTGTTATGCCACACCACCAGTCCCGGTCAGGTTTTATTTTTACAAGATTACACTTCCCATTGAATGGAGAGTAGGCTGCAAGGAGGTAACAGCTAGGAGGAAGCCAGGGGTGAAGCCACTGGAACATGACAATGGCAAAGGAGACAGAGATAAATGGGTACATTTTTATCTATTTTAGGGACTGAATTGAGTGGATTTGTAGAAGAGTAAGAGGTCAGAAATGGCAAGGACTCAAGAAGAGCTGTGGTCACTGGGACTGTGATGGGAAAGCCCGAGAGAGGAGTTTGGGCAGGGAGGAAAGAGTGAGTTTGATTTTAAATTGCGTTTGAGAGGCTTTGAAACATCAAAGTGGAAGCTATCAAATAGACAGGTAGATAAACAGGGAGTCTTCAAAAGTTTCCTGGAAAACGCATATTTTCAAAAAACTGCATGGGCCAGCACTGTGGTGTAGGGGGCCCTCCGCCTGTGGTGTTGGCATCCCTATGGGCGCTGGTTTGTGTCCCGGCTGCTCCTCTTTGGGTTCAGCTCCCTGCTAATGTGCCTGGGAAAGCAGCAGAAGATGGCCCAAGTACTTGAGCCACTACACCTACATGGAAGACCCAGAAAAAGCTCTTGGCTCCTGGCTTTGGATAGGCCCAGCTCTGGCCATTGTGGACATTTGGGAGTGAACCAGCAGATGGAAGACCTTTCTGTTTCTCCCTCTCTCTGTAACTCTGCCTTTCCAATAAATTAATTAATTAAAAAAAAAAAATCTATGCGGGACCAGAGCTGTGGCGCAGCGAGTTAAAGCCCTGGCCTGAAGTGCCGGCATCCCATATGGGCACTGGTTCTAGTCCCAGCTGCATCTCTTCTGATCCTGCTCTCTACTATGGCCTGGGAAAGCAGTAGAAGATGGCCCAAGTCCTTGGACTCCTGCCTGCGTGGGAGACCTGGAAGAGGCTCCTGGCTCCTGACTCCTGGCTTCGGATCGATGCAGCTCCGGCTGTTGTGACCATCTGGGGAGTGAACCAGCGGATGGAAGACCTCTCTCTGTGTCTCTACCTCTCTCTGTAACCTTGTCTTTCAAATAAATAAAAAATAAATCTTTAAAAAAAAACAATGCGTGGCTTTCAAAAAATGTTTTGCACCAGAATAAACATCTTTTGAGTTGAGTTTTCTGCAACTTTTTGAAAGTGCCGTCATACAAATACAAAATTGGATATTCATTAAAATCTTATCATCTGGAAGTTATAAATTCTGTTTGCTTTTATCCCTAGGTTTCTATTCAACAAATGGTATTTAAGCAACAAATTATGAACTGAGCATTGAACACTTTTTGTTGGTGATTCAAAGTTGTATTTGGCTTTTTTTGCCCTGATTGACAGTGGTGTTGCATCTTACATGTATAATATTGGGTGTATAAGCTTCTATGATATGACTGTACATATTTAATGATCTCTTATTTAATGATCTTTTTTCCTCATTTTTACACCTTTCAAATAATGAAATTCAATGAATATTTTTGTACTCAAATCTATACATGAGGTTTTCACTTTTTTTTGTTTAGGATAGATTTCTAGAATGGGAAATACTTTTTCAATACTTTTTAAAAATTTTTTTAAAAGATTGATTTATTTATTTAAAAGTCAGAGTTACACAGAGAGAGAAGGAGAGGCAGAGAAGTCTTCCATCTGCTGGTTCACTCACCTGTTGTCTGCAACGGCCAGAGCCAATCTGAGGCGAGGAGTCAGAAGCTTCTTCTTCTGGGTCTTCCCACACGGGTGCAGGGGCCCAAGGACTTGGGCCATCTTTTACCACTTTCCCAGGTCATAGCAGAGAGCTGGATTGGAAGTGGAGTGGCCAGGACTTGAACCGTTGTCCATACGGGATGTTGGCACTTCAGCCTGGAACTTTACCCACTATGTCACAGTGCCAGACCCCTGTCAAAACTTTTATAAAGAATTTTTAGAAACATGATGTCAACTTTTCATAAAAGCTGTATTAAGTTACACTCTTAGTAGCAATCACCACACTATTGCCATGGAAATGAAAAACTGTTGATGGACGAAACATGACATCTTAGTTTTAATTTACATCCTTTTACAACCAGTGACTTGGTTTATTTCTGCCAATCTCTCATGGCTGTTACCACTGACTGATGACTGTGGTGCTCTCTGCCTGCAATGTTCTCTACTCCCCCATTTTCCCCTTTGCCTGATTAATTCCTACTAATTTTTTTTTTTTTTTTTTTTTTTGACAGGCAGAGTGGACAGTGAGAGAGAGAGACAGAGAGAAAGGTCTTCCTTTTTCCATTGGTTCACCACACAGTGGCCGCTCCGGTGGCGCGCTGCAGCCAGCGCACGGTGCTGATCCGAAACCCGGAGCCAGGTGCTTCTCCTGGTCTCCCATGCAGGTGCAGGGACCAAACACCTGGGCCATCCTCCACTGCCCTCCCGGGCCACAGCAGAGAGCTGTACTGGAAGAGGAGTAACCGGGACAGAACTAGCACCCCGGCCGGGACTAGAACCCGGGGTGCTGGCACCGCAGGCAGAGGATTAGCTTAGTGAGCCGCGGCGCCAGCCAATTGTAACTAATTTTTAACAGGTTCAATGTAATTTGTAGATACAAGTGTGGGAACATAATGATATTCCCTTCTTCCCTTCCACCCTCCCAACCAACAATCTATTTTTGATGTGATCAATTGATTGATGCTTATTTCCACCCAAACTCTAAACTTTAGGAGAGCAAGAGTCCTTTGATTATTAATGAGCCCCCATCCAACAACTGTTGGGAATACATGGATGAAAAAAATGAAAAGGAAGTAGGAGTGGAGAGGGACCATGATTGGCTAGCAAGGGTCATGTGCCCACCCCATGCCTGAGAGGTAGGCCTATTACTGCAAAGAGCTAGTGGCACAAATACAGCCAGGGGAAATCCCTGGAGGCTGGGCAGCTAGCCCAATCTGTGTCAGCCACAAGAAATTAAATTTTTTTTTTTTTGTACTGAGAGCTACAGATTTTCTTTACCAGGCATTTCTTTATTACATTTAGGCTTAGAAAGTAATTTCTCATCCTGAGGTGAGATAAATGTACCCTTACATTTTCCTCTAGGTTTGAAAGCAATGGTTTCCTTTCAACAACGGATATAAGTTGGGTAGTTTTCATTACAAAAACATAGGAAAAAGCACAGCGAAAAGGGCTCAAGGCAAGAACAAATTTCCTGAACTGCACAGAAGACAGAGAGTGAAACATCCAAGAGATTTTCTTTTTCTGATTTGCTGTGGACACAGGGAATGTCTTAATGTTAACATTGTTCTCACAAGCATATTTATGGGGCCAACATCATTTAAAGAAGACTCAAAAGAGTGGACTGGATTTCTAAAATACATTATACAAAATCTCAGGCCACACCAGCATGACCAGGTGAGAGGGTCACATAACCAATTACAAATAGGATTTTGGGCTCAACCAGTAAAACTTTCCCTCCCATCCGCAGTCAGCGTCAATCCCTGATAATTGGTCCAGGAAGTCCTGGGAGCAATGTTGCTCCCTTGCTTCATCCTCATGGCTTTTCTGTTCCACTTCAAGCAAGGACTACAGGGAGGGAGGGAGGGGCCCTCTGTTTTACCTGCATCGTTTGCCTCTCAGTGTCTAATGGAGCTGCTGCTGGTACAGTTCTTTTAGTTGGGCTCATTCTTTTAGGGCCTTAAGCTGGCTACCCACGTGCCGCGAGATTGTGTATATGAGGTCTGTCCTTGTCCACAAGGTACAAATATATTCTATACTTTCTTTTATTTACTCTTTTCACCTATGACATTTAGGTTAAATTCCATCTGGAGTCTACCGTTTTTGAAGATTATTTGAGAGGCAGAGTGACAGAGAGAGAGAGGGAGAGAATGAGAGCAAGAGCAAGAGCGAGAGCAAGATCTTCCATTCACTGGTTCACTCCCCAAACGGCCACAACAGCTAGGTCTGGGCTATGCTGAAGCCAGGAGCCAAGAGCTCCATTTGGGTCTGCCGCATGAGTGACAGGGACCCAAGCATTGGGAGTTATCTTTCACTGACTTCCTAGGCACATTAACAGGAAGCTGGGTTGGAAGCACAGAAGCTGGGACTTGAACCAGCACTCAGCTGTGGGATGCTGGTGTTGCAAGCAGCAGCTTAACTTGCTGTTCACAAAGCAAACCCCAGGATCCACTTTTATGTGTGGTGCTGAGTAGACGCAGTGCTGAGTAGATCATTTTATATTTCTCCATGCAGATATCATCAGTTTTCTCAACTTTGAGTATCAAGTAACTTGTCTTTAGCCTTGGGTGTTGCTTTCACTGTCTATTAAACTTATACTCAGCTGTTTTGCTCGGTTGAGCTTTCTGATTTGCTTGAAGCCCTATTGCTTTTTTAAAAATATTTTATTTATTTATTTGAGAGGTAAAGTTACAGACAGTGAGAGAGAGAGAGACAGAGAGAGAGAGAGAGAGAGAGAGAGAGGTCTTCCATCCACTGGTTCACTTCCCAAATAGCTGCAACGGTCAGAGCTGAGCCAATCTAAAGCCAGGAGTCAGGAGTTTCTTCTGGGTCTCCCACGTGGGTACAGGGGCTCAAGTGCTTGGGCTGTCTTCTGCTTTCCCAGGCCATAGCAGAGAACTGAATCAGAAGAGGAGCAGCTGGAACTGGAACCAGCACCCATATGGGATGCTGGCACTGCAGGCAGCGGCTTTAACCACCATGCCACAGTGCTGGCCCCCAGTATTACTTTTTAGCTCTTTTTTTTTTTTTTGACAGGCAGAGTGGACAGTGAGAGAGAGACAGAGAGAGAAAGGTCTTCCTTTTGCCGTTGGTTCACCCTCCAATGGCCGCCGCTGCAGCCGGCGCACCGCGCTGATCCGATGGCAGGAGCCAGGAGCCAGGTGCTTTTCCTGGTCTCCCATGGGGTGCAGGGCCCAAGCACCTGGGCCATCCTCCACTGCACTCCCTGGCCATAGCAGAGAGCTGGCCTGGAAGAGGGGCAACTGGGACAGAATCTGGCGCCCCGACCGGGACTAGAACCCGGTGTGCCGGCGCCGCAAGGTGGAGGATTAGCCTATTGAGCCACGGCGCCGGCCTTTTTTTTTCTTTTGACAGGCAGAGTGGACAGTGAGAGAGAGAGAGACAGAGAGAAAGGTCTTCCTTTGCCATTGGTTCACCCTCCAATGGCCGCCGCTACCGGCGCGCTGCAGCCGGTGCACCACGCTGATCCGAAGCCAGGAGCCAGGTGCTTCTCCTGGTCTCCCATGGGGTGCAGGGCCCAAGCACTTGGGCCATCCTCCACTGCACTCCCGGGCCATAGCAGAGAGCTGGCCTGGAAGAGGGGCAACCGGGACAGAATCCGGCGCCCCGACCAGGACTAGAACCCGGTGTGCGTCCGGCGCCGCAAGGCAGAGGATTAGCCTACTGAGCTGCGGTGCCCAGTATTACTTTTTAAGAAAACTTTTGGGCAGGCTTTATGGCACAGTAGGCTAAGCCTGTGCTTAGGATGCCTGCATCACATATTGGTGTGCCGGGTATCGAGTACCTCCAGTTCTGTTCCAGGTCCTTACTAATGCACACCCGGGGAGGCAGAAGGTGATGGCTCAAGTACCCAGGAGGGGAACCTGAATGGAGTTCCTGGCTCCTGGCTTCAGCCTGGCTCAACTTCCGCTGTTGGGGCCATTTGGGAAGTGAACCAGTGAATGGAAAATCTCTCTCTGTCTTTCCTCTCTTTCTGTTTCTGTTATTCTGCCTTTCAAGTACATCAATCTTTAAAAACAAGTCCAGGGAGGAGTTGTGGTGCAGTGGGTTAAGCTGCTGCCTGTGACTCTGACACCCAATATGAACACAAATTCAACTCCCAGATGCCCTACTTCTGATCCAGCACCCTTCTAATGTGCCTCGGAAAACAGATGGTGCAGGTACTTGGGCCCCTACCACCTAAGTGGGAGACTTGGATGAAGCTTCTGGCTCCTGGATTTGGCCTAATCTACCCCTGGCTTTTGCAGCCATTTGGGAGTGAACCAGCAGATGGAAGATCTTTTCTCTCTCTCTCCTTCTCTCTTTGCAACTCTGCCTTTCAAATAAATAAATAAATAAATCTCTTTAAAAATTAATTTATTAATTTGAAAGGCAGTTACAGAGAGAGAGAGGTAGAGACAGAGAGAGATCTTCCATCCACTGGTTTACTCCCCAGATGGCTGTAACAGCCAGAGTTAGGCCAAGCTGAAGTCAGGAGCCAAAAGTGTCTTCTAGGTCTCCCACATGGGTGGCAGGGGCCCAAGAACTTGTGCCATCTTCAGCTGCTTTCCTAGGCACATTAGCAGGGAGCTGGATCAGAAGTGAAGCAGCCACAACCCAAACTGGCACCTATATAGGATGCTGGTTGCAAGTAGTGGCTTAACCTGTTACACCGGCCAACGCCGCAGCTCACTAGGTTAATCCTCCGCCTTGCGGCGCCGGACGCACACCGGGTTCTAGTCCCGGTCGGGGCGCCGGATTCTGTCCCGGTTGCCCCTCTTCCAGGCCAGCTCTCTGCTATGGCCAGGGAGTGCAGTGGAGGATGGCCCAAGTGCTTGGGCCCTGCACCCCATGGGAGACCAGGAGAAGTACCTGGCTCCTGCCATCGGATCAGCGCGGTACGCCGGCTGCAGCACACCGGCTGTGGCGGCCATTGGAGGGTGAACCAACGGCAAAGGAAGACCTTTCTCTCTGTCTCTCTCTCACTGTCTACTCTGCCTGTAAAAAAAAAAAAAAAAAAAAAAAAAAAAAAAAAAAAAACCTGTTACACCAAAATCCTGGCCCCATAAATCTCTTTTGAAAAGATTTATTTACTTATTTGAAAGGCAGAATTACAGAGAAGGAGGGGGAGACACACACATAACATATATAGGAGAGAGAGAGAGAGAGAGGAACTGGATTGGAAGTGGAACAGCTGGGACCCAAACTGGCACCCATATGGGATGCCAGTGTCACAGGCAGCAGCTCAGCCTGCTGCTCCACAACACTGGTTCCCAGTAAAGAAATCTTCAAAAAAGTGGTTTATTAATCTATCGATCTTAAGTAGGGGAAGCCATGCTAGGCAAACCGGTTGAACCTGATTCAGGCCCTTTAAAGGCACTGGGAACAAAGCTGGGGCTTTCCTAAGGAAATCAGTCCGATGGATGGAGGCCTAAGCCTCAGAGCTCTGTCCTGCCCTTTTTGATAGCCCACATGGTGGATTTCAGACTTTGAGGCAACCCTCACAGTTGCGTGAGCCAGTTTCCTGGAACAAAACTCAATATACATTTCCTACTAGTTCTGTTTCTCTGGTTTAACCCTGACTGATATACTCTATTTATGTTTTTTTTAAAATATTGACTTATTTATGAAACTCCATTCTTCAAAGTAAATTATAGCGATGCATATAGGGTTCTTCAATAATGCCCATGTGAAATTTTGATTTTGTGATTGCATCTAATTTATTGGTCAACTTGGGAGAGAATAGACATATTTATGATATGGCTGTATCTGCATTTATTAAGATCAACTTCTGTGTTTTTTATAAAAGTTTGAAAGTTGTTTTAAAAACTTTTTTAATTTTTAAAAATTTATTTTAAAAGTTTTAATATAAGACATCCTATGTAGTCTTCACTAATTTATGTTTTAAAACATTATTTGAGAGACAGAGAGACAGAAACGATCAGCATTCCCATCTACTGGTTGGTAGAGCAGCTGAAGCTGGGAGGAGGGAACTCAATCCAGGTCTCCTACATAGGTGGCAGGAACCCAATTACTTGAGCCATCATTGCTGTCTCCCGGGGTCTGTGTTAGCAGGAAGCTGGAGTCAGAAGCTGTAGCCGGGAACTGAACCTAGATACTCCAGTGTGGGATGTGGGCATCCTAACCAGCCTCTTAACCACTAGGCTAAATGCTCACTCCTTCATTAACTTCTGAATATGTTCTTTATTGTTATCCTGAGTAACGTTTTATTTAAAGTTACACTTTCTGGTTATTGACGGCATAAGACATTTGTTTATAGATTGATTTTGTTTGCAACAAATGCTGAATTTTCTTATTAGTTCTAATAGGTTATTTCTAGACTTTTTCTATATAGGTAAGAATTTCATTTACAAATAATGAATTGTTATTTCTTCCTTTCCAATTTCTATACCTCTTGTCATTACTTGATATAAAGTGAAAGGAGGAATGTGAAGATTTAAAGGAACGGGAATGTTGTAGTAGGTTTTTCTGTGGCAATTGATCTCCTATCCTCTAGCTGTGGCCTGAAAGACCATAGAGGTTAAACTTCTCACTAAAGCACTGAGGAACACTTCCATGAAATGCACATCAGTTTGAAAAATAGAGCTACAGTGACTACTTTTGGTCAGTAAAAAGCTTCTGTGGGAACTTGGAGGTAGAGGATGATCCAGTCCTCCAGGAGTCCCAGCTTAAGCCAATAAAACAAACTCTAACTACTCAAGCTATTCCCGGTATTCCTGAAGCTATTCTGGCCGTCTGGCCTTCTGTAGGACTCCTAGTCAACCTGTACCAAAGTAGCTCATCTCCAGCAGGTGGTGCCAAAGCTCACGAAGAACAGAGGAAAAGCGCTGGCTCTGGAGCTTTGGCAGGACACCTGCTCAGCTCATGCCAGTTGTTTAGCACCCTCTGGCGTCTTTGGCAATTGATATTTTACACTCCACTTATTGCTGGGGCTTTACTCTCAGAAGTTTACTATGTTTATCAGATGACGTAATCCCTGAATTGGCTTCTGGGCCTGTAGAGTGAGGGTTACCGTGATAGGAATAGCCAAATGGAAGCCCTTGAAACTCTGCTTTCATATTAAAATAGCAAAATTCTGGAGAATCACAAACCTTAATGCTAATATCTAAGTTTTGTGAGAAACAAAGATGGTGATTCCTATATTAGACACATGTAACTCATCAGTTTGATGGTGCAAAAGCCAGGTGATTTTTAAAAAGATTTATTTATGAGAGAGAGAGAGAGAGAATGAGAACATTATCTTCCATCCTCTGGTCAATTCCCCACATGGCCACATCTGCCTGGGCTGGCCAGGCTGAAGCCAGGAGCCTGGAACTCCATCTGGGTCTCCCATGTGGGTGGTAGGGGCACAAACAATGGTGCCACCATCTGCTCCCTTCCCAGACTTCCTAGCAGGGAGCGAGATTAGGCACAAACTGTGACAGTGTTGAATAAGGAATAGGAAATTAGAATAATTCCCAGTCTCAGCTGAGTGGGTCAAAGCTGGTTATTTTTCCCAAGTTACGCCAACTCCCCCTCCTCCCTTTCTCTCTGTATAAGTGTGTGTTTGCATGCACAAACACCCTCTTGTTCCCCTCTCATTGGCCCCTATCTGCTTTGGGAAATGCAGGTACGCGACAATCCAGTTTGTTCCAAAGGGAACAAGCAGAATGAAAGACTTCTGGGCCAAGTCCTGCGGAAAGTGTGTTACCTGGGGCTGAGGTGGTGGTGCAGCGTGGTAAGCCACCACTTGCAATGCTGGTATCCCACACTGAAGCTCCAGTTTGAGTTCCAGCTGCTCTGCTTCTGATCTAGCTGCCTGCTAATGCCCCGCTGTCACCCAGATCTACCTGTTGCAGCCACCTGGGAAGTGAACCAATGGTGGAAGTTCTCTCTGTCACTCTGCCTTTCAAATAAGTAAAAACTTGGTAAAATCTAAGAATTTAAGACTCTCAGGAGTCCTGCTCTTGCAGACCTCAGCTTGCCTCGACTCACACTAATGCTGGTTCTTCTGGATCCTGTCTTTCTGTAGAATTGTGACTTTTTTTTTAAAATCATGGATATTTGGTCTTAAATTTGATTTTAAAAATATGTCCTTAAATATTTATCTCAATTACCAAATTTTCGGCAGTCCCTGAAACTTTGCATGGTGGTGAGTGCCTCCTGTGCCTTGGCTAGTGCTGAGCCATCAGAACAGCTTCTCCAGATCCTGGAGTCTCTGCCTCCTTGGATGTGGTCACTGAGACAAGAGGAAAGGGGCGGAGTCAAGGCGCCAGTCATCTTGCAGGGGTTACTGAGCTCTTCAACTGGCTGAGCACAAAATCCTCTCCAGGACCACTGGGGTGGGCTTTCTATCTCCTTCCCACCCTCAGGCACATTGATTTCCACATTTCTTTTCTGATGAGCTCATCCATCTTTGAGTTCCTGTTTAGTGTGGTGGGAGAAGATGGAGGCTGAGAAGCTGGTTGGGGGCAGAAACTGGGCTGAGAGTGAAAACTGCCCTGAGAAGTGGCAACAGTTTTTTGAATGTGCCGCAGTCAAAAGAAGCCACAGATTAAGATGAATAATTTCATTTGATCCTTGTTACAATGCTGAAAATGTCCTCAAAAAAGTCATGGAAAATGCGTGTTCTGAAAAACCATGCAGGGATTTCAAACTTTTTTTTTTTTTTTTTTTTTTTTTTGACAGGCAGAGTGGACAGTGAGAGAGAGAGAGAGAGACAGAGAGAAAGGTCTTCCTTTGCGGTTGGTTCACCCTCCAATGGCCGCGTGGCCGGCGCACCGCGCTGATCCGATGGCAGGAGCCAGGTGCTTCTCCTGGTCTCCCATGGGGTGCAGGGCCCAAGCACTTGGGCCATCCTCCACTGCACTCCCTGGCCACAGCAGAGAGCTGGCCTGGAAGAGGGGCAACCGGGACAGGATCCGGTGCCCCGACCGGGACTAGAACCTGGTGTGCTGGTGCCGCAAGGCAGAGGATTAGCCTAGTGAGCAGCGGCGCCGGCCTCAAACTTTTTTTTTTCCACTAACAAGAACTTTTTTATTTTACATCCCGTTTTTGCAGGAATGTTTTGACATATGCCTATATATGAGGTAGGTATTATCATTAGTCTCATTTTACAGATGGGGGATTGAAGCTTGGGAGAATTTTAAATGTTGCCAAAGGTCGCACAGCTTGTAAACGGTACAATTAGGCATTAAGGCCAGGATTATTTTAATCATTATATCAGAGCTATAATCATTATGTTATACAGCCTTCTAGTTGGGAGTAGACTGGGTTGAGCTCATTACACTTGGAAATAAAAGCAAATACAGGCGAAAGATTCTGTAGCTGAATATTAGGAGCTGAGCACCCTTCCCCTTCTCTTCACTGGATGTGTCCCCAAAGCAGACGCCTTTCATTAAAGGGCCACTAAGTGAATGCTTTGACGTCAGCTCAAGATGCCTTAATGCTGAAGAAGACGGTGTCATTGACTCATTAACTCTGTAAGCTCAAGGAGTGCTACTTGTCCTGGTAGGGGTTAATCTAGTTTAAAAAAGCCTGGGGCCAGTGCTGTGGCATAGAGGGTAAAGCTGCAGCCTGCAGTGCTGGCATCCCATATGTGCTCTGGTTCAAGTCCTGGCTTTTCCACTTCCAATCTAGCTCTCTGCTATAGCCTGGGAAAGCAGTAGAAGATGGCCCAAGTGCTTGGGCCCCTGCACCCACATGGGAGACCCAGAAGAAGCTCCTGGCTTCGGATCAGCCCTGCTCCAGCTGTTGTGATCATCTAGGGGAGTGAACCAACAACTGGAAGACTCTCTCTCTCTCTCTCTCTCTGCCTCTCTGTAACTCTGCTTTCAAATAAATAAATCTTTAAAAAAAAAAAAAGCCATTGCTTTTTACTCCAGTCAGTGTACATTTTTCAGGCTTGTACCTGAATATTTTAGCTTTTTAAATTCAGTTATACTTATTTTTTCTTAAATATTGTATTTTTTATTTTTTTAAAATTTATTTATTTGAAAGGCAGAGCAATACACACACACACACAGAGAAAGAGAGAGACCATCTATTCACTGGTTCATTCTCCGAATGACCACAACAGCTAGAAGGCAGGAGCCAGGAACTCCTTTGGGATCTCCCACATGGGAGTCAGGGCCCCAAGCATTTGGGCCATCATTTAATCTGAAGCAGAGCAGGCAGGACTCAAACCAGCACTCTTATATGGGATACCAGCATTGCAAGTAGCAGCTTATCCCTTCATGTCACAATGCTGGACCACTTGAAGATGGTCTTTAAACTTTTATTAGTGTTTAAGATTCATACAGAAATCAGCACACACCTTAGCTGTGTAGTTTGTTAAACTTCTGCAAAATGAACTCATGCATGCAGTCAACATTCCGATGAAGAAGCAAACATCAGCCCCTCAGAAGCTCCCTTCAAGCTTCTCTGATCACTGTCCACCAGCGCAACCACTGTTCTGACATCTAGCCCCATGGATTAGCTCTCCTTGCTTTTGAATTTTATATAAATTGAATGGTATACTACATATTCCTTCAGTCTTTTGCTAAGTATTATATTTGTGAGATTCTTCCAGGTTGTTGCATGTTGCAAAGTTCGTTTGTTCTTGTTGCCTTATGGTATGCCATTGTATGAATCTAGGGCATTTTGTCCGTCAATGGACGTTTGAGTTATTTTCAACTTTTGGTCATTTTATTAGTCCAAAAAAGATCTGAGACTGCGTAACCTTGTAAAGAAAAGAGGTTTGGTTAGCTCACAGTTCTGGATGTTTAGGGACCTGCATCTGGTGATGGCTTCCTGCTGGCTGAGTACCCCAAGGTGGTGCAGGGCATCACACGGCAACAAACAGGGAGCATTCGCGTGTTTCCTCTGGTCTCTCTCCACCTTACAGAGCCACAGTGATTCCATCACTGGGCTCCACCATTATGGCCTTCCCAAATCCCACTCACTTCCAAAGGCCCCACCACTAAACACCAAAGTTAGATTAAGTTTCCGCCCTTGTAATACCTCATAATGGGGTTAAAATCAGCAGATGAGCCCCGAGGAGGCACTCAAACCATAGCAGCTGCAATATACAATGTTGCTGTGTCCTCCCAGGCTGTTAGGTTTTTTCAATCAAGTCTTAGTCCTCCCAGGCTGTTAGGTTTTTTCAATCAAGTCTTAGAATGTGCAAGTCACAGTCTTGTGCTGGATCCAAGTGTGACAGCAACAATGTCACACCCAGTGCTCTGGCTCTACTTCCACCGTATTGCATAAAATCGTTGACTCACTCCTAGGAGCTGTGCTCATGTGCAAGTATACACCTTTCCCTCACAGCCTGGGAAAAATCATGTACTTCTCTATTCCACTGATTTAATGTAAGCATTATTATATATTATATGTGCATTTTCTCACATTATGAAAATTCTTGGGCAACGTAATTTTTTATGGACAAAATACTGTTCTGTTCTATGGCTATGCCATAGTTTATTTAACTAATCTGCCAGTGTTGGAGGACATTTATATCATCTCCAATTCTTCTATTCATTTTCCTTCCCTCCCTTCTCCTCCATGCTCCTTATAGCTGCCTTGTACTCAGCTGCCCTGCATTTCTTTTCTGCACAAACAGCATAAACAATATCCTATAAGGATATAGGATAAAGGATAGACTGTCTTGAGTATAAATCTTTGTCTCTTTTGTCCCTTGCTTGGATGGTACTGAGAATTCTCAGCATGGTTAGTGTAGAGTTGTGCATAGATTAGGGTAGCAGAGGTACTGTATCTCTTTCTTGTGATGTATCTGGCTTTATTCCATTAGTATCTTTGTCTTAGAAATGATAGCATATGGGAGCATTGTGGCACAGGGGATTAAGCTGCTACATGGGATGCCTGAATTCCATATTGGAGTGCCTGGGATCAAGCCCCATCTTCACTTCTGATCCAGCTTCCTGCTAATGCTCACCTTAGGAGGCAACAGATGATTAAAGTATTTGGGTCCCACCCACGTGAAAGGCCTGGGTGGAGTTCCTGGCTCCTGGCTTGAGCTTGACCCAACCCTTGTTGTTATGGGTATTTAGGGAGTGAACCAGTGGATAGAGGATCTTCTCTCTCTCTCACCTTTAAAATAAATAAAAATTTTAAAAAATTGACAACAACAACAAAAATAAACAGGAACATACAATTTCCTACCATCTTTTTTTTTTTTTTTGGACAGGTAGAGTGGACGGACAGTGAGAGAGAGAGACAGAGAGAAAGGTCTTCCTTTTCGCCGTTGGTTCACCCTCCAATGGCCGCCGCAGCCAGCGCGCTGCGGCCAGCACACTGCGCTGATCCGATGGCAGGAGCCAGGTGCTTCTCCTGGTCTCCCACGGGGTGCAGGGCCCAAGTACTTGGGCCATCCTCCACTGCACTCCCTGGCCACAGCAGAGAGCTGGCCTGGAAGAGGGGCAACCGGGACAGAATCCGGTGCCCCGACCGGGACTAGAACCTCGTGTGCCGGCGCCACAAGGCGAAGGATTAGCCTAGTAAGCCGTGGCGCCGGCCACAATTTCCTACCATCTTAGTCCATT
Organism: Oryctolagus cuniculus; assembly: GCF_964237555.1. NCBI lineage: Eukaryota > Metazoa > Chordata > Mammalia > Lagomorpha > Leporidae > Oryctolagus > Oryctolagus cuniculus. The sequence continues at coordinate 95,642,370 of NC_091435.1, forward strand.
TTCTGTTGCTTTAACTGAGTACCTGAAACCAGGTCATTTTTTTTTTTTCAGAAGGTTCTGGAAGCTGGGAGGTCCAAGAGCTCCAGCGCCAGCTCAGCATCTGGTGACCGTCATTGCATCATAGGATGGTGGAGGGCATCATGTGGTGGGATGGAGCAGTGTGCTAGCTCAGGTCTTTTCCTTCACTTCTCGTCAAGCCACTGCTGGGAGGCCCCACGGTCAGGAACTCAGCTAATCCTAATCCCATCCCAAGGGCCCCACCTCCAAATACCAACAACATGAATATGGGATTAGATTTCCAACACATGAACTTTGGACACATTCAAACCATAGCACCCACTTATCTGGGCCTTCTGGATGCAGCATCTTTTGAAAAAGATTTATTTATTTGAAAGTCAGAGTTACAAAGAGAGAGAGAGAGAGAGAGGTCTTCCATCTGCTAGTGTATTCCCCAGATGGCCACAATGGCTGGACCTGGGACAGGTTGAAGCCAGGAGCCAGGAGCTTCATCTGGTGGCTTCCGCATGGGTGGAAGGGGACCAAGTACTTGGGCCACCTTTGGCTGCTTTTTTTAGGTCATTATCAGGGAGCTGGATCAGAAGTAGAGCAGCTGGGATCTGAACCAGCACCCATATGGGATGCTGGCATTGGAAGTGGCAGCTTTATCCGCTACCCTACAATGCCACTCCCCCGGAAGTAACAAAAAGCTAATACAACCTACAAACAAATTCAGGTCTTTCCTATTAAAATAAGAATCCATTTCATCTCTCTTTTTTAAAAAAGATTTTATTTATTTATTTGAGAGGCAAAGTTACAGACAGAAAGATCTTCCATTCACTGGTTCACTCCCCAAGTGGCCGCAATGGCCAGAGCTGGGCTGATCCAAAGCCAGGAGCTTCTTCTGGGTTTCCCACACAGATGCGGGGGCCCAAGCACTTGAGCCATCTTCTACTGCTTTCCTTGGCTATAGCAGATGGCCATATGCGATGCCAATGCCAAAGGCAGAGGCTTAGCCCACTATGCCATAGGGCCAGCCCTTCCATTTCATGTGACCATAGTTCACTTATGCTTCCTTCACAAAAGACTATTTTTAAAAATATTTATGTATGTATGTATGTATGTATGTATTTATTTATTTGAAAGGGAGAGAGAGAGAGATCATCCATCTGCTAATTCACTCCCCAAATGGCTGCAACAGTTGGGGCTGGCCCAGACTGAAGCCAGGAGCTAGGAACTCCATCCTGGTCTCCCTCACGGGTGGCAGGGGCCCAAGTACTTGCATCTTCTGCTGCTTTCTCAGGCACATTGGCAGGAAGCTGGATCAGAAGCAGAGCATCTAGGACTGGAGCCAGCATTCTGAAATGGGATGCTGGCATCACAAGTGGCGGCTTCACCCACCACACTGCCATGCCGGCTTTGGCTAGGCTCGTTAAAGGGACGCTTGTGCTTGCTTTCTTCATCCTCACTGCCCGCCCGCCCCCCTCCCCCCCATCTCAATAAGCTGTGGCCTTAAACCCAGCAGGTCCAACTCTGAGCTCCTTTTCCCTTGAGCCCTGCTCCTGCTCCTGCTCCAGCCTCCCCATCTTAACGGGCAGAATCTTGTTTGTAGTCCTTTCTCCTCCCCACTTTGTTTTTCCCACATCCCATCAATCACAAAGACCTTCTCAGTTTGCCTCCTTAATATCTTTCCCATGCCTTTGTCACTCCTACCACAGAGCAGATTAAACCATGGAAATTCACTGCCTCGAGGTCTCTTCTGAGGCTGTGAGGGAGGAACCAGTCCAGACCTCTGTCCTTGGCTTGCGGATGGCTTGCGGACGGCTGTCTTCACGGTCACTCGGTGTCTTCCCTGCACTTTCTTCGCTCTGTACCCATCTGTGTCCTTGTTCCCCCTTTTAATAAGGAAAACACTCATACTGGCTTGACACCTACGCTAATGACTTCCCCTTAACCTGCGTACCTCTGTAAGGATCCCTCTCCCAGTGAGGTCCCATTCTGGGGTACTGGGGATTATCATTAGGTAGGAAGGGAGACAGTGGCCTATGCATGTGAGAAGCCTAAGGGAAAGTAACCCAGGAAGTTCTCGTGGTTAAATCAGGGCAGGAACCCAGAAGCCTGAGAAGCATGCTTTGAAAACAGCCCAGAATTTATGTATCAGAAGTCCCGCTGGTGTTTGATGACCTTGTGGGGGCGGGTCCCAGGCCCCCTACTCCAGCCCCCTGACATTCTGGTGCCTTCGGTGTTGTTTGGTTTGCTAACTTTGCTCTGATGAAGGCCCGGAAAGGCCTCCACACAGCACTATCCCAGTAGAGGGCGGGAGGAGAGTATGTGTCCCACGCCCGTAAGGACCCCAGTCTGATAGCAGACTGCACTCTCGGTTCTTTGTCAAGTGCCCCGCCTGCCCTGCCAGGTGTGGTCTCTTCGTTAAACACAGCTATTATTGCCACTCTCGGTCTCACTCCTGAAATTCATTTCTTATGGGGAGACAAGAATCTGTTTCAGCTGCCTCCCATACCCTCTCTTTGGGAGAGCCAGCCAGGAGCCATTGAGAGTGGTGGGTTAGTCTGAGGAGCCCCACCTGCAGGCTTGAGGCACGCCCCACGTCTAGCCAACTTACCTTATTCCTTCTGCCTTGTCTGTCTTGCCAAGCAGCAGCGACCCTCTCTCTGTCTCTGTCTCTCTCTCTCTCTCTCTTTTTTTTTTTTTCCATACGCCCTGCGTGGTGCTCCCTGTGAGAAGATTCCTGTGGTAGAATGGGGAAGATTGCATTGGGCACCCAGCCAGCCAGAAGGAAACACCCACACAGCACAGAGACACTGTAAAAACACACACCTATTCACTGCCTGCAGCCAGCTCCATCAGGAATATCTTAAGGGTATTAATGTAAGGAAATTTTGAATATGAAATTCAGGGATAAATACCCATAGACTGTGTCTTCAATATTGTAAGCAGCAGACATTAATGTAGTTTCAGATTAACACCATTTTGTTCCTTGGTTAATGGAGCTTAAACAGTGTATGTTGCTTTTACTTACTTACTTACTTACTTATTTGAAAGTCAGAGTTACACAGAGAGAGGAGAGGCAGAGAGAGAGAGGGAGAGGTCTTCCATTTGATGGTTTACTCCTCAATTGGCTGCAACGGCCGGAGCTGCACCAATCCAAAGCCAGGAGCCAGGAGCTTCTACCAGGTCTCCCATGTGGGTGCAGGGGCCCAAGCACTTGGGCCATCTTCTGCTGCTTTCCCAGGCCATAGGAGAGAGCTGGATTGGAAGTGGAGCAGCCGAGTCTTGAACCTCCGCTGATATGGGATACCAGTACTGCAGGCGGCAGCTTTACCTATTATGCCACAGTGCCAGCCCCTTATTATTATTTTTCAAATGTTCATTATTCCTTTTCCAGAAGCTTGCAAATTAGAGATGACCAATGTTTTCACTTTTTCTTGGCAAAAAGGAATAACTCTTGGTGAATATTTTCACAGATTACTGTGACTGCTTTAAAGGACCTCTGTGGCAATTTGGATTAGATGGGCTTAATAATGTGCTTGGAGCAGAAATGCCATGTTTTAATAGAAACACTTAACTTGTAAATGTTTAGAGTTTTGTTATCACTTAGGATAGGGAGTGACTGTTGGAGGTGGCATCTTCCTAGGGGGTGGGGACCTGAGTCTGTGTACAGTGAGGGAAGTTATGTGATCTTCATGCCCACCATACACAACAGGGTTCCATGGAGTACATTTGACTTGTCAGATTAGGGAAGGCTGTAACCTCCATTAAAAAAAAAAAAACAACAACAACAACAAAAAAACTGTTCCTCATTTGCCGGCGCTGAGGCTCACTAGGCTAATCCTCCACCTTGTGGCACTGGCACACTGGGTTCTAGTCCCAGTCGGGGCGCCGGATTCTGTCCCGGTTGCCCCTCTTCCAGGCCAGCTCTCTGCTGTGGCCAGGGAGTGCAGTGGAGGATGGCCCAAGTGCTTGGGCCCTGCACCCCATGGGAGACCAGGAGAAGTACCTGGCTCTTGCCATCGGATCAGCGCAGTGCGCTGGCCACGGCAGCCATTGGAGGGTGAACCAACGGCAAAGGAAGACCTTTCTCTCTGTCTCTCTCTCACTGTCCACTCTGCCTGTCAAAAAAAAAAAAAAAACAAAAACAAAAAAACAAAAAAAACAAAAAACAAAACTGTTCCTCATTTATGTGTCCCTCAGTAGGTGGCAGATGTCTGTTTGGTGTGAATTCTCATTACTGTATGAATGAACTTGAAATTAAGGGAAACATTTTTTCCCTTAAATCTTAAAAGGAAGTTTTAAAAAACACCCATTGAATGAAAAGGATTGCATGCTGTTTTTGAGTAATTTAGAAGTGCTTTTCATTCATCAGCTAGTATTTCTTTTTTACAACTTGTATCAAAACAGAAGATCTTTGTTCTTCTTACACAGGAAAAACAGGTTGACCTTGGTGGGTTGGTTTTATTAATTAAAACTGTTTTGCTATCAGGTGATTTTTTTTTAAACAATGTTACTTACATTTTTAAATTATATCATATTTAGTTAATTCTGAAATCATTGATTTGCTTGATTTGCTTTTAATTTCTCACATCATGAATAGTTATTATTATTATTTTTTTTTTTGGACAGGCAGAGTGAACAGTGAGAGAGAAAGAGACAGAGAGAAAGGTCTTCCTTTTTCCGTTGGTTCACCCCACAATGGCTGCTTTGGCCGGCGCCCCGCGCTGATCCGAAGCCCGGAGCCAGGTGCTTCTCCTGGTCTCCCATGTGGGTGCAGGGCCCAAGCACTTGGGCCATCCTCCACTGCACTCCCTGGCCACAGCAGAGAGCTGGACTGGAGGAGGAGCAACCGGGACAGAATCAGGCGCTCCAACCAGGACTAGAACCCAGGGTGCTGGCGCCACAGGCGGAGGATTAGCCTAGTGAGCCACAGCACCGGCTATCATGAACAGTTTTAAAATGTTCTACATAAATTTGTGTCTCTCTCTTTTTTAAAAAGATTTATTTATTTATTTGAAAATCGGAGTTACACAGAGAGAGGAGAGGCAGAGAGAGAGAGAGACAGATAGACAGACAGACAGACAGAGAGGTCTTCCATCCGCTGGTTCACTCCCCAGTTGGCCGAAACGGCCAGCGCTGTGCCCATCTGAAGCCAGGAGCCAGGAGCTTTCTCCGAGTCTCCCACGTGGGTGCAGGGGCCCAAGGACTTAGACCATCTTCTACTGCTTTCCCAGGCCTTAGCAGAGAGCTGGATTGGAAGTGGAGCAGCCAGGTCTTGAACTGGCGCCCATATGGGATGCCAGCACTGCAGGCAGCCGCTTTACCCACTACGCCACAATAGGCACCTTTCTCTTTTTTTTTTCTTACAGCTTTTTCAGTTTATATATTCTAAACTTGAAAATGCAGAATCAGTCAATATTAGAAGTGTCACTGGAGGGTTATTTAATTTTTCATTTCTTATGTTTAATCCTAGCTACTAAAGTATGTGAACCTTAAAGTTTTTTCCCTTAAATTAACCTTATACACAAGGTTTCAATTTTCATAAAGTGGGAGTAGATAGGTTATTGTGCCTGCCTTTTTAAAAACATTTTCTTTATTCTAAAGTGGTGCATATTTAGATATGTTAATCAAGTGAACAAGATGGTGTATATTTATATATATATATAAACAACATAAAGAGAAGCTCTACAAATCACAGTATAAAAATTATGAAATTTGGCAACTGTAAAGTGTACTATATTTATATGTAACTCTAATTCAAAAAGTTGCCACAAAGGCTGAATTGGAAACTTCATTTCTGCATTAAGTTTCCTGTATTTTTAATGTGTACGATGGACTTAATTCTTTTTGAGTATTAAAATCTGCCAACTGCTATGAAAAAATAAATAAATTGTTCCAAGTAATGGGATGATGTCACATGCCAATCCTTTTATTCAAGGTGTTTTGTTTTGTTTTGTTTTTGTTTTTGTAATTGACCTAGGAAACAAAGATTTTGCATGTCAACAAAGATTTTGCTTGTCGTGGGGAAGATTTCTTGTGTTCACTGATGTTTTTGTTGAGTTTTGACTACTTGGAGATCTGAGTCTTAAAGGAATGAATTCAGATTATCTACTTTTTTTTAAATTAAGGGGCTATATTGTGGTGAAGCAGGTTAAGCTGCTGCTTACAATGCAGGCATCCTATATCAAAGTGCCTGTTCAAGTCCCTGCTCCCTACTAATGCACCTGAGAAAGTAGTGGATGATGGCCCAAGTTCTTGGTCCTTGCCACCCACATGGGAGACCCAAATGGAGTTCCAGGCTCCTGGCTTCTACTTGGCCCTGTCCTGGCCATTGTGGCCATTTGGGGAGTGAACCAGCAGTTGTAAGACCTCCAACTCTGTCATTCTGCATTTTAAATAAATAAATTTTATAAAATACTTGAATGATCACCTTATAACTATTAAATCCAGCCCATAGCTCTGGTTCAAATTCCCTGATTAAATGGTTTATCTTTTATAATGATCTGAGATCTCATTTTGACCAAATGTTCTAAACCTTTGATAATTTTTTACATTTAAAGTTTTACATTGGGTCATTTGACATTGAGATTTCCAGCCTGATCTCTGGAAATCTTAAAAGCTGTGACTCTCATCCTGACAAGACAATAGCTAATTGAGATAATTTGAATTATATAGAGTGCATTGCCAGGCTACGAAATGATGGTAAACTTATGTTGTGTTTATATAGATATGCTTTTTAAAATTATTTTATTTATTTGAAAGTTACAGAGAGAGGTAGATTGAGAGACAGGGAAGTCTTCTATTCTGCTGGTTTACTCACCAAATAACCACAATGGCCAGAGCTGCGCCAATCTGAAGCCAGGAGCCAGGAGCTTCCTCCAGGCCTCCCACGGGGGTAAAGGGGCCCAAGGACTTGGGCCATCTTCTACTGCTTTCCCAGGCCATAGCAGAGAGCTGGATTGGAAGTGGAGCAACCGGAGCTCGAACTGGCACCCACATGGGATGCTGGCGCTGTAGGCTGGGGCTTTAACCTGCTGTGCCACAGCACCGGCCCCAATATATGGATATGTTGTTGATGTGATAAAAATACTCTAGAGATTGTATAACATATATAGAGATCTGATGTCTCTGGTGAGATGTTATCAGGCATCATTATAATCTTTTTTATTTTAACATTTATTTTACTTATTTGAAAGAGTTACAGAGAGAGGTAGAGACAGAGACAGAGAGAGAGAGAGAGAGAGAGAGATTTTTTCATCTGCTGGTTCACTCCCCAAATGGCCCCAATGGCAGATGCTGCACCAATCCGAAGCCAGGAGCCAGGAGCCAGGAGCTTCCCCCTGGGTTGCCCACATGAGTGCAAGGGCCTGAGCACTTGGGCCATCTTTAACTGCTTTCCCAGACCATTAACAGAGAGCGAGACTGGAAGTGAAGCAGCTGGGACTCAAACTGGTGCCCATATGGGATGCTGGCGCCTCAGGTAGAAGCTTAACCTACTACACCACAGGACCAGCCCTATTGCAATCTTTATGGAAGGGAAAAAAGAGATGGGGGGAGCTTTTAAAATCTTCAAGATTGCAGGTACCAATAATATTGCCTGTGCCCCTGGGCCATCACTGCTCCTGAGACTGGTTCCAGAGCACACCCCTCCCCGATGGCTTTATCCTGGACAAGGATTGTCCTGCCTCCTTTAACATTTTCATTGCAAGGTCAGGAGGAAGAAAGAAGTGTGACTGAGTTTTGTTTGTTGTGCGTGCATGTGTGTGTGTGTGTTTATGAGGGTGTGGCAGGGGTGGGTGCTCTTTCCCTCATCTCTGGCACCTGATAGGTCTGGGGTTGGCATTGAGTCAAGGGTCTGGCAGCCTCTCCTGTTGCTCCCCCTCTTCGCGGAGGAACAACACAGGACCCTGCGCTGTTCTTTCGTCTGCTCGGCCCTTCCCAGGTTTGCTGCTGGTTCTTCCCGGGTTGGCTGCCAACCCCTCCACCTCCATGGAGGGGTGGCTCCCCCTGCCACTTTCCCCACTTCCGCGGAGAAGCGGCACACCGCTGGCCGGCTCTCTCGGGGGCTGCTCAGGTGTTCCTTCAGGTGTTCCCCGTGCATGTTGTCTCTCTCCTCCTTTATAGTCCTCTTCCACCAATCCCAACTCTGCTACCCACATGCCGAGCACGCTGCTCTCCTCCAATCAGGAGCAGGATCAGCTCCTGCAGCTCATCAGTCAAGTTGTCGAGAGGCAGCTGTGTAGAGGTTGTTTGGTCTCTCTCAGCGCCATATTGTGGGAGAGCAGATGCATAGAATAAGTCTTAATTCCAGTAACTTGGTCTAGTCTCAATTGCTCCCCACACTCTCCCACAGCAATTCCACCAGGTACCTAGTGCACCTAGTGTGGACATTTAAAAACCCCTTGGGGAGGTCACCCACCCACCTAGGGATTGAGGTGAAAGGCCTGGGGAGTCAGGAAGGCCCAGCCTGATACCCCCAAACTCCTAGACCCTGCCCCTGGGCGCAGAACCTGTGTCAGGAAAGCAATTACCTGGCTGCCATGTATGCCACCTGTGCCTTGCAGTACTGCATGCCAGCTTGAAAGAAAGAAAAAAAAAAGAAGAGGGAGTATACATCCTTCGTGCCCGAGCAAACATCACATGGCTCAGGCATTGGCAGGCTGGAGTGTGAATGAAAAGCAAGGGTCAGCTCAGCAGGAGGAAAGAGACCTAGAGGCGGTTGAGGTTGGGCTATGTGGTAAGAATAGTTAAGTCTGAAAGCCCAGAGAACTGAGCCAGGCCAGTTCTTCCCAGAGTGTGAGATCAAACAGGGACACCTGTTCTCCCCCTTCTTTCTTGGGAAACAGACAGGGACACCTGGTTCGTTGCCCCATTTCTCCTCCATTCTCCGGATGGGGAACTGACTTGCTAGACCATGCAGCTCTCCACTAGGATGTATTCTCAAAATTCTTTGAGAATTTTGACCCTCAAACTTTAAAGAAGAAATGGCTAATCTTTTTCTAGCACCGCCAGGCAACAATATAAATGAGAGAACCAGAAAACATGGCCAGAAATTGAGAGCTTGAATTATAATAGCATTTTACAGCCAGAACTCTCCTGCTATGGACGTGGTGAATGGAGAGAAGTCCCTTATATACAGGCCTTTATGGCACTAAGAGAAAAATCATGAACCCCGCAACAATTGTAGGCTGGACCTGGCCACGCTTGCTTTACTTAAAATCAGCAACTGAGAGCTCACTGTGAGGCAGAGCCAAACAAAACAAAATAAAAAACCTGCCTTCACAAAAAATTGCCCTGCAAAAACTAGACTCCCCAACACTGAAGGACCCTAAGGGTCTAATAAAGACAAGCCTCCCACCCCACCCCACAACCTCCCTTTCCTATTGCAGGGCTGCCTTCCCCTTAGCTGAGACTTGGCCCACAGTCTTGAGCATAGAAACCACTGGAACTACACCCTACAAGAGGCAGTGGGATCAAATGATCCCTTCAAAATACAAGTCCCCTTGAACCTGACACTTTTGAGTGACATAAGGTGACTGCTATGGTTGACCTTAATCTGGAAAGACATAGTTCTCCTCATGGGTACCAAATTAGCTCATGGGGGTAGACAGTGTTAGAACATGCCCATGATTAGGGCCGGCGCTGTGGTGTTGTGGGTTAAGCTGTCATCTGCAGTACTGGCACTCCATTTGTGCACTGGTTTGAGTCCTGGCTGCTCCACTTCCAAAGCGCTCCTTGCTAATGCTCATGGGAAAGCAATGGAAGAGGGTCCAAGTCCCTGGGCCTCTGCACCCATGTGGGAGACTGGGAAAAAGCTCCTGGTTCCTGGCTTTGGCCTGACCCAGCCCTGGACATTATGGCCATTTGGGGAATGAACCAGTAGATGGAAGATATCTCTCTCTCTCTCTCTCTCTGTAACTCTGCCTTTCAAAATAAGTAATAAAACAAAAAAACTAAAAAAAAAAAAATAGAGAACATGTCCATGATTATGCAAATACCTTACATATGCACAATCAGAGCTACCCAATTGAAAATACAGCTCTGCCACCGGTGCCGCGGCTCAGTAGGCTAATCCTCCGCCTTGCGGCGTTGGACGCAACCGGGTTCTAGTCCTGGTCGGGGCACCGGCTTCTGTCCCAGTTGCCCCTCTTCCAGGCCAGCTCTCTGCTGTGGCCAGGGAGTGCAGTGGAGGATGGCCCAAGTCCTTGGGCCCTGCACCCCATGGGAGACCAGGATAAGTACCTGGCTCCTGCCTTCGGATAGGCACGGTGCGCTGGCCACAGCGCGCTGGCCGCGGCGGCCATTGGAGGGTGAACCAACGGCAAAGGAAGACCTTTCTCTCTGTCTCTCTCTCTCTCACTGTCCACTCTGCCTGTCAAAAAACAACAACAACAACAAACAAACAAACAAAAAACAACAAAAAAAACCAATAGACCCTGTTGGTCCAAGATGGAGGAAGCATTTTGCTCTGTGTGGCCCCCTAGTCTACTACCATTACTATGAAGGGGGCAGAGCCTAGAGTCAGTATTGATGTTGCGGATAGGATCATAATTTTTTTTTAATATATGGGACATACCTACTCTATTCTATCATCCTATTCAGTCAGGCCAGTCCTCTTCTCAGTCCAGCCAGATAATGGAGGTCCGTGGTGCCTTCCCTAATGAGATTTATGTCCCCTTATATTGTTTCTGGGGCCAGAACATACTCTCTCACCAGTTCTTAGTAATGGATGAATGTCTCATGCCCCTTCTGGGAAGAACATTTAGAGCAAGTTTGGAACCTGGGTAACCCTTCATACGTGAAGACAGCCAGATTCCTGCCATTGCTATATGTCATCCCAGACATATTCTCTTCTGTGTCCTACATGAAGAGATAGATCTACAAGTCACCCACAGATCTGAACCTTAGACATACATGGCTGGGCCTTAAAATCTTGCCTGGTTATTATTAAGCCTAAAAGCCTTAATTGTTTCCCAAATCAGAAATAGTACCCTTAAGACAGCTGCCAGAGAGGATCTAGAACCCCTGATCAACAAATTTCTCCAGCATGCATTATTAACATATCAGTTTCTCTTGCAATATGCCCATTCTATCAGTGAAGAAGAAAAATGGAGAACACAGATTAGTTCAAGATTTCCAGATCTTCAGTGAGGTGCTAATACCTATTTACTTCATCATACCCAAACCTTTTTTTTTTTTTTTTTTTTGACAGGCAGAGTGGACAGTGAGAGAGAGAGAGACAGAGAGAAAGGTCTTCCTTTTGCCGTTGGTTCACCCTCCAATGGCCGCTGCGGCCAGCGCACCGCGCTGATCCGATGGCAGGAGCCAGGAGCTAGGTGCTTTTCCTGGTCTCCCATGGGGTGCAGGGCCCAAGCACCTGGGCCATCCTCCACTGCACTCCCTGGCCACAGCAGAGGGCTGGCCTGGAAGAGGGGCAACCGGGACAGAATCCGGCGCCCCAACCGGGACTAGAACCCGGTGTGCCGGCGCCGCAAGGCGGAGGATTAGCCTAGTGAGCCGCGGCGCCGGCCTCATACCCAAACCTTATGCCATCTTAGGGGAAATACATTCAAGAACTAAACAATTTTCAGTCTTAGATCTTAAGGGTGCCTTTTTCTGAATACTTATAGGCTCCTCCCATCAGTTTCTATTTGCCTTTGAATGGGTTAGCAGACAAGACTTAAAGCAACAGATAATTTGGACAGTGTTGCCACAGGAACAGCTCCCACCTGTTTGGGCAGGTCATTGTGGAAGTTATAAAGGACCTATCTCTTAATAGGGGTGGTAGTGGAAAGATGATCCAATATGTTGATGACTTGTTCATCTTTTCCCTCACCTGAGGCTCCAGTTTTTAACTAGCACCCTTTGAAAGGATGTGGCTATTGGGTGTTCAAGGAGAAAGCACAGCAGGTCTCCCAAGAAGTCAACAATTTGGGGCCATCCTCACCCCCAGGGAATGGAGATTGGCCCTGGAGAGGATACAGGCTATACAGCAAATTCCTACCCCTACAACCTTAAGGCAGCTCTGGGCATTTCTCAGACTAACAGGATATTTCAGATTATGGATCTCTAGGTACAGAGAAATAGGAATGCACCTATATCAGGCCCTCAAGAGCAAGGCAGGACAAGGATCCCTCCTTTGGGAAAGGGAAACAAACCCAGTCTTGGCCTAGTTAAAGGCTTCCATGACTAGGGCCCCTGTGCTAGCATTGCTGAACACACATAAATCTTATCAGCTCTATGTCACCAAGAGGCAAGGGGTCACGTTGGGAGTATAACTCAGTACATGGAACCTGGTAAGCTGATTCTTAATTATTTTTCCAAGACTTTGGACATAGTTGCACAAGGATGGCCTCACTGCCTAGAGATAGCAGTTGCCACCTTACTGGCACAGGAGGCCTCCCAAATTACACTAGGACAAGAAATTATTTTTTATACCTCATATCAAATAAGTTCCCAACTAGAACAAAAGGGCTCTCACTTCATTACAGACTTCAGAAGATCAAAACAATACACTGCTGCACCTTTAAGTCAACTACCCCACTGCCCATCCCAGGGGAGAATGGCCCCCCTCATTCTTGTACTGAAGCTATTGATTTGGCCTATGCCAGCAGAAGGGGCCTAAAAGACCAACCTCTGAACAATGCAGATGAGGTTTGGCTTGCAGATGGGAGCAGTTTTTATCAGTGATGGGACCTGTTTTCAGGTTATGTAATAGTTACACCACAGCACATTACTGCAGTCTGTGCTATTCCTCCAGGAACCTCAGCCCAATTGCCAGAATTGATTGCCTTAACCAGGGCACTAGAATGAGGCAAGGACAAAAGGATTAGTAAATATATAGATTCTAAATAAGCCATTTTGGTCTTACAAACCCATAGGGTTGTCTGGAGAGAAAGGAGACACTTGATGGCCAGAGACACTCCTATCAAGTAGGGACTTCACATTCTTTCTTGTTTTTAAGATTTGTTTTTAGGGGCTGGTGCCATGGCATAGCAGGTAATGCTGCCACCTGCAGTACTGGCATCCTATATGGGCACCAGTTTAAGTCCCAGCTGCTCTACTTCCAATCCAGCTCCCTAGTAATGTGCCTGAGAAAGCAGCAGAAGATGACCCAAGTTCTTGGACCCCTGAATCCATGTAGGAGACCAGAAGAAGCTCCTGGCTCCTGGCTTCAGCCTGGCCCAACCCTGGTCATGTGGCTATTTAGGGAGTGAACCAGTGGATGGAAGATACCTTTCTAATTCTCTGTCTCTACCTCTCTCTGACCCCTGCCTTTCAAATAAATAAACAAATCTTTAAAAAGTAAAAAGGTTTGTTTTTATTTGAAAGACAGAATTACAGAGTGAGGGAGAGATAGATCTCCCATATGCTGGCTTATTCCCCAAATGGTCACAGTTGTTGGGACTGGGCTAAGCCAAAGCCAGGAGCCTGAAACTCCGTCCTGGTCTCCTACATGAGTGACAGGGGACAAGGCACTTGGGCCATCATCCACTGCATTAATAGGCACATTATCAGGGAACTGGATCAGAAGCATAGCAGCTAGGACTTGAACCGGTGCTCATATGGGATGCCGGCACTGCATGCAGGGGCTTAACTCAGTGCATCAGGACTCTGGTCCCATGGGATCTCAGATTCTTAAACTTCTTGAGGCAGAAAATATGCTCAGGAAGATCACAGTCTTGCACTGTAGAGGCCATTGAAAGGAGTCTGATGACATTTCTTTAGTTAACTCTTTCACAGACTCAATGGCTAAAACGGCTGCCACTGCTCAGCCTGCGCTTTCAGACTCTGTAATCCAAAAGCCCCAAAGGAAACAACCTCTCGGAAGGTGCCTGGGCCAAAGAAGAAGATGCCTGGGCCAAAGAGCAGGGACATACCAACATAGTGGGAAGATGGCATCAGAAGAGGGAATAACATACTTCCTTCAGGCACTCACAATGGGAATGCTTATGAGATTTCCACCATTTTTGGGAGAGACAGACTTAAAAAACTATGTGGTAAGTTGTTTTCTGGTAAGGGCCTGACAAAAACTAGCCAAAGAGTCTGCCAAGAGTTGTACTTTATGTACTATAGACACTCCCCATGAGTCTGGTTGCTCACTTAATTAAACCTATGCAGAGAAAGGGGCTTGCCATGGGGCAGATTGGCAAATATCGCCACTGTGTTAAAGCTATAAATACCTGCTTCTTCTTGTAGACACCATTACTGGAGGGGTGGAAGCCTTCCCATCCTGGACTGATGGAGCGCAGAAAGTGGCCAACGTACTCCTTAAATGAAGTTATCCCCCTCTTTGGCTTCCCAAGATCACTACAAAGTGACACCAGGCCCTCTTTCATGTCCCAGATTACACAGGGGATTTTAAGGCTTTAGGGATAATCTGGTATCTTCACTCCACTTGGAGACCTCAGTCTTCTGGTAAAATAGAAACGGCCAACCAGACCCTAAGGAAAAATACAGGAACACTTTGCCAAGAGATCAAATGAGTCTGGCTGTTAGTTCTCCCCCTGCCCTGCTCAGATTTAGGACAGAGCCACCTCCCACTTTGAGGCTCAGACGTCCTGGTAGACATGCAAACAAATAATGTTGGCAAATACTTTATTCCTTCAGCTCAATTTCAAAAGGAAATTCCAGACATGAGTTTCAAACAGGCCAGGCTACCAGATATAAATCTGGAGAGGCATGGCTGACCTCTGTAAGGGAATGGGTTCAGACAGAGGGGTTCACATATTATTCAACTTCTGGATATAAGGGTCCATGCATCAGTCAAGAAAGATAGCCTCTCACTTCCTGCTATGAGGCTTGTTTATGCAAAGATCAACCTAAAGACTACAACCCTCCTCTGCCACCTTTCACCTGAGTTTTCCCAGGGATGTCCTGTGGGATCTCTAACCCTTTCTACATCTTTATGGTCACTATACACATCAATGATTGGATCTTCAAAGCTCCCTTACTGCTCTCTCGCTTCCCATCCCCACCCAACGTGTCCATGTCACATTGTCTTAATATTACTGGGAGCTTTCACCACAGACAGCCCCTCTCAAGTGGATACCTAGCCCTGATGGTCAGAACAGGGATAGATAATTGCTTCCTCATTCAGAAGGATGACAAAATGCCCTGGATTGATACTACCCTGTGGGTAATGTTCTGGACAGATCAGACAAACAATGCCTCCCACAATAAGACCACAGCATCCTTTGCTGCCATGTCCTTCAAATATACCATTAACCTCAAACTCCAGTTTAATGTCACTTGTCAGGATGTTGCCTTCCTACAGAAGAGGTGTACTTTGTGGAACTTCCACCTACCAATGCTTACACACTAACTGGGCAGGGCTCGGCACACTGGCCTATGTCCCATGTGCTATATCGGTTGCCAATGCTTCAGCCCCCATACCAATTCCCTTATATGCCACTTCTCAAGTCTCCAAAAGAATTCCCCACCAATGCCCATCCTGGTGGAAGTTAGCACCCTGGCCAGGGTAGCAGGGATCACCACAGGAACAACTCAGGTAGTTTCAGCAACCAAGATCTTTGTTAACCTATGCACTGAATTAGCTGAATTTACTACCCAGATTACAGCCTCCTTCCTCACCCTCCAAAACCAGATCAACTCTCTGGCTGTGTTGGTCCTTCAAAACAGACAGGTCTGGGGCTGGCGCTGTGGCACAGTGGGTTAACGCCCTGGCCTGAAGCACTGGCATCCCATATGGGCACCGGTTCGAGACCTGGCTGCTCCACTTCTGATCCAGCTCTCTGCTATGGCCTGGGAAAGCAGTGGAAGATGGCCCAAGTCCTTGGGCCCCTGCACCCACGTGGGAGACCTGGAAGCTCCTGGTTCCTGGCTTTGGATCGGCACAGCTCCAGCCATTGCAGCCATCTAGGGAGTGAACCATTGGATGGAAGACCTCTCTCTCTCTCTCTCTCTCTCTCTCTGCCTCTCCTCTCTCTGTGTAACTCTGACTTTCAAATAAATAAATAAATATAAAAAAGAAACAGACAGGACTTTGGCATGCTAACTGCTGCCTGAGGGGGAGTCTGTACCATATTCCAAGAAGAATGTTATTTTGGAGTAAATCAAGCTGGCCAGGTATAAAACCATATTCAGTGTTTCTTGAACAAGGCCTGATATCTCCAGGACCAGGCTGAACAAGGTTGGAATTTTTGGTCATGGAAATCCTGGCTATGGTTCTTCCTTGGCCCTATAACCTCCATACTCTTACTACTTCTCTCTCTCTCTCTCTCTCTCTCTTTTTGACAGGCAGAGTGAACAGTGAGAGAGAGAGAGACAGAGAGAAAGGTCTTCCTTTGCCGTTGGTTCACCCTCCAATGGCCGCCGAGGCTGGCGCACTGCGGCTGGCGCACCGCACTGATCCGATGGCAGGAGCCAGGTACTTCTCCTGGTCTCCCATGGGGTGCAGGGCCCAAGCACTTGGGCCTTCCTCCACTGCACTCCCTGGCCACAGCAGAGAGCTGGCCTGGAAGAGGGGCAACCGGGACAGAATCCGGCACCCTGACCGGGACTAGAACCCGGTGTGCCGGCGCCGCAAGGTGGAAGATTAGCCTAGTGAGCCACGGCACTGGCCCTACTACTTCTCTTTAGACCACATGTCTTTAATGTCCTCATCCATTTTTGTCTCTAACAGAATACAAGCTGTCCAGCTCCAGGTGGTCATGAGACAGTGCTTCCAGCCTATTCTGTCAGATGAGGGGAACAGCCCTCTGGACCACACAGGACGATCTTTTCCCAGGTCACCCTCAAACCCCACTGGACAGAGAGCAAGAGAAAAATACCTACAACCAGCTCTACACCCATATGCCAACTCAACAAGACTACAGAAGACAGACATCCACCCATGCTACCCCATAAGATTATGGGATTTCTTCTCTTGAGGGGGAATGTTAGGTTGGAAGGTATACATTAGCATATGTGTGTGAGAGGGGCCGAAGGAAACAAATAGCAAGTTGGGGCACTTAAATGGAGACAGTAATATAGAAACCTTGGAAGTGTGCCTTGAAAGCAGCCCATTGGGGCTGGAGCTTTGGCGTAGCAGGATGGACCACTGCCTGCAATGCTGGCATCCCATATAGCACCAGTTTGAGTCCTGGCAGCTCCACTTCCAATCCAGCTCCCTGCTAAAGTGCCCAGGAAATCAGCAAAGGATTACCCAAGTGCTTGGGCCCTGAACCCATGTGAGAGACTTGAAGAAGCTCCCGGCTCCTGGCTTTGGCCTGGCTAAACCCTGGCAGTTGTGGCAATTTGGGAAGTGAAACAATGGGTCTCTCTCTGTCTATTCCTCTTTCTCTGTCTCTGCCTTTCAAATAAATAAATGCATTAAAAAAAAAAAAAAGCAGTCCAACATTAATGTATCAAAAGTCCTGGCCATGTACACTAACCTTGTAGGGTAGGTCAGGGCTCCCCAGACATCTGTGGGGAATCTTCCTGACCCAGCAAGAGGGTGGCTATTTGGTCCAATTACATTGTGCTGATAAAGCCTCTGGAGGAATTTCATGCCTAGAAAGCCCTCCGGCCAGCAATATTCCAGAAGAAACAGGTTAGCAGGGGAGAAACAGAGGGACAAGGTGTGCTTCACACCCATAAAAATCCCAGTCTGGAGCCAGTGTTGTGGTGCAGTGAGTTAAGCCACTCCTTGAGACAGCTGCATCCCATATAGGAGCACAGGTTGCAGTCCTGGCTGCTCTGTTTATGGCCCAATTTCCAGCTAATGCAGCTGGGAAAGCAGATGATGGATAAGTACTTGAGTCCCTGCCACCCATGTGAGAGATGCCGATGGAGCTCCAGGCTGTGGCCTGGCCCAGCCCCAGCTGCTGCAGCCATTTGTTCAGTGAAACAGTGGATGGAAGATACATGGAAGATCTCTCTCTCTCTCTCTCTCTCTCTCTCTCTCTCATTTCCTCTCCCTTCTTTCCACCCTTCCTCCCCCTCTATAACTCTGCCTTTGTTAAAAAGCAGGCCAAATGCAGATTGGGCTCTTGTTCTTGGCTGAGTTGCTTACTTGTCCTGCACGTGTGTTCTCTTCATTAAACATTGGTAGCTTGCCTACTGCTGGTCTCTGTCTCACATCTGAAGTTTTTCTTATGAGGAGACAAGAATCTCTGTTCCAACTGTGGTCACATCAGGATTTCAACGTGAATTTGGGGTGGGGAGCACAGTTCAACCCAGTCTCCTTAGGTATGTCTCTGCATCTAACATTGTCGTATGTCAACCCAGCCACCACCCTGAGGCCATACGATCACATAGAATCCGCCGTGGCTGTTGGGATACACCTAGCTCCTCACCATGTCTACCAGGTGCTGTGTGCCCTGGCCTCTGCCAACCTCAGCCACTCACACAGCATTGCTGCAGCCGTTGTGAGCCCTGGGTCATGACCACCCTGCCTTTGAGCTTGGCTCTGTGGGCTTGTTCTCACCTGCAGCGCTTTCTTTGCCCTGAGTAAGTCATGGCATCTTCAGGCCAGCCCCAATATTACTTCCTGTGGCAAGCCTTCCTCTGCAGCCCCAGGCTGCATTCTGGGTCTCTCCTCCATGTCCCATGTTCCCTCTGCCAATCTTCTGTACTGTAGTTTTATTCATTCATGAGTTGAGCTTGCAGACGAGATGCAGATCAAAGGATTTCTAACTCAATGGCACATATACTGAAGGCACTCAATACAAATTTGCCTAATGCATGAGTGAATGAAAGGATGAATTCTCATGAGGAAAATTGCAGAGCCACAGTGACTAACCCAGAGGGCAGGTACAAGGCAATCCTTAGGAGGGAGAGACGTGTAAGGGGTGTGGTGATCAGAAGTGGTTTATAATTCTCGTGCAAGAAGCAAAGCTGCACTTTCGCTGCTGTTGCAACTCTGAGGAATGTTCTCCCCCAACTCTCTCTTTGCTTGGGAACATGGCCAACAGGAAAGTGATTGCAGTGTTTGGAGCAACAGGTAAAGTGGTGCTGACTTCCTCACTCTCCCATCTTAATGTTTTTAACTTCAGAGTTTGCAAGTGTGGCTTGAACGAAGCCCTTTGGAGGGGATTAAAAAACATGCTCAGTGCTGGAGTGGCTGATGCCATGAGGGGCAGGGTGATTTGACTCAGTTTGTCAGAAATTATCTCAGCCAGTCGGGGCCCACATTCTCTTTTTCTCAACCAGGGGCTGACTTGTTGGAGTAAGTTTCATTTCAACACATAGTAAGCTTTGGAGTCTTTTCTCTACTTGCTTCCTGGTAGGCAGGAGGAGCCAGGGTGAGAAGTCCCTGGGCTTGTATGGCATTGTTGGTGTCTGCTCAACACTCCTGTGGTTTGGAAGCATGGAGGGTGTGCTGGGGCCTCTCCATCCATGTGGCTGCCTGGGCCTTCTACCTGGCCTCCCTGGCTCCACTCTCACCTCCCTTGCAGCCTGTTCCCCCACAGCCAGAGCCATCTCTGCCATGTGTTAATCCAACCAGGTCATCGTCCTTCCATCTCTTTTCATGTCAACCTCATGAAGACCCACTGGAAACTGTCAGGTCATGCCATGCCTTTCCTCAAAACCCCCCAGCACCTCCTCGCCCCGTCTCACTCTGAGGAAACGCATAGATGGCAGGAGTAAGAAGGAAGAGTTGAGAACAGCTTGGAAGTTTTCTGGCTTGAGCTAGGGAAGGATAGAGTTGATACTCATGGAAGTACGAGAGATAGCAGGAAGGAGCAGGTTAGGAAGGTCAGGTGCTCTGCTTCAGTGCCATTCACCCTGAATTGCTGACTAGGACATCCAGGAGTTGGGGAGGCAAATGGATAAGGCCCTTGGGAGTGGCTCCTAAATAAACAGCTGAAATGTTTCAGAGCTGAAGTTTGCTCCCTTGTTGGCTAAGGGGGTGGCTGTTCCTTTATTACTCAGTTCTTGTCCCTAGCCCAGTCATCTTAGAGAAATGGGTATATCTGAGATAAGGTTGCCATATTTAGCAGATAAAAGTATAGGGTGCCTGGCTAAGTTTGAATTTCAGATAAACAATGTTTGTTTGTTTGTTTGTTTAGTACAAGTATGTCACAAATATTGTACAGGACATACTTACTTATTTATTTTTAAAGCTTTATTTTATCTAATTGAAAGACAGAGTTACAGAGAGAGGTAGAGCCAGAGAGGTCTTCCGTTCTGCTGTTTCACTCCCCAAATGGCCACAATGGCCAGAGCTGAGCTGATCCGAAGTCAGGAGCCACGAGCTTTTTCTGGGTCTCCCACGTGAGTTCAGGGACCCAAGGAGTTGGGCCATCTTCTACTGCTTTCCACGCCATAGCAGAGAGCAGGATCAGAAATGGAGCAGCCAGGACTCGGCGCCCATATGGGATGCCAGCGCTGCAGGCTGAGGCTTTAACCTGCTGCACCACAGCGCCCCCACAGGACGTATTTATACTAACAATTGCTTGTTTGAAATGTAAATGAAATTGGGTGTCCTATATAGTGTGTGTGTGTATATATATATATATATATATTTTTTTTTTTTTTTGACAGGCAGAGTGGACAGTGAGAGAGAGAGACAGAGAGAAAGGTCTTCCTTTGCCCTTGGTTCACCCTCCAATGGCCACCACGGCGCACCACGCTGATCTGATGGCAGGAGCCAGGTACTTATCCTGGTCTCCCATGGGGTGCAGGGCCCAAGCACCTGGGCCATCCTCCACTGCACTCCCGGGCCACAGCAGAGAGCTGGCCTGGAAGAGGGGCAACCGCGACAGAATCCAGCGCCCCGACCGGGACTAGACCCGGTGTGCCGGCGCTGCAAGGCAGAGGATTAGTCTAGTGAGCCGCGGCGCCGGCCTATATATTTATTTTGTATATATTCTCTTTTTTTGCCAACGATGGTGGAAGGCCCTTCTTTGCCAAGTTTGGGAGTGGCTAGATCCAGGAGCGGTGGCTGCTGCCGAGTTGACTTGTGGAAGAGTAGAAACTCTTGGAGCCCCGGTGCAGGCTTAAGGAGTCTGTGCCTTGCACGTATTCCTAACCCAGTCCTCCGCCCAAGCCTGCGGGCTGAGCTGGAACAACAGGAGTTCCTTCAAGCTGTCAGGCCTGTGCTACTGCTCTCGTGGCCTCCCTGTGGGATGGGGACGGGCGTTACAACCTCAGATAGGCACTCATCTGTGTGAGGTCACACGGCGAGAAAGGGCTGCAGTGCTGGAGGGGGAAGAGAATGGACTCCCAGGTCAGGCACAGCTGCTTTGCTTGCCTCAGCCACGCTGTAGCTGCGTTACCTTAGGCATCTTTCTTTCTCTCTCTCTTTCTCTCTCCTTCCTTCCTTCCTTCCTTCCTTCCTTCCTTCCTTCCTTCCTTCCTTCCTTCCTTCCTTCCTTCTGATTTTATTTATTTATTTGAAAGGTAGAGTTACAGACAGTGAGAGGGAGAGACAGAGAGAAAGGTCTTCTTTCCGTTGGTACACTCCCCAAATGGCCGCAACGGCCGGAGCTACACCAATCTGAATCCAGGAACCGGGAGATTCTTCCAGGTCTCCTATGCAGGTGCAGGGGCCCAAGGACTTGGACCATCTTCTATTGCTTTCCCAGGCCTTAGCAGAGAGCTGGATTGGAAGAGGAGCAGCCAGGGCTAGAACCAGCGCCCATATGGGATGCCGGTGCTGCAGGCTTACGACTAACCCACCACCACCTGGCACCGGCCCCATGGCATGTTTCTTATTTTATCTGAGCCTTAGCTTCCTGTTTATAAGCTGGACATCTTAATACTATCTCAAAGAATTATCGTGAGAAGTGAGGTAATGTATGTAAGGTGCCCCGTGCAATGCATAATATTTGTAAACAACTTAAAAGCAAACTCGTGGGGCGGTTGATGTGGCGCAGCAGTTAAGCCACTGTCTGCAGTGTGGTCATCCCATGTGGGCATGGGTTCGAGTCCTGGCTGCTCCACTTCTGATCCAGCTCCCTGCTAAAGTGCCTGTTAAAGCAGTGGAAGTATTTGGGCCCCTGCTACCACATGAGAGATCCAGAGGAGGCTTCTGGGTCCTGGCTTCTGCAGGACGTTGCAGCCATTTGGGGACTGAGCCAGAGAAAGGGAGATCTCTCTCTCTCAGTCTCCCTCCCCCTCTCTGTAGCTCTGTCTTTTAAATAAGCGAATATGTTTTAAAAAATAAAAAAAAGAATTTAGGTGAAATAACCATTACTTAAAACAAACATACTTGCAATATATCCATTTCAAAAACATGTCTGAGAAAATAACACCTTTCCATGGTCTTTGAAGACCCACCAAATGGAAGTGATATCTAGGGAAAAGGTGCACTTGGAGCCCCTACTCCAGACCCTGGAATTGTGCAAAAGAAACAAAAATAAAATGAAACAGTAAATTAAAAAAAAGTAAATAAAAAAAGAAGGGAAAGTCATCTTCCAAGAGGAGGTGGTGGGGCAGACATTTGGTTTAGTGATTAAGACCCTACTTGGGACACCCACACCCCACATCCCAAGGCTGGGCTTGGAGACCTGGCTCTGGCCCCAACTCCAGCTCCCTGACTATGTCACCCTGGAAGGCAGCAGGTGATAGTGCCTGGGTCCCTGCCTTGCATTTAAGAGGCATACATCAAGCTCTCAGCTCCTGGCTTTGGCCTGGTCCATCTGCAGCTGTTGCAAGCATTTTGGGGGAATCAACCAGTGGTGAGAGATCTCAGTCTACCTGTCTCTGCTTTTCAAACAAATTAAAGAAAGAAAAAACCAACAGGAAGAGTAATGTCAAAGGTACAGGCAAAAAGACAAAATAAATAAATAAATAAATAAATAAATAAATAAAAAGAAAAAAGGTACAGGCAAGAAGGGAGCTTGGGGAACCTGGTGGGCTTCTGTCACCCACCCCACCCAAAGGCAGGCACGTACATTGGTGCACTTACAGTGCAGAAGCTGGGCACTCTCACCACCCTGAGCACCTTACCTGTGCCCCTGCTTCCTCATCAGACTCTAAGCAAGGCCGGCAGTGCTTGCCAGCCAAATGCCACCCTCGATGGGGAATCACATGAAAGCACATGAAAGGGGAATGGACCCAGGAGGGCACAATCCTGCATAAACAAGGAGGGTCTGGGAGCTCCGAGGGTGACAAGAGTGGATGCTGTGCAGGCTGCGTTCACAAGTACATGCACACTTCCCTTCCCCCGTCCTCATGTGGTCGTGTAAGACACCGTGTGTGTGTGTGTGTGTTAAGGCTTATTTATTTATTTGAACGAGTGAGAAAGAAAGGAGGAGGAGAAGAGAAAGAGAGAGAGAGAGAGAGTCTTCCATCCTCTGATTCACTCCCCAAATGGCTGCAGCAGCCGGGGCTGGGTCAGGAACTCCATCGGGACCCCCCACATGGGTTGCATGGACCGAAGGCATTGGAGCATGATCTGCTATTTCCTGGGAACATTAGCAGGAAGCTCGAACGGAAGTGGATATCTAGCTCTCTGATATGGGGTGCAGGCATCCCAAAAGGTGGCTTAACCAGCTGTACCACGATACCTGCCCTCAACAATTTGTGCTTTTCATCTGGATGCTGGAGCAAGGTGGGTAAATTCCTCTCTTGTTCGGGACCTTAGTGAAACCTTGTTGTGGGAGTGGTTAGGAGAGCAAGTTCTGGTTTTGATCCAGTTCTTTTTTTTCTTTCCAGAAATAATTTTTATTTATTAAAGTACAGTTTTAGAAAGTAACACATAGTAGCACGAAGCTAACATTTATTTATTATTTCAAATATAGGAATTTATTTAGAAAAATTTATTATTTGAGAGACAGAGAGAAAGAGAGCACTCTCATCTGCTGTTCACTCCTCAAAGGTCTGCAATTGTTGGGACTGGATTGGGTCTGGGCTGAGGCCAAAGCAAGGAAGCGGAAATGCAACCGAGGTCTCCAGGCAGGAATATGAAGACCTGAGCCAATTATTGCTGCCTCCCAGGATCCACAATGTCAGGAAGCTGGAGTCAGGAGCTGGAGCCAGGAATTGAACCCAGGCACTTTGATGTGGGACTTAACAGCTGCTCTAAATGCCTGCTGTGAGACTAATCTATCTATAGGCACTGGTAGCCTGGTCTTCTCATTCCTTGTCAGGGAGCTTCTCTAACTGATGGTTGAGATTTCACAAATGGATCTGAGCTCCCAAAATGTTCTTGCTTTAAGTAACAGCTGGAAGACTGGGTACATCACTTGTTTCCTTCATCATTTGGTTCTTTCTTGTGAACATCTGAATCACCGCAGTAAAACTGCTTCAGATCAGATAAGACATCTGCCGCGTTCCTAAGGGAACATTTTCTCTTCCGAATCCATCACACTCTGTAGTTGTTGCAGCTGTGGTGCTAACCAAGGCAGCTCATCCTGGACACCGATCAAACATCACCTTTCCTGTGCGATATCCAAAATCGTCTTCACATTCTTCCTTTTCAGATTTCTCAACATCTGGACTGCTTTATGCATGTTGATGAATTCTTCTTAATATTAGAATGAAATTTGCTGATGACTTCCTTGCAAACTTCATTTCTAGTCTTTGTACTCTAAGAGGATTTTCTCAACTGCAAGCAAATCAACATCCACGATGTCTCTGGCTTTTTTTTATTTTTATTTATTTACTTATTTTTTTATTTTTTTGACAGGCAGAGTGGACAGTGAGAGAGAGAGACAGAGAGAAAGGTCTTCCTTTACCATTGGTTCACCCTCCAACGGCCACTGCAGCCGGCGCACCGCGCTGATCTGAAGGCAGGAGCCAGGTGCTTCTCCTGGTCTCCCATACGGGTGCAGGGCCCAAGGACTTGGGCCATCCTCCACTGCACTCCCTGGCCACAGCAGAGAGCTGGACTGGAAGAGGAGCAACCAGGACAGAATCCGGTGCCCCAACCGGGACTAGAACCCGGTGTGCCAGTGCTGCAAGGTGGAAGATTAGCCTATTGAGCTGTGGTGCCGACCTTGGCTTTTTTTTTTTTTTTTTTTTAAGATTTATTTATTTATTTGAAAGGCAGAGTCACAGAGAGGCAGAGGCAGACAGAGAGAGAGGTCTTCCATCTGCTGGTTCACTCCCCAAGTGGCCACAATGGCAGGAGCTGTGCCGATCCGAAGCCAGGAGCTTCTTCCGGGTCTCCCATACAGGTGCAGGGGTCCAAGCACTTGGGCCATCTTCTATTGCTTTCCCAGGCCATAATAGAGAGCTGGATCAGAAGAGGAGCAGCTGGGACATGAGCCGGTGCCCATAGGGGATGTCAGCATCGCAGGCAGAGGCTTAGCCACAGCACCAGCCCAATGTCACTGGCTTTCTTTCTTTTTTTTTTTTTTTGGATACCAAATATGAACCCTGTCAGAAATATGTCAGACTATGGTTTCATCTCTTAGTTTCTTCCTTTTGCGGGGACACCTCTCTTTGTTTCTGAGTTTTTGATTGGCTTTCTGTCTTTTGCCAGAGTCTCTTTATCCACACAGGACCAGATACTAAGGGGTCCTATCTTCTTAGGAGTGACTGATTTGGCTGTTGTTTGTTTGTTTGTTTTTTGTACAGGTTCTGGAGCTACTGTATTTCAAGTAGCTTCACATTGTCATATATTTATTCTTTCTGCTGATTTAAAATTTCTTCTTACCTTACTTTCTTCTGAGCTTTCAGACTCATCACTAGTAGGCTTGAGTTTTCTTCCTGGCTTTTTTGTACTAGTTATTATTATTATTTTCTAATTTGAAAGGCAGAGAGATAGATAGACAGAAATCTCCCATTTGTTGGTTCACTCCCCAAATGCCCACAACACTGGAGCTGGGCCAGGCCAAAGCCAGAAATTGGGAACTCAAATCTGGGTTTCCCTTGTGGGTGGCAGGGACCCAAGCACTTGAGCTACCACACTGCCTCAATGGTCAGGGCTGGGCCAGGGGTCAGAACCTTCCTCTGGGTCTCCCATGTGAGTACAAGGGCCCAAGGACTTGAGTCATCTTCCACTGCTTTCCCAGGAGCATTAGCAGGGAGCTGGATCAGAAGTGGGGCAGCTGGGACTTGAACTGGCGTGCAGGTGGCAGCTTTACCGGCTTCACCACAGTGCCAGCCCCAGGTGTCACAGTCCTTCAGAGAAGTTGAGAGACTGTAATAAAGGTGGGAGGGAAGAAAGCAATAAGGAACCAATGAGCAACAGGAGGAGGGAGAAAGGGCCAGGCAGTTGTCCATGACCTGGGGAAGGTGTGATGGGGAGAGAATGCCTCTCTTCTTGTCTCAGGTCTCCAGCTGATGCTTCTCATTGCCCAGACCCCACCTGAGGGCCAGAGAGCCCAGTGGTGGAGTCTAAGAGAGTGAACTTGCAAGGGCACTAAGCAGGCGGAAAAAATGAACACGGATCTGGAAGTGCAAAGAAAAAAAACATCTAGGACAAATATCAGCCAATTAGATGGAGGAACGCCAATGTCTGTCACCCGCAGCTCCCAGCGATATCCTAGGACAGTCAGCAAATATTTGCAAAGCAGATGAATTAGGCAAGTAGTGAGCCTGTTGTGATTCCCTTGTGATGCCATAAAAAGACACTTCTACAGTTTTCAAAATTTTAAAAAAGTATAGGCTACAAACTTCTTTTTCTATTTTAGTGGTTACATTATAATTATACATATTTATGTGGTGCAGTGTGAGAATTTGATACATATATACAGTGTACATAGGATCCTCATTAGAAAATAAAAGTGTGTGAAGAACTCCAATAAAAAATTGATAACCAGGGAGGCCAGTGCTGTGGCATAGCGGGTAAAGCCACCGCCTGAAGTGCCAGCATCCCACATGGGCACCATTTCAGTCCCGTCTGCTTCTCTTCTGATCCAGCTCTCTGCTGTGGCCTGGGAAAGCAGTGGAAGATGGCCCAAGTCCTTGGGTCCCTATACTCGTGTGGGAGATCCAGAAGCTCCTGGCTCCTGACTTCAGATTGGCACAACTCTAGCCAATTGGGGAGTAAATCAGCAGATGGAAGACCTCTCTCTCTCTCTCTCTCTCTCTCTCTCTGCCTCTCCTTCTCTCTCTGTGTAACTCTGACTTTCAAGTAAATAAATAAAGCTTTTTAAAAAAATCAATAACTAGATAAAAGTAGAACTGTCTTTGTTTATTTTAAATTTAGTTTTATATGTATATATATTAACTGACAGATAGAGTTAGATAGTGAGAAAGAGAGAGAAACAGAAAGGTCTTCCTTCCTTTGGTTCACTCCCCTAATGGCCGTCATGGCTGGCGCTGCACCAATCCAAAGCCAGGAGCCAGGTGCTTCCTTCTGGTCTCCCATGCTGGTGCAGAGGCCCAAGCACCTGGGCCATCCTCCACTGCCTTCCCGGGCCACAGCAGAGAGCTGGACTGGAAGAGGAGCAACCGGGACTAGAACCTGGCGCCCATATGGGGTGCAGGTGCCACAGGCGGAGGATTAACCAAGTGAGTCATGGCGCTGGCCCGAGTTTTATATTTTTTTGAAAGGCAGAGTTACAGAGAGAGAGAGATGGAAAGACACACACACAAACACACACACACACACACACAGAGAGAGAGAGAGAGAGAAAGAGAGATCCTCCGTCTGCTGGTTTACTCTCCAAATGGCCACATAGGCTGGGGCTGGGCCAGGCTGCAGCCAGAAACCTGGAACTCCATCTGGGTCTCCCAAGTGAGTGGCAGGGGCCCAAGCACTGGGGTCATCTTCCACAGATTTCCCAGGCACATTAGCTGCATTGGAAGTGGAGCAGCCGAGACTTGAACAGGTGCTCACATGGGATTCTGATGTCGCAGATGGTGGCTCAACCTGCAGCACCACAAAGCAGCCCGAGCTGTCCTTGTTGAATTGGGAATGGAGGGTCAGCTACCCTTCTTACCTGGCCCTCTTGCTGCCTCAAGCCTCTCCCACCCTTTTCCCATGGCCTCTGTATTAGTCTGCATTGCTAACTAAAATGCACTAGAGGAACTTCTTGGGGGTTGACAAGGCTTAGTCCAGCTTACAGTTTAGAGGTTACCAATCAGTATCGGGTCGCACCTGGTGCAGGCTGGTCATGTCGGATACAGAGGCACAGTCACATCATGGAGACGGGAAGCAGGATGACATCAGTCAGGCCGAACTTGAACTCAAAAAACCAATGCTATCATGAAACACTGTCCACGGGCCTGCCCCAAGTGACTTCCAGACTTCCTGCCACGCCCACCTCTCAGCACCATCATCAGATCAAGTCTCCACCCTGAACCCATGAACCCGTAAGAGTAAGACTGCAGAGTCCGAACATCTGCACGAGTGTGGGGTGAGACAAGGCTGCTGCAGCCACAGCGTTCACTAAGGGGCTGCAAGAAACGAGCGTGAGAGCCCTGGGGCTCCCTGGGGCTCCATGCATTTCCTCCGAAGGAGGTGCTACCCCAGAAATGCCCTGACGGATGGTTCTTGAGGACCGCCTTCCTCTGTTGAACATTCTTCCTGATCCTCCGGGTTTCTCTTCTCCATCACCCCGCAGGTGCTCAGGGAGGCTCTGTGGCCAGGGCCATTTTGGACGGCAAACATTTTGCAGTCAGGGCATTGACCAGAGATGTAGCTAAGCCCAGTGCCCAGGCGCTCCAAGACCTTGGTGCTGAGGTGGTGAAAGGCGACTTGGATGACAAAGCGTCTTTGGAGGCTGCCTTAAAAGGTGTCCATGGAGCCTTCTTGGTGACCAACTTCTGGGACCACCTGAGCAAGGAGAGGGAAGTGTCTCAGGTGAGAACCAGTCTGTGTCCTCCTTCCCCTTTGAGCCTGCTGAGGCTTGAACGTGTCCCTAAGGTTCACTTGTTGAATCTTAATCCCCACTGTGAGATGCAGTGGTGATGGAAACTTAAAACTAAATTAAATTAAAATTTTAAAAAGATGATGGAAACAACCCAGCTGTGGTGTTGATAGTGGGGCTTTGGGAAGTGAGTAGGGAAATGCAGTGGGGTGGAGCCTCCATTATGACTCCAGGTGGCTTTTTTTTGGTAAAGACTTATTTATTTATTTGAAAGGCAGAGTTGAGAGAGAGAGATAGAGAGATTTTCTTTTTCTTTCTTTGTTTCTTTCTTTTTTTTGGACAGGCAGAGTTAGACAGTGAGAGAGAGAGAGACAGAGAGAGAGTTATAGACAGTGAGAGAGAGAGAGAGAAAGGTCTTCCTTCCATTGGTTCACTCCCCTAATGGCCGCCACAGCCAGCGCTGCACTGATCCGAAGCCAGGAGCCAGGTGCTTCCTCCTGGTCTCCCATGCAGGTGCAGGGCCCAAGCACTTGGGCCATCCTCCGCTGCCCTCCCGGGCCACAGCAGAGAGGTAGACTGGAAGAGGAGCAACCGGGACTAGAACCCGGGGTGCTGGCACCGCAGGTGGAGAGTTAGCCAAGTGAGCCATGGTGCCGGCCCAGAGTGAGATATTTTCTATCCGCTGGTTCATTCTGGCTGCAACAGCCAGAGCTGGGCCAGTCCAAAGCCAAGAGCCAGGAGCTTTTTCTAGGCCTCCCACATGAGTGCAGGAGCCCAATGATTGGGGCCATCTTCTACTACTTTCCCAGGTGCATTAGCAGGAAGCTGGATTTGAAGTGGAACAGTTGGGACTCAAAACAGCACCCATATGGGATGCTGGCACTGCAGGTGGTAGCTTAACCCGCTGCACCAAGATATCGCCGCTCCGGGTGGTTTTAGAAGGAGAGACACCAGAGGAGACATGAACACGTTCCCTGTCTGTTGCCTTGTGATGCCTGGCACCACCCAGGGACTCTGCTGGAAGGCCAGCGCCGGATGCAGGCCCCTGAGCATCCAGGACCGTGAGCCAACTCAGCCTCTTTATAAAGATACCCACCTTTAGGGATTTCGTCAATAGCAACCAAAACGAACTTTACAGCACCCTCCCTAGCTACTTCTGTCCTCCCTGGACAGGGACAGGCCTTCGGTCTGAATAAAAATAGAAAGCCCGCCCCTCTACATCCCTGTGCTATTTATGAAACGTGTGTATTTTAGGTATTTGCTAAAAGTGTCTTTGATTGTGAGAAGAATGTTATGTGGCACATGCAGAAATCTCCAGAACTGGGGTATTTGAGATTCTTTGCGGTGCCAATTATCAGAGTCTCATTTCTCCCATCTATTTGTAGACAGCATGTGGGCGTGGCAGTGAGGCTCACTCACACAGATTGAAGTTACTCTGAGAGCGAAGTGGGAGAATAGAACGAAAAAAGGGTTTCAAACTTCAGGAAGAGAATCTGGGGATAAATTAGTAATGGGTACTTAGAAAAGAAACAAGCAAATAAGCCCACAAGGATGAACTCCACGGAAAATCAAAGTATATAGAAAAAGCCATTGTAACCAGGAAACAACAGGGCTCAACTTCAGCTATGAGTGAGCACTGAATATTTTTTTTAAAGATTTATTTATTTGAAAGTCAGAGTTACACAGAGAGAGGAAAGGCAGAGAGAGAGGTCTTCCATCCATTGGTTCACTCCCCAATTGGCTGCAATGGCCAGAGCTGTGCCGATCCTAAGCCAGGAGCCAGGAGCTTCTTCCAGGTTTTCCACAGGGGTGCAGGGAACTGGATTGGAAGTGAAGCAGCTGGGACTAGAACCAGCGCCCACATGGGATGCCAGCACTGCAGGCAGCAGGTTTACCCGCTAACGACACAGCACTGGCCCCGAGCATTGAATATTGATCTAGCCCCAAAGCACACTAAAATGAACCAACGGGAACTGTGCATATGGGTGATGACGGTGGGGCGCACTGGTGGCCTCTTGTTCATAACCTGAGTATATTTTGATGCCAGATGTGTGCCCCCGCCACGTGCATGCAGACAATAAGAAGAGAAGAGGTGGGCCGTGTGCACAGGCAGTGGCTTATGTGAAGGATTGCCTTGGGTCCCTTAGGGGAAGCTGGTGGCGGACCTGGCCAAGTGCCTGGGCCTGAAGCACGTGGTGTTCAGCGGCCTGGAGAACGTGCAGAAGTTGACTGGGGGCAGACTGACCGTGCCACACTTTGATGGCAAGGGAGAAGTGGAGGAGTACTTCTGGTCCATCGGAGTCCCCATGACCAGCGTCCGCCTGGCAGCCTACTTTGAAAACTTTCTCGCCTCGTGGAAGCCCGCCAAAGCCTCTGATGGAGACTACCACACCTTGGGTAAGTGGTTGCAGTGTTGCAGTGCCTACTCTGTGCACAGCTCTGTGTGAAGCGCTGAGAGGGATACCGAATTGCCCAGACGCCCTCATGTGCGGCTGCACTACCAAGGGCAGAGAACGTCACTGAGACCTAAGGCACAGAGGGTCACACCTCCAGTCTCTGCTGACCCTCCTGTGCAAGGCATTGGCATGAGACCCGAGTTTCAGTTTCCGCACATCACGTGGGAAAGCTGGGCGAGGAGACCTCTAAGAGACCTCTGTCTCCTCCATTTGTCCTGCTTTGGCAGCAAGCGAGGAGAGACGTTCTCCTCCCAACCTAGGTCCCCTGTTCAGCATTAGAGCCCAGAGGGACGGGGCTCCGCCCACATGGAGCTTGCTTCTACAGGTAAGGGTGGAGGCCTGCGAGACTGTAATTTGAACCAATTCCCCTGCCCTGTGGGAACATGTTCTTTGGCATGGTCATTGGTGGTCCCCTGTGGAGTACAGCGATCTGAAAGTTTCAAGGGCACCAATTCGACTCTTCCTTGACAGGGGATTAAAATTCATCAGAGTGACCCTCATCGCCATGACCTGGGCTAGAGTGAGAAGCATCTGCCGTGTAACACAGGCAGCTCAAAGACTGTGCCTGCAGATGCCTGGGACATGTGTAGACACAGAATCTCTTCACCGCACCATCTTATGCCTCTAGCAGGTTTCAGAAGCCAGTTCACCTTGCATTTCCCATGCTTGGAGCTAGGACATTGTAACCTACAGAGGAGCCTGACCCCGGGTGAGGAGGGGATACCTTAATTTTTTCCTGGAGCCTCATCCATCTGGACTCCCCAAATCTGAATAATACAATCTCGGCTATCTCTGAGCCTCATCTCACATTATAGGAACAGCAGACCATTATTAAGCAACTACTAGGTGCCTGCCACTGTACTAGTCATCCCCATTTTATGGGTGAGGAAACATAAATGAGGTAACTCTCCCAGCTTCCTTAACAGGGCAGAACCAGGATCTGAGATCAGGAGCCTGTATTCTTTATTGCTGTCTCATAGCAATTTTTTTTTTTTTTTGGACAGGCAGAGTGGACAGTGAGAGAGAGAGACAGAGAGAAAGGTCCTCCTTTGCCGTTGGTTCACCCTCCAATGGCCACCGCGGCCGGCGCGCTGCAACCGGTGCACCGCGCCGATCCAAAGCCAGGAGCCAGGTACTTCTCCTGGTCTCCCATGGGGTGCAGGGCCCAAGCACTTGGGCCATCCTCCACTGCACTCCCTGGCCACAGCAGAGAGCTGGCCTGGAAGAGGGGCAACCGGGACAGAATCCGGCGCCCTGACCGGGACTAGAACCTGGTGTGCCGGCGCCGCAAGGCGGAGGATTAGCCTAGTGAGCCGCGGCGCCGGCCTCATAGCAATTTTTAAACTCTACCCAGGATGCTTAACCCACAAACAAAACAAACCTCAGGATCAGAAAAGACCTGACTTTGGGTGTTTCAACAACTAAAAATGCTTCTCCCATTTAAACTGCAGTTATAGTTTGATTTAAGGAATGAGCAGGCCTTGCTACCAAGAAATTCAGCTGGGAGGATGACTGTACTGAAAGACAAAGTATGCCATTTAGTCTCTGGATAGTAAGCCTCATGCAACTTGCATACTGCACTGACACTTTGATCCTTGCCCTGGCCTGTTGCTTTCTGGCTGTGAGGCCCTGAGCCTGCCTCTAGATCCACCCCACAGTGGGTTCTAGCCCCCGGAATTCTAGGAATCTCCAAGAAGCTGTTGAACGCTGTAGGACAGGCACAAGCTCTGAAGCGAAGGACGAGAGTTGGAATCCTCTTTGCTGCCTGCTGGCCAAGCAACCCTAGGCAACGAGTCCCATGTTTCGGGGTCCTTTCTGGAATAAACCAGTGGATGTCTTTGTTCACTGGCTCATCATTCAGCACATTTCGGAGGGTCTCCAATCTGTCAGTCACTTACTAGGAAACCAATAGGTACTAGGAAACAGTCAGAACTCTGCCACCTGGAGCTCACGTTCTGGTGAAGGAGACAGCAAACAAAAATCGCTGTCGATAAGCAGGGTCTGCGCAACGCCAGGAGGTGCTCAGTGTGCCAGCAAAATCAGGGCAACATAAAGGGGCCGCGCAGCATCTGAACAGGTGATCAGGTTGGTCTCTGGGAACCGCCATCTGTGCACCTCCCGGAGAACCTTGTGGGTTCTCAGGGGCCGTTTTCCAGGCAGAGGGAGCTGCCCATGCGGCTGGAACAGAACGAGTGGGGGGGGGGGGGGTGGTAGGGAGTGAGATCAGAGGGAACAGAGGGTCTTTTTTTTTTTTTTTTTAAGATTTATTTATATTTGAAAGTCAGAATTACAAAGAAAGAGGAGAGGCAGAGACAAAGAGAGAGGTCTTCCACCCACTGGTTCACTCCTCATTTGGCTACAACTGAGCTGTGCTGATCTGAAGCCAGGAGCCAGGAGCTTCTTCCCGGTCTCCCACGCAGGTGCAGGGGCCCAAGGACTTGGGCCATCTTCTACTGCTTTTCTAGGCCATAGCAGAGGGCTGGATCAGAAGTGGAGCAGCCGGGACTCGAACAGGTGCCCATAGGGGATGCTGACACTGCAGACAGTGGCTTTACCAGCTACACCACAGGGCCAGCCCCAACATAGAGTCTATTTGTGTGAGACTTCTGAGCCACTGGCTTTTTCTCAGAGGAACCTGGAGTTACAGAGGGCTTCGGGCAGACATGACAGGAGCTGACTTTAGTTTTGACAAGATCACTCTGACTTCTGGGTTGAAAAGAGACGCTAGAAGGGCTGGAGAAAGAAGGAGACAATTCTGCCATCTTCCAACTCGAAGATGCTGGTGGCTTGGTCTGGCGCGGTAGCGACGGGCATGGTGAGAAGCGGGTGGGTTCCAGACATGACGTGAGTCGGAGTTCATAAAATATAGATGATGGGATTTCAAGGCTAAGGCCAAGATTTTTGATCTGAAAAACTGGAAAGAGTTGCTAGTAACTGAGATGGGGAAGCCTGCGGGGGGTGGGAGGGGGAAGCAGGTGACAGCAGGTGTGGGCGTTCAGTCTGGGGCTGTTCTGTTTAGAAAGTCCATTAAACAGGCAAGCAAGGACATTGAGCAAGAAGAGGAATGCTCAGATGGAAATTGAGCGGAGATGCCCGGGCTGCAGACGCGATCAATCACACTGCGCACACCGCCAATGCGTCGTCGTCAAGGCGTGCTCTCTTTTAGCCGGCACCCAGGTGCGATGGTGTCTTCCGCAAAAACCTTCAAACTGTGCAGAGATTGCGGCCAGTTTTTCATCGCCTCCTCACACTTTCGGTTTAAGAGGTTGATTGCTTCAGGCTGGTGGGACCTATTAAGGATGCGATGTAATTAACTGTTTTCAATCTTTTTTTTTCCCCTCCCAAATTAGCAATACCCATGGGGGACGTGCCGATGCACGGGATCTCCGTGGCTGATGTTGGAGCCGCCATCCTCAGCATTTTCAATTCTCCAGAGGAGTTTCTAGGCAAGGCCGTGGGCCTCAGTGCCGAAGCACTCACAGTACAGCAATATTGTGATGTTTTTTCCAAGACTTTGGGGAAAGATGTTCGAGACACAAAGGTGAGTGCCTGGGAGACATCGGTGTGATCACAGGACACCATCATGGTTAACATTTCCGCCAATGTACAAATTCTGGTAGGCTTCCGGGGTGAACCCACCCAAAGTGGGGCTCAGGCAGGGTTGAGCTCGATGGGTCAGAAGCAGCTGAGCAGGACTCCAGTTCCACAAATCTATCTTCGCTGGCTGATGCAGCTGCAGCCCGTGCAGATGGCTTGATTTCTTTGGCACACGGTTAGTCAGTTTATTGAAGTAAGATTACTTTTGGGTGGAAAGAACTTGGGAACTAAAGACCGAGGCAGAACTTTTGCGCATGCTCTGTCCCAACCCCTCTCCTAGGCGCTCACTGCTGGTCCTTGCAGTCCACAGAGCCAGCCGACCAGGCACGGCCCTGGCCTCTCTCAGCCTCCACTGCCTCATTTGTAAAGTGGGGAGAATCATATCGACCTCAGGATTGTTCTTGTAGAAGTTAGAAAGGATTTAAAGGGTTTACCACAGTGTTTGGCATGTAGCAGGTGTGTGTGTGTGTGTGTGTGTGTGTGTGTGTCAGTGGTTATTATGTACCCGGTGCTATCTTTAAACAGTTTATGGCAAAAACGGGGTGAAAATGTCAACGTCCCTATAGTCCCCATGGTCATCAGAAGACACAGCGCCGCAGGTGCTGCCATGGCCGGGACGCGGTTTGTGCCCTGGAGGTTCATGCGTTGGAGGGTGGGGCCCCCATGTGGCCATGTTGAGAGCTGCTGGGGTTTTTATGAAGTGGGATCTCATGGGAGTTGCATAGACCACTGGGCACTGCCCTGTGAAGGGAGTAAGATTGGTCTTGCTGGATCGGAGTTACTTCCTGCCAGAGGGGTTGCTACAGAAGAGTAGGCCCGGCCCCGCCCCTCACTCACCACGTGGTCCTGCCTTGCATGCCTGTGAGCCTCCAGGACTGTGAGCCACATTAACCTCTTCTCT
This sequence comes from Oryctolagus cuniculus, assembly GCF_964237555.1. Classification (NCBI taxonomy): domain Eukaryota; kingdom Metazoa; phylum Chordata; class Mammalia; order Lagomorpha; family Leporidae; genus Oryctolagus; species Oryctolagus cuniculus. Next base: position 95,677,985 of record NC_091435.1, read on the forward strand.
TTATAAAGCACCCGGCCCCAACTATGTCCTTAAGTAGCAGAAGGCAGGCTGCTCCAGGTTGTCCAGTTATCACTGTAATAGGTGACCAGAGAAAGGCAGCAGAGGGCTTCACGGAACAGGTGGAGGGGAGCAAGGGGGCTGCCGGGTGAGGACTCTGTCATCAGCACCAGTGACCAGAGGCACTGCAGGGGAGAGCCGAGTCTTAGAAGTGCAGAATCTTTTGTTTGTTCTTTGAGTCACAGAGACAAAGAAAAAGAGAGATGAAGACAGAGAGCTTCCATCCGCCAGTTCACTGTGCAATTGCTTGCAACAACTGAGGCTGAACCCAGGAGCCAGGAAGACAGTTGATGAACGCAATTACTTGAGCCATCGCTTCTTCCTCCCAGGGTCTGGGTTAGCAGGAAGTTGGAGTTAGGAGCCAGAGCTGGGAATCAGACCCAGACACTCTGATGTGGGTGCAAGCATCTTAACCTCTGGGCTAAACACCTACTCCTTGTTTGTGGGATCTTCACAGCTTTCTTAACCTCTCTCAGCCTTGGTTGCTTCCTGTGTTTAGAAAGCGTTCTCAGCCGGCGCTGCGGCTCACTAGGCTAATCCTCCACCTTGCGGCGCCGGCACACCAGGTTCTAGTCCTGGTCGGGGCACCGGATTCTGTCACGGTTGCCCCTCTTCCAGGCCAGCTCTCTGCTGTGGCCAGGGAGTGCAGTGGAGGATGGCCCAAGTGCTTGGGCCCTGCACCCCATGGGAGACCAGGAGAAGCACCTGGCTCCTGGCTTCAGATCAGCGCGGTGCGCCGGCCGCAGCGCACCAGCCACAGTGGCCATTGGAGGGTGAACCAACGGCAAAGGAAGACCTTTCTCTCTGTCTCTCTCTCTCTCACTGTCCACTCTGCCTGTCCAAAAAAAAAAAAAAAAAGCGTTCTCATACCTCCCAAGTAAGATTGTTGTGAGGGTGAAATGAGACACATATGGCAGGAGGTTGGCACTGGGTCTGGCACTTAGTTATGTCCTCAGTAACTGATCATACAGGAGTAGCATAGACTGTAGAAAAGTAAGAACAGGGACCAGCGTCGTTGTATAGTGGGTTGGGCTGCTGCCTGCAGTGCCAGCATCCCATTTGGATGCCGGTTCAAGTCCCGGCTGCTCCACTTCTGGTCCAGCTCCCTGCTAATGCACCTAGGAAAGCAGTGGAAGATGGCCCAGCACTTGGGCCCCTGCACCCACGTGGAAGGTCCAGAAAAAGCTCCTGACTTCGGCCTGGCCCGGCCCCAGCTATTGCAGCCATTTGGGGAGTGACCCAGTGGATGGAAGATCTCTTTCTCTCTCTACCTCTCTTTCTCTCTCTGTCACTCTGCCTTCCAAATAAATAAACCTGAAGAAGAAAAGTGAGAAGAATCGGTACTGTTGAACAGTCCCAGCCATTTCCCCACGCAGGCCATTTTCACAACGCCACAACAGAGCTGAGTGGCTCTGACAGAAACCAGCTGGCCCACAAAGCCTGCAATATTTGTATCCAGCCGTTTAAAAGCATTTTTTGTCAGCACCTGCTGTGGAACGTTTCCTAGAGTGGGATAGGAGGCAGGTTCTGGTTTGCATCAGTGAGGCTTCAGGGGGTATCTGGGTTCCCAATTCAGCCTGAGGTTCTAGAGCTGTGCAGAGGCTAAGAGCTCTTTTTTTTTTTTTTTCCTGGAAAATGACTGTAGATGACAATGCCGTGGCAAAGCTACGTCTCGGCATGTCATTGAACCACACAACATTTGGTGGAGAAAACAAGTCACCTCCCAAGGCTAGGCAGGTGGGCATGCGTGTTTGAGAGGGGCTCCCCAGAGGGTCTTTAGGGTCTTTTGCACCCAGGGTGCAGTTTTACTTCTCAGGGACCTCTCTTCTGGGCACCTGCTCTTGGGGCTCAAGTTCGTTGTATCGTGTGGAGTTTGAACTCGGCAAGGAAGGAGAGGTGGGGGAAGGTGTGTGGGTGTGTGTGTGCATTCTCAGGGGCTTGTTTTGGGTGTCTCAGGACCTCCCAAGAATCTCCCAGTCATCCCAACTGTTTTTGGGACATCAAGTTGTTTCATAACGCAGCTGAAGCTTCCTTGGCATCAAAAGTTCTAGGGCCTTCGAGACCAGAAGTTCCACAGAATGGTTAACGCTGGTCTCAGGAACTAGGTTGGCTTGAAAATACCACCCACAGTCTCCCGTGGGGAAGTGCACAGGTGTTTTGCTATTTCTGGGGGAAAATGCAATTGGCCACAAGGTGGCGCTCCAGCACGCTCAGTCTAACTTCTCTACCTCCCATAGCCCAGTTTTTTGCAGCAGGGAATCCGTGGCAGAACAAATGTCCACCAACAACCCTAGTCTGGGTGAAACTGTGGTTTTACCCCAGAAGGAGTATGGTTGTAACAGACAGTGAGACACAACAAAACCCATTCTCTGCGCTAAAAATCTGCTGCAAAAGAATTCCTTATCTTACTGCGACATGCTAGCGATCAGTTAGCAAGATGACTCAGAGATATTTTCAGTCATCGTCCATGCTTCTCCCACAGAATCTTCTATTACAAACTCACTTAGAGCTCTTAACTTTTTAATTTCAAAAATTGCAAATTCTTATTATAGAAATAATTATGGGCCGGCGCAGCGGCTCACTAGGCTAATCCTCCACCTTGCGGCGCCGGCACACCAGGTTCTAGTTCCGGTCGGGGCACCGGATTCTGTCCCGGTTGCCCCTCTTCCGGGCCAGCTCTCTGCTGTGGCCCAGGAGTGCAGTGGACGATGGCCCAAGTGCTTGGGCCCTGCCACCCCATGGGAGACCAGGAGAGGCACCTGGCTCCTGCCATCGGTTCAGCGCGGTGCGCTGGCCGCGGCGGCCATTGGAGGGTGAACCAACGGCAAAGGAAGACCTTTCTCTCTGTCTCTCTCTCTCACTGTCCACTCTGCCTGTCAAAAAAAAAAAAAAAGAAAAGAAAGAAATAATTATGAAAATTGAAATTACACATAGCTCACTCTCATATAGGGATAGAGTGCCATGGTCTCCTTCTAGTCTTTTCCCAGTATAACTAGATATTTAATACATTTAAAATAACACTATGTGCTCCATTTTGTGTCTGACCTTTTCATTTAATGTTGTATTATGAGCATTTTCCTATTTGGTAAAAAAAAACAATAATTTGATTTTTTAAATGTAAGTTTAATTTTATTTTTTTGTCCTTAAAGTTTTATTGTATAATATTTGAAATAATACAGAAAAGAAAAACATTAATTTTAGTATCTGCATAATATTCTTAGAGTAGATGTACCACAAATAACCATTCTCCTATTGCTGGACATGGACATGTAGGCTCTTGTTTTTTTTTTTTTTAATTTTTTTTTTAAGATTTCTTTCTTTGAAAGACAGAGTTACAGGGAGAGGGAGAGACAGAAAGATCTTCCACCTGCTGGTTCACTCCCCAAATGACTGCAATGACCAGAGCTGGGCCAATCTGAAGCCAGGAGCCAGGAGCCTCTTCCATGTCTCCCACGAGTTGGACTCTCTCCAAGGACTTGGGCCATCCTTTACTGCTTTCCCAGGCCATAGCAGAGAGCTGGATCAGAAGTGGAGCAGCCAGGACTTGAACTGGCACCTATATGGGATGCTGGCACTGCAGGCCAGGGCTTTAATCCGCTGCACCACAGGGCCAGCCCCTGACTCTTGGATTTTTAAATGGCATATGACAACCATCATTTTTATATAATATTTGTGTCTGTAGCATTGATTTTTAAAAAAAAATCTGAGAGGGAGAGGAAGGGTGAGAGAGAGGGTGAAAGAGAGAGAGAATTCTTTTTTTTAATTTTTATTTATTTATTTATTTATTTGACAGGCAGAGTGGACAGTGAGAGAGAGAGACAGAGAGAAAGGTCTTCCTTTGCCGTTGGTTCACCCTTCAATGGCCACCGCGGCCGGCGCGCTGCAACCGGTGCACCGCCCCGATCCAATGGCAGGAGCCAGGTGCTTCTCCTGGTCTCCCATGGGGTGCAGGGCCCAAGCACTTGGGCCATCCTCCACTGCACTCCCTGGCCACAGCAGAGAGCTGGCCTGGAAGAGGGGCAACCGGGACAGAACCCGGCGCCCCGACCGGGACTAGAACCTGGTGTGCCGGCGCCGCAAGGCGGAGGATTAGCCTAGTGAGCTGCGGTGCCGGCCTAGAGAGAGAGAATTCTTATCTCCTGGGTCACTCCCCAAATGCCCACAACAGTTGGGGCTGGGCCAGGCCAGAGCCAGGAGCCAGGAACTCAATCGAGGTCTCCCATGTCAATGACAGGAGTCCAATGACATGAAACATCACAGCCACCTCCCTGTTAGGGTCCACACTAACAGGAAGCTGGAATCAGGAGCGAGAGCTGAGAACTGAATCCAGGTCCTGCTATGTGAGATGCAGGTGTCTTACCCACTGGGGCTAAACACCTCTTCCTTCTGTCAAGGTTTTGATTTTTTTTTTCTTAGACCACATTTTTGACGTCAGAATTTACTTCTAGGGGCTAAAAAGACTATATTGGGTCAGATAGAAGTGGGTTTTTGCTGACTCAGCGAGAGCATTAGTGATCTAGTTAGAGCCTGAAAGGATTCAAGGTGTAGATTCATGGGCAGTGACGAGGCAGCTCAGGGCCATGGGGTGTGCTCCCTGGCTGAGCTGGGATGAGTGGAGACTCAGTGCAGCTGTAATAAGAAGGGTGGCGAGGGTGGGGGCAGGTGTACCACCCGGAAGGGCAGCCGGCTCATACACTCCCCCAGAAGGCTCCTGGGGAAACCCCAGGAAGAAATGCATATGAAAGCACACGAAGCGTGGTGAAGCTCCACTGTATCTTACCCAAAACACCTGGGGCTGGAAACTGTTTTGCTTTCAGAATCTTGCAGTTTTCTCCTAAGTTAAGTTATAGCCTCCATATGGGATGTGCCATCACCAGCAGGGACTGGGGCGGGAGCTTGTCATCAAACACATCCATATCTGTTCAGAAAGGTAATTGACTGGTTTCACTAAATGAGATAATTGAAGGCCATAAGTAGCTTCCTGGGGCTCACCTTGGCCACCAAACGTGTCCAGAAAAGTCAGTTTGCAGCCACCCAGCTTCTGGGAAAAGGACTTTGGATTTTAGGGTTAGGCACACGGACTGATGACTTATAGCATCATTAAGGTGAATAATATCTTCTCAAAATTCTTTTGGATGTGGGCTGTAACATTTCCTGCTCTTTTGTTCTTCAAAGATCACGCCCGAAGCTTATGAGAAGCTGAGCTTCCCGGCGGCGAAGGAACTGGCCGATATGTGTCGTTTCTACCAAATGCAGCAGGATCGTGATGTCGCTCTCACCCACCGACTAAACCCCAGAGTCAGAAGCTTCAACCAGTTTATCTCTGACAACCTAGGAGCCTTCAAGGGCTTGTAGGGAATGAGGGGTTCAGATGGCCCCCCCCCCCCCAGCGCCTGGCCTGCCTTCTCTCTCCGTCTATTCTTTTTGCAGCACAATATCTGCATTGATGCACCAGCGATGCTAGAATGCCATCATCTGCAAGATCAAAGGATTCCCTGGAGCCCTGGCTTTGATAGGCAGCACTGCATTTTGTGACCCTGCACGGTGATTTGATTGGAATATCTTTTCAGCCAGTGCTAAGGGTGACATGAGAAGCCCCAAATGGATGTCATCTTTTGTAGCTCTCTCTCCCCAGTGACCAAGTCACCTCTGGGGCTCTGGGCTCTGGGAGGTGGCTCTGCTAACAGGAATGCCAGCTCACTCAGCTTTCTCCTGAGGGAGTCATCTCAAGCCCTAGGTAGCTCCATTTTCTCAAGTCCATTGCAAAATTCTCAGTGAATGCTGAATTCAATTTTTAAAAATAAACATCATTGTAAACCATTGTAGAGAATTTTCTGGGCACCCTGGTGTTCAATGAACAAGCACGAGCCTTGAAAACTCTTTTAATATTTAAAAAAAAAATTTTTTTTGACAGGCAGAGTGGAGAGTGAGAGAGAGAGAGACAGAGAGAAAGGTCTTCCTTTGCCGTTGGTTCACCCTCCAATGGCCGCCGCGGCCGGCGCACTGCGGCTGGTGCACTGCGCTGAACCGATGGCAGGAGCCAGGTACTTATCCTGGTCTCCCATGGGGTGTAGGACCCAAGCACCTGGGCCATCCTCCACTGCACTCCCTGGCCACAGCAGAGAGCTGGCCTGGAAGAGAGGCAACCGGGACAGAATCCAGCACCCCGACCGGGACTAGAACCTGGTGTGCCGGCGCCGCAAGGTGGAGGATTAGCCTAGTGAGCCGCGGCACCGGCCACGAGCCTTGAAAACTCTTAAGTTCACTTTTGCTCCAGAGATTGGAAGTTCGTTCTCTGAGTCATTCCGTCAATCATCTGTTGAATCGTCCTTCAATCATTTTGGTATCCATTCATCCGTCTGTTCCACAAACGGCTGCTGTTAGCACCAGCACTGGAATCGTCTCTTTGCCAAACATGCTGTGGTTCCTTCCCAGTTGGTGCTGGGCCAGGGAAGAGGAGCCATGCAACCATTTGGCTCCAAGGGAAGCCTGAATGATCTGCAGGGGGTAAAGGCCAGGAAGCTGGGGGCAAAACCTGGGAGGAGTGGGGAAGTGGGAAAGGAGACGTTGGAAGGGTTCCCGTGGGCCTCTGTGGTTCTCTGGCTTTGCATTCCCACACTGCGTTGTAATTGTCTGTCTCAGTAGCCTCCTTCCTGACAGTGAGCACCTCGCTCTTTATCCCCAGTGACTGGCACATAGAGACGATCAGTGGATGTGGATAGACTGAAGCAGCACATAAAATTGGTTGAGTACATAAGAGAAACCGGGGCCAGTGCTGTGGCGTAGTGGGTGATGTGACCGCAGTCTGTGATGCCGGCATCCCAAAGCTCCAGCTTGCTGCTGATGGCCCGGGAGGGGCAGCAGAGGATAGCCCCAGTGCTGGGGCCCTAACATCCACATGGGAGACCAGGATGAAGCTCCTGGCTCCTGGCTTCAGCCATGGCCATCTTGGGGAGTGAACCAAGCAGATGGAAAATCTCTCTCTTTCTGTCTCTTCCTCTCGCTCTATAATTCTGTCTTTCAAATAAATAAATGCTTTAAGAAGAAAAGACAAACCATCAGGTGCATAAGGTTGGGGAGGGTGCTAAGAACCAGCAGCTGATATTTTGAGGGTCACAGGTTGTCCCTGGGGAGAGGAGGGAAGCCCCACTTCCCCGAGGTGGCAACGTGTGTTGCTGGGAGCAACTGAGTGAGCAGAGGGATGGCAGAGCCTGGTGAAAGAGGGTCTGACTTGGGGAGGGGGGGGAAGGGGAGACACGGCTCCGTGATGCCAAACCCCAGCCTCTGCTGGCATCACGTTGAGTGAATGGTGCTGACGTTGTTGCAAACTGCTGGGGGCGGGGGGTTACAATGGAAGTGCATTTGAGGAACAGGTTCCTCTTCAGAGTACGAAGCCCTGTAGCCCTAAGCTGAGCGGCAGCTTCGGTGCCCAGCCCTGGGAAATGGGCCTGAGGAAATTTCTAAAAAGGGAAAAGAAAAAGAAAAAGAAAAACAAAACTCCGAGCTAAAAATAGGGGGCTTATTACTCATCTGGGTGGGCCCGGCAGGAAGGATGGCTGCTGTTCCCTTAAATAAACCTCCGGCTCCCCCAGATGGAGAGTGGCGACGGCCCCGTGGCATGGCGGGTCGGCTCTGCCGGCCGGCCGGCAGTTTGGTTCTGTCTGTTCTGGGACAAGCCTGGAGGAGCCATGGGCCAGCCCTGACCACCGTTCCTGGAAAGCAGCAATCTTTTCAGGACGTAGACCCAGCCGCTGCAGTATTTGGTCAGTCCAAAGGAGACCATGCATTTTAGGGACTTCAGTCTCACATAACCAAGAGGAGGAGAACTTCCAAAGTGTTTACAAGCGGTCGCTTCGTGATTCCCATATCCCGTACCAGACAGCAGGTTGGAGTCTCTGCTCTTCTCTTTCCTAACCAGCTCCCTGCTAATGCATCTTGAGAGGCAGCAGATGTGGCTCAAGTGCCTGGGTCCCCGCCACCCATGTGGGACACCTGGATGGAGTTCTGTGCTCCAAGCTTTGGCCTGGCCCAGCCCTGGTTTTTTGCAGGCATTTGGGGGGGAGTGAATCAGTGGATAGAAGCTCTCTGTTTAGTAAAGACATGTTAATATTTGTAGGCAGTGGACAATGGATTCCACCACTGCCCCGTCCCTCTCTCCTCCAATAGCCTCCTTCAGAAGTTGCTCAGGAGAGAGATTTGGGGACCAAGGGAGGCGCGGAAAGCAGACAAGGGGCTGTGCACCCCGGTGAACGTGCACACCCCTCAGTGGTCTGGGAACTGGTTAGAGGTGGATGACGGGAGTGGGGCTGATGGAACACAGGCGATTTCTGTTATTCTAGAAAATTCCCTGGAAATCTAGGGTACCAAACCCGCTCATCCTGGATGTGACTGCACCTGCCTGGCCGAGCTCTTGAGAGCTTAGCCAAGCCACTTCCAGCCTTTGGTTTCCTCAACCTTCCAAGAGGCTGGATGGAAGAGCAAGAGGCTGAGGGTGTGAGAAGCGCTGTGGCAGCACGCAGGCGGGAAAGAGCTGTAATTGTTATTGGCCACCTTCCTTCATAGGGCGCCCCCAGGTCCAAGCCGCCCGCCCCGCTGCTCCGTCCAGGCCTGGGGAACTGCAGGTTCGTCTCCGCCTCCCTGCCCCCGACACCCGCCAGGTGTCTCCTCCCTCCCCAGCTCCCTTATCCCGCCACTAGAGGGCAGGACGAGTCCAGCATGGCAAGGGATCGCCAACCTCATTCCAGGTGGATTTTTCCAGGAGCTTTTTCCGTCACAAAGGAGTCGCAGGGCGCACCTCGCAGCTCTTGGGCATCACCTGCAGGGTTATCGCATCAGACACGTGCTGGCATCACCTCTGGGCCTGGCTGTGGGATCAGGCGCCTTCCCCGTGCCTCTTTGGGATTAGGGGAAGGAAAGGAAGGACCAGGGTATTACCCCAGAGTCTGCATCCAGCACTGGTGCCAAACGCAGCAGAGCAAGGCCGCCCGGGACCAGGCTATGCCTTCTCCAGGGAGGGGCCCAAGCCCTGCGCCGCGAGCGCGCAGCACGCGGCCCCTCCCCACCAGTAGCCGAGCCCCTGTGCTTGCCTTAGCCACCGCCTGTCACCCGCTGTCCTCTCTCCCACCCTGGGTACGCTTGCAGCTCTGAGGTGCCATCAAGACTACACAAGTCACCCAGAGGAAGCTGGGAAATGGAAAAGCCTGGACCTCCCCATGGAAGCGAGCAGGACGGGCAGGAACGTGCAGTTGATAACATCTCGGTAAACGCCGTGTAGAATTGGTAGAATTTCTGAAGGGCTACCCAGCTGCGTGCTGCAAAGAGGGTTGGAAATGCATCCTTTACTTGGCGATGCTCCTTCTAAGAACAATAAGTAAACAAATACAAATGCAGATAAAAATTACATTTTGGGCCGGCGCCGCGGCTCACTAGGTTAATCCTCCGCCTTGCGGCGCCGGCACACCAGGTTCTAGAACCGGTCGGGGCGCCGGATTCTGTCCCAGTTGCCCCTCTTCCAGGCCAGCTCTCTGCTGTGGCCAGGGAGTGCAGTGGAGGATGGCCCAAGTGCTTGGGTCCTGCACCTGTATGGGAGACCAGGAGAAGCACCTGACTCCTGGCTTCGGATCAGTGCAGCGCACGGGCCGTGGCAGCCATTTGGGGGGTGAACCAACGGAAGGAAGACCTTTCTCTCTCTCTCTCACTGTCCACTCTGCCTGTCAAAAAAAAAAAAAAAAAAAAAAAAGAAATAAATAAAGAAAAGAATTACTGAAGTTTAAAAATCTCTTAAAAACTTAAATTCTTGAGAACTAGCATTTGTGAAGAATTTTTACTGAAAAGTCTATTGTTTTAAGTAGAAATACTGGATGTCAAATAGCATTATATTTAGCTGAGTCCCATGTAAACTTTTTAAATTTATTTTTTATTTTTGACAGTAATTCCTTTCATCTTGAACATTTTGCTTACTTCTTTTTTTATCCTCTTGAACATTGCTTCTGCATAAAAATCCTCAATATATATATATTTTTTAAATTTTTGACAGGCAGAGTGGACAGTGAGAGAGAGACAGAGAGAAAGTCTTCCTTTTGCCGTTGGTTCACCCTCTAATGGCCGCCACGGCCAGTGCATTGTGCTGATCCGAAGCCAGGAGCCAGGTGCTTCTCCTGGTCTCCCATGCGGGTGCAGGGCCCAAGGACTTAGGCCATCCTCCACTGCACTCCCTGGCCACAGCAGAGAGCTGGCCTGGAAGAGGGGCAACTGGGACAGAATCTGGAGCTCCGACCGGGACTAGAACCCGGTGTGCCGGCGCCGCAAGGCAGAGGATTAGCCTAGTGAGCCACGGCACCGGTGAGTCCCATGTAAACTACACCTGTACACAGTAAAATCTTGGGAGGAAAAATTACTAACATATTAGGCAGTAGTGAAATTTTGGTTGGTATGTATTTTCTTCTTTTAAGTTTCTCCTTTTACTTAGCTTTCCATAATAAAAATGCATTAATTTTATGTTGAACTTTTAAAAAAAAGATTATTAGTTTGAAAGTAGAGTTAGAGAGAGAGAGAGAGATTCCATCCAATGGTTCGCTATCTAAATGGTCACAACAGCCAGGACACAGCAAGAGGATGCCAGGAGCCTGGAACGCCATCAGGGTCTCCCATGTGGGTGCAAGGGCTCAAGAAGTTGGGCCATCTTCTGTTGCTTTCCCAGGTGCGTTAGCAGGGAGCTGGATCGGAAGTGGAGCAGCCAGGACTCAAACTATGTCTATTTGGGAAGCTGGTGTTGCAGGGTTTGACTTAACCCCTCATGCCACAATGCCAGGCCCTATGTTGAATTTTTATGAAAAGTGATTTAACAAATATTATAAATTGCTCTAATTCTTCCTTAGAGTCAGTATAATGATGGTTATTTATGAGTGTTTCCTCTGAACAAGTTACTATGCTAAGAGCTGTGCATACCATACATACTTCCAATAAATCTCTGCACCAGCACTCTAAGCAAGATTGTCTCCTCGTTTTACATATAAACACACTTCAGAGAGTTTAGGTGACCTGTTCAAAGTCACATAGTTATTCGGCAACAGAGCTGAGATTTAAATCTAAGTCCGGAAGCGGGCAGTTGGTGCAGTGGTTACGACACTAGTTTGGATGCCTCATCCCTTATCAGAGCGCCTGGGTTTGGTGCCTGCCTTTGGTGCTGACTCCAGCTTCCTGCAAATACAAGCCCTGGGAGGCAGCAGATGACGGCCCAAGTACCTGGGTCCCTGCCACTCAGGTGGGAGGCCCAGAAGGAGTTCTGGGCTCCTGGCTCTGGCCTGGCCCCGCCCTGGCTGTTGCCGGCATTTGGGGAGTGAAACAGTGGATGAAAGATCTCTTTCTGTCTGTCTGTGTCTCTCTGGCCTTCAAATCAGACTCAATAAAATTGATAATTTAATGTTAAACCAAAATATGTATGTCTCCTAATTCCATGAGCCTTTTAGAACCTTGATCAATGCAATTCTCAAGTTGTGAAAGGAGTTGGTCGTCGAATTCATTCAGAATCCAGTTGTTTGGAAGTTGGACACTTTCTTCCTTTTCTTTTTCTTTTTTAAAGATTTATTTATTTGAAGAAAGAGTTACAGAGAGGCAGAGAGAGAGAGAGAGAGATCTTCCATCCGCTGGTTCACTCCCCAGATGGCTGCAATGGCTGGAGCTGCACAGAACCGAACAAAGCCAGGAGCCAGGAGCTTCTTCTAGGTCTCCCATGTGGGTGCAGCGGCCCAGGGACTTAGACCATCTTCTACTGCTCTCCCAGGCCATAGCAGAAAGCTGGATCAGGGGCCGGCGCCGTGGCTCACATGGCTAATCTTCCGCCTGCAGCGCTGGCATCCCATATAGGCACCGGTTCTAGTCCCGGTTGCTCCTCTTCCAGTCCAGTTCTCTGCTGTGGCCCGGGAGGGTGGTGGAGGATGGCCCAAGTGCTTGGGCCCTGCACCCGCATGGGAGACCAGGAGGAAGCACCTGCCTCCTGGCTTCGGCTCGTGCAGTGCCAGCCATAGCGGCCATTTGGGAGAGAACCAACGGAAGGAAGACCTTTCTCTCTGTCTCTCTCTCTCACTGTCTGTAACTCTACATGTCTAATAAATAAAAGAAAGAAAGAAAGAAAGAAAGATCAAAAATGGAGCAGCCAGGTCTCAAACTGGCGCCCATATGGAATGCCAGTGCTTCAGGCCGGGGCGTTAACCCACTGTGCCACAGCACTGGCCCCACGATCCTTTAACTTCTAATGCAGGAGTCCCTTCAGGATTTCTTGTGGTCTGTATAAACAATGGAATATTATTCAGCCGTAACAAAGAACAGATCCTGTCATTTGCAGCAAGATGGATGGAACTGGAGGACTTCATGGTCAGTAAAATGAGCCATACTCAGAAAGACAAATACTGCATGTTCGCCCTTATTCAGAGCTCAGAATGGTGATCACAAAGGCTGGGAGGGACGGGGCCCAGAGGGACTTCAGATAATGGGGACCTACTAGAGTTGGATGGAAGGAATAGGTTGCTGGTGTTACACAGCATGTGGGTGACTACAGTGCACGATAACCAGGTATATATTTTATGAGCAAGTAAAAGAAAATAGCTTTAAGATACCGATCTTTAATGTATCCTGATTTTATCAGTACACATTACACACATGTATTAAAATGTCGCATTGTACCTCCTAAGTATGTACAATTATTGTTGATTTTTAAAAAAGTTTGAAAAAGAATCAAACCTCCAAAAGCTGGCAAAGCCACATCTGGCCATAGGGGGTGAAGCTGCAGCCCTCCCTATCAGCCCTGTCTCTCAGATGCTGGCACAAGGAACGGTGGCAATGAGGCTGGGCTGAAGTCAGCTCAGGCAGGAGTGTGTCCCAAATGCGTGTGTATGCATAGAAGGAGGAAGCAGAACCGAGGTGTGCCTAAGGGTGCAGGCAGCGCCTCCGGGCCCAGATGGCTGCTGGGGGAGTGGGGGCAGGACAGGGGTCATGAGGTTGAGTGTGGAACCCTGTATGGAAATTTAGGGAGCCCAGGAGGCTGTGGGGTATCAGAGCCCAAAGGGCAAATAAAGGGAGTAGGTAGGGTGAACACAGTAGGGAGCCAGCCAACAGGAGGCTGTGTGACCACCTCCCTGAAAAGGCATTAAAAATAAATCATTTAAAAAATATTTATTCATTTTATTTGAAAAGCAGGGTAACCTGGTTGAGGGAGAGATCTTCTATCTGCTGGTTCACTCCCCAAACGGCCCCAACAGCCAGGGCTGGGCCAGGCCAAAGCCAGGATCCTGGAACTCCATCCAGGTCTCTCACATGGGTGGCAGGGGCCCTAGCATTTGGGCCATCCTCTGCTACCTTTGCAGGTGCATTAGCAGGGAGCTGGATTGGAAGCAGAGCAGGGTGACTGGCACTCTCATATGGGACGCAGGCATTGCAGACAATGGCTTAACCCACTGTGCCATAAACTGGCCCCTAAGAAGTAATCTTGGTAGGGACACAGAGATTGCCAATGGGAGCTTGTCTCAGTGAAACCTGAAATGGTGCTTTTCTGACCTCCGGGTTTGACATCTTCAGGTTTTATGGCAGGGCGGGGAGTTGGTGAAGCTGTAGGTGTTGTGGGTGGATGGCAGGGTCCCCCATGGGGCAATGGCCACAGGGTCGAGGAGCTTGGCCGGCCCAGGCTCTAATTTGTGTGTCACTGACGGTGAAGCATTCCCTCGTTGTTTCTAGTAAATGTTGGGCTATGCAGGAAGGGAAAGAAGGAAGGAATAAACACCTGGTGCAAACTGTGCTTTTTTTTTTTTTTTTTTTAAGATGTATTTATTTACTTGAAAGGCAGATTTACAGAGATGCAGAGGCAGAGAGAGAGAGAGGTCTTCCATCTGATGATTCACTTCCCAGATGGCTGCAATGGCCGAAGCTGTGCTGTTCTGAAGCCAGGAGCTAGGAGCTTCTTCCGGGTCTCCCATGTGGGTTCAGGGGTCCAAGCACATGGGCCATCTTCTACTGCTTTCCCAAGTGCATTCGCAGGGAGCTGGGTCAGAAGTGGAGCAGCCAAGACTTGAACTGGCACCCAAATGAGATGTGGGTGTTGTAGGCGGTAGATTTACCCACTACGCCACAGTGCCAGTCACTGCTTTGATCTTTATGTGAGCCAGAAACAAATTTCCACAGTGTCAGAGGCAATTTACATTGTGTGCGTGTGCATGTGTGTGTTTAGCAGCTAGCATTGTCTTCATCCATAAGGATTTTATACCCATTTTGCACAGAAGCAAACCGAGGGGCTGGCACTGTGCCTCCTGGCTTTAGATCAGCCCAGCTCCAGCCGCTGAGGCCACTGGGGAGTGAACCAGCAGATGTAAGATTTTCTTCTCTCTCTCTCTGCCTCTTCCCGTCACATAAAATAAATAAAATCTTTAAAAAGAAGCAAAGTGAGGCTCACAGAGGTCGACTCCTTTGCTCAAGTTCACACAGCTGTAGAGTAATGAGTTTGAATCCAGGCCTATCCAGCTCCCAAGCCCAAGCTCTTTTTGTAACAACACTCTGCTTCCAAAACAACCAGTGCATTCTACAGTGTGCTTCTCATCCTAGTGTGACCACCCTGCCCCCAACCCCATGGGAGCCCTGGAACCTTAGCAAGTGGTACAAAAGAGTTGGAATAAGGGGCCTGAATCATCAAGATCTCACCCTAGCATTAAATTGCTCAGGACAAATCCACAGGTGGCCCCCACGTCCTTCTCCTGAGAGCCAGGTGGGGCTGGTGCAGAGGAGAATGGGCTGCGGCCCCCAGCCGGCCACCAGGAGCAAGTTTGTGAGTCCCCGTGGCTCTCTGGCTGGGCCTCTTGTTCGTTAACATCTGTGTCCCTCCAATTTGGGCTTTGGCTTGAACTCTGTGAACTGCTCAAAGAGGCTCTTGCTACCTCTTTGTTCAAACAGACAATGGCTGCAGTAACAAAGAGGGAAATCAGATGCAGGTGAAAGTTTATTTTTAACATTTCCGAGGCCAAATGGGGATTTAACATGAAAACCAGAGCTGTCCCTGCTGCCCGCTCTTTCCAAAAGTGGCCTGGGTGCCCCTGGCTGGCCAGGACTCCAACACACTTGGATCCTTTCTAAGCAAGTACGCCACTGGATGAGGTAGACATCCTTTTGGGATCTTTTTTGTTTTGTTTTGTTTTGTTTTTTGGCAAGAAGTGGATCTTTTGTTCGGAAATGAGGTTCAACTTGGGTCCATAGGATGTGATCATGGTAGGAAGCCAGGCCATTCTGGCTACCCCAAGGAGGGAAGCGTTCTTTACATTTTAGTACGTCACCCTGAAGCCTGAACAAGCATGTAGTAAAGCAAAGATTCCTTGAAGCATTAGAGTGAAAGCTCTTAGGGCTTCCATACTTGCTCCTCTCCTGGGATCCCCTACTCTGGAATCTTCCGGAGAGCAAAGACCTGGGCGAGTTGTTCAAGAAACTTCCAGGATGTCACGGAGCCACTCTCCACGGAGCACCCGCATCCTGTGAAGTCCTTAGCTGCTGTATCTCAGCACCACGACCCTCTCCTATGCTGAGAGTGCCCCAGAAAGGTACAGAATCAGCCGTTGAGTTGCAGAGCAGAGCTAAGATGACTCAACTCCACAGGTGATTTTCTCTGCATTGTGCCATAGCGACAGTGAAGGTATGGTTCCCGCCTTGATTTGCCACCTACTGGGGGGAGCCAGACATGGGTCCATGCTGTCCCAGGTCTCCTGAGGACTCCAGCAGCTCTGTTTGCTACAGAAGTCCAGAAATGAGAAGTTACAGGCTCACAATGGCCTGCTTGTAACAAAGCGTTTCAGGAAAGCCAACTAAAACCCAATGGGAGAGCTTGCTCTTCTTTGGCTTTCCGACGTGACAAGGCTTTCCGTTCTGTTTCAGGCCTTCTGTGGACAGATCTTGGGAAAACATGGTTGAGGAAGAGGAGAGTCACTGCAAGGGCCAAGAGCTGCCTTTTCATCTTTGAAGACACTTGGTGAGTTGTTGCTGTGGATTCATTCTGAGAGGAGGAGTGTGGTGGGGGCAAGAGGCGCAGAGTCACCACACAGACCCCGGGAGTCGGGTGAAAGCAGGCCAGAGGCAAGCAGCCTGCAGACTCATTTATTTCAGTTGGTACAGCAGCTTATATAGCCAAGGCAGCCAATCCGGTCAAGGGGCGGTTTATGCTCTAACTAATCACAGTCTGTTGCCAAGCAGTTTCCAAAGCCATCCAATCACAGCCTGTTGCCAGGCAGGCTCTGTTGACAGTGGCCATCCTTTTTTTTTTTTTTTTTTTTTGATAGGCAGAGTTAGACAATGAGAGGGAGAGACCGAGAGAAAGGTCTTCCTTCCGTTGGTTCACCCCCCCAAATGGCCGCTACTGCTTGTGCACTGTGCTGAGCCGAAGCCAGGAGGCAGGTGCTTCTTCCTGGTCTCCCATGCGGTGCAGGGCCCAAGCACTTGGGCCATCCTCCACTGCCCTCCCGGGCCACAGCAGAGAGCTGGCCTGGAAGAGGAGCAACCAGGACAGAATCTGGCTCCCCGACCGGGACTAGAACCTGGTGTGCCGGTGCCGCAAGGCGGAGGATTAGCCTAGTGAGCCACAGCGCCGGCCGAGAGAGGTCTTCTATCCACTGGTTCACTCCCCAGTTGGCCACAATGGCTGGAGCTGCGCTGATCCAAAGCCAGGAGCCAGGAGATTCCTCTAGGGCTTCCCATGTGGGTGCAGGGCCCCAAGGACTTGGGCCATCTTCTACTGCTTTCCCAGGCCATAGCAGAGAGCTGTATTGGAAGTGGAGCAGCTGGGACTTAAACCGGTGCCCATATGGGATGCTGGCACTGCAGGCAGCGGCTTTACCTGCTATGCCACAGCACCAGCCCCTCTTTCTTTTCCTTTACGATGGGGCCACTGCCAGAGCCTGGATCCAAGGCCTAGAGTCCATACGGGCTCTTCTTCCCCGTGCACTCCCAGAGTCCGCCCTTCACAAGGTGCTGTTTGTCCTTTCTTTCCAAGCTTTCCCTACTTTTCTTCATTCCCTCCGCCTCCAGCCCAGCCCAGAGTCTTGCATCTGCCCCTCGGCTGCTCTCCCTGTAAGTTTTTCCCTCTTCAGCTCTCATTCCCCTCCATTCATGTACTCACTCCTCTCTCAGCAGACTGTGCCCTGAGCGCCCACTTCAATGCTAGGCCCTGCTCTAGAAAGCAGACGCGGCCACAGGCAGGGTCCAGCCGGACAGGCAGGCTCACCGACAGCCACGGCATCCTGGGCTGAGGAAGCCCTCAGGTCGGGCTCTACTCTGGACTCGGGGAGCTGTCAGCAGCGGCGGCCTACAGACGCTTACCAGATTCATCGTCCTAAAAATAATGCTTTTATCCAGTTCCAGCTGAAATTGACTTCCTATTGGTTTTGCCCCTTTGGGTCAAGTTTTTGCAACCTGAGACTCCAAGTCTTCTCTCCTGGGCCCAGCCTCACTCCCAGGACTGCCCAGTGGTAGAAGTCATAAAAAACCATGATTGCAATGATAACAGAGCCTCATCAGGGTGACACATGCCTGGACCCTCTTTTTGTTGTTGTTGTTGTTGTTGTTGTTGGTTTTTTTGGGTGCAGAAGACTTTATTGATGGTTTCATGACAAGGTAGGGCTCCCTAAGCCCCTCCCCTCCTCCAGGGCGTCTGGGATGGAAACTGTGAAGAGGGGCAGATTCTCAGCGTGGTGGGGACTGAGTGAGGGCAGGGACTCCCCAGCGGCTGAGGGCCTCTCGTCCTCCTCTGGTGCTCTCGCTGGGGCCGGTGGTTTGAGGGCTCTTACTCCTTGGAGGCCATGTGGACCATGAGGTCCACCACCCTGTTGCTGTAGCCAAATTCGTTGTCGTACCAGGAAATGAGCTTCACAAAGTGGTCATTGAGGGCAATGCCAGCCCCAGCATCGAAGGTGGAGGAGTGGGTGTCACTGTTGAAGTCGCAGGAGACGACCTGGTCCTCGGTGTAGCCCAGGATGCCCTTCAGGGGGCCCTTGGACGCCTGTTTCACCACCTTCTTGATGTCGTCATACTTAGCAGCTTTCTCCAGGCGGCAGGTCAGGTCCACGACAGACACGTTGGGGGTGGGCACATGGAAGGCCATGCCAGTGAGTTTCCCGTTCAGCTCGGGGATGACCTTGCCCACGGCCTTGGCAGCGCCAGTGGAGGCAAGGATGATGTTCTGGGCGGCCCCGCGGCCGTCACGCCATAGCTTCCCAGAGGGCCCGTCCACGGTCTTCTGGGTGGCGGTGATGGCGTGCACCGTGGTCATGAGCCCCTCCACAATGCCGAAGTGGTCGTGGATGACCTTGGCCAGGGGGGCTAAGCAGTTGGTGGTGCAGGATGCGTTGCTGACAATCTTGAGAGAGTTGTCATACTTCTCGTGGTTCACGCCCATCACAAACATGGGGGCATCGGCGGAGGGGGCAGAGATGATGACCCTTTTGGCTCCGCCCTTCAAATGAGCCCCGGCCTTCTCCATGGTGGTGAAGACGCCAGTGGATTCCACCACGTACTGGGCGCCAGCATCACCCCACTTGACGTTGGCGGGATCTCGCTCCTGGAAGATGGTGATGGCCTTCCCGTTGATGACCAGCTTCCCGTTCTCAGCCTTGACCGTGCCATGGAACTTGCCGTGGGTGGAATCATACTGGAACATGTAGACCATGTAGTGGAGGTCAATGAATGGATCATTGATGGCGACAACATCCACTTTGCCAGAGTTAAAAGCAGCCCTGGTGACCAGGCGCCCAATGCGGCCAAATCCGTTCACTCCGACCTTCACCATCGTGTCTTGGGGACGCGCTTGCACTGCACGAGAAGAAGCGGCTGCCTGTCGAACGGGGCGGAGCAGAGAGCCTGGACCCTCTTCTGAGTGTGTTCCTGTGTCATCTCTTCACAGCACTGTTTCCCACTACAGAGGAGGAGACAGAGGCAGGCGTCAGCTGGATGGTGGAATTGGGTTCTAATCTGGGCGGTGCGGCACCAGGTCTGGCTTGTGTGACCCGGACACAGTTTCGTGTTGCTGTAACTGGTCATGTGGATTTTGGACTCCACCATGCACCCTACATCTTCCTGAGGGCCTAGTCCTTGGTCCTCTCCCCTGGGAGTACCCTCATCTTTCTAATGAGGCCCTATATTTTTGACAGAGTCTCCCTCTGTGGAAAAGGAACTGGGTTTGCACTCAGTTCTGTGTTCATCTTAGTCTCCAACTGTCAAACCCCTTCTTCTTCTTCTTTTTTAAAAATATTTATTTTATTTATCTGAAAGACAGAGTTACAGAGAGAGGTAGAGTCAGAGAGAGAGGTCTTCCATCCGTTGGTTCACTTCCCAGATGGCTGCAACAGCCAGAGCTGCACCAATCTGAAGCCAGGAGCCAGGAGCTTCTTCTGGGTCTCCCACGTGGGTATAGGGCCCCAAGCACTTGGGCCATCTTCTACTGCTTTCCCAGACCATAGCAGAGTGTTGAATTGGAAGAGGAGCAGCTGACACTAGAACCGGCACCCATATAGGATTCCGGGCTTCAGGCCAGGGCATTAACCCGCTGTGCCACAGCACCGACGATGACGACTCCTCCTCCTCCTCTTCTTCTTCTTCTTATTTTATTTATTTATTTGACAGGTAGAGTTACAGATAGTGAGAGAGAGACAGAGAAAGGTCTTCCTTCCGTTGGTTCACTCCCAAATGGCCGCAACGGCCAGAGCTATGCTGATCCGAAGCCAGGAGCCAGGTGCCTCTTCCTGGTCTCCCATGTGGTGCAGAGGCCCAAGCACTTGGGCCATCTTTGACTGCCTTCCCGGGCCACAGCAGAGAGCTGGATGGGGAGAGGAGCAGCTGGGACTAGAAGCGGCGCCCATACAGGATGCGGGCGCTGGAGGCAGATTAACCTACTGTGCCACAGCGCCAGCCCCCAAACCCCTTCTTCTTCTGAGAGAGAGGGAAAAGGAGAGAGAGAGACTGATCTTCCATCTGCTGACTCACTCCCCAAATGCCTGCAACAGCCAGAGTTGGGCCAGGCTGAAGCCAGGAGCCAGGAACTCTATTTGGGTCTCCCAGGTTGGGGCAGAAACCAAGCAGCTGAGCCATCGCTGCTGCCTCCCAAGATGTGCATTAGCAGGAACTGGACAGGAAGTGGAGGCGGGGCTTGAACCCTGCCACTCCAACATGGGAGGCAGCTGTCCCAAGCTGCAGCTTTACAATGTCTGTGCCACGGTGCCCGTCTACCCCCACTGTAAAAAAAAAAAAAACAAAACAAAAAAAAAACTTTCATGTATTTGAGAGAGAGAGAGAGAGAGAGAGAGAGTCCTTTAATAAATGAATGACACCTGTCTTCTGGGAGCTTCTGATTTAAGTTGGCAAGGACACTGCCATGTTTGTTTAGCAAACAAAAACCCTTGGCGCGTTCCTTTGTCCGTGTTCTTCATGGGCACGTCCACGGGCAGCCCCGGGCCGGTTCCGAAGCAGCATCACGTGCGCAGCACGGCGGCGCTCTGTGACCTGCCGAGTGCTGGTTCAGCTGAAATGACTTGTGTCTGGCACAGACCCCTTTTGATGTTGGCAGCGCTCTGGGGAGTGAAAAAGCTGGGTGAGTGTGAGGGCTGGGATGAGAAGCTGGGACTCAGCAGATCCCACTGTTAACACTTCTGCTCTTTGCTAACTTTATGAAGTTCGAGAAATGCTTTCTGGGGAGCGACACCAGTTTATTTGCCAAAAGCGGAGATGGGCCAAGGCAGCCGGAGTCAGCATTTGGAATCTCCTTGCCTTGGAATTTAACAGCCAAGGAGGAAAGGCTACGCTGGGGAGCTGGGGGCCGGGGGGCCGTGTGGGGAGCACGTAAAGAGGATTTGGAAGGCTTCAGGGTGCTGAGCGGCTGGGCCTCCTGTGCTTGCTCCCTCCCCCCACTCCACACCACCTCTCCCCCTCTGCCTGCCCTGGTCTCTCAAGCCGTCCCTCCCTCTGCTTCCCCCTCACCGCCCTGTCCTGACCCTGCTCCCCACAAGCCTCGGGGACACTTCCTGAGCGGCCCCCTTGCCTCTCTCGTCAGACCTAAAAAAGGCTGTCGGTTTTTTTACCCCTGTGCTTACAAATGTTCAAGGCTCCCCAGCGGTGGTCACACAGAGGCCTTCGCTCTTAACCTAGCACTGAAGGCCCCCATAGCAGGCCCCAAGCCGTCTGCGTCCTCCTCCTCACCAGCCAATGAGATCTGCACTGCCCCCATGCACTCAGGCTGGTCCCTCTGCTTGCCCCTGGCTCCCATCTTGTCCTGCTTGTAGCTTCCTCCTCACCCGTAAGGACCCAGGTCAAATGTTGCTCCTGCTATGAAAGTCTTTTTTTTTTTTTTAATTACTTAAATATTTTTATTGAAAGGCAGAGAGAGAGAGAGAGAGAGAGAGAGATTGGTTAATTTCCCATCTGCTGGTTCACTTCCCAAATGCTCTCAACAGCCTGACCTGGGCCAGGCTGAAGCCAGGAACCCAGAACTCAGTCTGGGTCTCCCACATGAGAGGCAGGGACCCAAGTACTTGAGCCATCACCTGCTGCCTCCCAGGGTGCACATTAGCAGGAAACTGGTTGGAAGTGGGGCTGGGGCTCAAACCTAGGCACTCTGATATGGGATGCAGCATCTTGCCCACTGTAGCAAGCACCTGCCCCCGTGAAAACCTTTCTTAACGCCTCCAGGTGAAGTTGATGCCCCGAGGTAACCATGGGGACAGGTCTATACCGCATGTACAATCCTGTGCCTCCCCTCCACATCAAGGGCCTGGCCGAGTGCTTGTGGCTGGGTTTGAACTTTCAGGAGTTATGGCGCCATCTCTAGTTGAGCTGGAGCAATGGGCTAAGCTTTGGGGTGTGTCAGGCTCACTAATTCTGCCTTCCTCCATCTTCAGAAAATACACGCAGGGTAACAGATTGCTCCCTGCAAATGTGTCTGTCTCTGAGAAGTTGTCCTAATGGGCAGGCACCTCACCCACCTAGGCTCCCAATAGTTATCCCCCATGGTGTGACAGACCCTGTATTGGACTCTGGAGACGTACACATGACCCTGACTTTGTCCCTGCTGATGAGCTCCTTATAGCGTAGTGTGGGTGAGACACATACAAGGTGCAAGCTTGAGGGTTTCTGAGCCAAGCGTGGGAGCATCGGGATAGGCTTCTTGGAAGAGGTGACAACTGAGATCAGCATTAATAGATATACAGGGTTAGACAAGCAAAAGGCAGCAGGTAAAGCCAACACAGACTGAAGCTGCCATGAGCATTCGGAACTGAAGGGTTGCTGTTCAGTTCAGCTGTGGGGAAGAAGCAGCAACGAAGACAGAGATATTGAGAGAGGAGATGACTGCATCTGAGCTGGGCTTTGGAAAATGAGGGATTTGGGCAGCTACAGACAGGAATGGGATGCAGGGCTGAGGACCAGTGGGAGCAAAGGGCTGGAGGAGTGATGCGGCCATAAGAGCTGTAAGTGAGCCACTCCAGGTAGGTTATCACTGGAGCATCGGTTCAGCGATAGGTTGTGGTGAGAGATGGGGTTGGGGAGACGCAGGGGTGCAGGTCATGGAGGATCTAAGGGTCTCCAGGGATTGACCTGGAAAGACAAGGCACAAGACTTGGCTTTTGGCCAGATTCTGCTGAACTCTTGCTATCAGTGGGGTCCGCAGAACTGGGGTCAGCTCTAATATTAGCTCGCGAAGCTACAGCAGGCTCACCACTTCTTTCATCTTTCCGTGCCCACGCTGGTACGATCCATGTGTCAGGAATTAAAGCAAACCAGGGCCCCACTAGCTGAGGCTCTGTCTAGGGACAAAGCATGCATCTCTCTCTCTCCTCTCTCTTTCTCTCTCTCTCTCTCTCTGGAAAATAATTGGCTACACATCCCGGGCCTGAATGAACAGCCCGGACATGCTTTTCCAGGCAAGTGTGTTCTTTGAAAGTGCAATTCTCTGTGTCGAGCATTTCTGGTGGGACAGGGGTACATTGGGACCCGAGTGGCCCCTAGCCTCTGACACACAGACCGAGGAGTCTTGGGCCAGGGCCTAAAGGAGAAGGCTGTGAGGTTGTGCATCAGCTTCCAAGTGAGCTCAGGCTGTCCCAGAAATTCTCTCTACTTTCAGCCTCTGTCAGGAACGAGGGTCTGTTGGATGTGGAAATCCCGACAGGTTCTTGTAGACAAAGGTGCGCGGCAGTGCAGGGCCCTTGACCTCAGGTTCAATATTGGGCAACCACACAAAATATGTAAGAAGGGCCTCCTGCTTAGTTGCAAAATAGATAGCTCTTCTGGAGTCCCCTACTTTGTATGGCCTATTGGAGGTGGGCAACGAGATGAATGAACCTGGCCCTTATAGTTCCAACTGGGATCTTCAGATTCAGTACTCAGTCATAACCCACACTACGCTTTCCCTCACATCAAGAATCTTTGTGCTCATGAATCAGAGAGGGTCCTGGCCTTGCCTCTGGGACTGCCCAGAGAAGGGACAAAGGCCCCCTGGCTTCCCAGAGCTCTGGGTCTCATTAGAAATGTCCTGGGAGGCAGCCTCAAGCCCAAGCAAGATGCTCTGCCTTGAAATCTTGTGTGCTGGGCACTAACATGAGCACTGGGGACACCATGGCAGCTCAGATACAGTTTTGGGGGTGGGTGTTCAGGTCTTTGAGACGCTGGTTAGAATGGCTGCATCCAGTGCAGGTATTTGGCTCGGTGGGTAAGTCACTGTTTGGAGTCCCAGCTACTCCATTTCTAATCCAGTTTCCGGCTAATGTGCATCCTGGGAAACAGCAGATGATGACTCAAGTACGAGTCCCTGCAGCCCACACGGGAGATGCACTTGGAGCTCCATATTCCCAGCTTTGGCTTTGCCCAGCCCTGGCTGTTGGAGGGCATTTAGGGAGTAAACCAGTGGGTGGAAGATCTCTCTCGGCTGGTGCCGTGGCTCACTAGGCTAATCCTCTGCCTGGGGTGCCGGCATACCAGGTTCTAGTCCCGGTTGGGGCGCCGGATTCTGTCCCGGTTGCCCCTCTTCCAGGCCAGCTCTCTGCTGTGGCCAGGGAGTGCAGTGGAGGATGGCCAAAGTCCTTGGGTCCTGCACCCGCATGGGAAACCAGGAGAACCACCTGGCTCCTGGCTTTGGATTAGTGCAGTGCGCTGGCTGCAGCACGCCAGCTGTAGCGGCCATTGGAGGGTGAACCAACGGCAAAGGAAGACCTTTCTCTCTGTCTCTCTCACTGTCCACTCTGCCTGTCAAAAAAAAAAAAAAAAAAAAACACAAAACTCTTTCTCTCTCTCTTTCTGCCTTTCAATTCAAATACAAATAAGCAAACAAATGAAGAACTAAATAAAAATTTTAAAACTGCCTGCATCTTTTATGAGGGTAGAGTTTGATGCCTGGCTCTGGCTCCTGACTCCAGCTTCCTGCTAATGCAAACCCTGGGAGGCAGCAGTGATGGCCCAAGTAATTGGATCCCTGCCACTCGCCACTCGTAAGGGAAACTTGGATTGAGTTCCAGGCTCCAAGCTTCAGCCTTGGCCCAACACTGATTGTCATGGGTATTTGGGACGTGAACCAGAGGATAGCAATTGTATCTGTCTGGCTGTCTCTGCCTCAAAAAAATCCCCCAAAGTCTAGTTTTTGCTTTCAGAAAGCATGCTGTGTAATTGCAATAGTGGGAGGGAGGGGGGCTTAGTTATTACCTTTTTGTTTGTACACGATGAAAAGCTGCTTCCATCTGACTTAAGCAGAGAAAGAGAATAGGCAGAATGGGGTTCATGGGCTGGGGGCTTGGGACCCAGTTGTCTCTTTCCAAGTGACTCAGTCACTGCAAGATGGCTCCTGGGAGCTAGTGGGCTCCCTATCTGGATCATATCTAATGGGAAAAAGAGAAGAGTTTCCTGCCTGCGATTATTAGCAAAAGACACATAATGCATTACTGGCTCTAATCGGGTCACAGGCCCATTTCTTAACCAGTCATGGTTGTGATAGGGAAGAGGAGATCAAAGTGATGAGCTTAGGTCTAAAAGCAGGCAGAGCCCAGCTACAGCCACAGGCTGTGGTTACCTGAAGGGTGAATGGAAATTGACCACAAAAAAAAATGAGATACTCCAGTATAGACTAGGATAATAAGTCTCTGGTTGCAATGAGCAGCACCCGAGCAAATGGACAGGGAACTAAAGTGGGTAGGGGGTCACAGAATCAAATAAAACGTTGACCAACAGACGTTTCCAGAGAGACAGCTCCTGGATTCTGTGGAGCTCGTTGCGACTGACCCTAGAGCATAGCTTGAGGCTGAATTGGTTATACCCATTGCCTTTGCCTATGTAACTCCTGTTCATCCCCAGCAGTGGCCTAAGCCAATCAAGATATCCAGGCAGTAAGAGCAGGGTGACAAAAAAGATCCAAGTCTTTGGTGACATTGTTCAGCGGCTATATTAGCCAGCCTCAGAGCCTGCCTTACCTCAGGTTACATGAGACATTTAATTAGATAGATTTTAATTTTTTTTTACTTTGTTCATGGTTTGTGCTCGATGTCTGCTACTTTTGTCTGAGGAACTCAAATCGGTGCCGGGTCAGATAAACCCTGCAGGGACTCTTCTCTCTATATGCTGGCTTTCTTCCACTGTGGAAATGCTTGTTGGTCACAGACTCCACACATACATTGTTTTGCCTCTGAAATATCATGCAGAAGGGATCCTGTTGATCTAGCAGGAATAACTTGCTTCCCCTCGGGACCAGTTCTTTGCCTGCAGCGTGATATATCCTAAATGGTGCACCTTAGGTTAATTATCTCTACTCCTGGGTTGATCAGTCATGGGCAAGGGTGAGGGAGGAAGGAAACAGGGTGGATATCCTATCATATCTTACCTATTATTACAATGATCTCCGAATAGTCTCCAGACTAGCAGTATCTGTATCACCAGGGAAATTGTTAGAAACACCAAATCTTGGATCCCACCACGATCTCCTGGATCAGAAACTGAGGCGAGGTGAGGACCAACAATCAGACCTTCTAATGCATGAGAAAGTTTGAGGACCATTGTGCCACAGTCACACAGAATCAAAACCAGAAACCCTGGTGGTTCAAAGAAGAAGCAGTAATGTTTGGTCAGAAGAGAGGAAAGCTTTAAGAAAAAAGAAAGTCTTTGAGGTGGGTTTTGAAGATTGGGTAGGTGGCGTGAAATGAATGTAATCTCACAACTAATATTGTGTAGACAATGAAGTATTGTGCAAATCATTCACCCAGACAATTCAATTGTTTCCTTTTACTTAAGGTCGTTTCCATTCTTGGTCTACTAGCAAACATACATATTATTTGTAACTAACAGATAACATTTTACTTTTTTTTTAACCTAACATTTATCTTCATAGTATAATATGGTTTCTATTTCATGAGCATTTTAACCATTTATAATAAATTTGAGCAAACTCAGTAAAGAAAATTTCAGGTATTGTCTGTGGATCTACCACCCTAACTCAACAGTCTTCTTCTTATGGAGATTACTCACATAACTGGGCAGTAGCATACATATTATACATATATTTTTTACAGGATGCGTAAACAGTCTTCTTCATTACTCAGCAGTTTTCATAGGCTAACATGATTTATCTAACTAATCTCTTATTGTTGGGCATTTTGGATGTTCCCAGTTTCTGTTGCAATAAACACCTTTATATATGAAATGCTTTTTCCCACATTTTGAGTTATTTCCTTAGAACAGATTTCCAGAAGTGGAATTACAGGGTCACAGGATGCAAACTTTTTTTTAATGATTCTTGATGCATTTTGCCAAATTTCTTCTAAAAGGTTTGTACCAATTTACATAGCCACCAGCAATGTGTGACAGTGCCAGCTTCCCCACACCCTTGGCAGCTTTGGGTATTTTAATTAAAAAAAATTTTTTGCCAATTTAATAGAGGAAGAGCTCTACCTCATTTAATTTGCATTTTTATTACTTTACCTAATGTTACTTAATAAATTTTTCCCCCATGTTGCTTCAAAGTTCTTAATAAGCCCTATTATGGTTGCCAAATCCTTTTGTGGTTGAGATTTGATGAGGGAACATAAGGGCAGGGCAATCAGATTCAGAGACCACCATGTACAAGAGCCAGGGTCAGGACAGCTCCAACACAGCCCCTCAGGAGCCGCACCCACTGTTTTTAGCACCCTCCTCCTCCTGGGCTCTCTATTCTAGGACCAGCATCTCCAGCCACCCAACTGGTCAAGTCAATACATGGGTGGTATTGTTAACCTCTTCCTGACTTTCACCACCATTAGCCAATCAATAATCAAACGCCCCAAATTGCTCCT
Source organism: Oryctolagus cuniculus (assembly GCF_964237555.1). Classification (NCBI taxonomy): domain Eukaryota; kingdom Metazoa; phylum Chordata; class Mammalia; order Lagomorpha; family Leporidae; genus Oryctolagus; species Oryctolagus cuniculus. The sequence continues at coordinate 95,705,350 of NC_091435.1, forward strand.
GCACTATCTCCACCCCTATTGCTACTAGCTGAGGTCAGGCCGTATCATCTTCTTCTTCAGCCTCCATACCAGCTTGCTGATGGGACTTGTTTTCTCTGAACCCTGCTCTGCGCTGCAGGCAGGGCTTTCTGAACCCAAGTGTGACTCAACTGTTTTGTTGTTGCTGTTGTTGTTTTTGAAAACAACTTGCCATTGCTCTCAGGATGATATCTCATAATTCTTTCATTCATTGTACAAGCCCTTTATGACCTACACCTGCCCTACTCTTTTCTATGTGGTACAACTGGGGGTTGTGTACTTTTGATTTCCCACCAGCCATGTAGTGACCATGCCCCAGGCTTAGGGTTACATAAACACATTTTCAAAATGGGGGCTAGTAGGAAGCATTACCTGGTTCCACAGGTGGCATGGTTCCATACATGCCCTCTATTCAGACCAACCACCCGGCTAGTACTCCAAGTAGCTCCAGGGTTAGTCCCTGAAGTCTTTGTTTCAGGTACAAGATGGGGCAAGTACAGGAATAGGGAGTACGCATTTGCAAACTGAAACAGCAATCTGAGAGGGTAATTTTATGCTTAGAGTCTAATAATAAAAATTTTATTTTTTATGTCTTTGTAAATTTTATTTGGGGGTAGACATACGGCCTAGCAGTTAAGCTGCTGATCGGGATGCCTGCATCCCATGACAGATTGCCTGAATTCAAGTCCTAGCCCCACTCCTGATTCTAGTTTGATGCTAATGGACTCTGGGAGGCAGCAGGTGATGGCTCAAGTAGCCCAGTGCTTGCCACCTACGTGTGAGATCTAGACTGAGTTCCTAGCTTCTGGCGTCAGTGTGGTTTATCCCTGGCCACTGCAGATATTTGGGAAGAGAACCAGCGGATGGTGGATCTCTGTCTCTGTATGTACTCTATTTTACAAAATGGTCTACAATGCAATGAATTAGAAATTTAAAAGCAAAGACTCTGTGACCACTGTAGTATTGGAACAAACAATCATCCCCTAAGTTTGTCAATGTACTTTCTGGAGTAAAGAGGTGTTTGAAGGCCCAGCTGGGGATGTGTGTTTCAAAGATGGAAGAAAATCACAAAGAGGGAGAAATCACAACTTTATATCTTAGCTGCTCGTGATTTCCGTGACAGAACGGGCTAAAATAGAAAGTTCTGGCTTCAGACCATTGAGTCCAGATGTAACAGTACTTTGTCTATTGAGCAGGCCAGTAACTTGGAACACTCAACAGGAAGAATCAGTTTCAAGCAGTTGTTTGTTTTCCTGGTCTGAAAGATGAAGAGGTGAGATGACAAAATCTATCAATATTCCTTTCAGCTCTAAAGCCATGTACTTTCATAATTCTATACTTAACTATTACATTTTTCTTTTTTTTTAAAAGATTTATTTTAATTATTTGAAAGAAAGTCACAGAGAGAGGTAAAGACAGAAAGAGAGGTCTTCCATTCACTGGTTCACTCCCCAGATGGCTGCAACAGCCGGAGCTGAGCTGATCCGAAGCCAGGAGCCAGGAGCTTTTTCTGGGTCTCCCACGTGGGTGCAGGGGCCCTAAAACTTGGGCCATCTTCCACTGCTTTCCCAGTCCATAGCAGAGAGCTGGATCGGAAGAAGAGCAGCCGGGACTAGAACCAGCACCCATATGGGATGCCTTCGCCTCAGGCCAGGGCGTTAACCCACTGCGCCACAGCAGCAGCCCCAGTCATGACTGTTCTTATTCACTTCCTACAAGTCAACAACAATGATTTAGTGGAAGGAACGCTGAACACTGACTGATTTGTTAAAGATTTGGGTTCTGCTTGTTTGTGTCCTCTGCTTTGTGATGAGAGCATTGAACTATGCTGCCAGCATCCCTGAAGTACCCAGGCAGGCAGGGCAAAAGGATGGGGAGTCAAACAAATTGGGCGCCTCTTGGGAATTTCCCGGCTGTCAGCTGCCACAGCTCCTCTTTTGTACTTAGAGATGGGCCTGTGGGTAGTATTTTATTAGAGAAATACTTCATGGCTATAAAAAGTTGGGAACACCAGGATTGCCATAGAAGTGCCATATGGTCACCGATGTCTCTGCCAACATTCTATCTGCCCATAGGCATTGTACCACGTAGTGGCAGATGCCTGAACTGCAAGTGTACTGGCAGGTGTGGGAATGGAAATTCAAAAATGCAGCAAGAGAGAAGCTATGTAAATGAACGAAGAAGGCTATGTGCATGTCCAATAGGGAGCAGTGGGGGACTGTGATGGAGTAGGAAGTGTATGCCCTGTCTCAAGGGAACTTCAGAAATTCAGCTCCTGCCCCTTGTTGCCGTGTGGGGATGTGGGTTCTGCACCCTAAGGGACCTGCATCCAATGTGTGTTCTGGGAGCTAACTGTGACTCATCTGGCTCCAGACTGTGGTTCACCTGCAGCTCTTAGAATTCTTAATGCTAAATAACTATCCCACATGAAATAGCGGGTTACTGGGCCTCATCATGTATTTTCCCAATTGCTTCACTCCGTATCTGGCACATGGTAAACAGACTATGGATATTAGCTGTGGTTATTATTATCATCATCATTATTACCTAACAATGATGTTGTAGACTTGGATCTGTGAATAATTGCGATGGAATTGTAACAGAATTATGCAATTTGGTGCTATTCACATTTAATTCCTTTAAAAGCCATATCATAAAACTGGAACATTTTGGAGAATTTCAGACAACAGGGAAAAGGAGATAAATGAAGGCTCACTATGAACTTGAGTCAGAGCCAAGGAGGGTCCCGTGCTACTCTGCCAAGGGCGGCCCCCCAGGCTCATGGTGGCTCACAATGAGGAGTGTGGGTGTCCAGCACCATCAAACACTGGGACGTGCTCGCGCTTTGTGTGTCTCGCAGTCAGTCCTATTTCAGTGATAATAAAACCACACAGTCACACTTGGACTGGTGCCTGGATCTGTGGCTTCTTTCTCTCTCATATGATTGTTGTAGCTTTAAAAAAAAAAAGTTATAGCATCTGTGGAATAAGACCTTGTTCCTTACTTGTCTTCCAAAAATGTCTTGTCTTTCAAGTTTACAAATAGCCTTGCTTACGTCAGATAAACTCACTTCTTTATATGGGATATAGATGTCCAGAGATGCATTTCAGATAACCATGTTCAAATCCAGTATGGGAATTGGCTAGATCTTAAGAAGGAAAAAAAAAAGGTGTGAAGAAAAACATTAAAGGAAAATTTTAAAAATCCACTCTCATTTCTACCAGCCTAACAAAATCATTATCATTCCCCTGTACTCACTCTCATGCATGTTTTTATGTTAAAAAAATAAGGAAGTTATGACTTTATTGAACTTTTTAGAGGCTGGTGGAGGGGTGTGCGTGAGGGGAGGGGCATCCTGAGAGGTAACCAAGAACTTTAGAATGGAATAAAGAAAGCAGAAGATGGGAGTAGGGGGAGAAGAAACAAGGGAGAGGGGCTGGTTAACACCCAGAAAGGCGGGAGGTGATGGCCCAAGTGGTTGGGTCCCTGCCACCCATGTGGGAGACTGGGGTCGAGCTCCAGGCTCCTGGCTTTAGCCTGACCCAGCCCTGGCTATTGTGGGCATTTAGGGATTGAACCAGTGAACAGAAACGTTCTCTCTCTCCCCGTCAACCTTTAAATACATAAAATAAAAATAAATACAAATTTTTGAAAATAGCAACTCTTCGACAGTCATTTTTACAAATAGTCCTGTCAGGTGACTGCTTCTCTTTTTAGGCTCTTAGTTGAGCTGAGTTTGTGCTAAATCTCTGCTGGGCTGCCCTGTACTCTGCTCATATCTCAACAGTGTACACATTCGGCTGTGCTAGAATTATCGAGTCACTTGTCTTTCATGTTGAACCATGAGCCTCCTGCTGTACACGCAACACCCTACCCTGGCTCGGGTACTTAACATTTGCCCAGAACTGTTTGCCAGAGTTTTGAAGAGAAGAACATTCCAGTGAAAACATCAGAGGCAGGAATGCACCTCCGTGATGCCACCATTTTGTGTTTCAAGAACTGGAGGGAGAGTTGAATTTTCTTTCTTCAGTCAGGAAGGCCTAAGGCAGCCTCTGGCTGACCCTGGCGGGGAGCCCAGACGGAGAGCAGACCTTCCTCTCTCCCCAGGGGCCCCACCCATGACTCCGATCCCTGGGGAGAGCCCCTGGGGGTCTGGGTGGGCAGCTGCTTCCCTTTGGCCCCACTTTCAGGGCAAAAAGTTCCAGTGCTGGGATTTTATTAGCCAATAAAATTAAAGGAAAAATGCTGGAAAAAAAGTCACAGCACACTGTTGTTAATTCTTGTGAATGAATAACATAACTTGCAACTAGACTATTAATGTCTAAATGGATTTTCTGTGCTCTGAGCCAAAACACATTTCATAAAGTTGCACAGAGATGGACGGCATCCCAGTTAATAAAAACAGCCGTAGGGGAAGGACGCCTGGCCCAGCTGAAGGCGAGCTGATTGATGCTAGGTGGCTGGAATTTTTGTACCCAACTCTGATTTTATTTTTAAATTGAAAATGTTTTATTAAATAGCTGAAAATATTATTATCAAACCATAACTCTGGAAAGTGTACTTATCGAGCAAAACTTTTTGGCAATATAAATGTATAGATGGAATTTTATGCATTATCTTGAGTAATCTGCCACATTTTATTCACCACCTCTTTAATCCAACTTTAGTTTGCCCCTAGTTGTAAATAGGAATGTTTCTTTTAAAATCACATATGATTTATTCGTTGGAATAATATCCTCCCCCGATTGATGTGCAGTTCTAGAATTTTAACCCAGTACTCAGAACAACTCTATAGATTCTGATGTCTGAGGATACTTTAGGTCAAAGAACTGGTTCCGTAATCACATCCCTTCGCAATCTGCTGTGACAACATATTTCAGAGTTCAGCGTCTTCGGGAGCTCCGTTGTACTCAGCCAACGATGCAAACCTCCAGCATGAAAGTTTGAAAGACCCAGACTTTCCACCTGAAAAAGGTGACTTTGCATTCGAGGCTCAGAAATCTGCTCCTCTCCTAATCTCTTTGGTGGAGATCCCGGGCTGGCGACTGGATATCACTTGGAACTGCTTCCACCACTCCCCCCCCCCCCCACCAAAAAAAAAAAAAAGCTGGAAAACGTGAGTCACAGACTTGCACTGCTTGGACAAAGTAGGAAGACTTCTATATATGTACTTAATATATACAGTTTTCATTTCTTCACACATGTAGTACAGTTATAATGCGGAGAAAATATCAGAGAATAAATTTGGTGTGTATGTGGAAATGGACCAAACAGAAATACTGAGTTGGTACTGGGTCATTGACTTGAAGGTGACAGCTACTTATTTGTGTTTTGTTTGTTTGTTGCATTTTTTTTTCTGTATTAAGCCTGCACATATGTTAGGGAGAAAAAGGAGCCATTTTTTCTTTTTTATATATACTAATATTTTTTAATCTTTGAACATTTAAAACAAATACATAAGTAGTGCAACTAGACTAATGAATCTGGACTGTCATCTAGGCTTGTGCTCTAGGTTTCAGGCTGGCTTAGGACCCGGGACCCTGTTTTTCCTTCCTATTTCTCTCTTTTGGAATGGGCAGCACCTCTTCTATGCATGTCCTGCCATGATATCATTCATTGTCCAGGTCCACAAGGCCACAGACAGAGGAATTTTCTCCTGGTGTGTCATAGGCCAAGTCTCACCCATAACTGATTTAGACAGTGAAATTTGCACCATTATGTGTTGATGATATTTAGATGAGAACTTGTACTTAGAATTTTTGTTTGTTTATTTGTTTAAAGATTTATTTATTTATTTGAAAGACAGAGTTACAGAGAGGCAGAGACAGAGAGAGAGAGAGAAAGAGAGGTCTTCTATCCTCTGGTTCACTCCCCAGATGGCCGCATCAGCCAGAGCTGCGCTGATCTGAAGCCAGGAGCCAGGAGCTTCTTCTGGGCCTCCCATGTGGGTGCAGGGGCCCCAGGACTTGGGCCATCCTCCATTGCTTTCTCAGACCATACCAGAAAGCTGGATCAGAAGTGGAGCAGCCAGGACTTGAATCCCATATGGGATGTCGGCATTGCAGGCAGCATCTTTATCCACTACACCATGGCACCAACCCAGTACTTAGAATTGATGTTGGAATGGCTTAAAACTTTTGGGGATGTTGGGATCAGGTGAGTGTGTTTTGCATGTAGGATGGAAGCGAATATTTTGAGGCTGGAGAGCAGATTAGACTGTGTTAGCTGGTATTTCACCCTCCTCCCCCAAGTTCATGTTTTTTTCTGGAGCCTCAGGATGGGATCTTATTTGGAAATAGGGTAGTTGTAGACGTGGTTAAGGTATTAGTTGAGGTCATATTGGAGTAGGGTGGGCCTTCAATGCAATATGACTGGTGTCTTCCTAAGAGGAAGGAGAGATGCAGAGAGACATGGGGAGAAGGCCCTGTGACAATGGACACGAGAGAAACAAGCTGAGGGAACAAGAATTGCTGGCAACACCAGAAACTAAGGCAAAGGCAGGGAAGAGGTTTTCTCAGAGCCTTCAGAGAGAACATGGCCTTGCAGGTGTCTTGACTTCTGATTTCTAGCCTTCCAAACTGTGAGACAACATATTTCTGGTTTTTTAAAAATTAATTTATTTATTTGAAAGGCAGAGTTTACGGGGGGGAGGGGGAGGGAGGGAGAGAGAGAGAGGAGAGAGAGAGAGAGAGAGATATCTTTCATCTGCTGGTTCACCCCCTAAATGACCACAACAGCCAGGCTTAAGCCAGGAGTCAGGAGCTTCTTCCTGGTCTCCCATGTGGGTGCAGCGGTCCAAGTCCTTGGGTCATCTTTTACTGCTTTCCCAGGTACATTCACAGGGAGCTGGATCAGAAATAGAGCAGCTGGGACTTGAACTAGCACCATGTTACCTGCTACGTCACGATATTTCTGTTGTTTTACCCCATGGAGTTTGTGGTACTCTTATAGTAGCCCTAAGAAACAAATACTCTTTAACTTACATTTCCTATAGCATTGACATATATAGCACAAAGCATGCACAGAAATGGGTATTGAAAAAATATATAAAGATGATCTTATTTATTTAGAGCATACAAAAGATTTTTGACAGCAATGGTATAGATGACGTGCCATTTAAAATAAGTGTTTTGTTTTGAATGATTTGACATTTACAGAAAGGTTGCAAAAATGGTACAGAGAGGGGCCGGTGCTGTGGCGTAGTAGGCTAAGCCTCCGCCTGTGGCACTGGCATCCCATATGGAGCCTGTTCATGTCCCAGTGCTCTTCTTCTGATCCAGCTCTCTGCTATGGCCTGGGAAATCAGTAGAAAGATAGCCCAAGTTTTAGCGTCCCTGCACCCGTGTGGGAGACCCGGAAGAAGCTCCTGGCTCCTGGCTTCAGATTGGTTCAGCTCCTGCCACTGAGGCCATTTGGGGAGTAACCAGTGAATGGAAGACCTCTCTCTCTCTTTCTCTCTCTCTCTCTCTCTCTTCCTCTCTGTCTGCAACTCTACCTCTCAAATAAATTTTTAAAAATCTTAAAAAAAAGAAAATTTTAAAAGGTGGTACAGAGAGTTCTCCCCGGCGGCTGCCATGTGAGAGGGGGTAGCAGATGTTGCCCCCAGATCGCTTGGCAGCTGTGATACTGAGCAGAGAGTTCCCACCTACTCTCAATGTCACAGGCGCCTCAGTTTTCTGAAATTGTTGTGAAGACGGAGTACACCCTCGCGCTGTTCTGAGCTAGCCTAAGGGCCCTGGGGAGGACAGCGGATTCTCAAAGGCAGTGAGCAGCTCTGGGAAGCAGGGCCGGCTGTCCCTGCCCTCCAAGGCTGTAAGCCTGGACGCTCGCTGGAGTCTAGGCGACCGGGTCTCTGTTGGTCCCTGTGCTTACCCCTCAGGCACATTTTCCAGGCTGCTCAGGCTGCATTGCTGCCTGCGCTTGTGAAGATGCCAGAAGGCAGAGCAGATATCCGCATGGTCTGTTCAGACGCACCGCGAAAACTTGCTCTGACACGCGCATGGTATGCGTGTTCCTGTTGTGCACACACGCGTGAGACGGAAGAGACTGGAAACCCCCGGCAGGACCTTCCATCTTGAAATTCTTTGCATGGAGCCAAGCGGGATCCAGGCTGGGTGCTTTCATGCTGGGAGGAGGCCTCAGCTCTGTCTGGAAAACTCCAGGATGAGGCTTTGCGTACATATGTCTGAGAAGAGCTGATTTGTTCTAAAACGAGCAAGTGTGTGGGTTGCTCCGCACCATGGCTCCCAGCACCCGCCCCTCGCCCCCGCTTCTGCCAGCACCAGCCTTGCCTCAGCGGAGGAACCTCTGCCGAAGCCTCCCCTTCCTTCCAGACTCCTTCACGGGGCCGCGGGCCCCAGGGTCCCGGCCTCAGCCCCTTTCTCCTCCTTTCCAATGGGGACAAAGATCACAGCACTCCCAATTTAGAGCCTGCTGTTCTTAGATCGTTTAGTCAACATTTTCCAATCCTGGCAACACTTTGGAATCACTTGGGAGCGCTTTCAAAGCATGCAGATTCCTGGGCTCCACCCTCAGGGAGATTCTGATTGAGTTGGCCCATGCACTACTGGGTTTTTCTTCCCCAAAGCCTCCCCCCCCCCCCCAGTGATGCTAAAGTCCAGCTGGAGTTGAGTACCATTGCCCTAGCCCAGAAATGTCCCGATCCTGTCTACCAAAGGTAGAAATGTGGTCTCATGGTCACCGTCCTCTCGTTAGCAGCACAAACATTTGTTGAATGAATGATCAGACATGTACTTTTCAGAGCCCCGGGGAGTCCCTTGCATGCCGGGGAAGGTGAGGGGAGAAAAGGGCCAATTTGCTGGCTTCTAGCCCGGTCCCTATTTCAGCTGGAACAGCTCATTTTTTTGGTTGTTGTTGTTTGTTTTGTTTTGTTTTGTTTTTCTTTTTATTATTTAATACATGTGAATTTATAAAGTGCAACTTTTGTATTGTTGTGGCTCCCCCCCAACCTCCCTCCCTCCTGCGGCCCTCCCCTCTCCCACTCCCTCTCTCATCCCACCCTTCATCGAGCTTCATTTTCAATTACCTTCATACACCGAAGATCAACTTAGTATATACTAAGCAAGGATTTCAACAGGCTGCACTCACACAACCGCACAAGGTATAGGGTATTGTTCAACTAGTAGTATTGTCTTTAAGTTTCACAGTAAAACACATTAAGGACAGAGATCCTATGTGGGGAGCATGTACCCAGTGACTCCCGTTGTTGATTTAACAATTGGCACTCTTACTTATGGCGTCAGCAATCACCCGAGACTCTTGCCATGAGCTGTCTAGGCTATGGAAGCCCCTTGAGTTCACCAACTCTGAATTTGTTTAGTCAAGGCCGTATCACAGTGGAGGTTCCTCGCCTCCCTCCTTGATGGCCTGTTCCTTCCGCTGGGGTCTTGTTCACCAGGATCTTTCATTCAGGTTGTTTTTGCCACCGTGTCATGGCTTTCCATGCCTGTGAGACTCTCATGGGCCTTTTAGCCAGATCCGAATGCCCCAAGTGTTAATTCTGAGGCCGGAGTGCTGGAACAGCTCATTTTATCTGTTAGTTACGGATAATGCTCTCAAGTAGGGTGCCCCAAACTGCCCCCCCCACCTCCCCATTACCGATAAAGCGCCAGGCTTCTAGACAAAAGGACAGGGACCACATCTCCAGGTGCAGCAAATGGCCTGAAGAACAATGTTGCTGCCATGAAACCCAACGCACGCCCACCAGGCAGGGAAGTGTGGTAGTTAATGGATAATTTAGTGACACAGCTATGGAGTTTAGTTCAAGATTGAGGCCATTTTCCTTTATAGATGCAATGTTTTAGGGCAGTTCTAGATTTACTGGGAAGTTGCATTGACGGAAGAGTTTCTGTCTGCCTCCCTCCCAGTTTCCTCTGCCATTAGCATCCTTAGTTGGTTAGAAGAATCCACTATGTTTCATGAACCAGCAGTGACGTGGTCTTATTGACTAACGCCCAGACTGTAGCCGAATGCCCTGTTTCGGTTTCAGGATCCCATCCAGAAACCACATCCTGGTGAACTGCCATGTCTTCCTGGGCTCGCCTTGCTGGGGGCAATTTTCCCGTTTCTGGAGACCCTGGCCAGGGACCCTGCAAAGCCCTCTCGGAGAATTCGCTTTCTTTGTGGTTACACTGGCTGTTGAGAGGAAGGCTAGAGGCTAGGAGCCATCTTGACAGTATCAGGTCGAGGGAGGGGCCTGCCCCTGTGACTTTGACCGCTGACCTTGACTTGGATCACCTGGTTGAGGTAGCTCGTCAGCCTCTCCACTGGAAAGTGACTTTTCTCATCTCTGCTGCCCCGCCTGCATGCTATACCCTTCGGGAGGAAGTCACCATAAGCATAAGGCTTACAGCATGCAGATTTCCAGAACTCGCTGTGGCGGGGCAGTGTTTATGTAATTTATTTGGAATTCCTCTCCAGGAGAGCGTCCCTTCCCCGCTTCCTCCTTCTCAGTGAGGACTCTGAATATTTATTTTATGCTTTGGGTTATAATCCAATACTTCTTTATTGTGTTGATTAAGTTATTCCAGCTTTGGTCCTTGGGAACTGTTTTCAGTTAGTTCCTTTATCTCTTTGAAATATGAACACCAGTTTTTTTTTAAGCATTTCCATACTTCTTGATGCTACAAAAATGCTATATTTCCTGCCCCAGATTGCCATCATCTAAAAACATATTGGAATTTTTCTTGTGCACTCCTTAATATCAGATTAATGTTATATGCTTTCTCAGGATAATTGAAAAATTTTAAAAATCTGCAGAGGTTTGTTAGTCAGTTAGGGTTTTGTGATACTGGTTTGCTTAAACAAGTTGTAAGTTTGAGGCTGGCATTGTAGGGGTTAAGGAGCTGCCTGCAATGCTAGCATCCCATATGAGTGTTGGTTTGTGTGCCTGGCAAAGCATCAGAAGATGGCTCTAGTGCCTGGCCCCTGCCACCTGTGTGGGAGACCTGGATGGAGTGCCAGGCTCCTGGCTTCCGCCTGGCTCAGCCCTGGCTGTTATGGCCATCTGGGGAGTGAACAAGCAGATGGAAGAGCTCTGTCTGTCTCTGTCTCTCTCTCTCTGTCTTTCTGTAATTCTGCAGATTCCAATACATAAATAAATCGCTGAAAAATTGTGAGTTGTAATTTCTTCTCTTGGTTGAAATAAATATTTTGTACCAAATTTAATATTCATGGTTTTGCACATATTGCTTTAAAGGGTCTCCCCCTTGGTAAATGTTTTAGGACCCAGATCTTTCCCTGGAGCCACTGGTGCCTGTTGGCTGCCTCAGAGGGTCCAGGTCTTCTCTCCTGAGTCAAGAGAAACTGAAAAATCAGGACATAAGGAAAAGCTGGCCCAACCCACAGGCCAGAACTGTTGAGCCCTCCCTTAAACTGATTGCCAGCCATGGAATATGCCAGCACTTCCCCCTCCCTTTTTCTTTTTTGCCAATAGTGAACTTTAGTCATTTTTGTTATTTTACTGATCACATGGTACAAAGTTAAATATCCCTTATCCAAAATGCTTGAGACCAGAAATGTTTTGAAGTTTGGATTTTTTCAGATTTTTGGGAAAATTTGCACACACATAATGAGATAGTTTGGGATTGGGACCCAAGTCTAAACATAAAATTCATTTGTTTCATATGATGTACCTTTTATATATAGCCTGAAGGTAATTTAATTTAATTTGATATTTTTAGTGCACCTACATTTTAAAAACATTTTATTAATTAATTTGAGAACTAGAGAGAGGGAGAGAGAGAGAAACAGAGAGAGAAAAGTGCTCCCACTCCTTGTTCACTTTCCAAATACCTGCAATAGTTAGGGCCTGGACCAGGCAGCAGCAGGAGCTGAAACTCAAGCCAGGTCTTCCCCATGGGAGGCAGGAACTCAGTTACTTAGACTATGATTACTTCCTCCCAGGTCCCTGTTAGCAGGAAGCTGGAGTCAGGAGCCAGAGCTAGAACCCAGGGACCTCTGATGCACTACGCAGACATCTTAACCAAAAGGCTAACATCTGCCCTCTTGCCCCAGCATTTTGACTGTGAGCTGTTACATCAGGTGTGAAATTTTCCACGTGTGTCATCATCTTAGTGTTCAAAAACCTCTAGCTTTTGGATTAGGGGTGCTAATTCAGTGATTTATTTAATAAGCATTCATCAAGAACAGCCTCTTGCGTTAGGCAACTTGGTGGACACTGACAACGCCAAGGAACTTACAAAGGTGCAAAGGGAGTGATGAGATAAGAGAAAATACAGATATCTATCAGCGGAATGCAACAGGTGCTCTGGGGGCAGAAAGTTCTCCAGGAGAGACTTATCTCTTTTACAGGGACAGGGAAAGCTCCCCAGAACGGGGAGCATGTGGATTGAGTCTTGATAAACGAGAAGTTTGCCAAGTAGGAAAAGGGTCATTTCAGGCTGGGGAATGGGGGCAGGTTGCTTAATGTCGTGAGAGGTCCTGGCAGGTGCACAAGGAACCATAGGGCGGCCAGCAGCCCAAAGTGTGTTTGTGACTGCTTCAATATGCTTTCCTAGATCAGCAGTCCCCGTGTTGGGCTCATCTTTGTAATTCTAGCACCTAGACATGTCATGGCATTGTAGGTACATGACAACACTTGTTGAGTGAATCAAATAAAACCTGCGGCACTCATTCTAAGTTGACTTCTTCAATGTAAGTGAATATTTAACTGTGAAGATGTTCAGCAGAACTTTATAATAAGAATAAGAACCTCGGGGTCGGTGCTGTGACGCAGCGGGGTTAAAGCCCCCGGCTGCAGTGCCGGTATCCCATATGGGCACCGGTTTGAATTGTGGCTGCTCCACTTCTGCTCCAGCTCTCTGCTATGGCCTGGGAAAGCAGTGGAGGATGGCCCAAGTGCTTGGGTCCTTGCACCTTCATAGGAGACCTGGAAGGAGCTCCTGTCTCCTGGCTTCGGATCGGCCCAGCTCTGGCCATTGCGACCATTGGGGAGTGAACCAGCAGATGGAGGACCTCTCTCTCTCTCTTTCTCTCTCTACCTCTCTGTACTGCCTTTCAAATAAATAAATCTTAAAAAAAAGAAAAGAATAAGAACCTCAAAAGAACTTAAATTTCCAACAAAAGTGGATTGGTTAGGAAAAGTATGGTGATACAACAGAGTTCTGTTTAGTCATTAACAATAATGATAAGGATTATATTTATGAATGTGGAAGAGTATTTATAAAATATTATTGAGTGAGAGTGGGCAATTTAAAACAAAATATATAATATGAGCTGGTTTTGTGAGTTATATATGTATTTGTGTATATATTTATATACACATTCATGTAAATACAGGTATATATATAAGTATATGTATATATGAAATATATGTACACATATATGAAATGTTTGTTTATTCAATTTCTACCTTATCTAATTTCCCTACAATGCATATATTTTTTTAAAGATTTATTTATTTATTTGAAAGGCAAAGATACAGAGAGAAGGAGAGAGAGAGAGAGAGAGAGAGAGAGAGATCTAACATCAGCTAGTTCACTCCCCAAATGGCTGCAATAGCCGGGGGTGGGCCAGGCCAAAGCCAGGAGTCAGGAGCTTCTTCCTGGTCTCCCACGTAGGTGCAGGGGCCCAAGGACTTGGATCATCTTCCGCTGCTTTCCCAGTGCATTAGCAAGGAGCTGGATAGGAAGTGGAGCAGCTGGGACTCCCATATGGGTTGCCGGCACTGCAGACGGAGGCTTAGCCTTCTAAGCAACAGCACCAGCCCTGAATGCGTATCCATTGAATATGTAACAATAAAAATGTTTTTAGAAAACTAAAATATGGAGGAAAAATGTCTCATAAAAAAGCCAACAGTCAAAAGTGTTCCTATTAAATGTGAATACTGGCATGCATGAGGGCGTGTGTGTGTGTGTGTGTGTGTGTATGAGCATGAGCATGGTGTAGCTACCTCAGCGCTTTAACAACTTGTTACGTCACACTGAACGGTTTTCACTGCAGCCTGGGATGGGGCAACGCTGGCATTGCTGCAGGGAAGAAGCCTCAGGTCCTTGCCTCCGTCCTGCCCGGTCCCCACAGCTGGTAACTCGCTGTGCTGGGACTCAGCCACAGCCTCTGCTTTTTCGGACCTTGCAGTCTTTGAAAACAATATTGTAGAAAAAAAAAAAAAGGGCCGGTGCCATGGCTCACTTGGTTAATCCTCTGCCTGCGGTGCTAGCATCTCATATGGGCGCAAAGTTCTAGTCCTGGTTGCCCCTCTTCCAGGCCAGCTCTCTACTGTGGCCAGGGAGTGCAGTGGAGGATGGCCCAAGTGCTTGGGCCCTGCACCCGCATGGGAGACCAGGAGGAAGAACATGGTTCCTGGCTTCAAATGGGCAGTGCAACAGCCTTAATGGCCATTTGAGGGGTGAACTAATGGAAGGAAGACCTTTCTCTCTGTCTCTCTCTCTCTCACTGTCTAACTCTGCCTGTCCATCCGGGCTTGTGCTTGTCTTTGTGATAAGAAAGATGACATGCAACCAGCCAAGAGAGTTCACCTGAGAAGCTGGGAGCAGGAGGGAAACATGATGGGGGAGATCCACGAGGCAAAGCTTTTTCATACCACTTTGATTTCGAACCATTTAAAAATTAAATTAAACATTCCACAGTGGGGCAGACACACCAAAATACTTACTCTGAAGTGGTGGGGCCACAAGGAATATTTATTCCCTCCCTTTGCTGTGTCCGTGTGCTTTCTTGGTGTTTCACATGTGTGTGAAAGGAGTTATTTTTGGGCCAGCGCTGTGGCGCAGTGGGTTAACACCATGGCCTGAAGCACCGGCATCCCATATGGGTGCCGGTTTGAGACCCGGCTGCTCCACTTCCGATCTAGCTCTCTGCTGTGGCCTGGGAAAGCAGCAGAAGATGGCCCAAGTGCTTGGGTCCCTGCACCCACGTGGGAGACCCGGAAGAAGCTCCTGGCTCCTGGCTTCAGATCAGTTCAGCTCTGATGGTTACAGCCAACTGGGGAGTGAACCATCAGATGGAAGACCTCTCTCTATCTCTTTCTCTCTCTGCCTCTCCTTTCTCTGTGTAACTCTGACTTCCAAATAAATAAATACATCTTAAAAAAGGAGGATATTAGAAAGGAGTTATTTTGAAACATTTTCCTCCACTTATTTAAATCCTCGTACCCATGGTTGAATAGAGGAGTTGAACTCGATTTCTTAAGGACTGCAGAGAAAAGGCATCCCGTAGCATCCTGTAAAAACGAGTCCTTTGTGCACCTGAAACCGTTCATGACTGCAGCCTGCCAGGCTGTGAAGACGTGTTCTGGGGCCTGGTTTCCATTTTAGGAAAAGCAACATCTCCAGAGTTCCGTCGGAACTGCAGTCAGGAGTCTGCTCCCCGAAAGGTGGAACGCGCATCTCCCACTCCGAGGCCAGCCCTCCCTCACCCCAGTGTTGATTCAGAGAGCGCTTCAAAAAAGAACTGCACACCACCTACTTTCAGAGAAATGGAAAAAGTCCAGTCCAAAGATAATCTCTGCGTCTTCAGCATTTTTGATTGATTGTGAGTTTAATATATTTTTAACTCAATTCAAGTGCTCTTCTCTCAAGAGACCGCCTCTCCTCTGCTTCTCGGCTGTGCTGCTTGGTTGTGGTCGGTGCAGTTTGGCTGGGGGTGTGCGGATACGTTTTTCTGGGCAAGGCCACTTGAGAAACACTGACATTTCCCCTAACTTCCTCTCTAGGCATCGGCCCAGTTTGTCTCCCCGTCCCTGTTGGGCCTCAGTCGCTTTCTTGGAAGAGAAGAATCTGCTTTAGCCTTCACAATCACTCTCAGAGCTTTCTCTCTCTCTCTCTCTCTTTCCTCCTGCAGACTTGTCTCTCTTCCCACAGCCTGGACTTCTGCCCAGGCGGCTTCGGAACCAGGCTGTCTCCCCCAGCACTGAGTCCTCTGCTTTCAGAGTTGGAAGGGACCTCAGAGATCCTTTTAGGTTTTGCAATGCAGGCAAATCCTCTAGCACATCTTTGCCATGTGGTCATCCGCTGTCTTCTTAAACACTCTTGGTGACAGAGAGCTCACTAGCTTTCAAGCCACTGCTGATGTCAGAAAGTTGTTTCTTAAGGAAACTGAGAGCCATCTGGAAGTCCCATGGTTTGCTCTTCAGTTAGTTTTCACCCAGGTAGAAAGAAGGGCCTGAGGAAGGAGGATGGGTACAAGAAGAGACCATTGGCCAGCCAGGACCAAAGGGAGCCGGTCCAAGCCTAGCATTTTCCCCGAAGGCAATGGAGTGGCCTGGAGACTCCGTGTTTGGCCTCAGAAGTCAGGGCCTCGTCCCAGCTCCAGCTTTCCCACAGGACTCGGTCATCCGGGGACAAGTCATTCATACTTTGAGTCTAGTTTTTTTCTTTCACAAGATCAGAGTTGTAATAGCTACTTCGTAGGACTGACGGGTAGGCTGAATGAAATGACGCTGGTGACAACGCTTTGTAGCTATAAAGAGTTTTACAGAGGCGAGCACGGTTGTCACATCCAGAGTGGAGACGCCTTGCTTAGTGAGTCTGTGAACAGGGTGAGGGCTTGGAGTCTCAGTCTGCCTGCCTCTGTGGCATTGGCAGGACCAGCTAGACCACTGTTGGCTTCCTCTGCAGGCCAAGCATGGTGTGATGACAGGATCTGGGCAAGTGGGAGGCTGAGGAGGTGACTTCCCAGCTGGCATGGGACACTTGTTTGCAAGGCGGATGAGAAGGACTGGCGATCTGCTGGGTCTGCTGGCTTCCTCTCCAGGAGTCTGACTTCCAGGTTCCGGACAGGGGTGCAGCTGGCATTTCGGACGGTACAATCGCCGAGGTGCAGGCTCCCTGGATCACTGTAGCTTAACCTCCCGTCCCCACTCCATCAGTGGCAGCAGCACTCCCTTGTCTGAGGGCTGTTAGAAAGGCTCCCACACACGTGCCATTGCTCCAGGGTCAGAACCCCCCACACCCGGGTGCCAGGCACTGCCACCTCAGTGACAACACCTACGAAGTAGAGCCTCAGCTCAGAAGTCACCCTTATCCAGCTCTACGATCTAAAGAAAGTAAGCTTCCTGTCTCTGTCTATAGAATGAGGGCTTATGCTCAGAGGCCAGGTCCAGAGGCTGTCTGAAGTCTCTCGTGCCTCCCTTTCTCCAAGACACCATTGCTGGTCTGCCTGACCCAAAATGCCTCTGTCATTGAGACTTCCTTCATGTTGGGTCTTGAAATACGTAACGGGTGATGTGGTTTTTTGAAAAATAACTTTCTGTATTTTATTTTCTGCACTGAACACATATTGGTTTTTGTAGTATTTTATGCTGTTCACTCTTTTTCACTCTTTGGTTTTCTGCTCCATCCCAGTTCTCCCCACCCCATCCCAGTTCTCCCCCCCTCCCATCTTTCCATTGATATGTCAGTGCACTCAAGTTTCTTCCTTCAAGAAAAAGAAAAGGGAGCTGGTACTGGGCATAGCAGATAAATCTGACATCTGCAGTGCCAGCATCCCTTATGGGCACGGATTCAAGTCCTGGCTGCTCCACTTCCAAACCAGCTCCCTGCTGATATGACTGGGAAAGCAGCAGAGGATGGCCTAAGTTCTTGGGCCCCTGCACCCTCATGGGAGACCCAAAAGAAGCTCCTGGCTCCTGGCTTCAGATTGGCCCAGCGCTGGCAGTTGCAACCATTTAGGGAGTGGTCCGGTGGATGGAAGACCTCTCTCTCTCTCTCTCTAACTCTGCCTTTCAAGTAAATAAAATAAATCTTTTAAAAGACAAAGACATTTTACCAACTCATCTTTCTCTTCCTTTTTATAATCCAAGCTGCTTAAAAATGGTGCGCTAATTTTTTCTTTTTAAGTTCTCATAATTTCATACTTACAGAAATGTGCAAGAATAGTACAAAGAATTCCCACATACTGTACTTTTCACCTACATTTCCCCCATGTTTACATTTTGCTACATTTGCCTGTATATCTATTAGCTTAATATAAATGTATAAATGTATATATCTTTTTTCCTGAACTGTTGCACACAGATTTCTCTTTTACCCTTACATACTCAAGGATCTGTGCAATTTTCCTCTAAAACATAATAATGATGATCAACACCAGGATCTTAATTTTAATATAGTATTATTAGGGTCCGGCGCTGTGGTGCAGTGGGTTAATCCTCTGCCTGCGGCACCGGCATCCCATATGGGCACCGGTTCTAGTTCCGGTTGCTCCTCTTCCAATCCAGCTCTCTGCTGTGGCCTGGGAAAGCAGTAGAAGATGGCCCAAGTGCTTGGGCCCCTGCACCCACGTGGGAGACTGGAAGAAGCTCCTGGCTCCTGGCTTGGGATCAGCGCAGCTCTGGCTGTTGGGGCCATTTGGGGAGTGAACCAGCTGATGGAAGACCTTTCTCTCTGTCTCTCCTTCTCACTGTTTGTAACTCTAACTTTCAAATAAATAAATAAATAAATAAAAAATCTTAAAAATATATATAGTATTATTAAATCTATGGATCTTGATTCTGATATATCAGTTGTCCTGAAAACGTCCTCCATAGCAAAGGAACATTCTGGATCTCGCTTGGCATTCAGTTGTGACATTGGTTGTTTTTGATCTGGAAAAGTTTCTGAGTGTTTCCCTCTTGTTTCATGACGTTGACACTTGCAGTGAGCGGAGGCCCATTTGTCATTGTTATTATTATTGGAGGTTTTTTTTTTTTTTTTTTTTTTTCCAGAAAAAAAACCCCATTGAGTTTGTCTGGTGTTTCCTCCTGAATGGAACAACATCGCGCATCTCTGGCAGGTATGCTTCAGAAGTGATGCTGTGTTTTCCCAGTGCATCGTGTCAGAACGCACAAAATGCTGCTTTGTCCTATTACTAGTAGTGTTATGGACGGATTGACCTCCCCATATTCATATGTTGCAATCCTAAGCCCCAGTATGATTCTGTTAGGCAGTGGGGCCTTTGGGTGTTAGAGCTGTCATGAGTGGGGCTAGTGCCCCTGTAAGACAAATCCTAGGGGTGGCATTGTGGTGTAGTGGGTTGAGCTGCTGCTTGGGATGCCAGTATCCCATACTGGAATTGCTGGTTTTGGTCCTAGCTCCTCTGCTTCAGATCCAACACTAGCTTCCTGCTAATGTGCATCATATGAGACAGCAGGTCATGGCTCAAGTACTTGAGACTCTGCCACCATGAGGGAGATTCAGACGGAGTTCTAGGGTCCTGGCTTTGGTCTGACCCAGCCCTGGCTGTTGTGGGCATTTGGTGAGTGAACCAGTGAATGGAAGATTTCTCTCTCTCTCTCTCTCTCTCTCTCTCTCTCTCTCTGTGTGTGTGTGTGTGTGTTCTGCCTTTCAAATTGAAAAATAATTTTTTTAAAAGAGACCCAGGGAACTTTCTTGTCCTCTTTCTGCCACATGATATGAGGAGAAGTTTGCCGCTTGAAAGACGGTCCTCAACAGAATCTGACCGTGCTGGCACGCTGGTCCCAGACTTCCAGCCTCCAGAACTGTAAGAAATAGATTTCTCCTGATGAAGCAGCCCGGTTATGTACAGTGTTTTGTTGCAGCAACCCAAACCAAGACAACTTTGATCACTTGGTGGTGTGGACCAAATTTTCCATTGCGGTTAGTAGGTATCTTTGAGGAGATACTCTGAGATTATGCAAATATCCTGTTAGTCCTCAAACTTTTCACTTTCAATCATTGATGATTGTTAGCTTAAATCAATTCCATTATTATAATGGTTGCCAAATTATGGTCTTGTAATTTTCTTATTCTTTCTACATTTATTAGTGATTGAAATGCATGCTTTTTAAATTTTGTCAAATCTCTTTTCAGTGTCTATGGAAATGATCATATTATGTTTTGTGTTAGATCTATTAATATGAATTCTACTGCTAGTGTTGAACCATCTCTGCATTCTTAAGCTTCACATAGTCATTGCTTACTTTTTAAATGCTATTTTTATTTAGGATTTTGCATATATATTTACAAGTTAGATTGATATATAGTTTTTTTTTTTTTTTTTTGGACAGGCAGAGTGGACAGTGAGAGAGAGAGACAGAGAGAAAGGTCTTCCTTTGCCGTTGGTTCACCCTCCAATGGCCGCCGCGGCCGGCGCGCTGCGGCCGGCGCACCGCGCTGATCCGATGGCAGGAGCCAGGAGCCAGGTGCTTTTCCTGGTCTCCCATGGGGTGCAGGGCCCAAGCACCTGGGCCATCCTCCACTGCACTCCCTGGCCACAGCAGAGGGCTGGCCTGGAAGAGGGGCAACCGGGACAGAATCCGGCGCCCCGACCGGGACTAGAACCCGGTGTGCCGGCGCCGCTAGGCGGAGGATTAGCCTAGTGAGCCGCGGCGCCGGCCTGATATATAGTTTTAATATGTGCTATCTTTGTTATTTATCAATATCAATTTTATAATTGTATTATAAAAACATGTGAATGGCTGCAATACTGACATCCATGTGGGCACTGGTTTGTGTCCCTGCTGCTCCATTTCCAATCTAGCTCCCTGCTAATTAATGGCCTGGAAAAAGCAGCGAAGGATGGTTCAAGTGATTGAGCTCCTGCCACCCACACGGGAGATCTGGATGAAACTCCTGGCTCCTGGCTTCGTTCTGGCCCAGCCCTGGTGGTTGAGGGCACCTGGTGGGGGGGTGGGGGCGGACCAGCGGATGGAAACTCTCTCTCTCTCTCCATGTAACTTTCAAATAAATTTATTATTTATATTCCCAAATGGCTGCAACAGCCATAGCTGGACTGATCCGAAGCCAGGATCCAGGAGTTTCTTCGAGGTCTCCCAGGTGGGTGAGGGGCCCAAGCACTTGGACCATCTTCCACTGCCTCCTCAGGAGCATTAGCAGGGAGTTGAATTGGAAGTGGAGCAGCTGGGACTTGAACTGGTGCCCATTGGGATACCAGCATGGCAGGCAGAGGATTAACCTTCTATGCCACAGTGCTGGCCCTAAATAAATCTCTTTTTAAAATGTGCAAAGTTCCTTTTTTCTAAGTAGTGGAACAGTTTAAAGAGCATTGGCGTTAACAACTCTCAGAAGTCTGGTTAAAATTTTCTGAGAAATTCTCTGAGCCTGCTGCTTTTTGAGAGAAGCTCTCTGATAAATTTCTCAACTTCTTTTATAGAAATTGGTCTATTTTTATTTCCTTCATGTTCTAGGATTGATTTTGGGGAATTATGTTTTCCTATAAACTTACCCATGTCAATTAGATTTTTGAAGTTATTTGCATACAGTTAGTAAATTAGTGTCAAGGTTTTTTCCTTCCCACTAATTTTAGTTTTATTACTTCATTGTAATTTTTTATTTTATAAAGTTCAAAATTCTCCTTGTGTTAATTTTCCATTGCTGTTACAACAAATGACCATGAACTTCGTAGCTTAAACAATGCATATTTATTATCTGATATTTCAATAGATTGCAGGTCTTACGTGGGTGTCACCAGGCTAACACCTAAACGCTGGCAGGGCCGTGTTCCTCTCCGGAGGCTCTGGGAGAAAATCTATTTCCTGGTTTTCCCATGTTCTACGGTCCACCTGTACTCCTTGGCTTAGTGCTTCCTTTTTCCATCTTCAGGTCAGCAATGCCAGGTTGAGCCCTCATAGCCCACTTCTATGACCTCAGCAGGGGAAGTTTCCTGGATTTAAAAAAAAATGATCTGTGATGCATAAAGACAAATAGATGGGTGTGTAGAGAGCACCCTCATTGACTAATTCACTCCACAAATTCCTGCAATGGCCAGGGCTGGGCCAGAGCTGAAGCCAGGATAAGGGAACTCAATCCAATCTCCCACATGGGTGGCAGAGACCCAACTACTTGAGACATCACTGGGGCCTGCCAGAGTCTGCATTGTCAGGAAGCTAGCATCGTGGGCCAGAACTAGGTATTGAACGTGTTGCTCTGATACAATACGATGTTACAGCTAATAGTGGAGGGGAGCATTCCTGGCCAACCCGCCAAGATGCTACAGCGACAGCTGGAGGGTTTGATTCCCTGGCCAACAGCTTGGAAGGCAGCTATGCTCCCCAGTATACCACCAACTACTAGACCAAGGCCCACGCTTTGGTTCCCTCGTTTAAGGACTCATGTGGTTAGGCTGAGTCGACTTGAACAACCCGGCATTCTCTCCCCCCATCTCAAGATCCTTCATTTTAATGCCATCTGCAGTCTCTTTTGCCAGGTAAGGTAGCATAGTCACAGATTCTGGGGGCTACAATATGGACATTTGGGGACCGGACATTATTCTGCTTGATGTTTCCTTTTTTTCTTGATAAGATTGGCTAAATTTTTTAAGTCTATTTCCTTATTTTCTCCTTAATACATTCATTATGTCTTAATTTATTTTTTAAAAAAGAATTATTTTATTTATTTGAAAGACAGAGTTACAGAGAGATGTAGAGCTAGAGAGAGAGAGAGAAGTCTTCCATTCCACTGGCTCACTCCCCAAATGACCGCAAGCCAGAGCTGAGCCGATCCAAAGCCAGGAGCTAGGAGCCTCCTCTGGGTCTCCACAATGGGTGCAGGGGCCCAAGGACTTGGGTCATCTTCTACTGTTTTCCCAGGCCATAGCAGAGAGCTGGATTGGAAGTGAAACAGCTGGGACCATAATCAGCACCCTAAGGGATGCCAGCACTGCTGGCTGAGGCTTTAACACACTGCGCCACAGTGCCTGCCTCTTAATTTATTCTTTTTTTAAAAGATTTATTTTATTTATTTGAAAGACGGAGTTACAGAGAGAGGTAGAGACGGAGAGGGAGGTCTTGCATCCGCTGGTTCACTCCCCAGATGGCTGCAACGACTGGAGCTGTGCTGATCCGAAGCCAGGATCCAGGATCCAGGTGCTTCTTCCGGGTCTCCCACATGAGTGCAGGGGCCCAAGGACTTGGGCCATCTTCTGCTTTCCCAGGCCATAGCAGAGCGCTGGATCAGAAGAGGAGGAGCCAGGACTTGAACTGGGACCCATATGGGATGCCGGCACTTCAGGCCAGGGCTTTCACCCGCTGTGCCACAGCGCCGGCCCGTCTTACTTTATTCTTATTTCTACTATTTTCCTTGCTTTCTAACATTAATTTATACTTTTTTCTTTCTACCTTCTTTTAGTTGACTTTGCTGTTCAATTCCTAATTTTGGAGTCAGATGCTTAATTAACTTGCTTTTCTTCTTTTAGCAGCATAAGTGAAAATATGAAACTTCCTCTGAACCCTCTTCTAGTTCTATTCCACAGGTTCTGATATGTCATTTCATGATTATTGTTTCTAGATAGACACAATTTACTTTCACGTAAGTCCAAAAACAGTTTCAGACTGAATTTTGATATTTCTGTAATGCTCTGAAGGGAGCAGGTTCTCCTCATTTTCTGACTTTCTTTATTGTTACTGTTTTCAGTTGTACATTGGGCTAAGAATGCTTCCTTGTGGCTCAACACTTAGTCAAGTTTCATGGGCCCTTGGGGCAGGGATAATGTATTCTTCATTTTTTTTATAATTATTTATTATTTATTTGAAAGGCAGTTACAGACAGGCAGAGGCAGAGAGAGAGATACAGAGGTAGAGACAGAGAGGTCTCCCATCCACTGGTTCACTTCCAGATGGCCGCAATGGCCGGAGCTGGGCCCATCTGAAGCCAGGAGCCAGGAGCTTCTTCCGGGTCTCCCATGTGGGTGCAGGGGCCCAAGAACTTGGACCAGGCCATAGCAGAGATCTGGAGCAGCCAGGACTCAAACCAGCACCCATATGGGATGCTGGTGCTGCAGGCGGTGGTTTTACCTGCTACACCACAGCTCCTCTATTTATTTTTGTACAGAGTTCAATTGTTATCTACCAGAATTCCCTTACTGCTTATTGTATATATTGTAAATATTGCATAATATTTATTTTAAACTTTTTTTATTTACTTGAAAGGCAGAGAGAGAGAGAGACAGAGACAGAGAGAGAATCTATTCGCTTGTTCACTCCCCAAATGGCTGCAGTGGCTAGAGCTGGGCCAGACCAAACCAGGAGTCTAGTGCTTCTTCCAGGTCTCCTATATGGATGGCAGGGGCCCAAGTACTTGGGTCATCTTCCACTGCTTTCCCAGGCACAGTGGCAAGGAGCTGGATTGGAAGTGGAGCAGCCAAGTCTGGAACCAATGCCCATATGGGATGTTGGCATTGTAGGCAGAGACTTAACCTGCTACATCACAATGCTGGCCCCCAAATTTATTTTTAATGGAAGGATTTTGGAGTTTTTTTATTTGGAAGACTGAGAGACAGAAAGAGAGAGACAATCAGACAGACAAATAGAGCTCCATGTGACAAGCAGGGCTAGGCCGTGCTGAAACCAGGAGCCAGGGACCCACTTTAGGTCTCCCGTGTTGGTGAGAGTAACCTAACCACTGGAACCATCACCTGCTGCCTCCCAGGGTATGCTTTAGTGGGAAGCTGGAATCAGGAGCGGAGTGGGAAGTTGAACCCAGGCAGTCTAATACGGGTATCCCAGTTGCTGTCTTTACTGCTGAGCCAAACGCCTACCGTGGATCTCAAAACATTTTTCACCAAAATAAACTTATCTTTTAATTCCATTATCTACAAACTTTTGGAAGTATTCTTGTATTTTTTGTATCTTGTGTAATTTATGGTAAATGATGGTGGCTGTTATGTTATTTGATGAATGGAATTTCCATAACTATTATATTTTCATAGTATATCTTGTTCATTTCATTTCTTATCATATTTTTTATGTTCAAAAGCTTTTAAGATTTATGTGGCCAAATTTTTTTTAAGATTTATTTATTTGAAAGGCAAAGTTACAGAGAGGCAGAGAGAGACAGGTCTTCCATCTGCTGGTTCACTCCTCAAATGGCCGTAATGACCGGAGCTGTGCTGATCAGAAGCCAGGAGCCAGGAGCTTCTTCCATGTCTCCCACATGGGTGCTGGGGCCCAAGGACTTGGGCCATCTTCTACTGCTTTCCCAGGCCATAGCAGAGAGCTGGTTCGGAAGTGGAGCAGCTGGGACTCAAATGGCGTGTGGCCAAATTTCATCAATATTACCCTTTGGGGTTTCTGTAGTTCATGTCATGCTTAAAGAGACTTTTGTTGTTGCTGTTAAAGATTAACTAATTTACTTAAAGAGCAGAGATACAGAGAGAAGGAAAATGACATCTTCCATTTGCTGGTTCACTCCCCAAGTGGCCGCAATGGCCTGGCTGGGCCAGACCAAAGTTGGACCCTGGAATTCCTCCATCTGGGTCTCCTACGTGGATGGAAGGGGCCCAAGTACTTGGATCCATCTTCCAGTGCTTTCTGAGGCACATTAGCAGGGAGCTGGATCAGAAGCAGAGAAGCTAGAACTTGAAATGGTGCCTGCTGCACCACTATGCAGGCCCCAACCTTGGTCTTTTTACATGGCTTATTGGATGTCTAACCATAATAATGGTGCCTAATAAATTGCAGTTGCCATCTGTTGTTTTTGCTCCCTGTTCAGCATTCCTTGCCTCTTTCCTTTATCTTTCTTGGAGAACTACCTCTCTGTCCATGTAGTTTGCAATATCCTAGCTTCTGCTATGTGTGAATGTGTAAATCTATGTTGTAGTCATCTCTCTGGTCACAGTGATTGGTTCAGGGATGGAGAATGACCCTACCTAAGCCAATTAAAATCAAGGAGACTGAGTTGTAAGACATTTTTTGTTACAATTTCAGAAATGATAGTCTTTTTCTGTTGTGCTTGAACCTGTAAAAGAGTAAGCCTGGGGCCTGACACCCAAGAATGAAACCAGCACGGGGAAAAGCAGAGCCTTGTGTATGGAAAAAGACTAGGTACTCATGAAGCTAGAGGAGCCTCTGGATTCAGCTAAGCCCCACCTTGGAGACATCAGCAATGTGTGCCAAATATATATCTATTTCACTTGCAATAAAAATCTCAGCCCCTTCCCCCAAATCCACAAAGAATAAATTAAAAAGCCTGCACAGATTTAAAATACTTTTATCATATGTAACATTCTGATATCATCCCTTTAATCTGTTTCAATGACCTTTATCTATTCCAAGGATCTTAAGCTAGAGGGAGTTTTCAGATGTCTTTTGTTTGGTTAGCGCAATGCTTACAAAATACTTTGAATTTGAATGTGGCTGTGAGTAACAGCTGGTGACAAGTCTCTTTAGAGACTCGCTCTTGGCCTAACAGGAACCCTCTGACCGTGGAGGTTGTGCTACCAACTCTACCCCAGACTCTGCCAGACTGGCTTCCATGGGGGTACGTAAGGCCAGCTGTCTTATCCTGAAGCGCAGCTAACTTTGCCTTGCAGAGCCTCTTGTTTAGCTTTTCTACCGTGCTCCACACTACTCCCAAGAGCACTTTTCCATAAACCAGAGGAGCAAGAATCTCAGGCTCAGGCTCGGCTTCTAGGAACCTGGCCTAGGAGAGGAAGGAGTTCTTCCCAGGTGTTCTCAGCACTCCTCCCTGGGATCTGTCACCAACTGGGAGAAGCAGCCCCTCTAACAACAGCAGCAATGCAGATGAATAATGCTGACTTTTAAAAATGTATCTACAAAGTTTTCTGCATCTACTACCTTTTCAAGACAAAACAGATAGCCAATATTGGGCAAGCACCCATGTGTAATCTTACTCAGTCAAGGGCATCAGAGGAAATTTAGTTGGGGAATGATTTATTATTAATTACAAAGGAGAAAAGGTTTTTTTTTTTTTCAAGAATCAGAGAAAGAGAGACAGAGACAGAGAGACAGAGCTCCCCAAATGCCCTCAATGGCCATGGTTGGTCCTCGCTGGGTCAGAACCAAAACTAGGAACTGGGAATTCAATCCAGGTGTCCCATGTGCATGGAAGGGATCCGGCTATTTGAGTTGTCACCTGCCGCCACTCAGGGTCTGCATTAACAGGAAGCTGACATCAGGAGTGGAGCTGGAACTTTGATATGGGCTGTAAACATTTTAACCTTGGCCAGCACCTTAACTGCTAGGCCACATGCTTGCCACGAAGAAAAAATACTTTTATAATCAAAAGAACCAGCATCATCACTTTAATAAATAAACCCAGCATCAATGATGTTGGGGAAAACAGACTATGCCTCTTGAAGCGATGTGATAGGAATTGCACAACAACACTTAAGTAGCATTCCTGCCAAAAGTATTGAACCTGATTCCAATCATGAGAAAATGCAAGACAAATCCAGCCTGTGAGACATTCTACTAGGCAATAGGCCTGGAGAATGTTCTCGCATTTCATTAAAAAGTACATAAATAGATAGGAGAATAGCTGAATTTAAGTGAAATGTTTACATGTGTTCATTATATTATTCTTTCTATTTTCACAGGTTTGAAATGTGAAAAAATAAATTTGCAAACAAAATGAGGTATTATTTACATACACACACAAAATAGATACTGTATAAAAATCTCATGTGTTTTCAAATTTGGTGTACATCATTTGGTTGAAACCTATTTTATCAAATCATATTATGAAATGTGCATTACAATTATAGTCAATACTCATCTTATTTCAGCTTTATAATAAGATTTCCTACCTCCTATTAACAAAAAATAAAATTATATGCTAGCTGCTGGACCAATTACTTTTGGCAATATATACCTTTCTTTTTCATTAAATATGTGGGGAATTTAATCATACTATCTAATGAAATTAACAGGGCTATTTTTGGTTTTTTAAATGTATTACTTAATTGCATTGTTTCCAAAAGCTGTCCACCAGAACTCAATACCTATATGGACACACATTTACTGAAGGAGTAATTTGTCTTCAGTAATACTCACGTTAATAAAAACTGATAAGTTTAGCTGCTGTTATAATTCAGATAACCATAAAATCACGAGGACTACCATTATCATTGCATTTTGGTAGCTTGGATATGATTAATTATAATAGATCTGTCTCATTTTACTCTTGATCTATTAGTAATATCCTGAAGGCAAGTGATATTTCTCATATTATGTGCTACAAAATATATTATTTCGAGTTTTTAAATGCTATTCTTTAAAATTGGTGCTAGGGGCTGGTGTTGTGGGAGGCAGGTTATGCCACTGCTTGCAACGCCAGTATCCTGTACTAGAGCGCTGGTTCAAGTCCCGGCTGCTCTGCTTGCAGAACAGCTCCCTGCTAATACACCTGGGAAGGCAGTGGGTAATGACCTAAGTAAGATCCCACCACCCTTTGGGAGACCCAAATGAAGTGCCAGGCTCCTCACTTTTGCCTGGCCCAGTCCTGGCTGTTGTGGCCATTTGGGGAGTGAGCCAACAGATAAAAGATTTCTCTCTGTCTCTCTCTCTCTGCTCTCTCCTTCTCTTTCTGATGCTCTGCCTTTCAAATAAATAAACAAGTGGTTCACTTTTTTTTTTTTTGAAAAACTGGAAAATGACATAGAACTCTTTCTGCTAAAAATTATATCAAGAGACTGATTGGTTGTTTGGTTGACAATGAGGTCAGCTATGTCAAAAATCTCCTAGTGTTTTCCAGAATGTTTATTATTGAATGATCTAGAAAGAATCTTTGAAGTTTTGGTAAAATAAGGTTAAAGCATGCAATAAAACAAAGGTATTTTCTAAAAAAGATTTATTTTATTTGTTTGAAAGGCAGAGTTAGGGGGAGAGAGAGAGAGAGACAGAGAGAAACAGAGAGCAATAGAGAGATTTCTTCCATCTGTTGGTTCACTGCCCAAATGGTGGCAACAGGGGCTGGGGCTAGTGCTGGGTCAGGCTGTAACCAGGAGTCTCTGACTCAGGCCATCGGAGTCTCCCACATGGGTGGCAGAGGCTGAAGCCCTTGGGCCATCCTCTGCTGCCTTCCCAGGCACATTAGCAGGGAGCTGGATCATATGCAGAGCAGCTGGTGCTCACCACAATGCTGGCCCCAGCAGAGGCATTTAAATAAAAAGATGCTGAGTGACGTGACCGACTTCCTAATGTGCGCTCCCAGATCCTGGCTTCCTAGCATTCCTGCCTGGTGGAATCCTCTCCCCGGGAGCATGGCTGGTGCCTCTGACGCATTCCCGAGCGAAGGTAATAGGCTGCACGTGCTTATGTGGACATGCGTGTGTTCCGGGAGACAACAGCATTGGTTTCTTAGGACTGTCTGGCTGGCTCTGGAGAAGCAAGGGGCTGTGTTGGGGAGACCCCCGGTCGCAAGGAGGAGACAGTGGCCTCTGGCTGCAGCCAGCAAAGCTCTCAATGTTGCCCACCACCGTGTGCGCTCAGAAGTGAATCCTCTTCCAGTGTAGCCTTGGATGAGACTGCTGCCCCAGCTGACACCTCGAAGGCAGCCTTGTGAGACACCGACATGCGGAGCCCAGATCTTGTGCCCAGACTCTGACCTGCAGCAATGGGGAGAAAGCAAAGCACGTTGCTTGTAGCCATTCAGTTTGTGGTAATGCTTTCGTGCACGGGCAGAGTTAATTAATACAAATGGCCAGGTGTGAATTAACATTTGCACGCTTTTGGAAACCATTCGATGAAATGGGAGAGCGAGTAAAAAAGAGGCGCAGGTAAAAGAATGACAGGCTTCACACCGGAGGGCTTGGTAAAACGGAGTGACTGCTGAGTCCTGCCCCTGAGCTGCGGGCTCCGGAGGTTGAAGGGAGGACCCGAGAATTTGCATTCCTTACAAGTTGCCAGGCGATGCTGAGCCTGCCTGCCTGGAATCCACACCTTGAGAACCACTGACGCAGAGCCGTTTGGTAACCACGTCCTGCTGAAGCCTTTCTGGTATGCTTCTCAGACAGAGAAAATGATTAGATTCTAATGACTTGTAACAAATCCTTTTGCCAGTTGAACAGTTCGCAATCTTTTATTTTCAGCAAGATCGAAGGAGGACCTAATGGAGTTGTCAGTTGATAGATCACTACAGATCATTTCTGGGGTGGGCATTTGGCCTAGCAGTTAAGCCACACAGGCTGGGACATCTGTGTCCCAAATCATGGAGTGCCTGGGTTCAAGTCCTGGCTCTGATTCTCTTTCCAGCTTTCTGCTAATGTGCAGAGTGGGAAGCAGCAGGAGATGGCTCATGTGTTAGGGTCCTTGCCACCCACGCAAAAGACCTGGGTTGAGTTTCCATTTCCCAACTTCAGTCCCAGCCAGGCGCCGTTGTGGATATTTGGAGAATAAACCAGTAGGTAATGGATATCTGTGTCTCTGCCTCTCCAATAATACATTTCTGATGAAAAATCAGCATGTGAGTTTTTGTATATGACCAAGAAGGACTTCCAAGAATGGAACATTTCTATTAAAAACATGTGCACAGGGGTGGGCATTCAGCCTAGTGTTTAAGACACTAATTAAGATGCCATCGCAGTACCAGGGTTTGACACCCTTCTCTGGCTCCTGATTTTAATTTCCTGCTAATGCAGACCCTGGGAGGCAGTGGTGATGGCTCAGGTAATGGGATCTCTCACATGGGAGACCGGGTTAAGATGCCAGCTCCCGGTCTTCATAGCTGAGGCTATTGACACGGGAGAGCCGGCCAGGGGCGGGGTACCGGCAGATGGGAGTTCCCCCTTTCTGTCTCTTTCTCTCTCTCTGTACCACCTCACCTATCTCTCTACCTTTAGATAAAACACACACAACTTCTCCCATCCCTGAGCACTTAAGTAAATAAAGGTATTTATTAGTTTGTTACAAACAGATCCAAACATGGTTCAAGCAAAAATGTTTCTGCATTGGGAGGTGCCCTTCCATGTGTGGTGAATCAGAGGCCCAGGTTTCCCTCATCTGGTGGCTCCAACATCCCTCAGGGGTTACCGTAATCCACACCCACTTAGAAGAGTGCACAGAGTAGGTACACCTGCTCTGAATGGCCCTTGTCAGCACAGATTTTTTCCAGCTACCTTTAAAAAGAGAGACATCAATAACAGGAACACAGTACCCATCTGGTCCAAACAGGAGAGAGAAACCGCCAAGTAATTTTAGGGAGTTGAATATGAAGAATTACTAATTGTAATGGGGAATAGGGGTGGCAAGCAAAGAGCTCCCAGACATAAAGAACGGATACAACCCCCAGGGCTGACACAGAGTGTCTCCCAGGACAGTCCTCACTTCCTTTCCTTCCTAGGAGTCAGACTTTGGAGAGGCAGATCTGAGCTCCCAGAGTCACCTTTAGGTTCAATGATTTGTGAGAAGGACTCAAAGAACCCAGAAGAATTGCAATGCCCAGGGTTATTACCATGCAAAGACTCATAATAAAGTCAACGAAGAGAAAAGGCACACAGGGCAGACTCTGTGAGATACCAGGAGCCAGCTTCCCGTGGTCTCTTTCCATTGGGACCCAGGGACAGAGTCCTGGTGATATCTGGTGTGGTCCAAGGTCTAGGTAAGTGAAGACATTTTCACCAGGCAGGAAAGGTTATTTTCCAGGAGCCAGGCAAAGACCAAACATTTTTTTGGATGTACAGAGTTAGACGATGCAAGCTGAGTTCATCTCTTACTGCACAAAAGGACATGGCCACGCCTCACTGAAGGGCAGGGGAGGATCTTGCTGGCGGAACCTGCTGGAAATCCACCCTCCTGGGTGTGGGAGAAAGCTGCCCAAGAACCCTGTTACAAAACTGCCTGGGAGGTTATGGGCTAGCCACTGGATACTGCTAGCTACTGTGACTTGTGGGAGCCGTGCGCTGGAGAAACTGGGCACTGGGACTTGGAGGCACTTGGCTTACCAGCTCCCAAGGTAGAGAGAGGAGGCTGCCATGCGCTGCAGGAGCCGAGTGCAGGAGCAGCTGGGCTCAAGGCAGGGGCCTGCACACAGGAACTAGGAAGCAAAACCCCTCACTCCTGTAATATCACTCCAGAGCCCCCTGGCGGACAAAGCTTCAGCACCGGTCACTAAGGAAACGTGTTTAAAGGGCCCAGATTGATTTTACAGAGCGAACAAAGAAGGACGGATTTGAGCCTGGAGGCCATGTACCAGTGAAGGAAACACCAGGCGCAGGAGAAGCTTGGAGACACAATCTAGTCATGGCTCCTCTTACCAACGGACTAGAGGGAAAGTGCTTTTGATGGACAGCTTGCTCTCTCTGCCACATGCATTTTAGCACTTAAAATTGAAAAACAGGAGCAGAACTGATGCTAAACTCTACATCATTCTTACAGTGAACTAATAGAAAAAAATTAACACTCCTGTCTCCCTGATAGATTGATATCTGATTTTTTTAACTTTTTATGTTAAATATATCAAAATCTGGTTATATATTTATGTTTTTGATCAAGGATGAATTAATAGTTGTAATAATCACTCAAACACAGAATAATCTTTTAAAATATAAAACCTTATTGTCAAAGAAAATTATTTTAAATAATTTGTAGAAAAGTATGATAGAGTAAGATGTAAAAGGAGGGGGAGTGGATGTTTAGTTCACTGTTAAGTCACCCACATTTCATATCCAGGAGGCCGGGTTTGATTCCTGGCTCCATCTCCTGATTCCAGTTTTCTGCTAATGCAGGCCCTGGAAAGCAGAAATAGCTGGGTTCCCGCCACTCTTACTGGAGATTTGGATTGAGTTCCTGGCTCCTGGCTCCTGGCTCCTGGCTCCTGGCTCCTGGCTCCAGCCCAGGTCCAACCCTAGCCCTGGCTGTTGCAGGTATTTGGAGCAGTAAACCACTGGATGGGCGCTCTGTCTCTCAAATAAATAAAAAATAACTTAAAACTTAAAAAGAAGGCCGGCGCCACGGCTCACTAGGCTAATCCTCCGCCTTGCGGCGCCAGCACACTGGGTTCTAATCCCGGTCGGGGCACCGGATTCTGTCCCGGTTGCCCCTCTTCCAGGCCAGCTCTCTGCTGTGGCCAGGGAGTGCAGTGGAGGATGGCCCAAGTGCTTGGGCCCTGCACCCCATGGGAGACCAGGATAAGTACCTGGCTCCTGCCATCAGATCAACGCCATGCGCCGGCGGCAGTGGGCCGGCCGCGGCGGCCATTGGAGGGTGAACCAAGGGCAAAGGAAGACCTTTCTCTCTGTCTCTCTCTCTCACTGTCCACTCTGCCTGTCAAAAAAAAAAAAAAAAAAAAAAAAAAAAAAAGACTTCCAAGCATAAAAATTTATCAGGATAAAATTCTTATGGGGGATGCATAAGAATACATAAGAATATGGGTTCAAAAGGAATGACGTAAAAATCTATTAGAGAAGAGAGTGTGTATTTTGGTGATAATGAAACTAATTTGGTGGTGGTGATAATTGCATTGCTGGTATGTATGAATATATTGCTAAATTGGAATATTATTTTTAAATGTCAACATGTGTAACAAATTGGATATTATCTTTTTTCTATAACATGGTGGAAAACATTAAATGTCAACTTAGAGCAGTGCTAAAGATGACCTTGTTTTAAAAATTCTTTTAGAAGTTATATAAGCAAAAAAAATATGCAAACTACCAATCTAGTTCATTACTGAATCTGCAACATCTGGCCCAGAATAGGACACATAATAGGTGCTCAGTAAATATTATTTGAATGAATAAAGAAAAGAAAGAATGGCAAATAGAGGTGTAACTATAAATAATGCCCAATGTGGACAGATTGTGAGAACCTAACAGTCTCTTAGTACAGGTACAAATGAATACAATATTTTTGGAGGACTTTTTGGCATTCATACGCTTTAAAATTTGACCTACCCTTTGACCAAACAATTCATATTCTAGGAATTTATTCTGAAAGTTACAAATGAACAAGGATTCTCAACTACTACGTTCACTCATTCAACAGGCTTTAAAATATTTTTAAATTGATTATTTATTTTCATTTTATTTGAAAAGCAGATAAACAGAGAGAGACAGACAGACAGACAGACAGCCAAAAAAAAATCTCCCACCTGCTGGTTCATTCTCCAAATGCAAGAGCTGGGGCTGGGTCAGGCTGAAGCCAGGAGCCTAAAACTCATCTTGGGTCTTCCAAGTGGTTTCAGGGCTCCAACCCCTTAAGCCATCATCTGCTACCCCCCAGGGTACACATTAGCAGGAAGCTGGAATCTGGAGCAGAGCTGGGACTTGAACCCAGACACTCTGACATGGGATGCAGGCATCCCAAACGCTGTCTTACCTGGTACACCAAATATCTGCCCCTCAATAGGTATTTCTCAACCATCTATTCTGTGTTGGAGATAACGCAGTTAGCAAAATTGAAGTGGTTCTGACTTCCAGGAGTCTGCAGTCTATTTGAGGGTAGACAACTGACTAATTTTATAAATGAACGAATAATTAAAAACTGTGATATGCTTTGTAAAAAAGAGGGGGCACTGAAAGAGTATATAAAGGGGGATGGAGTAGAATAAATCTAGGAGGTCCAGGGAAATGAAATTATTCACTCATTTGCAAGATTAGTTGGTTGTCTTCCCCTGGGGAGACCTTATGATGGAGATTTGAGGATGTGGGAAATTAAGTGGGTTGTGGTTAGGGGTGGACTCAGAGGCCGAGTAATATTTCAGGTCCACAAGACATATCGTGTTCAGACTGCAGCAGGAGGGAGCAAGGGACAGTTGCAACACAGAGTACTGCCCGGGTGCTGGAGCGTACAGGATGGCGGGAGAGTGGTGCAAGTTGAAGCTGAGGAGTTGGGCAGGGACTTGCCTTATAAGGCCAAATTAAGGATTTTTGTTTTATTCCATGAAATGACTATAAATTTTTGGAAAAATAATTGACATGAAATAAAATGCATAGAATTCAGGTATTCAGTTCAATGAATGTTGACACACACACACATGTGCAATAACCACCCTGCTATGATGTGGATACTTGCTTGGATTTACTGTCCCTTAGGCTTCATGTGACATCTGTAGTTCATTCTTTTTATTGCTGAGTGGCATTTTGTTGCATGAGTATCACAACCTGCTTATTAGATCTCTGGTGGTAGATATTTGGTTTGTTTGTAGTGGCTTTTGTGAATAAAACTCCTCTAAGTGTTCTTTTTAAAAAATTATTTTATTTATTTAAAAAATGATAGTCATGTCTACAGCCAAACTATCTTTAAACCTTTTATTTATTTTTCATTTTATTTGAGAGAGAGAGAGAGAGGGAGAGAGAGAAACAGAACACTTGCTGATTTACTCCCCAGCCTTAGCAGGAAGCTGGATCGGAAGCAGGGGAACCAGGACAGAAATCATGAAGTCTGATATGGAATGCAGGCATCTCAAGTGGTGACTAAACCACTATGCCAAATGCCTATCAGCCTTAAAGATTTTATTTTGGCTGCTCTTGTGGTGTAGCGAAGCCACAGTCTGCAATGCCAGTGACCCATATGGGCACTGGTTTGTATCTGACTGCTTCACTTCTGATCCAGCTCCCTGCTGATGGCCTGGGAAGGCAGCAAAGGATGGCCTAAATGCTGGAGCACCCACGTGGGAGAGCCAGATGAAGCTCCTGGCTCCTGGCTTCAGCCTGGCTCAGCCCTGGCTATTGTGACCCTTTGGGGAATGAACCAGTGGAAGGAAGATTCTCTCTCTCTTTCTCTGTCTCTCTTTCCCTCTCTTGTTCTTTCAAATAAATATTTTTAAATTATTTTACTAAATTTTTTGTTAATGTGCAATACTAGTATATTTTTATGGGGTATAGTGCAACACACACACACACACATAGACACACCCCTAACCAATCAGACCAGACAACTAGCCTTTCCATTTTCTTATCTTTCCTTTGTGTTTGGAGCCTACCAGCGCCTCTCTTACAGCTCTTTACAGAGTATATAACAAATATTGGGAACTAGAGTCACCCTACTGTGCTGAGAACACTGGAACTTGTCGCTTCTATCTGACTGTGTTTTAGTACCCATTAGCCAACCTCCCCCGTCTCCCCTGGTCCCTTCCCAGTCCCTAGTAATTACAATTCAAAGTTCAGATAGACTATTTTTTTTTAAACTTCCACATATGAAAGAGAACATGTGGTACTCATCTTTCTGTGCCTGGCTTATTTTACTTACACAATGGTCTTCAGTTGCATCGATTTTGCCGCAGATCTCAGGATTTCATTTGTGTGTGGCTGAATAGTATTGCATTTTGTGTATATGCCACACTTTGTTCACTCACCTGTCAGTGAACGTCCACACTGATCCCACATCGTGGCTACTGCGAATTGGGCTGCAGTGAATGGGAGTGCAGGTATCTCTTTCATGTGGTGATCTCTTTTTCTTCAGATATCTATCCAGAAGTGGGAAAGCTGGGTCATATGGTAGGTCTATTTTTAGTTTTTTGGAGGAAAGTCCATACTGTTCTCCACAAAGGCTGTAGTACTTTGCGTTCTCACCAGCAGTGCATAGGTGTTCCCGTTTCTCAGTACCTCGGCAGCATGTTATTTTTTGTCTTTTGAAAATGGCAACCCTAACTGGAGTGAGGTGACACCTCATTGCCGTTTTTATTTGTATTTCCATGATGGCTAGTGATCCTGAGCCGTTTTTCATGTGTCTGTTAGTCATTTGTATTTCATCCTTTGAAAAATGTCTATTCATAGCCTTTGCCCACTTCTTAACTGCATTGTTTGCTTTGTTATTACTGAGTTTCTTTCTTTTTTTTTTTTTTTTTTTTTTTTTTTTAACAGGCAGAGTTAGACAGTGAGAGAGACAGAGAGAAAGGTCTTCCTTTAACTGCTGGCTCACCCCCCAAATGGCTGCTAAGGCCGTTGCACTGCCGATCTGAAGCCAGGAGCCGGGTGCCAAGCACTTGGGCCATCCTCCACTGCCTTCCCGGGCCACAACAGAGAGCTGGACTGGAAGAGGAGCAACCGGGACAGAATCCGGCACCCCAACTGGGACTAGAACTTGGGGTGCTGGCGCCGCAGGTGGAGGATTAGCCAAGTGAGCCGCAGCGCTGGCCCACATCACTACTTCTAATTCTGAGGTTTTTCTAAAATTTTTTTTGAATTTTATTTATTTATGTTTTAAATTTTTAATTAGTTTGTAAAATAAATTTTAGTTTTTTATTTCATTTTTAAAATAGACTTTTTTAATTTTTTAAAAAGAATACCTACTTTATTTTTTAATTTTTAATTTTATTTATTTTTAAAGATTTATTTATTTATTTGAAGGTCAGAGTTACACAGAGAGAAGAGAGGCAGAGAGAGAGAGAGAGAGGTCTTCCATCTGCTGGTTCACTACCCAGATGGCCACAATGGCTAGAGCTGCGCCGATCCAAAGCCAGGAGCCAGGAGCCAGGAGCCAGGAGCTTCTTCCAGGTCTCCCACGTGGGTACAGGGGCCCAAGCACTTGGGCCATCTTCTACTGCTCTCCCTGACCGTAGCAGAGAGCTGGATTGGAAGAGAAGCAACCATAACTAGAACTGGCGCCCATATGGTATGCCAGTGCTTCAGGCCAGGGCATTAACTCACTGCGCCACAGCACTGGCCCCTATTTTTTGATTTTTAAAAAAGATTTATTTATTTATTTGAAAGTCAGAGTTACACACACACACACACACACAGAGAGAGAGAGAGAGAGAGAGAGAGAGAAGGAGAGGCAGAGAGCGCAGGAGAGAGGTCTTCCATCTGACGGTTTACTCCTCAATTGGCTGTAACAATCAGAGCTGAACCGATCTGAAGCCAGGAGTTTCTTCCAGGTCTCCCATGTGGGTGCAGAGGCCCAAGGACTTGGGCCATCTTCTACTGCTTTCCCAGGCCATAGTAGAGAGCTGGATTGGAAGTGGAGCAGCCAGGACTAGAACCGGCGCCCATATGGGATGCCAGCGCTTCAGGCCAAGGCATTAACCTGCTGCACCACAGTGCCCACCCCAAAAAGATTTTATTTATTTCTTTTGAGAGGTAGAGTTCCAGACAGAAAGAGGGAGAGACAGAGAGAAAGGTCTTCCATCTTCTGGTTCACTTCCCAAATGGACGCAATGGCTGGAGCTGAGCCAATCTGAAACCAGGAGTCTCGAACTTCTTCTGGGTCTCCCGCCTGTGTGCAGGGGCCCAAGCACTTGAGCCATCTTCCACTGCTTTCCTAGGACATACCAGAGAGCTGGATTGGAAGAGGGGCAGCTGAGACACGAATTGGCACCCATATGGGATGCTAGCACCATAGGCGGAGGCTTAGCTTACTATGCCACTGCATCAGCCCAAAATTTTTAATTAGTTTTTTCACTTCATGTTAATTAAAGAGTTTAACAAATAGTATGGGGAGAAAAGAAAAAAATAACTGTTTCTCAACAGTAGAGACAAGTGCTGTTCAAAGTCATTGCTTCTCAAAGTGTTAATTTCACTTTTATAGATCACCTTTTAGGTGCTCTATTCGTTATCACAGGTCAGGGAGAACATACGGTATTTGTCCTTATGGGACTGGCTTATTTCACTAAGTATGATATTTTCCAGTTCCATCCATTTTGTTGCAAATGACTAGTTTTCATTTTTTACTGCTGTGTAGTATTCCATGGTGTACATACTCCATAATTTCTTGATCTAATCTTCAGTTGACAAGTATTTGGGTTGATTCCATATGTCAGCTATTGTGAATTGGGCTGCAATAAACACGGGGGTACAGATAACACTTTCATTTCCTGATTTCCTTTCCCTTGGGTAAATTCCCAGGAGTGGGATGGCTGGATTGTATGGCAGGTCTGTATTCAGATTTCTGAGGTACCCCAATACTGTCTTCCATAGCGGCTTTCCCAGTTTACATTCCCACCAAGAGAGGATTAGGGCACCTTTAACCCCCACATCATTACCAGCATTTGTTGTTTGTTTATTCCTGTATGAACGCCATTCTAACGGGGGTGAGGGGAAGCCTCATTGTGGTTTTGATTTGCATTTCCCTGACAGCTAGTGATCCTGAGCATTTTTTCATGTGTCTGTTGGCCATTTGGATTTCCTCTTTTGAAAAATGCCTGTTTGGCCAGTGCCGTGGCTCACTAGGCTAATCCTCTGCCTTGCGGTGCTGGCACACCGGGTTCTAGTCCAGGTCAGGGCGCCGGATTCTGTCCCGGTTGCCCCTCTTCCAGGCCAGCTCTCTGCTGTGGCCAGGGAGTGCAGTGGAGGATGGCCCAAGTCCTTGGGCCCTGCACCCCATGGGAGACCAGGAGAAGCACCTGGCTCCTGCCATCGGATCAGCGCGGTGCGCCGGCTGCAGCGCGCTGGCCACGGCGGCCATTGGAGGGTGAACCAACGGCAAAAAAGGAAGACCTTTCTCTCTGTCTCTCTCTTTCACTGTCACTCTGCCTGTCAAAAAAAAAAAAAAAAAAAAAAAAAAAAAAAAAAAAAGAAAGAAAGAAAGAAAAATGCCTGTTTGAGTCCTTTATCCATTTCTTAACTGGGTTGTTTATTTTGTAGTTGTTGAGTTTCTTGAATTCTTTATATATTTTGATTGTTAATCCTTTATCAGTTGCATTGGGCCCTGCATTCTGTGATTGCCTTTTCACCTTGTTGAATGTTTGGTTTGCAGTACAGAAGCCTCTCAATTTGATGTAATCACATTTGTCAATTTTGGCTTTGATTGCCTGTACCTCTGGGGTCCTTTCCAAGAACTCTTGCCTATGCCAATGCCTTGCAGGACTCCCTCTGATGTTCTCGAATAATTTGATGGTATCAGGTCATAGATTTAAGTCTTTAATCCATTTTGAGTGGATTTTTGTCTAAGTGTAAAGTTCGGGTCTTGCTTCACACTTCTGCATGTGGAGATCCAGTTTTCCCAGCAGCATTTGTTGAAGAGACTGTCCTTGCTCCAGGGATTGATTTTAGCTGCTTTGTCAAAGACAAGTTGGTTGTAGATACGTGGATTGATTTCCGGCATTTCTCTTTTGCCCCATTGGTCTATCCATCTGTTTTTGTACCAGTATCAGGCTGTTTTGATTATAACTGCTCTGTAGTTTGATTTAACTACTCTGTGTCTTAAAATCTGGTATTATGATGCTGGTTTTGTTTTTCTTGTATAAGATTGCTTTAGCTATTCAGTTCTCCTGTGTTTCCATATGAATTTCAGCATCATTTTTTCTAGTTCTGAAAAGAATGTCCTTGGTATTTTGATTGGTATTGCATTGAATCTGTAAATTCCTTTCAGTAGTATGGACATTTTGATGATATTGATTCTTCCAATCCATGAACATGGAAGATTTTTCCATTTTTTATGTCTTCTTCTATTTCTTTCTTTAATGTTTTATGTTTTGTAATTCTCATTGTAGAGATTGTTGACATCCTTGATTAAATTTATTCCAAGGTATTTGATTTTTTTTTTTTTTTTTTTTTTTTTTGTAGCTATGGTGAATGGAATTGATCTTAGAAGTTCTTTCTCTGCCATGGCATTGTCTGTGTATACAAAGGCTGTTTAATTTTTGTATGTTGATTTTATATCCTACTACTTTACCAAACTCTTCTATGCATTCCAATAGTCTCTCAGTGGAGTCTTTTGGATCCCCTATATATAGAAACATGTCATCTGCAAATAGGGATAGTTTGACTTCCTCCTTCCCATGGCTCTGGCTAAAATCTCCAGGACCATATTGAATAGTAATGGTAAGAGTGGGCATCCTTGACTAATTCTAGATCTTTATAGGAATGCTTCCAATTTTTTCCCATTCAGTAAGAAGCTGGCTATGGGTTTGTCATAGATTGTTGTGATTGTCTTGAGGAACGTTCTTTCTACACCCAATTTGCTTAAGGTTTTCATCATGAAAGGGTGTTGTATTTTATCAAATGCTTTCTCTGCATCTATTGGATACATCAGCGTTAGGTGCACATACCTTTACAGTTTGCACATCTTTTTGAATGAATTTCTTGATAATTATGTAGTGATCTTCTTTGATTCTTCTTCTTCTTTTTTTTTTTTTTTTTTTTTTTTGGACAGGCAGAGTTAGATAGTGAGAGAAAGAGACAGAGAGAATGGTCTTCCTTTTTCCGTTGATTCACCCCCCAAGTGGCTGCTACAGCTGGCTCATTGCAGCACTGCGCTGATCCGTAGCCAGGAGCCAGGTGCTTCCTCTTGGTCTCCCATGCAGGTGCAGGGCCCAAGGACCTAGGCCATCCTCCACTGCACTCCCGGGCCACAGCAGAGAGCTGGCCTGGAAGAGGAGCAACCGGGACAGAATCTGGCGCCCCAACCAGGACCAGAACCCGAGGTGCCGGCGCCGCAGGCGGAGGATTAGCCTAGTGAGCCGCGGCGCCGGCCATGATTCTTTTTTATAATTTTTGTCTTTTTTTTTTTTTTTTTTTTTTTTTTGACAGGCAGAGTGGACAGTGAGAGAGAGAGAGACAGAGAGAAAGGTCTTCCTTTTGCCTTTGGTTCATCCTCCAATGGCCGCCGCGGCTGGCGCGCTGCGGCTAGCACACCACACTGATCCGATAGCAGGAGCCAGGTACTTCTCCTGGTCTCCCATGGGGTGCAGGGCCCAAGCACTTGGGCCATCCTCCACTACACTCCCTGGCTACAGCAGAGAGCTGGCCTGGAAGAGGGGCAACCGGGACAGAATCCGGCGCCCCGACCGGGACTAGAACCCAGTGTGCCGGCGCCGCAAGGTGGAGGATTAGCCTAGTGAGCCGCGGCGCCGGCCTATAGTTTTTGTCTGTTTCATCAGGAGTCCGCATTGTGCTGCAGAGGGTTAAGCTGCCACCTGTGACACTGGCAATCTATATTGGAGAGGAAGCCAGAGCAGAGCCCCAGCTGCTCTGCTTCCAATTCAACTCCTTGCTAGTGTGCTGAGAAAGCAGCAGAAGTTGGCCCAGGTTGTTGGGTCCCTTCCACCCAAATGGGAGACCCGATGGAGTTCCAGGCTCCTAGCTCTCCCTCTTTCTCTGTTCCATTGCCTTTCAAATAAATACAGTGTATCTTTAAAAAAAAAAAAAAAGTCTATTTAATCTGATATAAATATAGCTCCTTTTGCTTGGTTTTGATTTCTGTTTGCATGAAATACCTTTTTCCATCCTTTCACTTTCAATCTCTGTGTGTGTGTGTTTCTTTCTTTTTTTTTTTTTTTAAAGATTTATGTATTTTACTTGAAAGTCATAGTTACACAGAGAGAGAAGAGAGAAGGAGAGGCAGAGAGAGGTCTTCCTTCTGCTGGTTACTCCCCAGTTGGCCACAACGGCTGGAGCTGTGCTGATCCGAGGAGCCAGGAGCTTCTTCCAGGTCTCCCATGTGGGTGCAGTGTCCCAAGGACTTGGGCCATCTTCTACTGCTTTCCCAGGCCATAGCAGAGAGCTGGATCAGAAGGGAAGCAGTCAGACTCGAACTGGTGCCCACATGGGATGCTGGCATTGCAGGCAGCGGCTTTACCTGCTCCACCACAGCACCAGCTCTGAAGTGAGTTTCCTACTGGGTCTTGTTCTTTAATTCATTCAGCCAGTCTATATCTTTTTTTTTTTTTAACTTTATTTATTTATTTTTTTACAGGCAGAGTGGACAGTGAGAGAGAGAGACAGAGAGAAAGGTCTTCCCTTGCTGTTGGTTCACCCTCCAAAGGCCGCTGCAGCCGGCACAGTGCGCTGATCCTAAGGCAGGAGCAGGTGCTTCTCCTGGTCTCCCATGGGGTGCAGGGCCCAAGCACCTGGGCCATCCTCCACTGCACTCCCTGGCCACAGCAGAGAGCTGGCCTGGAAGAGGGGCAACCGGGACAGAATCTGGCGCCCCGACCAGGACTAGAACCCAGTGTGCCGGTGCTGCAAGGCGGAGGATTAGCCTAGTGAGCCGCGGTGCCGGCCCAAGTCTATATCTTTTAATTGGGGGATTTAGTCCATTTACCTTCCAGGTTATTTTTGGTAAGTAATGATTTGGTCCTGTTATTTAAAAATTACTTCTGATTATTTTTAATAAATAGAAATTTATTAAATCTTTTAACCCTTTGTTGTGTTTCTAGTGTTTTTATAGTTCCAATGTTTTCCTGATGGCTGTTATCTGTTATTTTTCTTTTGCTTCTGTACGTAGGCATCCCCTAAGCGTGATCTGGTGGTGATGAATTCCCTCCACGCCTGCTTATCTTGGAGACTTTATAGCTCCTTCTTTTATGAAAGATAACTTCACTTGGTGAAATATTCTTGTTCACAGTTATTTTCTTGGGACATAGCATTCTATTCCCTCCTGGCTTGTCAGGGTTTTGTTGCAAAATCTGCTTTTAGTCTAATGGGGTTCTGTTAAAATTGATTTAGTGCTTTTCTCTTGTAAATTTTAGAATTCTTTCTTAGTGTTTGATGGTAATGTGTCCTGGTGAGGATCTTTTCTGGGAATGTCTGTTTGGGATCCTATGGGCCTCCTGCACATCAATGTCCTTATTTTTCTCCAGATTGGGGAAGTTTGCAGCTATTATAGTATTGAATGGGTTTTCTAAACCTAATTTCTCTCCTTGTTCTCAGGAATCTCCAGTTTCAAATTTTTTTTTTTTTTTTAACTTAATGTATCTCAAAGGTCTTGGTGGTTGTTTTCAATCTTTTGTTAATTTTTTTCCTTTTTCTTTTTGTCTAACAGATATTCGGAAAAACTTGTCTTCAAATTCAGATATTCTTTTTCCTGCTTGATCTAGTCTGTTGTGGAGGCTTTCAGCTGCATTTTTTACTTGACTTATTTAATTACTTACTTCCAAGATTTCTGTTTGGTTCTTTATTTCTGCTGAATTTCTCATTCATATTATGCATTGTTTTCCTGATTTCATTCAACTTTTTTTCCTTTTGTATGCCTTTGAGTATCCCTATTATCATTCATTTGAATAC
The DNA here is from genome assembly GCF_964237555.1 of Oryctolagus cuniculus. NCBI lineage: Eukaryota > Metazoa > Chordata > Mammalia > Lagomorpha > Leporidae > Oryctolagus > Oryctolagus cuniculus. The sequence continues at coordinate 95,748,946 of NC_091435.1, forward strand.
TGTATCAGGCATTTTGTCAATCTCCTTTTCTTTGGATTATGTACTAGAACATTATCTCATTCCTTTTGGGGGCATCCTACTGCCTTGCTTTCTCATGCTTCCCTGTGTTGATATTATGTATCTGGCATATCAGTGGATTTTCTAGACTTTAAGAAAATCTTTTAAAAATATGATTATTTATTTGAAAGGCAGAAAGACACACAGAGAAAAACAGAGACAGATATATTCCTTTCACAAAATGCCTGCCGCAGCCAATTCTGGGTCTCTCACATGGTTGCCAGGGACCCATGTGCTTGAGCTGCCCTCCAGGATGTGCATTAACCAGAAACTGGAATCAGAAGCAGAGCTGGGACCTGAGCTAGCCATTCTTATATAGGATGTGGGCATCCTAATTGGTGGTTTAACCACAGTGCCAAACACTTGCTCTTCTGTAACTTTTAATGAATGGCTTTTGCGGTTTTCTTCCTGAAGATGTATCTTCAGGTATTGGTTTGGTAGGCTATTTTGGTTTTATTTGCAGCTAGCTGCTGTGATGTAGTCTCCCCATATCTTCTTCCCCCATTAATTAATGGCACTGGCATTGGGGGATGGGTCTCAGCAGCAGCCCATGGAGCAGGGTCTTAGGTCATGAGGACACTAGCCTTCACTCCACTGGGCTTGGGGTTGTGGAAGCATCAGCCTGAAGTCCTGGAGGGGTTTCTTGGGTAGTCACAATGTCCAGGGTGTGATGAGAGACACAGAAGTGCTGGCCCAGGGCCAGTTTTGTGGTGTAGCAGGTTAAACTACCGCTCGGAGCACCAGCACTCCATATGGGTGCTGGTTCAACTCCAGGCTGCTCTACTTCCAAAACACCCTGTCAATGTGTCTGGGAAAGCACTGGAAGGTTGTCTAAGTGCTTGGGCCCCTGAATCCATGTGGAGACCCAAAGAAGCTCTTGGCTCCTGGCTTTGGCTTGGTCCAGCCCCATCTGGGGAGTGAACTAGTGGGTGGAGGCGCTTTCTCTCTCTCTCTCTCTCTCTCTCTCTCTCTCTTTCTAACTCTGCCTTTAAAATAAATAAGTCACCAGTGTCAATTAAGTATTGGTCCAAAGTCTGGCAGGGGCATGTGAGTCTCCAGGGTATCAGCCCCAAATTTGTATGGAATGTCTTGGCATCACTTACCCTTTCTTCCTCCAAGTTGACAATTACTCTCTCCATGTTATGCTACCTGGGCTTAGGGGAAGAATGGAGTGAGCTGTTCTATGGCCACCTACTCCCTGATGCTAGGTCACACCTGGAGCCCAGAACCTGCCAAGATCAGTGCAGCCTGGAATAAGCCAAGGCCCACTTTATTGCCTGATGCTGAAGTGGACTTGCATCCCAAGGCTGCCTGCAACCAACCATAGGTGATGCTAGCTGGGATAGAAGTCCAGTTGACTTGAGTCAAGTCTTTGCTTGGGACTGGGGCTGCTCCATGGGCTCTGCCAAAGGCATTGGCCTGAGGACAGAGACCATTAGTGTCTGTCCAGTGATGGTTTTACCAGACCCAGGATACAGTTCTGTGCTCAGTTTGCTCCTTACTCCCTAGCTCCTTGCTGTGTCTGCCCATGGTTGGTTGCCTAGGCTGACACTAAGCTGGGTTGTACCTGAGTCTCCCAGCCACAGTGTATGCCACCTGGTGGCCGCATACCAGGCCCATGTGGGGCTGGGGGCGATGCAGGCTGAAACATTTGTTTGCCCTACTGGGACACAGGATTCTGCTGGCTACCAGGGTTTATCCAAAGGTTCTATATGCAGGAGTCTCTGGCTGGTATCTGGTGTTGGATCTCACCCCAGTGGGGCTAGTGCTGAGCTTCAAGCTAAACTCTTGAGCTCAATTTTCTGCCTCAGTCCCTGCATTTGAAATCATATTCTTTGCTGTCTGCAGGGTAGAAGGAGAGGTGATGGAGGCTGACACTAAGCTAAGTCACATCTGAGTCTCACAGTCCCCGGGCCCTGGGTCTGCAAGGCGTGCGGGACACTGGTGGTCACGCAGGCTGAATGAGTCCATCTCACCTGGACTCAGATCTCCACCTGATGCTGCGCCTGTGGGCACTGGCTTTTGGGGTTTACCTGATGCTGGGTCTCACTGCACTTCTGTTGCAGTCCTAAGTTCACTTTCCCATCATACTCCCCTGCAGCTGGAGTCTTGCTCTGCTGTCTGCTGAAGGTTGGGGCTGGTGATAGGTAGCAGTGTCTTGGTCCACTGGCTAAGGAAGACCCAAAGTCTCAGTCTATAGGTATTAGCCCGAGGGCAGAGTTATGGAGCCCTGTCTGTTTCTAAGTTTTACCAGAAGCCAGGTACTATGTTGCTAAGTCTAAGGTCTGGGTTTTATTACTCTCCCTCCGCCAAGCGGAAGGCATCTGTCCCGGCTGAGCTGGGGGAGGGGTAACACAGCAACTTTTTGCTTCTTGCTTTCTTTAATGCCCCTTTTCTTAGTATTAAAACCGAGCACGTGGCCTCTCACCCGGTTTCCTTGGCTCTTGTAAAGGTGACTTGACGCGTGAATAGCTGTTCCAATTGGTGTCTCTGTGGGGAGATCGCTGGAGCGCCCTACTCGGCCTCCATCCCGGGCGAGAAGGCATGCAGAGGAGGGTCTTTTGTGACACATTTGTATCTTACACTCCCATGGGCATTGTGTCCTCACCACCATTTGGGTTGTCTTTTACTTCAGCTACTCCAGAAGGTAACAGTGAGAAAGCTCAAGCAGGAAATGTCTTGGGCTTGAGATAGATCCCTGTGACTACAAGGTGGAGAAGGCTGAGACTGGGTGTGGTGAGACCTGTTGGCGTCTGTGACAATCCAGGTGACAGAGCAGTGGATTAAGTGATCATGTTGGTAATGGCGATGTTCTTGAGAGACATTTAGAAGGCAAAATTATCAGTTACCAATTAGGAACACAAGAAAAGGCTCTTATTATTATTTGTCATATGTTTGATTTGGGGGTCTAGATTTGATTTGGGGATATAGATCCCCTGTCTTGGTTTTGGACACATGATACTGGTGGTACCTTTATCTCAAGCAAAGGGGACTGCTTACACATATTGTGCTACATGTGCACTGTGGAACACATACTAATTAACATGGTGTTATAGAGGAATATCTCATGATTTGGAAAGGGGTTCAAAAATAAGTTCTGAAACTCTGTACAATGTATAGTATGACCTTTTTTTATATTCTGAAAACACTACAGAGAAAAGCCATCTGGAAAGATGTACAGTGAAGTGTTAACTCATCTGTAGGTTGAGTTTTCAGAATAGTTTTTAATTTGGACTAGGGTTTTTTTTTTCTGCATTTCTACAAAGAACATATGCTAATTGTATAATGTGAAAAAAGTCGTTTAAGAAACACTTAACATTTCAAAATTAGAAATTTATTTTAAAGCACAAAAACAAGAATAAATAGAGTCCCAAAAGGATGGGAAAGGTAGTGGTGACAGCAAGTTATTCCTTCCTCCTTTATCCTCAAATGGCTCTTTCCCACCCTAAGCCTTCTTAGGATACTGGAAGGGATTCCCATGTCAGATTCTGAGAGTCTGACAGTGGAAGAGAGCTCAAATCTAGGATTTTGAAATCCATGAAGACTTTTTTGTTCCTTGTTCCCAACTGAGGGTGAACACAAATCCTGGAATTCCAGTAGAATTGATCAGTTCTGTTACACCTACCGTGCTGTGGAATGGCTCATGCAAGTTCCCCATGGCCTCCATATTACTAATCCAGCCCTAGTCCTCACCTTACTTGACACATCAGAAGCATCTGCCTTAGTTGATTTTTCCCTCCTCCTGGGAACACCCTCCTGGTTATTCCTACATTGCTGGCTACTCCTTCCCAGCGTCCTTTGCTGATTCTTCTTCATCTCTCCAACCTCTTAATCTTGCAGTGTCCCAAGACCCAGCCCTTGGAACTTTCCATCTTCTATACTCAGTCCCTTAATGGCTTCTTTAGCCTTGGCTTTAAATGATCTCTTACACACCGATAACTCCTAATTTCTGTCTCCAGCTGGATCTCTTCCCTGAACTCCAGATTTACCTATCCCATTTAGTGTTCTCATTTGAATTTCTAGTAGGCATCTCAAAGTCAATATGCTTGACTATATTGCCTGTTCTTCCTGCACCCCACGTTACTCCTCCTCAGTCTTTTCCCTCTCAGTAAATGGAGACTTTAACCAAAACCTTTGGAGCCATAATTGATTCCCATGTTCTCCTGACTCTGTGTATCTAAAGCTTTTCTGTTCTACCTTAAAAACGGATCCAGGGGCCAGCGCTGTGGTGTGGCAGGTGAAGCTGCTGCCTGCAATGCCAGCATCCCATATGGGAACCAGTTAGTTCTGGCTGCTCCACTTCTGATCCAGCTCCCTGCTAGTCCACATGGGAGCCCTGGTGGAAGATCCCGGCTCCTTGACCCGCTAGATCCGGTCCTTGCGACCATCTGGGGAGTGGATAAGCATGTGGAAGATCTCTGCCTCTCCCCATCTTTCTGTAACTCTGCCTTCCAGGAGAAGAAATAAATCTCAAAAAAATTAAAGAATCCAGATACACCATCCTTTCGCCCCTGGCCCAAGCCGCTGTCTTTCCTCACCTGGATTCCTCCACCAGCCTGCCATTTGGCCTTCCTGCTTCCTCCCTTGCTCTTTATAGTCTATCTTCCATCAGGAGTCAAAGCAATCCTTTAAATATACATCAGATGCTGTCACTGCTCAAAAACAACAGCTAAACACGAACAGAGCAAGTGCCAGTTCTTAGCCTGTGTGACCTGAGTGACACTCGTTACTTTTCTTTCATTTTCTATGCCCACCCATTTCCTCTGCTCCAGCTCCACACTCCTTACTGCCCTGTAAGGATTCCAAGTATCAGGGCCTTGAATTTGTTCTTCCCTCTGCTCGGACAGCTCCTTTGGATACCTGAGGACTTCCTTGCCCACCCTACCTAAAGTTACAACCCTCTACTCCTTCATTCATGATCTCCCGTCCTGATTCATGTCTCTCCATAGAACTTAACCCTAACACATGATGTCATGTCCTGATTTCATGCTTTGCTCTCTTCTGCAGATGTAAAACCCTTGGGAGCAGACACTTGAATGCTTTCTTCCCCTTCTACTAATCCTAGAGCGCTGCCTGCCATAGAATAGGCACCATTTATCGAACAAGGACTACTCAGCATATTAGAACTCTGTATTCTAGCTTCATGTAGAGCAATGCTTCCCCCACTAGACTGTGTGCTGCTTCAGGATGGTGGGGGATCATTGTGATTCCCTACCCCTACCCTTGACCTATAAGAGCACCACACGTACTAGGTGACTGACACATGATAACTCAGTGATGGAACCATAGGCTCCCCCCCACCCCCCTTTCAGGAGAACCTGCGAATTGTTAATTTAGATGAAGCAGACTCCAGGGATACCCACTCCCTCTCTACTCATCTAACCAAAGCTGTGAATTGTTCCCAGCACACTGGGACATGGACCTATCTTCATCTCCTCCTGGTAGGAAGTACACTTGAAGAGATAATATCTTGGAGACAACCTTCAACCAAATGGGACAGGAGCTGGTAGGTAAATGCCCCAGCCTCCCATCAACATAGTCAGAACAAGACTGGGTCAGTACTGTTTAATTACAAGGTTGGGAAGTAGAGCATTTAAACATTTAAAAGGTCATCATATGCATCCCATACCCTAAACAGGGTTTGTTTGAAAATGTCATCTAAATCATTTATTTCCAGCATCCAGCATTTTGGATCTAGGAGGTACCCAGTGGAAGCTTGGACAATGAATAAGCATGAATAAACAGAGGCTCTCCACGGTGAGACTGAGCAGTTTCCAGAGCTGGTTTAAAGTTAGCTTAGTAATGCTCTTAACTGTTAAAACTTGCAGACTCCTCCCCGACACCTCCTAGATCTGGGAAGTAGCACCTCACTGACCCAGGCGAGGCCAGGATGCCCTGAGAGCATCCAGTCAACCAGAGTCCTGGGGCTGAACCCACCTTTCTACCTACAAGTCTTTAGTCCTCTCCCCATAGTAGCCACTCATCAGCCCAAGGAAGAAAGGAACTTTGGAGGCTAACAGCCATGAGTATTTTCAAATTCAATTTCAACAGAGTATTACCATTTAGGAAAGCCTGCCAAAAAGATAATGGAGATGAAAGAGTACTCTATAAACTGTGAAGTGCTATCCAAAGGTTAGCAATCTGTGATTTACTGCCAAGGTCAACAAACCCAGGCCTGAGTGTACAGCCAGCTCCTCAACTGGAGGAGCTAAGAAAGGCTGGTCTTCCCAGGGCCCCTTCTGAGTGGGCCGGCAGTGTAATTGCTGGGACCAAAAGGTCACAGTTGTTTGCCTGTGCGCCATCCTCACTGCCCACCTCTATTTCACGTCCAATGCATCTGTGCTGAGAACCAAGGCTTACATTGCACACTTGCATTACCACCGATGATCATCTGGACTCCCCGTTTACTTGTATGTCAGAGGCCGCAGAGTGAGCCCCAGCCACCTGTATCACAGGGCACCGGGCTGCTTCTGAAGGTTTCCAACTGTCTGGGTACATTAGTGTTTTCCTTCCACATTCGTGTACATTCGTCCCAGCTGCATGAGAATTTAGATTCTGCACATTACTCTCTGAAAACCAGCATTCTCTTTCCTCACACTACCCCTTTGTCATCGAACAACTGAATAAGCATTGTTCCCCAGGCTTGGCCCGTGAAAGGGGACCCTGATGAAGAGTAAACTTCACATTTTCTGGGCTCCCTTATCCAAGTGCCCAGCACGAGAAGAGCGGCAGTGTTTGGTGACCTCCTGCGCTAGGTTAACGATCTGGGTCTGGGCCCAGGCTGGATAATGAGCGAGTGAAGAATGGGGAGCCGATCGCCAGGGACTTATCAGGGTGACGCCGCGGGCCAGAAACTGCTCTGTCCCGCGTTCCCCTGCCCTGCTCCCCAAGCCTCCTTTCTTCGGCTGTCGAAGCCACCGGGGTTTCAGTGGCAGACATTCAGTCCGCACTGGTGCAGTCTCGGATGGCTCTCTGCTTAAAGGCTTGTCAAAACAGTGGGGGAAAGATAGTAGATAAACGCACAGCCAGCCTCCTGTTCTGGGCTTGGAACAAGCCTCCACTGTGCTTCTCTCCTGTAACAGGAGCCTTGAAAAGCCCAAATTAAAGGTGAAGAAAGGGTGAAAAAAGAACACTCTGAGGCATAACACTGCACACAGCTTTGTAAATTTTTCTCCCATTGCATACAGATGTATACCAAACAGGAAGAGACAAACTTGGAGGACAGATTTTTTTCTCCTATGGCTACATGGCCAGAAAAAAAAAATCCAAACGGGCAAAACTTTCCTGAGCTTTCTTGAGGGACAAACCAATAGGAAAACTTTCATGCAAAACTTGTTTAGGGAAAATTAAGAAGTGAATGTTCTAAAGTCCTGAGTGGCTTTATTTTTAAATATACAGAGATTTGATTATTTACAGTCCTTGTCTACTACTGAGGAACAGTGGTCTTTCTACTTGTTGAATTTTTTTAAAGATTTATTTATTTATTTGAAAGAGTTACACACAGAGAGGAGAGGCAGAGAGAGAGAGAGAGAGAGAGAGAGGTGTCTTCCATGCATTGGTTTACTTCCCAGTTGCCCACAACAGCCGGAGCTGTGCTGATCCGAAGCCAGGAGCCAGGAGCTTCTTCTGGGTCTCCCATGTGGGTGCAGGGGCTCAAGTACTTGGGCCATCTTCTACTGCTTTCCCAGGCCATAGCAGAGAGCTGGATCAGAAGTGGAACAGCTGGGACTTGAACCAGCACCCATATGGGATGCCAGCACTGTGGGCAGTGGCTTTACCCACGATACCACAGCGCTGGATCCTCTCAGTGGCTTTAAAGGTATCCAGGCCGGCACCGCGGCTCACTAGGCTAATCCTCCGCCTAGCGGCGCCGGCACACCGGGTTCTAGTCCCGGTTGGGGCGCCGGATTCTGTCCCCGTTGCCCCTCTTCCAGGCCAGCTCTCTGCTGTGGCCAGGGAGTGCAGTGGAGGATGGCCCAGGTGCTTGGGCCCTGCACCCCATGGGAGACCAGGAAAAGCACCTGGCTCTTGGCTCCTGCCATTGGATCAGCGCGGTGCGCCAGCCGCAGCGCGCCGGCCGCGGCGGCCATTGGAGGGTGAACCAATGGCAAAGGAAGACCTTTCTCTCTGTCTCTCTCTCTCACTGTCCACTCTGTCAAAAAAATAAATAAATAAAAAATAAAGGTATCCATTCAAGGATGCCAAGCCAGAATTCTGGGAGTCAAAAGCTTGAGGCTAAATCAATAATCTGCTCACACAACCCAAGGCCCAAACATGAGCTAATGCTTTAAGAAAAGTTACCAAGAGTTGATGACCAGGTGGGATCAAGCTCACACTGGCTGTAAGAGGATCTCCCTCCCTTCTGCCCCTTTGGATCAAAGTTTTAGCCAGAGTTCAAGGGCAGCTGTGTGCTTCTATTTCCAGGTGACAGTCTGCTCAATAGTGGAGAGAGGGGGAGCAGGGTCGGGGGAGAGAGGAAGTCAATGCTTTCAAATTAGAGCACAGAGGACAAGGAAGAGGCGGGCCCCAGGCACTTGGTAAACGAAAAGCAAACTTCTTTATTGTACACAGTACAGAATATAACGCAGCTTGGCAGGGCGTGAACGGCCCTGCGCAGGGGAAAGTATTCCAAATCAACTGGCAAGTTGAAGCCTTTCTGCACTGTAGACTTTCCACACTCTGGAAAAGAAGCAAACCAACCAACAAATCCCCGAGACCCAGAAATGAAACAGAAACCATCTGAGAGGTGCATGAGTCCAATGGGAATGCAACAGGAATGCCGCCATCCTATGTCCCGCGACAGCACAGGCCACGCAGCCACAGCGGGGGAGGGGTAGCTCAGGCTACGGAGGGTTATTATTATCATACTTGCTAAGAGAGCATAAATTCATCAAAAAAAAAAATCCCAAACCAGGATAAGTAAAGAAAGGTAAACCAAATCTATACAGCATTTACAACAAATAAATCTCTAGCCAGCTGGGGGTAAAGTATGCATCTATGTATAGACTATGTGGAGGTTAGAAAGCTATAAATACGGTTTAGAAAGAGTCCTTTGATTAGAGTACAATGCTAATTACAGCCCAAGTGAGAGGGTCAAACACCTTTGTGGGCTAATTAGCTTCCAATGGAGGAAAACCAGGAGTTCATAGCTCTAAAATGCACCCCTTATCTTTGGGAACCTCTTCCCAAATGTGCTGTTGGTCAGACGGGGAACTCCTGGAGACTACGGCGTGCGCTGGACAGCAACAGCAACGCACACTCAGCAGTGTCTCCTCCTCTCACATCCGAGAACTGCGCGCGTCCTTGCTATGCTAATCGCCTATCCACAGAGCAGGCAGTGAAGTGCCACCGCTTTCTAGTAACTTTTCCTCTACTTGGGCTCAACTTTCCCAGAGCTTTAGCTTGGCTGTTTAAAACTTTTCCAATATAATACAGTAATCAGAATAAACTTAAAAAAAAAAAAAAAAGGAAACTAGAATGCTAGCACTGTTTTTTTTACCTGTCAGTGTCACACGTTAAGTCTCAAACCCTACTGAATCATAGGTAGGATTTAAAAGTCCAAGATTGAAAGAAAAAAGAAAACAAAAGAAACGAATGAAATGGAAATTGTCATCAGTCATGTCCAGGGAAGAATCCCCAGGGTTCCCAGCAGGTGACCACACTTCACGTGGGCATGACAAGGATTATGTACATATGCTTTCCCGAGAGGGCGTGTCGGTGAACGTGGGGGAACTATACACAAAGAATTAAGCTTGTGTCCAGGCTGCCCTGCACACACCGAAAATGTACAACTCAGGTGCAAACGTTCCATCAGGTTGTCTGGTGCAGAAAGCACAAAGCAGGCAACGAAGCGGGCTTAGACGTGGCTAAGGGGGAGCCCCCAGCGAAGCCCCTTACAAGCTGCAGCGTCTTCAGAAGTCGGCACGGCCCTGGCTAAAGGACACAGTGCACAGTTACCAAAAGGTTTGTGGTTTTTTTGTTTTTTTGTTTTTTTTTTTTTGCTTTAAATACCAAAACTACAAAAATCAGTTTATAAACTGTTTTTCCAAAACAACCACCAAAACAAAACAATCCCCTGAATCAAAGCAAAACAAAATACTGTCAAAAGTGTTAATCGCCCTTCGCCTAAAATGAAAGCCATCCACACTCAGCCACGTGACTGGGAAGAGAAAGGGGGCTTGCTCTACTTGGTGACCATATGGCCCGAAGGTTCCCAAGAGTGGCAATGGTTTATGATTTGAGAACCACGGAGTGGGTATTGGCTGTTCTGGCTCCTCCCCTTTTTACTCAGGACCAAGGGGAGCCAGAAGAGCTCTCCACATTTCAAGACACATTTTTAACCCTTAATGCTTCGAGCCTCCCCGACTTAGCCTGCCTAGTTTTCTATGGGTTCGTGATTTCTCTTTCAATAAGTTGTGCAAATTGGAGCCCTTCTACGTAAAGGCATGTAGTAGTCCACGATCGAGGCGGATTGTCACACACTCTGTCCCGTCTGGCGGGCATGAACCTGAACAAGGTATTGCTTTGCATATATTGTCCATGGCGGGGAGGCACCGTTCCGATCTCTGCCCAGAAATCTCATCAGACTCAGAGTTGAGGCACCAGCCTTGGGGGGGGAGGTTTCTGCCCCTCCCTGTTCATACTGCCCCGCCAAGGGATCTGTCTTGAAGGGTGTCGATCCAGAGACGGCTTGGGTTCTCCAGATAATACTTAAAGGGCAAGCTTTAGGAACAGCCAAAAACACAAACAAAACCACTGCCCTCGTTTGCCTGAATGGGAACTGCTAGCTCTAGGGTTTGGCTGCTCAGCCACTCGGAAACTTAGTAAGCGAAGCCCTCAGCGTAGGGGAGGCTGCCGCAGCGCTCCACATCCAGGAGGTAAGCAGAGTTGTCTTCGAAGTGGGTCAATGGCAGGGTGTCCTCCTCGCCGAGGGGGCACTCAGACTCCGCCTTCAGGAACGGACGCTGGTTGTCCGGGAAGGCCATGGAGAACAGGGCATCCGGGTCACAGACGAATTTGTAGACGTATCGCTCTCCGGCCACCTGCCAGAGAAAAAAAACACCTCACAGGGCCCAGCTGGGACAGGACATGCGGATCACGGGAGAAAATGTGTTATTTCCTTTTCTTTTTATTTGACAGGTAGAGTTATAGACAGTGAGAGAGAGAGACAGAGAGAAAGGTCTTCCTTCTGTTGGTTCACTCCCCAAATGGCCGCCACGGCCAGTGCTGCGCTAATCCAAAGCCAGGAGCCAGGTGCCTCTTCCTGGTCTCCCATGTGGGTGCAGGGGCCCAAGCACCTGGGCCATCCTCCACTGCCCTCCCGGGCCACAGCAGAAAGCTGGACTGGAAGAGGGGCAACCGGGACTAGAACTCGGTGCCCATATGGGATGCCAGTGCCGCAGGCGGAGGATTAGCCAAGTGAGCCATGGAGCCAGCCCCCGAGAATGCGTTATTTCTAAGTTACCAAGCTCTTGGGCAGTCAAAGACCAAAGAAGGTTTACTGGTAGCTGATGATCCAACTCAGTTGGATTCCCTTGGGGAAATCTTGGGGAACCTATTACTTATCAAGTGTTTGGCTATGGCTGGCACCACAGCTCAACAGTTAAAAAAGCAGATACCTGAATTTCAAATTCATCCTAGACAGGCTCTTCTAAAAGAACAGCCTCTCTTTTTGTCTTATTCTGACAGCTCTGCTGAGGCTGGTGTGTGGCATCCCCAAGAAGCTACAGGGAATGGAGGGTGGCCACGTGGAAGTCACACCACACTTCCTGTTACCTCCAAAGCTTACAACCTTCAATGTGGCTTTGGTATTTTGAAGGGTCAGGAATCTGATCAGAGAGCCTGTGTGGAAATTTTAAATATGTCCCAAGCCAAGTAGCATGGCTTTTTGGCTTACCTATAGTTTTGAATTACTCGTTGCATGGTTCTGCTATATGGAAGGAACTGATGACTACCTTTATATAGGTTTTATGCATTAGAATAGTAGAACCGGAGGGTCTTGACTACTTCAAGGGCCTCATCAGGCGGTTGATGAGCCGTCCTGGTGGATGGACGGTGTTCGTGGCTCAGCAATGGGGCCAGAGGGCTCACACCAGTGGCCGGCAGAGCTGATCGCGGGGGAGGGGCGGGGAAGGCAGCCGAATGACTGAGAAATAAACATTCCAGACTGAAAGGTCCGGACCGTTGAGTTTACTCCTGCCCTGTAGCCATTCTGTCATGATTGTAAAATCTCTTTTTAATAGAAGAAGTATGGCTTTGTTTCCCAGCTGTGGGTTTTCAGAAGCCTGCTGCTCCAGCGGCTGGCTGCAGAGGCAGCAGTGTAATTATCCCAATAGGTCTTAAAGTTTATTGTATGGTGACACTTCTATGACCAGTCACCATAGCATGGGCGTCTACACCAACGTTCCTTGGAACTCTCAAACACTTTAAAACTGATTGTGGTGATGATTGCAAAACTCCACCAATATGCTAAAAAAATCAGTGAACTGTACACTTTTTAAAGGGGGGAAGGTCGAATTGGGTGGCCACCCATCCTGGAGCGTTTAACTCTGTGCCAAGCACCAAAGTTAAACCTTAGTTCCTGCACCGAAGGAGCTTACACTCCTGTGGGGCATACCAACATGTGAAGGAGTAATTTACAATACAGAGAACAAAGCAGTGAACCAGATGAGAACAGGTACTGTTAGGAACAGGAAAGGGTGCCACCTAACCCACCCTGGAGACTCTAGATTCTTGGCATAAAAGGTGATTAAAAAAAGATTTATTTATTTGAAAGGCAGAGTGACAGAGAGACCCTCCATCCCCTGGTTCACTCTGAAAACGTCTGCAATGGCTGGGGCTGGGCCAGGCTGATGCCAGGAAGCAAGGACTCCATCCAGGTCTCCCATGTGGGTAGCAGGGACCCAAGCGTCTGGGCCACCCCCTGCTGCCTCCTCGGTGCATTAGCAGGGAGCTACACCGGAAGTGGAGCAGCCAGGACTGGAACTGTCACTCCAATATGGGACATCAGCATCATAAATGGCTCTGTGTGTGACAATGCCTACCCAGGAAAAGGTGAATATGGGGATAGAAAAACAAGCAGGGGCTGGCCTGGTAATGCAGGTATTAGGAAATGTTCTTAAGCAGGGTACGGAGTAGTTTCATGGTGCTCCTCTGTTGGACAGTATGCTTCACACCTTACATCACGTGACATGGATTCTTTGCTAAACAGAGACTACATTCATTAAGAGAAAGGGCGGCTATGCTAGCGAAAGCACTTTAGTATGAGTGAGGAAACGGGAGTTAGAGGGTGGCCAGATTGAGAATGGCCTTGTAGCCTGTGTGAAGCACTGGCTTTTATCCAGAAGATCATAAAAAAGGCTACTGAATCAATCAATCTATCAGTCTACCTACCTACCTAGATATATTAAGGTGGTTAGGGGAACGGGAGGGCCACATGACCACCCGCCCATGAGAAGCTCAGTCTGGCTTCAGTGTGGATGCTTTCAGCAGCAATGCTCTCAGGCTTCCAGCAAGTCCATCTTGTTACATGTTTTGTTTTGTTTTTTTTTTTTTTTTTTTTTTTTTTGGACAGGCAGAGTGGATAGTGAGAGAAAGAGAGAGAAAGGTCTTCCTTTGCCATTGGTTCACCCTCCAATGGCCGCCGCGGCCGGCGCGCTGCGGCTGGCGTACCGCGCTGATCCGATGGCAGGAGCCAGGTGCTTTTCCTGGTCTCCCATGGGGTGCAGGGCCCAAGCACCTGGGCCATCCTCCACTGCCTTCCCGGGCCACAGCAGAGAGCTGGCCTGGAAGAGGGGCAACCGGGACAGAATCCGGCGCCCTGACTGGGACTAGAACCCGGTGTGCTGGCACCACAAGGTGGAGGATTAGCCTAGTGAGGTGCGGCGCTGGCTTAATCTTGTTACATGTTACTATCATGTAGACTGCCTGAATACATGAATGTGAGCATCTGGGGAGTGCTAGTGTCTGTGTAAAATACGGTGGCTAAGCAAGACCAACAAGAGATTTACCACCCCCCTCTTCTACTAATCTAGGGGGATTTTAAGATTTTGCCTATCCCAACAGGGATTTTTCTTCTGGCTTCCTCCAAACAGGCCTTATCCTCTGTTCTGTAAGGAGCAACCTGCTAGCAGGTGACTGCTGCCATCCTATGAACCTGCAACTTTGAGTTCCAGTTTCTATAGGTTCTCAGAGAGAAGTAAGATTTTCTTATTCCTCTAACACTGTTGACTTGGAAGTCTAGGTGCTTAGCAACTAAAAACTTCAGCGAAGCTCTTGTGAGAGCAGAGAGCTTCCAGCTGATTCCTTCATGTGCTCCTTTATGCACACAATAGTTGGTTTAAGCTCCTGGACTTTTTTGTAATTAGAGGCAGTTAACAAAACAGAGCCGGCCTCTTTCCCCCACTGTGGGATCCACATGCAACTTCTGGTTGCCACGTACCTAAGAGTGCTAAAAGTGCTCGTTGGCCCTCATTTGATCCTCAAGTTTGTTTTTTCAAAATTCTTTCCTACCACAGAATCACTTATGAGGCTAACATTTTCTTCCAGCTATTAAGAACAGTCTCATTACACAGGCCCTGGGCATCGTCTTTGAAAAGGATCCGAGCGGTCGGAGCACCTCCTGTGAACCCTCACCTTCTGCATGATGCCCTTCTCATAGTAATAGCGCAGAGATCGGCTCAGCTTGTCATAGTTCATGGCCGGCCGGTTCTTCTGGATGCCCCAACGGCGAGCGACCTGAAGAGACAGGCGAGCAATCAGCAATGGAAACAGATCCGCCAGGTCCTAGTGGCTTTCTCCCAACACCCCAGGAGAGTCAGTTCTGTAACCTGACTGCTTTGGTCTGGGAAGCACTCCTCCGATCTGGAAGGCAAAGAACTTAATTCCCTCAAGGCCGGACAGTCCGTGGAGGTGATTCAGTCACAACTGCTTGGGGGGTAGGCGAGGAACGAGACCTAGAGGAGGAAGAATCCTAGCGGTTCAAGATTGCGGAGGGCTTGGCTCACACCCTAGAGGATACAGGCTCTCTCCTATCCCTCCACGTATGAATTATTGACCAATACCCATAGACCATTAACATGTTGCCATTAAGTGCTATGGTTTCTGTAGCAGTCAATAAGGAATAATTAGAATGGTCATTGCTGAAACATTAGAAACACACTAGTGAGTTGCTAATGGGCCAGCAGAGCAAAAGTTCAATTCTAATAAGATTGGAGAGGGGCTGGGAGATGTTTACTTATTGCAGCTCGCGGACTACGGGGGAATCAGATCATTTCAGCCTGCTGCCATCCAATCCCCTGCTCCCAGCAGGCCTGCAGAATGGACATGAAAGCATGTAGCACTATTATCCACTTAATGAAAAATTAACAGGGCTTCCCACACGGTTCTGAAGTGCATTATATCCAACCCAGTCCACCTGAGGTGCAGTGATGGGGAGATGTAATTGGAGCTTGGAGCAAAGAAGCCTACAAACAGGAAAACTTCCTCGCAGAGTTTACGCGGCTATCAGAGCAGCCGAGCAGTCTCTGTTCTCCGGTCTCTCGGCCTCCACACCCCTGACTGTGGATGACGACGGCTGTCAAGGCAGCAGAAGGATAACCCTGGAAGTGGGAGTGCTCTCAGAGGCTTTTTTTTTTTTTTTTAAAGATTTATTTATTTATTTGCAAGTCAGAGTTACACAGATCAGAGGTTTTAAGTGTATGTGAACCACATTTCGAACATTTTGGGTTAGACTGGAAAACTTATTTTAGAGGATAAATTAATGACATTCCTTTGATCTTCTAAAAACCAAATGTTAATCACGGAGTAGGAAGTAGGGAGGGAAAAGCATTCCACACCAAATTTCCTGCAAAGTGTTTGAGCTGAATGAAAGCACCATCCCTAGAGTTCAGGGTTCTAAAATGACCTTTAATGAATACCAGCGGTGGTCTGAGAAGGAAGACTGCATTTGTCCCAGTTACTTTAGAACAACTCAGGAGCCATGACTCTGCCTTGCAGGAAACCCCGTGAAAGTTCGACCCGCATCCTTGGCTTCATGGCCCCTGGCATCCACTGTGTCTCCCTGGTCTCTTCTTTCCCCCAAACTGCACCCATTCAACTCTATCTTTGAAACTGGCCGAAAGGAAAAATTAACCAAAAAGCTACAGCTTGGCTGTAGAGCAGATTCGCATTTTAAGCCAATGGAGAACAGCGGTAGGAAGGGAAACCTGCTGAGTCGATATATATGTCCCTCAAGAAAGGACTCTTAGGAAACTCATCTTTAACTGCGGGCTGCCACAAGTGACATAGGGAAACTTAAAAGAAGCCCAGCCTCATCATTTTACTTTGCACAGTGGGAGAAAGCAATTTTGAATACTCTTCAATTTCAGCGGCGACCTCTGTTTGCTGTCACTTGCATATGCAACAGCTTACTGGAGAGGCTTCGGATATGCACAGACTTCAAAGCAGCTCCCGGTAGCCATAACTACTGACTCATCCTCTTGGGCCAGAGCCCTGTGACTCAGTAGCCCTCACCATGCGGCTCCCTCTACACAACGCATGATGCAGCACAGCCCCACAGCAGCTGCAAATAAGGGCTGCCCCGCTTCTCGGGTAGGGGAGCAAGAAACTGCCTGCAACCAGCTCGCTCACTCGCTCATGCGCGCGCGCTCTCTCTTTCGCCTTCCTCTCTCCCATCAGTTACTTCAGTAGAACATATTTCCAGGGCTGAGGGAATTTAAAAATCCACTTCTCTCCTCCCCTCCTCTCAAGAGAGAGCAGCCGTAGCACAGGCGACGGCTCTTTCTAGCAGCCCATCTTTTAACACCTCCCCATGGCATCAGTTATCTGCCACATGTTCAACAAACACCCCTACCCCCCAAAATATTCATTAATGCAGATTCACAGCGAAAATGGCTCCCGATTAAAGCCGAGTCAGTCATAATTGAGAGGGTGCTAAGCTGGATGACTATCAAAAGACATTTGATTAGGGGGCCTGCCAAAATGCAGTTCGAACACCACAATTTCCATGCACAGTGTAATGGGTATTATGGATAATTACCCAGAGTGCACTACTCTGCCACACAGCTGCCTACAATTACGTCCCCAACAGCTTCCTCCTCCGCTTCGCCCTTCAAGCTCCCCCCCAACACCCCCACCCTCTCCATGATGACTTCTTACAGCTTTTTCCAGGAGTTGGTATCTTCTTGACATGACTCCAGAATCGGAGTTACACAAGGCAGGGGGAGGGGTGGGGGGAGGGGCGGAGAGGCCAGCCCCACACATGTCGTCTGTCACTAGGCCACAGCGCACACGTGAGACCCAGGCGGTCCTGGGGCAGGAGAACGGAACATCTGGAGCTTCTGGAACGCTCCGAGACTTCGAGGTGGGGCGGAAGAAGGCAGCCCTTCCTGAAGAAACAAAGCTGCCCAATCACGGAGGGCAGCTCAAGGCCGCCACGGGCCTCTCACGTGACGCGGCCGCTTGGCATTTACGAGCGCTCTGGATTAATATTAGTTTATTAAGTAAGAAAGCAGGGGCCCTCTGCCATCTGTTCATCATTTCCCTGACCACTGGTGGGAGCCCAGAAGATTCAATAACAGCTTTACAAAGGGTCATAACCAGGTTTACCTGCAGCTGGACAGCCTGTGCTCGGGCCTGAGGCAGTGGCAATAAAGTAATAAAAGCTCCTGTTTGTGAAACAAGAGAAATCAATAAGGGCTGCTGCCCACACGACAGACCTACTTCTTTCCGGAAGCCTCCGAGTCCGGGAGACTCGCCTTCCTCCAGCCTCGTGGAGAGCAGAGGGAAGGGGCCGGGGTGGGGTGGCTGACTCCCCCATAAGGGCTGCCTGCCTCAGACACGGCTCCATTTCCACAGGACTTAGCCAGAAAGAAACGCTGAGGAAAACACAGGGGAACCGAGCCCCGGCTGCGAAGGCGGGCTGAGCCCCACAGAAACGGTTCCCAGTCGTAGATGTTGGCACATCTCTGTTTCAGTGACACCACGCGAGTATCTTCTGTGACTGTCTGGCCCGAGGCCCGCCTCACCCTGCTGTCCACCAGGATCGCCTCACAGCGTCCCAGGCCTTCGGCTTCCTCCTGCTCCTGTCCTCCCTGGCGGTCTAGTTCCCTCTTCCAAGCTAAGTGCCGCGCTGTTCTCGCCGGCTCATCCCTGCAGCCAGCCCTGGAGTTAACGAACAGCAGTGACCCCGGCAGTGACTGCTCTAGGGTTTTCCAAGACTGCGCTTCCCTTTCCAATTAGACCCGACCCAAAAGAGAACCCTTCACTCTGCTGGTTTAACATCTAGCACTCAGCACCTGTTACTCAAAGAAGCGTAGGCCAGTTTTGGGGACAGTTATTTGTTTGCCAGTCATTATCTCTAGATTCTAAATCAAATACGTTTTAATAATTATACTCCTTTAGAATGTGCTAAACTGAGAGACTGATTCAAGTTGCTTTGTTATGTGATATTCAGGAAGGGGATTCTACGGTGTGTCTTCTTCATGCAAGAAATGGTACTGGCTCTGTCCAAAGGCGTTTCTGTCAACAATTCTGGGCAGAAAAGGCAGGAATAACACACTTTAAAAAACCTATTAAGATCGACCCATCTCTGATAATTTATATTTCTCCAAGTTAGAACCATTTGAAATATATAGTAGGGTGGTTACATCCTGTAATATACACACCAAAATATCATACAATACGCTCATGTAACCTCAGACCAGACACAAGTTATGACCTATGCGGGATTTTCAGGTGTTAGAAATATTTTGTGTGTACTCTATGGTGGAGAACTCTGCCCACACATGGGCTGCAGACTGTCTGTCCTGTCTCTAGGAAGGGCCCCTGCCAACCCCACCGGCCAGGTCAGAATGTGAGGGTGGAGGGGTGTATGTAACGCGGTAGAACGGCTCCGTGGAAGTGTGAACAACAAACGTCCCCAGCGTCCCCATCACCACCAGATCAAAGCCCCTGTGAGCCCAGCCCCCCATGCTTACCTCCTCTGGCTCTATCAGCTTAAACTCCATGCCCCGGCCTGTCCAGGCGATGAAGTGGGCGTTGGCTGGGTCATCCAGAAGGGTGACCAGGAACTGCCAGAGCTGAAGGGACCCTCGCCTCTGGTAAGGGGGTCCCTCCCGGTACATGGTGGGCTCCTGCTTGACCTTGCCTGTTTGGGACAAAGACACACAAGCAGTGGTTTAGTTCCTGGTTTCTCAGGTGATCCGGACAAAGGGGAGCTGTCAATGCCAACTTCATGTTCCAGCATCTCCAGCCCTCGGCCCAGAGATGAACCTCGGACGGGGCTACGTACCTTCCAGTCTCTCAGGCACGACGCAAGTGTCATCGAAGTACAACCGGGGGTCTTTTTCATAGGAAAAACCTGAGGGGGAATTTAAAAACAAAGACCTTGTTGCACAACTGATTCTGGCTGTATTGCACTGAAACTAGACATAAAGACTAAAATGTGATCTTAGCATTTCAGGTCCTAAGCTTTACCACCCTGTCTATGCCACATGCAAGTTTGGGGTCGTGGAGAGGACTTGGGATTCAGATCCTGACAGCATGACCCGAGCCCCAGTCGGAGGGAGCGGCATCCATTCCTGCCGCGGGAGCCCAGACTGCGGGGAAGCGCTGAGTCACCGCCAAGCTCCTTGGCATCTTGCTGACGAGGTCTGCGAGCACCAGGGCTGCTGTGACTAAGCCTGTCCATCTGAGAGGACATCTCCTCCACTTCCGCTGGCCTGGCTGCATGGAGTGGCGGATCCGCCCGGAGGCCTCCACCATCTTCCTTTTTGCTAATATTCATTTCGGCCCTTCCTACAACCATCTCATTCAACTACGACAGCGCTCGAAAGGGGAAGGGAGGGGTCAAAATCACACCGCCTTGGGCCTGCAGAGGACCGTGGAGAGCGGGAAGTACAAAAGCAAGGTGACTGTTATCAACAGACACCGTGGAGGGAATCTGAAGATTCTCCAGCAACGCAGCTGCTGCGTTGCGCAGCTGGTAAAACAGAGGTCATCTAGGGGAGCTGACCGGACGAATGACGCATGCAGAGGAAGGGGCGGGGAAAGATGAAAGGGGTCAGGGAGAAGGAGGATGCCCAACAGCCTCCGCCCACGCACCCTGAATATATGCAGTGCTGAAGACCGTGCACCAGGCACCCTGACGAGCCCAGCAGCTGAATCAATGCTGGCTAACAGACAGCCCCTATGGGGATCTCCTCCTTCCCTCTCGTGGAGCCCGTGTCGGAGGCCTAGGGCCGCCGTGTGCTTTCCTGCACACTGCATGTCACGGGCAGTGCTCCAGGAGCTCCTGTCTGCAGAGGCGATGCCTCCCTGTGCGGGCCTCTCTGATGGCTCCTCCTTATGCGTTGCTGGCCATGCAGGCGGACAGCTAGGGGGAAACGCTCAGCTGAGAGGCGCTTTCAGGAGCGTCGGCGAGGCGTGTGCGGTGAACTGAAAAACCCAAGTCTAGGTAGCAAGACCTGACTCTGCAACTCTTTGTTCCTTCCTGATCAGCCCAGATCGAGTAGGTTTTTGGCAGGGCTGCCAGCGCTTTTCAGAGGTCTGGGACTGCAGAACAGCACTGGCCAACCTGGAGGAGACTAAGACCGTCTGAGGTTTGTATTATTCACTTTTGTTTCTCAGCCACAAGCACAATTTCTCTGTTGCTTAGCTGCATCAGAGGAAGTATACTCTACTGGCATTTATTTATTATTTAATCCAATGAATATTTATGCCACGCATTGCGCTGAAAGGAGGGAAGGCTAGGGCCTGGTTCTCAAGGAGCTTACATCTCAGCTGAAGGAGAAATAAACAAGACACGGCGGAGTGTGCAGGTCCAGAGGTGAGCTGGCTGGGACTCCAATCAACAACTATGTAATTATGAACAAATTAATCTCTGTGCTACTTTCCTCACTGGAAAACTGGGTAGATAATAATTCCTACCTTTTAGGTTGTTATGAGAATTTAATGAGTTAATGTTTATTCTGTTCCCTGATCTGTTTCTCTAAATGTTTTTAAAATTTTTTTTACTTGTTTACTTAGAGAGAGAGAGCAAGCAAGCATACACTCCCATCTGCTGGTTCACTCCCCAAATATCCTCAGCTGCTGGCACTGCACCAGGCAGAAGCCAGGAACGCCTTATATTATGAATACAATTGACACAATCCATTTTGCTTCATGCTTTTTGCCTTGAAGCTCTGTATTTTCCGTAAGTATTTTGATAATGCAGTGATGCTTTCATGGTCTTATAAAATCATTAGAAGTGAACTACTTAAAAGTTTACACACTTGCTAGACATGCTGCACCATTTTTAGAGCTTTTCTTCTTCTAAGGTACCGATAAAAAACTCACACTAACCTGGGGACAAAAACTCGTAAATCTAGACGACACCCTCAGTTTGGTTTTGAAAGCTAATCAGGTGAAGGCCCGCCTATGAGGACTACAGTTCTGGTCTGTTTTATGGTTTCTAGTCATCTAGCGGGCCTCGAAAACATCTGAAAGGGGCTACTGGTTTAAGTAAAATTTAAGTTGGCTGGGGTCTGCACCAGTAGTTCCATCCGTTGTGGCCAACAATCACCCATCCCTCGAATGAGGTGGCAGGAAGGAAGAACCTGCTGGAGGGGCAAAGTGGAAATGAAAGATTCAAAACAACACGCCAGGATTCCAGGTGAACATTTAAGGCAGGACTGCGATCTGAGCAATCACAGATGCCAATCAGAAACACTTGTTTCACAGGCATCTGTGGTCAAGCCTGCTAAGAAGGCTAAGAAAAACCATGTCACAGCAATTCAGAGCCATTAAAAATGCCGCGCTCTTTGAAATTCACTTCTTTAATGTGTGTGTGTGTGTGTGTGTGTGTGTGTGTGTGTGTTTGGGGGTGGGGGTCAGGAAAAGCAACAGCCAAGGGCGGGGAAGGGGGTGGGGGCGTGGCACACACAGACACCAGACAGTCCGCGTGTAGTAAGCAACCCAGTGCCTCACTAAAAATACTTCTTTGAGAGCACGCTCTTTACTCAGTGCTGTAATTATGCAAAAACGCTTTCCTCTCTCTCTTCCACTCTCCCTCCTAGTTGGTCTGCCACCGTCATAGACGGCTTCTGTAGCAACACGCGGGAACCTGGGAGAGAGCTGCACGTGGCCAGGCCTGTCCTGGCCACTGGGCCAGTAGACAGCCCTGCCTTTCTAGGGCTGGACACTCAGTGTTATAGGCTGTCCAGTGAAACGCTACCTCGCCTCTCACTGAACCAAGCAGTGGGAAGCGGACACCCAGAGAACCCGCCCTTGTGACCTGATCGCCTATCAAAACCGGCCGACACTTCGCGGCTATTGGTTCTTCTGCCCTTCGTCTGAAACACTGCAGCCCAGCTCTTCTCAACCTGGGGTGCACCCTGGAACCACTTGGAGAGCTTGGAAAACGGTGACCTCTGGGTTCCACCCAGGGCCCTGGGCGAAGTGCGGGCGTCAAAACTGCTAAAAGCTTCCCAGGCGATCCCGTGTGCAGCCCGAGCTGAGAGTCACCACCATGTGACCTTTGAGCTTGAAGGTGTATTAGAGGCTCCTGTAGGCTTGTTAAATCAGACTGCGGGGGGCCCCACCCCTGGGCTGGTCCCGGCAGTGTGCATTTCTAAGAAGTTCCCGTGAAGCTAATCACACTGGGTAATCACCCTGCTCTAGAACCGTAAAGAGAGATGTACTGGACAGAAAACCAGACAGACTCTCGAGGGACATGTTCTAAGGAGGGAGAAGGAAGAAGCGTCCCTATGCCAGTGTTCAGAAACAGGCCTGAACCGACCAGCTCAGGTCCTGCAGCCGGAAGCCTACTTTCCTTCGCCTTTCACGCCTCTCAGACTTCAGTGAGGTCCCTAACAGGGCTCCCTCCCATCCAGTGAACCGGCAGCTCTGCCATTGTCATCCACTCATGCAGGAGCCATTCAGCAAATGCTCTTTGCAGGCTGAAAGCTCAATTACCTTCCCCCAACAAAAGGCCCCCTTCTCCCTTCTGACTCCCATCTAATTACTTCTTTAAAGGAATCCTAAATTTTAAAAATCTGTGACAACGCACTCAAAACAAACAAAACTAAGGCCCTCTCACAAAAACCTGGCAGTGGATGCCTTGAAAATGTCAAATCCTTTTAGTCCAGAAATTTTAGGAATGTAGCTTCAAGAATTCATCAAGGGGATGTGAAAAGATTTAGCAAAGATTCGCTCTGGTTTCTTCTGTGAATAGTTTGGGAGCACCTACATTTTCAGCAACAGGTGACCAGCGAAATGCATACCCATGCAATGAGTACTGTGCAGCCATGGACGAGGAAAACACAGAGGAATGTTTGATGCTATGGAGATTATACTGGCTGTGGCGTACAGAGGGAGATGAAGCGTGTAGGCTCTGGAGCCCACGGGGCTTGGCTCAGAGTTCTGACTCTGTCCTCCCAGCCATGTGACCGTGGGCAAATCTTTTAACCTCTCTGAGCCTCCGTTTCATCATTCAACTAGAGGGGTATTAAGAGTATCTTGCAGAACTGCTATGCGAACTAAATGACCTAATGCATGCAAACAGCTTACAACAGTGCTAGACACATGAGTTAGTGATGACTGTTAGAAGGAGAAAAACCAGACTATACCATGAGTCCTGTTCCATCTATACAGTTCTAGATGAGGAGACTTGAAGTCATTCGTGGAAAATGGAATTAAAAGATGTTTATTTTGGTGTAAACGTTTATTTGAAATCTATGCTGTTTTTTCTTAATATGTACATTCCACGGAATTTTTGAAGATCCCTCACATTCACATATGCAAGATCTATATAGCAAAGTAATGATTATCTCTGGAGAGCAAGATTTAATTTTCATACTTTTTACAATATTTTCTAAAATTTGTTTTGGTTGTGGTAAAAGTAAGTTACGGAACTTTACATTTTAAAGAAAAACTAGCTCAAAAGCAAACTCCTCCGGGAAACTGTGGGACTAGCTCCATTCAGACTACTTTCTTGAAGCCATATGCTACAGAACATTAATGCATCTTATTTGTTCTAAATTCCTTTCCCTCAATTAGTAGGTCAGCGCTAACGAAGGCAAAGTCACAGGTTCAATCTGCCCACTGCTGCCGCTCTGGGCTACTGTGAGATTATCTCAGAGATTCACTGCTGAACTGGCACCAAAGGGCTGGGGCCTAAGAACTGGGACAGACAGCATACTCTTGACATAACACCATCATCTTCACATGCAAATCAGCGTCAGGATATGCGACAGTCCGGGCTTGTGGGCAAATTACATCTGTCCTCATCTTCCTCCTTTGAGATACTTTTTTATTTATCTAATTAGAAAATATTTCCATTGTGGTCTTCTCTATAAATGTTTTGTACATAACAGAAGGGACTTGACAAAGTTCACAGAGAATGGAATTAAAAGATAAAAGCTCATAAAGTTCATTTTCTATTTCATCAACCTGTCCAGCCCAACTCTCCTAGTCTCATCACCCTGCCCACTCACCCCCGCCCCCGCCAGCTTTCTCAAGGTCAGGGACAAACACTTCACATTCCCTCCTATCTGCCATTTATCATGTAATAATAATTGTAATGAAGAGCTACCCACCTACACGGGGAGACTAAGTAAAACACAGAAACGGAGTTTAAAACGCTTTTCTAAGGTGTCCTTGGACCACCATCCCTGACGCAATCCCTAAGTTCCCATTTAGGCTGATAGCTGTACCACCTCCATGTGTGGAAACGTGAAGACCAGGTGGCTCAATTTTTCCTTCAACACTGTCCAGTGAACTTTAGAGTTAGGGTCACAGCTACTGAAAATGCCGGCAGCCCTCACAGTGCTCAGGAGCGTGCCTCATACCCTGTGTGCAAAACAACTCAAGATTATGATCAATTAGCTCTCCCATGCATGTGCTAAGGAAGGTTTAGCCTGTGCTCTCAAACCTCAGCCTGGAAAATGAACAACATTAAGCTTGAGCATTATTTGGAGAAAAAAAAAATTACAAACAAGGAGGCGCCTTACCTTCATGGCTGCTGGAGAAATACCCCCCTCTCATGTAGGATGACTGGCAGTTAGGCACTTCTGAAATGGAAACACAGATGGACACAACTCCCATCAGTGGTTTCTACATTGGAAGTAGCACACCCATTTTGCTGCAGCTCTGCAGTAAAGTCCCCTGAACCTCCTACTTCAAGTTCACGTCTTCTCAGCCTTCTCCTTGGGAATGGTACCAGCCCAGTAACACAGGAAACCCTGCAACTCACCATCTGAAGGCAAGACACACCTGATTCAAAGTCACGGGAGGAAAACAACCAATGCCCATTCTCATAATTCCCTCATTGCAGAGATTGGTCGCCACTAAATGTAGTAGCCCAAGAAACCAGCTTTCGAATGGCCAAGCCAGCTCCTGCTTATCCTGACTATTGGGTTTTCTGGTGGTGGGGCGGAGGGCAGGACTACCGTCCATCTTGCCAACTTGCTCCCCTTTACTGCTGATGGTCACATCTAATTGTGCTCCAAGCGCTAAGGGTATTTTCAGGTCAAATGGATGAGATGAGCTACGGTCATGGAGCCAGGACAAGAGCTGACACGGGTGGGGAACTGCCCGCTTTCACCACGCTGGGGGCGTGAACGCTGAAGCCAAACCACTCTCAAGTGGTCTCTTCTTTGTGCCTTATGTTATCAAGGGGTCCACTGAGAGGAAGGACAGGGAAGTGAGTGGGGGGGGGGGGGGATGAGCCTCGCCCAGGAACAGCACTCCGATCAAAGAATGACAAATACGGTGACATCTGTTCAGTGTCTTGGTTTATTTAAGGGGGTGGGGTGGGGTGAAAAAACCCTCAGGAGAGATTTGTAAAAAAAAAATGTCAATTCCAAAGGAAAAAAATGTTGCTGGTCATGCCCCGCTCCTAAGAAAAATACATCAAAGACTTCAAGAGGAATGCTGGTGGAGATTTTTACAAGTTACCATGACCTAATTTTTTGTCACAAAGCAACAGATGTCTCCCTTTTGCCTACTTCCCCAGCCCTTCCCATAACCAATTTTTGCCTGAATGGAGCAATCTGTGTATTATCATAGAGAAGGCCAAAAGCCAACGCCATATCCCATCCCATTTGCAAAAAGCCACTCAAGTTCAAACACCTACAACCACCCTAAAATTCCTTTAACACCAACTACAAAAAAAAAGTGTGAAAAGTTTATGCCATATCTGAAAGGGGAAGGAGAAACAAAGAAAAGCCGGTTTCTAAATTGCCATCTGTAAAAGTCCAACCCTCCTTTCCCCTAACGGCCTCACTGCATATTCCTGGCCTACAAAATACGTAACGAGGGCATGAATACGGGAGGGACAAAGGAGGGTCCTCCTCCAAACACAGCTTAGATGTCCTAAGTTCCTAGGCAAGAGATAGCCTATAGCCAAACAGTAGGTGCCGTCCCATGTTAGACCTCTCCCGAGGTGGACACACGCACTGAGGCAGAGCAGTGATTCTCATGGAGCAACTCGGAGTACTCACGGCACTGCAATACTGCACCAGGTGCTTTTATCAGAACACCGTTCGTTTCAAAAAGGAAAGAATCCTGCCCTACACATGGCCTCCACTTAATGGCTCCGTTGTAGGAAACGAAGCAAAACCACAAAACTAGAGACAGAACTAAATGCAGAAGTAACATTCCTTGTGTTTGGTGATCCTAAAGCTAATAAGTCTTTTTTTTTTTTTTTTTTTTTTTTAAAAAAAAAGGCACCACCCCAGACTGGACCCCAGAACCTTCAGACTAAGACTCCAAAGTGTACTTTGCACCACTTTGGAATGCCTACTGCACTTCTTGCATTTTGCAACACTTTGCGGTTTTGGTGTATATTTAGCTATGCACAAACACGTCTGCTTTTGCTAGGTCTTAAGTTCTTTGACTACAGTTCTTATAATTCTAGTCTCTAGCACTCTGCACGAAGATGACACTTGGTAACAATCAGACAAACGAACACAGGAATGAAGAAACAAAATGGCACGATATCACGCTAACCTGAATCAACGCAGTAATCCCGGGGCTCCTGCTTGATTCCCATTGGTGACTGGAACCCATGTGCGGGGGGGCCTGGCATCCCTGGCACCCCGTGCTCATACAGCGGGTCGTGGTATTCTTGTTTGAATCCCTGAGGGGGTGGGGGAGCTGCAGGGACAATAGGTTCTGACATTTGCCGGTGGTAACTGGGGCGGTTGTCTCCGGGAACGCCTGACTGCGGAGGGAAGGGGTGGCAGGGCTCAGACAGTTGTCTCTGAAATCTGTAAGACGAAGGAAAGAAGTGTATCGTTAAGGAAGACACAGTAAATACCTCCTGTACCTGCCCACTGAGATCTCCAAGTTCAGATTAAGGAAACTATTTGCCAAGAACTTATTAATGCTTATTTCTGGACAGGGTACCCATTTCCCACAATTAAATCATGTATTTCAAGTCTCTGGAAGCAGAAATGGCAAAAAAAACAAGGACGTGGCAGCTTCTTGTCTTCCATGCACGTTTATTTCAAGTATAGTCCATCTGTACAGATGGGCCACCGTATATATCTAAATACCTGAGACTAAGTATATTTGAAACTAACACTCACACACACACACACATATATATATATAAATGTACGGTTTTTCACTAGTTTATTCATTCTCTCACCTACAGACAGAACAAGTTTTAAAGACTGAAGAGTAAAAGTGAAGTCAGTTAGAAAATATAGTAAAAAAAAAAAAAGGAAATCCCATTCATAGCAGCAGTCTCTTGGAAATAATAAGGAAATGTGTAGGTACATAAAAATAAAATCTTTTTTTTAAAAAAAGATTTATTTATTTGAAAGTCAGAGTTACAAAAAGAGAGGAGAGTCAGAGAGAGAGAGAGAGAGAGAAGTCTTCGATCTGATGGTTCACTACCCAACTGGCTGCAACGGCCGGAACTGCACTAATCCGAAGCCAGGAGCCAGGAGCTCCTTCCAGGTCTCCCACACGGGTGCAGCGGCCCAAGGACTTGGGCCATCCTCCACTGCTTTCCCAGGCCACAGCAGAGAGCTGGACTGGAAGTGGAGCAGCCAGCTCTTGAACCAGCACCCATATGGGATGCCGGTGCTTCAGGTCAGGGCGTTAACCCACTACGAAACAGCGCTGGCCCCAAAAATGAAATCTTAAAATTTATTTTTTAAGGAAAAGAAAGAGCAAAGAGAAAATATGAGTATGAAGCTGTTGACTCACTAGAAATTGTTCTATAAAAGCAAATCTTTCCAACTAATTAGACAAAATGAAAACTAAACTTTATCTAAAATACCAATAATTTATTTTTAAATACTTATTTACTTATTCGAAAGGGGGAGAGAGAGATCTCCTCCACTGATTCATTTCCCAAATGCCCACAATGGTCAAAAGTGGGTCAGGGGGCTGGCGCTGTGGCGTAGCAGGTAATGCCTGTAGTGCCGGCATCCCACATGGCTGCCGGTTCGAATCTTGGCTGCTCCACTTCCCATCCAGCTCTCTGCTATGGCCTGGGAAAGCAGTAAAAGATGGCCCAAATGCTTGGGCCCCTGCACCCACGTGGGAAGCCCTGAGGAGACTCCTAGCTTCAGATTGGTGCAGCTCCAGCCACTGCGGCCATCTGGGGAGTGAACCAGCGGATGGAGGACCTCTCTCTCACTCACTCGCTCTGCCTCTCTGTAAGTCTGCCTTTCAAATAAAATAAATAAATAAATATTAAAACAAACAAACAACCTGCTGCCTGTAGAGCACCCCCCCCCAAAAAAAAGGTGGGTCAGGCTGAATCGAGGAACGAGGCAGCCAATCCGTGTAGGCATCCTACGTGGGTGTCAGGGACCCACCTACTTCAGCTATCAATTGCTGCTTCCCAGGATGGGCAATAGCAGGAAGCTGGAATCTGGAGTGGAGCAGGGCTTTAAACCTGGACACTCTGAAATAGCAAGCAGGAATCCTAAGTAGCATCTTAACCACTGTGCCAATGCCTGCCTCAGACTAATGACCTTTGAAAACAAATAATGGCATACTAGATATTGGTACATATCATAAAATTGCAATAATTAAAACAGTAGACAGGAGTGAAAGACGGGAAGATCAAAGGAACTGAGTGGAAAAGGAACAACCATCAAGTACTGGGATGGGTATTTAGCAGAGCAGTTAAGATGCCAATTGAGATACCTGCAGCCTACAATAGAGGGCCTGGGTTCAGGTTCTGGCTCCACCCCCAATTCCAGCTGCCTGCTAACTGGGAGGCAGCGATGATGGCTGAAGCAGCTGCATTCTTGCCATCCATGTGGGAGACCAGTGGATAGGAGCTCTGTTTGTCTCTCTGTCTCTCAAAATAAATAAATTAAATTTTTTTAAATCTTCTTAGTATATTCCAAAATGTATTACTTGTTAAGATGAGCATTTCAACTTAGTGGAGAAAAGATTTAGACTCTGGTCAATAATACAAGCCAAAATAAATTTTGTAGGAAGTAAAAAATTGCATGATAAATGTGAAAGCATAATAGGAAAGTAAACATAAATGATAATGAGCATAATCTAGAAGTGGGATAAAGCTTTCCTGAGCATCGCAACAGTAGCAGGAACCCTCAAGAGGAGCATGGGCACAGCTCACTGTGTGCATTTCTACAAGTCAAAAACCACCAGAAATGAAACTGAAAGCAGAATATCCAACTGGGAGAAACAACTCTAACAGTCAGAAGATCCCGGAAACAAGACCTAAGATAAAACTGAGGGAAGTGCTCGGATATATACAGCAAGGTTGATATTGTTGACACAGCTTTTAAAAATCAGCAGAAGGTGACCACTCCAACAGAAAAACAGTGAGTCAAGGGTCTAAGCAGGAAAACCACTAAAGCAACACTCATGGTCACAAACAAATTGAAGAAGAATCATAAAGTAAAAGAATATATTTTTCCTGTTAACTTAGAAGAGGAGATAGTGATAACAATTTTTTGTTTTTAAAGATTTATTTATTTATTTCAAAGACAGAGTTATATGAGAGGCAGAGAGAGAGAGAGAGAGACAGAGAGAATCTTTCATTCACTAGTTCACTTCCTAAATGGCCACCAACAGCCAGAGCTGTGCTGATCTGAAGCCAGGAGCCAGAGCTTCTGCAGGGTCTCCCACACAGGTGCAGGGACTTGGACCATCCTCCATTGCTTTCCCAGGTGCATTAGCAGGGAGCCAGATTGGAAGA
This sequence comes from Oryctolagus cuniculus, assembly GCF_964237555.1. Classification (NCBI taxonomy): domain Eukaryota; kingdom Metazoa; phylum Chordata; class Mammalia; order Lagomorpha; family Leporidae; genus Oryctolagus; species Oryctolagus cuniculus. The sequence goes on from NC_091435.1 coordinate 95,779,178, forward strand.
GGAGCAGCTGGGACTCAAACCAGTGCCCATATGGGATGCCAGCACTTCAGGGGGCGGCTTTACCTGCTATGTCACAGCGCCGGTGATAACAAATCTAGGCCTGGCACATAAACAGTGCTTGAATAAGACAATTAAGAGCTTCAGAGAAGTTCTGGATGCAAACAAGAGAACTGGCCAAGTACATTGTGACACAGGTATTTAGGTGAAAGAAACTGTTAGATACAATGCAAAATACGATCATACAAGGACATGGAAAGTTTTTTTTTTTTTTTTTTTTTAATATTTTAGGGCAGGTTGTTAAACAGGAGACAGAATATCAAAGTTCTGCAAAAATAGAGAATTTGGGTGGTCATATAAAATTGCGGGAAGACTCACACTTGTTAACACTGCTTATCCTTGGAGTGGTTATGATTTTAAGGCGATTTTCCTTTTTTGCTCATCTGCAACTGAAGAATGTGCATTATTCTTATAACAGGACAAAGTCTTCTGTTATTGTCATGAATCAAGTAGCCCTGACACCTGCTGGCTGGCAGATAAATCCAGATGTGAGCCAACTGCCCCTCGCCCAGCGGGTGGACAGTGTGGCAGAAGGCAAGGTCTGAGATGCCTAAGTGATCGCTTACTGGGAAGTGACCAAAGGCGAAGCTCCTTGGCTTCATTTCGTTATCCGTGACCCCAGGATGCGTTACCCTTCGGGGGCTTCTGGAATGGTGAACTGTGTCTATCATACAGTTTCTGTCACGGCTGTCATCTTTCACAGATTGGGACAGGCTTCCGGAGGGTGGACGTGAATGTTAGAGAGGAAGGAAACAGGCGTAAGGGACTCATTCATGTGTATTCAGAGAAGCACTTGTGAATATGCATCCTTAGGGAGAAAACGGGAGCAGGGACTCCATGGGAAACAAAGGACTCAAGAGTTTAAAAAAAAAATCAGTACAATCCTATAACATTAAGATCTCACTCTGTAATTTTAACTTTAGTTCTATTAATAGCTTTAATTAAATCATTTGAATTAAAAAACTTATTTGGGAGTGGGGAAGACAGAAGACAGAGACAGAAAGAGTTGCCACACGCTGGTTCACTCCTCCATATGCCTGCAGTGGTCAAGGCTGGGCTAGGCTGAAGTTGGGAGCCAGGAACTCCACCTGGGTCTCCCACATGGGTGGCAGGGACCCAACTACTTGAGTTATCACCTGTTGCCTCCCAGGTTACGCATCAGCAGGGATCAGGAATTGGGAGTGGAGTTGGGATTTAAACCTAGACGCTCTGATGTGGGATGGGGGTGTCCCAACTGGTGTCTTAGCTGCTAGGCCAAATGCTCGCTCCTGAATTTGATTTTAATCAATCTGTGGCAACAGGTGGCTACCAGATTCCTAGCATATCAAGATTTAACATCTTGGAGCTGGCACTGTGGCAAAGCAGGTAAAGCTGCCGCCTGCAATGCCAGCATCCCATATGGGCACCAGTTTGGGTCCTGGCTGCTCCACTTCCGATCCAGCTCCCTGCTGATGTGCCTGGGAAAGCAGTGTCGAAGATGGCTCAAATGCTTGGGCCCCTGAACTGACATGGGAGATACAGATGAAGCTTCTGGATCCTACCTTTGGCCTGGCCCAGTGCTGGCCATTGCAGCCATTTGGGGACTGAACCAGTGGCTGGATAATCCCTCTGCCTTTCAAATAAATTAAATAAATACTTTGGATTTGGGGATAGCATGGTACGGTCTTTTGAGAATCTTTACTGTTCTATTAGAAACTGCACTGTGGGATCATCTTATAACAAGTCAACCGAACAATTTTACATACACTTCTCCTTTCATCCCACATTCCAAAACCACCATAATTTGCTTGGCCAATGTCTTCAACAAGGAAGTTCCAGCTACTACATAAGGATCAGTGGGTGGAGAGCCTGCCAGGGGGCACCAAGGGCACAACAGTGGGACTTGATCAGGAACTCAACATCCAAGGTCGATGTTTTTTAAGGACACCCTTCAGTGGTCTCTGAAGCAGTGGGAATTTGCGACTCAGGCTCAAGCTTGACATTCAGAATACAGGAGACAGCAGCATCCTCCCAATCTTTAGGGAATTCTTTCCTAAAACAAAGACGGAGATATTCTCAAGGCAGTAGTTTCACAGAGTGCCCAGATCTCGGGCTACTCGGAAGAACAACAGTTGCAAGGACAGCCACTGCCCATTTTCCCCTCCCTTTCCGCTCGGCCACCGGCTTGGCACCTTCAGGGGTGACCTCCACAAATCAGTTCCTCTGACGGCTCAGCGCTGTAACCAGAGCCTCTGCGGCTGGCTGGCCCCATCACCCCACTTCCGCTCCGTGCTCACCGTCTCACCTTCCAAATGGAACTTTGGAGCGGCCCGGGATGGCCTCCTCGGGACAAGGCACTGACGTCCACGTGGGCACCAGCCTGCAAGCCCAGCCCCTCCCTGGAGTGCAGCTGGCAGGATGAACGAAGCTTAGGGGCCGGGATCCGCAGATGGATTCTCTATGGGATTGCTCGGGACTGGTTTGTTCTCTCAGAGTGGGAAGGGCAGAGGGCGTTCAGGGGCAGTCACAAAACCAACGTATTTGCAAGAAGGATCGTCTCAGAGCTTGCTGCTGGTAACGGCTTTTGCTGGCAGAGGTCGGTAAAGTAATTCAGTTCTTGTCCGCAAGACACATTGAGTGAAGTTTACTCATTGACCTTCAACTGAACCCCATCCCTCTCTCGGCAGCCCTTTGAAAGTTCCTGAGACAGTGTTGTATACATAATACGGCTATGGCAAGGATGCCTCTCATTTATCCAGGCACTCGGTCATTTTCAGGGGCGGAGCAGCCCAGTTCCAAAAAAATCTCTCCTTTCTTCCTTGTTCCGCGCTTCCCTCTGGACCCATGCGAGATCCCACTGGGGCTCATGCGTAATGAGCTCACTTTTGGTGTGCAAAGACCAACTACCAACTCAATAGGTTACAGGGTGAGGCTTTCTCAGTGCCGGTTTATTTAAAGAATGCGTTATTTATTTATTTGTCAGATTTATTTAGCGCCTCTCCTCCCAAGAGCTCACCCACGCTACCAACATTTGGTTTACATTATGAAAACCGTTAGATGCTTTCCCTGCACTTCCTTTTTGGTTTCTGCTGCCAACGCGTGGAAGTAAACACAATGCTTACAAAAAGAAAAAGGAAAAACCCGAGGAAGGTTACACAGTGGCTATGGGTGGCAGGTGAAATAGTGCCGGTGCAAAGGTCAGAGAGAGAGAGGAAACACAGAATTTGCCAAGAAACCAACTCCACACACGTAGCACTTCTGCGAAGGCTAAGTAAGAGGAGATGGACAGAGGTACACAGCCAGGTGAGAGGCTCTGGCCATGAAGTCAGAACATTCTGGGCTGAAATTCAGTCTTACCCACCTACTGCTGTGTGACCTTGAGTGAGTTATGTAACTGCTCTCTCTGTGCCTCACTTTCCTCATTGGTAAAACCAGGACAACCGGAAGAGGGTCCTTCGATGATGTAAGGGAACGCCCGTGATGGGGCCCCCACACTGCTGAGTTCTCAGGACACCTTCCCTTCAACTCCATGCTTTCTCCCTGCAGCCCAAGCTAAGACTGGAAGCCACGCAAGTCCCAAGGAAGATCTCCAGGAACCGGGGGCCAATCACACACACACACACAAGCCATACATAAAAAAAAAAAACGAACGAGCCCCACCAGCTGCCTTCCCAATAGCCACTCTTCTGTCCAGAAGGAGAATGCTGATTTCCAGTTTCACATTTGTCTATCTTCTTGTCATATAATCAAAGAACCAGACACTGTCTCTAAAAGCAAACCAAAAAATTCTGACGCAATTCCCAGGGCTCCAAGAGGCCTGTCAACGCTGCTGAGGCTCAAATTAGCTCATCTAAACTGTGATAAAACATGAGGAACAAAATAAGGGGGCACCTCCAAAAGCTCGTGGAAAATGGAATGAAAGGGTAAGTTTATTTGGGTGCAGATCTTTTTTGAAATCTTTGCATAGTCTGTCCTAATATGCATATTCCATGAACTTTTTGAAGGTTCCTCTTATGCATGGATTTCAAAGCTTTTTGAAAACTTTATGTCCTCTCTAGGCCTAGATATTTGTTCGATTTCTCAAGAACCAATCTGTGGGAAGGACAGCAATATGAATGTGACACAGTCCCAGGATAACAGGTGGGCAAAATATTAGTCGTACATATACAACATCAACAGGCCTGAAGATGGACGCAGTGAGGATAAAGGGAGTTATACATTTAAAAACTTAACATTAAACAAGGAAGCAATGGAAGTTTCTTTTCTCTAAGTGAGTTTTTCATTTTCAAGGCAGAGAGAGAGAGAAACGGAACTGGATGGATTCAGGGTTCTTCCCATCTACTGGTTCATTTCCCAAATGCCTACAACATCTGGGGCAGGGCCAGGCCAAAGCCAGTAGCCCAGAGCTCAGTCTGAGTCTCTCATATGGGTGCCATCTGCAGGAAGGTGGAATTGGAAGTGGAGCCAGGACCTGAACCCAGGCACTGCAGTATGGATGTGGGTGTCCCGAGTCTCTTCATTGCTGCATTAAATGTCTGCTCCAGAAATTGAAGTTTCAGAGTTTGTGGTACCTGGATCATTCTAGAAAAACTCCTTTAGTGCAGTACACAGAGAATAAAAGTGATTTTTAAAAAGCAGACTTGTTACGGAATCTAACATTCACTCACTACCTTCTCCATCCCAATGTGACCTAATCCATCTAATAATTCTATGGGGTGAGTAGCTACTATTCTCCAGTTTTCAGGGGGAATAAACCAAGACTTGCAGAAGTCCGGGGTTGGGATTCAACTCCAGGTTGTCAGTCTGTCCAATTCCTTCCAGAGCCACTGGCCAACACTGTTTCTATCTATCGGGAAATCTCAGAGCATGAAAGGGGAAGCTATGAGAAATTACTTCTAGAAGCCAGCGCTGTGGCACAGTGCGTAAAGCCATCGCCTGCAGTGCTGGTATCCCATCCCACATGGGCACTGATTCGAGTCCCAGATGCTCCACTTCTGATCCAGTCTCTGCTAATGATCTGAGAAAGCAGCAGAGGATGGCCCAAATCCTTGTACCTATGTGGAAGACCTGGAAGAAGCCCCTGGCTCCTGTCTTCAAAACAGCTCAGCTCTGGCCCTTGCGGCCACTGGGGAGTGAGCCAGCAGATGGAGGACCTCTCGTTCTCTGTCTCTGCCTCTCTCTTTCAAATAAATAAAAAAAAAATCTTTAAAAAATAACATAAAATAAGGAGCAATTACTTCTAGACAAGACATACATAGACTATAAGCCTCAATATATCATCACCCCAGCCCTTGAAGAAATTTTGTTAAGTTAAATGCTTGCTTATACAGAAAAAAAGGCTAAAAACATCAATGAGCTAATCTTCAACTCAAAGAATAAATCCAAAGAAAATAAAAAGATTAAAATATTTTAGTAACAGCATAAATCAATGAAATAAAAAACAGAGAGAATAAGCAAAGCCAAAAGTTGGTTTGTTAAAGACAATATTGTCTGCCAAGACTAGCAAAGAAAAAAAGATCTAGATAAATTAAAGAAGAAAAACTAACTACAGATGCTACAGTTGTTTTTTTTTTTTTAAATGACATGGTAAACAATTTTATGGTAATGAAAATTAGAATTCAAATAAAATGGGAAAATAACATAAAGTAAGTGCTATGTAAATAGTTGTCTCGGTATATTGTTTAGGGAGTAATGACAGGAACGAGATGTACTGAGGCTGACTGAGCCCACAGATGTGGGACCCGGGAATACGAGGCCTGGCTCTGCATTACGCAGCCTACCAGAGAAGGTCCCATTAAGCATGCAGGGAGGGAGGCTCAGCTTTTGCTCCCTGGGTAGATTTGTGTTGCCAGGCATAACACGCTACCACAGGGACAGGGGAAGAGGTGTCAGACAGCATTCACTTTATTCCGGGCCAGGCCACCGACGCAACTCACGGCCAAGTTCTTTCCTCTACTAAAAGCTACAAATTCTTAAGGACAAAAGTGAACAGCAATTTATTAGGGATGAGCTTTAGGAGAGGAGGTAGAAAAAACAGCACAATATTAGCAGACTCAATCTCTTCATTTATCTAGCTTCTTGAAGGAACGAGTAGTTTCTGTTAAACCAAAATTCCACCAAACTTAGCTCATCCCTCTAAGTTCTGCAGCCTTAACCGTAACCACCCGAGGAAGGGAATGTTCTCAAACAGGTTGGGCGATTTCTTCCTACAGAAGATCCTGCACCCCGCTGCCCTTGTCCTGCAGCTGCTGGGGCCGCTGGGGCGCTGCACTCGGGCTGTGAGTTACAGCCCACAGCCCACGGCCCACGGCCCACGGCCCACGGCCCACGGCCCACGGCCCACTTCCACACTGATGCCCGGCAGTCGAAGTAGAACACTTCCCTCCCCAACCAGAGTATTTTCTTAAATTTTGTCTTGAGCGTTTTTGCTTCTTTTCTGTGCTGTTAAGTGAGAGCACAGTATATTCCAAAATTCTTAAGATGATGTGTTTCTTAGTGGGGCCTCTTGAGTTCAGTTGTGGGGCTTTCCTCAACTCAAGAAATACGCAGATGTGGTACAATAAAAGGTCAGACTACATATGGCCAACAGCATGGGCATAGCGCATGAGTATGTTCCAAATTCTCCTACCCAGCACACGTGAGCGAAATAAATGATAAGAAAAGACTGGAGTGACTGGGCCAGCCGACGCAAAAGCACTCGGTACAGAGCAGCTGGTCTTTCAGGATCAGTGGAGTCCGTCTGAACACGCCAAATTCCATGCCCTACCCCCACCCCCCACCCCACCCCAACCCCTTCTGGGGAGGAAATCACCAATATAAATCACAGCCTTCAGACTCAGTATTTATCTTCTAAAAATAAATCGAGTTGTGGAGAATTATATACTAAGATTACATAAACATTAAGAACGTACTTTTGACTAGATTACGTTTTAGTTGTTTACAGTGTAATCTTAGCAAACTACTATCACTATCAATAAACGCATATTGAGGACAAGTAAGATACAGGGCTAAATGTAGTCTAAAGAAAGAGGGCTACATCATGCTGTTTAGTCTCCAGGAGCTTACTCTGTTCAACAGAATGGATAAAGCACGCTGTGGAGCAAAACAAAAAAAGACAGGTGTTACAACAAGGGTTTAGATTAAGTGATGGAGGCATTTAGTAGGATTTTGGAGTTTAAGAGATGGATAAAGTTCGGCTGGTTCAAGAGACGGATAAAGTTCAAGGTCCACATGGATTTATCAAGGTCACTTACCCGGCTTTTAGTGTGTGCTAGTGGATGTTAGTGACCCAAAGAAAATCAAAAGCTGTCAAAACAAATGGTGTAGTTGTAAGTTAATGTTTTGGGTTCTGAAAGTGGGACCCAGTATCTGGCTAGCTGATGTTTACAAGGTCTTTAGCTGCTTTGAGGCCTCATTTTTTTTATCTATAAAATGGAGTTTTTACTCTGTGTTGGTCAAAGGTGCTAAAGATTGATATTTCCTTCGAGCCTGCAAAATACCACATCCTTATGTTGGGGTAACTTGGAAGTAGTATTCTCTCTAATTTTAGTAAAGTTAGGAGCAAAGACCAAACCACAGTTACTAATAAAAGTAGCCTGCCTACTTTCAGGCAGGCACAGAAGTTACTAACTGTGTGATTTATCAAGTCTCATATCACACATGATGGATTACTGTCATTTTTTCCAGAAATCAAACCAGGAATTTTGGTCCGTCTCATTTTCTGTGTGCTGGTCATCTACTAGCAAAATCGCTGTCGCCTGTCTGATAGCTTGTGCATCACATAGATCCCACATGGATAACCGTCATTATTAAATAAAGGCTGAAACTCAGAGTACTGGGTAATCTATGATTAAAAAAAGAAAAGAAGGGCTAGAATGGGGTGACAGTAGAGAGGGGCAGATCCGGAGTGTGCAGCCCTGCCCCAGACTCAGTCTCTGGGGTGCAGTTAGGAATTTGCACTTGATAATCCCCGCACCCCAGGGGGGGGCCTCCTGGGCATTCCCAGACTGCACTGCTCCAGTACAGATGTCCATGCGTACCAACCAGTGTTGCGTGGAATTTTACTGATTCAGCAGCCTACAGAATGCACCCTATACCCTAATTCTCTCTAGGATCTCTGCCTCACCCCCAGTTTGTGTGAGCTCTTGTTTCTTGAGGCCCATCGTTCCTAAGGGCAGAGAAGAGGCAGGAAGTCTGAGACAGACAGGCCTCAGGGAGGAATGAACCTAAAAAAGAAGTAGCTCCTTGCTGGCTCCTCTCTCTCTGGACACGTGGAGGCAGATACTCAGAACCTCCCCCCCGCCCTTTTTACAGGACATGGGGAGCCTGGGAACAGCTGAGATGAAGGCCACCCTGTCTGGCAGCCGTGCAGACAGCTCTTTTGCCCCCAACTCAGTTCACCGGGAACACAGAGTGAGACACAGCCCCCTGGAGTATACGCACAGACCAAGGCGGGAAATATTAGTAAGAGACCTGAAATAAAGAACATTTCCTTTCCGTACGGCGTAACTGAGTTCCTGGAGTATTTCAAATTGTGGCTATACACCCCACCCTCTCCGTCCATCCAGAACCTCTGCGGAAAATCAGCAACACGCTGCTGTAAACAACAGGACGCCAAAACGCCACTGACGGGAAAGCGGCATCTAGGCCAGAGTTCAGCACTTGGCAGGCCTGCAGGGTGAGTCTGCCCACGGAGGTTGTTTAGTCTGCAAAGCATTGTTGTTTTTAATTAGTATTAGTTGTCATCTTAACAACAATCTGTACTTCTCTTATAAAAATCTGAATTTCCAAATCCTCTGGAGGAAGTACGAGGTTGTTAAATACAAGGTGACTGTCGCCCAAAGCTCAGCCGCAGCTGCCTCTCCCAGCTGAGCTCCCCATTGTGCCACGGGCCTCCTCCGGGGCCAGCCCCTCAACCGGCGCTCAGCTCTGACCCGCAGTCATCCTATCAGGCAGTTCTTCCTGGTGACTTTCAGAGCACGGGGACCCGGGGGATCCCTAGACAAAGGTGCTCCCCTCGTGCCAGCATTTCATCTGGAGTGAAGGAAGTAACATCCAAGTAGACTGGGAGGCACGCGGGTCGGACCACAGGCCTGGGGAAAGGGATCCTCATGCATTCTCCCTTCTGCTGCCCCCTTGCTCTCCACATCGACCCGTGCAGAGCAAGAGAGAGACAGTGGTCACAATGCTGCAGTCCCTGGTACCATCGCTGACAACCACAGGCCCAAGGCCATCTCCTCATTCCAGAGAGAATGGAAAGAAAAAGACAGGTCTCCCAGAACAGCCTACAAAAAGAAAGGCCACACGTACCCAAAATTCTAGACACCACAGATAATGGATCTTGAAGGCTGTAAAGTAAATAGTCAAGTTTGTTCTGTGCCAGAACCAGGTTCCCTTTACATTCTTTTTTTTTTTTTTTTTTTTAAATATTAATGAATGACTTTGGACAAATGATCCCTGATGCTTCAAATTCCTCGCCAGGAATGCAAAACTACTTGGAGTGCTACCAGAAGATTGCTCTGTCAAAAGAAGATAATTGGGGCTTGCGCTGTGGCATAGTGGGTAAAGCCACTGTCTGCAGTGCCCACATCCCATGTGGGTGCCGGCTCAAGTCCCGGCTGCTCCACTTCAGATCCAGCTCTCTGCTATGGCCTGGGAAAGCAGTAGAAGATGGCCCACGTCCTTGGGCCTCTGCACCCACATGGGAGACCTGGAAGAAGCTCCTGGCTCCTGGCTTCGGATCGGCACAGCTCTGGCCCTGTGGCCAACTGGGAAGGGAACCAGCAGATGGAAAACCTCTCTCTCTCTCTCTCTCTCTCTCTCTGCAACTCTGACTTTCCAATAAATAAATAAACTTTTTTTTTAAAGAAGTAGATAATTATAAATAAGAAACTTCGCTATTTTTCCCCTGTTGAGATACGTTACAATCAGAGGAGTGACAATAAATACCTCCTGAAACTCAGCAGTGTCCCTGAAGGTGGAAGTAAAATGGTAATAAAGTAATTACGGGCAGCACAAACCAAAGTTCACTTCTCCCAGGCCCTGTCTGCCCTGGAGCTAGGCACCTGCCCTTGGTGAAGGCGTTTCCAGGCCCGTCACTGCCCCTCGCTCAGAAGCGGGGGACAGTAATCATTCTCTCTGCGGTACCAGCTCCACAGAGATGATGATGTCATGTCTCTAACCAGGCCGGAGCACCTCGGGAGCGGGGCGGAGTGTACACAGGTCAGGTTCCTATCGCAGTTAGTCTGACCTCACAGGATGCCTGGGTCAGCCTGGTAACCACAGCTAACCGCTTCCCCTTGCCCCAGCAGAGGCATCCCAGAGCCGCACCCACCTCTGTTCTGATGGATACTGGTTTTCTGGCATCATCTTTGGCATCTGCAGGGGCTGATGTGGCGGCCGGGGGACGGCGAACGTTTGCTGCTGTGGTCCAGGCTCTGGAAGTGTATGGGGGGTGGGCGCGGGGCCCACGCCTTGCACTGGGCCAGCTGTGGGGGCATGCGCTGAGGCGGGCAGAGCAGCCTGAGGCGGGGGAAATAGGGAATTCTGATGCGTGGGTGACAGGGGAGTGGTGGGAGGGGTTAATGGCTTGAACCCGGAGGGAGGCTTCCTATCATAGGCACTGTAAAGAGAAAGAGAGAAGGAACCAGTGAGCCACTGGCCTGGTTACCAGGCCCTGTGCAAGGCTGGTCTGCAAGCCATTGTTGCCAGGAAATGACGGCATTAACATAGTTAAATTGCCAGCAGCCCCGAGGGAATATTTGTACCTCTGAAAAGTGACAAACACACTGCGTCACAGGGACTTGTTTAACACTTCTAGTGATTTTTCTCAAAGATAATTTTAGCCTCTGCTTCCGGTTTCCTTTTTTCCCTCCTTCTAAGAGAATCCTCCATGTCGTGCATGTAGGGGCGGATAGGTGCGGGGAGCAGCCAGCGCCCCCCCCCGCCCCCCCCGCCCGGGGCCTCCTCTGGTCCCCTCTCCTGAGCATTCCAGGGTTCCCAGGAATTAGTCAGCATCTCTGCCCAAGGTGAATTTCTGACGCAACCTCACTGGAGTTAACAACTCTCCTCCTCCCCCTTTCAGGCAGATCTGTTTGTCTTCCAGAGCAAAGAGTGATTCAAAATTAAAGCTTCATTCCCGGGGCCTGGAGCTCCTTAGGTAAAGGGCACCGGGATGGAGACTTGGACCTTTTTTGATTGGAAGATTACTTCTTGGGTGCTTAAAGTTCACATTAACATATGATAGACACGAAGAGGTATGTTATTACCTGCCACAAAGCCTCAGCTCAAACATCCCAGGACTGGAGGCTCTCTCCCTAGGAGGGCCCAGTACTCGCTTGAACTTAACTCCACACTAAGAGTTCTGCATTTCATGTGCTGCATGAAGGCCTGGGCTGGGCCTGGGGATTAGGGGAAGGGGGCCTGCGAGCTCCCCTCTGGATGGCTCACCCGGAGGCCTGTGTCCGTCCACAGCCCATCGGGGACTCCACTTACCAATAGTTGTAGAGGCACTTTTCTCCATAGTTAGCACCAAGAGCCTGCTCGTGACTACAGGATGACAGCTCAGAGGAGGGGCTGTGCAGCTCCCGCTTGATCTTGGTTGGAGGAGGGGCATGAAGCACCACTGAAATCAGAAGAGGGACGAGGGGGACAGACAGGACAGCCGGTTAACAGGGAGCACAGCACTTCCTGCCACACACCTGCAACCGGCTGCTGGCTCTTGGAACTCGCATCAAGTCGCAAGCCAGAGAAAGCAAAATACTTAAAACATACAACCCTCCATGTGAAGCCAATTAAAAGTGCTTAGAAATCACTGTTAGCCAGCCAAATCTTCTCCCCCTCAAATTTCTCTGGTCATGGATCTCACATTCCAGGGACTCTGAAAGCCTTTAACCTGCAGCCCGACCCCCAGTAGGTATGGAGGGGTGGGCAGGAGAGGTCCAGGTGGTGGTACAGTACCAAGCGTAGCACACATGAAGAATTGTTTCCAGAAAGGACCAAACTACCAAAAATGTGTCGGCAGACATTACACATGAGCTTATCGAAGGCTCAAAATTGCTGTGGCAAATACATTCCTTATGCAGAGGCATATTTACAAGTTGAATACATGATTTTTAAAGGGCCCTTCCTCATGTAACTCTAAATAATATCTTAGAGTAAGAAATATTCAACCTTGATAACTTCCACTTTGATTATGGCCCTGTCTAAATACTCTTGGAGTTTGTGGACTCAAAAGGCTTCCATAGCCGTGGCAGCTCATGACAAGAGCCTCGGGTGATTACTGACGTCATAAATAAGTGTCAATTGTTAAATCAACAACAAGAGTCACTGTGTACTTGCTCCCCATGTAGGACCTCTGTCCTTAATGAGTTGTACTATGAGAATCAATGGTAAAACTTGTCTTCAAACAGTACTTTATACTTTGTGTGTCTGTGTGGGTGCAAACCGTTGAAATCTTTACTTAGTATAGAGTTGATCTTCTCTATATAAAGATAATTAAAAATGAATCTTAATGAAGAATAATATGGGAGAGGGAGTAGGAGGTGGGACAGGAGTGGGGGTGGGAGGGCGGGTACAGGGGGAAGAACTGCTGTATTCCAAAAGCTGTACCTATGAAATTTATAATTATTAAATAAAAGCTTTCAAAAAAAATACTCACCTTTAAGGGAACAACAACAACAACAACAACAAAAATCACGTAAGTCACAAAAAGCAAAGGAGTTAAACAACGGACTGGACCGACCGACCTCCCAGGCCAGGCTGAGCCGCACACGGCAGAAGTCTTACCTAGGAGTTAAACTGTTTCAGAGAGGTCATCTTATCCAAAGGAGGACAAACTAGCGAAGGCATCACATGATGATGGCTGCCTTCTTCTAGCTGGGAGTTGGGTGGCTGCTCCTCGCCCAGCTACCTTGGAGGGTGGGGAAAGAGCCACGTGCAGCTTCTGAGCTATACCAAAGGTCTCATTATATAGCTAACCTTAGTCAGTGCCCTGGTGACCTGCTAGAATTTTCTGTTGGACTCATTGTCTACTCCTAAAACACTTCCAGAAGTTTGGTTAATTCTTAGCGACTACACCAGGGAGAACCTTTCTGTCTGATAAAACTAAACAATCTTCCCGCCAACCGGTTTCGCAGGTGCCTCCTCCAACCCCAGATCCTGGGCTCCGGCGTGAGCACGTGAGACAGATGATGCTATCACAGACAACAAGGTTCTAAAGCAATGTCGCCACAAAGCCATGCCAGCGACTTACTGGGAAGGACAGGTTTTCATAATTCCTTTCTTATATAATGCCAACTGTTTTTCCTAAATACATGGAGTAAGTTGTGAACTGGCAGACTATATTTAGAAGTCATTAAGAGTCTCTCTCGTGATTTTTTGATGGTGACATCACGGCAGCCAACACTCAGTTGTTACCAAATGTTTTTAGACATTCAGACATGAAAAACAGCTAAGCTTGTTGTTGTTTGAATATTGTTGGTAAATAAGAAGGTCACCTAAAACCATTCCTGGACATTCCCACAGTGGCCCCTGGACACTGCCCAGCCTCTCCCCAATTGGCTACCACATAAATTTTTGGCAAAATAACAACGAAAGTCAACAAGAACCCAATTTAAAAAAAGGTACGTGTCTTCGAAGAGTCTACTTTTCTTTCATGGCTGTCTTTTACAATCACTGCTTTGCCTAAGTTAGGAAAGTAAACAATTACGGTATGATTCAGTTTTCTCATTTCAGGTTTTAAAAATGTCTTGACATTTTCAGGATACTGCATTATTATAAGTTACCAGGTCTACTGACAAGACTAACACTGGTGGGTAAATGAAAGTTGCTTAGAAAAAGAGGTTTCCTAATGGGCTCAGGAACAGCAAACATCCATTTAAAAAGAGAACCTCAAGGGCCAGAGAATTCTCCCGTCTTGACTTCTTCAAACCTAGACAGTGCTTTAGCGTACACCACACCACTCTGGATTAAAATTACATAGCATCTCCTTCTTTCAAACTGTTTTATAAGAGAAGTTCGAGGACTATATGATGAGTGATTGAATGGATCATCTTTCCTGCTGGTTCTTAGCCTGGAAGGCAGGGGTCACACCTACTCTGGTACAAGGTCAAGTACAACGTTAGTCATAAAACATTTTTTCCCCAAGAAACAACCATCAGAACGAGAGAAGAGAATGGAACACGGCCAAGAAGTTTCATCATCGACACTGAAGGACTGATGGGAAAGCCATGGGGCCCCTGCGAGTGGTGAGGAGGGAGCTGCGCTCCCCAAAGGCTGCCAGACTAGAGGAGGCGAGAGGGCCTGCCAGGGGCCTGGCTCAGGGAGAGGGGTGTATTTAAAGCAAGAACTCAGAAGCCCAAGGCTGCTCCTGGCTTTCGGTCTGTTTCCTCATTTGTGAAATGAGGTATGTGATGCCATCTTGAGAAAGCAGGGAAAATGCACAGCACCTTGCAGATGGTGCTATGATGTGTAATCTTTCAAAGACAGAGGATTTACCTGACTCAAGAATGCTGGAGACCTCAGACTACAAAAGCTGGATGAGAAGTGGATTTGGAAAAGGCTTACAAACTCTTGGGGAAATTGAAAAAGAAATGCTAGAGTAGTTCACTATTTGAGCTGATAAACATATTTTTTTTTTTAAGGTTTATTATTTATTTGAAAGGCAGAGTTACAGAGAGGCAGAGGCAGAGAAAGAGAGAGGTCTTCCAGATGCTGGTTCATTCCCCAGAAGGCCACAATGACTGGAGCTGCGCTGATCTGAAACCAGGAGCCAGGAGCTTCTTCTGGGTCTCTCACTTGGGTGCAGGGGCCCAAGCACTTGGGTCATCTTCCACTACTTTCCCAGGCCACAGTACAGAGTTAGATCAGAAGTAAAGCAGCCAAGACTTGAATGGATGCCCATATGGGATGCCGGCACTGCAGGTGGCGGCTTTACCTGCTAGGTCACAGCAATGGCCCTTGATAAACATCTTTAATTAGCAGCTGAGTTCAAGGTCAGAGTTCTAAAAGATGGGCCCACAAAGTCAAGGGTGGCCTGATAATAATTCTTGATGAACAGGCACCACCTTCTTCACTGTCATACAGGTTTCTTCTTTCTCTCTCCCTCCCTGGGTCCCTTCATTCACTTCTACGGGCCAAGCAGTCTGAAGGTGCTGGAGACATGGCACATAGCAGAAGAGACATGGTCCTTTCCCCCTGGCATGCACAATGTCTGAGGGATGTGACTGTGCATTAGGACCTCTGTACACGTAACTCAACCCTTACAGTTACAGGGCCTGACACAGTTAAGGGCCCTGAGACCCAAAGGAGGCGAAGGAATCACTCGGGATCTTAGGGCTCCCCAATGTAAATTTAATAATCTGCTACTGCACGGACAGAAACGGGACACATTCCACTCACCCACTTTGTACATTAAAAATAGAAGACCTAAGTCTGTCTTTCAACTGAAACTACAAAAATAACACAGTACACCTGGTTGGGAGAAAGTGCTCTGGAACAAAGGGAAAACGGACAAGAACTAACACTTCTGGAAAAGAACCAGAGAGACTAAGAACCAGGCAGCCGGGCAGACCCCTCAGCATTGATTTTTCTGCCAATTGCTCTTTTTTAAAAAAATTTTTTAAATTTATTTATTTGAGAGGTACAATTAGACAGAAAGGGAGAGACAGAGAGATAGGTCTTCCATCACTGATTCACTCCCCAAATGGCCACAATGGTGGGAGCTGAGCCGATCTGAAGCCAGGAACCAAGAGCTTCTTCAGGGTCTCCCATATGGGTGCAGGGACTCAGGCACTTGGGCCATCTTCTACTGCTTTCCCAGGCCATCAGCGGAGAGCGGGATTAATCCGGAAGAGGAGCAGCCGGGACACGAACCAGTGCCCATATGGGATATGTGCACTGTAGGCCATACACCACAGCACCGGCCCCTGGGTCTACTGCTCTTACATACTTTATTTCATTCAACCTTCGCAAAGTCAGTTAGAAAACCACTCAAGCATGCATGCCTTACTCTACAGTTAGGCCCACCAAATGCCTAGACTCCATCCTCACCCTCACTGGCTACCAACAGCTCTGACTCCATCAGTCTTCACTCTGCAATTGTTTCCTCCTGCCCTAGTGTTCCATCAGAAGAGTCGCCTCCCCTCTCTACTCCAGCTGATCAAAATCCTCAGCTCATCCAGACCACTGGGCGCACTGTGGCCAGTTACTGACAGTCAGACTCCACACACTGCTGCCATGGACGCTGGCCCTCCCCAACCTGAAACTGCTTCTGGATGACTCCCTCTCAGTGCCCTCTCTCGGGCAAGGACAGTGTGAGTGAGCCATCTGCATCCCTACTGGACTATAAGAACTCTACTAAGGATTCATGCAAAAATGTACAAGAGCCTGCTTGTCCGGAGTAGCAAAGACAAGGGTGGCTGGCTGATAGGATTTCACCGAGTCCGAATCTGCACAATATATGGCTTTGTAGACCCTATAACACCATTTTAAACTTAGATACAATGGTTACGAGTCAACCAACTTAACCTCACAGTTGATTTTCTTACTAGATGGGGAAACCCCTTGGAAGATTCTTTTTCTGACACATAGATTAAAAACTAGTCCCAGTCCTAGCCAATGCAATAAGCCAAGAAAAAGAAACATAATTCCAAAGGAATAGAAAGGAAGAAATATTCACAGATGGCCCAGCTGGGTACACAGAATATACAAAAGTATCCACAAAGTATAACCATCAACAGGCTGATTTGGCAATGTCACTGGATACAAGGTCAACATAGAAGAACGACTTCTATATATGGTAACTAAAATGATATGAAATTTAAAAATACATGACCAATAGCAGCAGAAAGATAAAACATGCGGGAGGGGCCGGTGCTATGGCATAGCCGGTAAAGCTGCCACTTGCAGCGCCGGCATCCCATATGAGCGCCGATTCAAGTCCCGGCTGCTCCACTTCCCATCTAGCTCTCTGCCATGGCCTGGGAAAGCAGCAGAAGATGGCCTAAATCCTGGGGCCCCTGCACCCACATTGGAAACCTGGAAGAAGCTCCTGGCTCCTGGCTTCGGACTGGTGCAGCTCCAGCCATTGCAGCCACCTGGAAGTGAACCAGTGGATGGAAGACCTCTCTGTCTCTGCCTTTGTCTCTCTGTATCTCTGCCTTTCAAATAAATAGATAAATCTTACAAAAACAAAACAAAACAAAACAAAACCCACATGGGAATACATCTAATAAAAGACATGCACAATGCCTACACTGAAAACTACAAAACACAGGGAAATTAAGGAATTCTCAATAAATGGAAGGATTTATCCTGTTATAGATTAGAAGGTCTGATGTTGTAAAGACATTTATTCTTCCCAAATTTATCTTTAGGTTCCGAATAACTGCTGACAAACCTCAGCACTACACAGAAATGGAAGTGAAGACATTACGACTGGCGTGTGACATAGTGAATCTTAGGGAAATGCTGAGCCAAAGAGGTTGGACGTGGATGGTGCACACTGTGGGAATCCCCAGCAGAGTTCACAGGGGGACAAAGCAAACCTTTAGCATTCAAAGTCAGGATGGAGGCTACCCTGGAGGGGCAGAGTCTGTTAAGGGGGCAAAAAGAAAATTCTGTATTCTAGCAAGTTCTGTTTCTGATCTAAACTCTTAAACCATTTGTGAAATTCATCAAGCGGCTGTACCCTTATGGTTTCTAGATGTTAGTTCAACCAAGTTTCTACTTTTTTTTTTTAAGAAGCAGCTTGTCCTGGTTGTATAGCATCATTAGTACTAAGATTTCACAAATTTTAGAAAATGTTTCTTCTGTGATGGTATAGAAACAGCCTCCCAAAGAAATAACCCAATTGTTTTAAAATAGAAAAAAAAAAAAAAGACAAACTGGTCCATTCACAAGAAATAATAATTCCCTCTGCTGACAAAATATGTTTCCTGCCCACAAGCACAGGCCTGTGGACTCTGTCCAAGGCGGCTACCCCACGCCAGCGCTGGCGGTGAACTTCACTGTTACAGCACCAAGGATCAAAACAAAGGAAAACAATTTTGTTGAATGTTATGATGAATGACAGCTCCATTTAAAAGGAATTTGTTTTAAAGACAAAAACCACCTTGTTTAAGAAGGTTTTCCTTTAGTGTTTCATAATCATCAAAGTTTCAGCTTGCCACAGGCTTTGTTGTGAATACGGGAAAACATTCATGAAGCCACGGGAGTTAAAGAAGTGGCCCATCAGCTGCAAGGAGAGCAGAGCAGGAGGAGGGCCACGCCCATCCCCCCCTCGCAGGCCCTGCCTGCCTCCCACCAGTTGTCAGGGTTCAGGGTCTGCACTGGGGTTTCCCTCCTCCCTTCTTCAGTTTCATCACCTTCGTCTGGGGCACACTCATCTTTCCCGCATCAGCTGTGCACGCCTGACCTCGGGAGAGGACCTTATTTGGTCACAGTCAAACAGTCTGGATCCTCTTACTTTACAAGAGAAGTCGTGCCTTGCAGCAGAACGTGCCTTGCCCACAACGCACACCTACTTCCGCATGGCATGTCCCTGAGCTGGGTCTCAGGTGGCCAGCCTACATCTCCACAGTCGGGATGTGGAATGCACACAGTCACGGCCTGATACCCCGGATTCCAGGGCCGTAACCCCACAGTGAGGGGTTTACTCCTCAACTTACTGTCTTGGCGACCGGCTTTGGGTCACTGCCCCTCTCTTAGGCTGCTGTCATCCCACCCCATTTCCCTCTAGAGGAAGAATGTGCACCATTTAGTTCCAGAATTGTGGGGAGGGTGTGTGGGGTGAGGGAAGGCATCTTGCCCATCCTATTCTTTGGCTGGGGCAGAGAGTGGGCTATGAAGAAGAAGGCACAGAAAGACGATCAGGTAGACAGACGTGTGACTATCAACAGGGCACTGGCAAAACCCGACCGCAGGACCCACTCCAGGGAACAGCAGGTGTGGCTTCTCACTTGACTTAACTTTACTTTGTCCAAGCACCCCAGTGGCAAAGATCAGAGGGCGCCAAGCATACACAGAGTGGATCAAGTGTATACTACCTGTGCACTAAGAGGAGTACCACAGCGTCTGTGGTTTAAACAACCAAACAAAGCCACAAGTCCAGCTGCTGCCTCTCCTTAGTTCTGGTCTTTTTTGATGAACTTTTGGGACTAAGCTCAAACATAGTTAATTAGTAGAAAAAAGAAGTAGACAGCATGAAGCTTAGTTTTTTAAGTCCTACCACAATAGCAGAAGCCATCAGAACTATTCTGTGACTGAGTGAATCAGAAATTCATTTCAGATACAAAACATGCATGTATTATTAATATCTGCCTATTCTTTATAATTGCTCTAACGGCAATAGTGAATGATAATGACAGGGGAGAACACCCCGTTCTAGGAACCAAGGAGGTTCACAAGAAGATAAGGTGAGTGGATAGGTCCTGGCACTTGAAAAGAACATCTGGAAAAGGAGATGCCGACTTCCAAACCAAGCAACAGGCACACCCAAACTTGTCAGAATGGTTAATACTGAGCGTGCCTGGCTACACTTTCCAGAAATAACAACTGGAAATGTTATCAGATTATTCAAATTGTTATCACAATTTCTAGATGCAAAATTGGAGTAGGCCGGGGAGAATGTGTCATTGTCTTCAGTATCAGATGCAGCTAAGCTTTGTAAACCTAAATTCTCAAATTCAATATAGTGAAAAGTATTATACAGAAATAGCAAAATCAACTATTGAGCAAGTGGTGCTAAAAATGTTTAATGAGTTCCCCAAAAGCCCTCTCCTCAAACATGAATAAACTGTGTGACCTCATGATCTCCACCTGACTCTGTTTTTCTTTCACCAATATATTAAGGTCAACATAATAACATGGATGTGAGAAGGTTTTCAGAAAATCAGTAACACAGATTTCCAGGCTGGAAATCAGCATTTCTATGTATTCTTCAAAAATGTACCCTAAAAATGTCAACAACTACAAAATAACTAGCAGGATTCTTCAAAAAAAAAAAAGTCAACATTACAGGGAATTTAAAAATAAGAGTGGGAAACTGTAGGTTAAAGAAGATAAATAAGGTATAAAAATAAATGCAATATGTGATTCTTACCTAAATCCTAGATCAAAAACAACAAAACCCATCTGAGGACAACTGGGGAATTTTGAGTATTACTGAAGAAAAGTTAATTTTCTTATGCAACGTGGGGAACGTCCTTAATCTTTGGAGATGCACACTTTCCTACCCCGGGGGTGAAATGCCATAATATCTGCAACTTGCTTTCAAATGATTCAAAAAGAAGAAGCATCTACAGATATAGCAAAATGTTTCTAAAATAAATCAGTAAGACAGAGATTCTATCCCATTTCTCTTGAGATACTTGGGGGAAAAATCCTTTATCAGATGATTGACTGACATATCAAAAGTAGAAGTCCTGGGGCCGGCGTTGTGGTATAGTAGGTGAAGCCTCTGCCTATGGTGTCAGCATCCCCTGTGGCACCAGTCTTAGCTGCTCCACTTCTGATCCAGCTCTCTGCTATGGCCTGGGAAAGCAGTGGAAGATGGCCCAAGTGCTTGGGCCCCTGCACTCACATGGGAGACCCAGAAGAAGCTCCCAGCTTCCAGCTTTGGTTCGGCCCAGCTCCAGCCACTGTGGTCATCTGGGGAGTGAACCAGCAGATGGAAGACCTTTCTCTGTCTCTCCCTCTCTCTGTAACTCTGCCTCTCAAATAAATAAATAAATCTTTAAAAAAAAAAAAAAAGTAGGAGTACTAAGAACGTCAAAACCATGCATTCACATATGAAGAAACCCACCCTGGCTTGTTCCCAAGTTGAAACAATAACAGAGCCCCAGGAATGTCAAAGTACACAAGGATAAATGTTGGCCATCCTATAAGTCTAAGCTTGTGGTTCTTGGATATTTTGTTGGCTTTAGTCCACTTAGAAAGGACAAGGAATACCTTAGAGGGGCCAAAATGAAGACTGCCGCTGCTGCCACATAACTATTGCAACTATCACCTGCTGTCTACACTTCTACCACCTGGGAAAAAAGACAGCAACTACTCCAGTACAAAATGATCCACAAAAAGATCACCTATCAGTGATCCCATAGACACATTCATGCACATAGGATAGAAACTAAAACACATGTCCAACTGGAGACCACAAAGCATTCTTATTCTTCAAAAACAAAGTGGAAAATTCCCACTCCCTGTGAATATATATGCACAACAGGTTTCGGGCATTACCAGAACAGCTGGACAACTCATTAGATTTCATATCCACAGTCCTCAAGGGAGCACAATGCAGCCATCACCAACCTGAGAGGGCTGGCAGAATTAGAAAGAATTAAAGGACTCTTTCCCTCTTCAGCAGCTGGTTTGGCCTCTTCTGCCCAGAAGGAGCCAACAGAGCCAGGACAGGAGGGGAGGCTTGAAACGGGACACCTAGGCTTGTGCTACTCTGAGCCCTAAGGGGAAAGGGCACAAGAGTTTCTGGGGGCTCCAATTGGCCCAACCTAACTTATGGAGCTAAGAGATCAGAAAGGAATGTGTGGAGCCAAGAACTAAATTGTGCTGAACAAAGTCTCCTGGCTTGGAGACTGTCCCTCTGCAATTACGTCTTGAGAAGCAAGGATGCCAGCAGGAGTGTGGTACGGAAAATGAGGCCCCACCAACAACTCCAAGGAGGCATGACAACACCTGGTGCAGCCCCCCAGCTAGGTGGGTGTGCCACACACATATGAGAAGCCTTCAAAATGTTCATGGAAAAAATGGAATTAAAGTGCCAATTTTCCATTAATTTTTGAAGCTCCTTTGTATAAGCTCTTTCTGCAATCTCAAGCTACAAGAATGGTTGCATCTGTGCTCGGGCAGGCACTACAAGAAGAAAGCAAGGCTTCTGCTCTACGGTACAGGCTGGTGCCAGTAGGTAAATGGAGACACTGCTGCAGGACTGGAACATCCGCATCATTCAGGGTTGCAGACTGGTGATTCCTTATGGTGATGGGAGAGAGTTACACCTCACCATATAAAAATACCTGAGAGAGGTGTGCAATTGGTATAGTGGTTGAGATGCTGGTTGGGATGTATGCATCCCACATCAGAGAGCCTGGGTTCAAGTCCCAGCTCCGTCCCCGATTCCAGTTTCCTGCTAATGTGCACCCTAGGAGGCAGCAGGTGAAAGCTCAAGTGGCTGGGTCCCTGCCACCCACATGGGAGGCCTGGATTGAGTTGCCAGTCCCTGGTTTCAGTCTGGCCCAGCCCCAGCTATTGAAAACATTCAGGGAATGGGTCAGTGGATGGCAGCTCTGTCTCAAAGAAATAATAAGTAAGTAAAATTGAAAAATATTACAGGGTGTTTTATTTATCCTGTTACTCAGCAAGAACCAACAACTGTTTACGACCTGATGGTATATGATGGTACCATCTTCAAAAAGTTCGTGGGGAAAAACAGGATGTTTATTTTGATGCAAAAAAAAATTTAAATCCAGGCATAGTTTTTTTATAATATATATTTTGTGAGGCCAGTGCTGTGGTGTAGTGAGTAAAGCCACCACCTGCAGTGCTGGCATCCCATATGGGCGCAGATTCGAGTCCCAGCTGCTCCACTTCCTATCCTGCTCTCTGCTATGGCCTGGGAAAGCAGCAGAAGATGGCCCAAGCCCTTGGGCCCCTGCACCCACGTGGGAGACTTGGAAGAAGCTCCTGGTTTCAGATCAGCACAGCTTTGGCTGTTTGTGGCCAACTGGGGAGAGAACCAGCGGATGGAAAACTCTCTCTCTCTGCCTCCACCACTCTGTAACTCTGCCTTTCAAATAAATAAATATTATATATATATATAGACATTTTGTATGAACTTTCTGAAGATCTCTTATTTCAAGGCCCCAAGTGTAAGATCAACCATGAGGCAGTAAAATCCACCAATGAACAATTACAGAACAGAAACCCTTCTTATATGGCCAAATCATCTTCTGTATAATAAATGACAGTAAATTAGGAACTGATAAAGCCAGCTCCTGGAATATTTGACTCCAGGAATCAGGTTTCTCCCAGGCGCTGGGAAAAAACTCAAGTCAGCAGAAAAGACTTCAGGAAGGGGTGTGCAGACAATCAGCCCCACTCCACTGCTTACATTTACACCTAGAAATTTGGGGAAGATCATCAGTACAAGCAAAAAAAGAACGTGTTGAACCTATCATCATGGCATGACTATGGGAGAAACAGATCCAACAAACAGGGCTAGGGCTCACTGGTTTAATATTCAGGTTTATAAAATTATAATGACCTTGCAAGAAAATAGCTGGGGTATAGTAACTAAAACAATTAGAGGCAGGTCTTAATACAGTTGCTTGAAAAGTGAGGGAAGGAGATAACTTTTTTGCCCATAAGAGTAGATGTGGTGATACCAAGTGTTTAGAAATCCAAGATTTTGGACCTTTGGGACATATATAAGTACAAGAATTTTGTTGGTGGGCTCCAACTTTAAAATGCTAGAGGGGGTGAGTGTTGTGGTGCAACAGGTTAAGCTGCCACTTGCAAGAATGGCATCCCATATTGGAGTGTCAGTGTGAGTCCGGGCTGCTCTCTTTCTGATCCAGCTCCCTGATAATGCACTTGGGAAAACAGCAGATGATGGCCCAAGTATGTGGGCCCTGTGCCACCTATGTCCCAGTCCTGGCTGCTGCAGGCATTTGGGGAGTAAGCCAGCAGACGGAAGGTCGGTCTCTTTCTCTTTCAAATAAACAAATACATCTTTAAAAACACTAAGCTTCTTGCTTGAAGATGTGGAGACTGTGTTTCTGAAGAATTCACTCTCAATTCATAAACAGGGCGGCAGAAACACATGGTTATCAAGCACATTGGCAGATTACTTTATAATTGTGAACATGAAAACCTGGAGGCCTTGAATGTAAGAATCAGAAATTAAAGGAAGGAAAAGAAGCTTGGAAAAGAACTGGACCAACTTTGAAATGTGTAAATTTGTAGAGGTATCTGATTCTACCCAAGGGAAATGAAATCAACACATAAAAGTTATGTGCACTCCCATGTTTATTGCAACTCAATTCACTGCAGCTAAAACATGAAATCAACCTAAATGCCTGTCAACTGAAGACTGAATAAAGGAATTATGGGATATGTACTCTATGGAATACAACACAACAGTAAAAATATAATGAAATCTGGTCATTCGCAACAAAATGGATGAATCTGGAAAACATCATACTTAGTGAAATAAGCCAGTCCCACAGGGACAAATACCATATGTTCTTCCTGATATGTAATAACTAACAGAGTACCTAAAAGGAAATCTGTGTAAGTGAAATTGACACTTTGAGAAGCAATGACTTGAACAGTGCTTGACTTGACTCTAGAGGAACAGTTTTTTTGTTTTTAATGGGACTGGGAATGGGAGAGGGAGGAGGCGGCGGGGTGGGAGGGCGGGTTTGGTGGGAAGAATCACCATATTCCTAAAATTGTACTTATGAAATTTGTACTCATTAAATAAATATTATTTTTTCTTTGGGGAAAATAAGATAATTATAAACATGATTGAATTTTAATCTAAAAAAAATTAAGAGAGAGAGGTATCTGAAACACCACTAAGGAGCTACCTGCAAAGGTAGTGGAATTTTCCCCAGGATACAGGAATTAAGAGTTATTGATAGAATGTCCCCTAGCTGGGTTTTAAATTAAACAAGAGAACTGATACCACAGAGAAGTTAATACCAGGAGGCCATGCTCTGTAAGCCTCTCTTCCATTTCCTGTTAACCTCAGATAACCCTAAATCTCTGCTATGGACTGGAGCTGTGACAGGTCTGATGTACTGGGATGGCAGAGTGTCGCGCCCTCTGGGGAGATGCTGGCTGTACACAGAACTGTGCCTCCATGGCAGGGTGCTGCAGCAAACACAATGGTTCTGGAAAATGCGGTGTTTCTAAGGTTTGCATGGATGGGGCCAGTGTTCCGGTGTCTTAAGCCCTTCCTGCTCCCTGATGTGGACTCTGAGAAACGGGATGGATTCAACACTGGAGAAATCCAGCTCTGAAGGTGCCCAAGCACACCAGCAACGGCAGCTTAAGGGGCTGCCAGGCTGTGGCTTCCACTAGACCCCAGAACAGAGTGCTTCTGGCTAGAATGGAAGCAGCGAACGACGGAAACAGTGGCTTTACACTTAGAAAGCAGTTCCAATTTCTTTTTTTTCCTTTTAATTTTTAAGAGGCCAAGAGATAGAGAAAGCAGAGAGCACTCCCATCTGCTAGTTCACTCCTCAAATGCCCACAACAGGCAGGGCTGGGCCAGGCTGAAGCCAGAAGCTAGGAGCTCAATCCTTATCTGCTATGTGTGTGACAGCAACCCAAGTTCTTGAGCAGGTCTGTAATAGCAGGAAGCTGGCAGCAGGAGCCAGAGTGGAGCTTAAACCCAGGTCCTCTGACATGCACACAGCTTCTTAGCTGCTAAGCCCAATGCCTGCCCCTTGGCTTCTTCATGGGAATGGGGACTGTCTTGACCAAAGGGGTTGCACTCTACAGGAATGAGTCTTAGTTGGGGGGACTCCTATACTGTCTGCAAACTATGATGTTTATAGTATGTAATGACTTCCGAAAGCGTGCAAGGAGGGGAAGCGGTCACAAGGGCTCAACGCTACAATATCCAGCCAAAAACTCTCCTCCCTTTCCTTGCCCTCGTTCCAGACAGCTTCTCCCAGGATTGGCAGCAGGCAGGCAGTAGAACAAGTGCAGGGTATCTCAGCATCAAATCACCAAGTGAGATACCGCAAGTCAGGAGACGAAAAGCTAAATTTTACCTATGAAAGTCAGCTTGGGGAGGCCACTGTAGAGTCTCCAGTGGTTAATCCAATTCGTGGCACAGCACCACTGAGGCTGGACTAGCCAGTCCTCATGTGGGGCACTGGAGACTCTCAGGGAAGTTCAAGCCCTCCCCTACTGTGTATTTCCCCACCTGAGAGAAGAAACGGAGTCCTGGTGAAGAGTGACACCCATGTCCTAAAGGACGGACTGTGGGACAGACAGAGGAGGAACCGCTCCTGCCTTCCAATGGGGCTGTGCACAGGAAGGCACAGACTGGCCTGCTGTAGGCCCTTGGAGCCACAGTCCTTGAGGGTGGCCTACTGCACAGCGGCCAGGCTGGCCAGCAGGTTGGCCAGGCCACATCCACAGGTTGCTAAGTGGGTTTTTGGATACTGGCCTCATTCTTCCTTCACCTCGGTCCATGCTAACAGGCACAGCACAGGTGATTTCAAAGGTTTCTACTCTAAGTCTGGATACAATAGGAGGAATGAGATTCTGTGCATTGGGGCTCCCTCTCTCTTCCTCCACCCCCCTCCCCCCACCAAAGCAGAGGTCACGGGAGGGAGAGGAGCCCGCGCTGAGTGCCTGTGCCAAATGAGGAACGTTCGGACCCACAGATGGCGAGCTCTGGGCAGGAGTGGCCGTTTAACTGAATAAGCTGCAACTTGCTCTTGGTATCAAATTGCATCTTTTAAGGAGTCATTGCTAAACAGAAAGCCTCTCTTATCAAATAAGGAAGAGAACTGAATGCCAATAGTACCAGAGGAATCTCTCTCTGACCTAGATGAACTAGTCTCTGATTTCCTTCCTTCAAGCTCACACTCACACTCTCCACACTTTCAGCATTATCCTTCAAACAGCTCGGATCTGTGCAGTTCCTTCTCTCCCAAGGACCCATTTATCCTATTTTATAAAAATAGAAACCCAGAGAGGCCTTGAATGTAAGAGTTAGAAATTAAGAGGGCAGACAAGGAGCTTGGAAGAGAATGGGGCCAACTTTGAGGTGGCATTCATAGATCAATAGATAGGGGACCCTTCCATAAAAAATAATTTGTACAGAATGAGTACTTCTAACTGCATAAGCGAGTCAACCTCCCAGAACTTGTGGCCAGTAGAGAAACCAAAGCATTTTTCAACAGTCAAGTAAAAGACTTGTCCGAGTGTCCAGAGCTGACTCCACGAAAAGTCCTGATAAAAACAAGCGGTGCTTCTAGCTTCTAACGCACTTCCCTGCTTCGACGGAATGGGTGGGGTTTTTCAGACTTCAGAGCTGCAGGGCTGCCTGCCTCCTGGGTGTTTGCTAACTTTCCCCCTGTAAAGAGACCAGTGGGTATAAGGAGGACCTTAGCGTTATCTGAACCAATGTTTTATGCCTTTCCCCCTGGACCAATATGGCAGACATCTGTTTGTACTCCAGTGCTGTCATGGATGACGGGATGGCTTCCTCCATGTGGCCTTACGTCAACCACAGTGGACTTCACCATGCAGGGCTACTCACAGCGGACACACACAGCCAGGACGAGAGGGAACAGCCCATTTTTCCTGAAAGGAAACAAGCAGCAGAACGAAGCCTTGCGCTGTAACAATCTTTCTATAATTTACCCCCAATTTATGATTCTCATCTAACCTGGCACTAAAAATGAAATGTTCACAGCACTTGAAGCAGGATTTAAGCACTGTGGAAAGTCGCATCTTCAACTTCCAATTTAAAAGTCATCAATAAAATCGGACAGGAGTAAAACCAAACCCAAGGGAAACAGCTTTCCCCACCGACTACCAGAACCACTGCCTTCTGTCCGTAGCCCCGCCTCTCCTAACCCAGAGACTCAGCAAGTGCATCGCGGGTGGCTTCACCGTCACTTGTCCTCTAGTGCATGCTGGCTCACTGGGAAATGCAGCATTAGCTGCACAGCCTCGGAACAACTGGCTACTGGGTGTGTTTAAAAGAGGAAACAGAAATGAGAAATGGGCCGGCAAAGCAGTTCACTAGGCTAATCCTCCGCCTGCGGTGCCGGCACACCAGGTTCTAGTCCCGGTTGCTCCTCTTCCAGTCCAGCTCTCTGCTGTGGCCTGGGAGTGCAGTGGAGGATGGCCCAAGTGCTTGGGCCCTGCACACACATGGGATACCAGGAGAAGCACCTGGTCCCTGGCTTCGGATCGGCGCAGCGTGCCGGCCGTAGCAGCCATTTGGGGAGGGGGGGGTGAACCAATGGAAGGAAGCAAGACCTTTCTTTCTTTCTTTTTGACAGGCAGAGTGGATAGTGAGAGAGAGAGAGAGAGAGAGAGAGAGAGAGAGAGAGAGAAAGGTCTTCCTTTGCCGTTGGTTCACCTTCCAAAGGCCGCTGCGGCCAGCGCACTGCGGCTGGCGCACCGCGCTGATCCTGATCTGAAGCCAGGAGCCAGGTACTTATCCTGGTCTCCCATGGGGTGCAGGGCCCAAGCACTTGGGCCATCCTCCACTGCACTCCCGGGCCACAGCAGAGAGCTGGCCTGGAAGAGGGGCAACCGGGACAGAATCCGGCGCCCGACCGGGACTAGAACCCGGTGTGCCAGCGCTGCAAGGCGGAGGATTAGCCTAGTGAGCCGCAGCGCCGGCCGGAAGGAAGACCTTTCTCTCTGTCTCTCTCTCCCACTGTCTGACTCTGCCTGGGAGGGAGGGATGGAGGAAGGGAGGGAGAAAGGAAGGAAAAAAAATGCAAAATGGCCCTAACTAGTGTTTTACTTTTTTTCCATTTATCTCAAAGGTCAGCCCAAGGACTCTCAGAAAACAGGTTTTGAGACCCTTTTGGAGTTGCTTTCTCACCAGTGGGGGCTGGTGTACGGAGTATGGGGCAGGCAGGGAGCAGAATGGCCAATGTGGTGGTGCGCAGAACACCTTCCCCAGGTACGGAGTGTGAGCAGTGCCGCCCACCATGGCTGATACAAAGAAACACGTGACAGGGCTTGTCTGCTTTTGGAGACACTCAGAGCCCAAGAAAAATGGTTTGTTTCCTGTTCCAACAGGAATGGAAATCCGGAAGCAGGAATGAAGTCTAATAGTTATCAAAACACAGCATATGTCAAAGCCCTGTGCTGTTTTTATTCCTCCATAAACAAAATTCCATGGCTGGTGGGGAAACAAAGAAATGAAAAGGGAATTGGGGAGGAGCAGAAATTTTCTGAATCCAGGTATCCCTCAGTGCAGCAAAGCTGTCACCAATTATTTTCTATTAACACTCAGTTTAGAAAACTTGGGGTATTAGGGCAGGCATTGTGGCATGGTGGTTTAAGACGCCACCCAAGACACTGGGATCCCATATGGGCGCCGGTTCGATTCCTGGCTGCTCCACTTCCGATCCCGCTCCCTGCTAATGCGCCTGGAAGGACTTGGGCACCTGCCACCCGTGTGAGAGATCAGGAAGAGGCTCCTGGCTCCTGTCTTTGGCCTGGCCCACCCCCGGCCTTTGTGGCCACTTGAGGAAGGAACCAGCGGATGCAAGATCTCACTCTCTGTGTGTCCTTCTTGCTCTGTAATTCTTTCAAACAAAATAAATCAATCCTTAAAAAAAAAAAAAAAAAAGAAAGAAAACCTGGCGTAGGCTCCAGGATTTTGATCTTCACCGTGGGCCAGCATGTGGAAGGGACATTCTCCCCTCTTCTGTTCCACCTTTTCTATGGGAAAAATCTAAAAGATCCTCATTAAGTGCTTTTTGAGGCCATTACAAAGCGCTTGCAGGCACTCAGCTGAGAAGTGTTTATGTAAGCAAAAGTGGGGGGAAGGGGGCTTGGGAGCAGCAGGCTCTGGGTGTCCTCTTACCCAGGGATATCTAGGGTTACCTCCTGAGAGGCTTCAGACTCTCTCACAGAAGGGACAATCTGCCCAGGCCTGTTCTTTTTTTAATAGGGAAGGGAAGGCAGGCTTGCAATTTACAGCAAGGGAAATATTTCAGGGGAAAAAAAACCCTATGGCAATCAGTTGGAAGCATAGAGGGGGAGCTAGGGAGAGCTCTTTACAGTCCTGGGGACTTGCACAGCTCGTTACTGGGATGTTTCCTCTAGCTTTTTCACTGATTGTCCTTTCTGGCTCATCATCCAGCCCTGGGCTAGTCCGGGCAGCCCTCAGGGGCCTCCAGGGAGCTATCAGCCAAGATATCGGGAGCAGGACATACAAACAGGAACCCTACTGAGGCCCGTGAACCCCTAGAACCTGGTCTGGTGCCCAGCTGAAGGGACCACTCAGCTTGGGGGGGGGTTCCTTCTGGTCTTTCCGGAGGTGTTCATTTTGGGAAGCAAAGCATTCAATTAGTGCCCAGAGTGGAAGGGTAGAAGCCATAGCCAGGTTCGTGCATAACTGAGCCCCGGAGTTTGGAAAATGTCATCTGAAAACCACACGTGTCTGATCACAGTGGGAAATCAAACAGCAGCAAGAAGGCCGAGGAGTGGAGAAATGCCAGCTTGGGCACTCCCAGGTTAAAGCTGAAGCAGGAAGCGGCTACCCTCTTCAGGCCTGGAGGGAGCAGGTCTGGGAAGAAGAACAGGCAGGAATCTTCAATGGGAAGCTAAAACTGCACCCCCCATGGGAAGCAGATGAAAAGCACAGTATCCTTAGATCAAGTCTCAACACCTCTCTCTCTAGGGGAAGCTAAACCACCATCGCCTCTATTCTCACTCCCTTCAGACAGTCACAGACTGAAGTGGGAGCCCAGGACAGGCCTGGCTGGTCAGCAGCAGGCCTCCCCATAAACCCAGGCCATCGGCCTGGCAGTTGGAGGGTTAAAGCCAGCACTTAAAAAGAAAACTCAAACCCCATTAAGCACAGGCTTGGAGAGCAGGGAGCAGCAGGGAAGCCAAAGGAAACTAATTCTGGAGGCTCTCCAAGCTGCCAATCACAAGCATATTTCTAACAGTCCCAGTGTTGTTTGAGTTGGTTGTTTTTCCACAGGCCGCACAATGGGGTCTGGTTATTCATTGAAAAAGTCTGCAAGTGCGCCCCGCCCTCCATTCACAACCAATTTGGAATGCTCCATTCAGGCAAGAGGGGAATCTGCAGCTCTGCTGGCTGGGGCAGACCTCACAGTGCCCAGCGCCCAGCTGTCGCCTCAGGGACACTTGCTTGCCCAGTGCACTGTGTTTATGTAAGACACTCGGACGCCGCAGGAGCCCCTGCCCGCTCCGTACCCTCCCTACCATCAAATGGCCAAGACCCTGGCTGAAATCTGCAAGGCTGTGGGAAGGGAGGCCAGGAAGTGCCCTCTGGCAAAAGGGGAAAGGCAAAAGCAAAACTCTGCAGTGCTGCCCAGTTCAAAATCCCACCGCAGCCATCGCTGAGCGGAACAGAGCTCACTGGCACTTCTTCCACCACGGGCGGAACTTTCTCCCACGTTCGGAGACCTACCTCCCTCTCTCTCTCTCTCTCTCCCGCTCTCTCCCCCTGGAAACCTGCCTCTCCCAGACCTTTCATGCCCAGCAGCTACCTTGGGAGCCACCTGGCCTCCTCTCCCAAGGAGAGGGGCTGCGGACACTACTAGATCTCTTGGCTGCAGGCAGAGGGGGAGGGGCCAGCTACCAGGAGACCGGTTTCACAGTGGGACACCAAAAGGGAGGCAAGCGCATGGACATCTGGAGTTGCAGGGTGAGGTTTTCTCCAAGACAAAGTACAAGGCTGAACACTGGCTTGGTTTCCCAGAGACTTTCCAAACCTTGGACAATCACCCCGAGGGACAGCTGATGGAGCTGGTCTGACAACAACCAGACTTCATTTCAAGGAAAAGCACACTTGTTTGTTGAAAATCAAATCCAGGAGGTAATTTCCTTTCTCCCTCCAACATTTTGGGCTATCCTCAAATGTCCTGTGTCCCCCCACCCCTGCGGCGAACTCAGACGGTGCCACTGGAAGCACTTCCCTGAGGTCTGATCGAAGAGTTCCCATTCCTTCCACACCTTGGCTGTCCAGAGGATCTGTCCTGGACTCCTGGTCTTAGAGTAACTAGATCTTATCCAGCTCGCTGGACCCCTGCACCCTGCCCATGGAGGCTTCTTCCTTCTAAGCACGGGAGCCTCTTTCATTTGCTATATGGCTTCCTTTCATATGGGCCTCCTCTCCCCTGTAACGTGGAAGTTGAAGGTCCCTTGCCCTGTACCTACCAGCACAAAGGTGTGCTTTCCACACTAGGGGCCTAGAATCTTTCGACTCCTTTAAGCCGAGCCTACAGGGATAGGACACTGATAGAAGCTGACGACCAAAGCCTCTGTTAAATGAGCTTGATGAGTTCACAGAATGAATTTTTTAAAAAAGCAACCTAATCCGGTAATGGCAGCAGCATGCCGGGCACTTGTCCAAGAGCTGGGAGCTGCAACATGGCAAGACTCTGAGCTCCCTGGATCTTGAGTGCATCAGCATCGTGTGCCAGGGCACAGATGGGGCCCAGGCTGCCTCAAGGGCAGCCGCATGCCCAAGATGGGGCTGTGAGCCTCTGAGGCTGGAGTACACTTGGCCACCATGAACGCCCCAGAGCTGCAGAGGGAACAGCCGCTGAAGGGAATCGCTCCCCCAACCCACTCCCCTAGGACCAGATTCCAAACATGCTGCTACCAGAGGGGGTTAATGGCAGGCAGTGCACAGGTTCAGCTTTACCGCGCTACCCATGTCTTAAATCTGGTAAAACTGAAGAGCAGGGGATGGATGGTCATTTCCCAACTGATGCCAGGATTTTGTTATTACGGCACCTACACGAGTGATCTGTCTGGCAGATGGAGTTGTAAATTGACCAGCCTAAGTCTTTCTCACCAAAAATGAAGGACTGGAGAGATTATCGAGCTTTATTAGAAGAGGAAGAAGCAAAGAGAATGGAGTACGGAAAGGCAGGAGAAAAACCCGTTGTTCTAAATAACATGACAGCACAACTTGTTAGAATAATCCTCTTTTAGATCAAATGAGTATTCTAGGTCTTGGGTCCTTCAGAGTCCTTCAGAGTCCTGGAATGTCCCGAAACAGGCCCTCCTGGGGTAAGGTGATGGGCTGGCTAACCAAGATTTTTTTTTCAAGATTTTATTTATAGGCCAGCGCCATGGCTCACTAGGCTAATCCTGTACCTGCGGCGCCGGCACACCGGGTTCTAGTCCCTGTTGGGGCGCCAGATTCTGTCCCGGTTGTTCCTCTTCCAGTCCAGTTCTCTGCTGTGGCCCGGGAGTGCAGTGGAGGAGGCCCAAGTGCTTGGGCTCTGCACCCCATGGGAGACCAGGAGAAAGCACCTGGCTCCTGGCTTCGGATCGGCGCAGCAC
This sequence comes from Oryctolagus cuniculus, assembly GCF_964237555.1. NCBI lineage: Eukaryota > Metazoa > Chordata > Mammalia > Lagomorpha > Leporidae > Oryctolagus > Oryctolagus cuniculus. The sequence goes on from NC_091435.1 coordinate 95,812,274, forward strand.
ACCGGCCGTAGCGGCCATTTGGGGAATGAACCAACGGAAGGAAGACCTTTCTCTCTGTCTCTCTCTCTCACTAACTCTGCCTGTCAAAAAAAAAAAAAGATTTTATTTATTTGAGAGGTAGAGTTACAGAGAGAGGAAGAGACAGAAAGGAAGAGCTTCTATCCACTGGTTCACTCCCCAGATGGCTACAACACCTGGAGCTGGGCCAATACGAAGCCAAGAGCCAGGAGCTTCTTCTGGGTCTCCCAAGTGGGTGCAGGGACCCAAGGACTTGGGCCATCTTCCACTGCTTTCCCAGGCCATAGCAGAGAGCTGGATTGGAAGAGGAGCAGCCAGGACTAGAACCGGCGCCCACATGGGATGCTGGCGCCACAGGTGGAGGATTAACTTACTGCGCCACAGCAAGGCCCTTGGCTAACCAAGATTTGAAAATAACACTGTAACACCTGGGGTCAGATCACCTGGCCTCCCTCTCCCTCACACTTTCCGCATCCTTTGCTTCCTCTCCACCTTCAGCCACCGGCTCCTGAGAAGTATAAACCAAGAGCCAAGAGCCGGGACTCCCTAGAGCCTCTAAAGCACCTGCTGTTTTCTTTCCTACCTTTCAAAACAAAACCACTCTAGGAGGATCCTTTCCAGCAGAAACGGCCCATGACCACAGAGCAGGCAAATGGGGAGTCTCTTTTACACTCCCATCTGGAACCAAGATGACGTGGCCTCCCCTCCACCCAGCCACTGCCTCCCCCCCAAACCCCCCCAAAAAAATACTGCCTCTACTGGATCAACCTCACGCATTAAAGAAAAAAAAAAGCCAGCCAAATAATCTGCTAGTGTAGCAGGATTAAGAGCAATGCGTTTTAGGCTCAGGGGCTGTCATAAGAGTTAATCCCATTCCCCCAGCCTCTTAGTGCAAAGTATTCATGAAAAGTTGATTTTATCAGTTAATTAGCCAGTCCTTAGGAAATCACTCGTACTTCCTCTAGTCGCTCCATTCTTTTAAAAACACAGAGCTAAAAAAGAACACATCAAGGGGAAAATGGGGTCATTTGGATTTTAAAACAACTCTATATTTGGTATGGAGGCCATGATTTTAAAGTAAGATTTTGTAGCGGCCTCTCTTCAGCATGTTTCAGTCATTCAAGATGCTGATAGGTAATATCCACAGTATCATCACTGAAGTGAATGAATGAGGTTTGTTTTTTTACAAAAAAAAAATCAGAATTGAAATCTGCATTTTAAAAAACTGTGATTGAGAGCCAGTGTTTTGGAGAAGCAGGTAAAGCTGTCGCCTACAATGCCCACCTGCTATATGGGCACTGGTTGCTGTCCGGGCTACTCCACTTCCCAACCAGCTCCCTGCTAATGGCCTGGGGAAAGAAATGGAGATGGCCCAGGTGCTAGGGCCCCTGCCACCCATGCGGGAGACCCAGATGAAGCTCTGGCTCGTGGCTTTGGCCTGGCTCAGCCTTGGCTGTTAGGGCCACTTGGGGAGTGAACCAGTGGATGTAAGATCTTTGTCTCTGGCTCCCCACAACCCCCTGTAACACTTTCAAATAAATAAATAAATCTTTTTTTTAAAAAAAAAAAAAAAAAAAACCCTGTTATTTATATTTGCTACGATCTAGTATTTCACCATTCAGAACTCAAGCAGACAAACTAGAAAAATTAATGCCACATTGGCCACCCAGCCCCACCCCGCACTGGAGCACTGTAGGGTTCCAGCTCGTGCACGGCTTTGACTGCAGTCCATGCTGTGAAAATGTGTAGTAAAGACTTCATGGTTTGCTAGCTCCATGTGTTCTATGACAGGTGTAGCTACATATACATTTATCTAGGTAGGCACACACAGACTCATTTATAAATATATAATCACATATACACACTTTGACCTGTATACACATGCTAGTATGCACATATACACGTCAGTTCTTATACTAATTTTTGTGTTCTATAATTTCTCTTTACCAAGATATTGAAAAACTTTCTCAGAATTGCAGAAGGAAGAGAACATGTGTGACAGATCTGTGTGTGTGTGTGTGTGTATGTAATTCTTTCAAATAACCTTTTAAAAAATTCAGATGACAGAGAATTTTTGGATTTCAGATTTTTGGATTAGCAATGCTCAACTAATAAAGTCCATATAAATATTCCAAAATCTGAAAAACTCAAAAATTGAAACACATCTGGTCCCAAGCATTTCAAGTAAGGGACTGTCAACCTTATCAACACCCTCCACCTCCCGTAAAAGACGATCTCTTCAAGGGATTTTAGTTCCAACAATCTAGGAATTTTTTAATGCATATTTTCTTTTTTTTTTAAAGATTTATTATTTATTTTTTGAAAGGCAGAGTTATAGAGAGAAACAGAGGGAGAGACAGAAAGAGAGTTCTTCCATCTGCTGGTTCACTCCCCAAATGGCTGCAGTGGCTGGAGCTGGGCCAATCAGAAGCCAGGAGCTTCTACCAGGTCTCCCACATGGACGCAGGAGCCCAAGTACTTGGGCCACCTTCTGCTGCTTTCCCAGGTGCATCAGCAGGCAGCTGGGTTGGAAGTGGAGTAGCTGGGACAGGAACCAGTGCCCACAGGGGAGGCTAGCACTGTAGACAGCGGCTTAATGCATTACACCATAGTGTGGCCCCAACAGTCTGAGATCTTTAGGGTTATTTTGCAACACCAAGGGCCGATGGAGGCACTAGCAGAATCCATGGTTTATAGGTTTGCACTTTCTATTCCATTACATTTGACCTTTAAGAGTTTCCAAGTAGGGGCTGGCACTGTGGGTTAAGCCTCTGCCTACAAGTGTATCCCATATGGGCATCAGTTCAAGTCCCAGCTGTTCCACTTCTGATCCAGCTCCCTGCTAAAGTGCCTGGGAAAACATCAGAGATGGCCCAAATGCTTGGGCCCCTGCACCCGCATAGGAGACCTGGAAAAAGCTACGGGCTCCTGGCTTCGGCCTGGCCTAGCTCTTGGCCATTGTGGCCAAGGGGAGTGAACCAGTGGATGGAAGATCGATCTCTCTTTCTCTCTTTCTGACTTTCAAAAAAAAAAAAAAAAAAAAAAAAAAACCCACACCTTTTACAAAAGAAGTTTTCCCAAGCAGGGGGTACTTTAAAAATGTGTATATTGGTGAGGTGGAAGTAACACCTCTAGAAGTATTAGAAGTAAGCCAGACAGCTCTGTAAGACTTCAAGAATGACAGCTTCATTTACTGAAATCACACTCATGGTTGGATGCCTTTGGGCAGCTAACTCAAATCTGGAAAATTTACAAATTAAATCTCTTTAGAAGTTGAGTTTACAATGTTTACCCCCCCCCCCCAAAAAAAAAAACCCAGAAAAAAAAAAAAAGCTCTAGTCTTTAAAACTGATATTCCCAGATAAAAAACCAGCACCCATGTCACTCTGTGCCTCCTTCTTTCCTATTCAAAGGCACTGTCTCACCCAGGCAACCGATGGTGGAAAACTAATCACAGCACTGATAACAGGGAGGGCTGACTATCACCAGAGCCTCTGGGAAGATTGTTACAAATGTTTCTGATGCCTAGGAAAAAGGTTTTCCCCTTTCCTGCAAATAATAAGTTTGGTTCCTAATTCATTGATTGGGTGATTCAAAACGACTCCTAAGGTTTCATTAAACCCCAGTTTCTTTCCCTCCTCTGAAACAACCCTGGACTCTCCAAGAAGATGAGGAAGGAGCAGAAGTTGCTCCTGCACACAAGCCCTGTGAGAGCTCACAGATGGCTAAGAGTGGGCTGCCCAGCTGCCGGCTCTGCCAGCTCCTCCCCAGCTCTTCTGTCAGTCAGAAGTGCAGTCCAGGGGCCCATGCTGTGGCACAGTGGGCTAAGCCTACACCTGTGGTGCCGACACCCCATATGGGCGCCGGTTAGTGTCTCAGCTGCTCCTCTTCCAGTCCAGCTCTCTGCTGTGGCCTGGGAAAGCAGTAGAAGATAGCCTAAGTGCTTGGGCCCTTGCACCCATGTGGGAGACCAGGAAGAAGCTCCTGGCTGCTGACTTTGGATCGGCCCAGCTCTGACCATTGTGACCTTTTGGGGAGTGAACCAGCGGATGGAAGACCTTTCTCCGTCTCCCCCTCTCTCTGTCTGTAACTCTACCTCTCAAATAAATAAATACATAAATATCTTAAAAAAAAAAAAAAAAAAAAAAAAAAGAACTGCAGCTCAGCACTGTGGCCAGAGGAGATGGCTGGATAATGCGCCATCCCACGCTTCTGTTCTTGACCAGCGTCTCATGCAAGTCATCTATCTGAATCTATTCTCCAAGCTCCACCTCAAGAAACATGAGTCACAGAGGAAGCAAGAATTATTACAAGGTTTTTCTAGGCTACTCAACATACTGTTTTATCCTTAAAAGACAGGAAAGCTCAACCTTAAGAAGTTAAAGCAAAAGCAAACAAGGTTAAAAAAAAAGTCATACTTGGTAAGCAGAAACATCTCCCAAAGCAACTCCATTTAAGGTCTGGTATTTTAATTAAAGAACTTAGCATAAACCATTCGCTGAGTAGGAATTATTTCTAAGGAACCAAAACACTTTTATTGATTTCTCCACTTTAGCCCATTCCCACACAGAAACACCTCTTCAGGTACAAATCTTACTTGTTAACATCTCTCTATGGAACACAGCCCTTGCTGCAGGCCACGCGGTCAATGTGCACATAGCGTCACACCTCTCTTTTCTCTCTTTTGGGTTCCAGAGAAACAAACCAAGGTGTCATAAAAGCATTTCAAAGAATCGCTGCCAAGAAAGCCACCTCCCAGACTGCAGCTGATGCTGCTCTGAGCAAGAACTGGCCAAACCGTCAACAGGGAACAAAGCTGGATTACAAATCCCGTCTTTCATCGTGTGCACATACACACACATGCACACACACATAATTTGAGTTATCTTTATTTAGCCTTCTAGTGGCAGGCATCCCAATTACTTGAAAGCAATCAAAGGGCAATAATTAAAATTCATTTACTTGCCTATAGAAAACACCCAGAGCAAGCTGTGACAAAGCTAAGGTAACCAAGCATCTGTGGGTTACAGTTTAATCCCTTTTAAAGTTTCATGGCGTTCTGCCTTGGACAGGAGGCCTATCATTAAAGAACGTTTAGCTGGGACTTCTGTTCTTTCATTTCATAAATGTAAAATACCCAGCTTTACTTAGACCCAAAGATACTCTGTCTCCTACTGGCATTTTTATGCACACACCCCAGAGATAAAACAAAGCTGGGAAGAATCTGCTGGTGCAAAAATGAGACATCGAATCCATGCCTGGCTCAGGTGCTTGCTATTATAAACTATGACTAAGAGACACGAATTTCTCTATGATGCAACTCTCAAGAGAGGCAGCATTTTCTCCAGGCCTCTCTTAAACCTGCTCGTTCGCCAGTGACTAATGCTCTCTAGAGCGGCTCTGTGCTGCTCAAATTTCATCAGGCAGCTTTGTCCTTGATAGCTCTGCCTGGACCACAAAAGCCTCCAAACCTGTGGAGGACAGCCCCAGACGATTCAGTGCGTGAAGGCTGAGGATGCCCCTGCCAGCACTGAGAGCCATCTTTTGAGCTCCTCACTGCATTTTATTATCTCGAGGAATAAGCACTTAATGACCATTCAAAAAAAAAATGTTTCTACTCTTGGAACAGCAAAGTCAGGGGGGACTATGAGAAAAGTAACTGCCAGTCAGGTCACTCTTCGACCACCCCTTGTCAGCTTAGAAGTAGAAACGAGTTTGACAACAAACACGTTGCGTGAGACCACAATTAAGTGGATTTTCCCATGAACTACTTTCTGCACCTTTAAAAAGAACGGAAAACCTCAGGTTCGTGATTTGCATCCAGGACTTAATTTATAAAACAAACCCAAAAGCTGTCAGATACTGTCTAGCGAACAGATGCTTGGTCCAACATCATATATGTCAGTTAAACTTAATTTTCAGCTAGAAGGTTTGCAAAGCTGTAAAAGCAGGAAGAAATGTGGGGTGGAATTTTGTTCCGTCAATCTCACCTGCAAAGGAGTAGAAGCACTTTAGGAATCATTTCAATAAGGAACAAAACAAGTTTTCTGGGTTAGCTCTGATTTGTCACAAGTAACTACTTGCAAAATCTGCGGGCTCTGGCTGAGGCTGTCCCAGACTTGGGTGATCCGAATCAAATACGCGCTTCAGAACGGACGCCCGAGCCCCGCGAGACACTTACGGTTATCAGCCTGGAAATCTGGGACAAACTGTTCATCATCAGGAACTTGTGCTGCAAAAGAGATGTTCATTTTAGACCGTGGATTTTTTTTTTTTTTTATTAAAAAGCACAGTGAAATGCTTTAGATGAAAAATAGAACAGCCAAGAAACTTGCCTTCAGCTAACCAAGCCTCTTGAAGTTGACTGAGATCTTGAAACAACTCTGGAATTGAAAACAGGAGACCCCAGAATGAGGATCTTTCTTCTGCTTGGGAGAAGGTGGGGGGTTGGCGGGGGAGCGTGACTGGAGGAAGCCACAACACAGGAGGGGTGTGCTTCACTACCTTCAGAATCGTGAGCCAGATCTGTGTCCAGAAACTTCCTCTTTCTGTCAATCACAGGCCGCCCTCGGCATTCCTCTGATCGGGATTTCTGAAAGAGGCCAGAACACCTGAGTGTGGTACACAGGTCAAAGGGGGTCGACCCGTTGAAGCAGCATGGAGAAGACTCATCACTGAGCAGGGAGGATGAGACAAACCAAACGTCACGTGGACTTACCCCTGGGACCATAAAAGGGACTTGCTGATCATAAAATCCATCCATGATGCTTCCAACGTCTCTAATGCCGCTTTGAAAGGTTTCAGCATTGAGTAATTTCTGGGGCAAAGGAAATCCTCCTGTAACAGGAATTTGGGAGATCTTCAACTGCGGGGCAGGGAGAGAAACGAAGCAATTTTACACTACTTTTTCCTTTAGGGCCTGTGCCAAATCACTACCGTTTTCTGAAGTACTTGAAAGCCCACTCAAGGCGTAAGTTATACAGACCAATGGCAGGCTTGATTAACGGTATCAAAGCTGCACCACGGACTTAATGCCATTTACTCAAGCACCATTTCCTTTCTTTTCTCTCTCCCTCTCTCTCATCATCATCGTCAAGGTTCTGGTACTGCCTGTCCCCCCATCAGAAAAAGAAAAAGACCTTATTTCATTATTAAAGGGTGATTTCAAATTTCTCTCATATGCAAGATCCCCCAGGGCAGGGTTTTAAAAGGAGATAATTTAATTTTTGATAGTGCAGTGACAGGAAGTAGAGAAACTGGGTTTAAGTATTCCAAATTATTGGCAATTAACACCCTGACATACATGGTGTTTCTAAAAGTATTTTGTAGGTCAGTGGTAAAATACTATATATAGTTCCAGGAATAAAGTTGATCAGAGGTAAGCTCTTCACACACAATTCTTTATTTAAAATCTAAACCTTCTGTCCAAACAGGTGTACCTGTAGTGTCTATAATATCACAAACTGTCTCCATGGTAACTTATCTGTGATATCACCAACTTCTGACAGAATAAAAGTCTGTGAAAAGTAATAAACGAAACTAAATTCCATTACACATATTTTAAGTGCATCTGTGCCAAAAGTCTTTTAAAAAAATGCTTAAAGCGAAACATCCATGGCAGAACATTCAGTTTGTCTCTTACAGTGAAGTCAATTTCCCCAGACATATCAACAAAGAAATAAATAAAACTCATTTCAGCACTGGTGAATGTTTAGCACTGCGAAGAAAGGTTAAGAATCAGAAGGGAGGCGAGAGAACTTTCTCTAATTTTGGAGGAACAAAGTGATAGTAATTTTAGAAAGGTTCCAGCTTCTGGAACTCCGTTTTATTCTCCATATGAAAACATAGGTTCTTACAAAATGGGGGAATGCATTAATTTCACTCAGCCTAGCTCTAGCAAGGCAGTAAGGGTTTCTTTTGTTTAATTTGTACACGAATTTTAAACAGGGAACTTTTTTATTCCCAGCGGGCAATTCCATCCAATCTGTTTTTCACACTGCGTGGAGCATCTCAAATTTTCGAAAGTGAGCAGGATACCAGAGAACCCTTCACCGCCAGCCTCCTCCTCAGCACGCTGGCCCAAGTAATCAGATATTTTCAAAGTCAAAAGAAAGAGGAGCAAAACAGCACACAGTTTATAACTTCCTAGAAAAACACCCGGGGCCAGCCTGCCCGCCTGCCTTCCAAACAGCGCAAAAGAGTTCAGGATAAAGCCTCGTTCTCACATGTCACCAACCCGTACACAAAACGCGAGAAATCTCAGAAGTGAGCGAAGGGGCAACCAGAAAGAGCTCTCTGTCTCCGGCGGAAAATCTGCCTGGTTAAATCGTGGCTTTAGAAATTCTGTCAGCGTCTATTGGGGTGGGGCAGGACACCAGAGGGGAGACACTTTCAGAATATCACGATAAAATACTTCTCCCTGAAGGGCAAATCTATTTGTAAAGATGAAATTAAGAGGGGAAAGAAAAAATAAAAAAGACCTGCCATGAGCGAACCACAAAAAGCAGCGTCGAGTTGAAAGCAGCCTCCGGAGTTCAAGGGCTAGCAACGCCGTGTTCAAAGTATCTGCTATGCGCCCGAAGGGAAGGCTCGAGTCCATCCAGGAGTGTAAGCCACTTCCTTTGCGCTCCCCCTCCCGCGCCCCCGCCCCGCGGCGCCCCCAGGAAAACTTTAACTCAGCGCTGCGGCGCGGCCGAGCCCCTCCCCCGCGGCGCGCAGCGGGCCCGGTTTTATGAATGGAGAGCGAGCCGCGGCCGCCACCTCAGGTAGAGGCTGTAACTGGATCCCTCGCGCTGGGCCCCATTCACAAAACAAGACACACTTCCACCCAATTCCCAGCCTTCCCCATTCATGAAAACTCCTTCAGCTGCGCCCCCACCCCCACTCCCAACGCACGCCCAGCCTCCGACGCAGGCCCCTCACCCCAGCGTTTTAGGAAGAGAGCTCAATGCTTCATTCACAAAAAGGGAAAGGGGGAGAGGGAAGGAAAAAAAAAAAAAAAGCCGCAGGGAGCAGCGAGCCAACGAAAGAAACCCGCTTCATTCATCAAGTCGCCGACATTCATAAAACGAGGTGCTGCGCCGGGCGCTACCAAGCGCCTCCAACCCACCCCCCCAGATCCACACATCGCTCTTCGGCACCCCCTCCTCGACCGGGAGTTCCGTTCCCCCCAGAGGCCCGGCTCGTCCGAAGACTCGGCCCGTCTCCTAATCCAGCCCGAGGCTCCAGCATCGCTCCATCCCCCTCCGCACCCGCTTCCCCCACACCCTCCGCAGGCCGCTGCTCGGGGGCTCCCCGATTTTCCTCGGGAGTCGCTGCGCAGCCCGACGCCCTCGGCTTACTGATGATGGGGGCAGACGGGGCTGAGCGTCCACTTTCCACAGCCTGAAACTTGCAAGGCCTGCAGAAGTTCCTGGCCGACCCCCACCCCGAAGGCTACACCCTCCGGTGTCACTAACCTTCTCTGGGTGTTGGGGGGGCAGTGGCCCTCACGCACTCCTCCCCCACCCCACCCCCCAGCTGCAAAGCTCCGCCAAGCGTCTCTTCTCGCGAGCCTCCAAGTCCCCTCGGGGCTCAGATCTCCAGAGACTGCAAAGCTCCGCAACTCGGCGCTCCCCATCTCCACCTTGAAGCCCCCGCACCTCGCGCTCCCGCGCGCCTCCCCAGCGACGTGCGGAACCCGCTCCTCTCGCGCTCCGGAACCGTTAGCCGCCCCCGCCCGACGCCTCCCTGGAACCGAACCGGACCGGGCCGCGGGGGACGGCGGTGGGGGGTTGTCGGTCAGCCAGCCCCGGGGGACTCACCCCAGATGTGCACCCCGAGTTTGAGGATGGAGGAACAGCCCGCGAACTCTCGCCAGCTGGGCCGTTCGGACGCGTTACAGGACACCCCCTCCGATGCCCCCCTGTCCCCGCAACGCCCCCACACCTGAGGCTGCCGCTCTCCTCCCCTTGCAGCGGCCCGGGCGGCGCAGGCGCGCTCACGCACGCGCGCACCGGGCCTGGGCGCCTGGACGAATGGCTGGGCCGAACCGCTCCGGAGACTGAACCGCTCCGCACACCAGCGGCTGGACTCTGCGCCGCAGCTGCCAACCAGGCTGGAGCGGCTGGCCCGGCCCCCAGCGGCCCACTGCTTCGCCCGCCGCCATTGGCCTGCGGCCTTAACCCACCCTTGTTCCCATTGGCCCGAGGCCGTTCCCGCGGCTGTCCATCACCTCTTGTTTACCCTGTCTTCGGGCAAATCCAGCCGAGCCGCCCCATCAACTCCGGCTCCCATTGGCCAACGGTACGTCTCTCTCCACCCCACTCTGGGGTCTGTTTTACATAATTTATGCACCGGGGGCCGTTAGCCAATCAGCACAGGCTTGTTTATGTAATGAATGTAAGGACGTTTTTCATTCATAAAAAACGCGACCTGAGGGGGAAGCTTAGCTGAGTCAGTGAAGCACTTAAAGGGGCAGAGGCCGGGCGGAGCCGCCGTTACTTCCCACTTTGCCGAAGCTCGGCTCTTTCCCCTTCCCCACTCACCCCCACTTCTCCCTCCGGCCTGGATTGGGTCGCTTGGCGCCAGACCATCGCAGCTGCAGCACCCAGCGAAGTTATGGTTTTAGAATCAGGCGAGAGGAATTCGTCATTACACACACACACACACACACACACACACTGAAACTCGCCGACCAAGCCGGGCGTCGGGCCCACAGAAACACGGAGAACGGAAACCGAGCCCTCTAATCTCAGCCACCATTAGGAGAGGCCTGCGTTTCCAGTGGGAAGAAGCAGCAGCGTCCATTGAGTCTGGGTCTCGAACAGATTTTAGTGACTGGCTCATGCTGGCAAGGCCCAAGGCCCGAGCAAACCCCACTGGCTCCGGGTGGGTGGGTTCTGGAGCCGAGGTGAGGGAGGGTCGGGGCTCTCACACGTCCTCTCCGGAGTCCGCTCCCGTCGGTTCCCCCACCCGGAAACGGATCACTCCGAGGCTGGCACGCAGCTCGGCCGCCTGCTTTCCGTTCGAGCGTTGACTGCAAGATGGTGTGTTTGCGAATCAGATCCCTGCAGCTGGGAAGCACGAGAGGCGGTCCTGCTCGCTCCACGACAGAGCACTAAGTGCCGTCGCCGAGAATTTTCACTGGGAGTTCCAAGGCGCAAACCAAACAGCACCCTACTGCCCCGGCGCCCCCTGCCCCCTCCCGGGGAGGCCTCGGCGGCGCCGTCCTCTCCCGCTGGATGCTGGGGCTCGCGAGGAGCTCCTGTGTGCTCGCTCTGTCCGTGCGCCCTGGCACTGGGCCCGTGTGCCTGCGGCGCAGAGGAGCCAGCCCCTACAAAAGGGACGCCTAGAGTAGCCAGCCCTGCGGCTGCCCCTCACCCCCCCCCCACCCGTGGAGAATGCAGTGTGGATCGCTCTCCGTCTCAAAAAAAATAAAATAAAAAAAAGGCTTTAAAGTCCAACTGTTTCCACCTTCTTGCCTGCCTCCACTTGTGTAACTTACACAGAGTGGGCGCTGGGCATGCTGCCTTTAGCCCTTGAATTATCTATTTGGCTGCACCTAAGGAACCTGGGGCACCAGTGTTGAGTCCTGGGCTCTGTACTGACCAGGCATGAGCTGCTGACTCTGCGGGACACTGGCCTGGGCCTGAGCTGACCCGTGGGAAAGTACTTCCGAACTTTTAACGAGAAGTTCCCTGACATTTGATTTCCTGGTTGAGCATTTTGCTTCCAAGTCCAGTTTTCCCTTAATGCCTTTTCTCATTTCCCACATGGCACCCATCCTGTCGTTTTTTGCCCAGAGCTTTTTTTTTTTTTAAAGATTTATTTATTTGAAAGGCAGAGTTACACAGAGAGAGAAAGAGAGGCAGAGAGAGAGAGAGAGAGAGAGAGAGTCTTCCATCTGATGGTTCACTCCCCAATTGGCTGCAACCGCCAGAGCTGCACGAATCTGAAGCCAGGAGCCAGGAGCCTCTTCCGGGTCTCCCACATGGGTGCAGGGGCTCAAGGACTTGGGCCATCTTCTACTGCTTTCCCAGGCCATAGCAGAGAGCTGGATTGAAGTGGAGCAGCCAGGACTGGAACCGGCGCCCATATGGGATGCAGGCATCACAGGCAGCGGCAGCGCTTTACCCACTACGCCACAGCACCGGCACTGCTTTTGCCCTGGTCCAGTGGTGCTCCCAGGTTGTTGATGACATCTTCTAGGGCTCTAACTCCCCAGCCAGCTGCAAGGTCCAGGTGGGCTCCCAGATCCTCCTCCTCCCCAGCTCTGCCCACCCCAAGCCCTCTCTAGGCTCTCTGATCCAGGCCCCAACCCTCCACCAGGCTTGTGTTCCCAGGGGGCCACATGTCCCTCACCATATGAACAATACCACTTCGATCCCATTTTCTATCTTTAGCCACAGGAAATCAGTGCCAGAGACTTCCTCCACCGGGCTGGACTTGATGGCTAGAGTGGGGCTCCTGTGACCTTTGCCTTAAGCCTCTGCTCTCAGACACATCTTGGGAAGAGAAGTTGGCTGCCTGGGCTGAGGAGTGATAGTGGCTGCATTGGGAGCAGAGGAGGAGTTGAGTGACAGCTTTGTATCAGAACGTTGTCATAGGCACAAGATCATGTGCAGGAATGTATACCAACATAGGACTGTTGCCAGTTAATTATTTAGTCACCCAGTAGACATTTGTTTTGTACTGAATACCCAGCTAGACCCTGTGCTAGGCAAAAAGAACACAGAGATGACTAAGACCCCGTCTCAGAGCCGGTGCTGTGGCGCAGTGGGTTAAAGCCCCAGTCTGCAGTACTGGCATCCCATATGGGCACTGGTTCGAGTCCCAGCCGCTCCACTTCCGATCCAGCTCTCTGCTGTGGCCTGGGAAAGCAGTAGAAGATGGACCAAGTCTTTGGGTCCCTGAACCCATGTGGGAGACCAGAAGAAGCTACTGGCTCCTGGCTCCTGGCTCCTGGCTCCTGGCTCCTGGCTTTGAATCAGCATAGCTCCAGCTGTTGTGGCCAATTGGGGAGGGAACCAGTGGATGGAAGACCTCTCTCTCTCTGCCTCTGCCTCTTTGTGACTCTGCCTTTCAAAAAGCTAAATAAATCTTTAAAAAAAAAAAATACCTGGTCTTAGCCTCACCCTTGGAGGAACCTGCAGTTGTCCATTATATAATTTCAGCACTTGAGGTTTGCTGAGCGCTTAATAGATGACTTATGCATACTATCCACTATTCTGAACAGACTGTCTCATTTAACTCTCAACAATCATAGTGCCAAATTGGTCAGTGTTATTAATATCTCTGTAGATGGGAAACAGACACAGAGAGATTAATCACCAGTGGTCATAGAGCCAGTACAGAGGTTGCTGGAACTGGGTAAGAACCCAGGTCCTCACACCCCCACCCGTATGTGGGGACTGAGAACATATCTCTGTGGCCTGGCCAGTCACTGGGATTCACCCTCTGCACCTAGAGGCACAGGGAGGCAGTTTAGCTCAGTGTAGAGCCAGGAAGGACTTTGGAATGTTTGGGGTGGCCCTGCAGAGAAATACTGTAGCTCTGATGAGCCTCCTGTCATAGGAGGCACTCACACGGAAAGATTTAGGGAGAGTGCGGAGGACGATGAGCTCTGAGGATGGTTCCAGCTCTCAGAGTCTCTGGTTCTGGGAATTCAGAGCTTTGTGTCAGACAGGGAAGTCCGGCCCTGGGCACAGTTTGTGATGGCCTTTCTCGTCGGGTCGGCTCCTAGGCCCAGACTGATTTTTGTCATTAACTCTTTCTGGATGTCTTATCTCTCTCTCCTTTCTTCTTTTCTTCTGCTTCTCTTTATGATCCACCTCCTGGACCCCCAGTCCCAGCCCACTACCCTTCTCTCTATAAGTGTTCTTTTTTTTTTTTTTTTTAAGATTTATTTAATTTATTTGAAAGAGAGAGGTAGAGAGAGGTAGAGACAGAGAGAGAGGTCTTTCATCCACTGCTTCACTCCCCAGATGGCTGCAATGGCCGGAGCTGTGCTGATCCAAAGTCAGGAGCCAGGAGCTTCCTCTGGGTCTCCCACGTGGGTTCAGGAGCCCAAGGACTTGGGCTATCTTCCACTGCTCTCCCAGGCCACAGCAGAGAGCTGGATGAGAAGAGGAGCAGCTGGGACTAGAACCGGTGCCCATATGGGATGCTGGCACTTCCAGCCAGGGCTTTTAACCTGCTGCGCCATGGCACCAGCCCCTCTATAAGTGTTAAGGGTCGGGGCTGACACTGTGGCATAGCAGGCTTAGTGTCTGCCTGCGGCACCAGCATCCCACATGGCTGCCAGTTCATGTTCTGGCTGCTCCACTTCCGATCCAGCTCCCTGCTGATGCACCTGGGAAAGTGGTAGAAGATGGCCCAAGTCCTTGGGCCCCTGCATCCATGTGAGAGACCCAGAGGAAGCTCCGGGCCTGGCCCAGCCCTGGCCATTTGGGGAGTGAACCAGAGTATGGAAAGTTTCTCTCTCTCTCTCCCCCACTTCTGTCTCTGTTTCTCTGCCTCAAGTTAAGGGTCAGTGTACAGAGGCTCTTTGTCTAGAGCCTTGAGTCTTTCCTTGTACGAACATTATTCATGCTAGAAGTTGGGTCGAGCATATGTTCTAGAAGCATTGTTCCCTATCCTCTAGGACAGAAACAGGATTGGAAAATACTCCAGAATTCTCCACTGGTGTTGTCCTCCGGTGACAGCAGAACCCACGTAATCATAATAAGAAAACTTGACCCTTTCTTTAAACTCAATTCACAGTGTGTCTTCAGAAACAACATGGAAGCCGGGGAAAAAAAGAAGTGCCTTATCCCAAGCCTGACAACTTCAGTGTCCATTTATAGGACTGTTTTTAGAGTTTCCCCCTGAAGTGTCCAAAGAAAGTTGAGGCTGGCGTTGTGACGTAACAGGTAAAGCTGTTGCCTGCAGTGCCGGAATCCCACATGGATGCCAGTTCATGTTCCAGCTGCTCCATTTCCAAACCAGATCCCTGCTAATGCACCTGGGAAAGCAGTGGAAGATGGCTCAAGTGCTTGGGCCCCTGCACCCACGTGGGAGACCTGGAGGAAGCTCCGGGCTCCTGGCTTCAGCCTGGCCCAATGTCTCTTTAAACAAATAGGGGCTACAGTGCCTCCAGCACTCCTTATAGCCAGGGAATAGTAACAGAACTCAAAATGAGCCAGACAGTCTGCTGAACACTTCACCTACATTAGCATAGCTGGGCCCAAAGACCGCCCTCTGAGGGAGGTGCTGTTGTCACCCATTTTTCATAGATGAGGAGGCTTAGGTACAGAAAGGCTTGATAAACAATGACTCCAGGTCGCAGGGCCAGCACAATGAGGGGTGGGGACTGTGCTGAGCAGGCAGGCGCCTCCAGAGCCTGCCCAAGCAGGACTGGGCCATGCTGCCTCAGCCCCCGACCCCCTGAACCAAGAGCTGGGCGCTGGGCCCTGTCTCGGCCTTGGCTTGTACTGCCTCGATTCTCCCAACAACCCTGTGGTGTAAATATCACCGTTGGCCCCATTTCCTAGATGAGGTTAAGAAACATGTCCAAGGTCACAGAGCTAGTGAGAGCGGGAGGCCGGAGCTGGATGCACACCGTGAACAGCGTCCTTGCTCCTGAGCACTTGGTCTCGCTGCCTTAGCTGCTCTCATCCTGCCTGCGGAGCCGGGCTCTGCTTCCCCGGGGGAGCTGGCTCCCGCAGTCCAGCGGGGATTTGTCTTCTCCAGAGCCACTTCAGGAAGAGAATGGAGCTTACATTTACTGAGTACTGCGGTACACCAGGCTCTGTGCTGGACACTGAACACAATGACATCTCAGGGAAACTCCCAGTCCCTGGGGAATCTGCGAATAATACTCAGGACGCTGACATGAAGGGCGAGGAGCTTCAAAACATTGCTGTGCCGCCGGCGCTGTGGCATAGCGGGTGAAAAGCCTCTGCCTGCAGTGCCGGCATTCCGTATGGGCACTAATTCGAGTCCCATCTGTTCCACTTCTGATCCAGCTCTCTGCTGTGGCCTGGGAAAGCAGTAGAAGATGGCCCAAGTGCTTGGGCCCTGCACCCTCGTGGGAGACCCAGAAGAAGCTCCTGGCTACTGATTGGCCCAGCTCTGGCCATTGTAGCCATTTGGGGAGTGAACCAGTAGATGGAAGACCTCTCTCTGTGTATTTCCCTCTCTCTACCTGTAATTCTACCTCTCAAATAAATAAATAAAATCTTTTTTAAAAAAGTGACATATCATCACTAAAAAACAAACAAAAAACCCCAAAAACAACAACAAAAACATACGGCTGGGGTTTCTCAGGAAGGCTCAAGTGAGGTCCTTGATGGAGCACATGTCCTGGACCCCATGACCTAGCTGGCCTGGGGGGTGGGGTGGGGTGGGGGGTGCCTTTATTTTCTCCTGACTCATTTCCTGAGCTGCAGGACAAACCCTCAGCTCTTAGATCTTAGGAACCGTCTACCACCAAGAAAGCCTAGGGAGCATAAAGCATGAGGAATTTGGGAAGATTTCTCCTCTTTTTTTTCCCCCAAAAATCTGATTAAAAAAACAATTGGACAGAAATCTTTGGAAGCCTCCTGTGGCTTCCCATTGCCTGCACAGCTGGGTCCAGCTCTGCGGCAGTTGTCCCTGCAGCTTGGTGAGCCTGCAGTTTCTCCGAGCCCCTGGGCCCCTTGGTCTGGCCGTGCAGGGACAGAGCTGGAGTTCCTGGAGTCGGTCACCTGCCAGCATCCTGCACTACCTCTGAGGTCCATCAGGGACCACCTTCCCCAACAGGAGGGAGCCTCAGGCCACTGGGCCTTGGAGCGGTCCTGTGTCTGATCATTAGTGGTTTTCTGCCCCGTCTCCGTCTTGGGCTATCAATCAGAACTTCTCAGTGCGTTAGAGTGTGCTCCAGCCCTTCACATGCACGGCATTGTTCCGCCTCTGATCCGTCAGCCGGGAAACCAGCAAGCCAGGTGAGTTTGAGTGGACGTAGAGAAAGAGTCCATGGGTTGGTTCTGAGCGAGAGCTAAAGTGCTTCTTCCTTCAATAAGGAAGTAGTGAACTTGAATGTGTAGACTTGGCAAAATCTATTTTGACTGCTCAGAGGCCTCTTCTTGCTTCCTTTTATGCACTGGGTGGTGAGTTTCATGCCACCAGGAGTTAACCCTCGCTGTGACACCGTCAGACTGTCACTCCCAAAGCAGCGGCAGGCTCACTCAGAACCTGTGCCTGGGAAAGGCTTTGCTTTGCCGTCTCCCGGCAGCCCCACTGGAAAAGCAGACTAAGGGGTTGGCGAGGCTGGAAGACGGCTTCTCTTGTGGACCTGCCTCCACGCAACAGCTGGGGAGCAGGCGGTGAGCTCAGCGGTTGTCCTTCCGCTCTTGGCGTGGTCTGTAAGTGCCCACCCATTGAGGCTCTGCCAGGCTTGTGCAGGGGGCTATATTCATTTTCAGCTGGGCAAAGGGAGGATCAGCCACGGCCAACTGGTAATCAAGCACCCGGATGGACTTGCCCCATCAGTGGAGTTGAGCACTTGGTTTCCAGTGGGATGTTCCAGCCTGCCCTGGTGACCAGAGGCAATCTTCCCACCTTTTACTTGAAGCCAAATGACCACAGTCAGTCTTTTTAAACAAGGACACATCCTCTCCCCTCCTTGCCCCATTGCATTTCTTGCTGATAGTCTGTCTGCCTGACCCTTTGATTCTGGGGCAAAAGGCAGTCTCCATGTTGACCAGACGCACCTGAGAATCTCCCCTTATTCCTCCTCCTCTCCATTGTCTGCCCCCTCTCCCATCAAGAAGCCAAACTACAAGCCTAAAAGTGCAGAATACGAGCAGAGCCTCGCAGCGCAGGAGAGCCCTCAATGCCTTGAGATGGTGGAGATGCTCAAGTCTTCTGTCTCCTCCTCCTGGCCAGGTGCTCATAAAACCTGGGGAGGGGGCGCTGCTGTGGTGCAGAGGGTAAAGCCGCCGCCTGCAGTGCCGGCATCCCATATGGGCACTGGTTCAAGTCCCAGCCACTTCTCTTCGGATCCGGCTCTCTGTTATGGCCTGGGAAAGCAGTGGAGGATGGCCCAAGTCCTTGGGCCCCTGCACCCACATGGGAGATCCAGAAGAAGCTCCTGGCTCCTGGATTCGGATCAGCACAGCCCCGGCTGTTGTGGCCATCTGGGGAGTGAAACAGTGGATGGAAGACCTCTCTCTCTACCTCTGCCTTTGCCTCTCTATAACTCTGCCTTTCAAGCAAATAAATAAATCTTTAAAAAAATAATAAAATAAAACCTTAGGCACCATCAGCGGCAAGGCAGGCCGCTAATTCTCAGGAAAACTCTTCAAGCTTGGTGTGTGTGTGGGGGCGCTTGGGCATCTCAGTGTCCGCCCACATGGTGTGTTTCCTTTCCAGGGCAGCACAACAGGCCGGGGAAGCACACACGTCCCAGGTATAGAACATGAGTTTCACCACGTGAGCCCCTCTGTGACTTAGCACGCAGATGAAGACACAGAACTTTATGGGCTGTCCTCCTCACCCTGCCTGAAGCCCCCCGGGTCCCTTTGGGTCACTAAACTCCCCTTCTCTTGCTCGCAAGGGTGGCCACTCTTGTGTGGTCTCTAACCACTGGTCAGCTTTGCTTGCTTTTGTACTTCACAGCAATGGCACCGCACAGTATAAACCACAGTGTCTGGCTTCCTTTCTTCAGCATTCTGTTGGGAGAGCCCCCGTGTTATAGTGTGCTATTAGTTTTCTTTGCTGTATAGTAGTCCGTCATATGACTATCTTACAGCTGATTTACTCATCTCACTGTTAATGGACAGTTTCCCCTTCTACTAATGACGCTGCTCTGTCTTTTGGTAAACATCATCTTAATCCTAATTGGTTCATTTAAGGTGCAATCACAGGATTTATTTTATGTCTTTGAAAAGTGACGGGGACCATGACAAAAGTTTGCACATCACAGAAAGGTGTGATCACATCTCCAGAGTCAGGCACTGGGAACAGTTTCTTGTGTACTGTACTAGATATTTTCTATTCCTAGACAATAATATCTAAGACTACACATTGAAAAAACACAAATTGGATTTTTCTGCTCTGCCTGGTGCCCACCATGGCACCAAGGAGAACCAGAAGTCAGAGGAGGAAGGGGGGGTGTCTGGCCGTGGTCCTTCCTTCTGTTGCCTGAGGCTGACCGATCTTTTTTTTTTTTAATTTTATTTATTTATTTGAGAGGTAGAGTTACATACAGTGAGAGGCGCAGAGAGAGAGAGAGAGAGAGAGAGAGAGGTCTTCCATTCGTTGGTTCACTCCCCAAATGGCTACAAGTACTGGAACTGAGTCGATCTGAAGCCAGGAGCTTCTTCTGGGTCTCCCCACGTGGGTGCAGAAGCCCAAGGACTTGGGCCATCCTCTACTGCTTTTCCAGGCCATAGCAGAGAGCTGGATCAGAAGCGGAGTAGCCAGGACTAGAACCTGCGACCCTATGGGATGCCGGTGCCACAGACAGAGGATTAGCCTACTGCACCACAGCCTGGGTTCCTGACCTATCACTTTTAATAGACCCTTTTGAAGGTAAGACACATGGGAAGGTAAGACAACAGTGAGTTTATTTCTGCTGCCACGGACATTAGCTGAGGAGCTGGAGTCCGCAGCCTGGGGCCTGTGGAAGGAGAGCTCCTGGGCTGGTGGGAGGAGGGGGAAGACGCAGGAACCAACAGCTGAGAGGCAAGGCTCTCAGGTGTTGCAAGAGAGGTGTGGAAATGGGCTCCAGGAGTACAAATGAGGGAGCAGCGAGTACTTTCTGTGAGGTCAAGCGAGGTTCCAGACAGAACTGGCTTTGGGCCAGCTCTCAACTGTTAGAACTTCGCTGGGCAGAGCGAAAGGTTTTCCAGGCAGAGAGCAGTGCACACAAGCACACAGAGGCTTGGCAGTAATGACGCAAACAGGACTGGCAGCTGCCCGCCGGGCGGGTGGCTGAGCTGGAGGAGGTCGGAGCTGGGAGGTGTTTTGGCGACCAGCCCTCCAGGGTCTTATACATATCACTGGGGGGGGGGGGGGGTGATCATTCACATTTTGGAGTTCCAGAATACATCTCATAGGTGCTTAAACACCAGCATCCCATATCAGAGCCCCAGTTCAAATCCCATCTATTTCACTCCCAATCCAGCTCCCTGCTAATGCACTTGGGAAAGTAGAGGAAGACGGCTTAAGTGTTTGGGCCCCTGCATCCGTGTGGGAGACCCATATGAAGTTCCTGGCTCCTGGATTTAGCCTGACTATCACAGCCATTTATTTATTTTTCAAATAAATAAAATAAATCTTTTTAAAAATTTTAGAAAGGCTGCTTCAAATATTGTGTCTTCTGTGATGCCTTGATCAAAGCACGCATTGCATTGTGGGTGCATCTGTGGATGCCCTTGATCAAAGCACGCATTGCATTGTGGGTGCATCTGTGCTGCCCACAGGACAAATTCCTCTCTCAGGGACCTCCTTGCACACTTTTTTGAATCCTCCAGCTCCAAACACAGCACCTGGCGTGCAAAGGAACAATGAAATGTGAACAAACAAGTGATCTCTGCTGCATAGCAAAACTCTTTGCCCAATAGACAGACTGCCTGGGTTACTTTCTCTTTACGATTGAATTTTTTCACATGCCTGGCTCTCTGCCTTGCCCACGTGGTGGAGAGGAACAGGGAGCTGCAGCCCCGGCCTCTGCTGTAGCTCACGGCAGATGCTGATGAAGGGATTTGTTGCCTTGATAGCGGTACCTGAGCCCCACTGCACTGGTTTTCATTTTGGCCAGATTTGGGATAGCACAGAGCTTGGTGGGATCATGGCATCTCATCTTAGCCCTCAGCAACCCAGAGGAATGCATACTGCACCCAAAATGGGCAGTCCTCCCATTTCCATGTCTCAAATCTAAGCCCTGATGTGAAGAGGACAGGATTCTGCCTCTTTATTCACTTATCCGGTCTAAGTCTCTTACCCCCAACAGGTGCATTCTTAACCACTGGGGCTGGACTGTTATTGAGCAGGCGGGAAGAACCACTTTTCATTTGTCCTCTGGCCTGGGAAGGTTGGGAGGTTTCTGGCTCCAAAAGAACGTCTTCCTCACCTGGGGGCGGCTGCCTGCCTCTCACCAGTGTCCCCAAGTTCCCTGGGACAGACCCCACTGGACTTGGGCTTGGGGGTCTCCTGTAGGCAGGCAAGAAAGATGAGCCCTCCCAGGCTTTCCTTTCGGCCTGGCCATCGAGGAATTTTCTTACCAGGTGGCATCCTGGGTGGGAGGACTGCACAGGCCCCTCTGGAACCACCTCCGAAATCTCTCCTCATCCTGTTGCTTCTTGCTCCACAGCCTAATTGCTCCGTCTATTTATCAGGGCTGCATCTGGACCTTCCTGCTCAGGAATGTGCATCTCAGGCCTGGGAGCTGACCTCAGAGCCTGTTCTGACAAGGTCTGTCTCCATCACAATAGGATAGAAGAGCTAAATATGGCCTTCCCCTTCCTTCCCCTGTGTTCAACTGCCTTCAATGACAATCATTACAGGATCCGTGTTTCACCCGTTCCAGCCCACACATTCCCCACTGGAATGCAGGTAGCGTTCACTTACAACTACGTGTGCACCTTGTAAATGTAAATGGTAACTAGGTAATCCATATGGTAATATGGTAATAGCTCCATAGACTCATGTCTGGAAGAGGCTCTGTATTTATTCAAAGACCTTCAGGGGTTGAGCTACTTCCCATGCGTTCCAGATTTCCTTCTTTCTCTCAAAGCTACTACGTTATGCCCATGCTTCTTGATGGCAGCATGAACTTGGAGCCAAAGCACTATTCTCTAACTCAAGTCCATCATGACTAACGAGGTGACTGTTGGTGCAGGGCGGCTTCCTCTGTACATCAGCCTCGTGGGAATCACAAGTCCCGCCTTACAGACCTGCTTGAGCCCTCACTGAGATAGTGCACCTGGGAGATGGCCTGGGCCTGGCGTATGTGGGCCATGGATCTGCGTTTCCATCCCAGCTCTCCACTTGCTAAGTGGAAGAACTTGAGTACATAACATAATGCCTCTGAGCCTCAGTTTCATCGTCTGTAAAATAGGGGTGATCATGCAAACCTTAGTTTCCAAGAGGAATGAGAAGTATCTAGAAGAGTGTCTGACCCAGCATAGAAACAGGGCATCACATGGCAAGAAATGGGGTGTGTCTGGTCTGTCCATGTCCCGCTTTATAAAGCCACTAAGCTTTGATCATGAGGGCTGTACTTTAATAATCTAATCCAATCTACTCATTCCCATAGTCCTCTCCTTTAGATGTCATAACTGGATTCTACTTCCACCCTTGTAGCACCATTATCAAAAGGCTTTGGGGACCAAGCTAATACATAGGCCTTTATTGGTTAAGATTTATTTATTTATTTGAAAGACAGAAGAGAGAGAGAGAGAGAGAGAGAGAGAGAGAGAGAGAGAGATCTACCAACTGCTGATTCACTCCCCAAATGGCCACAATGGCAAGCACTGAGCCAGGCTGAAGCCAGGAGTCAGGAGCTTCACTGTGTCTCCGATGCAGGTGCAGCAGCCCAAGCACTTGGGCCATCTTCCGCTGCTTTCCCAGGCACATTAGCAACGAGCTGGATCGGAAGTGGAGCAGCTAGGACGTGAACCCGCACCCATATGGGATTCTGGCATTGCAGGCAGTGGCTTAACCTGCTGCACCACAACACCTGCCCCAGCCAATAGATAGACCTTTGAGGAACACCCAAAGTCATATCCTATCATAACTTTCTTGGTAGAATACCATGATTTTTTTTTAAAAAAGAGAGGCTACCACAAAAGCACATGGTGGATAATTCTATCACATAAACCAAAAAAATTTTATTAGTACAAAATAGAATTTTATTTTATGCGTACATCCAAACCTACAGGCAGGAGCACATGCCTGTGAAATAAACAAGCTTATTGGAGGACACGTGATGGACGGCTCCTAAGGCTTTTCCATGATTATTCATCTAGGACTTGTTTCTTTACTTTGCCATCTGTGGGCTCTCACTAGAGATAGGCAGAGCTGTTGGTACCAAAGGATTAACAAAAACTGATGGGAAAACCTTAACATTGAGACAAATGTATCTTTGAGCACAATTTGGACAAGGATCCCATTATTCCATTTCCAAGTGATGGAACTCCTGAGGCCCATTGATGGGCAGCCTGTAAGAGGGGGCGCTGAGCTGGGGTGGGAGGTGGTAGGGCAGAGGAGAAAGTTTGGAGGGAGTTGGGGAGACACTGCGCACTGGAGAGCTGAGGAATCTGGGTCTGCTTCTTCCAGCAGGAGGGGAGCCTTGATGAGCTCTAGGGAGTGACAAAAGGAAAAGGGACATTTTGCAACGAGAAATCTGATGAAGGTGAAGGGTGGGTTGAAGTATTGCAGGGCAGAGAGGCGAAAGATAGCACAGAACCTGGCTGTGGAGATGGAGGGATCAGAAAAAGCGTTCTTCAGAATGCCCCTGTCTTGGCCCAGTAGAGCCCAGCGTGCAGGGGAACAGGCCTGGGCCCCCGCCCCGGGGAGTCTGGGGAAGGCTGACTGTGGGCCTCTGGCATTCTCCGTGTCTCCGAAGGGCTGGAATCGTCCCAGCGCATCCTCTGCTGCTGCTTGCTGCCGCTGCTAGCTGGCATGGAGGAGGGAGCACAGAGCTTTAAATTCCCTCTGTGAGTAATTGAGCACCATTCCCACCCCCCTCGGGGGAGGGGGACGATGAGTCCCTGTCCTGACCTCCGGCCCCCACCCCAGGGATTCCTCCCTGAGTCCTTCCTCAGGATCATGAATGGCAGAGATCGATTTAAGCCATTTTGAGTCCAAGTTCACACTAGGCAAGCAACAGAATCCTGCAGGCTGTTACATTTGTTATTTTGTGACTTGGTACCTTACTTGTAAGGGCGTGGGATCGGAAGTAAAACTTGTTCTTTCAGCTGGCAGGCATGACTATCCATCATGATACTTTAAAAATTTTAAATTTGTGGCCTAATTCCAGTCAGAGAGATTTCAGATACTTAATACTCCCCCCCTTTTTTGGCAGTTTCTCCAAATTCTTTTGTTTTCCTTATTTTTAAAAAATCAATCTTAATGCACCCAAACTGGGAGTTTGGTTTTTGAAAAGTTTTAAAGTATTTTCAAATTAAAAAAAATCATTATGTATCCATTGTGTATAACTGGAAAAATATAAAAAAAAGATTAAAAATAAACTAACAAGCATCCATCATTCTAGAAATGAATACCGTTAACATTTAAACATATTTCCTCCTTGTCTTTTTTCCTTGCTGTTTTACATAATGGGGATTTTTTTAATATATAGCTTTGCATTTTGCCTCAAATGATATCATAGGCATGCCTCCAGGGCATCGAACACTCATTGTAAGCTCTTTTTTTCAGGTTTGCCTGACATGCCTTCTTATGGCTAGTGTATCCTTTACTTGTTTCCCTAGCATTGACTATTGGACTGTTTCCTATTTTTTTTTTCAAGTTAAAGACAACAATATTATGAAAATCTTTGTGTGTGTTAGTTTAGGTATAGCTGTCACTGATCTGGCTAGATCCTGTTGCCTACTTCAGTTGAGAGTGGAACTGCCCATTTGCCATTTGTTGAGTGATAGCTGACAGCCAAAGGGACGACTGCACTGGAGATTATACCTAGCAATACCACTGGGCTCAGGATTGCTGTAAACACATCTGAGAGGTCTTGCGACTCCACTTTGCAGTGGAGGAACCTAAAAGATAATCTATTTTCCTTTTTCTGATAGGCAGAGCTAGACAGTGAGAGAGAGAGAGAGAGAGAGAGAGAAAGGTCTTCCTTCCCTTGGTTCAGCCGGTGTACTGCGCTGATCCGAAGCCAGGAGCCAGGTGCTTCCCCCTGGTCTCCCATGCGGGTGCAGGGCCCAAGCACTTGGGCCATCCTCCACTGCACTCCCTGGCCACAGCAGAGAGCTGGGCTGGAAGAGGAACAACCAGGACAGAACCAGCGCCCCCACCAGGACTAGAACCTGGTGTGCTGGCGCCGCAGGCAGAGGATTAGCCTAGTGAGCCATGGCGCCGGCCATAGTATTGTGTGGTTTTGAAATTCAATGACACATGTTAAAAATAGGGGCTATGTCAAAGTGCAGGGTTTGGTAGCCTGGCTTGGTCTCCTGACTCCAGCTTCCTGCTAATGCAGACCCTGGGCAGCAGCAGCCATGACGACTCAAAGAGTTGGATTCCTGCCACCCAGGTGGGAAACCCTTGCTGGCATTAGAGGAAAGAGGCAGCAGATGGGTGCTTGATCCCCCTCTCCAACCTAAATAAATGAAGACATTTTCAGACTGGAGGATCTATGGAGGTAGAGAATAACAAACTAGGAAGGATATTATGTGTGAGCTTTTGTGAAGGCTGACTTCATTGGTGACACAGTTCAAAGGGGTAGTAAGAAGAGCTTTGGGGCCCACAGGGCCGAATTCTGACCCCAGCTGGACCATCCTGGACAAGTTGTTTGGCTGCGCCCAGCCTGAGTCCCCTAGGGACAAATGAGGCAGGTGCGGATCTTCAGCAGGCTGGGCTGAGAGGATTCAAACACCCTAGAAGGGACAAGAAAGGCAGCTAAGACGGTGCCCTGAGGGAGGGCTGAGGCTTGTGGCAATCCTAAGTAGGTGTGCCTGGCCTCGGGACAGCACGGTGCTGCAGACCAGCCCAGCACTCCCGGCCCTGCCTCTGAAGGGGGAGTCCGCCTTCTGTTTTCAGAACGCGCTCCTAAGCCATCTCTCCTTGGGCATCTAATAAATGGTTTAATTGGCACACATTGGCTTTCTCTAACCGATAGTTCAATGCCATGTTTTCCTTGGCCCCCGGCCTGTCAGAAGGGACAGGGCTGGGCTGAGGGAACACTGAAACATTGCATTCCTCTCCCAGAAGCTTAAAACCCTGCAATCAAACCCAAGGCCGTATTCGGAAACAAGTGTATCCGATGACAGCTTATTATGGAAGGTTCTGAACTTCTAAGAATTCCTTAGCAGGAAACAAACAAAATACAAAGCTCTCTTTTTAATTTCCTGCAAGGAGGACTCTCTCTCTTTCTGGCCCCTCCAAGCTGGACGTTTGTTCCAAGGTAGGCTCCCGAGGGCCACACTGAGGCCTGGGCAGGCAGGAGGCCAAGCTCAAGGGACGCGATGTGGTTACACACACACTCAAACACAAACACACACACACTCACACACAAACACACACACACTCTCACACACACCCACACACTCACACACACACACACACACACACACTTCTGGGTTAACATGGACGTGAAGCC
Organism: Oryctolagus cuniculus; assembly: GCF_964237555.1. Classification (NCBI taxonomy): domain Eukaryota; kingdom Metazoa; phylum Chordata; class Mammalia; order Lagomorpha; family Leporidae; genus Oryctolagus; species Oryctolagus cuniculus. The sequence goes on from NC_091435.1 coordinate 95,838,573, forward strand.
AAGCTTCCTGGGATGAGTGTGTGTCTGTGTGTTTCCAAATTGTAGGTTGGGCCCTCGCAATGAGAGGAAAGCGAGGCCTGTGGTCACCTGTCCTGTCTGGGGTCCTGGCAGCCCCCAGCTGGGTTTATTTACAAATGCTCAAGGGGAAACTTGTCATCCAGTTTCGCTGAGCCTCTTTCTCCAGGAAGCAAAGAGCTCGCCACGGACAGGCTATTTTTCCCAGGTCTTTGAAGTATTGCTCTCTGAGATCTGAGCACAAGCCGAAGGCAGCTCTGTGTATCTTTGCAGTAGATTAGAACATATTCACATTGTATTTGCTCACAGAACAAATATTTCTCTTGGAATGAGACCGAGGCAGCGGAGCAGGACCAGGCAGGACCTGCCACCGAGGCCGGTCCCACAGCCCCCCAGGCCAGGCAGCTCTGAGCCTGCAGGATTGGTTACCCAGGATTGGCTGTCTTTACCCACCTCATTTAGGCCTTATGGATGGATAAAGATTCATTGATCAGCTGAGTCATTTACTCATTCAGAAATCCTGATTGCACCATGCAGGTTACAGAAAGGAATAGAGAGATTCTGTCCTGAGGGGTTCACAGTCAAGTAGGGGAGATAAGAGATGTTTGTATATGAATGGCTCTAATCAGGTGACAAGGATAAGAACCTGCGGGACTCTGGAGATAAGGTGTTCCAAGGTGTGCAATTGGGTGGATACGTGTGTGAGTGTGGGTGGGTGGGTGTGGCAAGTGATGCTGGTGGTGAATCTGGTGTGAGTGGTAGTGACGGTGGTGTGTGCGTGTGCGCAAGCTTGGGGGTCGTGGTGCTGGTGGACATGAGGTAGGACAGCCTTCCCACCGGAGGAGGAGGCATGGTCAGCGGGTAGGAGGAAGGGCCAGCAGGCAGAGGGGCTGCGCCAGCCCAGGCACAGGGTGGGGCAGGTCGAGTGGCGGGGATCTGCAGGAAAGACCCGATCCACACGGCTGTCCCTCTTTCTCAGCTTGCGTGCGGAGCTGGGTTAGAACTGATCCCCTCCCTGAGGAGAAAGGCCAGCTAGGACTGGCCGGGGCCTCCATACCGGGGAGCGGAACTTGGGGGGCAGATGATTGCAGCTCTGAGGCCCCCTACTTGATTTGGGGTGTTTTCCAGCCTCCTGAGCTCTCAGGACGGCCAAGGTGGGTCCCAGCGGACTTGGGGCAGAGGAGGTTTAAATGCTCGAATTCCTGGGGCAGGTGTTGGGAGAAAGTGCAGCGTGCCTCTTTCCCCTGCACAACGCACAGGCTGCCCTGGCTGGAGCTGCGTTATGTGGGGCTTTTTTAAAAGAACAAACAAGGAGGCAGATGGTAGGAGCTGGCTCCCTTTCTCAAATTTTGGTTTGCTTTCCATTACTTTTCCCCTTTCTGGATAGGGTCAAGACTGCCTCCTGATTAAACCTTGGTTAGATAAGAATGATTTATTTTCATTTTAGTAGATAGGGAAAAAAATTAACATTATAAAACGTTTACAAGATACTGTTCCCATATTATCTCATCTTATCTTCATAGCCCTCTGTGAGGTAAATATCATCTTCCCCATTTTACAAAGGAGGAAGTTAGGGCTAAGAGAAGAAAAACAGCCCGTGTAAAATCACTCCAACAGCCTCTGTAGTGAGTTCACCTCTGGTTGCACCGCTGGAATTTGAACCCAGGACTCTGGCACCTAAGACCGCACTCTTTTTATAATAGTTCTTGTAGCTTAGGAGACACTAAGGTATAATGAAGTGACCATGGGTATTTTTTTTTTTTTTAGATTTTTAAAGCAACATATCCTTTTTTTTTTTTTTTTTATTTGAAAGAGAGGGAGAGAACTGCCTATCCATTGGGTCACTTGCCACTTGCCAAATGCCCAGAACAGCTGGGGCTGGGTCAGTCAGAACTCAGGAGCTATGAACTCAATCCAGGTCTCCTTTGTGGGTGACGGAAACCTAAATACTTGAGCCATCAACCCTTGTCTCTCTGGGTCTGCATTAGTAGGAAGCTGAAATTGAACTCCAGGCACTCCAGTGTGGGGTCTGGACATCCCATGCAGCGTTTTGCCCCAGTGGAGAGTTTTATCATGAGATAAGCATAGGTTCACATCCAAGCTCTACCCCACACTGCTGATGTATGAGTATGTGACCTTTTAGTCCCTCCTTCCTTGTTAAATATTCACTGGAGGCCTAGTGTATCCACACCGAGCATTGAGCTGGGGTCGAGGAACACGCCGGGTACCTCAACAGTCCCCATCTTCCTAGGGTTCCCAGTCTGGGGGATGATGCAGACCATGAAATGGGCGGTGGCATCAGTGCTATGGGACTGCCTTTAGGTGGCCTCTGCCCAACGTGGTAGCCACTAGCCATAGGTAGAGTGTGTAAGTAGAAAACATGCTAGCATGCTAGCTTTTTTTTTTTTTTTTTTTTTTTTTTTTTTTTTTTTTTTTTACAGGCAGAGTGGACAGTGAGAGAGAGAGACAGAGAGAAAGGTCTTCCTTTGCCGTTGGTTCACCCTCCAATGGCCGCCGCGGCCAGCGCACCGTGCTGATCCGAAGGCAGGAGCCAGGTGCTTCTCCTGGTCTCCCATGGGGTGCAGGGCCCAAGCACTTGGGCCATCCTCCACTGCACTCCCGGGCCATAGCAGAGAGCTGGCCTGGAAGAGGGGCAACCGGGACAGAATCTGGCGCCCCGACTGGGACTAGAACTCGGTGTGCCAGCGCCGCCAGGTGGAGGATTAGCCTATTGAGCCGCGGCACCGGCCCAACATGCTAGCTTTTTAAGAACTAGTACAAAAAATGATGAGGGATCTCATTAATAATGTCTTACATTGAAATAATATTTGGATTTGTTGAATTTTTAAAATATTTCATTTAATGTCACCTTTTAAAATAGTTTTTTAAAAAACACTTTTCAAAAGAGGATTTAATTTATTTGAAAGGCAGAGTGACAAGGACAGAGAGAGAGGGGTCTTCCGTCTGCTGGTTCACTCCCCGGATGGCTGCAACACCCAGGGCTGAGTTAGATGAAAGCCAGGAGCCAGGAGCTCCATCCTGGTCTTTCACATGGGAGCAGGGGCCCCAAGCACTTGGGCCACCTTCTGCTGCCTTCCCAGGGGCATCAGCAGGGAGCTGAATGAGAAGCGGAACAACTGCAACTCGAACTGATGCTCTAATATGGGCTGACGGTGTCGAAACAGTGGCTTGATCTACTGCTCCTTTTTACTCATTGTATGCAGCTACTAGAACATTTAAACTTACATATGAAGGGACTTCAAGCAATTCACAGAAAACGTGTACTAGCCACAAATTATGCGGGATTTAAAAGTTCTGCACCAAAATAGGTATCTTTTAATTCCATTTTTCCAGGAACTTTTCGCAGTGCCTTCATGCGTGACTCACATTCTATTTCCATTGGACAGTGCCGCTGTAGGATGAACACACGAGGATGTTTCCTACTTTGGTGCAACAAAGAACACTCGTCCTGTGACCTCTCCAGAAAGGCACATACGCAATGCTCAACAAGTCGGACTTTCTGTCCCTTTGCACACCTTTTAAGTGGCTGCTGTAGAGGCCGTGTTCACTGCGTGGTCCCCAGCCCTGTGAGACCGTGGAGGAAGTACCAGCTGACAAGGCTACTGAGCTTCTTGTTGAGCCCCCTGGGGATGCCTGAGTTTTTGGTCCTACATACCGAGAAGTAGCTGTTGAATTACCCCTAAGCCACTCCCCTCAAAAACAAGCACAATCTGATGAATTAAGTGTTCCTTCTTGCCATGCCCCCAGCCATCTTTGCTTTTCCTTATTTTAGCAAAAGGAAGTCCTGCTCAATGGTTGAATGAAGTGGTATTTTCACTGCTTTCACTGAATTCAAAGAGACAAGGATTAATGGTAAGGCCTTCTCTTTTTCTATACATTAAGTCATAGACCTAGAAAGTGTCTCGGGGATTAACTAGTCCCATCCAGATGCCCCCTTCTTGGAAAGTGAGGCTCGGAGAGGCCAATGAGCCTGCTCAGGATAACGGGGCCAACCTGTGTGGATGGGGCCTCAGGCCCCCGAAGACCCTGTCCACTCGCATGCTCCACACCACAACGCCCCTTCTTCCCTGAGACGTTCCCTCCCCTGCACCCTGGCTCCCAAAGGCTCCTCCCAGCTGGCACCTCATTCTCTTACTGCCGTCTGTCCCTGGCCCAGTGTCTTCCCTTTAATAGAGTGGTATCATAGGCGCAACAGGTGATGGCTCAAGTACTTGGGTTCTTGCCACCCACAAGGGAGACCCAGATGGAGTGCCTGGCTCCTGGCTTCAGCTTAACCCAGCCCTGGCTACTTTGGGCATCTGGGGAGTGAACCAATGGATGGGAGCTCACACTCACCCTCTCTCTCCCTCCCTCTCTCTCTCCTTCTCATATTCTGATTCTCTGCCTTTCAAATAAACAAGAATAAATAAACATACGAGGTGACAGAAATGGGAGTCAAGGGGCAGACAATGGCATACAGTTAAGAACTTGACTGGGGCAATGGCATTCCATATTGAAGTGCCAGAGTTCGAGTCCCACCTCTGCTCCTGATTCCAGATTCCTGCTAATGCACACCCTGTGAGGCAGCAGGTGGTGGTTCGAGTACTTGAGTCCTTGCCACCCATGTGGGAGACTTGTATGGAGTTCCAGGCTTCTGGCTTTGGTCTGACCCAACCCCAGTCACTGGAGGCATTTGGGGGAGTGAATCAGTAGATGGGAGAGATCCGTCTGTCTGTCTTTGTCTCTATCTCTCTGCCTTTCATACAAACAAATAATTTTGAAAATGAGAATCAGAAAGATATAGACAGATTAACAACACAAAATGAAATAGAAAAAAAAATGTCTCTCAATAATGATTTTGAATCGACACTAACAAATAAAGCCAGGAAGACCGTTCTTGGCTTTAATTGTCAGTGATTGAAGCAAAAAGGCAACTTGGGTGTGTTTGGAGGAGTTGGGGGCTTGGAGCTTGAGGCCTGGGCAGGTGGCTTGGGGAAACGTCAGTTTCCTTGTCTTTAATCAGCCTCCCTGGGTTGTTGTGCTAGCAAATGTTTCCGGTCATCTGTGAAGCACCACACCACTGGTAGTTGTTATTCACAAGAGACTGGCAGATTCTGCCCACTGTGGGAGCAAGATGAATGAATAATGTGCTATGGCTGCCACAGCAAGCTAGCTCAGTACCCAGAGTGCAGGGTGGGCTTTGTACTTGTCCGTGCGTCCCCGGGGCTCTGTGCTCACTCCTGGTATGGGCACACTGCTGCTGCTCCAGACTAAGTTGCGAGCGTGGCTCAGACTTTGAGAGCTGTGACAATAAGGGATGATTTAAGGATTAGGAGGATGTTTAGTCTGGAAGAAAAAAATAAAGACGAAGCTAGGATGAGGTTGGCTGTTTCCAAATAGCTGAAAACTGTCTTGCAGCAGAGAGGAGAGACCGATTCTGGCTCCTGCGTTGCTGATGAGCAAGCCCGGACCCCGTGACGGGAATTAAATGGAGGCGGATTTGGGGGCTGCAGACCCCCTCTGAAGCTCAGAGAGCTGTTGCCCAGTGGGCTTCCTAGGAGAGCGGTGAGGGGCCAGGTGGCTGCGATCTTCAAGCACAGGTGGCTGCCTGGGAGACAGGGTGTGGCCCCGGATCCTGCTCTGGCTGACAAGCTGGACCAACTGTTCTCTGTCTGCCTTCAATTCCACAACTTATCTTCTGATCGCCTTGATATTTCCTTATTCTCTGCTTTCGTCACCAGTCCTGGGGCCTCTGTTGACTTTCTGCTGCTTCTGTGAATGGCCGTAGGGTTCTGGGTCAGAAATATTTCTGTAATAATTGATAGGCTGGCTTAATAGAAAGCAGGAGGGAAAAACACTTAAAAACAAAGATGGTTTTGTTACTCTGAAGGACACACAGTAAGTAACCTGTTCGGTGGGGACAGGAGCAGGAACCCGGCCCTCTAGGTGAGGGAATCTTGTAACTACCGTACCAAATGAATAGGCCTTGCTTATTGTTAGCTATTGTTTAAAATGCAAACACGACCGCTGAAGGCCTTTGTTCTGAAATGGAGCAGTGTTTTCCTTGTTTACACAATTCTTTTGATAGCTACAGAACTTCAAGAAAATTCTCCCTGTAAGAATTCTATATCGTAAGCCTCTTTCTGAACTCCTTATTTATTAAGTGCTTTGCTGCTTTGGTCCTATTGGAGTCTGTAGAGGAGATGTTTTGTTGAGTTTTGGAACTCTAGAAAAGCCATTTTCTGGAGGGAAATATTTTTCACGCATAGTTAGTGCTGCTGTGGGGTGAGAGGCTGGCCGAATCTCGGCAGCTGAGTGGGCAGCTGAGCTATTTCCAGTGTGTTGTTCTACCCCCACATAGCAATTACGCATCTGTCTCACGAGGCCGCACCTCAAACATCCCACCCGTCATTTCGGAAACCTCCACCTAGACCCCGAGGCACAAAATAGCACGCAGCAGGTCCAGGTGGACGGAGCAGGAAGTGAGCAGGGTGAGTAACGTTCTGGTCAGGTTCCTTGAGGTCACAGGCCGTGGCCAGCCCTGAGAATGATAGCAGGGGCGTGGAGAAGACTGAGGGTTCAGGGCTGTTTGGATCCTTGCCGGTCACTCGTGGCGGAAGAGCCTTGGGAGACAGCAGTAGCGGCCCTGCGGATCCCAGGGACAGGACAGTCAGGCTGGGCCTGGCCAGACAGGGCGGTGGGGGCTGCGGAGGCAGCAGCAAAGCATCCACTGTCACCCCACTGCAGGCTGAGTACCCACGGCTGCCGTGTGGCGATCCTTGCCCAGCCCCATGCAGGTGTGACCTTGCACCTTGGCTCAGAGCAGCCTCAGCCTAGAGACCAGCAGGTGGCTGTAGACCTGCTTCCTCACCCTGCCTCTTCTGCCTCAAGGTGCTCACCGACTGGTTCTGGTTTCTGAGTTGCTCCAAAACCCCCCTCCCTCGGCTCTGTCTTCCCCACATGGTCCTGCCCTCCCTGCAGGTGTGTGTGTGTGTGGCACAGTGGTTCTCAAACCTCTGTGGGTGCGAAGGCCCATTGAGCACCCAGCTTACACAGATTGCGTACTCTCCATCTGAAAACAAATCCAAAACCTGAAACTGCGAGCTCTGACATGATGGCATGAATGGGAAATTCCACACCACGGAATCCTGTTTCAAGCACAAAATGATTATAAACCTTGTGCAAAAATCACCTTCAGGCTATGTCCAATAGGTAGATATGAGCCATACACGAATTTCAGGTTTAGATTTGGGTCCCATCCCTAAGATATCTCATTACATATATGCAAACATTCCAAAATCTGAACTCTGAAATAACTCTGGTCCTGGGTATTTTGGATAAAGGCTATGCAACTGGTACCAGACGTCAGAGCCCCGCCCTTGGAGATCACGATGTGGGAGGTGGGAGGGGGACCCAGGAATGGGTAGCACAGGTGTTTCTGATGAGCAGTCCTCAGGCCACACTGGGAGAAAGACCAGAGGGAAGAACGTGAACTTCAGGGAATGCGGTGGAACTGGGTGACTTATTGCATTCTTGTGGAGTGGGTTAATTACCATTTCTGAGCCTCTGTGGCATCGTCTGTAAAATGGTCCCCACTTCGCAGCTTCATCCTCCAGGACAGGCAGGCAGTAAGGTGTCCGGCTGGGGCTTATTTAATAGAGTGTTCGGCTTCCTCTCTCCTTCCTTCAGCACTGGGGAAGTGGCAGCAGCGAATTTCAGTTCCTTCCCATCCTGGCGTCTCAGTGGCCTTTCCTTACAGGAGAGTCTGGGGGAGCATGCACAGCCCTGATGCTCCACGGGAAATCCTGACTCCTCAAGCAGGGGTATGCAAAGAAACTTCCAGGAGGTCCGAGGTGTGCCATCTGCTGTCATTTTTATTTGCAGTGAACCACAGAGTCAGGACACACACACACACACACACACGCATACACAGTGCACTATAGAACAAGTCCACGGCACTCTATGCAGGCAGACAGGCAGGCTGGAGCAGGCAACCACCACTAGCGTATCTACGCAGGGGGCAGGGGCACAGTGGAGGCAGAAGGGCAAGCCTGGCCCAGTGCTAAGTAGTGACTGCCTCAGTCGTGGCTCTGTGGGGTCTGCATTTCTGGCGGCAGCCAAGGAGTGTTGCGATCTTTAGCTTCAACCTGTGCTCAGGGTCGCCCAGAAACATTGAGGTTTAGCTGGATTCCCTAAGTGGCAGCTGCAGTTTTCATAGAGGGATTGAAATCTCTCCCAACACACCGGCAATTAGAAAGGTTAAAAGAGCTTTGATATACAGGAGGGAAAGTGCTTATCTTTCAGAGGTGCGTGTGCGTGTGTGTGTGTGTGTGTGTAAATGTGTGTGCGCATGAATGTGAATGTGTGTGTAGGCAGAGGGCTTCCCCAAGACAGTGTCTGGAGTGTTTCTTTCATGTCATCTCCCCCCCCCCCCCAATCAGCTGATTTCTGAGTACGGCCAATCCTCCAGAGGGAAGAAAAATGGATTCTCAGTGGGATAGCCTTTGTGGGTCAGCAGGGCTGAGGGGAGCCATGGGGCTGGTGGGAGACACATGCGGACAGAACCTCTTCCATGGGCACGCATTCACCCCAAGCAAGGGCAGGACTGCTGACGCAGGGAAGTCCCCAGAGCCCCCTTGTTTGACAGATGGAGAAAGGGAGGTCCCAGCAGGCTCAGGGGTGCATCTGAGACCACGTAGCTGAGCCAGGACCATGGCCCCCTCCTCCGGTTGCTCTGGCTTTCCCAGGCAGGGTTTCACTTCTTTCCCCATCAGGAGATGCGAACGGCTGCCTTCCACAGCAGCTTCTCGGGAGCGTTCCCAACAGGAAAGGGTCTCGAGACTTGTTTTCTGCAGAGAGAGAGAGAAGCCAGCATCAGAACTCCCTGAGCAAGTGGACGCTTGCAAGGAACAGCGGCCTCGGAGATAGCCACCAGGGGTGGAGGGTGACTGTACAGAGAGGCACAGAGCTTGCTTCTTCCCAGGCTAGGGCCGAGGACAGCTGTGTTGTTGGCTGGGTCAGCCACTTCTCTTCAGTTGGATTGCATGCCTCTTGCCATCTGGAGAAGGAAGAAATGCAATGTTGCAGACTGGGAAACCCGCCTGCTTGTTGACTCTGCACTGTCTCTGTCAAGACTGGAGACTACCCCGGTAGCTTAGTGGGGCTCAAGGCAGCCAACATCTGCAGCACTGGGCCCTGTCCAGGCAGGCAGCTGGCCTCTCACCCAGGGCCCCTGGGCAAATGGCTTTGGAGAGGAATTCTGTGGATGCTGATGGAGGACCAGTGCTGAATGACCGCCACTTGTTCTGCAGCTACAATCAGCCACGCGAGTGACCGACTCGACTTGGAAGGTTGGGCTCAATGACACCCAAGGAGGAGCCTTTTCCAACCTGAGGGGACCATGGTTCCAGAACTCCTTGCTCAGTGGACTTTTCTCATTAACTGAGCTAGTCTAGGGCCCAGTGTTGTGGCACAGACAGTTAAGCAGCTGCCTGTCAACACCGGCATCCTGTATTGGAGTATTGGTTCTAGGTCCCAGCTGCTCCCCTTAAGACCCTGTTCCCCCCACTAATGTGCTTGGAAAAATCAGTAGAGGATGGCCCACGTGCTTGGGTCCTTACTACTCATATGGGAGACCCATATGGAGTTCCGGCTGTTACAGCCCTCTGGGGAGTGAACCAGCGGGTGGAAGACCTCTCGCTCTTTTCTCTGCCTTTCAAATAAATACAATAATTTTTTTTTACAGAGTTAGACAATGAGAGAGAGAGACAGAGAGAAGGGTCTTCCTTCCGTTGGTTCAATCCCCAAATGGCCACTATGGCTGGCGCGCTGTGCTGATCCGAAGCCAGGAGCCAGGTGCTTCCTCCTGGGCCACAGCAGGGAGCTGGACTGGAAGAGGAGCAACCGGGACAGAACCGGTGCCCCAACTGCGATAGAACCCGGTGTGCTGCCGCTGTAGGCGGAGGACTGTCCTAATGAGCCGTGGCACTGAACATAATAATTGGTTTTTTAAAAAGAGAGGCAGTCTGTTAGAAACTGTGACTCCAGAAAGGTTGTATGTGTGGGTTTTGCTTATTGGCTTTGCTTCTGTTGGTTTTGCAGAAGCCAAACCCATTGAACTGCCAGAGCCTCTGGCTCCTTCCTTGTTCCTGATTCTGTCACTTCTATGCCGAAACCAATATCCTATGGCCTATGGGATGCTCATCTGTGTCATCACGGGTTCCACTCCCCAACAGTTCTAGCCCCCAAAAGGGCTTTTCCTTACAGTGTGACTCACGCAGTGAAGAGAAAAGGGAAAGTGGTACTGAACAGGCAGTGTCAGTGGGACGTCGAGGACACATCCACACGGGAGAAGCTGCGGGACGCTGGAGCGCACCCTGAAACTGGGCTCTGGAGTTGTCCTCTGCCCGTTCCCTGGCCTGGTCAGCACCGGCTTGCCTGGAGGTGACAAAGCGGCCAGGCGACCCTTGAGGTCCCCTCAGACCCTCCTAGTTCACGTTGAACACTCTGAAAGTATATCGTGGGAGAAATGTGGAGAGAAAGGTCCCGAGTAGCAGAGATGGAAGAGGTAGACTCTGGGAATAGGAGGAGTTTGAGAAAAGCAGGACGTGAGGGGGAGAGGAGGAAAAGAAACCCACATTGATTAGGTTAGGAGACGAGGGTACCGAGCTGGCGCGCAGGCGCTGTTTACCAATGCCGTGTTTATTGCTGAATCAACAAGTCAAGGCACGGATCATCCTCTCGAGGCCCACTGTCCGTGCGGCAGCAGGGAGGCATGGGACGGCTTGCCCGAGTGCCTCTTGCCAACTGGTGCGGAGTGGCTCCCGGAGGAGAAGCCCGAGCTGACCAGCAGGAGACGGCGCCTTTCTCGGGGGCCGCACTGAGGGTAGGCAGTGCCCCGGGGCCGTGGCCGTGAAGTCTGGAAGGAGAAGGTGAGCGGGCACAAGCCCAGGCCTGGCGTCTTCCCTGGCCCTGCCTCTGAGCTGCCAGACTGCAAGGACCCTGGGCAGCAACGGGAGCGCAATCGTGCAAGGGGCCTCACGGCTCCCCTGCTGCCGCAGCTCCCCCAGCCCGGAAGCCAAAGTCTGCTGCAAATCCGTCCAGACCCCTCCTGTGAGTCCCCCACAATAGCCACTGGGTTTGGGGGAGGGCTCATGGCTTTCCCTTGCTTTCCTTCTCCTCTGAAACTTGGGCTGCAGTTTCTAGATGTTTCTCCCCTCCTTCAGGAACATGGAGTCTGGAAACAGGTTTCCCACCGAGGCCACAGGAGGCAGGACCCACTTCCTGTTAGAGGAGCTTTGAGACCACGTGACAGCGTCCCATACATGTCCCTTTTCGTCCCCTTGGGGGGCTGCAGGGGATGCGCATCCACTTTGCCTTTGCCTCTGTGCCCTGGCCTGCTCACACACATCTTAGAAGGGACGTTGGAGCTGGGGTCCTCTGAGCTGCCGGGCAGCTGCTCAGCTGCTCGGCCTTTTGATTCATTGCTCCTTGGCCATGACCCACGGCAGGAGGGCCCCACGGCTGGAGTGGCCGAGCCGAGGGGCAGTGCCACCGAGAAGGGGGCTCAGCACATTCAAGCCAACTCCATCTTTGGAATTCTTCTCTCCCTTAGGAAACTGCCACTGTGAATCACTGGGAACCCGGAGGAGAGAATGTGCTTCCTTTTGGCCCCTACAAAACAACTGATGAGCCGCACTACAGGTAGCCCCCACCCCACCCCTTCCGAGGAGGTAGAGAAGAGAAACATCACATTGCCTAGGCAAGGCAGGCGCAAGTGTGGGGAGCCCGGGCCTGCCACCCGGCTCCGTCTCCGGCAAAGCCTGCCAAAAGCGCTTACATAAGCCCCAGTGAGCTCATGTGCTTTCCCGCCCAGCAGCAGAGCCTGAGCGGCAGGGCCAGGGGTTAGGCTGGAGGAGGAAGCTGAGAAGAGATTGTGTTCCTCCAGGGAGGGGGCTCTCTGTGCAAAATGCATTCCTGCACTCTGGAAGGTGAAAGCATTTCTCCCCGTGCCAGGCCCCCTAGACCTTCCTACGTGAGGCGTTGCTGTCAGGAAGGGAAGAGGCGATGCTGGATCCCAGGAACCCTATGGCGTGGGGGAGGGGTGGCAGAGGTGGGGGTGTTTGGTGAGTTGAATGTATGCAGATGTGCACTTGGGGTGTGGCTGGGGTATCCCACGGGCCCACCCCCAGGCTGAGGAGCAGGCCCTGGCTGAGGATCACGCCTTGGTTTGTAGTTTTGGCCACTGCCTAGGCTGTGCTCGGAAGGGAAACTCATTTTATTCCTTGACAGAGACAGGCCGAATGTTCTGGAACCCGCTGTCACTCATTTCCTTTTGCTTGGCAGTGTCACTGAGCCCAGTGACCTTGCAAACTCACTTGCAAACCGCCCTGCCTGGCACCCTGTCCAGACACCTGCAGTCGCCCACCCTGATCTCAGCACCTAAGCACAGAGCAGGTGGAGTTACACCTGCTTTCCTTACACTTTCCTATTGCAAATCCTCTCTCTACCTGTGTAAGCGAGCCAATGCTTTTTGACCAGGCTTCCTATATGTTCTCTGAGGGGCTAACACACCTCCGAGTTCAGTAACGCCCACTGAGGGGGAGGATCTGTCTGTCCATCTCAGCAGCCTGCCCCTCCCCCAGGCTAGCTTCATATTCTTCACCTGATGGAGGCAACAGGTACAACTATTTGTACCTAAGTAAGTGAACCTGAGTGTTCTGCTTGTTCAAAATAATACCATGCCCAGCCTCTCTGTAACCACTAATGCCGCCCTAAATGAATTCTTGCTTCGGAATTAGCACCTCCTCCAGGTGTTTTCCATCTTTCATTGTGGCATCATCCGTGCCTTATCACATTTCCCAAATTAGTGTCTTTTGAGAATTTAGTTGATGTGCTGTTTACTTTCCTCTTTCCACATCAGTCAGGAATGTTTTGAGTGTAGCTAAGACTTTGCTTGGGTTCCACCCAAAACTTTCTTCTCGTGAGTGATGTCCTGATTAACTTCTATTTGGGTGTCAACTGGATTGAGTCAGTTGAGAAAGGCCCAAGCTCACATGCACGCCATCTTGAAGTCTTCCCCCAGCAACGCGCACGCTACACACAAGCTCCGAAGCCGAAGACAGGATTCCTCCATGGTGATGGATGCCTACGAACTTTGGTGTGAGATGTCATGACACCTACAAGATACTTTTACAAATTTCAGTTAAACGTGATGAAGCAGACGGCAAAATGCTAGCAACCGTGAAATACAAGTGATGGGTACACAGCGCTCACTACACCCATGGCCCTACTTTCCTTGTGTGTTTGGACGTTTTCACAATAAAAAGAAATTACTGCCAGCTGTTCTCATTCCAGGGCGTGGAGGGAACCTGGCGGGGCTTCGGGAGGCTGGCGGGGAGCAGAGGGGGAACGGGAACCGATGCATCCTGTTAGGTTGATGCTAGTACCTTCAGGCCTGCTGGTAGCAGCGGAGGATGGGAGCGAACCCCAACAGCAGTCAGCACACCCAGCACCCTCCATGCACGTGTGGTTCTCTGGGTCAGAGGATCTAGCTCTCAAGCCTTTCACCTCAAGCATGCCGGGGACAGAGGAACTATTCACCCGGAAAACTTTTCTTGACGGTCATGCCATTTCTGGTAACCAATCCGTACCATCCGTACCAGTTTTCTCAAAAAAAAAAAAAACAAAAAAAAAGACAAAAAACACGAGTTCGTTCATGACTTTGAAAGTACTGTTGTTTAGTCCCTCAACAGAAAAATAAAGACTTTCTTGAATCTTCTTCCGGATTGCCCCTTACATTGTGGGATTTTATAATTCATTTCCTTTTATTATCTAAGGTACCGTTTTTATTACTCTGTGCTTTGTAATTCTTCCTAAGATTCCATTTTAATAAAAATAATTTTATGGAAAGGAAAAAAGTTAGTTTTGCTTCACTCTAGAGGTAGTCTCCTTGGTTCCAGATATGATTCACCCAGTTTTTAAAAGGACATCTCCAATCTCCTCCTACCATAAAATATCAGTTACCAAATTCTGATGTTTGGCTACCCGGCTTTATTCCTCTTGCCCTTGATCTTTACTACGGTCACTGTGTATCTTTTAATATGATCCTTATCACTGTGTGAATACTCTGAGCTGCTTGAGGTCTCTGCCAGGTGTCTGTTGTCGGCCATCTCTTCTCTGGGATGCAGCCCAGCTGGTGCCTGGGAGCAGGGAGAGGTGAGGGGGGGGGGAGGAGAGGCACTGACCATCCCTCCTCAGGTGCCCCTGCACTGGGACATACTCTGTGGACCGGGGAGGATGAGGCTTGGGCTTCCCTGTTGAGAAGGCAGTCAGTCACGCACGGGGCTTGGCTCACTGCGCTTGAAGCTCCGAGGAGTTGCTAATGGCACTGCAGACTCAGATGAAGGCTCTGAAGGTGGACGCCGACAGACCCGAATCCTGGGGTCTGCCACTACGACATCTGTTTGTCTCTTCATTTGTCACCTGGGAACCATGTCGTATCAACTACCTTCATAAGGAGCTTGTGAAGTGCAAAAGTAGTCCTAAAAGTCATAGTCTTTAGACTAAATGATGGTTGTTATTTAATAACAATTTCCTTACTACCTTGACATTTCTGTTTTAACAACAACCCAACTTTAAAGCTTTTCTTAGATTTTCAAAGGATTTCTCAGTCTTCTCTTCCCTTTTTGGAGGACAGTGTTCACGCTCACCTCCCTTGCTCAACTCGATCTGCTGAGAAATCCGGTTTTCTGTCTCATTTCATTTCACAAATCTGCATCTTGTTATGCTGGTCTCTTACTGTGTTGTGACTCCACTTTGGTGCTGTCCTTTAATTCTTTGTCAGTCCTGACCGGATCTCTAAGGAGCGCATGGCAAGTATTTCTGTCTTTCTATCCAAGCTGAATTTCATATTTTCTGAATCATGAAACTGCCCTCCATGTGACCTAGAAAGCCCTTTGATGATCCATATTTAGCTGTATCCATCACTCAACAGATGTCTGGATAGTTAAAGGCCCCCATGAGCTCCCTCTACATCCTGTGGTTTCAAGTTCCTGAGTTGTTCGTTTAAAAGCTTTCATCCCCCTGCTCTCCACCCAGTTCAGGTTAGAAGGACTGATTCCCTGTTTAGCTATCCATTTTGTTCATTTAATAAATATTAGCTCATCACCTACTATGTGCTTGATACTGGGCTCCATTTATCTCTTTGCCTCCAAATTGCATTTTTCCTAATCTGCCCCATTTATAGCAATCCTCCATATTTTCTGATGATCCCTCTAGAATTTGTACTGAACAACCAATTACATGGCCTCTTCTACCTGCAGTGTTGTCTGACCCCTGGAAGACGTGGAGGCATTAATGATAGACTCTGATGCCTTGCTACAATGTACCTGCTATGACATCCAGAGATGTCAGGACAACCTACGTTCACATGGCTCCAACGAAGGGAGTTTAATTAGATGAGGCTGCAGGACTCAGCTTGCCGTCCTGCACCGTGGACGTGAAGAATGAAGTGGTAGCAAGGGCAGAAGCCCAGCGAGTTAAGTAGCTAATTTCCAAATAGGTTTTCTATGCCCCTGGTTTCCAGAGACGCCCATGAGGAAAGCTGCTTCTCTGCTTTTTGAGCTCTCTGGATCTTCCCAGTAGATAGCATCTCTTGGCATCTGAGAGGCAGCCTGCCATTCTGTTCTCCTGGGGAACACAGATGGCCCAGCCCACGCCTATCACTAATGAGGATCACATGCACAGCCTCTTTGCTGGAGGCTCCCTCCGACGATCCCAGCGCCCCTCCCCTGGGCTGGCTGGTCACTGTGGACCACCGCATTTCAGTCTCACAGGGCTGTGTGCTGCTCTCCCACTCACTCACAGAGCTGAACAACATCAAAACATCTATTAGGTAGGCCCTGGGAAACGAGACATTGAGAATGAAGAGACAGCTGCTAATTTGAGTGCAAGGGTGAGGTTTGGGGATCCAGTTGTGCGTGGAGGCTGTTTCGAGTTTAAAAATGAAAAAGCACTGGAAATTTGGCAGTAGGAGCATGAGTAGATGCCTAGCAGAAGTTGAACAGATAGAACGTCCATTTTTAAAGCCCTGTAATTCCATCTAGAATACTAGCAGCATTGGAGAGAATTAGATAAAAATGTTAAAGTCAGTGAAATACAGTGGGAAAAGCACAGGTTTTGAGGTGAGACAGGCCCGTGTCAAGTCCTAATTGTACCACTTGCTCTGTTGAACAAGTTACTTCACCTTCCTTTGCACTAATTCCTTTATCTATGAAATGAGCATAATGCCCACATCATAACAGGATATTCTGAAAATTAAAAGGAATAGTATGTGAAAAGACCTTGAAAAGTGCCTGGCACTCAGGAAGGAATGAGTGAGAATTTCTTTCTTACCTCCCTCTCCTGTTTTCTACGGTAGAAAGTTGAAAGGCACACTCCAATCTAGTAGAATACCAAACTGAGTAAAAAAAACAAGGGGTCCAAATGAGAAATCTATACCATGCTATCCTCCCATTTTAGTTAAAACTTGGTTGCTGTTTGAGATATGAAATAATTTATTTTTCCTTGCTATTACAAGTCTAAAGCTTATGACTAGGAGAAGAGTTTCAAACTGCTAATATGGACCCCACAGGCAACAGAAAAATCTCTTTTGGTCTTTAATACTTTAACCCATCCTTTAACTTTCAGAGCTACAAGGAGAGGTCATATCATCACCAGCTGCCCTGGAGGTGCCAGCGAGGCAGGTCCATCCATGTGTATACAGTTCTGGTCTAACCAGTCTGTACCCATGCATCCAGAAATCTTTTTTGGGGGGAGTCATCTTTTTATTCTTTTGGAAAATAAAGGATACAAGAAATTCTGTTCAAAAGGAATTAGTAGGGGTGCAATGGGTTGGGCTGCTGTTTGGGACACCCACATCCCCTACTGGAGTGCCTGGCATCAAGTCTTGCCTCTGCTTCTGAATCCCGCTTCATGCTACTGCACACCCTGTGAGGCAGCAGATGATGGTCAAGTACTTGGGTTGCTGCCACTCTTGTGGGAGACCCAGTTGGGGTTTCTGGCTCCTGGCTTCAGCCTGACTGTTGTGGGGCATTTGGAGAGCAAACCAGCAAATGCAAAATTTCTCTGTCACTCTCTTTTTTTTTCTTAAAGATTTACTTATTTATTCAAAAGTCAGAGTTACACAGAGAGAGGAGAGGCTGGGGTGGGGGGTCCTTCCATCCAATGGTTCACTCCCCAGATGGCCACAATGGCTGCAGCTGAGCCGATCCAAAGCCAGGAGCCAGGAGCTTCTTCCAGGTCTCCCACGTGGGTGCAAGGGCTCAAGGACTAGGGGCATCTTCTACTGCTTTCCCAGGCCATAGCAGAGAGCTGGATTGGAAGTGGAGCAGCTGGGCCTCGAACCACGCCCATATGGGATGCTGGTGCTTCAGGACAAGGCATTAACCCACTGTGTCACAGCGTCGGCCCCATGTCACTCTCTTTCAAATAAATAAATAATCAAATATATGTCTTTAAAAAAACCAATCAGGAGCCGGCGCCGCGGCTCACTAGGCTAATCCTCCGCCTAGCGGCGCCGGCACACCGGGTTCTAGTCCTGGTCGGGGCGCCGGATTCTGTCCCGGTTGCCCCTCTTCCAGGCCAGCCCTCTGCTGTGGCCAAGGAGTGCAGTGGAGGATGGCCCAAGTGCTTGGGCCCTGCACCCCATGGGAGACCAGGAGAAGCACCTGGCTCCTGGCTCCTGCCATCGGATCAGCGCGGTGCGCTGGCCGCAGCGCGCTGGCCGCGGCGGCCATTGGAGGGTGAACCAACGGCAAAGGAAGACCTTTCTCTTTTTCTCTCTCTCTCACTGTCCACTCTGCCTGTCAAAAAAAAAAAAAAAAAAAACAACAACAAAAAAAAAACCAATCAGGAATGGAGACTCCTTGTCCTAAAAGAGTAACTTTTGGGGATACCATTACAGGAGATGATTAGATGCATATTCCCATCTCCAGTGAGAACAAGCAACAACAAACAGGAAATGTTGGACTTCAGGCAACAATATTTAATCTGTAGAGGCTAGCAGACAAATGAAGGACTCCATGGCTCCTTCCTATGAGTTCTCAGAGCTTCTCTAGGTATCCCCTAGTAGGGATCCAGGACTTGACTACAAACCTCTATGGGCATTTTATGGATGCTGGTGTTTTGTGAGACACATTTGAGGAATTGATGGCCTCAGATACGCTATGCAGACTTGGAGCGGACGTTCAAAATAATTTTCTGATCGATTCCTGTTGGATCCTGGAACTGGTGGCCAAGAAGACTGTGAATTTCCTTCCTGGGAAGACTGCTGACCTCTCTTCATTCCTCACTAGCCCTCCCCCACTCTCCTGCCTGGGAGTGTGGAGGCACAGGTCTGTGACACAGGGAGCCGGGGAGTCTAGATCCTTCCCTTCCACAAGATTCTATTTTCATGGATCCTGCTGGTGGTAGTGGTGCACGGAAGGCACAGCCTAGCTGGGACAGGAGGTAACTGAGTGTTTGGGCCAAGAAGAGAGGGGGCTAGAGATAGGAAAAATTGATGCAATTATTTTTGGCAGGAGTTGGAACCAAAGCAGCACAAGAGAGTAAGTTTTAAGACTCTCTGGCAAAGCCACTTCCTAATCTGTCACTGAGTATGTGTAAAAAAGTGATTAGTGGGTCTCTATATTTATCATGATTACTCACAAATATGTAATTTACATAATATATACAGCACATTAAGTACTATGTCACCTTATATAATGTGCATATGTATAATGTATATGCATGTTATGTAATGCCAGTCTGGAGGCTCTTCCAGGTTCTGCCAAGTATTTCCTAATTTATTTGGCAATTTCAACATATCTTTTCCATCTGTGTAAAGAACTCTCTTGAGAGGAGCTGGTCTCTGACCTGAATATAATCATTCTAAGTCTATATCCACTCTCAACTCACTGGGGAAACCCCACAAAGGCCATGTTATAATGAGATGCAACCCCTAGTCCATCAACCCAGGGATAGCACAAGGCACTTGAAGGTTTCCTGTTTCATTGTTTTTATTGCTAGTGGGATAGAAGTGTGGGGGCAGGTGAGAACATGTCTATAGCACGGTCGGAGTCACAATCAGGCAAGAAGTCAGAGACTGGGTATTCCCTTAGCTATCTAACTGCGCGGCTTTGAGAGATCGCCACACCTCACTAAGCCCTGCACGCCTCAGGAAGACTGGGATGACACCTTCTGTGCTGCCCTCAGAGGTCGCTGTGAGGATTGCTCTGATGAGGTCCCCTACAATGAGAAACCGCAGTCACAGGTTCTAAGGATGACTTGCAAGGTGAGATTAAACAACGACACAAGACTCACGATATTAAAGTGGATGTGCAATTCCACTGGAGTTTGTCACCCCTTGTGCCTCTGAGGAGGACGAGGGATGTATTTCTCAAGCCACAATGCGAGTCCTGTGCACTGGCTTGTAGGGGCCCAGTCTCGCGTGGACCCTTCCTAAGACTGGTGAATCGAGACTCAAGTTCACCCGCTGATCGTGCCGTGCCTCAACAGCCTCAAACCTGTGGGATCAGGGCTGAAATCCGCACAGCACCTTCCAGGCATGTCTTCGAATCAGTGACTCCAAATCTGAGCCTGCCTCAGCTTCAGAATCACGTGGCTTCCAAGATAGTACCTGCAGTCACTCTGGAACTTGCTGGAGCCTTCACCAAGGGTCCCATCAGGATATTCTACGGAGGGTCTGGTTTCCCCTGGCCTAGTATTCTGCACTTGCAGGTCGAACAGGATGGTTCTAGATCTCAGTCCTTGGTGATCCTGGACGACTGCTTCCTTCGGAGATACGCTCAGTTTATACAGTCTGAATACTCCCTGCCTGGTCGGGAGCTCCTGGCCCAATGCAAGGAGATGAGATGCAGCACTGTGGACTGACATCGAGAGGGCCCCTGTTTCCTCCTGCGGCATTGCAGAGACGGATGGAGGTCCTGTGTGAGCAAAGGGGCTGAGGCAATGTTGCTTTCTATCAGTGAAGCTCTGCACAGACTTGCCCTTGGGAAAGGAAGGTACTGCCGGCACTGGCTGAATGAAGCCCACTGAGCTCTGCCCAGACCTCTGTGTCCTGGCTGCTGGCACCGTGAGCAAGGGGCCTCAGTCCTCCTTGTGACTCTCCACTGCAGTCATCCCTGCAGCCAGGTGTGTTCCCAAACTAAGAGGCTGTGATGACCGTGGTGAAAAACAAGCGAAGAGTTCAATTGGATGATCTCTTGAGTGCCTTCAGCCTCAGCCCAACTTCTCTCCAGTGCAGGCCACACACGACCTCCAGGAAGCAGCGAGGGCTTGTCCTGTCCCTGCATTCCTTCTTCCCTGGAAACTGGGTCCAAGGGCAACGACTTCTCAGCGACCAGAAATGACCTGGTTCCAAGACGTGTGGGTTCTTTTCTCTCTGCATCATCTTCTCAGTGTCATCTACTCTCAAACCCCATTAGCCAAGGTTCACGGACAAGTCTCTTACCTTCTGAGACTGGGCTTCCTTAGCTGATGAATGGGAGAGTAAATCCTGCCCGGCATTTATCTCAAGATTGTTTCGAGGATTTAGACTAGCAGTTCTTCATCTCTTCGTGATAAGGGGCTATTTTCATTTTCCTTAAACCCTATGACCACCACAGGGTATTATGTCGTCTTGACAATGAAATGGTGGAGGGGGAAGGCATAAGAACCTTCTTTTCTTTCCCACTTACTGTTCCTAGATTATCGTCAAGTTTCTTTTCTCAGTCTGGAAAAGTCCATCAGTAAATAAATATTCATATATATAAATATATATGCTACATATATACACACGTTAGACCTTCAGAGGGCCCTTCGGGTCCTACTCTGGCTATGGCAATGGCAGTGCAGAGGAGCAGGAGGGAGCCCCATCGGATGCGCTGTCTCCCGGTTTTCCCAGCAAAGTCCCCTGCCTTGCATCTTCTCTGTCTCAGAACGGTCTGCCGCCAGGGCCTGGAACTCAAACAGGAAACACGCTTTGGCTTGCAAAAGAAAGAAGCTGGGGGTGGTATTTTCTTTTCTTCCCCTTTTGCACAATATTATGACACAATTTGAAAAATAAATCTCCATTTCTCCGCTTTCCCTCCCAGGTGTTCACAGGCCTAAGAAAATAAATACCACGTCTGAGGTGTGCTGCGCCGGCAGCTCTGGGGCTCTCGGAGCCGGCTCCAAACACACAGCCACCAGGAGAAGGCTTGGGGGCTGCATAACAAGCGGCCGGTGACAGCGCAGGGAACCAGGCATGGCGACCCAGCTCTCCACAGCCTTCCTGCCTCCTCAGCGAGTCCAGGGAGCAGTTGTCGCTCAGAGGACAACCAAGAAGCCAACGTGCGCTGGCCGCGCCCTGCCAGGGATGCTGCGCTGAGCGCTGGCGGCCGCCGCGGCCCTGCACAGAGGGAGCTTTGTGCAGGTGCTCAGCAGCCCGGAGCTCCCTCCCTTGACCACATCCGATCTCACCACAGGCAGGAAACCTGCAGGCCGCCCTCCACGAGCACCCGAGAGGACATCGCAGGGCTGCCGGAACGCGAGGGAGCCTTCTCTTTCAGTCTCCGGGAGTCTGACTCCAGGCCTGTGGCAATGTGGAAGCTGCTGTGGAAGCCAGCCACGCTGCTGGGGGACCCCGAGTCCAGTCCAAATGTCCTGTTGGCGCTGGCTGCGGTGGGGGGGCAGCCATCATTAAAATGGGTAGAATGTACGGCAAGGTGACATTTTCTTCTTGTGGGTCCACTGGTTAGAGAAGAATGTGAGTGCAAGTGTGTGTGTGTGTGTGTGTGTGTGTAGTTACAGTTACTGGCTTTCTCTCCTGGGTTAGCTGGCATATGGCGCACTGTTCAGTCTTTTGAGCGGCTCTTCCTTCTCAGCGAAAAGAAGCTGCTCTTCTGGGGAGGCCCCATCATCATGGGTGCTTGGTTCTTGTGAGTAATTTTAATCTAAAAGCAAAGAGGCAGACATGAGTTAGTGGTGTGGAAAGCGAGTTGCAGAGAGAAGGAAGGAGGCCAGCTTTGGGCTGGAAGGAACCCCATGCAGAGGGACAACTGTCCTTGGAAGGCTTCAACATTGGCAACTTGACCCTGACTGGGCCTGGAGATTGGCACCGCTGGAAGGGAGGGGCGGAAACACTGGGGCGAGACAGGTGTGAGCTTCCCACGTGGTGATCAGCTCGCACCTGTCTCGGGTCCTTGCTATTCATAGACTCTCAGAATGTCACAGCCATGGGAGACCTCAGGGGCCTTCTCATCTAGCCCCTGGGATGCGTGGAGAAAGGAACGGGAGCTCAAGGCTCCCTCAGGACTTGGTTCACACGGAGCGTGACACAGCACCTGGCTCTTGGGGCTTCCAGCCTCTGTTGCGCCCTGGCAGTACAGAGATGTCCCATCATGTGGACAGTTCCCCAGTGGGTCCCTTAGCTGTTTTCTCTTTTATTAGCCTTCTAGGAAGACCCTATTTTCTTTTAAAAGTGTGTCTGTGTTTAAATGTGTAGGGTTTATATGTGTTTTATAAACTTTAAGCCACCTAGAAGTGAAAGACACTGATGCATTCTCATTTTTGCCCTTTTTCTCTACCTTATCCTCAGGTAACGGCTTCAAAATTCCCATTGGAATGTGGCCTTGTGACACTGCCACTTCAATAATCCACATTATTAATCCATCAACAAGATGTCTCAAGTGTGGCATGCGTTCAGAGCAGGCAGATAATGTGAGGACAGGAGGCACTCAGGAGTCAGAGACCTGACTTTGAGTGCCAGAACTTCTCCTTTTTTTTTTTTTTTAATCTATAAGATTTTGGGGATGACTCATTTAGTCTTCAGAGTCAGTGTTTGTTGAACTGTAAATTTAGGATAATAACATTTGTCCCAATTTTCTCAAAAAGATCAAGTGATAGACTGTCAATGAAAGCCTACTGGAAACTGAAAATGAAGAGTAATGGTTAAATACTTATTAATTACATTGGGGGACAAACAGAAAGATGGATTAAAAGAAAAAGCCGGAATCTCTGAGCCCATTCTCCTGGTTTTTAGCACATTATTGGAGATGACAGCATGAGCACAGAGAGCAACAGAAGTCTTGACAGTGACTCATCAAAAAGTTCAAACTAATGTAGGATAAACCGAGTGGTGTCCGAAAGAAGTTAGGTGAGGAATAGGAAGAGTCCGAGGGAACAATTAAGAGCAGAAGGAAGGGAAGGGAATGTGTTGGTGGAAAGAGAGAGAAGCTGTTGGGTGGAGAAGGCACGTGTGGACGGGCTGAGCAGGAGGCAAAGGGGGAGGAGCCAGATCAGGGCACAGGAGGGGCAGCTGCTGCAGCGCTTCAAAGAGTAAGTGGCAAGAATGGGCTCACGGGAGGTGATGAGGAACCAGGGGGGTGATAAGGAACCACAGTGTTGGTGAAGACGGCCTTTGAAGCTGCAGAATAACATCAGGATCAGCAGCTGTCGCCAGGGTGGGCTGGAGGTGCTGGCTAAGAGGGTGCTACTTAAGCCAGGGTCACATTGGGAAGACTTCAGGAAATGGAAAGCAAGGCCCAGTAACGGAAGCAGAAATGACCCCTATGTTGGTTTCTGCCAGCCTAGAGACTTAAGGAGAGTGATTTTTCTTTTCAGTCACCAGAGGAGAAAGCCAAGGATACACCAAGCACTACTTTGTTTTGTGTGCACCCTTACTGTGTGCATTACGTCTAATCCAGAATTCATGAAGTGGGGCCAGCATTGTGACACAGCAGGTAAAGCTGATGGCTTCTTGGAGGGAAAGGACTTTGGATTATTCACTTTGGAATTCCCTGAGCCAGCACAGTGCCTGTTCAGAGTCCGTGCTGTGGAAGTAGCGACTGATGGGCTGCACCAGGAAGGAAGAGCATCCTGGCAGGGGAGGTGGCTGTTTAGGGGCAGGGGGTGGCCGCTGGCCCACTGCTTACATTTCCCACTGATGCCATCCATTTGTAACATTTTTACTTATTTTTTTAATTTTCAGAAGCAGAGAGGAAGACATAGAGGGATGGAGACAGAGAGAAGGCTCTCACCCACGAATTCTCTCCCCAAATGCCTACAACAGCCAGGGCCGGGCCGGGCAGAAGCCAGGAGCCAGGAGCACAATCCAGGTCTCCCACCTGGGTGGCAGGGACCCAAGTCCTTGAACCGTCACTGCTGCCCCCCAAGGTCTGTGTTTGCAGGAAGCTGAAGTCGGGAGCCAACGGCAGGCACTGCACCCAGGCACTCTGATATGGATGTGGGTGTCTTAGCTGCTGGGCCAAATGCCTGCCTCCTATTCTTTGTGAGATGACAGAAGACTCCTGTTTCTTCTTCTAAGTAATGTATCTGTTCGTTAGTACCTCCAGGGCTGAGAGGAGGAAGTGAAACTCAAATCCATCTTATTTGGCTTTTCAGCAGTTTTGAGAAAGTTCTTGATGGGCTATGAGCTTGGAGTTCCTGAGTAACATGACATTTTGGTCAGCTTTGTGGATTCTGTTGCTACAGATAACCGAGAGAAGCATGAGATCATATCCTCATTCCGAATCAAAGAGGTACTCATCCTTTATCCCCAAATTAGGAGGGGCTACTGAGTGAAACAGTTAAGATCCCAATTTAGGATGTGGCTAACGTCGCCTTTTTAGCCCCCGATAGAAAGAGAGCATGCCACATTTCTATAGCTAAAGCAGGAAGAGCTCTGGGGATTGGGCAGCCCAGGAAGTTCACTACGATTTTCTTAAAAATCATCCATAAAATTCACGAGTTCTGACAAGCACTAAGGCCATCAGCTGCATGTGAAGTTTTCTGCTCTGTTACAGACAGAATTCAAACAGCAGACTCTCGTATGATAGGTCAACATTCACAAAACTACCGCAGTATATGATTTCCCCTTTAAAACAGGATGATACTTGTGAGAGGTGTCTATTTAGCCATGTCCCACATCAGACTACCTGACTTGGAAACTTGGCTCCAGCTCCTGACTCCAGCTTCCTGCTACTGCAGACCACGGGAGGTGGCAGTGAGATTTCAAGTATTTCCTTTCTGCCACTCCCATGGGAGATCTTGACTGAGTTCTTGGCTCTCAGCTTGGACCTTGCAAAGCCCAGACTTTTGTGTGCATTTGGGGAGTGAACCAATCGTGAATGGGGAGTGTTCTGTCTCTCAAATAAATAAATACAATTTAAAATGAGACAAAATTGTAAGCTTCACTAGTGATGGAGGTTGATTTTGGTTGAAGGAGGGCATTTTCTGCAAATAAACACATTTTCATTACTGCAAGAGAAGACATAACCCGAGGCACTTTTTCCTGAATGCTGCTCCTCAGATGAGCAATTTTGAGATCATGCCTGGTAAGGTGGCCAATGACCTCTTGGAGAATGTCCAAGGCAGCCCTAATTTCAGCTGGAGATAAGTAGAAAGGCACAGTTTGCAATTGTCTCTGGGACATTTTCCAAAGTTAAGGAAGCATTCCTGCTTAAAGCGGACCTGACGCAGAATGGCAGCGAGCTTGTGGATTTTAGGCCTTTGTTATTTCTGGGTTATCTGGAATCTTCCTGACCTGAGAGGCCTGCAAATGGAGCTGGACAGTCAGGTTTTGTGAGGCATGAAGTGTGGAATTTATGGATAACTTGGGCGGTTCTTGAAGTGTGGCCCTGGGCCACCAGCAGCAGCCCCGGCACCTGGAACTTCTTAGAAATGTGAGCTCTCAGGCATCCTGACTACGGAGTCCAAAAGCTGGCCGTCTGGCCCAGCCCTGTTACTCCGACACACATTCAAGACTAAGTATCAATGGACTAGAGATCTAGGATGAATTTCGTTTTCTTTCTTTTTTTTTTTTTTTAATTTTCTTCTATTTATTTGAAAGGCAAAGTTAGAAAGATATAGAGGAGAGACAGAGATCTTCCATCTGCTGGTTCACTCCCCAAATGGCCACAATCACCAGGGCTGGGCCACGCTGAAGCCAGGAGCCAGGTGCTTCTTCCAGGTCTTCCACATAGGTGCAGGGGCCCAAGCACTTGGGCCATCTTCCGCTGCTTTCCCAGGTGCATTGGTAGGGAGCTGGATTGCAAGTGGAGCAGCTGGGACTCCAACCAGTGCCCATACAGGATGCTGGCATTGCAGATGCTGGCTTAACCCAGCACGCCGCAGTGCCAGCCCCTAGGGCAACTTTCTTTCTTTTTTAAAGATTTGCGGCCGGCGCCACGGCTCACTAGGCTAATCCTCCGCCTAGCGGCGCCGGCACACCGGGTTCTAGTCCCGGTTGGGGCGCCGGATTCTGTCCCGGTTGCCCCTCTTCCAGGCCAGCCCTCTGCTGTGGCCAGGGAGTGCAGTGGAGGATGGCCCAGGTCCTTGGGCCCTGCACCCCATGGGAGACCAGGAAAAGCACCTGGCTCCTGGCTCCTGCCATAGGATCAGCGCAGTGCGCCGGCCGCAGCGCGCCGGCCACGGCGGCCATTGGAGGGTGAACCAACGGCAAAGGAAGACCTTTCTCTCTGTCTCTCTGTCTCACTGTCCACTCTGCCTGTCAAAAAAAAAAAAAAAAAGATTTGTATATTTATTTATTTGAAAGGCAGAGTTACAGAGAGGCAGAGGCAGAGAGAGAGAGATAGAGGTCTTCCATCCACTGGTTCACTCCCCAGATGGCTGCAATAGCCAGAGCTGTGCGATCTGAAGCCAGGAGCCAGGAGCTTCTTTCAGGACTCCTATGTGGGTGCAAGGGCCCAAGGACTTGGGCCACCTTCATTGCTTTCCCAGGCCATAGCAGAGAGCTGGACTGGAGCAGCTGGGAGTAGAACTGGTGCCCATATGGGATGCCAGCACTGCACGCAGTGGCTTTACCTGCTATGCCACAGCGCTGGCCCCTAGGGCTACTTTCAACTTTGAGATTACATTGTTGTCTAACTCTGGGAGAAGCTTCTGATTTTGGGGCTCAACTTACGCCACTTACCTGTGATGGAGAAACACTGGAGATCATCTAATAGCACTGCAAGCAGGAGACAATCTTTCCTGCTAAATGTACATTTTATATACATATTGCTCATTTGTAAGAATGTGGAAAATCTGAGAAAAATTTAAAAATCACATAGAGGTAATAACTGTTAACTTTCTCATATGTTACTTTTAGTTTGTTTTTATGCTTACATGTTCTAAATAAAATTAAAATCAGCTTCTCAATCTGCTGTTTTCATTTAACATTATTTTGCAAGCATTTCTGATGTTGTTAAATATTTATTAAATATGATTTCTCAATGGCAGAAAATGATTCCATTTGATGATTCTCACATAGCTTATTTTACCCTTTCCCTAAGTGTTGGGTTTTTAGGTTATTTCCAGTTATTTTTTGCTATGCTGAATAATATAGAAATTGGTATTCTTATACATCAATCTCTGTACTTCTGATAATCTGCATTTTACTTAGACTCAGTTCCAAGAAGTAAATGAACAATTTTAAGGGGGAAAGAAAATAAACTGGATCAATATATATTAATATTAGTAATGGTTCTTTTAGAAGACTATTTATTTATTTATTCGAGAGGCAGAGAGACAGAGAGAGACAGATGGAGAGAACTTCCATCCGCTGATTCACTCCTCAGATGCTCTCTCACTGGCAAGGAGTTGGCCAGAGCTGAGCTGTGCTGAAGCTGGGAGCTGGGGACTCAACCCAGGTCTTCAATGTGGGTGTGAGGAACTCAGTTACCGGAGCATCACCACTGCCTCCCTGGTCTACATTAGCAGGGAGCTGCAGACAGGATTTGGTGCCAGGTAGCAAGCTCAGGGACACAGGTGTCTTCACTGCTAGGCTGAATACCTGCCCTATTTGTACTGGTTCTTGATACTTAGCTCCAGATGCTTTCCAGTACGGCCTTATCAGTGTATAATCTAGCCTCACTGTCTGAGCGCGCTCAGTCATATCCAAGACAGCAAGGAGTTTTAGACAAACTAAAACCACTGTGCTGGGCTGGCGCCGCGGCTCACGGCACACCGGGTTCTAGTCCCGGTCGGGGCGCCGGATTCTGTCCCGGTTGCCCCTCTTCCAGGCCAGCTCTCTGCTGTGGCCTGGGAGTGCAGTGGAGGATGGCCCAAGTGCTTGGGCCCTGCACCCACGTGGGAGACCAGGATAAGTACCTGGCTCCTGCCATCGGATCAGCGCTGTGCGCCGGCCGCGGCGGCCATTGGAGGGTGAACCAACGGCAAAAGGAAGACCTTTCTCTCTGTCTCTCTCTCTCACTGTCCACTCTGCCTGTCAAAAAATAAATAAATAAATAAATAAAAGAATAAAAAATAAAACCACTGTGCTAACTGGTAAGTGAAACATGCATGGCCCTCTCACTGTTTAAAAAAATGTGATCAACAGATGATTTAAAAAAATTTAAAATTTATTTTAGTGACTTTAGAGGTAGAGAGAAAGAGAGAGAGAGAGAGAGAGAGAGAGAGAAAGAGAAAGAGAAAGAGACCATAAGCTGGTTCACTCCCCAAATGCCTGCAACAATTGCCAAGGGCTGGGTCAGGCTAAAGTCAGGAGCCAGGGACTCCATCTGGGTTTCCCAGGAACCCAAGCACCTGAGCCAACACCTGCTGCCTCTCCTAGTGCACACTAGCAGGAAGCTGGAACTAGAGCACAGCCAGCCTGGAATGTGGGCCCTCTGTTATGCGTATCCCAGGTGGTGTCTTAACTGCTGCATCAAATGCCCACTCCTTCCACTCTGCTTTCCCTTCCTTCTTTTCTTAAACTTGTGACAGTAAACATTATCTCATAGGTATACTAGTCCGTGGCATTTCTTCTGTGAATCGTCTGCTTGTGACTGCATTGTCAAGATTTTTTCCCCCTGCTGTACTCTCACAGCTGTTCCTTATGGCTTACAGGAACTGGCCTGCTCTCTGACAGAGCTATTGCAAGCACCTTGACTGTGGCCTTGTCAATAAATATATTGACTCTTGACTTGCAGAATTAAAAGCTAGGTAACAGTCGAATAAGTCACTTTTTCCATAAGAAGTCCTTGCCTTCAGTGTACTTACAGTCACCTATTTTTATCCCATAGCTAGCAACATTTCACTCTTTAATCAAATTGCAGTTTTTTTGCTTTCATGTTTGGAATATAGTTCAAGCTGTGAGGTTGATATAAAATCGCATTTTCCCAAACAGGGAATTTCTTGGATTTCATATGTTAAACAGCCTAATCAGTACATGATACTTCTTTTTCCTTCGTTAGTTTTTACGTGTACTGGGGTTTCTTGGGGCTCTCTATTAGCTTTTAGATAACAGATTTGTCCATTCAATATTGTGTCAGTAGCACACTATTCAATTATTGTGGCCCAATGGTTATTTTAATATCTTGTGAGTTCTTTCCTATAGTTCTTTTATGTAATATCCCAAGAACTGCTTTGTTTTGTCAAATTAAAAAGCATAATTGTGTTGGGATTTGATAAGATGTTTCTGTGTTCAAATCTTTTTTTTTTTTAAGATTTATTTCATTTATTTGAAAGGCAGAGAGTTACAGAGAGACAGAAGGAGAGTCTTCCATCTGCTGGTGCACTCCCCATATGGCTGCCACAGCCCTGGCTGGGCCAGGAGAAGCCAGGAGCCAGGAACCAGGAGCTTCTTACAGGTCTCCCACAAGGGTACAGGGGTCCAAGTACTTGTGCCATCTTCTACTGCTTTCCCAGGCACATTAGCAGGGAGCTGGATCAGAAGTGGAGCAGACAGGACTTGAACTGGTGCCGATAAAGGATGCCAGAACTGCAGGCCATGACTTAACCTTCTACGCCAGAGTGCTGGCCCCTCAACTCTTTTTATTATGTTGGTTAAGTCTTATAGTGGTACTCATCCCTTTTCCACACGCAGTTGAGTGGGGTTTTTGTTGTTGTTGTTGTTGTTACTATCAAGATTTTTTTTCTTTTTTTTTTTTAAACCTTTAAAAAAATCTTATTTATTTGAGAGATGGAGTTACAGATAGAGAGGAAGAGACAGAAAGAGAGGTCTTCCATCCACTGTTTCACTCCCCAAATGGCTGCAACTGCCACAGCTGGGCTGATTCGAAGTCAGAAGCTTCCTCCAGGTCTCCCATGAAGTGGCAGGGGCCCAAGCACTTGTGCCACCCTCCAGTGCCTTCCCAGGCCACAGCAGAGAGCTGGACCGGAAGAGAAGCAGGGGTTGGCACTGTGGCTTAGTGGGTAAAGATGCTGTCTGCAGTACTGGCATCCCATATGGGCACTGGTTTGAGTTCCAGCTCCCTTACTTTCAATCCAGCTCTCTGCTATGGCCTGGGAAAGCAGTAAAAGACGGCCCAAGTCCTTGGGCTCCTGCACCTGTACGGGAGACCTAGAAGAAGCTCCTGGCTAGGGATAGGCGCAGCTCCGGACGATATGGCCATCTGGGGAGTGAACTAGAGAACGGAAGACCT
Source organism: Oryctolagus cuniculus (assembly GCF_964237555.1). Classification (NCBI taxonomy): domain Eukaryota; kingdom Metazoa; phylum Chordata; class Mammalia; order Lagomorpha; family Leporidae; genus Oryctolagus; species Oryctolagus cuniculus. Next base: position 95,868,995 of record NC_091435.1, read on the forward strand.
CTGTCTCTCTCTGCTTCTGCCTCTCTGTAACTCTGCTTTTCAAATAAATAAATAAATCTTAAAAAAAGAGTAAAAAAAAAAAAAGAAGAGGATCAGCCAGGACTCGAATTGGTATCCATATGGGATGCCAGTGCCGCAGGTGGAAGCTTAGCCTACTATGTATATCACAGCGCTGACCCGTTTTTTTCTACTATAATTCTTTGGATTCATTTTTGCTGATAATGAAAAGCTATTAATGTCTTTTAAAACACACTTGCATTTTTTACAAATTTTAACTTATTTGTGAGGGGTGAGATATTCTCTCTCTCTCTCTCTCTCTCTCTCACACACACACACACACACACACACGAAGAGACAGAGAGAGAAGCGGAGGAGGTGATACAGAGATAGGGAGAGAGCACCTATCGGCTGGTTCACTTCTCAAATGCCTGCAATCGCCCCTGGCTGGGTCTGAAGGTGGAACTCCCACATGGGGAGCAGGGACCCCACTACCTGAGTCATCACCTGCTCTCTCACAGCAGGAGCTTAACAGAAAGCTGTACTCAGGAGCCGAGCTGGGCATTAACCCCAGGCTCTCTGATGGGGGACGTTGGTGTTCTAACCACTGGACCAAACGCCCATCCCTATCTATGTTTCTTTCTTTTTTTAAATTTATTTGATTGATATGAAAGGCAGAGTTAGAGAGAGAGAGAGAGAGAGGTCTTTCATTCACTGGTTCACTCCCTAAATAACCACAATAGCTGGGGCTGTCCAGGCTGAAGCCAGGAGCCAGGAGCTTCATCTGGGTCTCCCACATAGGTGCAGGAGCCCAAGCACTCTGGGCCATCTTCCACTGTTATCCCAGGCATAATAGCAGGCAACTGAATCAGAAGTGGGCCATCCAGGACTGGAACTGGCTTCCACATGGGACGCTGGCATTGCAGGCAGAGACGTAACCCACTCTGTCATGATGCCATCCCCCTATCTGTTTCTATAAGGCTTCAATGAAATAGTTTGTCCCATGAGGTTTTCAATGGTTCTATTAGCTTTCTATATACATAATATCAACTGCAAATAATGACAGTTTCTGCTCTTTTCCAAATACTTACATTTATCTTCTGTTTCACGGGTTATAACTTGTGAATAATGTCAGCAGACATGTCTTGTCTATGATTTTAGTAATTCCTTTAACATTCTACTATTAGGTAAAATAGTAGTTATTATTCTAACCGAGATACTTCTTCACTATTTTGAGCATGTACCTTCTGGTCTTAGTTTTCTAGGGTTTGTATGTTGTAAAAAGTTTTCAGAATTTTATTATTTAATTGAGAGAAAGAGAGACCCCCTGGTTCACTCTCCAAACTCTCCTAAGGAAGGGGGCTGGGCAGGGACTGAGTACATAACCCAGGTCTCCCATGTGGGTGGCAGGGACTCAGTCATAGGCGCCATCGGTCCTGGGGGCCTGCACTGTCAGGAGCAGGAGCTGAGAATCAAGCCCAGGTACTTGCAGGCAAGACGCAGCTGTTCCAATCACCAGGCTAATACCCACTTCCTCTAGCCGATTTTATTTTTAAAAATCAGAAATGCTGAATGTAACTCAACATTTTTAGGTCATCTGTTTATATTACCATGTAAATTTTCTGTCAAAACTAACATTAGAAGATTTCTTTTAATTTCTTTGCTATGTTTTGGGGAATGAATGATTCTTTTAACATAAATTCTATCTACCAATATTATAATAAAAACTTTTATATCTTATTCATATTTGAGATTGAGTTATAATTTTCCATTTTTAAGTAAAATTTTTGTAAGTTTTTTTTAATCTGTCTTCATTTCATAACATGGATTGGGCAGCTTCTATCTTTGTGTGTATTATGGAAAATTTTACTGAAACAATCACTTCCTAATAGTGTGGAAGAATTCAGCAGGAAGACTATTTGTTTTAAGATCATGTATGTAATTCCTTGAAAGTATTCTCTACTTCATCAAAAGTTACCAGGATTGGGCTGGCACTGTGGCGCAGTGGGCTAAGACTTTGCTGCAGGCCGGCGTCGCGGCTCTCTAGGCTAATGCCTTGCGGTGCCGGCACACCGGGTTCTAGTCCCGGTTGGGGCGCTGGATTCTGTCCCGGTTGCCCCTCTTCCAGGCCAGCTCTCTGCTGTGGCCCGGGAGTGCAGTGGAGGATGGCCCAAGTGTTTGGGCCCTGCACCCCATGGGAGACCAGGAGAAGCACCTGGCTCCTGCCTTCGGATCAGCGCGGTGTGCTGGCCGCAGCGCGCCAGCCGCGGCGGTCATTGGAGGGTGAACCAACAGCAAAGAAAGACCTTTCTCTCTGTCTCTCTGTCTCACTGTCCACTCTGCCTGTCCAAAAAAAAAAAAAAAAAAAAAAAAAAAAGACTTTGCTGCAGCACCAGCATCCCATATGGGCACCAGTTCAATTCCTGGCTGCTCCACTAATGATCCAGCTCCCTGCGGTGGCCTAGGAAAGCAGTGGAGGATGGTCCAAGTGCTCGGGCCCCTGCACCTGTGTGGGAAATTGGGAAGAATCTCCTGGCTCCTGGTTTTGGATCGGCCCAGCTCCAGCTGTTGTGGCCATTCAGGGAGTGAACCACCAGATGGGACACCCTTCTCTTTTCCTCTCCCTCTCTCTGTAACTCTACCTCTCAAATAAATAAATCTTAAAAAATAATTGATTGCAGAGAGGTAGAGTTACAGACAGACAGATCTTCCATCTGCTGGTTCACTCCCCAAATGGCCTCAATGGCTGGAGCTGGGCATATCTGAAGCCAAGAGCCAGGAGCTTTCTCCTGGTCTCCCAATGTGGGATATATGGCACTTGGGCCATATTCCACTGCTTTCCCAGGCCATAGCAGAGAGCTGGATCGGAAGAGGAGCAGCCAGGACACAAATCAGCACCCACATGGGATGCTGGTGCTGCAGGTGGAGGCTTAGCCCACTATGTCACAGCACCAGCCCCTGAAATTTTTATGACCACTACATTTCATAATTGAATGTGTTTTTTATTAAATAAAAATGACCTTCCTTATTCTACCTTATGATTTTGACATGTTAGAGTGTTGGTTTGCCTAAAGTCAATAGAGTTAACATTATCATTTCTTTAATTTCTCTATACTTGATAAAAATTAAAACAAAAAGTTATATGTTTTTGTTTTAAGACTATTTTTATAAGAAGCATACAATTGGTTCTTAATTTTTAACAAAGTTTATTTATGTGAAAGGCAAAGAGACAGAAAACAAGATGGTCCATCTGTTGGTTCACTCCCCAAATGTCTGCAACAGCTAGGGCTGAGCCAGGCTGAAGCCAGGAGCCAGGAACTCCATTCAGGCCTCCCAGGTGGGTGGCAGAGACTCCAGTCCGTGAAGCATCATCTGCTGCCTCCCAGGCTGTGCATTAGCCGGAAGCTGGGTGGGAAGTGGAGGCGGGACTTGTTCCAGACACTCTGCTAAGGGATGTGGCTTAACCCACTGTACCACCCATGCATTTTAATTTTTAACTCAAGATGAAAGTATTGGCTTTTTTTTTTTTTTTTTTTTTTTTTTTTACAGGTAGAGTTATAGACAGTGAGAGAGAGAGAGAGAGAGACAGAGAGAAAGATCTTCCTTCTGTTGGCTCACTCCCCAAATGGCTGCCACGGCTGGCGCTGCACTAATCTGAAGCCAGGAGCCAGGTGTCTCCCCCTGGTCTCCCCCGCAGGTGCAGGGGCACAAGCACTTGGGCCATCCTCCACTGCCTTCCTGGGCCACAGCAGAGAGCTGGACTGGAAGAGGAGCAACCGGGACTAGAACCCGGCACCCACATGGGATGCCGGCGCCGCAGGTGGAGGATTAACCAAGTGAGCCAAGGCACCGGCCCCAGTACTGGTTTTTAATATGGCACCTTAGCCCATTTATTATTTTGTCAGTATCTATATATTTAATATGAACCTCTTTCCTCTTTGAAAGCATTTAAATGTTGGCTTGTCACTTGCTTTCTGTCTTTTGTTATATTGATGGGGCTCATACATTTTAACTTCTACTAGATTTGAAAGGTGTGTCCTCTGTTTTTGGTTTCCCTGGTGATTAGCTGTGAATGATTCAAGTTGAGGTGCTGAAGGATAGGGCGGATGAAGGCTCAGGATTCACGGCCTAAAACCATGGACTTGTGGAAGACGGTTCTGTGTCTCCTCTGTTTTGTGATCGGTGTCTCGAAGTGCCAGACACTCCGTGAAGGCTGGCAGGGGCCTGCGAGGATGGCGAGTACAGTGGAGGAGGGGCTGCCCTCAGTGTGCGAAATCCACAAGTTCCTACCGAGCCACTGCCCCCAAAGGTGCAAAGCAAAGATGGCCAAGACTCACCGTGCAACGGGGCTGCATCCAGGGCTCCCCATCCACCTGCATCGGCAGCAGCTTGTTAGTCCTGGAACCCCGAAAAATGAGAGAACACAGTGAGCTCCTTGGAGGAGGGGGTAGTGGCAGTCAGGGCTGCCTACACCTGGGAGACCTTCTCTGTCCTGAGCAGTGTGTTTATAGTAGATTGCTGGTCTACCACAGGGATTCCAACGTGGCATGTCTGGGGCCAGCCCTGGCACCAGTGTTTTCAAAAGCACCGGGCTGGTTCTGTTGCTGAGGTCTGCCGAGCAACACCGCAGATGGTGAGTGCTGAGACCCCACAGCCAGGGTACAGGGGCCAACAGCGTGGGGGCCTGCAGCAGTGGCCACGGCTCCCCGCTGGGAACTGGGAAGGGCCCGGCCTCACTGAGGAATGAGAGATGGCATCAGGTACAGCTCAGGTCTGAGTGTGCCTTGCTTTGCACGCTGTCTGGAACACAGCACACTCTGGGGTTGTGTGGGCTGTGCACCTGGCTTAGCCGGGAAAGGGGTCATCCGGGAATGTTGTTCTGGGGAGGAGGAGAGGACAATGTGTGACCTTCCGGACCGAGACAAGGCTCGTCTGCATCTGGATTCTCACTAGGGGAGATGGAGTCCTAGGACTTCCTTTTGTGGAAGAGCTGGGAATTCCCTCCACAAGGCCGATGGGAGGCCTGCAGGCTGGGCGACTGGGGAACAGTTCCCACTCACTGGCTGGGAAGCCCTCACCTGGATTGGCAACTGTCCTGTTTCTGATTATAAAGCAAGAGGGGAAAGCTGTGTTTTGATGAGATGCTTCTCCCACTGAGACTGAGAATATTTTTTTATTTTTAAAAATATTTATTTTTTTGAAAGGCAGAGTTACGGAAAGAGTGGGGGAAGAGACACAGAAAGAGGTCTTCCATCTGCTGGGTCACTCCCCAAATGGCCACAACAGCCAGGGCTGGGCCAGGCCAAAGCCAGGGGCCAGGAGCTTCATGTGGATCTCCTCCATGGATGGCAGGGGCTCAAGTACTGGGGCCATCTGCTGCTTTCCCAGGTGCATAAGCAGGGAGTGTGGATCGGAAGTGGAACAGCCAGACCACAAACCAGTACCCGTACGGGATGTTGGCATCACAGGCAGCAGCTTAATCTGCTATGCCACAACGCTGGCCCCAAGGATATTTAATAACAAAGACAAATCACAGAAGGAAAAGAGTGGCATTTTGTTCCTGGGGTTAAGGAGAGTATCTGGGAATGCCCAAGAGGATGGGACTCCTGGCTTATGTCTTCCATTTCCATCTGTAAACAGATCTGACTATGAAGAGACAGTCTCCCTCTGCCCCACACCCACACACGGCTTTCTGACTTCTCAGGGAGCAGATGTTCTGTTCTCTGTGGCCTATGTAAGTTTTAGTTTAGGGGCCAGTGCTGTGGCATAGTGGGTGAAGCTGCTGCCTACAGTACCGGCATCCCATATGGGCACCAATTCTAGTCCTGGCTGCTCCACTTCCAATCTGGCTCCCTGTTAATGTGCCTGGGAAAGTCCTTGGGCCCCTGCACCCATATGGGAGACCCAGAAGAAGCTCCTGGCTCCAGATTGGCCCAACTCTGGCTATTGTGGCCATTTGGGAGAGTGAACTAATGGATGGACGATCTCTCTCTCTCTCTCACTGAATCTCCTTCTTGCTCTCTCTGTAACTCTGATTTTTATTTATTTATTTGAGAGGTAGAGTTACAGACAGTGAGAGGGAGATAAGAGAGGTCTTCCATCCACTGGTTCACTCCCCAGTTGGCCACCATGGTCGGAGCTGAGCTGATCCAAAGCCAGGAGGCAGGAGCTTCTTCTGGGTCTTCCACAAGGGTGCAGGGGCCCAAGTGTTTGGGCCATCTTCCACTGCTTTCCCAGGCCATAGCAGAGAGCTGGATCAGAAGAGGAGTAGCTGGGACTAGAACTGGCACACATATGGGATGCTGGCACTGCATGTGGAGGATTTAACCTACTGTGCCACAGCACTGGCCCCAATCTTTTTTCCTTTCTTTTTTTTTTTTTTTTTAAAGAAAGTTACCATTTATACATGCTTAACTGGACCTGTTCTCCACTGGGGTCCTGGAGAATGGACAGGCTAAAGAGACACATCTGGAAAACAGGGTCCCTCTCACAAAATGGTTCAGAAAGAGGAAGGAGCAAAGCTTTGGGGAACAGAAAAGACAGAGCAGACAGAGGGAATGAAGAAAGGCATATACCTCCAAGTAAGAGACCCCAGGGCCCAGCTGTGGGGCCCTTCTGAGGGATGCCAAGAGCAGAGTGGGACCCTTGCCCAGGAGGTTCTGGGAGAAGAGGGTTCTGTGGTCAAAGACCTAGGAAAGCTGTATGCTGCAGACACCTCTAGGAGAACCCCCAAAGCATACTCGGCAAGGAATGAAGACTTCCACAACGCTCAGGTGGGGAAGCATCTTAGACAAAAAGTGACCAATTCAACAGAGGCTACTGGAATGGGAGGGGCCCCTCTGCTAGGCCCCACCTCTTCCAGGAGCCTGGCAGTGGCTGAACTGTGTGGTCCATACCTGGAGGAACTGTCATCAGTGGGCAGGTCTGCTGATACTGATGGGTTAGCAAAGGTGCATAGGAAACAGTGAGCAGAGCGGAGAACCTGGTTTTTATCAGAGTGTGCCCCGCAGCACCTGAGACTGACCCTGAGGACAGTTAGTGATAAAGACAAATAAAAATATGTTGAAAGGATTAAAACAAGTCAAGGAGTTGGATTCTTGGTTCTCTGGACCTCATAATTGTATGCCCCTGTTTATAGTTTCAGCAGATCATTTGAAGGGGCCAGAGTAGGCTGTGCCGGAACCCCCAGCTGATGTCCTGGATGGCTGCATGCTGTCCCGTTTGGGAAATGGTCTACAGAGACATTGCTTCAAACGTTATCAAGCATTTATCCTCCACTGTCCCTGCCCTGGACTCTGAAGATGGCTTCCCAGTTGTTTTGTGCAGGGATGTTTGGAGAGGCGCAGAGAAGCAGGGGCTGCGGGGTCATGAGGAGGCGTACCTGATGGTGACAGAGGAGCACTGTGCCAGCCTCCTGCCCGCGCTCTTCAGGCCGGTGTAGATCTGTCCCATCTCCATGGCTCCCTCAAGCCCCACCACTTCCAGGAGCTGATCGCCAAGGTCTGCAGGGGGAGACAGCGAAACCAGCGCTTTCAGGCCTTTCTGTTCCTCGGGCTGGCTCTGGCCAGGGGTGGGCCCTGGAAGGCCAGCAGTCTTTCCATGCTCACTCTGAACAGGGCATTTCCTCACGGGCAATGGACAGTACATGGACCTTTTCTTGGACAGAAGCCCAGCTCTAGTAAACAAAGGTTTTGATTCAGAACATGAACACACACCCAAGGAATAGATTGATGTATCAAGACACCTCTTCAAATGTAAAATAATATAAATTTCTTTTTTTAAATTATCTTACTTATTTGAAAGGCAGAATGAGAGAGAAAGGGAGAGACAGAAAAAGAGAGATCTTCCATCTACTGGTTTACGCCCCAAATGGTCACAATAGCCAGGAGCCAGGAACTCCAGCTGGGTCTCCTAGATAGTTGGACCATCCTCCGCTGCTTTCCCAGGCACATTAGCAGGGAGCTGGATCAGAAGCAGAGCCTCCCATTCTTAAACCAGCTCTCTGATATGGAATGCTAGTGACACACAAGGTGGTTTAACCCACTACAAAACAATGCCAGTCAACAAAATAATGTAAACTTCTTAAATAATTTTCAACCTCCAAGCTCAGTTAAAGGCACATTGGTTTGGGACCAAGACAGGAAGGAACGTTGATGGCAGCCATTCTCCTAGCCAGACCAAGTCTTCTCTCCTCCAGACATCTCAGTAACACCTTGGCCGGACTGATGATGACTGCTGGCTACCTCACCTCAACTCTGGCCTGTGGTAAGCCACTGCTGAACCAACCTTCTCGGACATCCTCAGGAGCTCAGTTAGGACACCGGGGGATTGATCGAAGCCAAGGAAAAGAATCTTTTACCTACAGTGGATTTTGTGGGTCCACACTGGAGGAGGAGGGGGCAGAAAACATTGAGTGCTGGGCTCGGAGCCACCGAGCCGATGGCCCCTGCCATGGTACTCATTCTGACTCAGAACCTGGGAGAAGCTTTCTACAGAGGTCCTGGGGCTTGGATTTTGCCTTCTGATTTCTTATGAAAGCAATGGCAGGGTTAACATTTGATGTTGGGACCAAGACTCATTTTTACAAGGCAACTTTTATTTATTTAAAACAGAAGGAGAATAAGAAAATGTTTAAGTCAGCTTCACTCTTTTGCCAATCAAGGCAAAAAGCACCTTTTTTCTTCTGGTAGGTTGTGACTAATCACTAAGGTTCTATGAATATCCACCAACTGGAAAATTGTATCGGTGTTGATGCTTTTGTTTATTTCACAGATGGCTTTTGTCTTCCAAAGTGCCTCCTGGTATAGCGCAACAGTGTTTGTTAAGACTGGCCAGGAGGTATTTGGATTTGTCTTCACTCTTTTGTTTATAAGGCTAACTATTGCTCAAAAGCATTCTCTTGATGGATGTATTTCTAATGAAGACAGTTAAACAAACCTTCCGGCTGCCCACACATATGTCGACAATTCCATAGTCCAAACTACCCGTGCTCATCGATGGACATCGGCTGCCAACAACTGCATCAGTCTCTGCGAGAGGCACAGCTTTCCCTGTCCACCTGCACCGACACTTTCATTCCTGCTCTAGGACTCCCTTTTCCACGGCTGTGAAAACACACTGCCTCCCTGCGCCCTCCCTCTAATGTGGACTTGGAATAAGAAGCCATAAAAGGGTAATGTTTGTTTAGGAGCAGGCTCCAGGCTCTCTGAGGGAGTTTGGACCTAATAAACCATGAATGTCTAAATCTCTACTCACTTAATTAGTTCCCTTCTTACCGAGGGGGTTGAATAACTGTTGGGTAGTCTTAGCTTACTGTGTCATTCTAAGGGTGTCTGTGAAAACCATGTGGGCGGAGAGAGAGAAAGAGAAGTACAAGAAATGAAGGTGGGCGGGGAGGGGGGAGGAGGGCAAGGAGGGGGGAGAAGGGAGAGGAGGGGGAGAAATGAAAACAGCGCATCTAGGGGTGAGGAGGGAGGGGGTGGGGAGCGGAGGAGAAGAGCGAACCTTTCTAGAGCTTTCTCTAGTGGCAGAGACAGATGTCTTAGAAAACGCTGCTCTTTGTACCAGCTTTTGGTATCTGACAGTGCTGTGACAGTTCAGTGTTTTCCCTCCTTGAAACAGTCTCTGTTAACAAAATGTTCTAAGAGGCAGGGGACTTAAGATACTCAAGTGCTTTAGCTTTACAATGTCTTGGTCTTTTAACAAATTTTCCTGTTGAGTGGCTTTAACTCTGGAGTTGTTATCACTTCCCACACATTACCTTGCTTCCTGGCTCCAGCAAAGAAGTAATGAAGGCTGATCTCATCAGCAAGGGTGGGTGGGGGCAGGGGCTGACACGGATGTGGGGCCGAGGAGATACAGGAAGGGGCTAGGATCTTGGTGTGCTTTCTGCCATCTGCCTTGGAATTTGGTCTCTGAATCTCCCCTGGTATAAAAAGCCCGAGATGCCTGCTGTCCACCCCTGAGACAAAGCTCAGCCTTCCTTCCTCTTCTCTACCATCGTCCATTCGCTCTTTCTTTCAGCTTCCTACTGAGAAGTCCTGAGATCCATCGTTTTACTTTGTTTCCCACACTTAGCCCACCAAAGCCTTCTCCTGTGTGATACCGATGAATGGCCTACAGTTAGGAGGGTGCTTCAAAAAGCCAATGGAAAGTGGAATTAGAAGGAATTTTATTTTGGTGCAGAACATTAGAAATCCACACGTATGAGAGGGATCTTCAAGAAGTTTGTGGAAAATGAGCATTATGGGAAAATCACATGGATTTCAAAAAAAAATTTTAGACCAAAATAAACTTTTACTTCCATTTTCCATGAACATTTTGAAGGACTCTCTTATCAGTTTTCTCTGGAACACATTATGGCAAATTCTGGCGTCACTTAACCCCCTCTATCACAGAGATTATTCCTCTGTCACAGAGATACTTAGGCACACATTAGATTTGGCACTACAATGAAAGAGAACAGAATGCAAGCCAGCATCAAGGTCCAAAGAACCACTATTATCTCAACCACAGAACCCAAGACGCAGACACTAAAGATTCAGAGGGTGATCTTGGCAAATCACGTCATCTCCATTTAGTCTTACACTCTTCAACTCACTCGTATCTAAGATGGAGTGTCTGTGCACCTTATCCAAGCAGAGACTCACTCCCTCATTCACTCCACAGCCACTGAGTGCCAGTCACCGTGTTAGAAATTGGAGGTATAAAATGTCCTCTTCTCGAGGGACCCTTGGTCACCAGGGAGACACACAGGTGGGTGTAGAAAAAGCTGTAATGGAACTCTAGGATCAAGGAAGCCTGAGTGACTGGCCGGCCAGGCAAGGTGCATAAGAAAACATGTCACACAGGCTTCAGTGAGATCCTGAAGGGTGGACACCTGGTGGAGGAGAGGAAGGAGACACAGGGATGAGCCCCCGTGTGGCTGGGGAGTCACAGGATGCAGAAAAGAAAATCATTTAGCAATAAGCCCAGCTGGCAATTTCACTGGAAAATTTAAAAAACCCTTTTTTCCTTAAGGATAATTGCTGTCCAGAGACTCCTCTGGGCCAGTGCTGGAGGAAGAGGGTCTCTGGGTCAGGCAGAAGCCTGTGGCGGCCCCAGAGCTGGGCCTTTCAGCATTGCTCCGGCTCCTCCGCAACCAAGCACATGCAGTGCTCTGTGGGTAAGAGAGCACTCAGCAAGAGCTCTCCAGGAAAGAAAGAAGATCGAGACTGGGAACAGGTGAGGACTAGCAAGAACACAGGAGCAGCTCCAATCTGGACCACTTGGTTCAGCCCCTGGTATACAGTTTTAGAAATGCAAATGGATCCGGTCTTCACCTCAACAAGAACCCTCAGTGGCACAAGCCACCCAAGTGCTGGGGAAGAGAAGATGCCACGTGGATCCTTTCACAATGATCATGCAGGAGACATTCTGGAAACAATTTGGGCAATTATAATACAATTCTAAGACTTTTGTGCTATTCGATCCACTAATTTCTTTCTTGGTATTGATCTTGAGAAATCACTGACAAGATCTAAGTTCTTCCAAATATGTACACTGTGGCATCATTTATGATAGTGAAGTCTCCCCCTCCCCCTTCACGCTTCCACCTGTAGGGGACGATTAAATAAAGGATATGGTCTGCACAGGACAGAGTTTTTTGCTGCTATTACAACATGTGCAGAGTTTTGATACCACTACATGTGTCTATGTTACAAGGTCGAGTGTGCAGGTGGGGAATAAGGCACACTGTCAACTAAACAAGAACAGGTAGAAAAGAAAAGAAAAAAAAATCCTAGCACAATCATAATAGTGGAAAGCTCTAGGTAATCAATACAGGTAACTTATTATTTGTGCTTTTCCAGGTGGTCCCTATTCTCTGTAAGTATGCATTAATGTCATAAGTTGAAGTCATCTGAAAATCTATCAGCCGCACTTTGTTTACAAAGATGAATTCAAACTCCCTGGCTTGATGCCCAGTATCCTTCCTAAGGCTGGGGGCTGCCTTGGCAGTTTCCCTTCCTGTCCCCAAAGGGCTAGGCTCCTGCTCCAGGCATCCCCACTTCTTCCCTCCCTTGTGCTCCCACAGGTGTGCTGCCCTTCCTTGACATGTCCTGTCTTACTTTTACTTGTCCATCAAAACTCCAGTCAAGTGTCATCAACTTCAGCCAGTTCCTCTGGACTGCCCCACCTGCAGTGTGATTGAGATCCACACCCTCAAACCCGTTCAGGTGGATGAGGCCAAACCGAAGGACAAGGAGATGGATGTCGGCCGTGTGCAGGAGTTGGCTGCAGTAAAACCTGCAGCGCCAGCTTTAGGTTGGGCAGGGAAGGAGTTGAAGAACTGGATGAAAAGGGAGAAGGCGAGGATGAGACCTGAGGAGTTCTGGAATGGTGGACTGGGACAGGAGGAGAGGCTGGGGAGTGGCACTGTGTGCAGCACCGGTCAGTGACAAATTCCACTGTGCGGCCGGAGGCGGGCAGCTGAAGCGGACGGGGGTGATGGTGGTGACTCAAGGGGAAATGAGGCGAGATCAGTGCTCTCCAATGAGTTAGCTTTAACAGCACCAGGGCTCGGGTGGTACCTCACACCAATTACATCGCAATGTGTGGGCATGGAAGCCAGCGTCAGGATTTGTTTTTAAAGTTGCCTAGGTGATTCCAAAACGCACACACTTTGGGGACCGCTTGGGTGAAGGTACTGGGTGGGTCATCCCCACTGGCCAGTGGCTCTCAGTGTCATCTTGAACTAGCAGCAGCTGCAGCATCTCCTGAGAACCTGTGGGGAATGCAAATTCTTGAGCTCCACCCCAGACCTACTGAACCAGGCACTGTGAGGGCGGGGCCCAGCAGTCTGTGTTCCAACAAGCCCCTGGAAGATTCTAAAGCACACTCAAGTTTGAGAACCTGAGCCCTAGGCAATAAAACTGCCCCAAACATACCCAGGAGCTGGAGTGGAGAACATACACAAGTCGCTTCCTGACTGCTTTGATCCAGAGCTTCCTCTAGCAACATCGACTTCAAAGTGCCGTTATGAGATTGAAATGGCAGAGCTGAATGGGAGAGTAGCTGGCACAGAGTGGGCGCACAGAACTTGTTCATTTCATTGTCCTTTTTCCTCTGCCCTGACAAACTCCCAACTGTCTATCTGCTGTGTGCAGGTATCCCAATAGATACTATTAGGACTAAAAATATTTTCTTAAATCCTCAGTGTTTGTGGAGTTTTATAGATCCATGCTGAGGCTAGAGATTCAGGCGAGCTTTAGAGTAAGTGGGCATCCCGCTTGGTCCGTTTCTTCCCTCTGTCGTCTTTTCCCTCTTCTACCTTTCCTGCCTGTTTTATCTCAACAGCCCCATTCTGCTTTCATTTGCTTGTTCTGCTCACTGTCAGGAGGAGAGGTCAGGGGTGAACACTGATCAGAGAGGCTGGCAGAGCACTTGAATCTAAGACACATCTAACCGGTCCACTCTGTGCTTCAGACCCTTGTGGGGGCTCTGAATGCCAAAGGAACTGTGTGCAGGTTCTTAATTAGGTGAGTAAATATCTCTCTGCTTGAAGAAACTCTGGTTAGCACCCTGGGCTACCCCGGGCTCCATGCTGGCTCCTTGTCTTGAACTCAGATTGGCGTATCTCTCCCAGTGGTGATGGCCTCTCCCAACTCCACTGGAGTTAAAGACAGGTTTCTGTTCTTGGTATTCCTAGCAACTAGCCCTGCCCTTGGTGTACCAGACTAATAAATGTTTGTTGAATAAACTGGGTAAGATAGATGCTTTAGTGCCAAAGGCTTTGACAGGTTTGGTCCGAAGGAGGAAAAAGATACTGATTAATAACAATAGTAATAACCGCTTACCCAGACTGAGCTGGGAAACAGGCTTTCCATGAATTAACTCATTTAGCCTCCACGTAACAGACATCCTGGTCTGGTTCCACCAATCTCTCTTACTGCATTACTTTTCCACCCATTCTCACGTGGGCTGCTGGGTTCTCATTAATGAAAATTCCATCATTTAAAATGAACGGGAAACTCTGGATATACAGGTGTCCTAATCTGGGCTCCTCTCTTGCAGTGCCTTTGGGAAGTGTGGGAGATCCTTGCTACCCTCAGTCCCACTCCCACTCCACTCTCCTTCCCATTAGCACACCAGGTCCAGATCTGGGGCTGCGATGGACCAGCCCAGGGAATCAAGCAGGGGGTGCCCAAATTTCCTCCTGCCGTGAGGACAGCAGTCACACTGCTTTGGGGCCCACTGAACAGCTTCTTTCTACTGTAGTCATCTCTTTAAAGGCCCTGTCTCCAAATACAGTCAGCCTCCGAGGGACTGGGGGTTACAATTTCAACACAGGAGGGCTTTTCTAGGAGAGAAGAGGGACACAGTGAGCCTGTCACAGGGACACTATAAAGCCCACTTCACTGGGTCACTGAGAACAAGAGACAAAAACTACAAAGGTGTTTTACAAACAGCAACGTCCCTTATTGCTGACGTGCGTGCAGAGGGTGTGAGGCGGAAGCAAGGATGCCAGTCCAGCTCTGCCTGCAAGGGGGCCAGGTTCAGGCCTCAGCGTCTAGACAGGTGAGCAGCGGCTGGCAGGCCTCTCTGCGGACTCCTCGTCGCCGCAGCCCCTCTCGGGCCTCCAGACTTCTGTGGAGACGGGCCACGTGCCTCTGGCAGCTCAGGCGCCCAAAGCCCAACAAAGCCGGGCACTGCTCAGTCGTCTGTGCTTCCTGCTGGCCCTGGCCGGCACAGATGAAACGCCGCTCTCGGCTAAAGAGCTTCAAACGCAGCTTAGAAGCACGGCCGCCTGAAAAAGACGTCTGGGGCGGGAAGTGGAAAGAGCCCCCAAAGACTGTTTCCTGGTCCTCTGCGGGGGAGGTGGCAGCACCAAAGGTGGGTATGGAAGGACGGCACTAACTGGCCATGCAGGGTCCCGTGTGCTGCCTGCCCCCATCTCCCACCTGTCCCCTGCAAGCACCAGGCCCACAGGCTCCCCAACCAGTACTAACTTGAAGGATCTGCCGGAGACCCTGACCCAGTTATGGGGAGACAGGTAGTGGGCCTCCTGCTAGCTAAACAGCCCAGGCAGGGGTGAGGGGCTCCTTCCTGGGCCTGGCTACATCCAGCACAGAGGATGTACCTGCAGCAGGTTAGGGAGCAAAGAGCGTGCATTTCAGACATGCTTGGGTGTGCATCCTGCTGTGTGGCCACGCACTTCTCGGAGTCTGTGCTGCCTTGGAGAAATCCAGCAACAGCAACTCCTTGGCATGGTTGTGGTGAGGTTTGCAAGGGCTGCCGGTAAGTGCCCGGTCTGGCTCAGGGGCAGCGGGGCACAGGAGGCCTTCAAGAGCAGTGGCTGTTCCTGCCAGGTTATATTTCTTAGGAAGGGAGGCCCCCAGGCTGCTGTCTGCAGATGATAATCAGTGTAACCAGAGAAGGAAGAGTTGATGGGGAGGAGAGGGAGGGATAGGGTGCTGAGGAAGAGAGACTATAGAGGGCAGAGATGCCCTTTGACCTTGCGGTTTGAGGGGCTGACCCTCCTGGCAAGGGAAGCATCCTTACTTCTATTCCTTTTACTCCAAAAGACAGACAATCCTACAATGACCCAGTTGCCTTCTCTTGTTCCTGAACCAAACCACGTGGCCCTGGAGGTGTTTCAGGCATGAACTTGACACCGTTGGTCCCACTGGGCATCCTCCCTTTGGTGCATACCCTTGACACACTGGATTGCAGGTTTCTTTCCCTCTCAGGGGTCAGTAATGTCTCACCGGGCATCAAAGTGGCCCCAGGACATCCAGTGGCCTCCAAAGCTGGAGAAACCAATTGGAAGGTAGGAGGAGGCAGCAGCGGTCAAGGGCTACCGCTCTCAGAGCAGGGAGACTGTGGGGCCTGTGGGCAGGGCTAGGGTTGTGGTTTCCGCTCTGTCTCTGTCTGATCACATGACCGTGGCCAGGTCTCACCTCTCCTTGGGGCCTCAGTTTCCCCTGGTTGGGCTTTCTGTCCTCAAGGGCTAGTTGAGCTCTTCTCACCAAGATGGAGGCTGGGTTTTCTGACAATCTAGCTGTTCCCACACTGGTAGAAGACAGAACACTGAGAGTGGTCCTGCAAGGAGGCAGGAGGGCGAGCACGTACAGACCCATGACAGCACCACGGCTGGGCCCCGAAAACCCGTGTGTCCTGCCCTGCTGTGGCTATATCCTCTGGGCTTGGCCAGGACTCTGAACCTCTGTGCCCGGGAGACAGGAGCAGGGGGCGCGCGACCGTGGGCTGTGTAGTGGGACCCTTCCCAGGAAGCAAGGGGCTCCTGGATGCTCTGGAGCCACGCCTGACCTCATGGTGCCTCTAACAGCAACCGAGGCTGAGGTGGTGGGGAAGCCGCGGGAATGCTGACCTGCCGGTTCCCGCGAGCACCACGCTGCGCAGACTCTGCCATGCCTGGGTGTTTACACAGGTTTTTGTTTTATTCCTGTGGCCACTCAGTCAGAAAATGCTATCCCAGCCTAAGAACATAGAGATTACTCTCTCAATATATAAAAAAACTGGAGACTCAGAGAAATGACTGCATTGGTCTACTATCACACAACCAGTGTGGCAAAGCTGGAATCCAAACCAAGGCATGTCTGACTCAAAAAAATCTCAAAGGACTCATGGCAGAGACAAAATACCCTGGAGTGACAGGATACCTGAGGACAGGAGGGGGAGCGTGCAGTAGGGGTGAGCCTTGTCGCAGCGCCTCCCAGGAAGACTTCTTGGTCACGGATCCTAGCGATGGGGTGCGGGGTTCTGAGGCTGGGAGGTAGATGCTGGCTGGTGTATTATTCAACACTGCTTTATGTAAAGGAGTCCAAGAAGCTTCAACTCCTGGTATCGTGCATATAATCAAAGATGGTGAGGCTTTCCAGATCAACTCAAACCTGATTCACAAGCTGCCGTCTGTAAGGGACGTAACCAGGATCCACACTGACCAGAACAAGCCCCAGCACCCAGCGACACTGCCAAAGTTGGAGGAGAGTTGAGGTAGGGAGGGTTCCCCCTCCCCGCTGGTAGTTGAGGAGCAGCCAAGATTGGAGAGGGAGAAGTGGGTATTGTGGAATGCGTGGAAAGAATCCTCTGCTTGGAATACCAGGACTTGGGCTCCAGTCCCAGATCCACCAATCAGTGTGGCCTTGGACAGGCCCATTAAGCCCCCCGTGGGGGAAGAAGCAGGGAGGAACTGCCCATGTGGCTGCGGACTCCTGTTCATTCTTCCTCCTGGGCCTCTGACTCCCAAATCAAGGCCTTGGGGTTGTTGCTTGAATTCTGCATTTGCCTCATCCTCGGTCCCCTTGCTGCCAGCTCCTGGCCCGTTCTTTGGTCCAAACTGCAAAGGACTTTGAGCTCCTATGGCTGCTGAGAATCCTCCGTCTCTTAGGACTCCAAGGCTCACGTACCAATGTCATGATGCATCACTCAAGGGTCTCCATCTTTCTAGTCTCCTTTTTGCTACTTCTGTGGGCTAGTGCCCCAGCCTGTGTCCCCTGTCTCTCATTCAGTGTCTTTTAAAAATCCTCCCACTGGGGCTGGTGTTGTGGTGCAGTGGGTAAAGCCTCCACCTGCGACCTATATGGGTACAGGTTCATGCCCCTGCTGTTCCACTTCCAATCCAGTTCCCTGTTAGTGGCCTGAGAAAAGCAGCAGAAGGTGGCCCATGTGTTTGGGCCCCTGCCACCCTCATGGGAAGCCCGAGCAGAGTTCCAGGCTCTTGGCTTCAGCCTAACCCAGCCCTGGCTGTTGCAGCCATCTGGGAAGTGAACCAGTGGACAGAGGATCTCTGTCTCTCCCTATCTCTGTAACTCTGACTTTCAAATACATATTCTAAAAAATAAAATAAAATCCTCCCATCTTTAAGTGTTAGCACACACACATCCTATGTTATCCACCCAACCTTCAAATATTTATTGATCACTTTCTAGGGGCATGGCACAGTGTAGGGGTTCAAGAACATGATGAAGGAGAAACCTCTTTTTCTTGCTTTCAACACTCTTAAGATACTCACTGTCTCTGCTACGGTACTTGCTGATTATGCCAGTATTAAATTAACACGACTATTCTACATATATTTCTTAGAGGTAGGTAGACTGTGAACTACTTAAGGTCTGGACCCTGTCATCTTCTTGTTGTATCCTCTACAGCACCTAAGGCACCCAGGTTCTAGTGCATGTTTGTGTGATTTTAGCCCAATCACTTAACCCCACTGAGCCTTGCTGTCCTCAGACCTAAAAAGGATTAAATAATTTAATATGCAAAGTCTCATCCCATAAAGAAGTATTCAATAATTCACAGCTCAATACATACGCATGGGCTGATTAAGAAGGTTAAATGTTGCCATGGCTGAATGTTTATGCCCCATTCATATGTTGAAGCTCTCATTCCCCAGAGTGAGAGACTTGGAGGTAGAGGCCAGGTGGTTAAATCATGGGGGTGGCACCCTCGGGGATGGGACTGATGTCCTTACAGTCAGAGATCTGAGAGAGACGATCTCTCCCTGTGAGGACACAGCAGGAAGTGCTCAGCTGCAAGCCAGGGAGAGCTTTCACCAGGAACCACGCCGGCTGGCGCCCTGATCTTGGAACTTCCACTCTCCAGAACTGTGAGAAATAAACTTCTGTTGTTTAAGCCACCCGGTCTATGGTATTTTGGTATAGCAACCCAAACGAAGGCAAACATGTCTTGCACAACATAGAAACAAACCCAAGAGACGCCAATGTACAGGCTGTGCAGAGCGTGTGGCCAGCATGGCACTCTGCTGTGGGATGGGTCTTGCCAGGTGTTCAACTTACAATGCCCTAAGCATTGCTACAGTGCAACAGAGACTGGTTTGGGGGCCAAGGTAGGACAACAGAAGGGACAAAAGCTACAATGTCTAGTCCTGCCAGAGAGCCTAGTCTTCTAGAAGTTTCTTTTGCATGTTCGAAGTGAGTTTCCTTGGCTCTGTGGTTCTATTTTGAGCAGCAAACCTCCAGAGGTAGGAGTTATGTGGGGTTCAACTCCAGCTTGAACCTGTGTGAGCAAGTTTCCCCTCTGCAGGGGCTAAGGAGCCTCCTGAGGCACAGGTCCACCTCACCAGCCCCTTCTAGCTCCTGGGGAGGGGAGGAGGGAGCTGCAGGAGGCAGGGGGTGGGAGAGGAGAGCCAGCTGGAGTCCAGTCTCCTTCATTCAGAAGACAGGAAGGATAGAGGTTGCATCACGTGAATTTCCAGAGCTGGGTCATGGCCAGCCAGAAGTGGCAGGGATGGGGTGGGGTTAGGGTGTGTGTTCTGATGAATGCAGAAAGAATTTCACATTTGGAACACAGTGACTTACTAGAATCCAGTCCCAGATCCATGAATTATTATGACATAGGATAGGTCAATTAGCCCTCCAGGCCTCATTTTTCTAATCTATGGAATATTTTCTTGGCATTTTTGGGGATGGGGGAGGATGGAGCCAGGACTGCTGGCGCTGTGGTGTTTCTGTAACTTCACTATACATGTGATCCCCAGGGAACCCTGCTGAAATGCAGGTACTGCTTCAGCAGATGTGGCATGGCATTTGACATTTGAGAGTTGCATTTCTAACACCCTGGTGATGCTCCACTCCTGGTTCAGGGACCACGTGAGGTTTCAGCACAGGCATTGGCCAACCATGGCTTGAAGGCCAAACCCAGCCTGCCCTTTGACGTTGTAACTAAATTGTATTGAAACACAGCCATGCCCATTTGTGAACTGTCTATGACTGCTTCAGTGCTGAGTGGACAGAACTGAGCAGTAGCACCAGAGATGGAATGGAAAGCCAAAAGCCAAATGACTTTCATAGTTACTATGTGGCTCTTTATGGAAAAAGTTTGCCAGCCCCTACTCTTAGAGGACCGAGGACTGGTCTGGGTGGGCTAAAAGACCCGCATTTCTGTCTGGGTTTGGGCAAGGGCAAGCCACTTCACCTTGCTGAATTGATTTCCTTATCTAGAGGATAAAATGATCTTTAAGTTTCCAAGAGGACTATAATTCTGGGAGTTCAATGCTATGCTGAGAGCTGGTGCTGTGGTGTAGGAGGCTAAGCCTCTGCCTGCCATGCCAGAATCCTATATGGGCGCTGGTTCAAGTCCCAGCTGCTCCAATTCCAATCCAGCTCCTTCCTAATGCACTTGGGAAAGTAATGGAAGATGGCCCAAGTGCTTGGGCCCCTGCACCCACAAGGGAGACCTAGAAGAAGCTCCTGGCTTCAGATCGGCCCAACTCGGGCCTTTGCAGCCATCTGGGGGGTGAACCATGGAATGAAAGACTTTCTCTGTCTCTTCCTCTCTCTCTCTAACACTGCCTCTCAAATAAATAAAAAGAATCTTTAGAAAAAATAAGAAAGAAATAAATAAAGAAGGAAAAACAAAAAATCACAGTTTCTATAGAAACAGGCTCCTGAGAACCAGGTGTACAATTTTCATCTGGAAGCTGCAGAAACATACGTAGCCTAGCCTTGCAGAGCCCAGCCAGGTAGCTCCTGCCAGATGCCAAGACAGGTCTGTGGAGACCAACCACAGCTATGGCCTGGTGCAGAGACAGCTGGAGATAGAAAGGGGAGAGTGAGGATTGGAGGCAGACCTCTTGGGCTTCACTTTGGGCTGATGCTGGTTATGGGGGCCTGGGATATGGCATGCCAGTACCGCTCACATGGCTTCCGTTCTGCTGAGAGAACAACTGGAAACCACCCCCTAGCTCACCAGTCCATGTGCCCCTGCCTTTGGCTGCTTTTGGTTAACCAAAGATCTTAAAGAGATTTCACCAGGCACAGGGATACAGAAGGGATTATGACATCTGGGGCTGCTAGAGGAGCTCACAGTTTGGTGGAAGAGGCACCAACTAAGTAAATAAATAAGTATAAGCGCTTCACGAGCCAGCTGTGAAGGGAAACATGGGGCCTGGCTCTCTGGCTTGGCCAACAGGTGAGCCACTAACAAGGCAAGGCACACAGGGAGGTGTGCTGGCCGAGGGGGAGGGAGTGTAGAATGGAGGAAACAGTGATTACTTGGGGTGGGCTGCTTGAACGACTGAATGACAAAGCTGAGATTTCCCAGAGGCCTGTGATCACTGAACAGGAATGACACGGATGTTGCCATAGTTACTTCCCAGAGAAGGGGAGTCTCAGTCGCACACCCTCAGGGCCCACCACGCTCTTTAGGAGCCACTCACCTTGCTCTATCCCTGGAGGCTCCTGTTAAAAGCTCCATTTTTAGGTACACTTGTATTTTCTCTCAACCTGAGAAGAGCAGTGGCTGACTATTGCTCACTACAGTAGTCAGATCCCCAAAGAATGGGAAAATCGGGAACCTACAACCCTGGACAGCTCCTGAACCCACAAGGCCATGATCTGTTCTGCTTCATAAAAGTTAAAAGAAAATCCCAAGAAGCAGTGGACTGCTGGCCCACAATTATTCTGGTGTGTCAGCTGAGCTCTAGCTCCTGTCCAGGAGTGTGACTCTGAGAGGCAGTTGTACGGTGTCCTGTACCTTCGCTTTGGGGTTCAGGGCATGGTCTGCCCAAGTGGTGAAAATCCACATGGCACACTGCAGGCATGCAGAAGAGCAGGGTCAATTGGGTTTGCAGCTGGAGCGTTTCCCCTTCCAGGCAGGGTGTCCACGTCAGGAGGGCAGATCTGGTGACTGTGCTTGCCTGGACAGGGTCCGAGTCTGCTCGGCTCTGGACTCGGAGTCCCGGCCAGGAAGGCCCCTGGTGATCTGTGCGCCTCGCTGGGACACGGGGAGTCATGTGACTTTTTTTCTTAGCCCTTACTGCAGTTCCTAATCATTCGCCTGTCGGTGGGCCTATTTTATTGAGGTCTGGCTTCCCCATTCTCCCATGGCTACAGGTGTCTGCTGAGTTTGTTCACCATTGGACCCTGGGGCACAGCACTTGGTAGGTGCGTGGTAATTATGTGTTGAAAAACTGACAAAAAGCCTGTCTCCACTGCTGGGAAAATGACTCAAAAGTGAATACTCCACCAAGAGCGTCTGGTTTCCAGTCTTTGTTTACTAAGAACCACTAAAAGTATTATCCAGTGGAAGTCTGGGCAGGTTTTGCCCTACAGGTTTCGAGCCTTTTCTGGGACACTCCACTTTCAGTTCAAATGGGATTGACTGAGAAATCAGAGATGAATGCTGCTTTCACACCAGACAGCCAGAGGGGCCCACGCAGCCTCTAGGCTGCCGCTGGCTGATGCTATCGTTTGATGTGCCCACAGAATTTGTGTGTTGGAAACTTGCTACTCATATTCATATGCTGATTGGAGGTAGGGCCTTTGGGAGGTAACTGGGATTAGATGAGGTCATCAGGGTGGGGGCAGGTGGCTTTATAAGAAGAGGATAGGAGACCCAAGCTGACGCACGCTTGGTCTGTCTCGCCATGTGAGCCCTCCATTATGGGATGTTACTGCAAGAAGGCCCTCACGGGATGCCAAGGAGATGCCTGCACCACACCATGAGCCAGGTAAACTCTTATTCTTCCTAAGTCACTCAGTCCGAGGAATTTTGTTTAGCAACAGAAAATGGGCCAAAACAGTGCGACTGGGGGCAGGGGTGGGGATCAGTGAAGGGCTGGGGAAATAGGTAGGAAGTCTCCGCATTTGTATTTCCAGCTGGGGCCAGAAAGAAACAGAGACAGAGTTCCCCAGGACTTTGCTTCTTAACCTCAACGGGGATTGATCCAGCTTTGTGCCTTGCCCTTGGTGCTTTACTTGGACTCAGGACTTGGCACCCTCTGCCCTCACCATGCTTCACTGGACAGCTAGCTTGGTTTAACCACCACCCTGGCAGCAACAGCCAAACACATGTAAGCATAGTGCCAATGAATCACCCTAGAATTACAGGCTGTTAGAGCCATAGGCAATTTAAAGATAATCTCAACCAAAATTCTGAAGAAGAATGATGTCCTAAGTTTGTTCCCCTTTTAATCATATATTAGCTATCTTCCACTTATCACCTGTCAGTAATTCTAGATCCTGTTGGTCAATGCTCATCAAGTTCCCGGTACTCTGTTAAGTACTACACATGGATGATATCACTGAACCCTCGAAACAGTGCTGAGGGAGAGAGAACACAATTGTTTCCATTTCGTGAGCATTGAAATGCTGGCTTGTAGAGGGTTTAGTGGCTGACCCAATGACAGGTGGTCGGTGATGTAAGGCCTGGGTCTTCTGAATTCTATTCACTGACTCTCAATTTCCCACCTCTAAACTACATTAAGATTACTTATTTGAAACTGGCCAGCACATCTTACTATCAATTGAGTTTCTAATGACTCCATGAAGCTAAGTTCTCAGCCTCACAAACATTCACGTTCACTCTAAGACTTTTCCCTCCAGGCTCTCCAGTAAGTGCCTGTCCCGACCTATTCTAGAATCTGCTGGCCATGGCGCTGGCAGACTGCAGGCAGGGCTCCTTCCCTTCTCTCCCTCCTTCCAGCAGACAAATCTGCAGAATATGTGAGCTAGCCATGGTGGGAGGCTTTGGAGGGGACACAAAGATGAAGAGCTGCTCCCCGTTTTCCAGGTACTGGCAGGGGAAAGACAGGAGAACACGCATGCCTGTGACACAAGGCAACCCGCAGTCAACGTGTTGGTGAGACAGAAATCCCGTGGTCTGTGAATTCGGAGCCTGGACTCACTTCCGGGGAGCCCTGAAGGCCCGGCGGGAGGAGCAGAATTTCCACAGGCAGATGCGGAGACCTTCCTGGACTGGGTCTGAATGCTTCCTGTGTTCCGAAGCCCTAGCTTGTGCAATACACACAGTAGGCTCTCTAACAGACTTTCTGGTTGGACACTAGCCACTTGGGGTGAGGCTAGGATTCATGACTCTGGGTTATGATGTCATTATTGAACATAAATGGTCTAAGTCTCACCCCTTCTCTGGACTTATATTTACAAACTATGGAACAATGGCATGGAGGGGGCTAGATGCAGTTTTGCTTATGAGTTTCTGATTAGGATTACATTCAGCTAAAACATGAAAAATCATTTGCAAGCCAAAATGAAATGTAAATACAAAAGACTATTTCTCACTATTCTTATTGTTGCAAAACTAAAAATAACTAATACAATGTGCTTCTCATTTAACCAATAGCTTTTTTTTTCTTTTTTCAGTAACTGAGCAGGGTCAGGCACTGAGGATACAAAAAAAAAAAAAAAAAAAAAAAAAAAAAAAAGGAATAAATACTCAGCTCTGTCCTTGGGATCTGAACTAGGAAAGGAGACAGCAGGGACAATTGGCAGCATAAATGTAACGTGCCAGGATGAAGTCTGGGCTGGAGGTGGCAGGAGTTTTGTGCTTTCTTAGTGATAGTGGTAATGATAAAGTAAAGAACTTAAGAATCAGAAACCAATTGTCATGCTCCAGCATAAGGAAGGAATAACAGGATGGGGAAATGTAAAATAGTTTGAGGTTATACTATGTTCCAGGCACTTTCACATCCATCATCTTCAAAATAAACTCACTATCATTATACCCATAATATAGAAGGGCAGGCTAGGTCACTTCCCAAGGTTTATAAAGCTAGAAGATAAAAGCCAGAATTTAAACCCACGGCATCCAAGAATAACCTGGTGCTTTTCCTGGTATCCCTGACTGCTTTCTTTTCAGTCATTGTTTCTGTAGAATTCTTTCCACACTAATATTGAACAATCTTCTTGGATTGTTTCTCCCAGGAGAAAGATGGGTGTATGATGAGAGAGAGTTGATAGTAACCCTTGTTCTGTCACTTCCTCTTTCACTTCCCTCCGATTGTCTTTCCTGACTGCCCCCTCCTCCAATCCCCAAGAAGCTACTAGGGAGGGAAGAGCCTGCAGAGAGGGCGCCACCAGCCTGCCCATCCCAACACAAAGCCCATGGAGAGAGGAAGAAATTTGCAAATAATTCTGCCTAATGAATCCACACAGGTTAAAATTTGATTTTGCCTGAATTTTGTGGAGCCTTAGGGAATCTCAAACGCAACTGTCGGAACTGCTAATTTTACAGGTGAAAGAAACAGAAATCTACAAAGTGAAAAGAGGTGCCCGGTGTCACTCACGGGCATGAGGCAGAGTCTGGACTGGAACTCGGGTCTCCTGACCCCCAAGCCAAAGCTCTGCGCTCATCAGTTGACTCTCCAGTTTTTCCCATGAACAACTCAACTTACATTAGCAGATGGCTCAGTGTTGGTGTCTCTGCGAGGCCCAGGAGCCAGGGTGCTCCTTGACCTCCACTCTGATCAGCTCATGTTCTCATCTTAAGAACAGGAAGTGGCTTTGTTTTTAGCTCTGAAAGCACATTTTGGGGGTGGGAGAGGGGGATTTGGGGAGGAGAGTTCCGGTACATGATGGTCAAGAGTGGTCAGCCGACGCTTCGCTCTTGGTTGAAGAAGGGGAAGATACAAGGGCAGACAGTTAGGGGAAAGATGAAGGTTGTCCTTGCGTCCTAACCAGACATGACCTCAGCCAGAGCTCCCCAAGCCCTAGGCCAGGGGCAGGCGAGGACTCTGCTCTGGTCATTCCGTCTCTCTTCTGACAGGGCAGGACACCAGAGTGGAGGTTCAGGCAGGAGCTTCAGGGTGGGAAACTTTGTAAGAACTTTATACAACCTCCAGTGCTTCCCCCACCCTCTGCTGGAGGCCACAGCTCCCTTGCCAAGGAAGGAAGGAGGAACACTTTATTCAGTTTAATAATTTATACAAATTGAAAAGTTTACTGTGTGAAATAAAGGGAACTCAGGAAGACAACACAGAAATAAAAATTCCTGAATCTCCTCTTAGAGCATGGAAGTATGGAGATGCTTTTAAAAAATTATTTATTTATTTATTTATATACTTGAGAGGCAGAGAGATGGCGATAGAGGGTGAAAGACAGGCAGAGAATACCTGTCCACTAATTCATTCTCCAAATGTCTGCAATGGCCAATGCAGGGCCAGGTGAAAGCCAGGAGCCAGGAACTCAATCCAGGTCTTCAGCTACTCCCAGAGTCCCCACTACTAGAGGCCTCCCTGCTGCCTTTCAGGATCTGTATTGGCTGAAGATGGAATTGGGAGTGCACTTCAATAGGGGATGAAAGCATCTTAACCAGCATCTCAACTGCTAGGCACAATGCCTACCCAGAGGTACTCTTCTTAATAACCTTGCCTTGGAATAGAACGACCTGATTGTCTAATAGATGGTTGTGAAACAAGCAAGCACCCCCTCCCTTTGAGGGCAGCCAAGTCGTGTCTCCTGCTGCTAGGATCACATCTGACCTTAGCACTTATAGTCTGGAACGTCAGAAAGCACAGACCCCGATCTAGAAATGCTAGGCCTGGAAGAGACTGCGGGCATTCGTCTCTACCAGAGCTTCCCAAACCTGGCAGTGTATCAAATTCATTACAAATTTAGACTTCCAGGAACCAACTCAGAGATTGATTGGGTGGATCAGGACTGGGGTCCAGGAATCTTCATTTTCAACAAGCAAGCCCTGTTTAAGAACAGATTATGTGACTCAACCCTATTCATCCAGCTATCAAAGCTTTTACATTGAGACCCTGCTTACACAGCAAAGAAAACTGAGGTGCCAACAACGAGGTTGGTGGCTGCACTTGGAACAGAGCCTGGTTACCTGCCTGCTGGTGTAAGGTCTTTCTTTGCCAATGACCTTACACATGGCTCCTCTCCCCCCAGCTCACCAGCCCACTGAGAACCCATGAGGACCATTCAGTCCCCATTTGGCTCACTGGTGGGAATGGCTGGTAAGGGTTTGGGCTGAAGGTAGTTTGAAGGGCATTCTCAGAAGGCTGCGTCCTGTATTCTGGTGTGTTAAAAGCAGAAGGCTCAGCTGATGGCCCTTACGGCACACTGCCCGTTGTTCCAGACAGACAGAACAGTTGGTTCACGGTGGAAGCAGCCGGCTGTGCTAGAGGAGCCAGAGTGGTGGGGGCAGACTGAGGGAAGGGGAGAAGAGGAGAGATGGAGTCTGAGTTGGAACTGAGGCCAGGCCATGTGGGCCCTCTAGGCCGCATTAAGGCCTCTGGATTTTACTCTCAGCCACTGCGGGATTTTGAGCAGAGTGGCACAACTGGACATATTTTCACAGGGCGCTCTGACGCAGTGGTGAGCACAGACTGTACACGGCAGGCACAGAAGCAGGAATTTAATGAGGAGGATCTGCAGTACTCCAGGGGACAGAGGGAGCTGGCTTGGCTCAAGCTTGTGGGAGTGCAAGTGGTGAGAAGTGGCTGGATCCTGGGTGATTTTAAAAGCAGAGCTGGGGCAGTTGTGGGGCCTAGTGAGATACCTGTGTCCCACAGCAGAGTGCCTGGGTTTGATGTCAGCTCTGATCCCTGATTCCAACTTCCTGCTAATATGGACCCTGGGAGGGAGCTGTGATGGCTCAAGTGGTTGGATCCTTGCCACCCTCATGTAAGACCTGATTTTAGTTGCAGGCTTCTGGCTTCAGCCCAGCCCAGGCTCTGCCTTGAGCACTTGGGGAATAAACCAGTAAATGGGTGCTATTTCTCTCTCTCTTGCTTTCTTTTCATAAGATAAATATTTTTTTAAAAGTAGTGCTAAAAGATTATCTGATGGATTAGATGTGAGATAGGCAATAAAAAGAGTCAAGGATGGTGCCAGGTGTTTAGACTGGAGTCTCCAGCAGTTGAGACGGTGAAGTTTTGGAGGAGGGATGGCAGGAGTTGTTTTGGACATGTTGAGTTTATGGTCTCTGTGGAACACATAGGGCAAACGTGGCACAGGCTGCTGGATACTGGAGTCAGAGTGCAAGGGGAGGCGGCCCACAGGCTTTGCGGCACCGTGCACACACACGTGGTGTCTGAATAAAGCCTCAGCATGGATGGGGGCCTCCAGGTAGCGAGTGCTGACAGAAGAGAAAAGGGACTGCACCTGGGGACTGTGCAGCATCAAGAGGTCAGAGACAGAGGGAGCGCCCAGTGAGGTAGGAAGACCAGGAGCAAATGGAGTCCTAGAAACACAGTGGGAAAAATGTTTCCAGGGAGTGATCAGCTGGCTCCAATGCCCCAGACAGGAAAACTGAGATGAGGTTGAGAACAGACCATTGGGTGTTGATGGTGGGGGGGGGGGGGGGGAGGAAGTGATCTTGACAGGAGCAGCATTTGCCTTCTAACCTCATGGACATCCACAGTTTGCTGACTGCCATTTTGGATTCCCTTATTGTGAATTTTATCTTCTCAATTAGACGGTAGAGTCTGCAACATCACCGATATTAAGTCAGCATATCCCTAGAGCAAAGGGTCCTGAGTGGGCTGCAGGGCCTTATGGAGCCTGCTATAGGCCCCGAAATGGTTTGCTAACAGTTCCCCTAAGTGACCCTTCCCTGGGGCACTGCCCGAGAGCAGCTGTCCTCATGCTTACCTTGGACACAGAATTTCAGTTCCTTGGGGTCAGTGATACCCTTCCTGCTTTCCCGGATCACAGCCCGGTTCTTCTTGGTTTCTCCCCAGAGATTGGTGCCTCCGTACATGCTGGGAATGTTGAGAATGGCAATGCCTTCAAGGAAGATGTTGCTCAGGTCCACTCCAACCCCATCGCACTACGGGACAGAGAGAAATGGCCATCTATTAGTATCCTCAGTGTACTGCACCACAGAGGGCTGTGTGTGGGTGGGTGGGTGGAGGAGGAGGAGCTCTCTTAGTCTCTTAAAGGATTTGTCAAGGGGTGGGGGGTAGCCCAGCAGCTAAGATGCCACTCGGGATGCCTGCATCTCATATTGAGGGCCTCTATTCAAGTCCTGACTCCACTCCGAATTCC
The DNA here is from genome assembly GCF_964237555.1 of Oryctolagus cuniculus. Taxonomy (NCBI): domain Eukaryota; kingdom Metazoa; phylum Chordata; class Mammalia; order Lagomorpha; family Leporidae; genus Oryctolagus; species Oryctolagus cuniculus. Next base: position 95,897,752 of record NC_091435.1, read on the forward strand.
GGCTTCCTGCTAATGCACACCTTGGGAAGCAGCACGTGATGACTTGAGTACTTGAGTCCCTGCCGCTATGCGGGAGACCAGAATGAGTTCCCAGCTCCTACTTTCAGCTTGGCTCAGCTCTGGTCACTGTGGGCATTTGGGGAGTGAACCAGTAAATGAGAGATAAATCTCTCTCTAAATTCAAATAAATAAATTTTTAAAAAAATAAAGAAAAGGATGTGACAGGTCCTCAGCTACCGCCCTGTCACAAGTTGAACCTTGCAGCAGAGTAGCTCAGGCTTTAACTCTTTGGGATGGGGAGGCACAATCTTAGTCAGCTCTGGGGAAGACAGCACAAGGCTCCAGGGATCACGGATAAATCTAGAAATGCTTGATGGGCAGTTCCCAGGTCAATTGCCAACCTGTTCCCAAGGCCAACTTCATTATCATCAATTATGCCTCTGTTTAACCATTGTGAAGATTTAGAGGGACAACGAATACAGAGCCTAACACATGGTGGACTCTTAACCAACGACAGCAAATTTTCATTCTCCCCATCTTATTTTGTCCCTCATGTGAGAGGTATAAGATTCCCATTTGGAAGGCATTCAGAGCTTGCTGTCTCCTGTATCTGTATTGTAAGTGCAGTGTTGGCACGTGTGCTTGCTGAAGTAGAGCTTCTTCATCCAACCTCCACCGCTAGCACCCCTGCCAGGTACAAAAGGCCAGAGGCTTGAATCTGCACGTCTCACATGGCCATACAGCCAGCCCGCTTGGGCACCATGCTCACTGACACAGCGAGAAACAGATTAGCTTTGTTCCTCAGGACTACAGGCGCCTTACTCCCTCTACAGAAGGGGAAAATGCACCCGGAGAGATGAGCTAAGTTGTCTAAGATTACACAGCTGAAAACAACAGGGCAGCGTTTCAAACTTGGAAGATTTGTCTGCAAAGTCCATGCTGTTTATCTCGCTTATAGGGAAAAAGGCAAAAAATCAAGCGTGTACAATAAAGCTCCTCTATCTTTGAGGTTACTGGCTGCTCTGGTTTGAATGTTCTCACCAAAATTCATGTTGAGGGGCTGGCATTGTGGTATTAAGGTTAAACCTTGGCCTGCAGTGTCGGCATTCCATATGGGTGCTGGTTGGAGTACTGGCTACTACACTTCTGATGCAGCTCCCTACTAATGTGCCTGGAAATGCAGTGGAAGATGACCCAAGGACTTGGGCCCCTGCACCCACGTGGGAGACCTGAAGAAGCTCCTGGCTCCTGGCTTCAGCCTGGCCCAGCCCAGGGCTATTGTTACCATTTGGGGAGTGAACCAGTGGATTGAAGATCTCTCTCTCTCTCTCTCTCTCTACTCTGCCTTTCAAATAAATAAATAAATCTTTTAAAAATTCATGTTGAGATTGAACTGCCATCTTAACAATAGTGAGAAGCGAGGGCTGTGGTTGGCGTGTGGTGCAGAGGCTAAGTCAACGCCTGGAATACTCAACATCCTATATTAGGGTGCCTGGCTGGAGTCTCAGCGACTGCTCCAGCTTCCTGCCAAGGCACAGCCTGGGGGCAGCAGAGGATGGCTCCAGTACTTGGGGCTCTGCCACTCGTGGGAGACCTGGATTGAGTTCTGAGCTCCTGGCTCTGGCCTGGCCCAGCCCTGGGTATTGTGGGCATCTGGGAGGTTGAACCAACTTGTGGAAGATCTCTCTCCTTCTGTCTCTATGTTTCTCTGCCTTTCAAATTCAACAAAAGAAGCGAAGCCTTTGGAAGGTAATCAATATTAGATCACCCAGGACTGCATTAGTGAATTTAGAAAAGGAGGGAGAGAGACCCCAGCAAGCAGACTTCCTCTTTCACCCTGTGATGCCCTGACTGCCTGGGCGCTCACACAGTCCCCTGCATCAGCTGCAACTCCTCCACTCTGGAACTTTGGAACTGTGAGCTGATTAAACCTTTACAAATCACCTAGTTAGGGCAGCAGAGAAACAGACCAAGACACCTGTGAATCCAAACTTCCAGAGACTCCTCCATTGAGAAGGCTCAGAGACTGGGCTCTGTTGCTCCTGGTACTCTCTCACCTCCTGACTCCCTTGAAGTTCTGAATTCCTGTTATCTTGGAACCTCCAGGGCTTATTTCCCAAACTTCAAAATGGAGCAGATCGAGCTCCTCATTTCCTCACGTGGAAGTTCTGATCCCTTGAAAGAACTCTTTGTGTTGATCCAGACTCTGGCCTCTTGCCCCCTGCCTCCCATGTGTCCTTTTCTCTCTTCCGAAGCCAGACAGAAGGCCCCTCCTTTCTTCTCCATGGGGCCGGCCCTCCAGACCCAAGAGGACAACCACCATCGTCACTGGGCATGGGGTAAACCTTGCTATCCACCACATGGTTTATATCTGTCTCTTTCATTATCTCCATAATAATCCTCTCAGTCAGTTACTATAACTACACAGGGAAGCATGAATAAGTTGCCCGAAGTCACCCAGCTTACAAATGGAAGGACACAAATTTCCAGGCCTGTGTCAGAGCCAACGACTTAACCACTCCCATCTTTCTCCAACTCCCACACAGGTCTGGTTGTGCCTCCTCTGGCTTGAGGGCTGTTACTGCTCTGAATCTTCTCCTGTAGGACTTGGTTTTCACCTGCCCTTCTTGCACACAACCCAGCTTCTAACCCACCTAGCTGGTAAGGCCCTCAGCAATGCAAACAACATTAGCAACAGGATTTGAAGGGGCAGGTGGCAAAAGCATGAGCACTTCCTGAGGCTGGGATTCTATGGCCCTCTCAGGCCCCAGAAATGAGCCAATGTGCAAAGCCCATGTAAGAGCTCAACACGTTACCCATTTTCACTCTTAATTGTTGCATATGATCAACATTGCACATGCATGCCCTCTTCTTGGCAGCTAGGTGATGGCATCGTATCAGCTCAAATGGGAGGTTATCACATTCACCCAGCCCTTCGTCCCGTGACTCACTTCCTCAGCCATCTCTCCCCTATCCGGAACTTGTGTGACTTTTAAAAAAATAACTTAAGACTTTACATTTATGCAAATTAATTTCATTTGACTTTCAGCCCAAGCTCCTGCTGGTCCATCAGCTTAATTCAAATCTTCATTTTGGGACCCTTGACCACAGCTCTCAGAGTCTGGGGTAAGTCATTAATACACGTGCATACAGGGCATAAACAGTGACCAAATCCTTGCCTTGGTCAGCTTACATACCAGGCATGGTGCGTGAACAGCACTTGAGGTGTAGCTGTTTTATTGGGACTGCATCTGTAGGATGGTTTCGACATCCCAGTCCACTTTTCATTACAAGGTACAATCACTGAACTTGGAAATGAAAGGGATTTGAGAGAATATGCCCCATCTTACATGAGACCCAGTGACATTAACAAACATCCCTGTAGTCACCCAACTTATTAATGGTGGGTTTAGATTACTCCCCAGGTCTCCAGACTCCAGGTCTATGTTCTTGCCACTAAAACACCAAGAAATCAAACAGAATTTTCCAAATGACCACCCTACAACCTAAAGGAATACGAAACTCATCAAAAAAGGAATAAAAGTCCCATATTAAGTCACTAATCACTGTGTGTAAAGGTCAAATACTTAGTTAATAATCTATTCCAAAATCTTGCCAAGGATTAGAATAGTTTGGGGCCACTCTGTAGTTTCTAGAATACAGTTTTATCATTTTTGGAAAACTGGGAGATGATAGGTGTCTGTTTGCCTCCTCAGTGGATAGAACCTACTGTGCTGAAATGGGCCCTGAATGACATTTATAGGTTTGCCTGGAAACCTGGATTCAAATCTGTGTTTTCCAGGGCCAACTCACCACTGATTGACCTTGGGCCCTAGTGGTCCCATTCAGCATCTGCTGCTCCATTTTTGATTTAGGGCCATTCTCTCTGGAAAAGATGGAGATACTACGGGAATGGCAACGTCCTATGGAGCTATGCTTTCCTTTTTGCTCCAAAAATTGTCTAACATCCTGCTTGGCTTCCAGTTTTCAGGCCTCCAGATGCTCTTGTCTGCTCACACCTGGTTGCATGCCCTGCCCTGCCTTTGCATGTGTGCTACCGTCCCCTCCTAGCACGGCCTCAACCAGAGCTCCCTGCTGCTGTCACAGTGATCTCAAACAAAAAAGCAAACTACTTTCCCTTTTCTTCTTCTTCTTCTTTTTTTTTTTTAGAGTTCAAGGATTTGGGGAGCTGCATGCCAGCAAATGGGACCACAATCAAGTAAACATTTCCCAATAAATAGGAACCCTTACATCAAAAGGAAATACAACTCAAAAGACACTGGCACATCCCATTCGGTCTCTAATTATTAGTCCAGTTCATCACACTGAGCAAATACGTCCCCTAGGACGTTCCCTTTCCTTCTTAGTGTGATGAATGTCTTGCTAGGAATGTATTTTGGGATGTCTCCCACCCTCAATCTTTCATACACATAATTAGCACTTACGCTGGAGCTCTCTGGTGCACATTTTTCTTTTCTCCAAGCTCTCTGGACTGAGCTTTCCTTAGCCCTGTGCCCATGCTTGAATTCTGTAATTTAAACTTCATAAATGAAGTGGTCACTTCCCCCTAGTTGTAGTCATTTTGACATCACCCTGAATTTATCCATTCTTGGTCAAAACATCCCCCTTCATTCTGAGACGCTATGAGCAGCTCCCATCTGGTGAGGGCTTCCTCAGGCACTTTACCTACATGATCTCCTGGGATCACCTCCAGAGCAGGATGAGGGAGGCACCATCACTATCCCCAGCTGACAGTCTCACAGAGGTTAAGGTGCCTGCTCAAGGCTACCTAATTTTCCTCTCTCCAAGGTGGTGATGCAAAGCCAGGCAGTCAGATGCCAGATCCTACTCTGGAGATGAGTCAGTGAGGCAAACTGGGGTTTTTGCTGATACTAGACTTATAGCGAAATTAAACTTCCAGCTGTTGTTTGAAGAATTGAAGTCTCCCACCACTGCTCTGTCTTGTAGAGTACTCGAAGCAGTGTCTTGCTCATCAATAGTGGATATTAGTATTATTTTATTTTACCTCTGTGCCAGAATTGTTAAAATATATATTATATAATATGGGGCTGGCATGCAGAGTGTAGCCCAGTGGAGCCCAGCGTCGGCCCACATGGAACACCCATCTCGCTGCTCCCAGGTGAGTTCTGAGCTAATTTTTTTTTTTTTTTTTTTTTGACAGGCAGAGTGGACAGTGAGACAGAGAGACAGAGAGAAAGGTCTTCCTTTGCCGTTGGTTCACCCTCCAATGGCCGCCGCGGCCAGCGCGCTGCGGCCGGCGCACCGCGCTGATCCGATGGCAGGAGCCAGGTACTTCTCCTGGTCTCCCATGGGGTGCAGGGCCCAAGCACCTGGGCCATTCTCCACTGCACTACCTGGCCACAGCAGAGGGCTGGCCTGGAAGAGGGGCAACCGGGACAGAATCCGGCGCCCCGACCGGGACTAGAACCCGGTGTGCTGGCGCCGCTAGGCGGAGGATTAGCCTAGTGAGCCGCGGAGCCGGCCTGCTAAATTCTTCAACTGTTCCATGGAGTCATCTCCCCCTGCCCCTACTCAGACCCGAAGCATCCCAGTGGAGGGCAGGGGTCTCCAACCTAGGGCGGGGGTGGGAACTCAGGTAATTATAGGCCCTTGTGGTAGCCGAGACAGAGAGCTCTAGTCCCGAGAAGCCAGCACGCACACGCCTGAAACTGTGTTCCAGGTGTGCTTCTGACGTGGGGTCGCCAGGGCCACGGGTGGCGCTGTGGACACAAGGCGGGGGCCCGCGCCTGCCCCACGGACGCTGCTGGGATGCACCTGGCCGCCGTTCAACCTGGGCCCCCCGCGATGACAGGACCGCCCTTCTGGTGTCTTTCTGTGCTGGGTTGATTGGAGGCGCTGGTGCCGGCGCCTGCGTGGGGACCGGAGCCTGCGTTAGGAGTCAAGGCGTACCCAGGTGCCAAGGAAACGCCCCCGGACTTCGGGCTCGTACCCCAACTCCACCCCGCCAGGAGGGCCCACTCCATCCCGCCAGGAGGGCTTGGATCCCTCCAATCTCACACCTCTGGGCAAGGTCGGGACCCTTGAGTTCCCCGTCCTCCCCGGTGGCCTGGAGGCGGGCCGGACCACCTCTGTTTTGGTCCTCTCGGACCTATTCTGAAGGTCCCCAGAGGAGATCCCACAACTTATTTGATGTCCTGTTTCCGTTTTTAAGAACTAGGAACGTCTCCCTTCCTCTAACCTTGATTCACCGCGCACACTAGGCGGCTCCGCGTGGCTGCGCCGCCGGACTGCGTATAATCACAAGGTGACTCCTCCCCCGGCGGGTCGGAGCTGGAACCCAGCTCTACCGCCCTGGAGGCGCTTGTCCCCTTTCAGCTTGGAACTATCTCTCTTGGGGTTCCTTCCTCTGTGTCCTCCTGACTCGTCCCTCCCATCTTCCATGGCTCCTACTTGGCTGGTTTGTTTTTTTTTTTTTTAATCTTTTCATTATGGGTATTTCCAAACATTTAGGAACGCAGAATAATAAACCCCATCGTCCCCCCCAAACCCAGCTTCAGCAATTAGGAACTCACAGCTAATCTTATTCTATCTCCACCCCAGTTCACTTTCCCACCTCCAAACCCAACTATTAGCAAATGATGGTCTATCACTGCATCCAAAATACTTGTGTATGTACTGTTTAGGGATAAAGACTTTATAAAAAATTATCCTAACACTATATTAGCACTCTTACAAAATAATAATCCCTTAATAACAATAAACATCAGGAAATTGTTCAAGTTTCCTCATAGTCTCATTTTTTTTTTATAACTGGCTTGTCTTAAAGATCTATACATTGCTTTGGGTTGGTGTATCTCTTAAATTTCTTCTGATCTACACATTCCCTGTACCTTTTCCTCCCCTGTTGTTCATTTAGTGAAGAAAGATCATTTGCTTTGTGGAGCTGCACCTCCCAAACGTTAATGTGCACACAGATCACAGCAGGGTCTCATCCAAATGCAGATTCTGCTTCGGGGAGGTGTGGAGTGGGGCCTGAGACTCTGCATTTCCAGCATGCTCCTGGCAGGTCCACGGACCACACTGTGAGGAGTAAGGCTGCAATGTTTCCCAGATTCTGGATTTTGCTGACTGCATGCGTCTCTGAGGTGTCTTTTTTTTTTTTTTTTTTTTAACATATCCTCAGTTGATCTGCATTTTCAATACCAGACTCATTGGATTTAGCCTCCCATGATGGCTCGTCATCAGCCAATGATGATTCCGCCTAGAACCATTATTATAGTCGCTTCATGGTGATTCCCCCTTGGGAACGCCTGGCACTCTCCCCACACCTTTCTTCCAAATCTCTACAGAAGCTGTTTCCCCCATGAAGTCTTCCTTGTCCACGCTCCGAAAGCAATCTCGCTCTCTCCCACCCATCGGTACTTTCGTGGAGACAAAGACCTAAGGGTCTTGAGAGGTCATCCAGTTCAATTCCCTCTTTTTATAGATGAGAAAGCTGAGACAAGCGCTCAAGGGAATGGCCCAGTGTCACATGGCTAATTAGAGTCAGCTGATTTAAAATTAGACCTGTGGTCATTTGGACTGACAATCAAGAAGTCACGAGTGACTTTATAAAGAGGAATTTGGGGCCGGCGCCGCGGCTCACTAGGCTAATCCTCCGCCTTGCGGCGCCGGAACACCGGGTTCTAGTTCCGGTTGGGGCGCCGGATTCTGTCCCGGTTGCCCCTCTTCCAGGCCAGCTCTCTGCTGTGGCCGGGGAGTGCAGTGGAGGATGGCCCAAGTCCTTGGGCCTTGCGCCCCATGGGAGACCAGGATAAGCACATGGCTCCTGCCTTTGGATCAGCGCGGTGCGCCGGCCGCAGCGGCCATTGGAGGGTGAACCAACGGTAAAGGAAGATCTTTCTCTCTGTCTCTCTGTCTCACTGTCCACTCTGCCTGTCAAAAAAAAAAAAAAAAAAAAGAGGAATTTGGGCTTCTGGATGAGGGCCAAAGCACAGAGTCTTAGAATGAGGAATCCAGATGGAACGCTGGCGACCAGGCCTCATCACCAAAATGAGAGTGATGAGGGCTCAGGCTGTAGGTGAGTTCCAGGTTACACAGCCCTCTCCTGGAAGAGCCGGGCCTTACCCTGGGACTCTAGTGGGAGTGGGGGTGGGGTGGTGGGAACAGAGTCAGAGTAGCCTTGTGCTTTGGTGGTACATGGGACTGGAGTGGGAAGGGTGATGCAGTTACAGATAAGGTTTTCATGAATGGGGCAGAAAGAGCCTCAGTTACACATCATGGATGAATGAATGCACAGAGGTAATTGGGGATCCCTGGGATGGGAAGTAGATGGGAGTGGAAGAGAAGATGCCAAAGAGTGGTGGCACATTGGTCTGGGGGTGATCCTAGGGTCCTTTCCTTTCCCAGCGAGTGAGAGAACTGGGCGAGGGGGAAGCTCTTTTGAAGATGGAAGTAGGAAGATGCTGGGGCACATCTAGAGAAAATGCTATTTCAGTCACAGTAAGGAGGCAGAGAGAGGCCTGAAGACAACACTCTGACCCTCGAGAACAAGGTTCTGAGGATTTGCAGGGGGATGGGCAGGACCGACAGTGGCTTCTCTCAGTGCCTGGGCTCTGTGTCTGAACCTCAGATAGATGCTGAAGGGCAGCATGGAGCTGGGTGGTGGACCCACCCCTGACCCAAAGCCCTCCACCTGCCTCTTTTGTTTGAAGGAGCAGGATGCTGGCGGGCACCAGGCAGAGAAAGCACCAGGAAACCATGTTGTGCTGAGCCCCGGTGCTGGAGGGCCCAGGACAGGATGGGGCAGAGGTGCTCATTCATAGAGGGTGATTTCTGCCATGGAAGGAGGGTGGGAGATTCTCTCTGGGATTTAAGTTAGACTGTGGGGCAGGCTGGACACCTTAGCATCCTCATTGGGTTGGGCAAGAGGAAGCTAAGGAAGAGGGTCAGTTGGGTGCTAGTAAATGCCAGTTACAGAAGCCTGCACTGCTCTGGGCAGAGACCCCAGAGTTGAGGCCCACTCACTTCTGTCTCTGCCACAGAAACTGCCTAAATTGCCCATCAGCTCTTCCATGGCTGTTAGAAATCCTACAGTGGAAAGAACAGGTCTTCAAAGAAGGAGGTACCTTTCTCTGAAGGGAGGAGAGAACTTCCACTTTGACTATGACCTTGTCTAAACAAGGTAAGAGGCGGAGAACTCAAAAGGCTTCCATAGCCTTGGAAACTCATGACTAGAGCCTAGGGAGATTACTGATGCCATAAACAGGAGTGTCAATTTGTAAAGTCAACAACAGGAGTCACTGTGCATTTACTTCTCATTCATGTAGGATCTCTGTCCTTAATGTGCTGTACATTGTGATTTAATGCTATAACTAGTACTCAAACAGTATTTTTCACTTTGTGTTTCTATGTGGGTGCAAACTGTTGAAATCTTTACTTAATGTATACTAAACTAATCTTCTGTAAAAAAAAAAAAAAGAAAAAATAAATTATCAATTCCCAACTTGACTCTCACTGGGATTAAACATGACAATAGGTCTGATCTGGTTTCATCATCGTTTAAAAAATCATCTATTATTTTTCACTTTATGTTTCTGTGTGGGAGCAAACTGTTGAAATCTTTACTTAATGTATGCTAAACTGATCTTCTGTATATAAAGAGAATCGAAAATGAATCTTGATGTGAATGGAAGGGGAGAGGGAGTGAGAAAGGGGAGGGTTGCAGGTGGGAGGGATGTTACGGGGGGGAAGCCATTGTAATCCATAAGCCATACTTTGGAAATTTATATTCATTAAATAAAAGTTAAAAAAAAAAATCCTATCCGTCTAGCTCAAGAACTGTCTCTTCTTTGAGGCTTTTTCCAATGCTCCAGCTAAAAAGTGACCTTCCTCGCCTCTGCACTGCCACGGCTTGGCTCTCCCCACTTACGTGGAATGTGCGTTCTACCATGTGCCATGCCTGTCTGCCCATTTCCCCAGTGGAACACGGGGAACACCTTATACAGCCTTTTGTTCTCTTGAGTTCCAGGAATGTCTTACCTATATCAGGTATCCAGTATAACCACTGGTTAATTTTTTTTTTTTTTTTTTGACAGGCAGAGTGGACAGTGAGAGAGAGAGACAGAGAGAAAGGTCTTCCTTTGCCGTTGGTTCACCCTCCAATGGCCGCCGCGGCCGGCGCGCTGCGGCCAGTGCACCGCGCTGATCTGATGGCAGGAGCCAGGAGCCAGGTGCTTTTCCTGGTCTCCCATGCGGGTGCAGGGCCCAAGCACCTGGGCCATCCTCCACTGCACTCCCTGGCCACAGCAGAGGGCTGGCCTGGAAGAAGGGCAACCGGGACAGAATCTGGCGCCCCGACCGGGACTAGAACCTGGTGTGCCGGCGCTGCTAGGCGGAGGATTAGCCTAGTGAGCCGCGGCGCCGGCCTACCAGTGGTTAGTTTTAAGAAAGAATGTGGAGAAATCCTAAAATGAAAGCCAAACTGTTTGTTGAAGAAACCTGGTAAGTCTCCTTCTTTCCAGATGAATTCCCCCAATCTTTCTGGGTGAACATCCTGATCAAATACATTGAAGTGAATGTTCAGGGTCAGGAGAGATATGAGAGGCTGGTCCAAGTCTGCATGAAGTGGTCCTCCATCCCAGCTAATAGAGATCCACACTCAGACACATGATCCCAAGGACAGGGTACACAAGGCATGAGGGGTCATTTCAGAGAGGCATTCAGAGACAGAAGACAGGGTGAGAATTTGGCTTGGAAACCGGGATGCCCAGTATCTGTCATCAGTGCCTTGGTTAGATACCCAGCTCCAATCCTGACTCTGATTTCCTACTAATGCAGCCTCTGGGAGGCAGTAGTGGTGACTCAAGTGATTGGGCTCCTGCCACTTACATGGGAAACCCTGGATTGAATTCCTGGCTCCTGGCTTTCACTGCACTCTGTCTCTCAAACAAATAAATTAAAAATTAAAAGACAAAATAGCATAGTACTAAATAAATAAATTAACCAAAGAATTCCCTTAGAGAGAGAGAGAGAGAGAGAGAGAACATTTGTCCAACAAGGATGATGAGAATCTACTTATTCTGTGTTGGACCCCGGGAATGGAGCAGAAATAGGACACAGTCTCTGTTCTCAGTGTGCGCAGAGGGTCAATGCCAGAGGCAGTATATGCTCAACAGTAGACTCTCCAGGAACGAAAACAACTCTGATTGTTCTGTTCCATGGTGTAAATCCTCTCAAGACTGCCAATTGGAAGCTACTGACATGGCATCCCTGAAAACATGGTTGGCAAAAGCTACACCCACAAGCAAATTGGTGCTTACACACCATTGGCTCAAGGCAACAGGATAGAAAAGGAAAAGGAAGTCGATCTCTTCGTATCTGCAGGGTCATATCTATGGCCAGCATGGAAAAGTTTATTGGGAGTGAAAGAAAAAACAGCTAGGGAAAACAATGATATCTGTTTTCTCTAGAGAAGAACTGGAGAGAATGTTCTTAGTGTTAATAATGGGATCTGTATCGTGAGGGAAGAAAAGGCAACAACACAGTGAGCGGTGCCGATGAGTGATGATGGCATTATTGGAAAACAGAGCAGGTCCATCTGCATCCAAAAACTTGCCTGCAGTGTGGGTAAATCTTACAGCACCGTGGCTTCTCCTGCATCCACAGAGGCTGGCTTATAGCATCTCAGGAGCTTACATGTACTGCGGGCAGTCAGATAATACTATTAACATATACATCACATCATATGATAGTAACACGGAATCTGCTGATTAACTGCTCTGTATCTTAGGTCTAATTCTTACAACCTGCAGCGTCAGTACTTGTATCCTCATTTTTACAGATGAGGAAACCCTGACTCAGTGGAGCTAAGGAAGGTTGTTCTTTTCCACATCTATCAAGGTCCATGGTAGTCTTCATGAACTGTAAGCTTCCTGCATGGAATGCAAGCAAGAAGATCATGGAACTAGTCCAGCTCAGAGAACATGTGCTTGGCACCTGCTCATCCTGCACTTCGTTACCTAAAATGTCATGTCTGGAGTCTTCTCTGCACAAAAGCTTTGAGTTTCTATTTTAGGGAGGACATTGAAAGAAAACTGTAGTCTACAGAGAGAACAGTGGTTAGGGTAGTTATGGGAGTTCATCTAAGGAGCTGCGGCTGTGTTGCTTGGTGAAGATGAATGGGAGACAATGAGGAAGACATATGTTGAGCCCTACCAAGGGAGTCAGGAGGAGTGAGGAGGCATGTTCCATGCGCCCCCAGAGGATGAAAACAGGCCCGGCGGATGGGGAAACCAGTTCTGCATTCCATAAACACTTATTGTGCACTCATTTTGTTCCAAGCATTGTGTTAAGTGCTGACTAGGGGAGCAGATGGTGAGGACTGGGGCACACATTTCTTGTTCAACATCAGGAGGAACTTTCTGAAAGTCACAGCTGTCTGGCAACGTACCAGACTGCTGCAAAGGCCGTACTCTTTCTATCCTTGGAGTATTCACTCGGCTGGGTGCCCGCTTATCAGAGTGTGCAGGAAGGAATTTTTGTTGAGTGGTAAGTGGGACTTAAATCCCCTTCCAGTTCAGACTCTGTGTTCCGAACTTGCTTTGGCAGACGAGAGTGCACCGTGTTGAAAAGGTGTCATCAGCCACCTCCTTCCACCCAGCCTTGTCCACCTGGCTGCGTGTTCAGGGTTCTCTGACAGTGTGTTGTGGTGGGCCAGTTAGACTGGAAAGTGGCTGCCATCTGTGACAGGGATGACGGAGTTCTGGCGGGTTTGTGTGGGCTCCAGGAATGCGGCATTGAAGCCATGTACACACAACCTGCTTAAGAACATCCCATGGGCAGAAAATGTTTTCTTCCTCTCTAGCCCTCCTCTGTTGCTGTGCCAGGCGGGCACAATGGTGCCTTTGAGAGGGGCAGCTGGAAGGGGGTGCTGGCAGGGAGGCTGGAAGTAGAACATTGCAGCTGGGGGTGGGGGGGCCCAAATTCATTTCCAGGGGTGAGCCTGCACTGGGTGCCAGTTTCCAAAACAACAGTGCTGTTTCTCAGAGCTCACGGTGGTGGGTTGCCTCAGAGCTGGACAGAGGGCAAAGCTGCTTCCTCTCTGCTCCTCCACCCTGCTTGTGTTTAAAAACAGCCTGGTGTGTTAAGGCATTCTTGCTCTGAGTGCAGATGAACATGCTTTGCTGTCTGGAGCAGAGACCATCCTGGGGTGGATGTGGCTTTCAGAGCAGTTCTGGTGGACATAGGGACTGGCAGGGCTCAGGGGGTAGGTGGGCTTCTTCACCACGGGAGCATGGAGACCCCATCTTCTGCCCTGCAGGGTCACCTCCTCTAACGCCACAGCTGCCCGGCACCTTCACTGCCATATGGGCTCTGCCCACTCACTGTCTTAACTCTGTTCGCTGGGAAAGAGGTGGGAGAACCCTGGCATTTCCTGTCCTGGTTCACAGTTGTCCCAGACCCTCAGCTCCTTTCAAAAGATCCCAGCAATAGCTCAGAGATGGGCGTGGGAGGCCCTCCCACTCAATGCACGGTGAGGAGAAGGCCTCAGTGCCCAGTTGCAAGCTTTGCCATGGGCCCTTTTATGCTATAAACTGAGTGGGGGTGGATTCCTTTTATTTTTGAGGCTTCCAGCAAAAAAGATGTGACTTGATGTTGGCCAAGTGATCATTTCCATTAATGTCCACACTGATTATGGGATTTTCATAGACTTGGGTTCAATTTTGCAGTCAAAGAATAGCCACCGAAGAATTACCTCTTTCCAGGTACTGCTGTAAGCCTGGGACACAGAAGGGATCCCAGTAAATCCTTCCTTCAGAAAGCTGACTGCCTGATAGACATGCCAAGAACTGAATGGGAGAGGCTCATTATCAACTCATTTCCCAAGTGATCGAAGGAAAACAGAAGTGTAATGCAGAAGCCACCTCCTGCTGGGGGTACTTTGGCATTGTGGGGCACACGTGGGCCTGCGGTCACAGATCTAGGGTGAAACTCTTGTGAGCTTAAACTTCGTATTTATCTTTATGAGACTCAGCCTTCTTGTATAAATAATGGGAGAGGCTGATGCCATGGTGCAGTAGGTTAATCCTCTGCCTGCGGCACCGGCATCCCATATGGGCGCCAGTTCTAGTCCCGGCTGCTCCTCTTCCAATCCAGCTCTCTGCTCTGGCCTGGGAAAGCAGTAGAAGATGACCCAAGTCCTTGGGCCCCTGCACCTGCGTGGGAGACCAGGAGAAAGCACCTGGCTCCTGGCTTTGGATAGGCGCAGCTCTGGTCATTGCGGCCAGTTAGGGAGTGAACCAGTGGAAGGAAGACCTTTCTGTCTCCTCCTCTCACTGCCTGTAACTCTACCTCTCAAATAAATAAATAAAATATTTAAAAAAATAAATAATGGGAATAATGCATGCCCTACAGACTCGTTACAAGGATTAAATAAGACGATGTTCAAAAACACCAGGACAGAGCTTGCCATGGTATGGTGCTCACTGAGTGGCTGCTATTGCCATTAATTTGTTGATCCTAAGAAGCCTGAGCTATAACTGAATGTGTGCACAGTGGTACTTATCCAGTCCCTTAGAATTGATGCTTTTCCCTCAACAGTCAGTCCATCTACTACCTTAATTCTTTCCTATTAAAGACTCGGATCAGCACGTTTATGATTCACAGACTGAGCCAGAAAAGCTAAGACTTATCCACTATAAGATATATATATCTTATATATATAGATATATCTAGATATACCTTATATATATCTCATATATATCTTGTATAATAATATACAAATCTATACATAGATTCTCTGTTTCATAGCCCGATTGTAGGGGAAGAGGAAGACTGCAATGTTCCTCTTCCCCAACTTTGCTGAATCTCCTGTTGATGATGAAAGATCATGAATTCTTTTAAAAACTCTAAAAGCCTAAGAGAAATGAAAAACTTCCCGTTGATGGGGCCTCACCATTCATTATGACTTAAAAGATGCATTTGTTTGGCAAATACCACTTGGCAAAAAGTTACTCTTTTACCAAGGGTCCGTGGTGGTAGAAAGGTTCAGGTCTCTGGGGCAGAGGTTAACTGAGAGGCTCTCCGGGAGAGCCTAACCCAGCTCAGCCAGGCCTCGAAACCTCCACCTTTGGCTTCTGCCATTTCCTTGGCCAGGTCCACCCAACACACTGCGAATCACCCGGCTGCTGCGTGACAGCGGAACCATGAGAGTTAATCTTTAAAAGTTATTCCCAAGTCCCTAGAAGACACGCCATATGTATAGCCAGGAGTCTGAAGACAAAGGGAAATCAAAGCAATTCACGGAGAACAATGGGACTGGAAGAGGACAGGAACGTGAAAGCACACGGATTGACGCGAACTCCAGGCTGCTCATTTGTAAGAAGTAAAACAGAGGGTCACTTAAGACAGAAAAAAAACTCTGTGTCAGAAATGCAGACAAACAATGGGATTTTATCAGGCAGAAACAGTTTCTCCTTAGTAAGCGGAATGATTCTAAGCATCTGGGATGGAGACTTGTGGTCAGTGCACGGGTGAAGGGAGGTAGAGGGCTGGGAACAGTGCAGCTGCAGTAGAAAGTGGAGAAAGATTTCCCAAAGCCAAAGGCTCAGCAAGGTCCTCTGGAAGCCTGACGTTGAAGAAACAAGGGCTGATATTATGGGACTGAAAGGAGGCCTACGCTGCCACAGTGGCTGGGGAGATGGTGGAGTTACTTTTTGGCCTCTCTCTATATAAAATGTTCAACCTGGATTGTAATAAAGAAAGGAGGTTAGGAGGGAGCAGGAAGAAACTGAGGCAGAGGCATCTGGATGCTGAGAACCAGTGGATGGGCAGGCAGTAGACATCACAGTGGCAAGAGCTGCCCTGGATGGTTGTGCCATGAGGACCACCCTGGAATAGGGGAGCTCCCGGGCTTGACTGAGGAAGGCAGCGGTCTTGCTCTATGGAGTGTTCTAATCTAACTCTAGGATTTGCTGTCTAATCAGGATGCCACTTTTATTTTCCAAGAGTTGAAAATCTCTGCTAATGCTCTTCTCTGATTTCCTTTCCTCTTGAGTACATTCAATTTCACCCAGTGCGGCTGGGTGGATGGGCCGAGTGTATGGCCAGGTCTCACCTTCTCTACTCCAAGCTCTGAAGGTCTTTTCTTGACCAAGCTGGGAAGAAGGTTCAAATTCTGCCGGAGGACAGCAAGACTTGGACATCTCTTCTCCTCTCTATGAGTGTGCAACACTGCAGGTGCATGCCCAGGCAGAATAAGAGAATGCCCCCAGCTGGAGTTGGAAAGACATGGGTTCCTTTCTGTCACAGACTGGCTGGGTTAACCTGATCAAGATGCTTAACCTGGCCTTGAGTTCCCTCTTTTGAGAAGTAATAGGGGCTGGCGCTGTGGTATAGTGGGTAAAGCTGCCACCTGCAGTGCTGGCATTCCATATGGGTGCTGGTTCCAGTGCTGGCTGCTCCACTTCTGATCCAGGTCTCTGCTATGGCCTGAGAAAACAGTAGAAGATGGCCCAAGTGCTTGGGCCCCTGCACCCACGTGGGAGACCCAGAAGAAGCTTCTGGCTCCTGGCTTCAGATTGGCACAGCTCCGGCCATTGCAGCCATTTGGGGAGTGAACCAGCGGATGG
This sequence comes from Oryctolagus cuniculus, assembly GCF_964237555.1. NCBI lineage: Eukaryota > Metazoa > Chordata > Mammalia > Lagomorpha > Leporidae > Oryctolagus > Oryctolagus cuniculus. The sequence continues at coordinate 95,914,365 of NC_091435.1, forward strand.
AAAACCAGTCTCTTTCTGCCTCTGCCTCTCTATAACTATGCATTCAAAATAAATAAACAAATCTTAAAAAAAAAAAAAAGAAAGAAAAGTAAGGGCAGGGCCGGCTTTGTGGTGTAGCAGGTTCGTGTGCTACCTGCTCCACTTCTGACGCAGACTGGTAAAAGCAGAAGATGGCCCAAGTACTTGGGCCCCAGCCACTCACACAAGAGACCCAGAAGAAGCTCCTGGCTTTGGCCAGGCCCAGCGCTGGGTGTTGTGGCTATCCAGGGAGTGAACCAGCAGATGGAAGATTCTCTCTATCTCTGCCTCTCCCTCTCTGTAAATCTTTCAAAAATAAATAAACAAATAATGGTAAAAAGAAAAGTAATGGCACTGTTTTGGATTGGAGTAGCTAAAGGTATCTGCCCAGTCAGAGTAATCAGCCTCATAATTTATGAAGCTTCTTTACACTCACGGGTGTGCTAAATGTTAGTTCTAGAATTTAGGATTCTCATAGGCAGGACCTGTATATCATGATATTGTCTAAATATCGCTAGCACAATCTCCTTTAAAATAAAAATTGTAAAAATAGAGGTGGAATTTACATGGCATAAAATGAACGAGCTTAAAGCGTACAGTTCAGTGGGATGCAGTGCATTCACTCACATTGTCTTTTTAAAGCATTAGAACAACACAGTCAACGGTGTTGGTTCCATTTTGTTGTAACAGAAAAATGTTTCACTGCAGCTCCATGCTCAGGGGCAGAAATTTCTCCAGGCTCAGGTTGAGAGGAACCTGCTGGGTCCCCCAGTCTGGAAGTGCACTTTCAGGTTGGTGGGTGTCATTATCCTGCTCTCCAAAGTAGTGTGCGTGCCTCTGATGTTTCCAGCAGCAGCATTGGAGGGGTCGCCTTCACAGGCGAGCCACAGCAGCACAAGTAGTGGACCAGCTCTATCAGCAGCAACGTGAGACAGCTCAAGGATGCAAGGGTGTCAAGGGCAAGTGCAGGGTAGCTGGGGACCGTGGGGATTCCAGGTTTATTGATCAGATTTTATCTCCTTGATTGGGAAACATTTGGAAGACTTAAGACAAAGTATTGACAAATATCAATTCTGAGTAAGGGAGAAACTGTTCTCAAGACCTCTCTGTATAGTTTTTTTTTTTTTTTAATTCACAATTAAACAGGGTAATTGATGTGTAGAGATTCCCAAAACATTCTGGATGACAGACTTTTTTTGAGTGCCTTTCAGATTTGGACTCATGGATCCCCATACCCAGGGTCACATTAGTGCAGCTGGATGGTCCTCTCTTATAAACATTGTGCTATGGCTTGGTTGTACACTGTGGCATAGTGGGTAAAGCCATAGCCTGTGAGGCTGGTATCCCTTATGGGCACAGATTCTAGTCCTGGCTGCTCCACTTCTGACCCAGCTCCCTGCTAAAAGCCTGGGAAAAGCAATGGAAGATGGCCCAAGTGCTTGGGTCTCTGCACCCATGTGGGAGACCTGGATGAAGCCCCTGGATCCTGGCTTCTGACTGGCTCAGCCCCGGATATTGAGGCCCTTTGGGGAGTGAACCAGTGGATGGAAGATCTCTCCCTATCTCTCCCTCTCTCTCTCTGTAACTCTGGTTTTCAAATAAATAAGCCTTTAAAAAAAGAGAAACAAGACAGAGATACAAACACGTGTTCCCACGTCTTTTGCCACGTGACAGCCTGAGCTGCCGGGGTATCAAGAAGGCCATCACCAGGTGTGGTCCTTCGACCTTGCACCTCCAGAACCGTAGGCCAAAATAAACCTACTTCCTTGATAACTCACCCAGTCTGTGTTATTGGCAACGGAAAACAGACAACTATACACTGCTTTAAGATTAGACTAAATATCAAGGAATTTTGGAAGTTCTTATTTTTAGCCAGTAAAATGAAACATTTCCACAGAATGCAAAATAAATGCTCGAGTTGAAGCCTGCCTGGTTTGTTCCACCTAACTCCAGTCACATCTACAGACCTTTACAAAGCTATTCTGGGCCTAGGCTGGGGGAGTGACTCACCTGCTTACTCAGGTGAACTCGGGTTAGGCTGAATGTGGAGGGAAGAGGCATCAGGGAGAACCCTGAGAGGCCTCCTTAGCACAGAGGAGGGGGCGGCTGGTGGGGTGCGGTGGGTCACATGCCGGCTTCTTACTTGGGATCCACAATCTACTAGCACCCAGGTTCCACATACAGCACTGTGTTCCAGGCCTTCCTCCCTCCTCTCATAGAATATCGAGGGCCAGCACTTGGTATATTTTGTTTTATGCTCCCTTTTTGATAAATGTAAACACTGCATGCCTGCTTTTAATGTTTCTGAAATGTCAGAGTACATCTAAAAACCGTGAATAATAAGCAGTCAGACATGTCCCTCACCTGGCTGAGACTCTCCCCTCTGGATTCAGCTTTCTGAGCCCCCGCACAGCCCTGCCCGCTCACAGATGGTGGCCCTCAGGTGACCGTCTGTTCGCCTTCCCAGGAAAGATGATTATGACACCTGCTTTGCAGAGTCCAAGCACTTAGCAGCACTGCCAGTTAAATTCAAACAACAGAACAGTACAGAGCCCTGGAAACTTTACTATGTATAATGGCCTTGGGCGGTGGGCCAACCCTCTTTCCCCTGTGTGAAGAGAACACTGAGGTTCAGATGTAATCGTCAGCAAGTTACTTAACCCAAGTGCAGAATGGGGCCCAACCTCGGGCCAAGTGAATCCACACCAGGGTCTTCTCCCTGGTAGACTTAGCGGAGGGTCTGCAGGGGAGCCTAAGGAACCTGGGGTCCCTGGAGTTCCTTGTGCCCTGCCCCCAAAGCAAGGTCTGGGGTGACGGAACTCACATGGCTCCCCAGGACTCGGTGGGTCTGGCCAAGGGGGCGCTGTGTTAGCCAGCTCTTGAGTGTTCTGTCTTGTCAGCTGGGCCGTAAACTCCATTTCAGGGGGGGACCAAGTCTCCTGTTTCTTCTCAATGAGCCATTAGTCTCAGAGAAAGAATCTGTAGCCCGTGTGAATGGATTCCCTGCAAAATCCCATTTGGACTTTAAGTTTTACCATCCAACTTTTTGCCAGTGACAAACAGGAAAGGATAGACTAGAATACAGCAAACAAGCCAAGAGACTGAGCGGACGTCACTCTCTGTTAAGTTGCTGAGCCCCTGTGCCTCAGTTTCCTCGTCTGTAAAGTGAGGGTGTAATATCTGTCCTGCCAAAATACAGCGAGCTGCTGCGTGGGGAAACCTCCTGTACACGTTAGGGCAGTTTCCTGACCATCTCCCAGACCATCCAGCTGAGTCCACCCCTGCCTGCAGTGAGCATTAGGCTGCCTTCTGCTCTTTGCAAAGCTTTTCTCGGCAGAGCTGCCCAGCTGCCTGCAACGGGAAGTAATCAAACAGTCTCACGCCCAATGCAGGAGGAAGACACCATGCATCTGTGCTGAAGGATTTACTGTGTTTTTCAGCCCTTGGTAGGTAAATCTCTATTTATTGGGTTCCAAGCTAAACTCACTTCCAAAGATGTGGAATCTTCCCTCTTGACAGTTTCCAGCAGGGAAGTCTTGGTCGAGTGATTTAATGGTTCTGAGCCTCGCTTCAAGAATGGGCTCATGCTTGACTCACGGGGCTGTGGAACAAGTGAGGGCACAAGTGCATGACTTTTCCTTAAACTTGCTGGGCCCTTCTGTTTACCCTGCTACGCCTCTGTGCCCCAGCCTGCTTTTCCATAAAATGGGCCTTAGGATCCGTGGCCTGCTTAGTTCACAACGTTGTTGTGTGGCTTTGGAATCAAGGCTGTGGTAGGGATTTGGATATGGTGACGCGTGCAGACCTGTAAGGGGCTATTGTCAGGCTCCTGTCCTCACAGGCCTGGGCTGTTGTGTGCAGTAGGCATCTTGTAACAGAGCTTCTCGTACCTGCTCACCCTGCCCCCCACCCCAATGCTCTCACCTCTACCTATAATGCTTTGCACCTGTCACGTGCCTTGCCCCCCTTCTGGATCCCAATGCCCAGGCCTATCTCCTGCTAGTCTCTGGATGCAGAAATTCTGTTGGCTGTCAGAGCTGCTGGTCATGTGACACCATCACCCCCCTCCCCACTCCCCCAGCTTGCCCTCATGAATAAATACTAAAAAGACTCATTATGGGAAGATAAGGAAAACAGGAAGTGCTTCTGAAAGCTCCCAGAGTGAACAGCCCCACCCCCTCCCGAGGCCCCAGTGAGGCCATGGCCCCCTCCACTACTGAGGAAGAGCTGCTGTGTCTTGCGCCCGGAGGGGACGGTGGGGCACAGTCGGTTGGGCCTGGAGCCGGGAGGGCGGGCCACAGAGGCAGGGGAACTGGGCGGCTGTATTCTGGGCACCATTTCAAGGCCAGCTGCTGGGAGAACAAGCAGTCGCTGTGAGCCTGCAGCTGGCCGTGGTTAGACCAGGGCTGTCCCTCACTGGTGGTATATTTAAAGAGACCCCACCAGACGATCGTGCCAACAGGAGAAATGCACGCAGAGATCTGCTTGCCACGCTCAGAGCCCTGCCAAGGCCTCTCCACAGTGTGTCTAGGCTGAGCAGAGGAGAGCTGGTGCCTCGGTCTCTCCCAGGTGTAGGTGGTCACAGTTCTGTACCCCCTGGGGACACGGCCCCTGGTCCCGGGGGCCACTCTGCCCTCTGGCCAGTGGGGATTGGTGCCTCCCGCTCTGGTGTCAGTAACCCAGCAACCAAAGAAGACGGGCAGGCAGATGAGTCAAACCCAGCAGCCGCACAGAACCTCTGGCTGCGTGTTTTGTTTGTGAAAACTCCCTCTAGGCCAGAGCAGGGGCAACAGCAGCAGGGTGTGGCCAGGCTATCCCTCTGCCGCAGGCCAAACCCTCTGCTCGCAGCGCTGCCCGCCCTGCTGGCCACTAATGGAGGCTTTGAGACCACGCTGAGGGGCCGTGAGGAGCCCATCCTGGCCGAACAATTCAGCTGCCTCTTTCATTTGTTTTTCCCCAGTAAAAATCAGCCGAAAGACTTGAATCCCACGAGGGTGGGACTGGGAGCTAGGAATTCTGGGTAGGAGAAGCCATGGAGAGTGAAGCCAGGGGCTGCAGCAAAGTCTGGGCTCTTCGGCGGCCAGGCACCAAGGACATGGCCTTATAGTCACCCGGGTGAGGGGCAGGGAGTGGACAGCTCATCCCCAAGGAAGTGGAGCCCCAGGCAAGCTGTCGCAGGCAGGCTGCTACGTGGGTTGAGTTAGGAAAGCACAAGCTATGTGATCCGTGGGGCCCAGCTCAACGTGAACATGCTAAAAGGCTACCAAGAATTTGGGATGGTGACAGAGAGCATTAAATCAAGGGCCCATTTGAACATGGGGACCTTTGTGACTACACAGGTTGCATCCCCAGGAAGCAGACCCTGGGTACTAGAGTCAGCTCCTCCAGGCGGCTGTGCACACCAAAGCGGATGAGCTGGCGCAGGGGTTGGGGTGAGGGGTGGTAACAAAGCGGGTTTCTAGGCACCTCTGGCCTCAACCCCCAGGCCCCAGCCCTGCTGCTCTGTGGCTATCAGTTCCCAGACTTCTACCAGGCCTGGGCCATGCCTCTGCCCCCACTGCAGCCCTCTCCCTGTGTCAGTGGCAACTAAGTCTTTACTTTTCTGAAAAGGGGCAATAGCAGCAGGGCCACAGTGGCAGGAGGGCTGAAGGCTGGAATGGACTGTGGCTCTGGGTCCCCTGGGCCTCTGGGTTCTGGAGCCCCAAGGGCAGGCCAAGAAAGGTAGGTCCAGCCACCGGAGCCCTCTGGATGAGCCCATGGAGGTGTCTGGGAACAGGATGGAGGGGCAGCAAAGAGACCTCACTGTGGATCGCCACATCAGGACCCCAGAGGACATGTCCTGAGGGAGTGTGTCACAGTCCAGGAGCAGGTCCAAGATTCAAGAAGTCTTCCCCCGCCCGTTGGAAACTTACCTCCAACTCTATGTGGTCGTGGAGTTTCTTGCAGGTGGCTGCAAAAGTCTCTGAGGTGCCGAACTCAAAGTACCACAGCTTGTTCTTCATCCTGGACCATGAGGCAAAGAGACGGCTCAGTATCCTCTCCTTGACTTGGTCATGTACAATAGCTCTGGTGCGTGCACTGGAGGCCCAAGCCCTCAGCATCCCCTAGTCTTACATTTTCAGTACTTGTCTAGCAGTTGAATAGAGGACTGGACATTTCTACCACCTGTTCTTGCAGGGAACTTAAGGAAAACCCACTCACTCCCTAGACATCATGATGACTTGGGGTGACTGCTGACCACCCTCTGAACTTCCTGATCAGAGTGGGAGGAAGGTCTGCTTGCCTTGTCCTGTGAAAAGTCAACCAGAGGTGGCAAAGGTGACAGCGTGCTCTGGTCACTGTCCTGTCTGCTAATGCAGAGGACTTCAGGCAGAGCCTTCCTTTGGGTACAGTTGGCATATGCAGCCAAGACCACAGAGCCTGTGGACCTGTGAGGGGTGTGCAGTGTGAGGGCAGAGAGGAACAGTCCCACCATAGCCCACCCAGGATCTGTTCTGCTTTGCCTATGCTCTGATGGGTGGAAGCAGGGTGGTGAGAATTAGATTCACATTTGCAGGCAAGTTGAAAGGAGAAAAAAAAGGTGAGTGGTTTGGTAGCAATAACCATCCGCTTGTCCAGCTGTATTTGCCTAAGGCACGGCAACTTCTCATTTAGGGGAAGACTTTGTCATATTTACGTCAGAGTTACAGCTCACCATTTTAAATATTAAAAATTTCCTCAGGAGGAAACAAAATCAATCAATGGAGTTCCCATGCATCTGAGAGCTTTGCAAAGTCAGATGGTGTGCCTTGACACTTGGTAGCTGTGATCAGATGGTCACACCAGGAAGTGCTTCGGAAGGTACTCCATTCCTTCCATCCAACTGTCACCCCATTATCAGGGGCTGGCTAAGAAAAGGGACACCTGTCCAGTCTGTAAGCAGACAGGTTTCGCTAAGGAAGGATTTAACAAAATCACATTCTTTTTGGCACTCGGGAGACAGGAAGCCGCCTCGCATGCTGCTAATCCCCTGTCCTCGGACCTGTGGACCAAGGGGAAAGGCGCACTCTTCAGAAGGAAGGGAGCTCTTATTGCTTCCTCGCTCTCCCTAGGCTGCAGCAGTTGGTTCTTCAGAACAACAGACACCACCCCCTTTTCTCTGCATTTCTCCAAGGGTCTACCTAGAACTTGAAGACTATGTTCCTATGTTCTGTGCAGACTGCTAAGATCCAGTTGGTTGGGAAGTGGCCTTCCTGTCAGGATACACAAAAATAAATGATAAACGATGGAGGAAGTAAGGTCTAGGGAATTAGACCTCATGACAAAAGAGGAACTGGATGTACGTTAAGTAGAACAGTTGCTGCTTAACTGCTGCCACGGCACAGATATGTCTGAGATGTCCATCGCCTCAAGCCCCCAGGGTGACCGGGTGGGGTTATGGAGCAGGTTGAGTGCCCATGCCACAGCAAGTATTCTCCTCTGTACTCCCAGTAATGCCAAACAAGTGCTTTTGTTTTCCATGCATGTTATGCTGAAAAAGAACTATTGGGAAACACTGTGCTAGATCAGTAACTGGTTCTCTGTAATATGCACGGTAACGTGCCTAGATAAATCACCTGGGATTTTTTTGAAATGCAGACTCTGCTCCTGAGGTTCAAGGTTGGCTGTCCTCTGTTTTCTAACAAGCTGCTGAGATACTACTCAGCAGGGATCACACTGAAGAGTCATGAGGCTCTGTGGTTCTCAAATATTACTATTCATACGAATTGCCTGAGGCATGCCAGTAAACTGCTGCTCTCCAAGCCCTGTGGAGATTGTGTGTAGCTGTGGGAGGGGGCCCAGGGATGTGTATTTTTGTGAGTGTCCAGTCAGTCAGTGGGCAGGACCTTGAGAAGCATCGTTCTAGATCCCAGAGAAGTGAAAACCATGGGAATGGACAGTGAAGCCTGAAGGAGGAGATTCCCTAGAAAGGATGGAATGAGGGCCAGTGCCTTCCAACAGTCAGTGATGGCAAAACACCAAGTGAAGGGAAAACTCGGAAAACAAATGCCAAGGTTGAACATTCTTTTCCGGCAGCAAGAGCATCTCTAGCCAGGAGACTTGCAATGTGATTCCATTTTCAAATACCACTGCTGGTCTGAATCATGACTTTTGAAAGTTATTGCCAGGAGATTTAGAGTTTTAATAAAAATTTCCGGAAGCCATTGCTATTTTTGCCCAGAAGTGGCTCTTCTGATGATCTATCGAGGTTAAGAGGTCATGGGGAGGTCAGCATCACAGAATGACTGGCAGGATCAAATGGACTCCTTATCTACTGTGGGCTATGTAACCTTTGGCAAGTTACCTAACACTCTCAGGCCTCAGTTTCTTCATCTGTAAAATGGAGATAACAAAAAGGTTTGCTTCAAAAGGCAGGTGAGGAGATGACATGAAACAATAGCAAATCAATTCACCTAATGTTTGATGCATACTGGGCTCATCAAGAATGTTAGCTACTCACTTATTAGCTATTATTATTGCAGTGTCTTGAACTGGCATATCTGGATAACATAATAAGGCAAAATGACAGATTGGGTTGTTTTACTATAGATGCTGTATTTTTCTGAGCAAGAAAAATACGTGATAGTATTTGTTAGATTATGTGACTTGACTTTTGGCCAAAATAATATGTTCCCCACATATATAATATAATAGATCTTTTCAGAGTCATAGACTGTACTTGAATCCTTGATTAATAATCTTGTCTAGGCACATGGTTGGCTAAAGATGTGATGTTTTCTGAGAAAGTACATGTTTGGTGTGAGACTGTTAAAGTACCAATTCAACCAACCACCATTGTGCCAAGGAGTAGAGGGAGTGTGTTAGGTAAAAGGAAGAGCAAACACAGCATTCCATGAGCCAGACAACTAGAAAGGACAGACATAGAGGCAGACCCCAGTGTAATGGGCTAAGCACAAGCAACTGGGCTACGTACCAGGAGGGACATCCAGTTCCTAGTGGGGCCAAGGGTGACCAGAGAAAGCGGGCCAGGGGAACAATGCCAGAGTTGAGTTCAGAAGGACAAGGGAGATGGAGGATGAGCACCAGGCAATGGGACAAGAGAGTGTAAAGTTCTGCTGGGGCAGATGCAGAACTCAAGGTGGGGACTGGCCAGGTAAGGCTGGCAAGGCAGACATGGGCAGGATTGTGAAGGCTAGGGATGCCATGCTTAGGTGTTCGGGCTTATCTTAAAATCTATAGGACAAAATGAACTATCCTTAATTGAGGTTGAGGATGGAGGTGGTGGCCACAATGACTTGATAGGATTTGTGTTTGTTAAAGATCATTCTGGGCCGGCGCCGCGGCTCACTAGGCTAATTCTCTGCCTGTGGCGCCGGCACACCGGGTTCTAGTCCCGGTCGGGGCACCGGATTCTGTCCCGGTTGCCCCTCTTCCAGGCCAGCTCTCTGCTATGGCCAGGGAGTGCAGTGGAGGATGGCCCAAGTACTTGGGCCCTGCACCCCATGGGAGACCAGGAGAAGCACCTGGCTCCTGCCATCGGATCAGCATGGTGTGCCGGCCGCAGCGGCTATTGGAGGGTGAACCAACAGCAAAGGAAGACCTTTCTCTCTGTCTCTCTCTCTCACTGTCCACTCTGCCTGTCAAAAAAAAAAAAAAAAAAAAAATCAGATCATTCTGATCATTCTGTTCTGGGAGGGAGAGTAGACTGGAAGGGAAGGTATGTAGAAGGGAAGGGAAGGTATGTAGGAATCCAGGAGAGAGTTGCTAGGGCCTGAACAAAGGTAGTGCCAGGAGTGCTGGGGAGAAAGGTGAGAAAGGGTATTCATAGACTAGAATTGAGGTAGGACTGACAGGAGTGAGACTCCCAAGGTTCTATCTTAGATAGCGTGATAGATGGCAGATGTGGTTTCTTGAGAGAGGCAAACAGCTCTTCAGGGATTGTCCTCTTTGTAACTGAATGGTAGCACTTTCGTCTTTGGCCCATCCATTCATCCATCCAATCCCACATTGATTGTACCTTACTATGGGCCAGGTGTGGTACACAGTTCAGAGACACGTGATGAGTAATACTGGCAAAACCTCCGCCCTCACAGAGCCTACCTACTTTTAATACCTTCACTAAGACTCTAATATTTGACCTTTGACCCAGAGGAGACTGTTTCTAAATCTAAAAGCTTCCGTTTCCCTTCTTTTAACTCAAGCACTTTTTAGATAGAAGAGAATGCATGCTATTGCCTTGGCCTTATTTTGCATTCTGCTAAACACATCATACACACCATCTCTGTTCTTGTAGAAGAACCCTACCAGCTAGGTACTATAGCAACAAATAAGGAAATCCACAGATTGAAGTAAGTTCTCTTCCTCATCAGCACACCCACCACCATCACCACCTTTCCAAAGGCTTTCATAAAAGCCTACAGGCATGTAGTACCCTACCATTTGGCACAGGAGACATAGCCCTCACTCTCCCTGCGAACCCCAGGACCTAGGTGCCAATGCTACATGTTCCCCTTTGAAGATGTATCTCAGCTACTTTACTTCTAGCTTATGTTCTTGGAACCTTCATCTCTTCAGCTACAAAATGGGAATATTATTCTCTATCTGACAAAGTCGTGTAGCTTGTGTGACAAAGGCAAAGCACCAAGCAGGTGTTTAATGCATAGTAATTGCGCAATGGCTCTGCTTCCATGTTGCTAGGAGACACAATTACTGGAAGTCTCATTCCCCAGCCTCTGCAGCAGTAGGGGCAGGAGTAGTGTGGGGGTTGATCCCAGGCGGCAAAATTTTTTTTGAAGAAAATAAAACAATGTTTTAATGACGGCTTGAATGCTTTTTCTGCAACTCTCTTCCTGAGTTTTCTTTGGCCACCATTTCTTTCCTTCTTATAATCACCTTTCTGCTGTGGATGACTAATTGTTAACCAGTTACCCTGAGGCTAACTTCAGGTCTGAGAAACTCCTACATTCCTTATCCTGTCCTAGGCTACCCTGGTGAACCGATCTTCGAGTGGAGATCCTCATCTGGTCTCCAGGGGACCCTCAGCCATGTAGATAGTGCCACCATGGGCTGGGTTTTACTTCTGGATTTTCTAAAATTCCCCCTGGTTTATAAGAAAATAATAACACTGATTAAGAGTTAGCTGACTCTTTTCATTTGGAGTCAAATAAGACTAATTAAAGACACTCTTTTATGTATGTCAGCAATATGGGGCTGGAATCAGTCACCATCCTGACAGCGATGAACAGCCCGTTGTCAAGAAGGCCCACAAGTGAAACCAAGCTAGCTGCTGAGCATTTGTGATGGCAGAGGCAATGAACTTGGCCCCTGCACCACTCTGTGCTCCTGGGGGCCTTTTCTGAGAATCAAGGAAGTTTTAAAGGCAATAGACTTTTGAAGTCATCAAAACATGAAAACATTTCTGTGGGCTTAGAAGTCTACACAGAGAACACTCCAGTGATTTCTAGAAATAGAAGCCCTTGAAGTGAAGGTATTCCTCTTTGTGGTTTGGACTTTGATAATCAGGTTCCCCAAGTGGTTCATGAGTCACAGAGTTAGTTAGGCCTCTGTTTGTCAGCATTAAGTTGAAGGCCTGGTGGAACAGATGCTGCCTACAGGCTGGTGTTCTGAGCTGTGAGGCAGCTATGCTGGACCGGTAGACAAGGGCCTGCTTTCTAGCCCCGGTTCTCATGCACACTAGCACATAACCCACCGTCACCTCCCCTCCCTCCCCTCCATTCCCTCCCCTCCCCTCCCCTCCCACAGAGCCACTTGGTTCCTCCAGGCCCAGTTTCCTCATTTTACATATCTTACATGAAGGGCTTGGATTTCTATGGTCTCATCCAGTTCCCTACACAATTTGAGACCACTCAGTGTAGGACATGGTGGGAGGACCTGTGTGCCCCACCACTGCTGCTTCATAGGAGTATGGGCCTGAGTGTTCCAGAGCAGTCATTTTGGAAAAAGAATCTAGAAATCTACGTTTTTATGTAAAATCTCCAGATACCAGAGTTTTAAAAGAATATTGAACAATTATCCTTGGTATCCAAGGGGGATTTGCTCCAGGACCCTCCATCAATACCAAAATCCATGGGTGCTCAAGACTCTTGTACTCCTTTAAAATGGTGTTATGTTTGCATATAGCCTTTTTCCATCCTCTTATATACTTTAACTTGTATCTAGAGTATTTATAATACCTAATTCAATATAAAGGACATATAACCAGTTATTATACTATATTGTTTAAGGAATAATGACAAGAAAGAGTCTGTAAATGTTTAGAGCCACATATGGAGAAGGCAACTGTATAGTCAAAACCCACACATCTGAAACAACTATACCTAGCCAACAGACCATTTATGTGCACTAATTATGTATTTTCAAAAGGTTCATCTTAATAATAACAACAAATCATCTCGTTTAATGCCCTCTTTCAGGCTACTGGTGGTGGTGTTGCCACCGCTACTGCAGACAACAGATGAGCATCACATTGTTAAGGTAAAGAATGATGTGGTGCAACCAAGCAGGTGTAATAAAAACACAGATGGGGCAAATGCAGCTACAGCTGTAATTATAATTAAAATAATGAATGTTGGTAATAATGTTGAGAATACTTTACTTGTTAAAATTTATTATTATTTGAGTCCCAAATATCTTTGAAAATTTAGTAATTGCATTAACCAAAGTTTACATTAAGCATTAAAAAAAAAAAAGGAGCCAAGGCAGGTGAAATTAGCTCTGATTGTCAAGTCCTGTAGGGGCCCATGACTCACTTCACAGGTGCTACGGAGGCCATCTGTGTCACCAACACACCCAGCTGCCTTGGCCCATTGAAGAGCTTGTCACCACATCTAATCCCTTCTGCATTCTGTCCCCTGTTCTCACTGCACATTGGAATGGGCACTTGGTGACCCTCAGGCACAGAGCTGTGGATGGAATAATCTTTTCCAAGAGGCAGCAGTGGCCCCCTTTGGTTCAAGGGAAAGTGAACACCCAGCAATCTGGAAGGAGGCTTTATAAATAGCTGTTTTTGTACTCTGAATGTGACTCTTGTGCCTGCTGTTCCTGCCAACAGATTTGTGTTGGCTCAGTGTATTTCAGTCTCAAGGGCCAAGGTATTCCCTGGCTTGTTTCCATACTTGGGACAAGACGGGTGTTCATAGCACTCAGAAAAGTCTAGGGGAGAGAGTGACAGGAGGACTGGAGACCGGCTACCAGGAGAGAGTGCATAAAAACATGAGGCACAAGAGAGAGGACTCAAGGAATAAGAAGGGACTCAAAGGGACAGAAAGGCAGATAAGGGAGGGAGAAACTTGCTTAGGATATGTTTTCCTGTATTAGATAAAGCTGGAATCCTCCACATAACCCATGAAGACACTTCCTAGGCAATTTTCACGAGTGAAAAGCTACCTGTGAAATCACAGATGACAGATGGCACTTAAGGGGTCTTCAGGCTTTAGGGATTCCTAGTCAGGAGATCATAGCTTCCAAAGTATAAATGGGGGCCATGAGATATTGTCAATATTTCCTAGTGCAGAACAGTATTTGCACATTTATTCCCAATAAAGACTGCATAGGCTGCATAGTGGGTTACTTTTTAAATGTAGAGTGGAATTCAATCAATTAATATTTGTTACTGCTTAGTAACTAGAGACACTGATGGAATGGCAAATGGATGTTGAAAAATAAAACCAGAGAGAAAAAATATTACTTAGAACAGCCTTTGGCTGACGAAAGTCTTATTCAATACCACACCCACGGTGGAGGTGGGGTGGGAATGAATGCATACAGCAGTCTGCATTCGATGGCAAAAGGGAGTGTGCAGAGCTACTACTGCCTACCACGTCCGGGTGGATGGTGGCTGTCTTCTAAGCCACGCAGCCTTCACATGGTACGTTACTAGGAGACTGAGATCAGTTCTCGGTGACGCAGCTGGGAAGTTCAGAGCTGGAATGCAAGCCCCAGCTAAAGATTTCCAGGCACATCCTTTACTGTTTCATTCCTCCGGCTCCCACTGCTGACACAGAGGCATCTGAGACAGAGAAATCTCCAAAGTCACCAGAGCACCCGGCATGTGTGAGAGCTGGCTCTGCTTACATCTACTGCGTGGGCTGTGTGCACGGCCCTGCTCTGGGTGGCTGGGATCTCATGACACTCCTCGTCCTCCTTGTCAGAAAGTCAGTGGTCTGGTGGCAGGTGTTTGGGGTAGCAGTGAAACTGATGCTGGGACACCCACATCCCGTATCAGAGTACCTAGGTTCAAGACCAGGCTCTTCTTCTGATTCCAGTTTCCTGCTAATGTGCACCCTGGGAGGGAGTAGGTGATGGCTTAGGCATTTGAGTCCTGCTTTAGCCTGGCCTGGCCCTAGCTGTTGTATGCAGTTGGAGAGTGAATCAGTAGATGGAAGATCTCCATCTCTCTGGCTGTCTTTGCTCTTCAACAACAATGGAAATAAATTAAAAAAAATTTTTTTAAAAAAGAAAGTGGCTGGATTCCCCCTTAAATCTATGGTCTCAGGCCGGCGCTGCGGCTCACTAGGCTAATCCTCCGCCTAGCAGCGCCGGCACACCGGGTTCTAGTCCCGGTCGGGGCGCCGGATTCTGTCCCGGTTGCCCCTCTTCCAGGCCAGCCCTCTGCTGTGGCCAGGGAGTGCAGTGGAGGATGGCCCAGGTGCTTGGGCCCTGCACCCCATGGGAGACCAGGAAAAGCACCTGGCTCCTGGCTCCTGCCATCGGATCAGCGCGGTGCGCCGGCTGCAGCGCGCCGGCCGCGGCGGCCATTGGAGGGTGAACCAACGGCAAAGGAAGACCTTTCTCTCTGTCTCTCTCTCTCACTGTCCACTCTGCCTGTCAAAAAAAAAAAAAAAAAAAAAATCTATGGTCTCCACTCTTGCCCCTCACTAACAAAGGGCACAATGCTTGAGCCTCATGTTTAGAGTGGCCTCTCCACCCCTTCAAGGGTAAATTTTGGCTCCAATCAGTCTGCTGCCTCTGAGCAGGGACCTTCTCTCCCATATAAGACACTGTGTCTATGGATGACAGATGCATTCTCCTCTGACTGGCTCTTCTGTGTGGCACCTGACAATATTCACTCCTTTGATGGGCTTTCCCGAGTTCTATCTGGCACCTGCCAATATTTGCTCCTAAGAGCAGGACACAAGCACGATGAAGCCTCCTGAAGGCTGACATGTGGCACACAGTGACACGTGTGTGCACAGGCCCCAGCAAGAAGGTTTCTCTGCAACTCATGAGTACCATGGCTCTATGTGCCCAAACGCCACCTCTCTGGCTGTGTCTGAGGTCTCAGAAGTCTGACTAGAACACCGTCACGGGGACGTGAATGCCACCACGTGCTCCTGGGGCAGCCCTCAGGAGAGACTGAAGGAGGCCGGGCTGGGCCCCATCTTGTTGGGGGTCCCCTTCCAGGGATCCTGAGTCTCAGGGTTTGTATCTTGTCAGTACCTGGCCTTGCTAGGAGACAAAAGTTCTCTTCCTCCACAAAAAGCACAAAAACAATCTCTCAGAGTTGGGGTGCTTCTGAGCAACCCCTTCCCCTCAGAACAATCTTTCCTGGAAAGAACCTCCTTCAGGCGATTTGGCTGTGGCTGAAGGGCAATAAAGTCCTTCCAAGCAGTTATCAGAGAGCAGAGCCATAGACTGGGACCACAGATCCCTGCCTGGAGGGAAAGGGGAATGGCAACCGGGCAGGAGTCTGCATCCCTAAGGTTCCCTAGTGAGGACTCCTCTGGCCTTCACTGAGCAAGGCTGAAATGAGGAACTGTCAATCAGGGGAAGCAGGCCCATCCCCTCCCTGACTGCAATTAGCAGGTGGACCCTAGAGGGAGGCAGCAGCCTTTCCTCTCTAGCCCCTCCCCCCAACTAGACCCTGCCCCCAACTGTTGGGAAAAATCTTGACTTTCCACTTGCCCACCTCCCAATTCTTTACTGGGTGCCCAAACTGCACCAGCTGCCTCCCACACCCAGGGTGGCCCTCCTCTGGTGGGCACCACTGTGGCTAATTTGTAAATGTGTCTGAAATGGCGGTGCCTTGGCAAAGGCAAAGCCATGGAACCTGAGAGGGACAGGCTGCAGGAGCCTGCTCTCCCCCTCCCTCTCCCAGCCAGCCTCTCTGACCCCCAGGCAGTGTGTGATGTGTGACAGGTCCGGTTACACAGCACCTTGGGTAAGTCAGTCCTTTGTCACTCAGCTTATTGCCCCTTAGATGTGATGTTGGGGTTGGGCTAACCCACAAAAGCCGATTAACCTATCAGGTACTTGAAGTACAATGTGTGGTTCTGGAGACAGCTTGATGGGGCTGAAAGAATTCTGGTAAGAAGTCAGAAAGGCATGGGCCAGGCAGTACCTCACTCACTTACTTGCTGCTATGTGACCTCAGGAGAGGTATGTAGTCTCTGTGTCTTCATCTTTGAATTGGGATGATGTAACCTGCCTTACAAGGAGTCCTGGGAATATGGGGGAATGTATTTGGGTCAAATGCTATCCACTCAAATAGAGCTCCATTGCCACCTATAAAGCTGACTCTGTGGACTCAGGGATTCGGAGTTCCAACTTGAAATATGAGTAGTATATCTTCCTGCTGAATTGGGATTGAGGATCTTTGCTTTCCTCAACCTCCTGGAAGAGAAACAGGGGGGTCCTTCTATCCTCATGTCCCTGGCGACGACCCTGAAGTCCAGGCCGAAGTGTTTATGAGTGGCACTGGAGATGTCGGGGGGAAAGCGAGAAGCAGCAGAGGCAGGAAGGGCAGTTGAGGGCACACACGTAAGTCTGCATCCTATCTCTTTCTTTTGCTGTCATTAAACTCCACGATGGTCCAGTTACTTCCTCCTGTTTCCTGTGCCTCCCATGCCATCAACCATCCAGACGCCTCCTGGTGTGAACTGAGTGCAGGCTAAGGAGTTCCCACCTGCTTCCCTTATCTTTCAAGTCATGGGATTGTTAGCAGGGCAAGTCCAAAACTTATGAGATGGGGCAGATGCCTGAGTAAACCCCCCTTCCCTTTCCTAGTCCCTCTTCCTCTTGTGCCAGTTTAAAAAGTCTTAAACAGGAAAGTACCAGCCAGAGTCTCGCTCTGCTGAGCAGCCCGCAGTGAGCCCTGGCAGCAAACCCCTTCTATTTCATCCTTTTGAAAATCTCGTCCATATGCTCTCTCGACTTTGCTTCCACTCTGAAGTTTGCAACTTCCACTTGTGTGCACACCCGATACCCATATCAGCGACTGTGATGTATATGAACTTGTCACCCCTGCCTAGTCTAGGGTTGCAGTTGTGTGTTCTACCCCGCCTCCTCTCTGTCTGCGTCTCTAAGGCCGTGCTTGCCTCCCCCCCGTGCACGTGACTCATTCAGTTTGCCCCTCACGGTGCAGCTGGCAAACGTGTCCCAGCCAAAGGTGTGGCCCGATGTTCCTTCCTGCCAGTTCCTGGGGAGAACTGCTTGGCAGCCACCTCTGCCATGTCTCTTATTTCCAGCTCACACCTGCTGCCCTTCCATGGGCTGTGATTTTAGTTTCCTTTGAACATTCTAATTTATCCCCCTTAGATCGCATTTAAAACTCTCCTGTTTGGTTTTCAAGTCTCTGGCCAAAACCTATTCCTCTTAGTTTATGTGACAAGCTCCCAGTTCCTTGCCAGGGGCCTCTCATTCCAACATCAAAATCCATGCTCCAGAAGAGCAGTTGTTCCAAGACCAGCTATGGAGCTGCTGTGTCCTCATAGTTGCCCATTTCTTCTAAGATACCTAATGTTCTTTTTGAATGGTCTTAGGAGGTTAGAATCTATATGGGTGTACATTATAAAGTTTGCAGAAGAAAAAGGTAAATGCCAAAAAATCTTTGTTCATGCAGAGTTTGTCCATAATACACATTTTCCACAAACTTTCTGAAGACCTCTCATAATAAAGTCTCTACCTTTATCTTACAGAAAAGAAATATAATTAATTGGGAATTTCCCAAGTTGTTGTTGTTGTTTATCAATTGAGGCTCCCTCTGACCCTGTCTTCCTGTGAATTTCCTCTTAAAATCTGGCAGAATTCACTTTAGCACATGCTGGAAGAAGACAGTTTGGGTAAAGCCTCATGCTTTTAGCTTTTTCCCAACATGGATTTCCTTCTTCTGTCTATGTTATATTTATTAATCTGATTCAGACTTTGCTTTATGTTCTCTGTGGCCATCTGGGTCCCTTTTCTTTCTGGATCACTTCTTTCATGACCCTTTACCAATGCAAATAAACTCCTCCTCAAGCCCATTCATTCTGCCCTTGGCTAGGAAACCAGTTTAGATTTACAGCATCAACAATTTGTGACCAATTTCAAGCAAGAAAAATAATTTCCCCGTCACGTCCTTAAAGTTAGATTTCCTGGACATCAGTGTGACCACTTGGAAGTCCAAGAATCATATGGGGCCTGGGAATGTGTTTATTTGGCTTGTACAGTGATTTTTAAAATTGGAAAATTTACATACACACTTGGAGCCCAACTTCTCTTGAGAAATCAGATCTATTAATATTAGGTTGCTTTTCAACCTGGAAAAATTGGCTGGATCTGAGTGCTGGATGAATCCCTGCACCCAGGGCACATGCTTTCCAGTTTGCTGGAGTCTCCACCCCTCCCTAAAGCCTCACATCCATCCACTTTTCTCATTTTCATGAACTGGCTGGTCTCGGCAGGCATTTGATTTTATGACCCTTCATAGAAATCTTTGTAGTTTCTTCCTGGAAGCCACTTTAAAAATATCTCCCCCACTTCCTTGCCAAACTGATTCTTCCCATCTGCACTAATGGTACCTTTGGACACAAATCCTAACATATGTGTGATTTCAAGGGCAAAAGCTGAAGCTGTTAGTATGTGCAAAGATCATATTTACAGAAATAAAATATCATCCAAATCCACCACTTCTGGGAAACAAATGCTTTTGGTTGCTCTGTAGGAGGTACAACCTGGTTGGTATATCAACTATTCCATAAGAATGGTGCACTGAGCAATGAACTTGTCTTTCAACTCCTGGAAAAGTACCTTACACTCATGTTTGCAATTCCCCTGAATTTTTCAATTTATGCAAATGAAGATTATTATAAATTTTACTGTTAAGATATCAAGTTTTTATTATTAAGAGACAAATTGTCTAGTTAGTAGACTATCCAGCCCTTCAAATCTCTTCTTCTTTTCTAACTTATTAGCTCACTGTTGACCATTTCATTATTCTTTAGTACACCTACTACCGGATGGGTGAAAGAAAAGATTAAACCATGAACCAAGCAAACAGCTCAAGTTCGAGGCCATCTTCTTTTGCTAACTTCACCCCAGCCTTGTGCAAATCTGCAGAAACCCAGATGGAGAGTGGTCGCCATCTAAGTTTAGGGATGAAGTGGAACAGAAGAGGCAGGGGAGAATCTAACTAATTAGTATGCTGTGCTGACACTGCCAGTGAGATTTTCACTGAGATGAACTGTGAGATTTTCCCAGTCTGAGTCCTGGGGAGGCCTTTCCCACCACCTCTTAGCCTGTGGTAACCGAAAGCTGGAGATTCAGACACACTTTCAGCTCATGGAGTTCAAAGGCAAGGTAGGGTCCTTGTCTTGATTGGCACTTTGGAATGCTCTCCAAAATGGCCCACTTTCAAGATTAAAGAGACTATTCAACAGAATAGAAAACGTCTTGTTACTAGACAGTGAGGAATTCCAATCTGAGTGTAGGTTCAATAAACATGAATATTCAGAGATTACGTAAGTCCCTGGTGCTTTGGTAATTTGAGGGTGCTAAGTACATTCTTGGAATAAGGAGAGCTCCTCTTTCATTGAAGAGCATTAGAAGATTGGGAAATGCTTTCTTAGTAAAACATGAAGTGGCAAACCCCTTGCACATGCATACCAAAATTTAAACACTCCACCAATCTTCAAAGAGAGATCTCCATCTTCAAAGTAGAGATTTGATGACCCTCCTCCTATAGGTGTTTATGGAGGGGATACTTATACTGGGACGGGGTTTGAAATCCAAAGCCCTCACCAAACTAAGGCTCTTTGTCATGATCACAGATGAGAAACACCACACCATGCATGTAAGTTAGAGATCCTACAATGGCCTCCATATCAACTGCATGTTCTCCTAAAAAATTCCCGTAGTGGGGGCCGGTGCTGTGGCATGCTGGGTAAAGCTGGTACCTGCAGAACTGGCATCTGATATGGGTGCCAGTTCGAGTCCCAGGTGCCCCACTTCTGATCCAGCTCCCTGCTAATGCACCTGGGAGAGCAGTGGAAGATGGCTCAAGTGCTTGGGCCCCTGTACCTATGTGGGAGACCCAGAAGAAGCTACTGGTTCCTGGTTTCAGAATGGCCCAGCTCCAGCCATTGTGGCCATTTGGGGAGTGAACAGCGGATGGAAGATCTCTCTTGCTGTCTCTCCCTCTCCTTTGTAACTCTGCCTTTCAAGTAAAATAAACAAATCTTAAAAAAATTTCTGAAGTGATCAACAGCATCATTTCAAGTCCATCTATTTGCCTACGCCAATTCTCACAAGCAATTGTGATATAGTTGTAATTTCCATTTTGCACACCAGAACATTAAGATTCAGAGAAGTGAGTAATTTCCCAACAGCACTCAGTAAACAAGAGGTAGTGAGGGGGGTGAAACTCAGCTCTTCTGATGCTGAACACACGAAACTCAGGCACTGGTGTTTACATTTCAGAGTTACATAGCCTGGTGGATAACAGAGTTGGAAAACCACTTATCCAACGATTCTCGAGAGATAGTTTACTTATTTCATTCAAGAGTTACTGCATTTCTTGATAAGTTTAGTGAAAGACTGCTTTCAAAATTTCCTTTGGTCCAAACAGTAAGTGAAATAAAACTTTAGGAAATATTGATTTAGAAGATGAATTAAAAGGAATAACTTGAATATTTCTTGAGACCATCTATTACCCTTCACCTTGCTGTCCAATTTCTTCTTCATAAAATGGTTGTAATTATGAATAGTTTTTGAAATGTCAGGATGAATATGCTAATCATATCAGCTCTAAATATAAAGATGGACTCCAGGGTATCCCAAAATAAGGACAATGGTTCCCCTGAGTTCTAATTAGTGAAGTACAATAGAAGACAAAGTCTCACATTCTTTTCTCAGGATCTTAGCACAAATACAAACAAACAACATGCCCAACCAAGTTGAAGATCATCTAAGTTGACTTCTGCATGAGATAATCTGAAATTGTGGTGGCGAAGAAAAGAGAATGACACACAGATTTCTTCTTCAATGTGAATTTCCACTTCCACAACCAGATAGCATGCTTTGAAGCTCAGGGTTTATAAGAAAGCCCTGTGGTTGGTTTCCGTAGTTCCTCCAGCCATGAAATGTCCTAACTCCCCTGGGTACCTCAGGGTGGCCATAACAAATGACCTTCATCTGTCTACTGATGCGCCTATCTCTTCTTTATGTTTCCTCCTGGAAGCTATCTCTTTCTTTTTCTTTCTGGGTCTCTTCCTGACCCAATATCCTGTGACATTTCAGCAAGGCTCTGTATGTAAGGGTTCCAGTATTTCTAGGAGCCCTGAAATAATTTGAAAGGTAAGTCCTTCCTTCCTTGATCCATTCAAAATATAGTTGCTGAATGAGTAGCCCCATTGTCCACTCATCCACCTATAGGAGAAAGTGCACATGCCTGTATAGATCACCAAGATCTTGCTGTAGCTGCCTCCCACCTGCCCCCTACTACGTCCCATCTGGGCCTGGAGCCTCCAGCCATTCTTCTCATATTCTGTATCCTCCCATCCTCCTTCCTTTTCCAGGCCACTTCCCTCCTCTTAGCATGCTCCGGTTCCCTCTCTCACTGGTAAATTCCTATTTCTCACCCAAGCTCTCCCTCAAATGTTTCCTTTGGAAATCTAATTTCACTTCCTTAAAGAGGTGCTCAACACCCTCAATCTTCAGGGTCCCTCATTAAAACAAAGCTCATCACATTATATTGAAATGCTTTCTTTTGCGAGGCCTTGAAGAGTTCTCTGTGGGGACTGGCTGGTGTAGGTCGAATTGTGTCTCCCCTACCACCTCCACCTCCACTAGAAGACATGCTGGAGTCCTAACGCTCTCTACCTGCGAATGAGGGCTTATTTGGAAATATGGTCTTTGCAGATGTAATAGAGTTAAGATGAAGTTATGCTGGGTTGGGATGGGTCCAATCCAATGACAGGTGTCCCAATGAGGAGAGGGACATCTGGACAGAGACACGAGACACACAGGGAAAATGCCAGGTGATGATGGAATCAAAATTGGAGTGACAGATGACCTACAAGTCAGAGAATGCCAAGGAGAGCCAGCAACCACTACAAGTATGGGGGGCAGCATGGAATGGATCCTCCCTTGGAGCTAGGGGAGAAGTGATGCTGCCACCAGCCCTGGGAGCTAATAAATGTGAGAATAATTCCTGTTGTTTTCAGCCACCCAGACACAGCCATTTCTTATGGCCACCCAGGGACACTGATCAAGTCAGTGATAACATCTGCATGTGCTCATCTTCCCAGAGAGGCCCTTGGGCTCCCGGAAAGAAGGGGCTGTGGTGATTAATCTCTCCTCTCAGCCCTGCTCAACACGCTGTGGCTGGAGGAAAGCACAGGCCCAGCAACCCCCCTTTCTGGCTTTAGTTCAGTGGACCCCAAAGAGATCTTAGACCCTTCTTGGAGTGAGCAAGCTGATGAATGAGCAGGAGGGAGAGCAGCGGAGCTGCCCAGCAGAGAATTGCAGAGGACAAATCAACATGGGAGGCAACGTGACAAAAGCCTTCTGGACTGAGTTCCAGAGAAGGTGGGGTGCAGAAGTGGAGGTCAGGCCCAGAGCTGGCTGTGGAGGGAGTGCTGAGAACAGTGAGGCTGCATGTGAAAGAGTGATGTGACCAGGCCACAGGAGATGTCACCGTGGGTCCAGGACCTATGGGCACTGGGGCAGGTGCATAGGTAGGTAGGAAGGTTGGAGCAAGACAGAGAAGGCTGCACTGGGGCCTGAGGAGCAGGACTTCATAAAAGGTCTTGATGCAAAGCAAGGGAGCTTACATCCCGGGAACTGGGGCATGGGTTGTGGTGGTGGGTACCTGTGCGGCAGCAGGATGATGAAAACATTGGCTCCAGCTGGGCTGGGGCCCTGAGGGCAAAGCATGAGGGTGGCTACGGAAAACCTGAAGCAGAGGATGTTTTGGGGACGAACTGGGGACTGAGGCAGAAAGGAGGGAAGAGGCTTCAAGGGGACAACCTGGTCAGTTGGGGGGTGGGAGACACAGCATGTCCATCTGGTGGGGGTCCTGGTACATGCACGAGTAGACCCTAGGCTCAGAGAAGAGGCGGGGTTTGTCATCCCAGCAAATGAAACTGTGTCTGGAAACCTTAGCAAGAGACGCCACAGCTTCTCCCAGTGACACATTTCAGCCTTTGCTGCCACTGGAGTGCTCCTCTCCCCGGAAACAGCTCTCACTTTTGAAGCACATCCCCCACTCTCATTCGGTCTTGAGTGGAGAAGGGAAAGGGTGTGGCCACTACTTCCTGTTTTGAGTCCTTCACACTGGAGGCCCATTTCCAGTACTCTGTTTCTCTCCAGGAACAATGGCTTTGGTTTATTCAGTTTCCTCATGGACTCATGTCTGTGGCGTCTGTTTGATCTCTTTCTTAGGTGCTTCTTTGGTCATAGCAAAGCACACTGGGAACACAGAGGGGAGGGAAGTATATTGGATAAGTGGAGGTTTAGGAGACAGAGGTTTAAATAGCAGCTCCCACAATGACTGATTGTGTGGTCTTGAATAAGTTAAAGATCACTCTGGGCCTCAGTTTTCTGAAGTGTAAAATGGATTGGTAAGATTTATCTTCTACTTGGAGAGTTGGTACCAACTAAAAATCCTGTACATGAGAGTCTTGAAAACTCTTAATATATGATGGCTATTATTAGTATGGGTTGGAGCAGGACTGATTACATTAGGAATGCTACCTTTCCAAATGCTTTAACATCATCATAGTCATTCAAGCTTCAAAATCTGTACTGCTACGAATTTCAGATGGCAACACTGCTATCTCTGATAGTCAAATAAAGCACAAATTGGTCCTGTTGAGATACAGCAAAAATACATGAAAGACTAGGACCTGTGCTGGGAAAATACAATCTTTTTTATTCCCTCCACAAAAGTACAGCTTTATAACATATCAGAGTTATTTAAATTGCCTAGGGAACTGAGTAATGATATCTTTGTTTTCCTATTGACTGAACAAAATCATGGAGACGTTTTAATTGGAAAAGACTAATAAAACTGCCACTGCAGATAAACCCACTTGAATCCTCTCCTTTCTATCATCTTGCTTTCATAGCTTATAAATGCTTCTGTGTTAGTGATGTTTGGAACCAGTGTATACAGTGTGATCGCAAGTAAATCAAATTGTGCAATGAAAGTACTGAAGGAAAGTAAAATGCTGACGCCGTTTATTTCTTGGGGAAGGCGGTGTGACATGATGTGTTGTTCTATAATGAGCCTGAATGACTGATACAAAAAAAAAAAAAAGACCTGAACATAGCATATAACTTTATAAAAATGTATTATCTCAAATAGTCTAAGGTGTGTATGTATATCAAGTTAACTGCTATAAAATACCAAAATGCGAATGTTGTGATTCTGAGTAATGGTACTAAGAGGGTTTGGTTTTTTTCCCTCATTTTACCTTTTTTGAACTTTCCGAATTCTGGTAATACTGCAATGTACTATAGAATAATACTGTATATTATTCAATTATACAATGATAAATGGATTGAGATTTTATTGAAAAATCCTTTGTTTGGCAAGATAAATGAAAAGGAAAAGACACGCCATGCATTTCTGCACTTGATGACTCACAGTCCATGACCAATAGATATTTACCTGTCCTTCTTCGAGAGTCACCAGATCCCAGAGTGTTAAGGGCTTCTGAGTCACCTAACATGCTTATTATCTGATGTAGGATCTGCCTTTGTAATAAGAATATTAAGAATGTGAACAATGATAGCTACCACTGATACGCCAGGCTCTGTGACAAGGGCTTTAAATGCATTGTTTTGTTGGATCCTTAAAATAATTCCATGAAGGAAATACTTGAGGTAGACAGAATAATGTCCTGAAGATGTCCAGGTTCTAATTCCTGGAAGCTGTGAATGCATTCGGTTACGCGGCAGAGGGGAATTCAGGCTGCCAATGGGATGTAAGTTGCCAATCTGCTGACCTTGAGATGGGTGGGCCCCACTGTCTGGCTGGGTCCACTGTAATCACAGGGTCCTTATCCGTGGAAGGAGGGGGAAGCAGAAAGACCGTCAGAGGGACGCAAGGTGAGGAAGACTCAACTGGCCACTGCTATCTTTAGATGGAAGAGACTAGGCACCAAGGAATGGGCGCAGCCTTTCTTGGAAAAGGGAGGGAACCGATTTTTCCCTAGTGCCCCCAAGAGGCACGCCGCCCTGATGATACCTTGACTTAGCCCACTTGTTTCAGATTTCTAACCTCCAAAATTGTAATGTCATTAACTAGCCACTAAATTTGCAACAGCAGCCTTAGGAAACTCATAGAATGTTATATCCCAATCTTACAGGTGAGCAGACTGAGGTATAAGCAGAGTAGCTTGGTCAAGGTCACACATAAGTTGTTGGCGACAACTCCAGACTTTGAGTCCAGGTTGTCTGATAATAGAGCCTGAACTCCACTGGTGCCTCACGTTCAGCGCCTGTGTGGACCTACAATGTGAAACCCACCAGCATCCCAGTGGCCTGCTGCTCTGAGGACGGCTCTGGCTGACAGAACTGATGTCCTCATGTGGTCTTTCCAGTCACTTGCTCCATTGATTTAATCATGCAAAATAACTCAATTTCTTCTATGGGAAAATCTTATGAAATGTTTGAGGCCAGTAATTACTTCTCCCTAAAGTGTCCTTTCTTCAGGTGGAATACTCTCGGACTCAGCCTTTCCTTGTAAGACACTTTTTTTTTTTTTTTTTTTTTTTTTTACAGGCAGAGTTAGTGAGAGAGAGAGAGAGAGAGAAAGGTCTTCCTTTTCCGTTGGTTCACCCCCCAAATTGTGGCTACGCCCGGCCGGTGCACTGCACCGATCTGAAGCCAGGAGCCAGGTGCTTCCTTCTGGTCTCCCATGTGGGTGCAGGGCCCAAGCACTTGGGCCATCCTCTACTGCTTTCCCGGGCCGCAGCAGAGAGCTGGCCTGGAAGAGGGGCAACTGGGACAGAATCCGGAGCTCCAACCAGGACTAGAACCCAGAGTGCTGATGCTGCAGGCGGAGGATTAGCCAAGTGAGCCGTGGCTCCGGTCTGTAAGACACATTTTAAAGTCCCAGTACCTTCTTGACCTCTCCTCCTGGAAGGCCTCCAGGCTGCCAACACCCACATCTGGACCCAGCCAGTCCCTACCTGACTATGGATTTGTATACTTTGATTTCCTTCCATGAGGTTATTGTGCTAACCTTAACCCCTTTGAACTTGATTACATACTACATCTTGAGCTCTTTGATGAAAATATTTCTGGAAATCCAGCTATCAATAAATAAATACTGATAACTTTTGGATTAGTTGGCCTAAAGTCTTAAAAAACATCACTTGCTTTCAAGTTCCTTCTGATATCATCACGAACTGATTCCACTCTGTTGGTGGGCGTAATACCCTCTCTAGTCTAGGCTGGCAGAGGCCAGAAGAAAAGGGCTGGTAGGCTGCGGCGAGGAACAGGCCAACAGGCACTTTTGTGGGGAGCCTGGAGGTCCCACTGTCTCTCCTGGGTAGCGGTCTGAGGGGCTGTCCTATTTGTCCCCACTTGTACTGGGGAGCCAGGGGGAGAAGGAAGAACTGTTCTGAGTCAATGTGATTTCATCATATTATTTAGGATAGTGTGAGTGCCAGGGCAGAGAAAACCACTCACAGATACTAAGAACAGCCTCCTAAAATCTTTGATCATTCACAGCTTCAGATGACCCATGTGGCTGCTCCCTGGTTTCTGCAAACAATCAAGGGCTGACTGTAAACAAATAATCTAGCCAAAAACAACGCTGGACTTCTGCAGTTGCGTAACAAGGAGCGCCTGGTGCAGAAAACATGAACCCATGTTTCATTCATTTTACTCTCTGAGTATCTCCTAAGGAGGGGTGGGGAGAGCCTGGAATAAACATTTTTGTGGGTCTGCACATAACATTCAAAGTAAGTTGCTTTGTCAGAACTGACTTGACGAGTCCAAGGTCCCTGAACAGGAAGCATAAGGTTTGCATCTCTTTTATAAGTACCTACAGCAAGAAGAATAAAAGCAAAAAATGCCACAGTTCGCTTTGTCTAGGGCTTTTCTGAATCGCAAATATTTGAAAAAAAAAATCTGTTTGATATATTGAGGGAAACAGGTGCAGAGTTTGCACCCTGCAGGTCTCTTTTGGGTACTGATTCTTCAATGAGTGACAAAGCCTAGCTTAGGGCACGCCAGTGGCAAGATGTTTTTCCAAGCCTGTTGTATTTGGTGCTGTTGTACCTTTATGCTTTGGAAAGTCAAGTCATCTGGGCTGAGGATGGGCCTGCCTCACAGGCCTCCTGGAAAGAAAAATTTAGATGCTTTCACTTTTAGCTAAAAGAAGAAAATCTCCTATAACTGGTGGTAGATTTTATGCTTGAAGCCGTGGACTCTGCCATGGGGATTCAAGAGAGAAGGCCCGTTCGTTTTCAGACCTGTGTGACTTGAGCTTTGCTGGTTTCTACTGGGCCTCCTCCAGAACATCTCTGTGTTCATTTAAGGTTGGGAGCACGGGAGGTGGGAATTGAGGGAGGGAGGGGGAGCGAGCAGCATGGTGGAAGGGTTGGCACAGCTCCAACAGCTGACAGCCCAGGTCCCCTCTGCCCACCAGTTCTGTATTCCATGGCTCCAGCCGGTAAGCCATAAGTGTTCCCGGGCATGTGGCACCTGTCCTGCAACTCTGTCTTCCTAACTGCCCCCTGCTCCTCCTGACACCACTTCCACTGGGGTCTGGTGCCTCATTCCCTGGATCCTGCCCCTGATGTGGATTTGGCATTTGGTCTTAGAATCCCTGGAATCCAGACCCCCAGATCCCGTCTGTTAGACCCTCGTGGAGCCAGCAGAGGGAACTTCGTCCACAGCTCCAGTGCTGTTGAGCCCAACCCAACCCTGGCTAATTGGTGCCACTTTGGACAGATTCACCACAGGGTTCTCCCTGTGTTTTCATTGTCCTCCAATTCTTCCATTTAAGGGCCATTTCAATGTGGCAAAGACCCTGTGAGACTCCAATCTTACTTGCCACTCTATCAAAGTAGCCTTTATTAGCAGTGTTTTATCAGTAATTTAATATAATGCTTTCCTCATGCTTGTCACCTGGTGCTATTCTGCCACAAATGTTTATTGAGAACCTACTATGTGCTATGAACTTCCATATTACCTCATCAAATACTTGCAGCAACCATGCAAGGTTTCAAGGGAGGAAGCAAAGGATTAAAAAGATTATCTTGCCCAAGGTCACACAGCTAGTAAGTGGCAGAGCCAAGTTCTGATGCCAGCTTGGTTTATACCCTGCTGTCTCCTTCTATAAATATCTACTAAGGGCTTGGTTATTTGTGAGATATATTTCCAACCTCTTAAGGACTCAAGCTACATTAGGGCTCCTGGGGAACCCCTTACCAGCTACTCTATGGCTGGGTTCCAGGAAAGCTAACACTCAGGGCCTGTTTGGGAAAGGTGGTCAGCCTCTGAGAGGAACACAGCACTGCTTCGGTCCCTTTGAAGGGCCTAACAGGAAATAACTCGCCTCAGCCTCAACTGCTGAGGGACACATTCAAGTGGATGACACTCAACAGGTTTGGAATAACACATTCCTCAAGTGCTCTGAGTTTCTGACCAGCACTGAACAAATCCATTGCTAGGCTTCTCTTGCGGGGCACTCCATGACGGTGACATTGGAATTAGGTAGCTTTTGTGTGTAGATTCCACATAGACAAAGCCCTCTATGGAGGTCTGATCAGGAAACTTCCCAGGGGACTGTTCTCGCTATCTGGAAGACTAAAGGCACCTTGGCCCCTCTGCTGGTGCTGACTGCTTCTTGTCTGGGAGACTGATAATCCCTCTCTTCTTTCCTCCATGAAACCCTGTTCCCTCCCCCCGCCCCCAATTCTTTTGTCTTTGTTGCAAACTCCCCACTCTGTGAGCCCTGGGACATGTGTTTGCTTTTTATTAATTCCTCTCTCCTGGCCAGGGCCCCATGCCCCGGAGGGCTCTGTGTTGAGTTTAATGCTTTCTTACTGAGTTGAAATTCCTAATAATTCTTGAACATGCAGCCAGTCCTGCTCCTGCTGACGGCATCAAGACAGGGAGAGGACTCAGCCCGTATAGGGCAGGAGAGGGTCATGGATCTGTGATTCTCTCCTTTGGACCCTGGCAGGCATTTTTCCACAGAGACAGCCCAAAAGTTGATGATAGCTCCATCATCCCTAGCCTTGGTTTGTCCCTCTCCAAAATGCACCAGTAGCATTTAGCTTTGCATGTTATTGTGAGCACTGAGTGAGGCCATGTATTAGGAACCACTGAGGGTATATGGTATACAGTAGGTAGATGCTGAAGGAAATCCATAGGAGACAGCAGGTGCAGCAAACAGAGCTTGAGTTCTGGAGTTAAGTGCTGGGTCAAAACCAAATAAGCCCACTGCTAAAAAAAAAAAAATGTGTGACCTTGGTTAGGTGACTTAATTTCTCCCAACCTCAGTTCCTTTACCTGTAAAATGGGAATGCTAATATTTACCTTGTCAGGCTGCTTTGGGATTAAAAGAATTTAATGTGTTTAAAGGAACTAGTTTACCACTTGGTGTCTCATAGGAGCTGAAAATTGGTAACAGTCTTTAGTTTGGTTACCTTGGTTCTTTTATAACCCTATTTTTACAATCCAGTGATTTGGGGATATGACCAGTAATTAGTTTCTATATACTACACAGCTTCTTGTGTACTATATGACCTATTAAATGTAATCTCCTTGTATTTAAAATAATCTTGTAAACAGTGTGTGTGGATCATTCTTCCTTCTCTGCTAGACAAGGATTTCCTTGAAGGCAGGGAACATAACTTTTTTACCCTTTAGTCTAAACTACTTTCTAACACAAGTAAAAACCTCGGTTGAGTAAATGTCTCTTCTGTCCTTTATGCCAACAATGAGATGACAATTTTCATTACTTTCCTAAGTTAGCAATTAGTAATCAGTCTCCTGATGACTGGGAAGTAGAAGAGATCAGAAGCAGCCCCAGCTCTGTCCCTGGCGGCCATTCTCCCTCACATAGCACACATGGTTCACATCCTGCCTGCCTGGGCCTGGCAGCCCGGATGTCACTTAGAGGCCTGCACACCCGACCACCTTCCCTGCAGTAACCTGGGTAGAGAGGCCCCGGGAGAAAGAATTTCCTGGAACCCCAGCAGTGGAGTCACAATGTGATGGCCTCAGCATTGACACCTTAACCATTCAGGAGTTTTGAGGGTTACAGACTTGCTGTCCAGAACACTCCCTCTAACATCTTAAGTCTCCTTTCAAGGTGTTTGCAGCCTTGGGACCCCGGGGGCTAAGATCTTATTTGGAGTAGCCCGAGAAACTCAGTCAGCAATGCAAAATATCTGGGTTCCAGCCCTACCTAGTCACTTGTCCTTGTTGAAAACAAAACAAAACAATTACAACTCCCTGGATTTAACCTCAAGGTTATCCCCAAGGGCCAAGTCCCAGCCGGGAGTGACTGAGGCTTCCAGCCAAGCAGTGACTGCGCTTTGGAGAACCTGAGTGCGGTGGAGTCAAGCAAAGCCCTGTTTGATAATATCGTTTACATTCCCAAATCCTGGGTATCCAGCTTTCTTCCTATCCCTTGTGGCCCCTCCTAAGTTTAGCCGCTGGTGTAATGGGGTAACCATGGCAACAACCACCTGCCTATTTAAAACCATCTCCAATGCTAAATAAGGAAGCCTGAAGAAGACGGCTGCTTGTCTGCCTCTCCGTGGCCAAACTGGGCACTTCTGAGTGTTTGGGACATAGGCAGGCAGGCAGGGTAGAAGTGGCATGGACCCCAAAGTTCTCAATTTGCATCCTCAAGCCTGGCAATCTTAGGAAGCAGGGGCTGCCTCTGTCCCTCTGCTGCTGGCTAACCTGAACAGCTCAAACGTCTTCATTGTGACTCATTTCTATTTCAAGACCCTAAAAGCACCTGCTGTTCTCCAAAGTTGTCTTTCAGGTTTTCTGTCACATTCCGGGGACAGATGCAACCCCCAGTCCTGCTGAACTGGTCCAGACTCTGCTGCAAGAGCAATGCCTGCACAGATGGAGCAAAAAGTACCTAAATATCACCCTCTGCTTCATGTTCACACTATGCTCTCCGCCCCAGGAGGCGCTTAACCATTACCATAACATCCAACCTATGTTACAGCACGTTTCTACATTGCTTCTGTGTGGACTTATGCCCACCCTACTTATGATGACAAGAACGTCCCATCCTACATATTCATTTCCCCCTAACAGAAAAGATACCCATCTCCCCTGCTTGGAGAGGCACAGCTTTGGAATTTACTCCCTGTGACCTCCTCACTTGCTGCAAATAAATTACTTTGTGTGCCAGCTCCTTCTGGTGCACTTGTTGGAACTCGCTGGGAAGTGGGCCCATGGTTTTCAGTGGGTGATACCCCTATGTTTTCTTTCTTTCTTTTTTTTTTAAAGATTTTTTTTTTCAATTTATTTGAAAGTCAGAGTTACAGAGAGAGGTAGAGACAGAGAGAGAGGTCTTCTATCCGCTGGTTCACTCCCCAGATGGCCGCAACGGCCGGAGCTGAGCCGATCCGAAGCCAGGAGCTTCCTCCGGTCTCCCACGTGGGTGCAGGGGCCCAAGGACTTGGGCCATCTTTCACTGCCATCCCAGGCCACAGCAGAAAGCTGGATTGGAAGAGGAGCAGCCGGGACTAGAACCAGCGCCCATATGGGATTGCTGGCGCTTCAGTCCAGGGCATTAATGTGCTGCACCACAGCACTGGCCCCACCCCTATGTTTTCACTTATTAGGCAGGCATATGCATTGAGCACATCAATTTACATGCAAATCCATGTGCCCTGTCATGCCAAGTGACCATACTACCTAGCAAGGGTGAGGTGCAAAACTGACCTCAAGGGCCGCAGTTGCATAGCAGGGTAAAGCTGCCACCTGTAATGCCGCCATCTCATATGGGTGCCAGTTCTAGTCCCGGCTGCTCCATTTCAGGTCCAGCTCTCTGCTATGGCCTGGGAAAGCAGAAGATGGCCCAAGTGCTTGGACCCCTGCACCCATGTGGGAGACCCAGAAGAAGCTCCGGCTTCGGATTGGCTCAGTTCTGGCTGTTGTAGCCATCTGGGGAGTGAACCAGCAGATGGAAGACTCTCTCTCTCTCTCTCTCTACCTCTACCTCTGCCTCTACCTCTACCTCTGCCTCTGCCTCTGCCTCTGCCTCTACCTCTGCCTCTCTGTAGCTTTGCCTTTCAAATAAATAAATAAATCTTAAAAAAAAAAAACTAACCTCAAAAGTAGTCTTGTTAATGGGATCTGGGAAATGGGAAGAAAAACCAGTAATACAGATCACAGTGAGTTTGTTTCAACTTTGCATTGAAATTCACACTACAATTTTGTTGGCAGATGCATCTTTCTAAGTGTACTTAATCATATAGATGATTGATGATTTCTCTATTGATGTCATGTGCTGACCTGTTCCTTTCTGGAATGTGGAGGAATTTCTCTCTTCCTCTGCTTGCTTGTTCTCTACAAATTATAGAGATTTTGCTTGTTTCCCACAAGACATCATACAACTAACCACATGGAATGGCTTGCTCTTTCTCTAGCATACTGTATTCTTACTCCTTTGTATCATTTTTGTACATTTTTGGTTCTTTCTCCCTGGGTTGCCTTTCTCATTTTGTTGACCTGGAAAATATAGACTTATTCTCTGAGTCTTGGTTTGGGCGTCTGTTGCTGGAAAGCCTTTCACACCAGGTTCTGCTTCGTGTTCCTGTAGGTTCCCTCTCTTTCTATCACCCAACAGAAACCATCATGCGCATCTGCTTTTCAGCCTATTTGCACCACTGGGCTGTGAGCCCCATATACACCTATAGAACAATGTCTGGGATGTTTTCAAATGATACTGTTGACTGAATGGACAGAACTGCCATGGGCCTTCCAGGCATATGGCATCTTCAGAGGCATGTGTGCATGAGTATCTGTGAGGGCACCTCTAAGACAAAAGGAATGGGGGAGTGGAGTGGGGGAAGAGGGGTATTTCTTAAAGTGATTGGGTAAATGGGACTGTGAGAGGACAATTGGTTAAGCTGTAAACTTGTGATAGTTGCGGTAGGGGCTGGAAGTACACCTGTTCATGGTGTGTAGTGAGCATACGATCACAGGAATGAGCTGTGACAGACGCACATTCTATTAAGGTGAGCTCAGCTGCGGATAGACTCCACAGATCATTTTCCCGAGGCTGAAGTAGCTTCATTAGGCTCGGCTGCTGTTCCCTAAAAAGACTTTCTTCTTCTGAGTTAACCTCCTAGGTTGTGGGTCAAGGTAAAGAATGGGACTAGAGATGGCAAGCTCTTTGAGGGAGCTGGGCCTTAGATACATGTCTTCTGTACCTCCAACCTCTGCTTTGCTGGGAATTCTGTGGGCTAAGTAAACATCAGTCTCATCAGGATCAAAGCTCAAGTCCAAATTCTTAGCCAGCCTCCTCCTACCTGCCTGAATTGACGGTGGGATCCAGTGGTCATCTTGAAATAGTCAACAAAGAGGAAACCACAAGGATAGAAATTTGACAATGAGAAGGAAAAGAAGAAAGGAAGAACCGATCCTAGGGGTAGCTCTAAGCTGGTCACAGCTCCCCTTCTAAGGTACACAAAGGATTTGGTTTCATTTGCAAATGACCTGGTTTTCTTTTTCTTTTCACTTTCCAGCCTAACACCCAGACTTCACACAGGGCGTCCAGACTGAGGCTAGGACTTAGCGGGCTCCGGATCCCCTGCCTTTGCCTGGGCTTCTCTGCTGCTGCCCTCTGCTGTTGGGGGAGGCGCAGGGAACACCCTTCTGATCCCCCTGTCCAAACCCCGGAGTGGAAACAAACTGAGCCCCTCCCATGCTCCCTATCCCTACCAAAATGAATCTCGGGACCTAGAGGGTAAAGGAGCTGCTACTTTCCAGAAAGCAGGGGGCCCAGAAGGGGCTGAGTTAGCCAAGAGCACACTCCTCCTCAAAGGGGGTGCTCCACGACCCTGCTCCTGCCTGGGTCCCCACATCCCTCCCTCTGTACAGAGCCTCTGGGAGGGGACAGACAGCCCAGGCTGCGGCAGGTTTCTGACTCTTTTTTTTCTTCTTGGAATTGGAAACCCTCCTTCTGGCAACAGAGCAGGAAAATGCAGTCATACGAACGTTTCTCTGAGAGCACGTGGGAAGCCACAGTGTGGCCCACCATGCTGTTCTGGGCTGCAGAGCAGCTGGGTCTGCCGCTCTCTTACCTGCTGTTGAATTTTTCAGGGTGTTTCTCTCTCATCACGTGGAATCTGTGAGCAATGGAAGCATCCTGAAAGTGAAAGAGACGACAGCAGATGTTGGGTTAGAGGCCATGATCAGCGGGAGGGACCCACATACCCCTTCAGTGAATCTCCTACATTTTTTTTAAAGCTTTTATTTAATGAATACAATTTTCATAGGTACAACTTTAGGAATATAGTGGTTCCCCCCCTCCAATACCTACCCTCCCTCCCCCACTGCATCTCCCATCCCATTCTTCTTTAAGATTCATTACTAATTAACTCTATATACAGAAGACCAACTGTATATTAAGTAAAGATTTCAACAGTTTGCACACACACACACACAACATATAAAATACAGTTTGAGAACAAGTTTTGCAGTTAATTCTCATAGTACAACACATTAAGGAGGGGAGTAAGTGCACAGTGACTTCTATTGTTAATTTAACAATCAACACTCTTATTTATGATGTCAGTGATCACCAAAGGCTCTTGCCATGAGCTGCCAAGGCTACGGAAACCTTTTGTGATCACAAACTCCGTTAGTACTTAGACAAGGCCATAAGCAAAGTGGAAGTTCTCTCCTCCTTCAGAGAAAAGTACCTCCTTCTTTAATGGCCCCTTCTTTCCATTGGGGTCTCATTCACAGAGATCCTTTATGTAGGATATTTTTGCCACAGTGTCTTGGCTTTCCATGCCTTCATTGCTCTCATGGGCTTTTCAGTCACATCTGAATACCTTAAGGGCTGATTCTGAGGCCAGAGTGTTACTTAAAGTGGTTATCTGCTATGTGGACTGCTTCCCATGTTGGACATTCCTCCTTTTTAGTTCTGTCTATTGTTATTACCAGGCACTTGATAATATTTATATGGTCTCTTTAACACTTAATCCTATCTATATATTCATTTTAAAACTTAATATGGTCATTTTAACAGTTAAGATGAATCCCCCAAACTTGACACTGCTTTGAAATACCACGCCCAAGGGTATAAGCCAGTGCCACCCAGATTCCTGGAACCTCTGCTGGTTTCTCTGGAGCCGTCACAATTGTCACTCAGTCCTCAACCCACAGGTGAGAATGAGAGTCTAGGAGCAGTAAGACAGCAGAGGTGCACGCGTGGGACTGAGTTTGTGTGTTTGGAAATACCTTGATGTATTAGTTCTTTAAAAACTCACTTTTTACTTGGGAATAATTTACTCACATAGAGTTGCAAACATAGCACAGTGTTCCTATGTCCATTTCACTAGCTTTCTGCAGGATAGCAGCTTAATGAAACCGTCTCGCATTGTCAAAACCATAGATCTGACATTGGTAAATGCTACTACATATTCACTCCTGCTTACCCATGTCAGGAGAAATTAGTGGCATTGGATAAAATACTTCATAGATCATAAAAAAGTAAATTGTTGACCAAGGCAGCCTTTCAAGATGTGTAATTGGAACTCCTGCTGCAGTACAGAAGGGCTGCCCAGAATGGAAGTTCACTAGGCATGTCACAGAATTTACATGGCTGTTAGTCCTTGAGAGCTCTAGATAAGTGGTCTGCAAATTAAAATGTGTTGGGAAACTTTGAGTAAGAAGAAGCTTCTGCTTCTTCATCACTCTACCCAAAGATCTCTCTGTAAGACCAGCAAAAGGGTCATTCCTACACACAATAGCCCCCTAGATGTCTAATGGACCCATCCCCTTGTGGCATCATTGGTCACCTGCTCTTCGGAACTCATGGTTAGGATGGCTCTCATGACATCATGCTTTGGGGCTGTCCATTCTCTGACCAGCATTGCTTAGCCCCGAGTCCAAGCTGCAGTCCATGCTCTCCATCCTGGGCCAACCCGTAAGTTCCCATAGTTGGTACTAGATGTCAAATGCTGATGGAGCCATGTCCAGCTCCAGACCCAATCCTGAGCATCAGCCCTAGGACCGAACTCATCTTTCCTCATCCGACTTCCACCCTTGTGAATGGATCTGTCTCCCAGCAGAACAACATGTAATGCCCTTCACCGCCTAGGCACCTTACTAGCCCTGTGGGTGCAGGCACCTGGCTTCATGGACAGGCTGGTTGGGATGGAGATGGGGGTGGCCCAGAAACAGGGGCCACTGATTTCCATTTATTCAAGAACAACAACAACAACAAAAAAAGCCAGAAACCAATTTTCAGGAATATGTGGCTAAAAGATCGCTGAAATTGCATTAAGGCAGATTTTCAGCTAATGCCTCTTAATTCCATTTCCGAGTAAGGAAACTCTACAAAAGAAACATTTCTGAAAAATAACTTCTGTTCCACAGGAGGTGCAGTTTGGTGTAGATGCTCCCTGAGCACACACTGTGCACAGTGAGCTGCACTTGGCACAGGAGTAAGCCCAGTCAGCTGTTCCCCTTTGCCAAGGGGGCAGCGCAAGTTTGTGGTTGGCAAGCATTCGTTGCTGAAATGTCTTGGGAGTTTAACAGTTCCACTTTAGCTAGTTATTGATTCTTTTTTTCTAGTTTAGGACACATCAAGAGTTGAACGTTGGGGCCAGTGCTGTGGTGTAGCGGGTAAAGCTGTCACCTGCAGCACTCGCGTTCCATATAGGTGTCCTGGCCGCTCCACTTCTGATCCAGCTCCCTGCTAACGTGCCTGGGAAAGTGGTGGAAGATAGCCAAAGTGCTTCGGCCCTTGCACCCACATGGGAGACCCAGAAGAAGCTCTTGGCTCCTGGCCATTGCTGCCATTTGGGGAGTGAACCAGCAGATGGAAGATTCTCTCTCTCTCTCTCTCTCTCTCTCTCTCTCTCTCTCTCTCTCTCTCTCTACCTCTCTCTTTCTGTAACTCTGCCTTTCAAATAAATAAATAAATAAAGTAAAGTAGAAAAAAAAACAGAGCTGAAGGTCTTGGTGAGGACTCCCTGTGGATGCAGGGTCGGGAGAAGTGTGTGAACCGCTGCTTCCAACTTGACCCTATGCAGCCTGTATGGCTTCTCTGCTTCTCACACTCCCAGACTGTGCCTGTCTCCCTCTGTCTGAACAGTTTTAGTCAACACTCGCAGTAAGATTCATGTGACATTTATCAAAGGCTTCTCTAGAATTCAAGAAAACATTCCATCCATGTGAGCTTCTTTGAAGCACTAATTTTCTTCTGTCAGAAAAAGAAAGAAAAAGAAAAAAGCAATCCCGTGTTTCTTGCAACGGCTGGCACCTCACCCCCTCCCCACACACACCCAGTACTGCTGTCACTGGCTCCTGGTTTTTAATTCTCTGGGATATGCACACAGGCCTCCTCCCTCTGTCAAGTTCTGACTGTCCTTGGTTTTCCCTAAACTGGGTTTTGCAAAGCTGCTTTCCACAGAGACCAGCCTTTAGTTCGCTCTTAGTCAAGGAGGGGGCTCCTCTTTTGACAATGGAATTCCTTGTAAACCTCAAAAGTAGCAAGGATACTTGGCAGCTCTTTTGCTCTAAGTCTCAAAAAAGGAGATGACGAGAGACCCTGGCCTTGTTCTTCTATCTGGAAAGCCAGTCAAGGCCCCCTTCACTCTCCCGAGCTTCTCTGTGGCAAGCACTGTCCTGGGCATGTTTAAAAGTGGCAGTGATTTCATTTATATTTTGGGTGTCAGAGGTACAGTGGCCCAAACCCCTTCTTGATGGCCACTACAGCCAAATGCAACATGTTCTGAAAGCGGGCGCCAGGGACTGCAAACCCATGGAAGTGAGCAGGGCCTTTCTCATGGTCCCACTTCTCGGGGGTCTTTTCCATGAGGTCCATTGGGTGCAGAGGAGAGGATGAGAAGTACGGGCATTGGGCTGCTCTTTCCTGCATGATGACTCCAAGCACATAGTGGGACAAAGAATTCTGGGGCTCTTCCAACTTTAAGCTGCTGCTTAGCCATTTGGACTCCAAGATATTGGAATTGTCTAGGCCAGTGCTATCCGATACAGATACAGAGTAAGCCACATCTGTAACTTAACTCTTCAGTAGCCATGATAAAAAAAGATAAAAAGAAACTGATGAAATTCACTTTAATAGTATCTTTTAATTAATGCAGTATGCCCCAAATGCTATCATGTAACATGCAGTCAAGGTAAAACTGACTTATATCACCTGAATAATTTTTCATCAAACTTTTTTGATAGTTGGTGGATATTTTATACTTCACGGACAGCACATCTCAATTTAGACAAGTGTGATTGCAAGCATACAATTGGTTCATGGCTACCAAATTGGACAACATAACACCAAGTTACTTTGGCAACCTATAGAGATAAGGAGACAATGGGACCCATTACTTGAAATTTGGATGGTTCTAAAAATAACTGTGGCAGACTGGAGAATGGAAAGGAGTGTAGACTCCGTGTTCAGGTCACTGCTCATAAATCCCTCATCCTGGGACCCTCATGGTTCTCACAGGTCACAGACAAGAACTCAAGGTTGAGAGAACCCCCAAATTTTCTGGGAGAATGCTGCTTTGTTAACAGACTTCCTAGTGGTAAGAGGCTTCTCATTGGGAAGAACTTGCCTGGCAAACTACTGACGGTCTGCGGGGTGGGAAATGGCGTGTGGGTCAGTGTGACGACCGTGGCCTCTCACGGGCCCCTGGGCCACCCTAGCATCAGAAATAGATCTCATTGACTCAAGGGATTAGCTGTCCACCCGTTCTGTTCATGCTCAGCAAAAGCACAGCCTGTGAGGTTCAGAGTTACACATACCCCAGGCATTATTTTGTAGCCAGCCTCAAACTTCCTGTCACCGATACCTGGTCATCCTGACACTTCTAATCCAAAAATAAAGGGCAGGCAGGAGGAAGCTGGACAAGTCACAGGAAGTGGCGCCCTGGACAACTATGTTTCAAATCTCTTGCCAGGGGAGTTCATCAGTTAGGAGGACCGATGAGGCCAACTCCCTTAACTCCTCACTTTTGGGACGCAGTGGCCATGAGACCACAGTCGCTCGGTGGATAGGCGAGGGGTGTCTGCTTCATTTACCCCTCCATTTATTAATGGATTCTGTTGGTACCAAGGACCCAACAGAGTGAACTCACCAAGGCAAACACTGATTGGCAGCGCCCAGGAGCACCATGGCAGTGAGCACTGTCATCAACTTTATAGCTGCAAGGTGGCAGACATCTGATAGCAATGAGAAATTCCAGGTCCTTCCGAGGAGGCAAAGACTTTGCAGGCTGTCTTTGCCAACGTCCGACCGTATTTAACCATCATATGGAAGTAAAGCTGGGTTGGTTTACATACCTACTTCTCCTCTTACAAAGTTGGGGAAGTCAAATAGGGAGCAATACCTTCTGCAAATGTCAGCCCCCATTTCTGGGAGGCCTGCGAGTTGGCTACTTGTTTTCTCAAGAATTTCTGTTTCCAACTTTTAAAGAGTGAGCACACAAACCCTGCAAACATGTTACTGAGAGAAGGCTAAGAGTGCACCAGTGAGAGAAAACCAGTTCTGCTTTGTCACTCCCCAACAATGTGATGCTAAGTGTGCACGAGCTAAAAGCCTATGACAAAAATCATGGAGAAGACACAGGCTGTGAAGTCTTCATGATTCGAAAGATGAACAGATTGCATTATTCAAGTCAGCCCAGGGCCACTGAGAGTGATGGGAGAATCTGCTGTCAGGTTGCCTCGGGGGATAACTCACTAGCCCATCTTCCTCTCTCCTCCCTCCCTCCCTCCCTTCATTCGTTCCTTCCTTCCCTTTTTCCTGGCAAGGATGAATTCAAACCTCACTGCCCACCAGCCCTGACTCTTGGGGTCAGGCCTGGCTGTGTAGCAGGGAGGAGGTTGTCTTTCTCTTTTTGGTGTGCTCATCCACTGGGCCAGCCAATACTGAGAGGGAACGAGGCACTGTTTGGAGACAGACAGGGAGGCACTGGGCTGCTTTTGTCACAAGAGCCGAGTGTGTTAAGAAAGGGAGGATTTGGAGCTGTGATTCCGAAGGCAGCCGTGGCTGTAACCCAGGAGTTTCCAGGCAGCTCAGTCCATTGGGCTGCTGGGCTCTGGCCTGGATGGCTCTATCCTCCCCTCCTTCACTTCTTTCACTCCTGGTTTCTGTGGCCATAAAGAGCCATTCTCTGCTCTAGGGGTTGTCTTTACTCCCTCGGGACTTGGTCAGAATCCTCCAAATCAGAATGATGGTAGGGGTGTGCTCAATATGCTAATTCCCAGGCCTGGCCCAGACCCACTGAGTCAGACGGTGAATCAGAATCCGCTGTGGGGGTGGGACTGGCGTTTCTGCTAAGGGGTGCTGGGGTGCCATCACATGCTGCATTTTGAGACCACCTCCTACTGCCGATAGTGTTGTGTTTGGCAGTGTGAGGAAGGAGGGGGCTGTGCAGAGGCCACGTGGTGGGCCGGTCCACAGTCCATCAGCTCTGGAGCTGAGCACGGATGATTCCAGGCGCCACCACTCAGTGCCTTGCACTTATTTCTGTAGCTCTTCAAGCTATGGTTCCTTCTTAACAAAACACAAAAGAATAATAACTCTATCTACCAATAGGGACACTGTGCCTGCTGTGCTGTGGGGACCCGGTAGAAGCTAACAAGTTGTACCCTGGTTACCATAGTAATGAAGGGGAGCCCACGCTCCAGAAGCTCCCCCAAACACCTGCTCTGTCAGTCACGTCTGACTTGCAGGAGCTGAGCGCTGACTCTGGGGCTCCTGCTGGGGAAGTGGAGCTGAGCAGCTGGCCCAGAGGCCTTGGAGGGGTCTGCAGGGGTCATTGGAGGGTGACCCAGGAGAGGAGTAGGGAAAGATGCACCCTGGTGGAGGGTGGGAGATGAGGCATCAACAAGACTAGAGCACAGGAACCACACCCATGTTCCCCACACACCGCCTCCCTCTCTCCCCTTGGGACCTGATCATGGCCCAGCAATGCCCCTCTCTCCTGTTTTAGTCGGAGAAGGAGAGCACTGGATTCGGAGTTCGAAGGTAAAGGCAAATCCCTTAATCTGACTCTCTGTTTCTTCCCTCATAAGACAGAGATAATAACGCCCTTCAGTACAGTCTAAGAATCAAGGAAACACCTGTAAATCTGGTAAAGTTTAAATCCCTCTGTAAATATAAGGTATTGTTATTTTTAATCTTTTCCTCTCCCATGGTCCTTCTTTTAGGCCTCTTATTAAAAAATAAGCCCTTTCCTTAAACCTGCTATCTATAAAAGCCGCCTATTACTTCCCCTTCACCCCCTCTCCTCCTTTAAATCCACGACCACATGTTCCAAGGTGACACAGGCAGGAAGGCAGGTGCCACACAGTCTGAACCCAGAGGACAATGACAGCTGCTGGGTCTCCGTGGGGACAGTGGAGGGAACACAGTAGGTGCTCAATAGCTTCTAGTGTAGCCCACTCCTCAACCCTAGCTCTAGTTACAGAAATGACTGATCCCGCCGCCCGTCTCCCATCCTGTCCCCGACAGCCTGGGAAACAATGGCCACATCGAGTCCTCTGTGGGCCAGATGCTGAGGTCAGAGAAACCAATGAATCCAGCCACATGAAGGCTGGGGCACAAGAGAGGAACAGAGCCTGGTCCTTGTGCTCCGTGTGCATTTCAGGGGAAGGGTACAAGGCACAGCCAACCAATGCTTGGCTCTTAGGAGGAGCGGGCACACAATGGGTGTGGGGGTACGGGAGGAGCAGGGTGCTCGGCCCTGGGGCTCAGCAGGAGGTCGTGACCTTGGAGAGCGTGGCACGGGGTCAGGGGCAGAGATCAGGAGGGAGGGAATTCTGTGCACTGGGTCAGCAAGGCCAGCTGGGATCACATCTTCACGGAGGCTCAGAACTCCCAGGGGCTGAAGCTCACATGAGTGTCTCCTCCAGACCACGGTTCTTGGCTTGGCTTTAAATGCCTCACATTCCAAAGGGTAAATACATTTGGGCATTTTTCATTCTTTTCTTGTGCTAGTTAAAATGACAGGGAAAACAATTTTCCCCATAATCAACAGATGGGGGAGTACAATGGGTAGGGTCAGGGCCATGTCTAGGCTACATATCAGGAAGCCCAGGTCACGGTCAGGGGCAGGTAGGACAGGTGGACAGGAGGGACTCTGAGGGATACAGGAAGGTCAGGAGCCTTCCTGGCATCTCTCTCCCACGCAGAAAGGGGACCCCGGCCCACTCACCACGCCGATGGAGAAGTAGTTGTTCATGATGCTGTATGGGACCTGGTCTCCATTCTCCACCTCCTCTCTGGGGATGACTTCGAGGTGCCAGCGGTCCAGCATCACCAAGGGGCTCTGCTCGATGTCCTTGAGGATCTTTGTCAAGCTGCCCCCTTCGTAGCCTGTGGAGGACGGCACTGTGTTTGCCACCAGAACAGCAAGGCTCCATTGCTGCTCACACACAGGTGGCCAGCGGGCACCTGTGGACTGCAGACTCCCCTGTGTGCCTGTGCCTGGAGATGCCCACACTCCCTGAGCCACGGAGCAGGGGAGGCCAGCAGGGAGCAGTGAGAAAGAGGCTGAGGTGACTTGGAAGCCTGAGTATCGGGGATGGGGTGGGGTGGGTGCGGGTTGTAGGCAGACCCATGTGGCTCAAGTGAGCCCTGGAGAATTGCTGGGCGGGATGGCTGGGGAGCTGTGCACGGAGACAGCAGGCCTGTTCTAGGACTGTGCTGCTGGGGAGCCGGACTGTATGGTAGGCAGAATTTTAAGATGGGCCCTAGGGTGGGCTCCTGCTGGCTCTGGCCCTGCCCACCGAGCACGAACCCCTCTCTGAATGCTGCCCTCACCCTACCTGGTCCAGCGTTACTCTCTGAATCAGTGGCCATCTGGAGTCCCTTCGGCCTGCTGCACTGACCTGCCCGCACCCTGCACTGAGCTGAATTTCTCCACTCTGCAGCAGGCCCAGCTCCACCGCAGCTCGCAAAGTTCTCCTTAGTGCCTGCCCCTGGCCCTGGAGGCTGACTACCTCTGTTGCCCCTTAGGGGAAATTTCAAAACAAGGGCCGGTGGCCATGGGAACCTAGCATAATCTGGATGTCCCTAAGTACCTGGGAGTGTGGCATCTCTATCTCATGCTGAGCCCCAATTCACATGATCAGTAATTTGGGGGGCAGGGGACCTTCAGATCCAAAGCACCTGTCTATGTGAGCCTCTATTGGGGCGAGCACCATGAAGGGGACAAGCGAGGCTTGATCTTTACCCTGAAGTTGAGAACATCCTACACTGGGTGAGGCAGACCCCACCCTGACAGCTTCAGGATAAGAGTAAATGGGGGAGGGGGTGGTGATGGTGCTGTGGCGCAATGGGTTAAAGCTGCAGCCTGGAGCGCCGCATCCCATATGGGCACCGGTTTGAGTCCTGGCTGCTCCATTTCCAATCCAGCTTCCTGCTAATGTGCCTGGGAAAGCAGCAGAATGGCTCAATTCCTTGGACCCCTGCA
Source organism: Oryctolagus cuniculus (assembly GCF_964237555.1). Lineage (NCBI taxonomy): Eukaryota > Metazoa > Chordata > Mammalia > Lagomorpha > Leporidae > Oryctolagus > Oryctolagus cuniculus. The sequence continues at coordinate 95,958,260 of NC_091435.1, forward strand.
CCCATGTAGGAGACCTGGAAGAAGTTCCTGGCTCCTGGCTTTGGATTGGCCCAGTTCCAGCCATTGTAGCCATTTGGGGAGTGAACCAGTGGATAGAAGATCTCTCCCTCGCTGCCCCTGCCTCTCTGTAACTCTTTCAGATAAATAAAATAATTTTTTTTTTTTAAAAAGAGTGAAGGTGGGGCAGGCTCCTAGAGAACAGAAAAGGGGGTATTTAAGGCTTAGCATGGAATGGACGGCAGGGTAGGGCAGGGGCCATAGGTTGGGTGCGACAGCAGAGATGATGTTACTCAGCAATGCGGTGCACACAGGTAAAGCTCAGCCTAGCTCTGTACGGCACCCCTAAGCCGGGACGCTTGTCCTCGGGGGAGCACCACTAGCCGGAGACTCACCTCCTCCCCAGCGGAGACACCGGGCAAGGTCATTTCCAGTTCCAAGAGGCAGGACAGCCACTGGTGGGTGCTTCACAAAGTTGGCTTTATCTGCAGCCCATAGAAAGGAACAGAGAACCACTGGCGTGATTCTGTAGGATGTGCACGTTACTTCGACATCTCAGGTCTGTCTGATGCCTGAACCTCCCCAAGGCCCTTTCCCCAGGATTCCCTCCCAGGATGGAAAACACCTACTTCTAACGTCAGCTCTTCCATCGGCAGTGTGTTCACCACTAGCAACAGAGCTAAAGAAGTCAATGTAAATTTCATATTGAGAAAGATCCTGTCTCCTTGAAACGGTCACCTGTTCACTCGAATGTCATCTGAATTCTGCCCTTTGGGTGGCAGCTCAAAAATGCTCATTTGTGTGGTTTTAATCCTGAGGATAACCAGCACTTAATCCCTTTAACCCTCAGACCAGCCCGACAAGGCATCCTCCTCCTCCTTGGAGATGAAGAGACTGACACTTAGGAAGGGGAAGTTATTCCCAAGCCAGATCTCTGCGGCTCAAGTCCATTCTCCTCTCTTCGGGGGCTAGCAGGTGCATAGGTTAGTAAAACAGCTGGGTCTGAGACATTAGGGAATAGTGGGGCATATGGAAAACTGAGGATGCTCACCTAAAGCCATTCAGATGTAAAAGTTTACAAAATAGCAAGCAGAACCTCCAGGAGCTACCTGGCACCTACACCAGTCAGTCCGTCCCACCAGCTCCACAGATTCCTTCCCTTTTCTCCCTGAGTACTATGAAGGCGCCTCAGGCCAGTTGGTGGGAGCACAATAGGACTGGTTCCCATCAGGCCCTATATGTGGCGCAGCTGCTGGCGGGGCTGGGGGAGTCGAAAAGAGAAGAACAGGCACGTACTGGGCTCCAGGAGGCTGCTGCGTGGACCCCCGTGTGCATGGAGCCCCTGGAAGTGAGCGACGTGAGTTGGGGGTTGGAGGAGGTGAGGGAAGGAGCAGGCAAGGCTCAAGCTGGGGCTGCCTGGCAGGGTGGGAGCTCCCCTGGGTTGTCCAACCCATGGCAGAAGTGGTCAAGGTCAAGCACGAGCCAGGGCTCGAATCACCACCAGCAGGGTATAAAGATGGAAACTGGAGCCATGTGGAGGCCTCCCTCCTTGTCCTCAGAACCCACGATTCCAGTCTATGCCTCCTGCCCATGCACCTGCCATTCCCCTGGCCAGGAAGGCCTTGTCCCCTCTTCTGTGGTCCCTGTCTCAGCGTGAGATCCTCCTCATAGACACCTGTAAGGTAGCCCAGGCTTCCCTGGCTCTCTAGCCTGCATCCACCCTCATGCCACCTTCCATGAGTGACTTCCTAGCAGATTTCCAGTCTCCTCTCCTCATCCCCATGGCGATGCCTCGGCGTGATCCCTCCCCACTGGGATGCCTGCGGCAGCCTCGCCCACTCCCCCCCCCCCCCCCCCCCCCCGGCCTCTGGTCCCAGCCCCCGCAGTGTTCTGCACAATTACCCTGGAGGGCAGTCTCCAGACTGCAGCTCCTTCCCGGCAGTGCGCTGCGTTCCCTTGTGCTGTGGGGCCCGTTTCCCCTTAGCACATCTTGCTTGCTGGCCTCCTGCTTCCGCACCTCCCACCCAAACGTCAGCCATCCTGGAGTGTTTACAGCTCCTGACACCGGGCAGTGCTCCGCTGCTCAGGTCAGGAGCTGCCCCTGGGGGGCCCAGCCTGGATCAGGCTCCTCTCCAGCTTTTGCCTGGCACTAGGGATGGCCTCATGGAGCTCTTGACTGTCTACTTGTTTCCTGGTTGCACTGCAGCCTCTGGGAGGGAACTGAGGCTCCTACACCACTGCACGCCCACACGTGTTTACAGAAGCTTCCCCTGTGTGAGTGGCCGTGTTAGGGGCTGCAGCTCCTGGCTCGGGCGCCCAGAGAGGGCAAGACTGATGCTAACAAGGTCATTGCATGGAGAATGCATCAGGTTGCATTTGTATCAGAAGGGAAAGGAGCATAGCCCTATAGTCAGGCAACCGAGGCTAGCAGGTATATCAAGGAAGGCTTCTCTGAGGAAGATGACCTGAAGTAGAAGCTGGCCTAGCGGCTGGTGCCGCGGCTCACTAGGCTAATCCTCCGCCTTGCAGGCCTGAGACTGGGGTTAGGTGACTGGAGACCAGAGGGAGGAGGATGAAGGCACAAAACAAAGCCAGAAGGGTGGGAAGCAGCTATACCATCGGGGGTCTTTGGGTCACTTGAAGGGCATTTTAGAATAATGGGAGGCCACTGGTAACCCACTGGAATGCAGGGAAGGGTGCCCTGGCTGTCGGGCAGAAGAGAGCAGAGGGAGAGCCCTGAGTGACTGAATAAGCACGTCACGCAGGTATGCCTCTTTTTGTTTGTTTGTTTTTTGCTACTAACGTGAGAAAGCCTATTTCTTCTCTCTCACAGGCCCTTCTTTGAGAGCTCTGTCGCCCGTGTCCACGGAAGATGAGCTTTCTAGAACTTTCCACTCAAGTCCACTTTCTCCCTCAGGATGGAGAGGGAGCTGGGCGAGCAGCCGGATCCCCCAGCAGCAGCCCGGCACCTGCGCCTCCGCCCTCCCTCCTCTCACAAACAGGGAGCGGGGGCGGCTTGGCAGGGCTGTGTCCATGGAAACCCAGAGCCCCATGGGGGTGGGGGAGCAGCCGGCAGCAGGGGGCTAGGCCGCAGCCTCCCACCCCTTCAGTTCCGGCCCCCTCTGGACTCCCTCTTTCAGCCCAGGGTACCAGCAGATCTGGCGGCTGCCACCTTCCGCAGACGGCCCCTGGCCGCCTCTCCAGGCTTCTTCCGTCTCTGCTGTGGCCTAGGCCCCGGGCATCTCGCCCTTGGATTTCTGCCTCTGCCCCTTTCTCTTGATCTGCTCAAAACCAGCTGATGCTTGGGACTCTCCCAGAATGAGAGCCTCACGCCCCACAGTGCCCTGCGCGTCTGTGACCTGGGCCCCATCTCCTCTGCTTTGTCCTGCACTCTGCTCTGGCCACACTAGCCTGCCCACTGCCACCCCAGGGCCTTTGTATCTGCTGTTCCTACTGCCTGAACTGCTTTTCTCTCAGGAACAGAGCATGGTTCACCCACCCTCAGCATCTCCACGCAAAGGTCCCGTTCTCCGTGAACCCTCCCGCCCTGCAACCCCACTGCACACCGGTGCTCGCCGTGCCCGTTCCCTGCTGCCTGTCCCTCGCTCCCTGACACGCTCGGCCTCACTTCGCCCTTTGCTCTGTGCTTCTTTTCTCTCTCGAGATGGGAAGCTCTGTGGGCACGGGACTCTGTTCATGCTGCACCCCCAGCACCCGAGGAGGAGGGGTGCACAGGAAAGGTGGAGGCAGCCGGGCCGCCTCCTCTGCCCACCCCACCCCTGCCCAGCTCCTCCCTTGGCAGCGTCCCTGCCTGTGCTCAGCGGTGCAGTGTACATAGCGGCCCTCAGGGGTACGAGCTGCAGTGTGGCCCCAGTCCAGCATTTTGCAGGATCTCTCTCACCACCGGCAGGAGAGTGACGTGGCCCAGGACCTCAGCCCTGGGCAGAGCTGGGCAGAGACTCAGACCTCCTCTGGTTCTCCAGCTTGGGCCTGCCCGCTGCCCTTCTGACTGTAGTGTAGAGATGCGGGCCAGTGTGGCCTTTTCTTGCTGGCTCTGACCTGCGTTTTGCAGACAGCCCCTCCAGACACAGGCCCCAGGTGTTCATCTGGGGCGCCTTGCCCTGAGCTGTGCGTGCAGCCCTGACCCGCCACCCCACCAAAGTTGTCCCGGCCTGCCATGCCGGGACCTCAGCCATGATGGCTGTCTTTAAGGCAAGGCCTGAAATGAAGAAATTATCTCCCTATCTGGGGGAATCCTTCCAGCTGTCTCCCCCGTCCCTCCCTTCATTTCTCCCTCCCTTCCTTCCTCCTTTCCTCTCTTTTCCACCCAAAACATATATTTCATCAAGCATTGGCCAAAGACAATGACGACCAAGACACGGCCCCATTTCTCTTGTGTGTATTTCCCTCTGCTGACCTTAAACCAGCACTAGGGCTCTGCCCGTCCCTTCTTACCAATGCAATCCAGGATCCAGCCAACCGTGCCGTCGCCTCCGCAGGCCAACACCCGGAAGTCGGGGGTATCTCGGAAAAAGTTCAATCTGGGAAAGAGAAAACACGCCAAAATGGTCTTGTTGACCAGGCTGTGGCTGCCACTTGATACGGGCTGGGTCACAGTCTCCCCTGTTCTCTGGGATTGTGTTAAGACCTGGACAGCTTTCGGGGTTGAAAGGGTCACTTCCGTTTCTGAAAGCAGAGCTTGCCTGGCAGTGCCACAGAGCACGGAGGAAGTTCTAGGGCGCTCTGCTTGCACGAGAAGGCCCCGACTCAGTGGTCAGCAAAAGCCAATGTGGGTTTCTAGATACTCTCCATGAATTTCTCAGAGGGACCCACAGTTTGTGCATGCCCACGTTCTGGCTCCTCTCTGCTCTCCTGCCTGCTGTCCTCACCACCTCCCTACTACGTGAGAGGCATGGGGTTGGCTGGAGCTTCATTTCCTGTCCCATGGGCCCAGAGTTAAGTGGAGTGAGCACCTTCTCTCACTGTGAGGTTAACCCTCAGGAGCAGGGCTTGTTTTTGTCTGTTTTCTAAAAAAGATGTATTTATTTTATGTGAAAGGCAGAGTTACAGACAGAGAGGGAGAGAAGAAGAGGTCTACCATCTGCTGGTTCACTCCCCAGATGGCTGCAACAGCCAAGGCTGGACCAGGCTGAAGGAGGGAGCCAGGATCTTCATCCGGGCCTCCCACATGGGTGCAGGGGCCCTAACACTAGGGTCATCTTCTGCTGCTTTCCCAGGCTCATTAGCAGGAAGCTGGGTCAGAAGTGGAGCAGCCAGGACTCAAATGGGGACCCATATGGGATGCTGGCACTGCAGGCGGCAGCTTTACCTGCTATGGCACAGCGCTGGCCCTGAGAGCGGGGTTCTTAGCCTGGGTCCCCCACCCTTCAAGGGATCTGTGGACAGAATTCAGAGGGGAAAGTACTACATCTTTATCTTTTTTAAGCTCTATCTGAAATTTAGCATTTCCTTCAATTGTGAAGGTAGTCACCCAAGGAGAGGTAGGAACAACGCTTGTGACGCTGTCAGCAGTGGGAGTCCAGGTCATGTACTACTTCTTAGGACTGGCAGAAATAGGATAGCGCATGCTGATCGCTGGTCTGAGCTTACCGAAGGCACGGCACACACTCCATGTCACGGATTTGTTTTTTAAGCTCGGGATAACTGTTTTCCAAAGAGTTCATTTCCCTGGGAATCCTACATGGCTTCATTGTAGGCAGTAAGCAAGCCCCTCCCGAGAAGGGGTCCACAGACTTTATCAGACGGCCTGATAAAGTTCTTGGCACAAACAGATGAAGAACCTCTGCTTTGGAACAAACATGTCCACTGGGCAACTTGGGCAGGCTTGGGCATGCTGAAGGCCAGCACTTCCTCTCTGCCCCACCCGGTGCTCCGGGAAGACCCCTGGGCCTTCTGAGTCCCTGGTGATGGTCTCCCTGCACCTCCTCTGGCTGAACTCTGCACTGGGGGTCCCCTCAGCCAGACTGACACGAATGGCAGACCAGGAAGGGGCTGTCCAGGCTAAAAACCATCAAGGCTAGATGGGGCTAAGCTGGAGGATGGGGTTTGAGAATTGAAATGCGCTAAGCCAGAGGGGCTGGTGAGGGCATTTGTGGGCCATTGTTCAAGCAGGCTGAGATCCACGGTGGTCACTGGCAATCTGATGATGCTGCCTACAACCTTAGACTCTGGGTAAGCTCAGTTTGAGTGGTTTTACAGGTAAACCATGGCAGGTGCACTTTTTTTCTTTTAAACAAGTCTGGTATAGTCACTGCCATAAACGGTCACTTGGTGTCAGCCATTTTCTTCCTACAGCCCCTCCTCCTGCCGGGCTTATGGGTCTGGCTGAGCCCAGTAGAAAACTGGGGAAGGGGGGCCCATGCTGTGGCATAGCAGGTAAAGCCACCACTTGCAGTGCAGTCATCCCATATGGACGCCGGTTCAAGTCCCGGCTGTTCCACTTCCTATCCAGCTTTCTGCTATGGCCTGGGAAAGCAGTAGAAGATGGCCCAAGTCCTTGGGCCCCTGCACCCATGTGGGAGACCTGGAAGAAGCTCCTGGCTCCTGGCTTCGGATCAGCAGCTCCGGTCACTGTGGCCATCCAGGAAGTGAACCAGCAGATGGAAGACCTCTCTCTCTATCTCTCTATGCCTCTGCCTCTGCCTCTCTGTAACTCTGCCTTTCAAATAAATAAATAAATGCTAAAAAAAAAAAAAAAAAAATCTGTGGTCGGCGCCGCGGCTCACTAGGTTAATCCTCCGCCTTGCGGCGCCGGCACACTGGGTTCTAGTCCCAGTTGGGGTGCCGGTCTGTCCCGGTTGCCCCTCTTCCAGGCCAGCTCTCTGCTGTGGCCAGGGAGTGCAGTGGAGGATGGCCCAAGTACTTGGGCCCTGCACCCCATGGGAGACCAGGAGAAGCACCTGGCTCCTGGGTTCGGATCAGCGCGTATGCGCCGGTCGCAGTGGCCATTGGAGGGTGAACCAACAGCAAAGGAAGACCTTTCTCTCTGTCTCTCTCTCTCATTGTCCACTCTGCCTGTCAAAAAAAATCTGGGAGAGGAGATTGGGCCAAGAGGCCCAGGGTTGGGAAAGGCCAGGGCTGTGGGAACAGAGCCCTGGCTCAGAGAGCGGCCAGCAGGTGGCGCCAGTGCACAGGCCAAGAGCGCCGGAGGTGAAGGGGACCAGTCAACCAACCTGACCTCCGCAAAGGGGCTGCTTCCTCTCCTCTCCCTCCTTCCAACCCTCAGCCTAGGAGCAGGGAAATAGCCAATAGGCAGTGGCAGGAGAAGGGCCTCAAATCGGATGACCCAGAAAAAAAAATAGATGGTTTTTTCTTAATCGTAAAATGCACCCCTCGTCCCCCAGCAGAGCACACGGCAGGGCTCCAGGTCCCTCACCGAGGGCGCCCGGAGCCTGAGCTAAGGCAGCCCTGCCGATAAGTGGGTGTAACTCCCCAGTCCCCATGGGAGCTACGCTTTCCCCTCTTACACAAGTGGCTCTGGGCCACTTCTCAGGGTGCGCCCAAGGGTGGTCCCGAGGGCTCCAGCTGGAGTGAGGGTGGGATGTGAGAGACGGGAGAGCAAGGGAGCGAAGGGGCCGGACCCGCAAGGGGGCCTCCAAAGGCGATGAAGGGCTAACGATGGTGTCCATACCCTGGGGTGGGCCCCCCGCTGTCCAGGTTGAAGACTTGCTTGGGGTTGAGCAGATAGTGGAATTTCCGGAGAATTCTGTGGGGAAAAGGAAAGGGAGAGAGAGATGGAGAAGAAACTGTCATTGTGAGCCATCACATCAGGGCAAACACGTCTGGACCCGATCGGCCATGTGGAAGCTGAGAGGGGAGCCCTGCACCCAGATCCCTGCAGCCTAGCCACGTGGGCACAGCGTGCATCCTCAGCTCCTGGCTCAGGGCCACCCCACCGCCCAGCCCCTGGAGCTGACCCTACCCCTTGCAAGAGGACAAGGCAGGAGACCCAGCGATCAGAACTTCCAGTCTAAAGCTTTGCCTCACGGAGGCTTCTCCAGGTGTTCTGTTTGTGTGCTGTAAGAGGAGAGGCCCCTGCCGTCCTGGGACCAGCAGTTCCTTTTCAGCTTGGGGCGCCTGCATCCCAAGTCACAGGGCCTGGTTTGAGTGCCGGCTCAGCTCCCAACTCCAGCTTTGGCTAATGAGCACCCTGGGAGGCAGGTGGTGGTGGTCCAGGTACTTAGGTTCCTGCCACCATGTGGGAGACTGGACTTAATTCCAGATTCCTGCTTCAGCTTGGCTTGGCCCTGGCCAAGAACTACTGGATGGAATCTCTCTCTCTCTCTCCCCTCCCCCCTTTCAAATAAATAATAAACATATTTTATTTAAACAGGAGATGCAGGAGCTGAGGTTGGGGCAAGGGAGGGTTAATAGACAGAGACCTTATTCAGGCTTGGTTTCAAGGCTCCAGCTGGAGACTGATCATATTAGTTGGAGAGGGGTTCCTGTCCTTGGACTGGGCTGGGGGTCCCCATAGTTCTTGCTTTACTTCTACTGTTGTTTTTTTAACCTGGCTTTCAAACTGCTGTGCCATCTGCTCGGGACCCCAGAACTGAACAGGCCTGAGAGACAGAGCTGCTCCTGCTGGCCTCCCTCTCTCCCCCATCTCTGCTCGGCAGTTTCCAGCCGGGTGTTTCCTTCAGCAAGGGGCTGGGGGGCCTGAGAGCCTAATCAGGGGAGTCCTGCCACAGCTCTTTAATGACGAAACCCCTTGGGAGGGCTGGGCATTCGGTGCAGTGGTTAAGACGTCACTTGAGACGCCAGCATCCTGTATCCGAGTCCCTGGGCCTGATTCCCAGCTCTGGCTCCTGACTCCAGCTTCCTGCTAATGCCCCCCCCCCCCCCACCAAGAGGCAGCAGGTGACAGCGCAAATGATTGCATTTCCTGCTACCCACATGGGTGACCTGGATTGAGTCTGGGCTCCTGGCTTCCGCCTGGCCCTTGCAGGCATTTGGGGAGTGACCTGGTGAATGGGAGCTTTCTCTCTCTGTTTCTCAGATTCAGAGAAAGGTCTAGTGTGGGAAGGAACAGGGACCTCAGAACTGGGTTGGATCTCAGGCATCTCATGTGATAGGCCTTGCTGTCTATTCTAGTCCTCGAAATAAGCGCACCAGAGGGGAAGTTACAAACTCTGTGCTGTAGAGGAGGAAACTGGAGCACAGGGGTATCAAACCACACGGGTCAGGTCACAAAGTGGAAGGAGGTGGTTCTAGGTCTGAGCCATTCTACTGAGATGGAGGTGGGGAGAGGGCCCTGGTCAAGCTGCCTTGGCCTCCCCACTTGGACAAAGAAGAGCACGTACCTTTCTCCTTGTCTCCCTCCACTCTTGGGGTTCACCAAGACCAGCAGGGGGTGGGTTCCTGGAGTGGGGATGATCTTATACTTAAAGGATAAAAGAAAAAGAAATTAGCTCTGCTTTGTCCAGCGGGGAGGGGTGGGATGACAGCTGATGTGAAGGCAGCTGCGGAGAAGTGGGGAGGCGAGGAGGTAGGGTGGTGGAGATGGAGATAGGTGTGGGGGGAGAGCAGGCCCAGGCATGGAGGAGAGGCAATCAGGGAGGTGGGTCCTCGTCCACTGGCTGAGTTTTCCGAGGGCCTAAGCCTCTAAGTGTCTCCAGCTGGCATGGCCTTGATGTGGTGTGGATGGGGATGAGGATTTGAAGTTGGATGGGAGATGGGGCAATGGCACTGTAGCTTCAAGTCATCCAACAATGGTGTGGCACCATGCCCACAGCACAAGATTAAAGTTTGTGAGGGACACACTGAGTAGGCGTGGCTGTCTGGTCAAACATGTACAGAAAGCAGCGCTCACGGACTGAGCCCTTAGCTCCGCCCCGCGCCTTCCCAGTCTGCAGCCCCCAGCCCAGTTTTCCTCCTGAGCCCTGGCTCCACATTTCCTACTGTCCGGGGGTATGTGTGTGTATGGGGGGGGGCGGTGCCTTCGCTGGATGTCCCACCAGCCACAAACTGAACGAGCCCCAAGCCTGACCCATCTTCTATCCCCATAAGACCGCTCGCTCCTCTCTCCTGGTTCCCTAAGATGCTACTGCTCACCACGGCGCGCCGAAGAAGACCCTGACCTGCCGCCTCTTCTCTGGAGTGTCCCTTCATCTGCAGCCATCACAGTGTCCAACTGCTCAGGCCTTTCCCACGTGGGGAAAGTCTTGCGTGCTGCCCCAAAGGCAGGGCAGCATGCCAACCACGCCACTGCTGCTCAAACACCCTTACTGATAACTGCGCCCTGAGGATGAAATCCAAGTCCCTTAAACCGCAGTCACTCTTGCCTCCTTGGGGCTCCTGATCCGCACCCTCGGCTGCAGTCCTGGCCCAGCCCTGGCATCTCCCCGCTGGCGAGCGCTGTCTCGCAGCAGTGCCTGCCCACACTGGGTTCTGCTCCTGCTCCAGAGGTACCAAATGCACACTTTCCTCTCTGCCACCTCCGAAAACACTTCATCTTCTCATGGCCCAACTCAAGAGCCACCTCCTCTGCAAATTCTGCTGCTAAAGTGCGTGCCCTTGCAAGTGCGAGAGCTTCCGGAGGTTCCTTGTTGTTTAAGTGCATTTGTGGTTTACTTTCTAAGGCTCAAGACATCAACAGGGATTTTAAATGCATCCGACCCAGGGTGCGGGATTTGAAGAGGGAGCTGTGTACAGCTCAAGGCCCAAGCAAGGGCCCGTGGTACTCGGAAGAGTGCCCGTGGCTCTGTGGCAGAGATGCAGTGTTGCTCCACACTCAACATCTCTCAGGCCTGCTTTTTCAGACCCCGTAAGGAACAACCAGCAAACACAGCGCTCGCTATGTGGCTTGAAAAGGCTGGCAGCATTCTTGGTGGTTCTTATGAATTCTCTCATCTGCCCCCTGGGGAACTGTGAGGCCTCTAGAAACTGTCTGAGCCTGGGAAGTGATCTGTTACCTCCAGGCGGGGATATTCAAAGTATTTAACAGCGCAGGCACTGCCCGGCTGGAACAGATGCAAGGTGACCAGATGGATGCCTGCTGCAAAAACCTGGAACCCACATCGCCGTGTGTGTGTGTACGTGCACGTGTGTGCATGTGTATGTGTGCGTGTGTGTGTTCCACCTGCCTTGCTGTCCTAGGTGTCCAGAACTTTCTCACATATGAAGCTTAATTTTCTAAACACACAGATCTGCATGTTCTCATGGAACCACAGTGCCTGTGGGAGTTGAGCTGAGCAGTGTGGGGATTCCTGGATTTATTTTCCAACAAGGAAACCCAGAGCTGCAGGTAAAGGGGAGGGGTCCTTGCTTACTCTTCCTTTGCTAGCACCCTTTGTATCTACCGCCTGACCCTGCACCCCAAGGTCTCTGCCTTGCATTCCTGGGAACTTTGTGGAAGGCACAGAGCAAAGATGTTCATTGGTGAACCCCAATTTAAAAAAAAAAAAAGCCGAGTTCTTCAATATATATTTAAAGGGTGAGAAGAACTTTTGGGTCTGTTTAGCTTCATTTCGACACATCATGTTCGAGAGACAGCTTGGCAGTCCACCCACTGTCTGTTTTCAGGCCACACTTTGGTTATCACTGAGGAGGTTTGCATATTGAAGTTCTATGGAACTTGTTTCTATAAAGGTGATAAAGCCAATTAGACCAGCAATGGGACCAGCCAACCTCCCTTCTCACCACTGGCGTACAGTGTGGCAGTCAAAGGTAACTCCAGAGGCCGGAAATAAAGTGTCCTCCTGTGTGACAGAAGTGGTCAGGTGAGAAGGCAAACATTGAGACACATTTCTTGAGAACCCAGAGCCCGTCCTTCCCGCCACAGCCTTGGGCCAACTCAGAACGAGCAAGGGACCCAGCGCTTGCAAGGTACCTGGGTTACAAGTTCACCCTTGGCGGGCACGCTGCTGTCACACTTGCCAGCTTGCCTGTCCTGTGAGGAGACAGCAAAGACAAAAGGTTTCGGTAAAAAGTAAAAAAAAAAAAAAAAAAAAAAAAAAGAAAGCGATCAGAAGAAAATCATCTTAGAACTTGGCTCCTCTTCTCTTCTAAGCATGTGATATTAAGAAACTTGTATTTTTTTTGAAAGATTTTATTTATTTGAAAGGCAAGGTGACAAAGGGAGGGAGAGATGGGTTGGAGAGAGAGACAGAGAGATAGTTCTTCCATCCACTGGCTCACTCCCCAAATGGTTGGAACAGCCAGACTTGGGTCAGGCTGAAGCCAGGATCCAGGAACTCCATTCAGGTTTTCCACATAGGTGACAGGGACCCATGTACTTGGGTTGCTTTCCCAGGCACATTAGTAGGGAGCTAGAGAGGAAGCAGTGCATCTGGGACTCCAATCAAGGCTCTGCTATGGAATGCTGGCATTGCAGGTGGTGGCTTAGCCCACTCAGCTACAATGCCGGCCCCACGTTTGTTTTCTCAATGCTTACTGTTTATTTTATTGAGGCTTATCTCATACGTAGGAAAATGCTCAAACCCAAATCGTACAATTTGATGAAGTTTGCATATGGATATGCTCTGGTAACTACTGCCTCTTGAAGCATAACCTTGGTGTGACTCCTCATTATATTGGTTCTGCCTGGATTTTGAATTTTGTAAAAATGGATTCATAGGGCACATCTGACTTTGAGTCTAGCTTCCTTTGATCAATTTTTTGTCTTTGACAGTTCCACATTTTTTCATCTAAACAGTTTTATTTTTCCTGGTAATGCAATATTCCATTATAAAAACACCATGTGCCTATATGATGAACCTCCAGGAAGGCCATAAAACATGCACATTATGAAATGACTAGGCAGAGATTATATTTTTTTTGCCCTAAAACATCTTTTAGTTCTTTTTTTCCATGGATTTTTTGAAGTCCTCTTGTATGTCTCAATTTATTTGTCTGTTCCACTCTTTGTGGCCTTTTAGCTTGTTTATAGTATTTGAATGTCATGAAAACGTTGCTGGGGTGGGGATTTGGCCAAATGGATAAGGCATCATTTGGGATGCCTGCATCCCATATCAGAGCGCCTGGGTTTGAATCCTGACAGTGCTCCTAATTTGAGTTTCTTGCTAATGCAGACCTTGGGAGGCAGCAGTGATGGGGTTCAGGTAGATGGGCCTCTGATAGCCATATGGGAGACATGGATTGAGTTCCTGGATCCTGGCTGCTCTAATGTGTCGTGGGCATTTGGGGAGTGATGGGATCTGTCTCTCAAAAAATATATAAATGAATAAATAAAAAAGCCACTATAAGCACTCTTGTCAGGGCCTCCCGGTGGAATAAATGCTCAGACTTTTGAGGTAGATCCACAGGAAGGGAATTGCTGGCTGTGGGTTCTCTATTTTTAACCCAGCAGCTACAGCCAAATGGTTTTCCAAAGGGACGCTTTTCCCAGGTTTTGAATGAGAAGGAATGAGATAGCCAGGTCAAGGGTGAGGCTGTGAGGACTCAGAGGGAGTTGGCAGCATTTTAAGATGGGAAGAGGAGAAAGTTAAAGGCAGGGCTAAGGGAGTGAAATGTTGCTGCATTCATTTCCAGCCGGGGCTGAGACGCCCGCGGGGGACCTCTGCAGGCTGAGGGAGATCCATGTTCCGACACAGGAGACTGGCGGATGTGGGGAGGCCTTGCCACGTGCAGGCAATGGCTGCGTCCCTCGGGTCATGGCTCTGCCTGCACTGCGAGCTGAGGACCAACGTGCTTGCCTGGCTGGGCCATTCCGGGGCGTCTGAGGTGGCCAGCAGCCGGGCCCGGGAAGCCCTCTGAGGGCAGTATGCTCCGGCCGGGCAGGAGCACTTACCCGCGTGACGGGGCATATGGAGGTGGGCAGCAAAATGTGGTCTCGGAGTTCCCCGCCGTCACACACCGTGGATAACTCACACTTGCGGTGAAACTGGGGTGGAAACAGGAAGACGAGAGTGAGCGGAAGTGACAGAGGTGACATCAGGTACGGGGTTCGTCGCTTTGCCGGGGCGGCGCTTGCCCAAACCCTGACAGACGCTGGCTTTGGCCGGCTTGCTGTTCGTGTTTTGTGTGTGTGTGTGGGGGTGCCACATCGGCAGTGCACACGGGACAGAGACCAGGAGCTACCCATGCCTGCTGGCGCAAGACCATCCCGGGCAGCCCTCTGGCCCCTCAGCTTGGCACCACCCCCAGGGCGGGTGGGATTCCAGAGGTCCCGCTGGGTATTTGCTCCCCGAGGCTTTGAACAAGCTCACAGGAGGCGGGCAGTGCACCCTGTCACTCAACCTTGGCATTTTGAGAGTTCTGCAGTCTGGTTTGGAGAAACTTCTCTGATACTACTACTTGGGTGTGGACAAGACCTGACACCGACTTTGCGTTGGCGGGCAGCTCTGGCGCCGCAGGTGGGACTGCTATAAGAAATGTGCCTTGGAGACAGGAGCCTTGAGGAGCAGGTGTCCTGGCATCCAATTCCTCTCCCCCTGAAGTGCCGCTAGATCTGAGGACACCCAGGTGGCGGAAGGTCACGGTCTGGCCTGCAGTTCCCAGCTGCCTGGACAGGTGGTGCGTGGACTGGCTGGTGTCTTCTTAAGCAGTCCCCACTCTCTGGTCCTAGGGTTCCCTCCTCTCCAGGCAGATTGGGGGTTCGCTCAGCACTGCTCGACAGAGGGCACTGGATGGGGGCCCTCAGCCCCCTGGCCCTGCTCATCCTCTGGTAGGATGTTCACTGCTTCTGGGTCACAGTTTGACCAAAAAAAAAAAAAAAAAAAACAAAAAAAAAACACAACCAACAAAAAACAAAGAACCACACTGACAAGAAGCAGGGTGCCCTGGGCGCCAACCCACCGTCATCCGGCACCACACGCAGTGCCGCGCGGTGACACTCTGGTAGCACTTGATACTTTTGTGGCACCGGTCACACTTGACGGAGGAGTTCCCTTCCACCCACGCGTGCTGCATCACCTGCGGGAGGGAAGGGGAAGGTGCCAGGGAGGGCAGCAGAACCACGGCCCCGGCCCTGGGCTGGAGGAGAGGCGTCTGGCAGGAGGGCCGCGGGCGGAGAGGCTCGAGGGACTATTTTCTGCTCAATAGGTGCTTATTGGATGCGGAGTGGCTTCGCCCAGTGGCACGATGTGGTGGGGGGAGGGGGTCCTCCCTGCCTGGCCACCAAGGGAGATGAAAAAGCCTCTTTGCCCGCATCGTGAACATTCCATTCACCTTGGCTGAGGTCTCGCCCGGTCGTCTGCCTGTCTGTCTCGTAGAACTCTTCGCAGTGCTGTGTTTGTGCGTGCCCTCCCATGGACGGCAGTGTGGTGTAAAGGAACGGAGGAAGGGTTGGGTCGTGGACCAGTGTGGCCCGAGTCACCGATCCTTCGCTTCACAGCGAGTGGACCTTTGGCCAGCTCCCGGATCTCTCTGAGTCCTCTTGTGTCGAAACTGGCACCATGAGCCTCACCTCTGAGGCTGGCGGGAGGATGTACTGAGCCAGCATAGGAGGGCGCCCCTGACACAGTCCTGGCTCTCTGTCGGTGCCCATTGCTGGGAAACTTCCTTCCCCTCCTCCACCTTCGGTGCTCAGAACCACGTGTGGGGCTTCCAGAAGCCCTGCTGCCTGGCCCACACTCCAACTAAATCAGTCTCTGGGACAGGGCCTGCCATGAGTGTGTTTCCAAGTGCTCCAGGAGGTGGTAAGGCGCAGCCTAGGTTATGGAGCCTTCTAGAAGGAAATTAAAGAAGCCCAAAGAAATCCGCGAGGGTGCTCCAATGCCTGTCACACCTGTTTCCTAGACAGTCGCCTGCATCTTTCCCTGGCTTGGTAATGCTCCCAGGGCAGGCTAGGGACTTGGGATGTGGGTGTATGTATGCAGCCACAGTGACAGCAATTGACCCAGAACATCACTGTCTGGGAGCCTGAGCTGTTCTCTGTCCCCCAGAACCTATGGGACTTCCCAAAAATGTCCACCAAGGTACCCGGAAGAGCAGAAGGAAGTGGCTGTAGATTCCGGGGAGTGGGATGGGGCACATCCTCCACACCACTGAAGATGCACACAATATTTGCATGGTATTATCCCTGTTTGTATGAAATAAGTGCTTTAAATTGCTTAGCAACTGAGTTGCGTAATGCCTCCCTCAGAATGTTTTTGCTAAAATTATTGCTCCAGAAGACATGTCACATTGGTTTGTAGCTTCTCACCTTCTGCCATGAACTTCTGAGCTGGCTAAAGGGCTCAGTTGGTCAATCAATCTATCTTCTACATGGTCACAGTGAATTTCCTCTGAGCGCTATTATCTCCATTTTCGCAAAGGACAAAGAACTGAGTCAGCTCCAGAGAGGTTAAGTGGCAGGCCCAACTCTGGTGAGTGGTCAGGCAGGGACTCATGGCCAGGTCTACTGGCTCCAAGTCCAGGGTTGTCTCCCCAACACCACACTGCCTTCTCCATCCTCCCTGGGCTCCTGGGTTGCCCCTGAAGACTCCGAAGGCTGTGAACGTAAACTGCGGGCCCCTCAGTGGCCTCACTGTCTTCTGTGTGGCAGGTGGCCAGGGCACAGGTCTACAGCCTGAGCCCAGGAGGCACAGCAGGGTCCTGTGGACGGCATGGACATGGAAGAGAGTGTGGATGGGGGTGGGGCAGAAGGAGGAGTGGCCATGCGGTGTCCATGGGGCATGCACACAAGTTCTCCAAGGCACCCTTCTCTCAGGAGGCCTTTTGTGGGGAGGCTGGGTGCCAGGCCCACCCACCAACCATGCCCTGACTCAGACTCCTCAAGAAATCTCTCGCAGTTCCTCCCCTGCTAATTTTAAGGAAGTCTGTCCCCAGACCCAGGCAGTGGCACCACCCTAGGGCCAAGTTAGAAGCATAGGAGCCATTTCTGACCTCTCCTCCTCCCATCCTCTGAGTCCAGCTGGAGGTGCCTCCAAATCACCTCTCAAACTCCTTTCATCTCTACTTTAGTATCGCAGTCAAAATACTGAATGACTGGCACAGCCCAGGGGACTCTGCACACACAGCCGTGACCATGGTATGACAGGTGAGTGCAGACCCCACCCAGGTCAGGCCCGCGGTGAAATATCCACCTTCAGCTTCCCCTGTAGGAAGGGCTCCCCTCACCCCTCATCTCTCCCACCCCTCTCTCCAGGCAGCTAACTTAATCAGTCCACTCAGTTGTCTCTTCAGGTACTTGGAGGGCTTCAGTAGCCCCAGGCTGCACAGGAAGCGCCTTTCTGATTTCTGAGCTGGCCTCACAAGGCCTTCTCCAAGCTGGGTCTCACCACTTTCTGAGCACAACCTCCTGCAACCTCCCCTTAAACAGCCTGTGCCTCTGCTACACTAAACCAAGTCTGGGTTCTGGAGCAAGGTGGTTCTCCACGCCTTTACACCTGAGGCTGCTCTGCCCGGAGGGCCTTGTCTTCCTCCACAATGCCCCTGAAGCTGTCCTGATTTGGATTCCAGACACAACTCAAGCGTCACCTCCTTTCTGAACCTTGCCCTGGTGTTTCCCTGGTGCCTCCACTATATTTTGCTGGGTGGCCCTGTTATAGCACACCTCTCAGAGCTTTGCACTTTCCTTAAATGTCTGTGTCTACCTCTACACTAAGCATTCTCCAGTGGGCTGGGGGCCATCTCGTACAACCTCTGAACCCCCAAGCACAGTGCTGGGATGTGGTGGGCACCAGGGAGAGGCTGGCTGGCTTGCTGGCTGGCTGGATGGCATGCTGTAAGAATCGTCCTCAAGGCAGAGAAGTGACTAGAGAAGCTCCCAAAGCCCCTTGCTGCCCGGGCATCCGTGCTGATGGACATGTTGCCGGGGACGCGGCATGCAGTAGGACAAGGCAGGCGGTGTCACCAACCTCGCCTCCCTTTTTGGTTTTTGAGTACGTTTTGACACACGCAGGAATGTTTTTGGAGACACAGCGTTCGTGGACAGTGTATTTACAGTCTGAAAAGAAACACAGTGAGGAAGGTGCTGGTGAGTGACCCACTCGCGGCCCCGCTCCCACCCCAGCCAAGGTCTGAGCCTGGGGGTGGGGGTGGCGGTGTAGATGCAGAAGAAATCTCCAGTTGAGAAGGGAGTCCATGTCGTCTCCCAGTTCTGCTCCTGCACACCTCACCCCATTGCTCTCCTTTAGGAGCAGTGACGGTGGCAGGAAAGCCCCAGAAAGTCACTTTCCACGCCAGGGGCCTGCGGGCATCCTCCTGCTTGCCACGCCAATGCCAGTGTGGTCTGTCGGGGATGGCGGGGAGTGGGTCGAAAGGCCGGGGTCTCTGGGATTGGGTGCTTGCTGCACTCTCCCTCTCCCCTTTTTCTCCTCCCTGTCATTTGTGGTTGGTTTCACCTTTCCCCTCTGACTTTGTGAGATAGACTACAAAGTGCAATCCATGTATGGTGCTACTTCCCATTGCATTGGCAGAATATACAATATGTTGCTTCTTATTTAAAACTATAACATGTTCCTCTGGACATACCCAAAGTAAACACCGATTAGAAAATCCAAGTGAAATTAGTAGGAGGTGCTTTCTTGGGATGTGTGAATTTTAACACTTTTTTCCCTAGGGAGTTGGTGATCCATTACAGGACTCCAGCAGCAGAACGAGACTTATTCACTTGACAAAACAGCTCCTAGAGGCTTTTCTTTATTGCCTGCTGTTGGAACAATGTGGGTCCCTCAAGCCAGAAGCTAGATCCCTAGACTGTCCTTGAAATAGCTCCACCACAGACATAGTGACGCGGCACCTGGGGACAAGGGTCCCTGGGAGAAGCCGACTCACAGATGCAGCAGAGGCCTTGCTTCCGAACGCCCACGAGCATCATGTGGCAGAAGTTGCAGTAGGTAGGCTTCTTGAAATGCTTCATGGTCCAGGCATGCCTGCCGTCCCCTTTGGAGCCCTGCGGGGTGACAGGAGGAGAGAGCCTGAGCTGGTAGACCCCAGTGGAGGGAGCCAGGGGCTGCCTTGGGCATGGTCTCTTGTGTTCTGAATACCACTCTCTTCTCAGATTTGGAGGGCAAATACTGTTCTAAATACAAATCAAAACAGAGTTCTTTGTGTATGCTTTCTAAAATTAGCAAATATTAAAACCGAGGGACACCTGTATGTGAGTATGTGTTGAAAGGTATGGGGCATTAAATGACCCCTCTCTTATCTTGCTGGCCAAAGTGTAAGTCAAAACAATAATTTGGTTATCTATCGATATACCTAGCTATCATCTATATCATCATCTATCATCTAGCTAATTTAATCTATATTTTTAAAAGATTTATTTATTTATTTGAAAGGCAGAGTTGCAGAGAGAGATGGAGAGACAGAGAGAGAAAAATAGATCTTTCATTTGCTGGTTTACTCCTCAAATGGTCCCAATGGCCAGGGCTGGGTCAGACTGAAACCAGTAGCCTGGAACTCCATTCAAGTCACCCACATGGGTGCCAGAGGCCCAAGCACTTGGGCCATCTTCCTCTGCTTTCCCAGATGTATTAGAAGAGAGCTGGATCAGAAGTGGAGCAGCCAGTACTTGAACGGGCACTCATCACAGGCAGTGGCCTGACCTGCTGTGTCACAACACTGGCTCCTATCATCTATCTATCTATCTATCTATCTATCTATCTATCTATCTCATGTATCATATCTGTCTCCATCACCTATCTGCCACCTGTCTAACTGACCATCTCTGTGTATAATCTATCATCTATATCTGTCTATATCTAGCTCATCTGTCATAACTATCTATTTACCTATCTACCTAATATATTTAAGACTCTTTTAAATGTTTGCAGCCTTTGACATACCAATTTCCCTTCTTGGACTCCTTCCTAAAAAATAATTTTTAAAAAACATAGGAGCATTTTTGTGTTTTGTGAGATGTTTAATCCAGCATTATTTAAAATCATGATAAATTGGAACTATCCCAAAGGTCTTCAGATCACCAAAAGGTTAATTGTGGGGCCTCCATATGACTTAATTTTAAGTGGCAATCACAAAGACATTTATTTGAATATCTAACAGCATGAGAAGGTGCTCATGATACAATGGTTGGTGAAAAAAGGCAGAATACAGACTTGATAAATTATGATCTCAGTTTTATATGATAAGATCTTTGGTGAGAAGAAACTTCATGAACCTGCTAACAGAGGTTGGCTACAGCTGTCAACCCTACAGGTTTATTTTATTCTCTAATTTCTATTTTCTTCCATATTTTCCCCAATGAGAATGTTCTAGCGCCATAGTCTGGAAAAACTAGTTTAGTAAAAACAAGGTACTCCTCTTACCAAGTTTTTGTACATAGATAACAGAAAAGAGACGCAGGCAGAGGGAAGGTTAAGCCACTTCCTCTGACATGGCTCATAAGTGAGCTCATCTTCACGCACAAGATAAGCCAAGCCTCAGACGGTCCCCCACCTGCCAGCACAGGGGAGCGTGGCCCAGGGCAGGCTGCGGCATCAGGAACAGCTCTCCCCATGAATGTGATTTCCCTTGACCTTTCTTGTATACTCTCAGGCCTTTGCATTGCTCACTTCAGCCACACTTGCTCCTGGGCCCAGACTTCCTATCGGTCCCTAGAGGACCTTGCCCAAAGGATGGTTAGGCTGGGCTGGTTAGTCTCTGATCTTCTAACTTCCTCAAAATCCTGCTCACCCAAGCCCTGGGTATTACAGAACTGTTCTATTTAAAGGTCTCTAATAGATGCACAAATTGATAACAACTCATGAGAAGACGGAGTCATTCATTCATTTGACAAATATCTGCCTCCAGGGATTTTCCAAAGGGAATGAAATGAAACACTGTTAGTCTACTTCCTAGTCCAGTGCCGGACACGCTGTAAATTTAAAGAATAAGCAAAGAGTGTTTATTTCTGTGTAAGGAGGCAGATCTAGTCCTCTTCTAGAAATGACAGCAAGACTCACAGAAGTTCTGTAACCAGCTCCAGACCACACAGGCAGTCAGCGACTGAGTCTGTAGTCAAACTGGGGCCCCTCGCAGGCTTCCAACCAAGGTCAGGCCCCGTCTATCTCCCCTACTACCCCGATCTCAAACCAAAGGTTTCTTTTATGGATTGAGGGGACAGTTACAGTTCTCTTCAGCACGCCCAGCTTCTTCATGTGGCCCAGAGGACTGTCATTTTTTTCTGAAAATACATTCCCTTGCTACATCGGTTAGCTGATTCTCCCTTTCTCTGCTACTATCTTTACAGCTACAAGAAGCAAATGCACCATGACTTGGGATCAGGTAACATTTCTGCTTGGATTATAGCGCCATCATGTGGCCACTTCATTTTTACACAATGAGGCTGCAGACCATGCAGATAATCATCCTTGCATAGGCCCGGGCAGGTGCTTTGCCTAACATATCCCACTCAGCAATGCCTAGACTTTTCATTGATCATATGTAGGTTTGCAAAAAGCTAAACAAGCAACAAGACTTTTAAGATATTGATAAGGTCTTTTCTAAAACCCCAAATACTAAATGTTAAAATCTAATTTAATACATATTTTAAAACCAGTGTGGAGTGGGCATTTAGCCTAGTGGTTAAGACACCTGTGCCTGCATTCCATTCTTGGTTCCAGCTCCTGGGTCCAGTTTTCTGCCAGTGTAGGCCCTTGAAGCAATGGTGATTGTTCAAGAAATTGGGAGAACACAGATGGAGTTCCTGGCTTCCGGCTCCAGGCTCCATGCCGGCCCCACCTGGCCACTGAAGGCCACTGAAGTCAGTGAACCAGGGGATGGGAACCAACTATTTGTCTGTCTCTCTCAAATAAATAAGTTTTGATTAAGAACAATTACACGTACATTTGCTTTTTGTTTGCTACTTTCCTGCTGTAAATTATAGCTTCTTACAGGACTGACTTGGCATTTGGGGGAAAATGTTGAAGACACAGCTGGGCTCTTCCTTCAATAGCCAGAAAACCATGGACCTTTCCATGCTGAGTTGGTGGCAATTTGAAACTCAATGGCTCCAAAATAGAACAGAAAACAGAAGTTGGTTTGTTGTGATGAAAATGTCCCTGCAATCCCCCAAATAAGAGAAAACCTGGGGTCTGGAACAGCGCCCAAGAGGCACTTTCACTCTGATGTACCGGCGAGCAGGGGCAGCACACAGCACACCTTTCCTGTCTGAGCCGCCACAGGTCCTGGCTCCCGCAGGCTCCCGTGCACGCGGCTACTCTGCAGGGGCTCCCTGAATGCGGGGTCTGATGACACAGGAACGGTGGGTGGCTTTCAGCACTAGTTTGGTGTGTGTCCTGGGGCAAGTCCCTTTCCCCGTTGGCCTCAGTCTGTAGAAGGCAGAGGACAGAGCGGGGAGCAGGAAGGTCTTTCCCAGCTGTGACCTCCCAAGGTTCTTAAGCATAAGAAGGGGGTTGTGCAGGTCCTGATTCTTTGACTTGTACTCAGCACTTGGAAAGAGCTGCACGTGCTTTGAGATGACGGCCAGTCTCTTGGTCCTGAACTTCGTAACCAACAGATGGGGAATGTAGGGCCATGACCGTCAGCCAGAGGCAAACCCATAGCACTTCCTGTCCTGCACTTTTCTGTGGTATTCCAGTAATTGCAAAGAGGTGTCACAGAACCTGTACACGGTCCTGGTGAATGTTTCCTGTCTCTCTGCACTTCTACTGGTTCTGATCTTCCCTACCTCATGCATGTAGTTAGTTTTCTTGGTAAAAATGCAGAAAAAGCAGTAACTGGGTGAGCCACAGGCATCTATAACCAGGATTTCTCATTAAGCCTTTAGTCTACTCCCTACTCTGATCCAACAGAGATTTCCTTAACAAACCCTGGATTTTCTGTCATTTGGGTTTCTGACCAAGCTGTTCTCCCAGTCACAAACTCTCTTACCAGCCAAGTCATACCAATCCTCGAGAGGCAGATTAAGGCCCTCCTTGGCGTTCTTAGGAACAGATCAGAATCTCATGCATTCTCCAGGGACAGGTCAAACACCCTCTGAGGTTTCTTCTGGCAGGTCTCAATCTCATGTGTGGGCTGTTAGAAAGTGCAAGATCTTTGGAAATGGGTACAAATCTTGTCTTCTCTTTTTGCTTGTTATCTACTCAGGGCCAGTTAAGTCACTCTTTGGGATGCCTGTATCCCATACTGGAATGCTGCATTTCAGTTCTGGCTCCCATGCTGATTCCAGCTTCCTGCTAATGCACACCGTGGGAAGTGCAGATGACAGCCCAAGTACTTGGGTTCCTGCCAACCATGTGGAAGACACAAATGGAGTTTGGGCTCCTGGCTTTAGCCTGGCCTGTATCTGGCTATTGTAGGCAACTAGGGAGTCTACCAGTAGATGAGAGATACCACTCTCTATTTCTGCCTTTCAAATAATAAAATAAATAAATTTCAAAAAATCGCCCCTTTCTGGTTGTTTTGATGGGTAAATATGGTACCTTTCATAAAAGCTCTTCCTCTAACAAATCAGCATGTTTTCCTTTCCCTCTCTTCCTCCTTCCCGGATTCTCCTAATGTTTTAAAACCCAACTGTGGAAAAGGCGGAATTCTTCCATGAAGTTTTTTTTTTTTTTTGCCATTTGCTTGGTTGAACATAAGCTTTTTTTGTGGGCAAATACTGTATCTGTGTCCCATGACAGTGTACAGAAAAGTATTCTTAATTTGGTAATAATTGAGTAAATGTCTACTGAATGAATGAATGGATTTCAGGAATGAAAAGGGATGAGAATAGAGGGGAGTCCTGGGCTGGCTTTGCGTGCAAGGCATGTCTGTTGGGAAGTCTGGGGCTGAAGCCATGATGTGTAGATGTTAACACAGAGCCCCATGTTCCCAGATGGCAAGAGATCTTCGAGTTCCTCTTGGTGACTTACGGAGTCATCCATGCCCAGAAGGACCAGCAGTGGGATGGTGGTCATCCCTCCATGTACCCATTCCTGCAGAGACACAAAGCCGTCCTGGTCGTAGTCCATCCCTTGCAACATCTCCTTCAATATCTGCGGGATCCAAAGATCAACACTTGTCCGTTTTCATCATCCACTCTTCGACCTCCCTCCCGACCCCTGCTTCTCTTTGGTCCTGTGTTGTCTGGTTTGTGCTTTACCCATTTCTCTCCTTCTCACTCATGGTGAGAAGTAGGGGAGTAAGCTGGAGGTGAGGAAAACAGGGCTGCAGGTCCAGCCCTGCCCTGACCTGACTGCGAGGTTTTGGGCAGTCATCCAAACCCTCTGATTTGTTTACCTGTAAAAATGGAGACAATATTGCAACCCTGTGGTTGAGGATGGAAGAAAATGTATACAGGTTGAGTATTACTGATCCAAAAGTTTGAAATCAGAGATACTACAAAACCTGAAATTTTTTGAGTGCCAATGGGATATGCACACAAAATTTCAGTTTTTTCGGATTTAGGATTTTCAGATTAAAGATGCCTGAACAGTAAAGCCTATGCAGAGCCGGCGCCGTGGCTCAATAGGCTAATCCTCCGCCTTGCGGCGCCGGCACACCGGGTTCTAGTCCCGGTCAGGGCGCCGGATTCTGTCCCGGTTGCCCCTCTTCCAGGCCAGCTCTCTGCTATGGCCAGGGAGTGCAGTGGAGGATGGCCCAGGTGCTTGGGCCCTGCACCCCATGGGAGACCAGGAAAAGCACCTGGATCCTGGCTCCTGCCATCGGATCAGCGCGGTGCGCCGGCTGCAGCGGCGGCCATTGGAGGGTGAACCAACGGCAAAGGAAGACCTTTCTCTCTCTGTCTCTCTCTCTCACTGTCCACTCTGCCTGTCAAAAATAAAATAAAAAAAAAAAAAATTAAAAAAAAAAAAAAAGCCTATGCAAACATTTCAAAATCTGAAAAACTCCAAAATATGAGATACTTCTAAAGGATTTCAGGTAAGGGCTATTCAACGTGTAAGAAGCTCCTAATATAATACCTGATGCATAGGAGCCCATAGAAGTCATTACTATTATTAATAATACTATCTGGTGACTGAGAGAATGTCTAAAATTCTTTCTACCTCTCAATGCTTTGATCTATGAGTTCCTGTGATAAAAATTTTTGCTCTGGAAAGGTTAGGAGAATTAGTGCTTCAGATGTGTCCACACTTTTTTTCTGCTGCCTTACAACTTTCTTATCAGAGAAGTGGGAGGTCAGGGTATAGGACTCCAAAGAAGCTGCCTACAGGAAAGTGTCTGGGAACACCTGCACAGTCAGCATTTGCATCCAAGTCTCCTCTTGGAAACTCACTGTGGAGTCACCCCATTCTTCCAGATACTCACAGGTCTTAGCTCTGTAGGATCCCATTCCAGGTACTGAGCAATATGTAGCATTTGGTTGACAATGCAATCCATCTCCTGGAAAATAGCAAGGGAAGAGAGTATCAAAGGGCCATAATCAAAGATGTGGTCTCAAGAGCACAACTCAAACTCAAACCCCTGGGAAGACAGGCAGGGCAGAGCATAAGAAGCAGGTGCAATTCATGGGTATTTCATGAAGAGCTAACCATTTGTTCCTTGACTGCAGAACTCAGTGGTCAGTAGAGGCTCACAAGAGGCCTGGACCATGGATAAGCCAAAGGCATGTGGCGACCTTACCAGGCACTGACCTCCTCCTGGCCCCATGTGGCCTCATTTTCTTTATCCACCTCGTCTTCATTCCCCTATTTTTGTTCTTTGATTTGAAAAGCATAGAATGCACTCCTCTTTTCTCCTGTGTTGTGATCACAACTCCCACAAAGGCCTACAAACCAAGGCAGGACTCTCTTCCTCCTTCTTATGGCTCCTCATCCTCATAGCCTTAGCAACTCGGGACCTACCTATCCCCTCCCCACATTCTCCAGAGATCAGCTTCCCTTGGATGGAGAGTTCCTGTGATGGTCCTATCTCCAGTGCTATGATTTAGAGTCCTTTTGACATCTCCTTTGTTTCCTTTGAACCATAGTTCAGCCAGGAGTCTGGACTCCTTCTGGATATGTTTGGCTGATGATCATTCTTTTGGTAACAAGACCAGGTTCCATCCAAAACCTCAGAGTTGCTGGGAGCTAATGAGTTCAGAGCCCTGGCAGTCACAGGGTTAAAACACATCCAACTAAGGAGGTATTTGGTGTCAATGTTAGCATCTGTTGGGCACTACCTAAGATGTTCATGTTAAGATTGTTTAGGGGGGACGTGTAGTCTCCCTATTGACTGGAAAGTTTTGTCTTGGAGCCAGCATTGTGGTGCAGCAGGTTAAACTACTGTTTGCAGCACTGGCATCCCATGTGGGTGCTGGTTCAATTTCCAGCTGCTCCACTTCCAATCCAGCTTCCGGATAATGTGCCTGGGCAAGCAGTGAAAGATGTCCTGTGTGCTTGGGCCCCTGCACCTGCGTGGGAGACCTGGAAGAAGCTTCTGGCTCCTGGCTTTTTCCAATCCAGTTTCCCGCTAATTGCACTCTGGAAGTCAACAGGTATCACAGCTCAAGTCCTTGGGATTCTGTCACCTATGTGATGTATCTGGGTCATGCCTCACAAGACAGCCCTCTCAGGAGGGTCTTCATAAAAGCTGAGCTATGGCCCAGTCTTGGCTGTTGCAGCCATTTGGGAAGTGAACCAGCAGATAGAAGATCTCTCTCTATCTCTCTTTCTTTCTCTCTCTCTCTCTAGCTCTTTCAAATAAATAAGTTAATAAACAAACAAATAGCTCTTAAAAAAGTTTTATCTCCACCAGAGAGAGTGCTGGGTCAAAATAAGCTAAAACCAAACAGAGATTTAAAAATTTGTATTTCATTTAAATTACAAAATAATTTATTGCAGAACTACAGGACGAAGCAGTAGAAGAAGGCAAGAAAGTGGGTAGAAAAGTGGGGACAGGGCTTGGCAGAAGTTCTAATGGGAATGAGCTTGTGGGTCTAGCTAGGCCCATGATTCAATGATAAAATGTGATCCAGGAGCTGAGAATAAGGCTCAGTGATGGGCTACATAAACAGGAGAGTGGGCAGACTTCAGGAAGAACTGGTTCCCACTGTCTACACTGCTCAGGCCACATCTGGATACTGAAAAAGGTCACAGTGGGTGGATTCTGTTCCGTCATATCTTAAGAATAACACTGACAACAAACCAGAGCTTGACCAGGATGGACCTCTAAGCCTATGAAAAATAGGCTAAAAAACTCGGCAATTTTAGCTTGGAGAGAATTTTACGGAATGTATGATGGCACGCACAAATACCTGCAGGCCTGCTGTGTAGAGTAGGCATTTCACTTGTTCTGGTAGCAGAAGGAAGCCAGAGGATTGGAGGGAGCAGAGGACTTGAGAGTTTGCCTGCTTCAACCTCCTTTCTGGGAGGAGGCAAGAGTGGAAGCAGGTCTGTGTGAAAGCTGACTGCTACTGCTCTGGCACACAGAGGTGGCTTTTGTAGAGAGAGGAGGCCCTCTCTTACAGTCACCACTATCAGTGGAATGGCTGTGTTACGGTGGGAGTGATCTCATCACTGGGATTGTCCATGAAGAGGCTAAGAGTTCATCTGTCAGGTATTGTGGGTGGGAAACTGAATCCAGTGAGAGAGTTGCTCCAGCCACCAAGTTGCCTTAAGAACGTATCTGGAATTTAACCATTTTGTTCCACCTACAATGCTGGTACCTAGTGCAAGGTGACCTCACTTTATGTCTTGATTATTACAGTAGTCTGCTAGCTGGTCTCCTGGCTTCATCCCTACAGCCTATGCCCAGCACAGTAGCTAGAGAGATCTGTTGATACATAATCTTGTCACTACTCTGCTCAAAACCTTCACTGTTCTTTTCATTTCTCCAGGGTGAAAAAAGATAAACATTTCAATCACCTATGAGGCTGGAACTCCCTCTCAGACTCCCTCCTCTTTCCACCCCATAACTTCTCTGACCTTGCGTGCTAGTACTTCCTCACTGCTCAGTCATCCTGCTCCCATTCCTCTGGTCCCTCAGTGAATCTTCTAACATTTGTCACCCCTCAAGACCCTTGTACTTGCTGTTCCCTCTGAAGGCTTTTCTCCTAAGTCTCCCAGGACCCACTCTCTTGGGCTCTCAAAGTCTCTGTCCAGATGCCTCCTCCAAAGAGGAGGACCCAAAGGAGGCTTGCCTTGGCTACCCTAACTAAAGCTACAATGCCTTCCAACACATCCTTTCTCTCCTTGCAAGCATGTATCTCTACCTAACACACAGTTTACGATGATGGTTAGTCTCCATGCTTGGACTAGAATGAAAGCTTCATAAGGGCATGGGATTTTGTCAGCTGGCTACACTGATGTATTCCCAGTGCTTACAATAGTGCCTGACATGTGATGGACAACCCAGGAAATACGTGTTCACCAAATGCCTGGGAGTCTGTGATTCTCTGTTCCCTCAAGCGTCCCAACCTGCAGCGCTGCAGTGTGGCTGCAGGGATCCTATAAAGGCACCCTGGGTCTCCCAGGGGATTGGGAGGATTCTGGTGCTCAAAGGGAATTGTTCCTCCCTCCTTCCTCCTTCCCTTCCTTCCTCCCCTCCCTCCCTCTGTTCTGACACAGCCCCCACACACCTCAACCTCAGAACCTTCCTATTAACAGAGCCCTGTCCCTGGTGTTGCCAGTCAGGACCACAGAGCCCACGTGACTCCATTTGTCTTCTCTCTCTGCCTTTCTCCTTTTCCATCCTTCTTCTCACTCCGCAATCCTGTGATCCCTGACCTATCTCTGCCTCTTCCTGAAGGGGTGGGTGTGAGTATCAGGCTTTCCCAGAGGCAGAGGGATGGGATCATGAAGACAGAGAAAATGCCTCAGCTGGTGCCCTGGGGTAAGAGAGGAAGTCAGGGGTGATGCCCAGCACACCGGCAGTAACCTCTGCACCTCTGGCCGTCTTGCCCTGGTCTTATTGCTGCTCCCCCTCCCTGCTTGGTCCCTGGGCTCTGGCAGGAAATTGCAGGGGGAGGGGAGAAGTTAAACTAGACAAGATACTAAAGCATCTCCCCATCCTAAGATTGCATGATGCAGGGCTTCTTGGATGCAAAGGTGAAGTACTGTTCACCTTCTGCAAGGATGGCTCTTTGGAAATAGGAGGGGAAGGGTTCTACTCAGACCCCTGCAGTCCTTACTGAGACATTCCTGTCCCCACAAAGATGAAACTGCTCCTCCCTCCCCCAGCCTTTTTCAGCGCACGGAGGGAATATCTGGAGTGAGAGCTTACCGCTTGGTCCAGGAGACCATTCTCATCTGAATCGTAGAGACGAAACATGACTGCAAGAAACACAGAGAGCCAGGCTTGAGGTGTCTTCCAGGAACCTAGGATGAGCTGGAGTTTTGAAGCTGCCATGCTTTTTGATGAGTTCTGGCCATCACTGGGAGGAAAGGTGCTGTAGCCAGCTCACCCATGCTGCAAGCTGCAGGGCCTAACTTCCTCAGAAACAGAGGTTGGAACAAGGGAGGAGAATCAAGCTGCCTGGCTTCCGGACCCACCTCGGCAATAACTGCAGCTGATGAGACCCACGTCGCCCGTATGATTCCTGGAGAGCAGGCACAACTCCTTAGCATCACTGAAACACAACTCAAGGCAAGCCCCCAGCTGGGGCCGGGGCAGAGGCACAGAGTTACAGATGAGCCTTTGCTCCCATAGCACACAGAAAGGGTGTAGAGTCAGACAGGTTCAAATCCCAGCCTCGTCACACCACTCCATGCTAACAATTTCTTTCTCCTAGGGCTCTTGTGTACCTGATATGCCAATCAACTGTGCTTGCAATGGGGAAAGCAACCAACAGATTTCAGTTATTTTTATTTTCATTTTTTAACTAATATTTAGCTATAGCATTTAGAGTTGCAAAGTGCTGTCCTGTGCACTTTATCATCACCACCTGATCCTCAGTAATGCTAGGAGGTAGTTACCACACAGGAGCACATATATCTTTCTTCTAAAAGGTCAGCATGCTACTGAGGGAGACCCTCAGTCAGGCTCCAGCGCAGGGAGGTGAGTAGGATAAGGAAGAGCTGGAAGAGAAATTTGGACAAAGGACTAAATGGTCATCTCTGGGACCTGGAAATCTGTATTCCATTCCACCGAAGTGTAGAGCTCCTGTGATCTCAGAAGGAATCAGGGTAGGAAGTGGAGCCAGACACGTCCTCATCTACTGTCCACTCTAGAATACTCCACCGTGCCTGGGTTCTCCCTGGAGCGCCCCCGGCTGGTCCTTCCCTGATGCAGCCCCTCTGGGCCTCAGGACGAGCCCACCTGGTCACACACATTCCTGCTAAGGACACCTTGGCTCTTAGATTCCTTCCAGATGTCTCCATGTTGCTGTACTCTGTATTTTTTCAGTGATGCGACCTCACTGAGCGTGCAGCTTCTGTTCTTTATGAAAAGGTTTATGGGCTCCCTTCCGATTCTTTGCGACTCCTCAGAATGTCCCTGTCAGAGGCACGAAGCATATGCTGCTGACTTGCTGAGCAGATGGTTGAATGATACAAAGCACAGAGCGTCCTGCTAGATTGTTCAGGAACTCTGGGCCTAGATGGTCTTTACCAACTGACCTCTCTCTGGTCCTACTGTGCAGAACAATGGAGCTCGAGAGCTGAGTGGGCACCTATTTTTCTTTTTTTAAGCACTGTGGTCTTAGGCAAGTCTGTTAACCTTCCTGTGTGTTCTTACATGTAAAATGAGAATAATCAAATCATCCTTTTAGGGCTGTTGTGGGGTTAAAGTGAGACAATGCATTTAAAATGTTTAGCAAATGGAAGGTGTTCAGTAATGAGAGTTACTGTGATTGCATTAGCTATAGGAGAGATTTCAGGCTATAATTTGCAAAAAAAAAAAAAAAGTGAAGAAGGAAAAGCTTAACTTACTTTCAGTCATGACAATTAGAGAATGTGAACTGATGCAGTTTAATAAAAAACCCAAATGAAAACTCTACAGGACAATGACCAAGTTTCTGCAATGAAAGAGTTCAAGGAAAAAAGTTAGTGAAAGAGAAGAAAACAAAGGATTAAAAGGAACTGAAGACAGGGGTGGTGCTGTGGCAGAGAAGGTTAAACCTCCACCTGCAGTGCTGGCATCCCATATGGGCGCTGGTTCGAGTCTGGGCTGCTCCACTTCCTATCCAGCTCTCTGCTATGGCCTGGGAAAGCAGCAGAAAATGGCCCAAATCCTTGGGCCCCTGCACCCACGTGGGAGACCTGGAAGAAGCTCTTGGCTTGGCCTGACCCAGCCCTGGTCATTGTAGTCATTTGGGGAATGAAGCAGCAGATGGAAGATATCTCTCTCTCTCTTCTTCTCTCTCTGTATCTCTGCCTTTCAAATAAATAAATCTTTTTTAAAAAAGGAACAAAAGAGATGGGATCACCAATGGCAATACATGGACTTTATTTGGATCCTGATCCAAACACGCAATGCACAGTATATAATTGGAAAATTGTGAATACTGACTGGATATTTAGTAATGCTAAAGAATTATTTTCTTCTATTTCCCTCTGTCTCTTTCTCTCTGTCTGTAACTCTGACTTTCAAATAAATAAATAAATCTTTTTTTAAAAAGGATTATTTTCTTTAGTTGGGATAATAGTGTTGTGGTTATATTTATGAAAAGGAGTGTGACCCTAGGGCCACATACTTAAATCTTTACAAATGAAATTATATGATGCCTGGAATTTGCTTCAAAATAATCTGAGTCAGAGGGAATGGGTGACATGTGTGAAGTAACCAAGATAGACCACAAGTTGAAGCTGTGGGACAGGCACGTGGAAGTTATTTACCTTAAATATTTTCCATTTTAAGAAGTTCTAAAGTTTCTTATTGCCACTCCAAGACTCAGTCTGAGAGTCACACCACGAAGACCCTGCCAACATTCTCTTTGGTAGTTATTTTTTTTCCAAAGAAACCTTTTATTTAAGGAATACAAACTTCATGCATTTCATAAGTACAACCTTAGGAATATATTGATTCTTTGGTAGTTATTAATAAATATAATGCCTAAGACCCCAAATGCAGCTGAATGTTAGAAATAATTTGACATTTCACATTCAACATTATCCAGAAGAAAAACGAAATCTGCTACATTTGCTACCAAATTAGCACTTAGGACCTGCGATTGTTAGCGCCTTGAACCAACGGGGGAGATCTGAGCTCAACACACGAGCAGACTGTTTCATTTTGTTTTTGGCGCGCGTTCACCGTTGGCAGACTCCCCTCGCTAACATCTACCAGTCTCCCTGTTCACTGGAATTCTGACGTATGTCTTTTCTTTACTGTCTACTTGAGTTCCCAAGAGAAGCAAAGACAGTATGGATTTCTCAGTGAGGTCCCATCACCTCCTGGCTAACAAAGTCTTCCTGCAGGCTCACCTAGGCCAGCCGGCGAAACCATTCCTGGTCTGAGCGCTCGGCCAGGCTGCAGGCTGTGCCAGCCACGCTGGACTTTTCTTTTTGCCACTGCTCCTACTTCCTCCCGAAGGCGTGTATTTGAAATCAACTTTAGTTGCACCATGAAACCAATTCCCTCTTTTCAGGAACTAGTCTTTTTTTCTCTAGAGGCCATAAGAGCTTGAGGTGATAGGTGAATAGAGAAATGGAAATAAGCCTTAACAAGATAGAGGTTGATTACAGCTCAAGGGAAAAAAAAAAAAAAGAATTCCTCATAGTTAAAGAGTTGCTTGGGCATGGAATAGGGGAAGACAATGTTGATTATCTTTTCTGGAAAGATCCACTAAGGGGGGGCAGCAGTTTTTGGATAGCAGGATTTGCCAGCAAAACAAGGGAGCCTCGACCCCTTGATGGGACCATCTTCCCCTCCCATATTGCGGTTCTGAATGCCAAGGTCTCCACTGATTTAGGATTGATGGACAAGACCCAGATATTCCTCTAGGAAAAAGTGGAGGCCCCTTGGCCGGGCAAGCACTTACACTCCAGTTTATCCTGAGGTCTTCCTGTCTCCAGCAGGGACAGGTAACACACAACGTCTTTCAGGTACACGGTGGACAGTTCTGAGCCTGAAGACTGATCAGCAGGGGCTCCCAGGGAGGTCACAGACACCTGGTCTTTAGCTGATGCTTGCTTCTCGGCCATCTTTGATTCTGTGACAGGCAAAAGGAAAGCATCCAAAGACACTTAGTGTTTAGTAACTATTGATCCCTCTTTGTTGCCCCATTCTACTCACAATGGCAGGAAAGATTTTATATAGGTTTCTTCAAAAGCTTTGGTTACCTAGATGTGACCACATCAGTGGCCCTAGAAATTCAGATGGTGGAGTTCATATTTTCTGAATGGACTCCATTCTAGAGTCCATTAGCTCATAGAAGATTCATCTGTATGCTGTGACTTTTTGGAAAAGAAACTTAGATAACAATAACCATAATTGTCATTCAGCCCACTATTTTGGGAATGCATCTAAATTTCAGAAGTAATTTGGGATGAAATTTCAAAATGGTAAGTGACCCATAGTCATTTGCCAATATATCCTCTAAAAATTTCCTTCTCAAATACATTTAAAGGCAAAGAGAATAATATTTGGAAAAGAAAATTTGGATGAACATTCAGCTGATTTCTAGAAACTAAGAACTGTGACCACATGCATTATGTGGACACTCTTTATACAAAGAGACAGGCAATGGGAGTAAATATATCAATTTAGCAGAGTTATCCTGGATGAAAACCTGCCAGGTTCTGGGGGTTAGGCTGAGACGGAAGGAAATTAGACATTACGGACAGTAGGGGAGGTTGAAAGTCACTGATGCACGGTATTTGTTATACCGTGAAGGGATTTAGATGGAGCATATGAAATGGTCTCAGAAGACCAGATCTTTTAAAGTAATTTCCTACTGGAAAAGCCCATCAGCAGCTTGTAAGAAGATATAACCGCTTTTAAACAAGAGCAGAGGGGCTGGCGTTGTAGTGTAGTGGATTAAGCCACCACCTGAGATGCCAGAATCCCATATGGGCACTGGTTTGAGTCCTGGCTGCTCCACTTTCCAATCCAGCTCTCTGCTAATGCATCTGGAAAAGCAGCACAAGATGACCCAAGTACTTGGGCCCCTACCACCCACATGGGAACTCCAGTTGGCTTCAGTGTGTCTCAGCCGTGGCTGTTGAGGCCATTTAGGGAGTGAACCAGAGGATGGAAGATTGTTCTGTCTGTCTGTCTCTCTCTTTCTCTGTCTCTGCAACTCTACCTTTGAAAGAAATAAATAAAATCTGGGCCGGCGCCGCGGCTCACTAGGCTAATCCTTCGCCTTGCGGCGCCAGCACACCGGGTTCTAGTCTCGGTTGGGGCGCCAGATTCTGTCCCGGTTGCCCCTCTTCCAGGCCAGCTCTCTGCTGTGGCCAGGGAGTGCAGTGGAGGATGGCCCAAGTACTTGTGCCCTGCACCCCATGGGAGACCAGGATAAGTACCTGGCTCCTGCCATCGCATCAGCGTGGTGCGCCGGC
Source organism: Oryctolagus cuniculus (assembly GCF_964237555.1). Taxonomy (NCBI): domain Eukaryota; kingdom Metazoa; phylum Chordata; class Mammalia; order Lagomorpha; family Leporidae; genus Oryctolagus; species Oryctolagus cuniculus. The sequence goes on from NC_091435.1 coordinate 95,992,510, forward strand.
TGCAGTGCACTGGCCGCGGCGGCCATTGGAGGGTGAACCAACGGCAAAGGAAGACCTTTCTCTCTCTCTCTCTCACTGTCCACTCTGCCTGTCAAAATAAATAAATAAATAAATAAATAAAATCTTAAAAAAAAAAACACAAGAGTAGACAGCATCAGAGGTGTGCAAGCAGAGAAGAAAATACAATAGGATGAGATAAAAACAAAGATGGGGCGGGCACTGGCATAGCAGTTAAGATGCTGTTTGGGATGCCTGCATCCCATGTGGGAGTGCCTGGGTTCAAGTTCCAGCTCTGCTCCTAATGCCAGTTTCTGCTAATGTGCACCATAGGAGATAGCAGGTGACAGTTCAAGTAGTTGGGTCCCTGTCACCCATGTGGGAAACCTGGATGGAGTTCTTGGCTCCTGGCTTTGGCCTGGCCTAATCCAACTGTTGCAGGTATTTGGGAGTGAACCAGTGGATGGGAGATGTTTCTCTGTCTATCTCTTTCTGATTCTGAAATAAACATGATAAATAAATAAAAATGAAAAAAAAAGATAGTGAGGTGGGAAGGATTATAATGAAGTGACATATGCAATAGAAGTATTAAAATCATCACTGGAGGAAAGCTAGGGAAAAACATAACAACACAGAAGACAAATGAGAGGTCATTTACCCTGGGTAGTCCACACTACCCCAAGTTATTGTTACATTTCAGATAATTTATCAATTGAAATATCATCAACAATTTCCACTTTGACTAAAATAGAGACCAGCTTTATACTCCCATTTGAAACAACAACAACAACAACAAAACACTGGACAAAAGGTATGAAACAATGGTTCACTGGAACTTGAATATCAGGCAGCACTAAACAGTTATCTCTGAAAAGATGGGAAAGAACCCCTGTAATTGCCACACTTCATTGTTTGGAAAGAGTTTGAGGGGGAACCCAGGCAGATTGTAGCAGTCCCTCTAATGTTTGGAGAGGCCAAGGTGGCTGGAGTTCATGGAGCAGAGCTCTGGGGAGAAGGGAGCTGCCAAAGAGAGAGAGAAGTCTGGAGATCATTAGGTGTCCCTTTTGGGTAATCAGCAGAGAGTTCTCTTCAATTATTCATCTGAGTAGTGATTAGCACTACTTAAGAAACTATGCAAGGCTAGGGAAAGAGCCAGAATTAGAGGGAAAAGCCCTGGTATGCAAAGAGAACAAGGAATAATTCTTATTCCCACCAAACAGGGTAGAAAAATCTCCACTATTCACACATCATTGGTAGAATGCTCAGAAGAGATTTGCTTCAGTAAGGAGGCCCCAGAGTAAATGTCTTTTCAGTCCTGCCTGATGAGGCCTGAAAGGAAGGCCCAGAATGGTAGACCAAGTATCTGTACTCCAACACAAAGCGCAAGAATATTTGTTGGAATGCAAAAATACCCAGTATGCAACACTTAAGGAAGATATATTTGAATTCTACACAAATTCTTCCAGAAAATTTAAGCAGAGAGAATCCTATGCGACCCATTTTATGAGACTAGCACTACTCTAAAGCCAAAATCAGAAAAAAAACATTGTAAGAAAAGAACATGCATATCAGTGACTTCCATGAACACAGATGTGAAAGTTCCAAACAAAATTTTACCAAACTGAACCCAAAACACACAAAAGAAATTAAATAAAACATAAATGAATCCTTGTGTTCAAGGATCAGAGACTCAGTATGTTAAGGTATTAGTTCTTTGTGATATTGAGATAGGCAAAGATTTCTAAGGCATGATGCCAAAAGCGCAGCCCATAAGAGAAAAAAAAAGTTGAATTAGATTCATAACAATTTTGCTCTTCAAAAGACATTGTTAGAGAATGAGGAGACAAGTCACAAACAAGAAAATATTTTAATTGGCTAGATTTGATCAAGGACTTGTATCCATAATATATAAATAATTCTCCATTCAACAAGAAAGCAAAACAATGTAATTTTAAAATGGGCAATGGAGGCCGGCGCCGCGGCTCACTAGGCTAATCCTCCGCCTAGCGGCGCCGGCACACCGGGTTCTAGTCCCGGTCGGGGCGCCGGATTCTGTCCCGGTTGCCCCTCTTCCAGGCCAGCCCTCTGCTGTGGCCAGGGAGTGCAGTGGAGGATGGCCCAGGTGCTTGGGCCCTGCACCCCATGGGAGACCAGGAAAAGCACCTGGCTCCTGGCTCCTGCCATCAGATCAGCGCGGTGCGCCGGCCGCAGCGCGCCGGCCGCGGCGGCCATTGGAGGGTGAACCAACGGCAAAGGAAGACCTTTCTCTCTGTCTCTCTCTCTCACTGTCCACTCTGCCTGTCAAAAAAAAAAAAAAAAAAAAATAAATAAATAAATAAATAAAATGGGCAATGGAGTTGAACAGTTTACTAAAGAAGATATTGTATACATATGTCAATCATGCACATGAAAAGATACTCAGCATCATTAGTTACTAGGAAAACACAAACTAAAACCACAATGTAATACTGCTACACACCTATTTAATGGGTATATAATAAAGACTATCTTACTGAGGATCGATAAGCGTATGAGAGCCACAGGAACTCTCACACAGGTGTGTATCTGGTTCAACCACTATGGAAGGGTTTGGCTCTTACAAACATGTACCTACCATACTTTACCCAGTCTTTCCACTTCTAGGTATTCATCCAAGAGAAATGAAAAAAAGTTTCACACAAAACTTGTATAAGAATATTTCTAACAACTTTATTTGCAATAAGCCAAAACTGGAAAGAACCCAAATGTCCATCAGTGAATAAACACAAGTTGAATGGAGGAACATACTATCGAATATCTATGTATTAGAATGCTAATCAGTCATTAAAGCCATGAGCTACACGTGCATTCATGTGCCCATATATGTAAACACACAACATTAATAAATCTCACAATTATGCTAAGTGAAAGAAACCAGACCCAAAAGGGAACATACTGCCTGGTTGTATTTATATAAAATCTAGAAATACAATATAATATAAAGTGACAGAAAGCAGAACAGTGGTTGGATGGGAATGGGAATGAGGGAGGGTGGAGGAAGGGATTACAAAGACAATATTTGGAGATGATGGCTGCGTTCACTGTACTGATGTGGTACTGGCTTTACAGATGTACACAGATGTCAAAATCACCAACTGTGTACTTGAAACACGTGCAATTTATCTTCTTCCAATGACACCTCAAGAAACCTATTTTTAAGACATCAGCACAGCCTTTGCTGAAGATCTTTGATTTACTAGAGCTGTGGTTGGATCTTGAGCCACTATTCTAGTTTTCATGGAGGTTTAATGTTCACTCCTGTCTTGGGGGTGCTGAGCTCTGGGAGGACACAGTGGCATTGGCCCATCTCATCAATGTCATTCCTCCTGCTGCTGTTTTGCATGGAACACGCCTATCTATAGCGACATGAGAACACCATCCAGTCCCACCAGTGGAAGCTCACTAATGTGCTCTTACAGACCACAGAGGTTGATCTCTGATGCCAACCACAAACCCTCTCACATGGGAGTTCTTGGGCACACCTGACTTCTTCCACCTCACCCCTTGCCTGATCTCTGCATTACTTGTTGGGTTCTAGCTGTGCAGTGTGGCACAGTGGAAAGAGCACTGGGATTCTAGCATGGGGTTTGAGTTAAATGATGTATGATTTTGCATAAGCGATCTTACTCTCCCACACTCAGCCTCAGTTTTCTGACTTGTTAAAAATGGGGGTCACAGAGTGGGCATTTACCCTAGTGGTCACCATGCCTATGTTCCTGGAGCGCCCAGGTTTGATAACTCAGCTCTGGCTCCTGACTCCAGCTTCCTGCTAACGCAGACTCTGGAAGACTGTGGTGATGGCTCAGGTAGTTGGGTCCCTGCAACCCACATAGGAGACTTGGATTGAATTAGCAGTCTAGGCCCAGGGCAGCCGGTTACAGGAATTTGAGGAGTGAATCAGTAGATGAGAGCTCTCTCTAGCTCTCTCTCTCTCTCTCTCATCTATGTCCTCAAATAAATGAGTTAATTTAGAAATGTTTACATGAGGGGATTGCATTGAAGCGGATATTAATCCAAAATCTTGAAATACAGAAATGTTTGTGAATATAATGTGTAGTGGAAAAACAAAGTTGTATCCAAATTCCGTAGCAAATTACACAAAAAATATACAATGACACACACACAATTGGATTGGCAGCATTCTGGGTGATTTTGTTGTTTCTTTTCATTTAAGAATTAATTTTTTAGAGCTCACAGCAAAATTAGAGAAAGGTGCAGAGATTTCATGCATACCTCCTGCTCCTACACACTTGTCCTGACAGTGACAGAGTGCTGGCGGCTCTGAGCTCATCTCTGGGCCCTGCGAAGACCCCACTCCACTGTTTTATGGACACAAGCCTGTAGCCATCTGGCTCTGGGAATGAAAACACTGAAGTGGGTTATGATAGATCTGAGCCTGGAGACTCATCTGATAGGCCTAGACCATTCATATCAAATAAGTCTAAACTCTCCCTCTGGCTTCTACTTAGGCAACAGGAAAAGGGTGAAGTTTTCAGCAGATGGTCTGGTCTTAGGTGACTCCAGGACTTGGCAGTTCCCTGCTAGCAGAGGCTCTCTCCGTGATGTCTGCCTGGCCCTGTATTCTTGCTGCTGGTGAAGAGCGACATCTAATTAAGACATCCATGTAAGGGTGTAGCAGGAAAGGATTTTCTCCTTCAAATCTTAAGACTCAAAAGAAGATTAAATAATATATACTATATACCTTCCTGTGCCAGGAGTCAGATAATTGCCCTTTCACAGTTTGACAATAGGGGACTGGTTTTCCCCAGGCACAAGGAAAATGGTGCCTCATATATGATTTACATATGACTTAAAGCCATTTCACCAAGAGCCATGGACCTAGCACGGCTGGGAGGGGTCCTGCGCAGGGTGGATGAGCCCACACTTTTTTAGGGTCTTGCCCTGCTGATGTCCCAAAGGCCCTAATCAGGAGTGCACCAGTGCTTTGAATCCTTGCTTCCACAGCTCCACAAATTTGCTCAGAGTTTTCTGAGCTTATGATCCTGGGGCAACTCTCCGGTCTCAACCTGCTCTGCTTTCTATCCATAGTGAGCTCTGATCTCAGCAGTCCTTTAGCTAAATACTGAACACCATATAATCCTTCTGGTGTCTCAGTTTGCTATGGGAAAAAATTAGAGCTATACTTAAGGTCTGCTTGAAGAAACTGTCTCATCCCCGGTCCCAGGTCCCCCCTCTCCTTCAGCTGGAGTGTTTCTTATCTGTCTTGTTCTATGATTTTTTGAAAAACATAAGAAAGTTGCATCCTTTATCTCCTGGGTAGATCCCTAGCATTAGAACTTACTTTTTTTTATTAAAGATTTTTATTTATTTATTTATTTGAAAGTCAGAATAACACAGAGAAAGAAGGAGAGGGAGAGAGGGAGAGAGGGAGAGAGAGAGAGAGGTGTCTTCCATCGCTGGTTAACTCCCTAGATGGCCACAATGGCCGGAGCTGCACCGATCTGAAAACAGGAGCCAGGAGCTTCTTCTGGGTCTCCCATGCGACTGCAGGGGCCCAAGCACCTGGGCCATCCTCTACTGCTTTCCAGGTCATAGCAGAGAGCTGGAGTGGAAGTGGAGCAGCCGGGACTGGAATTGGCGCCCATATGGGATGTCTGCACTGCAAGTGTAGGCTTTACCTGCTATGCCACAGTGCCAGCCAGAATTTACTTTTGTATATCTATGAATCTGCTCAATAGTAAATAGGTCGGGGGGGGTGGTGCTGGCACTGTGGCATAGTGGGGAAAGGTGCTGCCTGCAGTGCTGATATCCTATATGGGCATCGGTTCGAGTCCCAGCTGCTCCACTTCCAATCCAGCTCTCTGCTATGGCCTGGGAAAGCAGTGGAAGATGGCCTAAGTCCTTGGGCCCTTGCACCTGGCACCTGTGTGGGAGACCTGGAGGGAGCTCCTGGCTCCTGGCTTTGGATCCACGCAGCTCCGGCCGTCATGGCCATCTGGGGAGTGAAACATCGGTTGGATGGAAGACTTCTCTCTCTCTCCCTCTGCCTCTCTGTAACTCTGCCTTTCAATAAATAAAATAAATAACTCCTTTAAAAAATAATTAAGTCTGATTCTTAGAGTCCTCGTATTCAAAACTTCCAGAGCAACTGGGAAGAAAGGGAGTCCATGAGGGATCTTCCAGGAGAAGATGCCCCTCTGACACTCTTGGAGGCTGAGGGTGCAGACTGCATTTTGCAGGCCACGATGAGTTGCTAATAGAGTGTCCTTCTGGAGGGCAGCCTGAATAATGATTGCTATTATTATTTTATTATTGAACATTCACGATGTGCCAGGCATAGTTTGAAGACTATATACATCTAACTCACTTAACCTTTTAACAGCAACTTATTGTCATCTCACTTTATAGATGGGGGAACTGTGGTACAGAGATACAGTTCAAATGAGCCCACTGTTACAGGGTCAGGGAGTGTCAGAGCTGGCAGCGAACTCCACAGTCCACATGCTTAACCAGGATTGCCGGCCCCAATTTGGATAGACAGCACCCAGGAAATTTGTATTGGCCATGAAAACAGAAGTCAAGGATGGTAACCTTTGCTCCTTTCAGTTTTCTAAGGAACTTCTAGCTTTAGGCCTGGACCCAATTTATTCAAAATGATGTATGTTTGTGTTGTTGGAAGTCAGCCAGTGCACACACACACATCTTCTCACTCTCCAGCTATCCACTGGTGGAGTCAGCTGAACCTCAATCCTCAAGCCATTCCTTTATAGCTTCTCTCTCTCTCTCTCTCTCTCTCTCTCTCTCTCCCACCCACCCACCCACACACACACACACACACACACTTTCTTCTGAGACCAGCAGGCAGGCCTGTTAGCAGGAAGCATCCAGCGAGCTGTGTCAACTCCTGGCCTGCTCTGTTCCAGGGTGAGTGAGGCAGGAACCTTTACCCATCTATAGCATCCAGGAATACTTGAGGGGTTGGGGGCCACAGAGGGTAAGAGCCGCTGCAGGGTGCGCAGTGGTCCACAGACAAGGCGGCTGGTTTGGTGTCCCCAAGGCTTACACTGCAAGCTTACCAGCATCAGAGGCACAGGCGTTGTCTGCTTGGGCAGCATTATCTACGTTCTGTATATCAGGATCTGGGGAACAAAAAGAAGATGTGACGACCTGTGCTGCCTCCCAGCTTCCCAGAGGAGCATGCAGGGGTCCTCCCCATATGCTCTGATTAACTTGGGTTGTGTCTGCGTTTGGATTACTGTCAGCTGGGTCCATGCTTACAGCTTGGGGTTGGCTGTGTGTCCCTCACGTTAGCCTGAGCTCTAGGAAGACAATGACTACACCTTCCCCACTCTCTGACACACCCAGGCTAGGCGCAGCCTGGACACACTGGCTAGAAGTGCTGCATCCATGGACTGGCAGCCTTTGCAGAAGGTTCTTGTCCCCCTCATGTCCCCGTTTCCCCAGTACTACTCTCTGACTCTCAGCAACAGAGATTAAGTCCCTCTTTTAATCCTCTTCCTGACAGATCCACCAGCCAGGGCTTCCTGCACAATGAGGAAAGGAGTCTTGATCCCATGGTCCCGATTCCTGTCCCATGGGGATGTTCTTATGCTCAGGGGACCCTCTAGGAAAGCAGCCTATGCTTGTGGCAAGGGGGTTGGAGCTGCACGGCACCAGCCATGGCAGGAAGGGGTGGTGGTGATCTGCTACCTGGGCCGTTGGGCTCACTGCTGCTAGCCCCCTCCGTTGGGTGGTCCGGGGGCTCCTGCTTGGGCTTCTGGCTGAAGGCCAGGAAGAGGTGTGTGCTCAGTGGCTGAGGAAGGTCCACCTCCAGATACGCCCTCATGAACAGCTTGAAGACATCATAGCTAATCGGCTGAGAAGGAGGCAAAAGAGAAAAGTCAGTGGAGAGAACTAAAGGGCCAAAGAGGAGGCAGAGAAGGACAAGGAGTCAGACACGGCTGGTGAGAAGACGACCAGGGAGGGAGAAGGAATTGGTGGGGGACAGGAGTGGAAAGGCCAGGGAGGTGACAGAAATGACGGGCACAGGATATAAGAAAAAGGCAACACTGGTGGCTGCAAGTTGGGGCAGGCTTTTGTCATAAGACAGGAATTGGTCTAAGTTTAGACAAAAAGGAGGGTGATGGAGAGGGGGCATGCAGAGCAGAGGTCTGTTAGTGCAGGCCCACGTGGCTCCAATGAGCAGCAGCCAGGTCAATGCCCTGGAATTGCAGCTAAGATGCGGAACGATGCAGTTGAAGGCACAATGGAATCGAGGGGTTCTTCTACACAATCATGGTTTTCCTTTTCTGCTATGAGTATTCAAGTCTCAGAAACCAGAAAGAACTGGAAGAAAAAAAGGACACGCTCCATCCTTCATCACTTCCATAATCCTGATCTTTCCTGGACTAACCTCAAGACCACAGGGGAGTGTGAGTGTGCCATGGCAGCTTCTCAAAACATGTCCTTGTGAAGGGTTTAGGCACCGGGAGAAGAACAGGAAGCCAAGGACAGACGGTAGAACCAAGAGACATGCCAAAAACCAGATCCTCACCCTGCTGTGCCCCTCCCAGTACTGCCTGGCTTCTGGTCCCAGGCTGGGAGCAGCCATGCCAGAAGGAGCTGCTGCACTCAGCAAACTCTCAACAACAACACCAGTTTGCAGTGAGTCATCGCTGGCTCGGGCTTTGGTGGCATTGGACTCCTCATCAAATCAGCAGATGCTCCTGGAGATCATGTGAGGAAGTACTACTCCCAGTTCTGCTGTGCAGGCTTTTGTGCACAATTACAGCCCTGAGAATAAAATCCCTGGTTGGGAGCCTACTTGGTGTTCTCTCCAGTATGATGGTAGCATTTAACCCCTTGTCTGTTCCGGGAGATCTGAGCATCTTCCCAGAAACTGGAGCTGGCATGCCTGGGTACAGTGAGGTTTGAGATGGAAGTCTTGGCACTAGAAGCAAGTAACACCCTCCCTGTCCCACTGGGAGCTCATGGCCATTTCTGTTCAGCCCCTGGCTAGGCTGTGCTATAGATCTCCATTGCAGAGTGCAAGAAACTTGACTCAGTTAGACAGAAGCTCCTATCACATTCAGGGAGCCCCAAGCAAGTGGAGGACTTGCCTTTCTTGTGGCAGCTCTCCTCTCTCTGTCCCTCTCTTGTTCCCGACTCTCTGTGTCTCTCTATTTCACGGTCTTACTGTCCCTGGTTTGTCCCCATAGCCTCATCACCTTCCTCACACATTCTCCTCGTTTTTTTCCCAGTACACAGGAGCAAAATCTTTCCTTCCTGCTTTTTTTTTTTTTTTTTTGACAGGCAGAGTGGACAGTGTGAGAGAGAGACAGAGAGAAACGTCTTCCTTTGCCGTTGGTTCACCCTCCAATGGCCACCTGCGGCCGGTGCACCGCGCTGATCCGATGGTAGGAGCCAGGTACTTATCCTGGTCTCCCATGGGGTGCAGGGCCCAAGCACTTGGGCCATCCTCCACTGCACTCCAGGGCCACAGCAGAGAGCTGGCCTGGAAGAGGGGCAACTGGGACAGAATCCGGCGCCCCAACCGGGACTAGAACCCGGTGTGCTGGCGCCACAAGGCGGAGGATTAGCCTAGTGAGCCGTGGCACCGGCCATAATCTTTCCTTCCTGCTTACCAGAGGTAACTTATACAGGATGACCTTTGATTCTACCCTCACTATCTCTGAGCACATGCCCCAGCATTTGCTTGTCTTCTGGAAGTGGTCAGATGTCTGCTAATAGTGGTCAGTGCCCACTATTCCAAAGACATCTCTGTCTCCTAGAAGTACTAGATGACCCTACTTCCCTTCCCATTTCTCTACAGAAGACACATTGGCTCTCTCACCTCCTTAATACCATTCAGCTTGGGTTCTAGCCCATCACCTCTGAACTGGCTCTCTTAAAGGTCACAAATTTGATGCTTTCTCATTTTTGCCCTCTCGGCAGTATTTCATTATCTCTTCTTCTTGAAGCACTCTATTTCCCATGGAGTTGTTCTATTTTTGTTCTCTTCACTCTACTTTGCTCTGTCTGAGATTTACTGATGGCATTATTCTTCATTATTGTATTTCAAGAGCCTCTTTGTGCACAGTCCTTTTACACATTTTAGTTGACAAGTACTATTTTAAACTGCAATTCTGAGTTCCAAAATGTACTGTTAATCTCTTTGGGTTTGCATCAAATTGAAAATTATGAGAACAAAATATTTCAGAAAAACAGACTTTTCTCAATGATTTAATAAAAAGAAAGTTTAGTTACACAGAATCCAGCATAATGCTGTAAAAACACTAAAGCCAAGATTATCAAATAAGATCTGTAGGAGACTCAGGAGACTTCATGGCTTGTCTCAGATTGACTACAGCTTTTTTTTTTATAGATTCAATTATTTATTTGAGAGGCAGAGTTACAGAGAGGCAGAGGCAGAGAGAGAGAGAGGTCTTCTATCCGCTGGTTCACTCCACTGATGGCCACAACAGCCAGAGCTGTGCCAATGTGAAGCCAGGAGCCAGGAGTTTCTTCTGGGTTTCCCATGCAGGTGCAGGGGCCCAAGGACTTGGGCCATCTTCTACTGCTATCCCAGGCCATAGCAGAGAGCTGGATTAGAAGTGGAGCAGCTGGGACTCAAACCAGAACCCATATGGGATACCAGCACTGCAGGCGGTGGCTTTACCTGCTATGCCACAGCGCCAGCACCTTGACTTCAGTTTTTGACCTGTTCTCTTCAGCAAATTGTGAGTGCTGGACTAGAACAGATCATCTTCTAAACTATATGTGCCTCTTCCCTAAACCAGCTCCTCTTCCTGATTCTGCAATTTCTGGTAATGCCAACAACACCATTACTCTCCCGACATTCCAGGCTCAGTTTGGAACTCTCAGTTGTCTGAGCTGTGTTCTTGTCCCTTCGTTCTGTCCTCTGTTCCCCTGCAACATCGGTCACACTGGATCTTTTCCATGCCTGCTGCCCCTGCTGCCATCATCAAAGTTCCTGGTTTCAGACCTTGGTTTCATGTGTCTCACTGCAACCACTGCAATGCCTCGCCAAGGCTTCCTTGCCCCCAGCTCTCATCTATCCTACCCAGCCTTGCCAGGATGATCTTCCCAACTCTGGTAGGAGCATTTCCCTACTCAAAAACTTCCCATGGCTTCTAATTGTCCATGAGAGAGTCAAGATCAGTTGAGATACCACTGTGCTCCTACACTAAACATTAGAAAGTATATGCAAAACAAAACAATAACTTGGGAAATGGAAATTATGGGGCCAGTGCTGTGGTGTAGTAGTAGTAGTAGTAGGGTAATCTTCCCCTGTGGTGCTGGCATCCCAGATGAGCACTGGTTCAAGTCCCAGCTGCTCCACTTCTAATTCAGCTCTCTGCTATGGCCTGGGATAGCAGTAGAAGATGGCCCAAGTCCTTGGGCCCCTGCACTCACATGGGAGACCCAGAAGAAACTCCTGGCTCCCTGCTTCAGCCTGGCCCAGCTCCAGCTGTAACAGCCATTTAGGGAGTAAACCAGTGGATGAAAGACCTCTCTGTCTCTTCCTCTTTCTGTCTGCAACTGTCTCTCAAATAAATAAATAAACCTTTAAAAAAAGAAAATGGAAATTAGATGATATAAAAAAGAACATACACAGAAGGTCCAATATGTAGTGTTCCTACAGTCCCGGGATCATCCTGCAGACCCTCTGGGACCTTTGGGACTCACAGACTCCCACAATCCCTCTCCAACCTCCATTAGTGGTCACTTCAAGCTCTAAGACCTTTCTCGTGTTTTCTCCTGTAATTCCCTTTATGCTCCTGTACACTCTCCACCTCCACGTAAACCCATGTTCTGTCCTGACTGAGCCTTGATGCATGCTACTCTATACAAAGCATCTCCTTCTCTGCCTGTTAAAATTCTGGCCACGCTTTAAGGCTCAACCCAGATGCTACCTTCTTCAGGAAACCTGACAAGACCTTTTGTTTCTGAATTTCCATAGCTGGCAGCTTGACTCCTGTCTTGTGACACTCCTATCTGCTGCTCTGTGTAATATGTGGTTGTTTGTGACATACTTCAGTTCCTCCACTAGCTCCACAGAGCTCCTAGAAGCTAATGAGATCTTATTTAATCTTTGTATCCCCTGCACCACCCATCACAGCAATCCTTGATGGGTATTTGAATGGATGATGAGTTCCTAATTGGTACACTTCAGAAGTGGCCTGGTACCTGGCTCCTGGCTCTCATCAATTATTGCAGGGTCCCTTCTCTCGCTCTCTTTCCCTCCCCCCACCCACACTCCTAAGTGCAAGCCATAGTCCTGGGATGCTAAACACCAATAGGAAACACACCAGTGAATTAGGTCTAGTCCATCCCATCAAGATACTCAGAGACTCCTCTATGTAAGAGGTAAAGGTACTGAAATATTTATAACATGGGGCCTGCAGTGGCAAATGCCAGAGGAAAAGAGTTTAATGAGAGGTTCAATATATAGAGATACAGAATGAACCGCACAGTAACAGATAACAGCTGGAGGTCAGGCACCAGGCCACTCCTGCAGTGCACAAGAACCTAGAAAATAATGATAATGGAACTCATGCCCACCTGTTCATATCTGTGTCCTGGAGAACAGGATGGCATAGAATAAACCTAGACACACAGAGCATGGGTGTCCTCATGCCACGGGGGCTCAGGAGGTCCAGGGATTTTCTGCAGCTAGCTAGCAGCACAGTAAAACCAGAGGCCGGAGCCCTGGGGTACATCAGAAGCACCCACAATGTTCAGGTCAATGGCACCCTGCTCTCCCAGCAGCTGCCACTTTCCTGTGTGAATGAGCTAGACAATAGCTGCTACTGCCCCTTGTTTCTGGGGCGTGTCCATCTTGACCCTGGCCCAGAAGTGGGTGAAATCAGATGGAAAGCTTACCAGGCATCAGGCACCTTAATCCTCAAGACAGCAGAATGAGGGGTGATTGTTCCTAACATTTTGTGGCTAGAAAAAATTCTGACCACATAAATAACTTGGTCAGGGCCATAATGGATGTGAACTCTGGTGCGTCTGAGTGCAGGTTCCCAAAACCACCTGCCACCACGCCCCACTGGGTTCTGCCCACTGTCTGGCTGTCCTCTGTGGCTCTAATCTCTGGAGCATCACTTGGTGCTGACGGAAAGGGCAAGTTCGTCATGGCCAGATGCTGCCCTGCCACTCCACGAACTTGTATTCTTGTTCCTAGCTCTCCTAGCAGTCTGCCCCTTCCTATGGCAACTCCTTTCTCTTTGAAACATTTTGGCAGCAGGAAGCCATCAAGTTCAAGACAAATTCAGTCCTTGTTGTTTCCCCAACCCTGAGCCGTGACATTACACCTACTAAAGTCAGCCGCACTGTGTGAGGGAACTTAATCAGAGCGTGGAGTGACAGAGCTCACCTGGGACACAGCAGTGCCTGGTGAACAAAGAGTGGGGGCCGGGGAGACAGAGGCGAGGGCGGCCTGCTCAGAACAGGCAGGCTGCTCGTGGCCTTCACACCCGCGGTGGCCCTGACCACATTGTTCCCTCCCACTCGGCAGCCTCAGGGCGGACAGGCTGAGCCTTTGTTCTCTTGTTTTTGGAGCTGAGGGTGGGGGTGTGGGGCAGGGAGTTCTTTCCTGGCTCTGCCATCTTCTCTGCATGGCTTCTCCTCGGGAATGTTCCGTGAAACATGCACTGGCAATCTTGCCGCTGTTCTGGCAACTTTCCTCCTACTCCATTCTCTCAGTGATTGGTGCACTTTAACCAAAGCCCCTCTTGGGTTTGCCTGGAGCTCACACACTCTGTTGATTCACTCTCAGTCTCCAGCAGAGACGGCGCTGACTCAGGCTTGTTGAAGAAATGACAACCTGAATAAGTAAGTGGCCAGCCTCTCCTGACCTGAGTCCTGCTCATCAATCACCTCCCTGTAATCAGCCCTCCTAAAAGGAGCCTGGAGCAGGAAAAAAGGAGTTAGAGGGTGGGAGTTTGGCCTGGAGTTAAGAAGACAACTGGATTTCCTTTTCAGGGTGCCTGGGTTTGAGTCCTTGCTCCAGCTTCCTGCTAACATGGACCCTGGGAGGCTGGGATAATGGTTCAAATATTTCAGTCCCTGCTACCCATGTAGGAAACTTGGATTGATTCCCTGGCTCCCAGCTTCGGACTCACTCAGCCCAAGCTGTTGCAGGCATCTGGGAGAGTAAACCAGAAGCTGAGAGACCTCTCTTTCTCTGTCTTTCTGTTTCTCTCTCTGAAATAAAAAAAAAATCATTTATTCTTTCATTCACAGACAGCAACGTCTAATTTTTTTTTTCAGTTCACAGATGAGGAAAGTGAGGCTCAAAGAGGTTAAATGTTATTCCAGACCACACTGCAGGATGATGGCAGAGGTGGAAGTTTAATCTAACCCCATGTAAGTCTAGGGTCATGGCTCTTGAACTTGACCCAGCTAGTGGGCAATAAGTGCCAAGGAGCAGGAATTATGGTTCTTTTTTATCTTTTATAGTGCCCAGTGCAGTGCCAGGACACCCAAAAAATGTTAGATAAGTTGAATTTGGAAGTAGAAGGAAGTTTTCCTTCATTTATTCATTCAACAAATACTTATTGAATGCCTGCTATGAGGCAGATAAATTTCTGGGTCATTGGAGACATTGCAGTGAACACAAATATTCTAGTGGGCAAGAGAGACAATTAATTAAGTGAATGGTGTAGCGTGGCAGTTGGTGAAAAGTACCGAGGGAAAAAGTAAAGCAGGGCAGGAGGATTGCAAGTGTCATGAAAGCAGCCTTCAAATTTTTGATCAAGAGGGTGGCAGTTGCTGAGAGGGCTACTTGAGCCTGCACTTGAAGGAGGAATGGGAATGAATCGAGGAAGATTCCAAGAAAAGACACAGCAAGTGCACTGGCATGTTCAACAGCATCAAGGAGGCCGATACAGCTGGAAAGCAAGAGTAGCAGGAGATGAGGTCAGAGGAGAGGGGGAGGCACAGATTGTAATGACCTTCAATTTGCTCTGAGTAGAGAGTAGTGACAAGGTCTGACATAAGTTTTAACAGACTGTTCAGGATGTGTATAAAGAAATAGACTTCAACCCAATTAGAAGATGCTTGAATAATCTGGGCAAAATATGATGATGATCACTATGGTCAGGATGGTAGCAGTGCAGATGGTGAGAGGTGGCTAGATTTGGCATGTAGTGTGAAGGTAGAAGTGACAAAGTTTGCTGATGAATTGAATGTGGGATGTGAGAGAAAGAGAAAAGTCAATGATGACTTGATAGTTTTAGGATGAATAATCTGAAGAATAGAATTGTCATTTACTGAAATGGAGACTACTGTTGGACACAGGTTTTATAGGGGAAGATCAAGGGCATCTGTTTGTCTCATGTTAAGTTTGCTTTTTAAATGGAAATGTCAAGTAGGGGTAGGGTAAGAGGAAAATCAGAGAGACCAAGAAAAGAAAATGAAGAAGGATTGGCATGACTGTACTCAATGCTGTTGTAAAATGGTTACTGGGTTCAGTTACATGGGGTCCTTTCCTACCTTGATTAGGGAGTTCAGTGGAGGGGGGAGGGGGTCACACAGTGATTGAAGAGCTTTGAAGAAAGCAGGAAGAAGAGAACTTGGAGGCAATGAGCATAGACAAACCTTTTGCATAGTTTTGCTATAAATGGTAGGAGATAAATGAAGTAGAAGTTGTAGGAAGAATTAGAGCCAAGAGAACATATTTTGATATAGGAGAAATAACATCATGTTTATATATTGATGTGGGAAGTCTAATTTATAGAGAGGGAAAGCTGATGTGAAAAAGACAGAGTTGGAGAAGACGAAGGGAAGGTGGGGCACGAGGATGTGTTGCTGAGGCAATGCTTGTAATATACAGAAGAAGATGGGACCAAATGCACAAGTGGACAAACCAGACTTTGAAAAAGTATGATGAGTTCATTCTTAGTTACAGGGAAAAAATGCTTGTAGTCGGTTACATGGGGTAAGCCAGTTTGTGAAAGATCTCTTCTGATTGTTGCTATTTTCTGAGTGAAGTAAAAAACACGGTTTCTAAGTAAGAAGGGGAGAGTGAGTGAGAGAGTCGAGTGGAGGAGAAAGTATGACATCATCTTATAGGACAGTGGGAAGGGTGACTGGACTTGGGAAATGTATATTGCCAGGTGGTACTAATAGTCCCTGAAGATGTAGGAGAAAATCTGTTGAAGAGCGAGTTCTTCAAGATAAGCCACGTTCCTCAAGGAAAACAAACTATGAAAAGGCTGAACAAGGGGTTTTTAAAGGTTTGAAATAGACACATTCTTACCTCATGTGGGTCATATTGTTTGAGGCTCCCACCTTCGTTAAATTCAGTCAAGACATCCTTAATCTTCTTGGAGGAATCTGCAGAGAAAGAACCCACATGTGAAACACTGGTAAATAGCTAATGGGATTGGAATCAAATAAATTTTCCCTGTCTGGAGCACCCCTGTCTCCTGAGAACATATGGTGAAACTTTACCCTTATCCACCCTCTGCTCTCTTATTTCTTTTCTTCTGTTCATGCCTTCACCTATTGTGTGAATTATTTTTCTAAAACATTCTGATCAGATCATGTCTCTGCTCAAAGCCCTTAATGACTTGTTGTTTTCCCAGGACAAAGCCTAACTCCCCAAGCTTAAGATACAAGCCCATGGCGATCTGACCTAGCCTATTCCTTATTTGTCCATTCACTCCACTTTTCAGATACACCAAGTCCAAAGCTTCTGAATACCCTATGTACTCTCTCATCTCTTCCATATTTCTTCCCTGTCTTGCAAACTTCACTCAGTCTTCAATATATAGCTCAAATGTCAACCGTTTCATGAAGTCTTCCTTTGCATCTGCAGGTTTAATCATTCCCTCCCATGGCTCCCAAGTATGTTGTATACAATTCTATACTAATGAAGTAACACTTTGACAATAGGGAATCCATGTTAGAGCACCCAAGACTCCATCTTGAGAAAGCGCCCCTCCGCCTTGAGACTATGGTCTGAAACTATGATCTAAAACTCAGACGATAACATTCCAAGGCATCCCACTTGACAGAGCATAGAAACTCCCAAGCATGACCACTCAAGCTTAAACAGATAGGCTGTACCTGGATTAATGTTAAGATTGTAATTTGTCTGTTGTCAAGATTGTAATTGATATTGGTCTCGCATAGGCCTTAGGTCAGCTTGACCTTAGTAACCATGAATTCCCTCTGATCCTAGCAACCATGTATTCCCCTTCTTTTCCTTGTGGTTTTTGCCTTTATACACCCTGTTGCTTTGAGCTTCGGGGTTGAGAGTTCTTTAGGGCAAGAGCCCACTCTCCACCACAGGCAATACAGGACCACAAAATTCTATCAATGTCTAGTGTTCCTCTGTTTGTGCTCACTCAGGCACAGCACTAGCACTTGTAATATAGTATTATAATGACTTATTAACTTGCCCATCTTGCTTATCTCATTTTTACCTTAAGAACTGTAACTGACTAGCAAGTCTTTGTATTTTTACCATGATCTGATGTGTAACTATGTTCAAAAGAATACTATGAAGATGAATGTATGAACATGTGAGGAGAAATTTTAAAACATCAAAAAAATCATTAATGATAGAAGATGGGCTAGCATTAAAGCCTAAGGGCCCTGTCCTTGGTGCTGAAACATTGTTGCCCTACCAGGCAAGATGGTTTCTTGTAATTCTAGGATCCCTGACAGTGCTGCTCCTCTTTTCTAGATTTTGATTTTCTGTCTTCATGGGGGAAATTGAGCTATTCATTCTGACACAAAAACATAACCTCAATTATACCTCATAATTAGCATGCCTAATTTAACGTCCCTATGGTAGTTCTATCATATTTCTGACAGTCAGAACTTTTCCTCTGGATGCTGAGCCATCTCTACTCTCTCATGCTTTCCTCTCAATGTTCCATACATATTACATTTACACTGGAAGGGGGAGAAGAAAGAATCAGAGGATTTGTGAAGCATGGTGGTTTAGAAAACCACTTTGCATAGGAAATAATTCAGAAACTACTGTAGACAACAGTGGCTGCTTGTTTTTTTTTTTTTTTTAATAAGGGAATTAGGAGTCAAGAAAAGAGGCTCAGTAATTTTCATTAGAACCACATTGTGAATGCATCCTGTGTGGTTATCAGCACTCTAGAATCAAAGAAAACCAGGGCTTCTGTGGCCTGTGCTCACCCCATCTTGCAGTATTATGGGTAAGTAAGAGCTTCCCAAGGTCTATTAGTGCTGCTATTTAAATGTCTGAGCAAAGGGCAATGTCATTAACAGATCACACAGTGTTCTTTGTTGTCCAGGCCCTTTGTACAGGGAGTGATGGTCTGTTGGGTCTTGGTAAAGTAGATGAACAAGTGGGGTGGGCTATTCTCCATGGCTCCAGTGACTTGGATTTAATCAAGCAGAAGTTCTAATCATTTCAGGATGGAGACATGTTGAAAAGCCACAGAAATGCTGCTGTTTCCCCAAAAAAGGAAATTTCTTTCTGAAATTCAAAACAGATGTTAAAAAACTAATAGCTCAGTAAGATCCAGGCAGCAGATGCCATCAGTTTGGACTGTTTCCATTCAATTCAGAAAACACTGAGGAGGGTAAGATGCTGCAAGGTACTGTTAATGTGCTGCAGGGCAGGATGGTCTCAACAACTGTGGTAATAATAGCTGCCCCTCACTGGGGCCTTGGCTGCATATTCTTTTAAACTATCCCCTACCAATCCATGAGGATTTGGTAATATTTTCTTTGGTTGAAGATGAGGAAGCTGAAATTCAGAAAAATGAAGTGACTTCTCCAAGAGCCAGAGTTTTAACTCAGGTCTAGTCTGGATCAAAATTATTCTGTATCCTTTTCCCTTAAGTATTACTCACTGTTGCTTCCCAAGCATTTTCAATCCAAGAAGAGATGTAATTCATGCTGTAGCAAGATAGGAAGCTCTAGGAACTACTGAGCAGGCACTCAGGTAGGCCTAAGGATGTCCTGTGAAGGAGGTAGCATTGCAATTGGGATATAAAGGAGGAGTAAACTCCGAAAGCAGACAGACATAAATAGGAAAGGGTATTCTTGGAAGGGGCATGGTGAACAGGCACACACAGATGAATATCAAAAAACAATTTTTCAAAGTTAGTGACAGAGAATGGGCCACATTTGTGAGGGATCTTGCATGCCGAGTTAAAGACACTGATGTGGAATTGTGAAAGTTTTCCCCTTTTTTTTCTGTTGGAGCAACATAATCAAGACTCCATTTTCTTAAGGCCTCTCTGAGAAAAGAACTGAAGAGAGTTGAGAATTAGGCCACAACTCAGTTAAGGTCACAAATTACTCAAATTATTCTATAGGCAGCTTACTTATTTAGAAAAAAAATTTTAATGGGAATTTTCATCTCAAAGTGGCTAAATTAAAAAAAAAAGATTTATTTTATTTATTTGAAAGACAGAGTTACAGAGAGAGAAAGAGAGAGGTCTTCCATCCACTGGTTCACTTCCCAAATGGCCGCAAAGACCAGAGCTAACCCAATCTGAAGCCAGGAGCCAAGAGCTTCCTTTGGGTCTCCCATGTGGGTTAAGGGGCCCAAGGTCTTGGGCCATTCTCTGCTGCTTTCTCAGGTGCATCAGCAGGAAGCTGGGTTGGAAGTGGAGCAGCTAGGACTGGGCTTTACCCCACTGCACCATAGCAATAGCCCCTCAAAGTGGCTAAATTTTTAAAAATGTGAACATTGTGGCTTCTCCAAGAGTGGTGTATGGTCAGCATTCTGACTGAGAACCAAAGGAGCGATTTCAATTGAATTTACACACGTTTGATATTATTGTCACATTTTGGAAGTACCTCAGTTCACTCTAGCAGAAAATTTTTAGTTCTGAAAGTGCTACAAAGTCACACTTTATATTTAAATGTCAGACACACACACACAGAGTCATCATTGTTCACATTAAAGGAGACAGATTTTAAAAAGGAAAAAAAATAGGGAAGATATCTATTTTAAGATATCTGATTAACAGCCTAAAATTAAGTTGAAAACAGAATCCAGGCAATTTCCGACTAGCTCTCTGTGAGGGTTTTCCTCATCACATGCTTTTTTCAATCTGTTTTATGAGCTTTTAGAGGCAAGCATCATCAATAGCATGTTTTCGTAAAAAAAAGGAAGGGGGGGGAAACGATCTAATTCTCAAATTTTAGCCACATCCCTTTGTCCTTGGCTGTCCTCTGACACTGTATGACAGCTTTTTTCTCAACCACTTCATGGATTGGTTTCTCTTGCCATGGGATTAGTGGGTGCTCTGCACAGCTAGCCTGCTCTGACAATTACTGCTCCACTCTTGCCAAAGAACAGTGAGAGGCTTCTTTGGAGCAGTCCCTGACCTCATGTCACAGCCCGTTTCACCTTGCCACCACCAGACCCAAAGGATAGCACGCGCCATTTCCAAGTGTACAAAACAGGGCCACGTCCACTGCTCTTTGTCACCACTCTGACTTTGTCAAGTGTCTAGTATACGTTTGGCCCTCTCCCAGTAGAGAAGAGAAAACTGGAGATTATGGAATATAAGCTGGGGAGTGAAGCAGTTTTAACACTGTATAAGTAAGGGGACACAGATATTAGATTTGCTGAATACAGAGAGACTGCTATAACTCTTCCTCTAGAACAGTGGCTCTCAAGCCTGACTGCATGTTGGAATCAACTGGGGAGCCGTCCACACACAGAAACCCAAGACTTACACCAGCTGAGTTAAGTCAGTGTATCAGGGAAACCCAGAAACAGCGTATTTTAAAACTGCCTGAGAAATCCAATGTACAGTTAACGTTGAGGACTACTGTTGTATAACTGATTTTATTTTTGCAAGTTAAGACTATCTGTTTTTTTTTAAATTACTTATTTATTCAAAAGACAAAGTTACAGAGAGACAGAGATCTTCCAACTGTTTGCTGGTTCACTCCCCAAATGGCCACAACAGCCAGGGCTGGGCCAGGCTGAAGCTAGAAGCCTGGAACTCCATCTCAGTCTCTTATGTGGGTGACAGCGGCCCAAGCACTTGGGCAATATTCCACTGTCTTCCTAGGAGTATTAACAGGCAGCTGGATTGGAAGTGGAACAGCCAGGACTCAAATCAGCATCCTTATGGGATGCCAGCATTGCAGGCAGCAGCTTAACCTGTTATGCCACAGTGCTGGCCCCAGTAAAGACTATTAAGAAGCAGCTGAACTTGTTGGATAATTATTACAAAGGGAAAAAAACTTATAATTCTGCTAAATCTAAAATTTCTGTGCATAGCAGGTGTTCTTTGTTGTTTAAGCAGACAACACCAAATAATTCAACCCAACAGGTAGATTTTTTCACTTGCTTGACAAGGCAGGGGCCTGTTCTGCATTAACACAGACTGGCAGGACCATCGGTGAGCAGTTTTACCCCAAATCAGGTGTCTAGAAGGTTCTTCTCTGTGATCCAGTCACTTGTGGAAACAACTGCACCAAGAAGCTTTGCATCCAAAATTATCTTCTTATGTGCCAAGAACTATCGGATCTAAATCAAGCATTTGGTTCCTAGTCAAATCACAGCCTTTATAAGGAAAAAAATTGGCACACTCACAAACACCTTGCTATACACATGGTAGGGGACAGGGACGCCCTCCATCTGAACAAGCAGACAATCAAGAGCTTCAGTGTTCCCAGCAGAACATCAGCTGTGCTGGACCAGAACCCAAAGCAAATGGATGGCCTTGTAGTTAAGAACACTGAGGGGGCTGGCGCGTGGCATAGCAGGTTAAGCTGCCGTCTGCAGTGCTGTTATCCCGTATGGGCGCCAGTCTGAGTTCCAGCTGCTCCACTTCTATTCCAGCTCCCTACTAATGCACCTGGGATAGCAGGGGAGGATGGCCCAAGAGCTTGGGTCCCTGTACCCACCTGGGAAACCCAGATGAAGCTCCTAGCTCCTGGCTTTGGCCTGGCCCAGCCCTGGCCATTTCAGCTGTTTGGGGAGTGAACCAGCAGATTCTCTCTGCAACTCCACTTTTCAAATAAATAAATAAATCTTAAAAAAAAAAAAACACTGAGTATTTGAGCCCTATCCTGTTAAACTAGCAAACTCCAAAATAACCATCAATCAGTGTTCTCCGAAGCAAATCTAAAACCTATATATGACAGAAATTCTAAGGTGCATAAAGACCTCTGGAAGCTTCTGATTGTAACATGCATATAAATCACCAGAGTGTGACCCAGCAGGTCTAAGACAAGGCCGGAGAGTCTGTATTTTCAAAAAGATCATGGTGATACTAGTGATGCAGGTCCATGGGTTGTATTTCGATGAATGTGTCCTAAGCAGCAGTCTTGTAGATGTGTGGCTGACTGCTGTGGCAAGCCTGCCACAGTGCAGGAAAGAGCACAGTGCTAAAGCCAGAGAACTCTTGAATTCTGCAGACTGGAAAGGCTGTAAATGACTCTTAATGTGGAGTGATGGTGGGCACAGAGAGAAGGGGAAAGAGAAGCTGACTGGGATGTATGAATGAGTTTTCTAATTACTACAGGGAGATGCCAAAAACAAGAGAAGGGTCTTCTGAAGGTCTTGGAAGACAGAGGATGCCAGGGGCACTGCATCCAAATGGCCACTTTTTTCTTCTCCTTCTTTTTAAAGACATTTTTAAAAGAAAGATTTATTTATTTATTTGAAAGGTAGAGTTACAGAGAGAGAAGGAGAAGTCCTCCATCTGCTGGTGCACTCCCCAAATGGCTACAAAAGCCAAGGCTGGGCCAGGCTAAGGTTAGGAGCCAGGAGCTTCCTCCGGTTCTCCCATGTGGGTGCAGGAGCCCAAGCACTTGGGCCATCCTACACTGCTTTCCTAGGACCATTAGCAGCAAGCTGGATTGGAAGTGGGACCAGCTGGGACTTGAACTACTGTCCATATGGGATGCTGGCCCTGCAGGAGGCAGCTTAACCTGATGTGCCACGGTGCTGGCCCCCCCCCTCCTTTTTTAAAGATTTTATTCATTTGAGAGGCAGAGTTACAGACAGAGAGAAGGAGAGACAGAGGGAAAAGTCTTCCACCTGATGGTTCATACCCCAAATAGCTGGAATTGGGCCAATCCAAAGCCAGAAGCCAGGAGCTTCTGGGTCTCCCACGTGGGTGCAGGTTGCCAAGTTCTTAGATCATCTTCTCCTGCTTTCCTAGGCCATAGCAGAGAGCTGGATTGGAAGTGGAGCAGCCGGGACATGAACCAGCACCCACATGGGATGCCGGCACTGCAGGTGGAGGATTAACCCACTACGCCACAGTGCTGGCACCCTGCTCTTTCTTTCTTTCTTTCTTTCTTTCTTTCTTTCTTTCTTTCTTTCTTTCTTTCTTTCTTTTTTTTAAGATTTATTTATTTCAAAGGGTGGGGGGAGAGCGAGCCATAGCTTCTTAGAGAGTCTCCCCTATTTGCAGATTCTATGACTCCATGGACAGAATCCTCATCAACATTGAAGGAAAATAAAGTTGGACGTTGCTGAGAGAGATGTGGGTGAGAAGTGGTGGTATTATCCCTTCCAAGACACAGCAACTAGTAATGATGCTCGACGGGCCCAGGACTGCACGAGCATTCGAGCATTTGGTTAGCTCTCACTCCTGGCCAATATCAACAGCCAGGGTTTGGTGATGTTTACTTAAAACTTGACATTGTTCTCTGGTCCTAAACATTTCCTCTGACTCCCCCATTACCGCTGACAGGTTTGAATATTTAACATACCTACACCTCAAAGTCAGAAATGCTGCCTTCACATCTGAGTCTAACAAAAAGTATTTCCTAATAGCACAATTTACTGATTCATTCCTTTTAGATGTAATTTGAATTTTTGCTCTATTATAATTTAATTGACAAATTGAATGTCACAAAGGTATGGTTGGAGGCTGAGCTCCAACAGGTACTTTTGTTTAATTTGTTGGAACTGAATTGAAACAAGTTGAACTTGCAGCAGAATTGAGAAATGGTGTTTCTAATTCCTTGCTACCACTGGCCTGCTGTGTGACATTGAATGAGTCATTGAGCTCTTCCCGGTGTGGCATTCTCACTTGTAAAATGAGTAGAGCTTGGACCTGATAATTAAGATCTCAGCTTTAAAATTCTACACTATCTAGGCAGCTACTGGCTGGCATAGGACATGTTTGTTCTACCTTCTTAGAGAATTAAAAATAGAATTGATGTTTCATCTGGCTTCCCTCCCCCATAGTCTATTCATAAAGCATGGAAATTTTAAAGAATTAACCAAAAACTCAAAAAAACCTGCCCTTCCCTCCAGCTCATACCAGTTTTATCAAGAGGAGGATTACTAGGGGGCATCCCTACATGTAAACGCCCTCTGGAATAAAATATAGAGACCAGGTTATATTAGAAGGACAAATGAAGGTCATTTAACCAACTAGAAAATGAATGCTCTTGTCTTCCCTGTGGTGTCTTAGCCAATTCCGCCCAACCACTTGCAGGGAAAGAAAACTCAGTTGCTTTTATGTCAATTCTGCTCCATCTTGGACAACCTGGACCATTAGGAGTGGACGTATTCTGAACTTGAAGCTAGAGTCTTCCTGTTATTTACTCCATTGGTCCTGAGCATACCACGGGCCACCATTCAAAATTAATTTAACACCTATTCTTACAACAGCGATGATCTCTGTCCCATCTTTCCCATCCCT
This sequence comes from Oryctolagus cuniculus, assembly GCF_964237555.1. Classification (NCBI taxonomy): domain Eukaryota; kingdom Metazoa; phylum Chordata; class Mammalia; order Lagomorpha; family Leporidae; genus Oryctolagus; species Oryctolagus cuniculus. The sequence goes on from NC_091435.1 coordinate 96,017,166, forward strand.
TCTGTAGCAAATTTGCACATCATCTTCATTTTTCCATAACCAGGCTGTGGGGTCCCTCACACAAGTTCCAGGGTGTCCTCATCCCTTATAAACTGAGGTGCCCAGAAATAAACTGAGTCCTCTAGAGGGTGCAGCAGGGTAAGGCTGAATGTGGCTGTCTATCGATACATCCTGAGATTGCAACCCTGGCGTGGTGGGAGACATGGCCTCAGTCACTGGCCACCAAGCCTGTGCAGAGTGCCGAAGGGCATGGGAACACCTTGTGGCAGGCTGGGGGTGAGTGAACCCCAAGGGAGGCCCCGTCGGCCCTTCCTCTTCTTGTGTGAGCCACTCCTCCGTGACTTGGAGTGCTTTCCTTGGGAGTGCAGTTTCTTTCTAGGGCCTCTGCCCCCTGGGTGTTAAAAAGGCCTGTCAGCAGGTGCTTCTGTGTAGCTGGCGCTTGAGCCAGCATCGCTGCAGTCCAGGCTCCCTGCTGGAGGGAAAGGCTACAAGGAGAAGCCCTGGAACATGAGAGAGAGTTAGAGAAAGCGGTGCCAGGGAGCACCAAGGCACCACTGTGTGGGTGCATCAGCCCTGCTCCTGGCCTTGTCCCCATCACGTGAGTCCTCCCATCTGGAGTCTGGACACTGTAGCTGAGACCAGTCCTGCCGGCTGTGTCCTGTCCTGATTTCTGGTCCATAGATCATGGGAAAAACAAATAGTTGCTGTTCTCACCCACAGATCCAAAGTTTGTTTGTTTGTGTGTTTGTTTTTGACAGGCAGAGTTAGACAGTGAGAGAGAGAGAGAGAGAGAGACAGAGAGACAGAGAGAAAGGTCTTCCTTTTCCATTGGTTCACTCCCCAAATGGCTGCTTTGGCCGGAACTGTACCATTCCGAAGCCAGGAGCCAGGTGCCCCTTCCTGGTCTCCCATGCAGGTGCAGGGGCCCAAGCACTTGGACCACCCTCCACTGCCCTCCCAGGCCACAGCAGAGAGCTGGACTGGAAGAGGAGCAACTGAGACCAGAACCTGGTGCCCATACAGGATGCTGGCACCGCAGGTGGAGGATTAGCCAAGTGAGCCATGGAACCAGCCTGCTTTGCTGTTATTTTATAACAAATTCTTAATGTGGCATTAGTTTTTATTTATTTATTTATTTGAAAGGCCAAGTTACAGAGAGAGAGGAAGAGACACAGAGAGATCTCCCATCCGTTGGTTCACTCCCCAGACACAATGGCTAGGGCTGTCCTGAAGGCTGGGTGCAGGGGCCCAAACACTTGGGCCATCTTTCACTGCTTTCCCAGGTGAATTTGCAGGAAGCTGGATCAGAAGTGGAGCAGCTGGGACACGAACTGGCAGCCATATGGGATGCCGGTGTCCCAGGCAGCAGCTTAACTTGCTTTGCTACAATGTTGATCCCAGCATTAGTTTTTTATGATGAGCACTTTACACGGTTGGTTCACATGACATTATCAACTACATGAAGGAACTTCTAAAAGGTCTTAGAAAAATTGAAGCAAAGGATAATGTTAATTTTCCATGAATGCTTTGAAGCCATGTGTGTGTATGTGTGTGTGTGTGTGTGTGCATGCATGCATAGGTACACACGCATATGTAAAATAACTGTGCATGTCTCTGAGAGCAGTTTTACAATGGGTTCTTTCCCCTAGCAGATCATCTAGAAGGTTCTGATTGTGCCCAGTACACATGGAACACACCGGAGCGTTTCCCACCTGGTAATCCAATTCTCAGGTTGTATACTTCATTATTTCTCCATTGTCAAACCCCTGTTTATGCAGTTATGGAAGAGTGGTTGCTATGGCAATGCAATCGGAACACCAGAGTGCATCTAAATTGGTGGAAGGGGCTTTTTCAGGGTTTCCTCTGAGGATTAATCATTTTCCAAGAATCATCTCGTTTTCCTCTCCTGTGAGAACAGGACCAGAGCACCTCGTCCAGCCCTGGGATGCAGACAGCAGGAGGAGAAGTCACAGGAGGACAGAATGGTGGGTGAAGCAAAGGCCCAACCACAGAGGAAGCTGTCCTGACAGCACCCCTGGTGCTGCCCATCCTCTGCCTCTCAGCCCACGCGTCATGGGAGCCTGCGTTTCCTTTCCCTCCGCTCCCTGCATCTGGGACTTTTCTGGCCCTTCTGGCTTCTCCTTGCTGTCTTCTTCTGGCTCAGTTACGGTCCCCAAGTGCCCACCGAGCCCCATTCAGCATCCTCCCCTCTCTCCTAACACACTTGCTCCCTTCACTCTTACTTTTTTCTTCCCCCGCTGTGTCCACACATGATTCCCAAGTCAGAGCTGCAGCCTAGCCCCACACAGCCACTCCCTGCCCACCACATGCATTCCAGGGGCCCACAGGGGACCTCACTTAGAACGCAGACCCTCCATGGAGGGGTCCTGCTGGCCTCTCCACTTCTGCAACTGCCCCCTGCCATTCATCAGCTCGCGCTCCAGACTCCTCACCTGTGACTGCTTGAGGGTCTTGGCAGCTCCCAGGATGTGTTTCTCACTTCCCTGCCTTTGCCCAAGCCACCTCCTCCACCCGGGGTACCCGTGTCTGCAGTCTGGGAACAACCATTCCTGGTGGGAGTTGCTGTAGGAAGGCTCCTGCCAGGCTGAGCGAGGCCTTCGCCCCAGGCACCCCACTTCTTAAGCAGCTGCCATGCTGCGACAACATTGTTTGAATCCTGTCCGTCTTTTCCCCACTCCAGGCTGTGAGCTCTCTGGGGACAGGCATTGTGTCTCATTCACTGCTGGTTTCCTGAAGGCTGGGACATGTGAATGCGCAAGCGGACTTGTCATGATTAGCTCAAAACCAACCTTCCCAAGCTGTGCCCACCAGCCCCGCATCTCAATGTTCCCATCTTGTACAGAGTCAGTCCTTGAGATGGCTTTCTTTTGTTCTATAGGCTTTGCTGAGACATCTACTACAATTTCCCACAAATCAGCATTTGTTCATTGCCATGCTCCACATCCTACCCTCACTCCTGAGCTCAGACTAGATTTCAGCCACAGGATCCTGCTTGTTCCTAGCACCCTGCCCAGATCAGCAGCCCTAGACTCTGCCAGCTTGGCTGAAGGCCCACACCTTGACGTGCTAAGCTCAAGAATCCTGCTGTCCCCATCCTGCCTGCATCCTTCTCCCGATTCCCTGCTGTGTCTCTGCACCCAGCCCAGGAGCCCTCTTCCCCACCCTCTCTTGGTGGGACCCTCTTCCTTTCCTTCCATTGTCTCCCTCCCCCAACCACTACCCCATTTTATTTTTAAAGACTTATTTATTTACTTGAAAGGAATAGTTTAAGAGAGGGAAAAATAGAGAGAATGAGAGAGAGAGAGAGAGAACTTTCAATCGTTGGTTCACTCCCCAAATGGCTGCAACAGCTGGGGGTTGGGCTAAGCTGAAGCCAGGAGCCAGGAGCTTCCTCTGCGTCTCCCACATGAAAGGCAGGGACCCAAGCACTTGGGCCATCCTCCGCTGCTTTCTTAGATGCATTAGCAGGGAGCTGGATGGGAAGTGGAGCACCAGGGACTTTAATCAGCACTCATATGGGATGCCAGTGCTGCAGGTGGTGGCTTAACCCGCTACGCCACAGCGCTAGTCCCTACTACCCAGATTCTAAACCTCTTTCCTTCATAGAGTTCACCCAGCTAAGTCCTCTGTGACAGCTTCAATGGTGCACCCTCCTGCCAGAGTCACATGTTCAAGTGCTCACTCCAGGACCTCAGAATGTGACCTCATACCAAGTTACTACAGATGTAATTGGTCAAGATGAGGCTATGCTGGAGGAGGATGGGTCCAATCTAACACACTGTGTCCTTAGGAAAAGGGGGAATTTAGAGACTCGCACTCAGGGGCACACACTCCTCTATGAGCCAAGGAGACAGGCCTGGAACAAGTCTGTCCTGCACAGCCCTCAAAAGGAAGCCATCTCACGGAGTTTGGACTTCTTGCCTCTAGAACTTTGCGACAACAGGTATGTGGCTGAATCCACTCATGCCACAGCGCTGTGCCAGCAGCCTAGGGAAGCCCCACACCCTCCCGGCCTGTTCTCCCTTCTCATCGATACGCCCAGTTGGTCCACGCTACTGGAGCTGTCTGCCTGCTGCTCTCTGCTGGTGTCACAAGCACATTCCTGACTCCCTAACAAGATTCGGATTCCTCAAGGGTAGGAATCTTGTCTTTGTGCTTCTTTTTCAGCCCTGACAGGGCCTGGTACTTTGCAGACCTACAGAGCAGGCTGAATTAAATTGAATTTACCCTGCAGGGCGACTGCTTGCTGCTTGTCAATACATCAGAGAGTTTCTGTAAACCTTGCAGGTCAGACAAGAAAACACAGCTCCAGGGTGTCGGGAAGGAAACTGACAGGTAACTGTTACCCCAGGTAACACATGGGTCATCTGTTGACCTTGGGGAGCACACAGGGTTACAGGGCATTAGTGCTGGAAGGGACCACAGGGAGAGAACACTTGGTCCAACCCTCTCACTGCACAGAAGACGGGTAAGGCCCAGCAGGGTCAGGGCTGTCACATCAGACAGCAGCAAGAGGCAGAGCCTGCACTTGAGCTCCCTGCGCCAGTGCTGTGCTCACAGGGAGGGCAGGTGGAGGGGACTCGGGTGAGTTCAGTAGGAAAGGCTGACACACTATAGGCGTCATGACATACAAAAGCACCAGTACAACAACCATGGAGGGAGAGGCACTGAGAGCAGGGAGTGGGGTAGACAGCGAGGCTGAGAGCTCTGCACCACGAATGATGGTTCTCTGCGTGCACAGAGTGCAGTGGTCAGGTGTGGGTCCATTGCAGAGCAAGCCGACCCCTGCCCCCAGTCAGGATCAGGAGTGGCTCGTGTGTGAGCATGGATGGACCTTACTCCCAGTATTCACTGACTCAGGTCCTGGGCACAACCAACGGGAAACCAAAGCCCCAAGTGAAAGCCTGGGCTTTCCAGCACAAAGTCGCCAAAGAGATGCAGAATTCAGTTTCTCACTGAACACAGGCTTGAGTTCAAATGCAGGAGTCTATTATAGCAAATAATTAAGCAATGTTGTAACCTGTCTGCCTGCAGCTCCTCAAAATTCTGTCATAAAGAAGTAAAACACTTCTGACCAGGTTAGGTGGATGGTGCAAGCATCAGAATGGTGTACACAGTGCAAACTCCACCATGTAGAGCAAGGTGCCCAGAAGGGGAGTGCTTTAAAATGGCCACAGAGTTTACTGGCAATTCCTAACCTATTCTATCTCCTTCCAAGTACCTTGCATTCCAAGCTTCTATGGTGAGCATGTGGTCTTTATGGAGCCTAAAGCTAACTGTGCTTTGACCTTACAGACACTGATTCTGTGTTTACATAGAAGCCATCAGGTCCAACCTGGTCCCTGGGGCTTTGCAATGATGATACTGCCCTGCCATCCAGAAACCATCTCCTTGACCAGGAAGAAATCCCATCCCAGGACCGTCAATCCATGTACTCACATTCTGAGTACTTCTGGAGCTGGTCAAATTCTTCCGGAGTAAGAGAGACCCACCGTTCTTCACTCATATTTGCACTGTGGGGGTGAACGCCTGGAGGCCAGGGATGGAGTTCTGTTCACCAGGGGGAGGCAGAGGTCTGGCCCAGGGCCTGGCTCATCACAGGTGTGCAGTCAGGAGACAGCTCAGAGGACCCACGTGTCCATGGCAGCAGCTGGCCAGTCTCAGCACGTGTGGAAACTCTCGTGCTATTCCTTAGGCAACATCCTCCTGTCTGCGGTCAACGTAGATCCAGAAGCCCTGGCTCGTCCTAGGTAGAAACAAAAGACACTGTAAGCAGAACTTTGTAAAACCCCCAAATGTTCTCTAGCTGCAAGATGTACAAGGGCAATGGTTCAACGGGTCACAGGGAAGGATGCCCATGTCCCTCAGCCAGGTATGAAGGGGCAGCCAGAGCAACCAGACCAGTGCGGCTACAGGTAACTGTCTGCTGGGGTGGCAAACCCGGTGGCTGAGTGCACAAGTTGGGGCAGTTTTGAACTCGGGGAATTTTTAAGTGTCTTGCCAGAGGTAGTGTCGGGGGTTCCTAAGGGCATCCTCGGGGTGTGAAAACGCCATAGGCTGTTGGCTGCCTCTGAGTGATCTGAGGGACAGCAGCTTATATGGGGTGACTTGGAAGGAGGGCCATTCTCTCCTCCACTGACTTCCAAATGACAGCTGCTTCCCTCTCTCTGGTGAGCCACTTGGGAGCTTCAATAACTTCCAAGGCTGGCTGACATCTAGTGACTGAACCATTTGTTCTCTGTCCCCTCAGAGCCATAAATAGGAGCTGGGATGGCAGCCAGTGTGGAGGATACTGAGGGAGGGGAAGGGGGTTGCATTCAGACAAACACTCGCACAGCTAGCAGGTATGTTTCATACCATTGGTCACCCAGTCCATTTTGTAGGATGTGAAATTAGTATCAGGGGTCAGGACCAGCATTTAAAAGCATGCAGTAGAATAAGATAGAATGGGATTGACAATGTTAGAGAGCTTAAGTGTTGTTGCCTGTGACTTTTCTTTCAGTTACATGTCAGTGTGTGCCGAACATTTACAAAATATATTTCTCATTTTGAGTTGAGGTGAACAAAGGTTGGAAAGCAAAGTCACCGAACTAGTGGGAGGAGATATGAAGAGGAACTGGAACACAGGCTCTGATGCTGCCAAGGAACAAGTTGTTTTACCAAAATGGGATGCATTCTGGGCACCTGTCAAGGCAGCTCTGGGAGCCAGGAGCACCTGAGCCATGCTGTAGAGATGGCCAGGGGGAGGCACATTTGGATAAGTCCCACGGACGAGGCTACAGGCTTGGTGATGTGGGCCGGCAGGGCTGCCCCAGAGGGGAGGGAAGGTGCTGGAATGTGCTCTGTGAGGAAGGCCTTCCACCCCACAGAGCTCAGGACGTCGGTGGGATTCTGTGGCCAGGGAGGGAGCTGCCTATATTCTTGGGAGTATTCAAGTTCTGGTTTCTCCCCTTAAGGAGTCCAGTTCTCCCCTGTGTACACCAGTGCCTAGCAACCTGCTCCTGCCATGGTCACCAGCACTGCTCAGTCCGTCTCTGCTTCAGCTGCTCTTTCTGCAGCCTTTGCTGTGGCACAAACCTCCCTCCATGAACCTCTCTTATCTTGCTGAGTGCCCCTCCTCAGTCTCCTTTGGCTTCCTCTTCTGCCATCTGTGAATACTGCTGTTTCCAAAATCCTATCCTCAGCCACCTCCTCTCACGCCTTCCCCTGCCTGGCTTCACTCACTCCCAGGCTCAGTGCTCCAGGCCCGGGCCCTGGCCTCCACCTGAATCTGAATGTTTAGAATCCTCAGTCCAGATATGCACATTCTGCTGCTAAGTCTGCTGTGCTTCCCTTGTGTGCACCCAGCCATCCCAAGCCAGCACCTGGTATGTGCCCATAACCCACTCCTCCATGTTCTGATCATGCCCTGGCAGGCTCAGCCAAAGCTCCTGCAACCCCAGGACCAGTCTGTGCTCCCTCTGCTCCCTCGCACCAGACCATTAGGTAACTCCGACCCTCATCATCTCCCCCCGCTGGTCTCCCTGCCTTGGCATTTTCTCTCCCCCACTTGATCTGAATTGCCAACCAGTAATAAAGCTCTTCAGTTGTTTCCCCCCTGCAGAATAAGATGCAATCTTCTATTCACGATACACAAAGCACTTTATGATCTGGCCCCTGATTATCAACTCAGTCCAAAAGCAAGAGGTGTCCCTTAGAAGCGTTTTCCATCAAACCGCGGAATTCAGCATCAACAGCTACAATTACCACCACCGCAGCTGTCATTTAGTGAACACTTACTTTGCACCGTGCTATGTGCTGTACGCACATTACCCAATTTAGTCCTCGTAACAGCCACGGGAGTTAAGTGCTGCAGCTCCTACTCCCTGGATGAAGGGAATGAGGCTGAGTGCTTAGGAAATATAGCAGGGAGAAAGAAGCAGCTGTGGGGTTTCTGTTTGAGAAAGTCCCTCAGACCTAGTCACCCTGCACGCTTTGAGAGGACCCAGAGACCCACCGAATGATAGAACAACCTTGAACTCAAGACCAGAAGGCAGGGAATTTGAAGCTGGGCTCTGCCTCTTATGAGTTATTTGATCCTAGACAAATATTTCATTTCTTGAATTTTGATTTCTTCCTCTTAAAAATGTACTAATGAGAAAGCTCACTGGGTTGATGTTAGGATTAAGTGAATTAACACATGCAAGAAATAGGAAAAAAAACAAACAAACCCAAAATCCACACCAAGCACGGTGCCTGTCATGGTGTTATTACCCTATTGCAGATACAACTTAGCAACATGGCCTAAGCAGTGGGTGAAAGGCATCCAGGCTGTGTTGTAGGCTGCTCAGCCTGACCTCACCCTGCTTCAGGTTGCTGTCATCTAGCAACTACTCAACAACGCTTGACCCACTAGCTTAGGCTCCACTGATCATTGCTGCCTGGATTAACTATTGCTTTTAATTCTATCATTCCTTCTATATTAGTTGGGAGTCTACTGAAAGGAAGAGCTTTTCCTTTTCCTTTTTACATTCAAATGGACACATATATATTATAAATACAGATATTATATAAATAAAAACTAGGTAAATGCATATTCCACTAATATATAGTGTATATTTAATATTCTATTCAGTGGGTTATAATCCATTACTGCCTTCTTTGTTTTGATTCTCAAGTCATCCCAGATTTGATTAGTAGAAGCTCATTCAAGGTGGTTCTTTGCTCTTTAGACACACCCCCTTCATTCTATGAAGAATTATTACTTTCTGACATTACAAAATGTTTCAGGTTCATCTTGTACTTCTTCAGCTCCAGTCGTGGAGTCAGTCATTTCTCTAAAGACTCTTGATTTCTTTTAGTGGAGAATGGTATTTGAAGCCAAGGTTTGAACACTAGTTATGCTCTTTGCTACTGGGGTATCATTACTTCTAGGCCCTATCAGAGAGAGAACTAAGAAATACATGCAGGCATATATGCACACACCTCATCTTTGCCTGTCTGTCTCTCTGTCTCACTCCCTCCATCCATCATCCAATTATCCACCCAGTTGTCTGTGTTAACACCCGAGTTCATACTCATACCTCCATCTCCAGTTTAACACTACAATGTCAATTTAAGCCTACCACTCATTCCATACTTCTAAATCCTTCTCCAGCAGACTTTGTTTTATTATCTACAATATATTTATTTGCTCAATCTTAAAATACACAGAAAATAGTTTCGGAATTGCTAGTACACACTCTTGTGAAGAACAAAATAGAGTTCTCCATTTGTTTTACAGTTCTTGTTTCTAGCTAACAGCAAATTCTCCCAAATACTATTTTCTTTCTTTTCTTTCTCTTCTTTCTCTCTTTCTCTTTTCTTTCTTTCTTTCTTTCTTTCTTTCTTTCTTTCTTTCTTTCTTTCAGGCAGAGTTAGACAGTGAGAGAGAGAGAGAGACAGACAGAAAGGTCTTCCTTTTTTCCATTGGTTCACCCCCCAAATGGCCGCCATGGCCGGCGCACTGTGCTGATCGGAAGCCAGGAGCCAGGTGCTTCTTCCTGGTCTCCCATGCAGGTGCAGGGCCCAAGGACTTCCTGGGCCACAGCAGAGAGCTGGACTTGAAGATGAGCAACCAGAACAGAATCCGGTGCCCCGACCGGGACTAGAACCTGGGGTGCCAGCGCTGCAGGCGGAGGATCAACCTAGTGAGCTGCGGCGCAAGCCCCCAAATACTATTTTCAAAAATTACTTAGGTTCATTCATTCCCACTCCCATGCGATCCTGTTTCAAATTCACTTTAGAGTTTTTCTCCATCCCCATGGCTTCTCTCTCTGTCTCTCTCTCTCTCTTTTTTTTTTTTTTTTTTTTACAGGCAGAGTGGACAGTGAGAGAGAGAGAGACAGAGAGAAAGGTCTTCCTTTTGCCATTGGTTCACCCTCCAATGGCCGCTGCGGTCGGCACACCGCGCTGATCCGAAGGCAGGAGCCAGGTGCTTATCCTGGTCTCCCAATCCGGCGCCCCGACCAGGACTACTAGAACCCAGTGTGCCGGTGCCGCTAGGCAGAGGATTAGCCTATTGAGCCGTGGCACCGGCCCCCTATGGCTTCTTGTTTAGTATAGTTCCAAATGTCATAATTATATAAAAAGGCACACTCAAAGAGACATTGCTCTCCAGTGTTCCCTTTGCACGGTCCTCATCTGTCTCCTTTACACTTCATTCCCACTCACTCAATAGTTTCCAGTTGACTCCTCCTGGGTTTAGTTTTGCATAACTGAGCATTTACATAGATATTTTATTTCCCCTTCTTTTTTTTTACACAAAACGTGGCACAGTGCAGATTGTCATTTGCACATTGTTTTTTCAGTTAAGGATATACCCTATGAATCACTGCATATCTGTCACAGAGATTGTCCTCCTTTAGAACACATTTAACTCCAGCACACCCTGCCTGAAACCTGTCTGAGGCCTCTCTTGGTTTCCAGGATAAAGGGACAGCTCCTTAGCCAGTTTCAGAAGGTCCTTTACCTGTGCTGACAGCTCACCTCCCATTCCACCCTGCTTACCTCCTGCCCCCCATGCTCCATGTCCAGCCAAACCAGCCTGCTGTCTACTCCTGCACCAGCAAAGTGCCTGGTCTGGTAGGAGCTGGGAAACGTGACCGAATGGGCTGAAAAGCACATCATGACTTTAATCTGCATGGAATGCCCTTCTCTCCTGCCTTCCCATGACAAACCTCTACTCATCTGTCTGGTCCTGAAAAAAAGGGTCACTCCTTTTCTGAAGCTTTTTCGAGTTCAAATGTATCTGCTCTTCCAGCTGTGTGCCACAAAACTCTAGGTGTCCTCTCCTGCGTAGTGGACAGTGCCACGTGGGAGACAGACACACAAGCTGGAGAGCAGGGGTGTAGACGTGCAAGGGAATTGTGGGAAGCAGTGGAGGTCAGGGAAAGCTCTCTGAAAGAGCTGCTGCTCCCGCTGAGGAGGGACGATGAGGGGAAGAGGCACATGTTGCAGTAACTCAGCAAATATTCACATTCTTATCTTTATTGGTTCTGTCGTAGCTCGGTGCTAGGCTTTATAATGGAAGGAGTTGCACCACTATTTCCATCAGGAAACATACGGGGTCTGGAACACTGTGTGACTGTCCAGATGGTGCCCCACATGACAGCCCACCTCTGGTATTCTGTCCTTTGACGGAGATGACAGCCAGCACTGATGAGCGCCTGTTCCGGCTTACGTCAGCCAGCCTTTCCCTCCCAGCTGCTGGCCCCGTCACCGTCCTCGCAGAGGCTTTTTGCAATATAAACAATCTTCTCATCACCATTCTGAGCATCTTTCTTGGAGAAAATGGTTTAGTGGGGTTTTCTAAGTAAAAATCAGATTGGATATTGTCTGACTTGGATGGGAGAAGTGTCTTTTACATCACTAGGGCTACAGCACTCTGAGCAACCACTCTGTACCTCTGGGCCTCAGTTTCCTTGGGTGTAAAATGCGAGGGTAGGAATAAAAAGGCTGCTGAAGCGTTTTTCCAGCTCTGCAATTCTACACTGGATTAAACTCTATTTGTCTGTACAGATGTCAGCATGGAAATCACAAGTCGGAAGAAGACAGCGAATTCAATGAGTACTGAATTGCACCCCAGGTCTCTCCATTCATTCGAATGAATCAGACATACCCTATTATCCAGGAGCAAACACCTCTTCATCTGCTCTTTCTCTCCTGAAAGCATTAATTCATGACTCTGACATCAGACTGGGGAGCACATCTATATTCACCAGAAGATTTAAACCAAGCCCATAATGAGTACATTTTTTAAGAGAAGAATGAGTAGAAACTAGGAAGGTAAGCACCCCTCTCTCTTCCCAGATTTGTGATGAATCACATCTCGATGACTGCCCCATGTCTGGCTTTTACTCCTGCTATTCCTTCTGCAGTGCTGTGACTCCTGCATGGCTTCTGGAGTTCAGTTCAGGATCACCTACTCTCAGAGTCCCTTGAGTGACTCCCCACCCCCACCCCTGGACTGGGCAGGCATTCTCTGCTCTCCATTAGCTCTTAGGACTTTTTTTCCACAATGACAGCACTAACCACACTGCATGTACTTGTCAACTCTCTCCCCTATAAGACTCTGAAAGTTTCAGGGGACACATAGTATCCTGTCTACTTTGCCGCTCTGGCTACTATAAGATCTAAGCTCTCTAATGGTTCATTTCTTTTTTCTTTAAAATTTATTTATCTATTTGAAAGACAGAGTTACAGAGAGAAAGGGAGAGACAGAGACAGAGAGGGATCTGCCATCTGCTGGTTCACTTCCCAGATGATGCAATGTCTGGGTCTGGACCAGGCTGAAGCCAGGAGCCTGGAACTCCATCCTGGTCTTACACATAGATGGCAGTGGCCCACGTATTTGGGTCACGTTCTGCTTTCCTAAGCACATTAACAAGAAGCTGGATCAGAAGTAGAGCAGCTGGGACTTGAACTCATGCTCATAATGGGATACCAGCATCACAGGTGGTGGCTTAACCCCCTGCATCACATTGCCAGCCCCTAATGGTTCATTTTCTTGGGAAAGTGGTTCTCAGAGCTTTTTTTTTTTAAACTGATATTATTTGCATGGAGCAAAAGATCCTACCATGTCTATTTGTGCATCCCCCTAGAAAAAGAACTGAGTGAGCACAAAGAACTAGAGAGAAACAAAAGATGCAAGTTGGAGTAAAATTGTTGATAATATCATTTATGAGTTGTTTACTTTTTGACAAAAATATACACTAATACACATATTTTAATATTAAATAATGGCCTATAAACTTATAGGCATCAGAGTTATAAGAAACAGCCTCTAAACTTCTAGTCTAGTCATTTACAATCCTTAATCTGATAGTGTGTTGCAAGATACGTTAGTTGCTCAAATTCATAATGAATTGTCACTATTTTGGTCTTCTGTTCCATTGGTGGTCTCCCAAAGCATGCTTCCTGACATTGATGTCCTTGTTTGTCCCTCCCCCTCAAGTCTGGGCTGTGTCTGTGACTTGCTTGAACCCAGAGGATGCAGTAGAAGTGATGGTGTGCCAGGGTCAGGCCTAAGGTCCTGGGAAGGGCTGGAAGCTTCCATCTTTGTGTTCTTGAGAACACTGAACCACTTTTGGGGAAGCTTAGACACTTTTCTGAAAAGAGTATGTAGAGACCACTTCGAGAGGTCACATGCATAGAGGGAAGTTCAATGTCACATGGAGGAGAAGTGAGCAGCCCAGCTGATGAGAACTGAAGTCCCAGATGCAAGACTCCTGCACGGCCACTCCCCTCCAGCCAGGACTCAGTCGTTTGAGCCATTCTAGCTGTGATGCCAGAAATGCACAAGACAAGAAGCCATTCTGAGTTTTCCAGTCTTGGTAGCTATCAGGTGGAGTAGAGATAACCCATCCCTGCTGAGCCATGTCTGAATACCCAAAGGCTAGAATCTTTCACAGTAATAAAATGGTTGAAGAGTCACCAAGGTTTGGGTTAGTTAGTTATGCAGTCATAGCTAACCAAAACAACTGTATTTGTATAAGCACTTTGGAGTACAAATGATATAAATATCTGTTTAGCAACAGAATATACATGATTCATGCTTGAGCTGCAACTTATTCATGTCTTAAAAGTTAGTAATTGGAAAATTATAGGCTAAAAATACCTTTGATGCAAACGTATATCACTGCCTGCTGTAGGGGTTAACCAGATATCTGTCACAAACTAATCTGATCATGATGAAGCCAAATGAACTATAATTTCTAATTAAAAAGCAAGAATAGCAGTGCTGAAAACCACTACCAGCTCAAAACAAGGCTGACCTTGCAGTGATCACACACAGTCTTCTCCAGGTCACAGGATTCAAACCCTCTGCTGGAGTTGGGGTAGATGGCTGCTGAGCAGTGACTTTGCAGATAACCGAATTGGGAGTTTTCAAATGAGATAATTTGAGTTCATGAATGGGAACTATGAGTGATACCTAATAACTCATTCAGTAGATCCGTGGCATATAGTCCTTAAACATAAAAATAAAAGCCATGGAATTGTAGGTGACCTGTAAAACTCCAGAGAGCACTTTCATTTGAGGAGCACTCTGCACCCCACGAGTAGCCTCAGAGCGAACATGAGGCTCTGTGCTCTAGGGAGTCATGAAAATACGGCTGCACAGGACCGCCCAGGTGCAGGGTAGGCATGGTGTGACTGGTGCCCAGGTGGGACATTTGGTCTCTTGGGAGAAAAGCCAACACCTGCTACTCCAGGGTCTATCTTTGGCATCAGTAAAAAGCTTTGCTCTGGGGAGTGCTGATAACCCAGTGGCATCCTGGCTGGTACACGGGTCACTAATCCATTTATTTTTTTAAGTTATTCAACAAATCATTCTGATAACAAGCAGTAGTGTTGACCTCCATTTATAGATTATAGATTATAACACACTTGCACACTTTGTCTAAGATCCACCTTGTGAAGAAGCCATTTTTTTTGGACGGGCAGAGTGGACAGTGAGAGAGACAGAGAGAAAGGTCTTCCTTTTCCATTGGTTCACCCCTCAATGGCCACTGTGGCTGGTGCGCTGTGGCCAGCGCACTGCGCTGATCTGAAGCCAGGAGCCAGGTGCTTCTCCTGGTCTCCCATGTGGGTGCAGGGCCCAAGCACTTGGGCCATCCTCATCTGCCTTCCCGGGCCACAGCAGAGAGCTGGACTGGAAGAGGAGCAAGTGGGACAGAATCTGGCGCCACGACCGGGACTAGAACCCAGGGTGCCGGCGCCGCAGGCAGAGGATTAGCCTATTGAGCCATGGCGCTGGCCAAGAAGCCATTTTATAGGTCCATTTTTATAGCTTTAGAAACAGACCCAAAGTGATTCTGCCAACATGAGCATGGAATGGAATGGAATACACAATACCCAGGTCAAACACAAGGCTTCCAGACCCTGTGCCCTCATCCTGGGACCACCTCTGTGTGGTAGACCTGGGCAGACACCCACAAGTTTTGTCTCTAGGGATGCCACAGTGGAAATATAAAGGGAGGGGGCATAAATAACAGCAGAGAGGTCTGATCCTGGGCTCTGGAGCTGAGGGACCATGTCGGGGAAAGGACTGCAAGTGGAGGCCTCCTTCCTAGAGTCATAGCCTGAAGAAATGTCTTCCTTTGAATCATGCCCAGGACCAGGGAGGCCTCTGTCCTAAACATCAAGCACAGGTCTAGTCTTGGAATTAGGAGACCAGGACTCATATCTTCCTCTACCACATATAGCAGTGTGACATTAAACACATTTTTTCATGTCTGGCTGGAGGGGACTATTAATCATACTAACGCCAGGTTCCCAAAGTTGTTGTGAGGATGACTTGTACCACGTTTGCGAGGATTGCGGCATGTACAACTTTTATCAGTGGTTCTTCCAGTGTGCTTTCTTTGACCCAGCAGCAGCACTGCCTGGGAAGATGACAGAAAAACAAATTCTTGGAACCTATTCCAGATCTAGAAAAATTCAGTGTCGCCCACTCAGCAGCCTGCCAGGATCTGCTACTTTTTCTTAATGCAAGGAGCAGGACCAAGAGCAGCAACTCGAGCACCTAGACCTCCTCGCTCTCCATAAGGCGGCCCTCAGAATCTGGAGCTCTTGAGTCAGTTCCACTTTCCTGACGCAGGAAAACATCACAGCGAAGCCAGGGACCCAGCACTGCCAGAAACCTGTCATCCTGCCACGTGCCTAAAATTCTCCTGTTATGACTACGTTCCCCACAGAATGTTCCTTTCTCTCCAATCGTTATCTGTTTTTCCTACTCCTCCTGTGACATTTTGTGCCAATATGTCATCTCAAGAGAGTGCAGAAAATCTAATAAGAGTGAAATGACAAGAAAAACAAACAAACATAAACCCCACTGAAGGGGAGAAAATGACAGCTCCCTTAACACCATCTCTCATCTTGACCTCAGAAACAGAGCTGCCGGAGGAGACAGAGCAACGTTCCAGTTCTAAAGCTTGAGTATGGAGCTGGGGCCAGGCTAGAAAGAGGTACCTGGAAGGACACCCAGTACCGTGAGGTGGGTTGGTGTACATGTTTGAGCAATAAACCACAAAAAACCCATATGAAAGAAACAACTGGCTTTGGAAGAGAGTGTGAAACCACATCCAGCGTAGTAAGTTTCCGTGGAGCAAGAGGAACCTGTGATAAGCATCGTTCTCCACCTCAGGAGCCTCTCACGGTCTCCCTCCCCCCCCCCCCCCCCCGCCACCATTTCCTCTGATTCTCGTCTCCTATTCTTCTCCACCCTGCTTCCATAACAGTAGCATAAACAGCAGCAACCACTTACTGAGTGCCTACTATCTGGTCTACATGAGTGGAAACCTTGAAATAATCTCTCAAGGTAAGTATCTTTACACCATTACACCGTTACACCATTACACCAGGATGGACCCCCTTATAGGCAACTGAGCTATCATTCAAAGTGATGTCTACCTGCATGTGAAACCCACATCCTTCCAGGTCCAACCTGGTTCTCAGACCCAGGTTATTAATACAATCTCTAGATCGTACACCATTTATCCTGGAAGCATTTAGTTGACAGAAGGCTCTGGGTTGTCAGATACTTTTTTTTTTGAAAGATTTATTTATTTATTTATTCAAAAGGCAGAGATACAGAGAGAAGCAGAGAGGGGGAGAGAGAGAAAAAGAAAGGGGGGGGAGAGATATTCCCTCTGCTGGTTCACTCCCCAAATGGCCACAACAGCCAGGGCTGGGCCAGGCTGAAGCCAAAAGCCAGGAGCTTCTTCCAGGTCTCCCATGTGGGTAGCAGGGGCCCAAGCACTTGAGCCATTTTCCTGTTCTTTCTGATGCACATTAGCAAGGAATTAGATTGGAAGTGGAGCAGCTGGGACTTGAACCATTGCCCATATGGGATGCCTACACTGGAGGTAGAGAATTAACCTTCTACACCACAACATTGGCCCCTGTCAGGTACTTCTTTCTCCATCAACTCCATAGAACCAACAATGTTCTAACAGGCAACATGCAGTAATGATTCAGCACCACGGACAACACCACGTAGGGGCACTTACAGCTTACTCCCACCCTAGACAGTAAGTCCCTGGATGGAGCCTCTCCGACCCAGAGATGTCTAGGACCTAGTTTGGGGGAAAAAAATAAGACAAAAAGAAAAGAAAACACCTCATTAACAACAACTAACCTACATAATGTGCCAGACTGCCCTGAACAATTTGCATGTATTATTTGGTTGACTCCTTACAACCACCCATAAGGTAAATGACAATATTACGTCCATTTTATTTCCTTTTTTATTTATTTATTTTTGACAGGCAGAGTGGACAATGAGAGAGAGAGACAGAGAGAAAGGTCTTCCTTTTCTGTTGGTTCATCCCCCAATGGCCGCAGCAGCCAGCGTGCTGCAGCCAGTGCACTGCGCTGATCCGAAGCCAGGAGCCAGGTGCTTCTCCTGGTCTCCCATGTGGGTGCAGGGCCCAAGCACTTGGGCCATCCTCCACTGCCTTCCCGGGCCACAGCAGAGAGCTGGCCTGGAAGAGGAGCAAGTGGGACAGAATATGGCGCCCCGACTGGGACTAGAACCCGGGGTGCTGGTGCCGCAGGCGGAGGATTAGCCTATTGAGCTGCAGTGCCGGCTGCCCATTTTATTTCATATAAAAGTATTTTTATTTATTTATTTTTCTTTAAAAATTTTTTAAAAAATTTATTTTACTTGAAAGTCAGAGTTATGCAGAGAGAAGGAGAGGCAGAGAGAAACAGAGAGAGAGAGAGAGAATATGCAACAGCCAAGGTTGGGCTGTGCCTGCATTAGGCACACTAGGCTTGGAAGCAGAGCAGCCAGGACTTGAACTAGCCCTCTAACATAGGATGCCAGCATTATGAGTGGCAGCTTAACCTGCTGCACCACAATATTGATCCCTACTATGCTCATTTAAAAGATGAAGAAACTAAGCACAGAGACTAAATCACTTGTCACAGTGAATGAACTGACCCAGCATACACATCTAAGTGACCTGACTGTGGAGGCTGTTCTTCACCTCTATATCATGGGACACACAAAATAACAAATATTAAGATCACGTGGCAATACTTGGCATAAGTCCTCATCAGTAAAATACAAATATATTTAGAAATTTTAGATACTATCACTAAAGCATCTCTTTGAAAACATGGGGCTTAAGAATCCCAATTTGAGAAACACCACAGACTGAGGTTTGGAAACTGCAAAGGAAGAACAAACTATTTTCTAAGCAAATCAGAGAAGTGTAATGCATGTCCAGGAGCCCTTGGGTTTCATTCCAGTCCTAATATTCAGTAGCAAGCTGACTTTGAAGTCATGTCCATTCCCTAGAACTGAAGTTCTCTCACTTGAAAATTGTGGAGAGTGAAGTAAGTAATATTTAAGATCCCTTCTAAGGGTCATCCCATTTTCCTTCCAGAAAGGTCAGACATCAACTCTGCTCTTGCCACTGATTCTTACCAGGGCCATCTTTTGGAGATGGAGAGTGCTATTTGTTTCTATAATTGTTTGAATTCTCGTCATATTCTCATTGGATAGAAACAGTATGATACTACTACCTATTGAATTGTTAACAACTAAAACAAGGCTGCTGCTGTGGTGTAGCGGGTTAACGCCCTGGCCTGAAGCGCCAGCATCCGATATGGGCACCGGTTCGAGTTCCAGCTGCTCCACTTCCTATCCAGCTCTCTGCTATGGCCTGGGAAAGCAGTAGAAGATGGTCCAAGTCCTTGGGCCCCTTCATCCATGCGGGAGACCTGGAAGAAGCTCTTGGCTCCTGGCTTTGGATCGGCGCAGCTCTGGCCATTGCGGCCAATTGGGAAGTGAACCATTGGATTGGAAGACCCCCCCCCCCCCTCCTCTCTCTGCCTTTCCTCTCTCTGTATAACTCTGACTTTCAAATAAGTAAATAAATCTTTTAAAAAAAGCAACTAAAACAATAGAGGAAATCTTTATTGGCAAGAATACAAGGAGGCAGAAGCTCTCCAACATCACTGGTGTGGAAGTAAAGTAGCCAAGACAACACAGTATATCAATAGCCTTAATGGTACATTCCCATGAAATTTTACATGAGTCAGTTTACCTGAGAAAAGTAATAATGGAAGATAAGAACAGCACTACTCTGCTCCTACTGTTGCTACTTCTACAAGATTTCAACTTCACAGATATTTGTGTTTCTATTGTTTATAAATAGCAAACAATCCAAGCAATTTAAATGCTAAACAGTATGGGATTGTCAAATACTTTTTGGTTTGTACATGTGAATAAAATACTCTAAAGGGACTAAAACTGAAGAGACATTTTTGAATCTATGGAGAAATGACTGATACAGATTAAAAGTAAACAGCCCTACATTAGTTAAAATATTGAACCAAAACTTTCAAAGAGGCACAGAAGTATGCCGATCAGGTTGCCCTTTGGAAAGGGTTGACTCCCCCAGCTGCCTGGGGGAATGGCTGGCTGACACCTGCCATCTGTCAGCTGTCAACCCCTTCATGCCCAAGGTCATGCCCCCTTCTGGGCAGCCCACTTGCAGTTACTGCTGCTGCATCGGGGGTGTAAAGGCCTGGCCCCCCCACCCGAGTTGGGAACAACCCTGCAGGACCCTCCCTTTGCCAAGTCCTGCTTCTGTCCCTTCCCTCCCACCACTGGTGATCCTGAGCACACTCTCTAATAAATAAATGTGAAATGTGGCTATACCAATGTTTAGGAGACACAGTGCAGCCTTCAGTGAATTCATTAGAAAACTAGGTAGATTAAAAAAATCAATCAAGCTTCCAACTCTAACAGCTAGAAGAGGAACACAAAGGAAATATAAATAAAATCAAGGATGGCAGTGACAAAGTCATAAATTAATGAAGCAGCATTCAAAACAAAACCAAAAAACTGGACAATTGGTACAACTCTTTTTATTGTTGACAGTATTAAAAAAAACAATAAAATAGACAAACCTTTGACAGAGTATAAGAGAGAAAAAGATAGAGGGGAAGAGAGGGAGAGGAAAGGTGGGGAGAGAGAAAAACAGAAAGAAATAGGCAGACACATAGACAGGAGAAGAAGGGAGAGGGATAAGGAAAAGAGGAAGGAGAGGGAGCAGCAGCAATGTTAGGAAGAAGGAAACATAATGACAAATACGAGATTTTATTAAATTACAAAAGAATACAACATTCTATTTCACAGCACTACATATGAAAATCTTCATAATGTGGGACAATTTTGAGAAAATATAAGCTATCAATAGTGACTCAAGAAGTAGAAAAGCGTGACTAGTCCAGTAACAGGGAAAACCAAGTCTGTATTCAACCATCTACTGGCCCTGCCCTCTTGGTCCAGACAATGTTACAGGGAGGTTCTAATAACTGTCAAAGAGAAGATAATTCTCCTTTTACATAAACTGTTCCAGAGCATAGAAAAACATGTAAAGTCACAATCTATTTAAAGAGGTGTGCATAACCTGGTTACAAAAACTGAATAAGGAGGACATAAAGGAAATCAAATTACAGACCAACCTCACCTACTAAATCAAGTAAGAACCCACATAAAATAGTAAAACACAATATAGCATTAAAAGAACAATACACAGAATTGGTTCTAGGACAGCAAGGCCGAGTCAACATTACAAAACCATCAATATAGTAACAGAATAAAATAGAAATTCATATGATTGCCTCAATATATTCACCAAAAAACTAGATAAAATTCAGCACTTAAACATAATTCAGCACATTAGAAGGTAAATCAAACATCCTTTTACTTCATAATAACTGTCCAGGAAAACGTCACAGCAGACTTTAAATTGCATAATATGAGAAGCATTACCATTAAAACCAAGGACAAGCAAAGAATGTGCGGGGCCTATGCTGAGGTGCAGAGAGCTAAGCTCCATCTATGATGCTGGCATTCTATATCGCAGTGCCAGTTCTAGTACCAGCTGCTTGGCTTCCTATTCAACTTCCCACTATTGCACCTAGGAAAGCAGCAGAAGATGGCCCAGCTGTGTGGGTCTCTGCAGCCATGTGGGAGACCCAGATGGAGTTCCTGGCTCCTGGCTTTGGCCCTGTGCAGACCTGGCTGTTGCAGTAATTTGGGGGATGAACCACTGGGTGGAATCATCTGTGTGTGTGTGTGTGTCTCTCCCTCTCTCTTTGTAACTCTGCCTTTCAAATAAATAAATCAAATCTCAAAATAAAAAGAACACATGCTATGGTCTCTACTAGCCAACAATCAAATGAAATAACTGATATGAAGAAATGACAGGTATACACATTAGAACAGAAATGAAACATCACATTTTTAAATGACATGATATTCACTTAGAAAAGCCAAGATAGTCAAACAAATACAAGTTATTAAAGGATCTCAGCAAAGTGACTGATATAAAAGTTAATGCTTAAAAATCGATGATTTTCTTTTACACTATCAATAGCCAATTAGGAAGTATGGCACAATAGAAAATATTTTGAAATTTTATCAAAAAGAAGAACATACCCTAAATAACTTGAACGATAATTGTACCAGACCTTCACGGAGAAGCCTATAAACACAGAGACATGAAGGGAAGCGTGACTTCATGGAGTCCCACACCATTCTGGACAGGAAGACTCACGGTAACTCTTCCCTAGCTTGGAAATATTTTTAGGTATTAATCTATCTGAGACCTTGTTCCTTCATTTAAAATGAGAATCAAATCTTCCTGTGGAGTTTCTGCGGTGACAATTAGAACTAATAGAAACAAATGACATTTTATTAAAAAAAAAACCCTCAGAATTAATGCAATATGTCTAATGGTACAAATACATTTAAATGCAAAAAAGGAATATGAAAGGATGACACAAAATATGGGAATAATTATTCTCAAGAAATTGATGTTCAGGGGCCGGCGCTTTGGCATGGCAGGTAAAGCTGCCATTGCAGTGCCGGCATCCCATATGGGTGCTGGTTCATGTCCTGGTGCTCTACTTCCTTTTTTTTAAAAGATATATTTATTTATTTGAAAGTCAGAGTTACACAGAGAGAGGAGAGACAGAGAGAGACAGAGAGAGAGAGAGAGGAGAGAGAGAGGTCTTCCATCCGATGGTTCACTCCCCAGTTGGCTGCAATGGCCAGAGCTGTGCTGATCCAAAGCCAGGAGCCAGGAGCTTCCAGGTCTCCCACATGGATGAAGGGGCCCAAGGACTTGGGTCATCATCTACTGCTTTCTCAGGCCAGAGCAGACAGCTGGATTGGAAGTGGGATGCTGATGCTTCAGGCCAGGGTGTTAACCCGCTGAGCCACAGCACCAGCCCCACAGTGCTCTACTTCCAATCCAGCTCCCTGCTAATCGGGGTGGGAGGGCAGCAGAGGATGGCCCAAGTCCTTGGGCCCCTACACCAATGTGGGAGACCTGGAGGAAGCTCCTGGCTCCTGGCTTTGGATGGTCCCAGGTCAGGCTGTTGTGGCCATTCGCAGAGTGAACCAGCAGATGGAAGATCTCTCTTTCTCTGCCTCTGCCTCTGCCTCTCTGTCTCTTCCTTTCAAATAAATAAATAAATCTTTAAAAAATGAAATTGATGTTCAATTATCTGTAATGTTTTAATTCTTTTTAAAAGTGAAATTTATATATATATATTTTAATTTAAAGGAAATTCTTTATTATCTGGGTCTTATTCTATTTTGCTTACACATCCAAATCAATCTTCCCAAATTTTCTGGTTAGAGAGGCTGAGCTTTCTCGAACATTGACTTGAAGGTAGAAATCAGTTATTGTATGGCGCATGAATCAATGTGTACTGCAGATGAACACATGTGTTGTATGTGAGCTTAGATTAAGAGGTTAGCTTTTTGTACTGTATGAGTATTATTTGTATATATGTGAATTTCATTTATGAATGATGCAGAAATACCTACTATTCTTAATAAATGAATGAATTACCTGCGTCTAATGGTTGCTTACACCAGAATCCTTTTGTGCATCACAGAAGACTTAGTGACTTGAAATCCTGTGCTATCACTTATTTAGCCTTTTTTTTCCTATAAAGTTTGGCTAAAATAATGATGTTCAAAAGGCAGTTTTGCTTAGGCATTTACCTTGCACTTAGTACACGTGAAATACTTTGCTAGGAGCCTGGGGAATGCAGCTCTGAATTATGACCATAACCTGAAAGCCGATGGTGGGTACCACAGAGCATCTATAAAAGCTGTAGATCTGGGCTGTTTGTTAGGGGCTACGGAGCTCAGAGAAAGGCGAGCTCAGCACAAAATGATGTGGCTATGGTTTATCAAGGAGCAAGGGCAGAAAAGACTTCTGTTTGGCAGCTGGATTCTGCAGGCTTGCACTGGAAAGAGGAACTGCTATAATCAAAGCGTCAAGACTCCCAAATTGAGTCCAATTTAAAAAGTTTCTTCAGGCTCTGAGATTATTTCTTGTATTTTCAATTTCAATAAAAAATGTAGGCAATGGATTCTTCAATTCAAACTAATTAGGGATGTGCCATTTCATTTCCCTTAAATTCTCCAAACTAATGAGCCAGTGTGCTCAAGCATGTGCATGGGCTGGGGGGAGGAGGCATGTCAGGAGCCCACGCTAGGATGTGGGAGCTATGAAGGGCATTGCCTCAACCGCTCCTTTGTATCACTGGCTTCTGATGTAGAGAACAAGTCAACAGTATCTACATCTAGACATGGAAACAGAAAAGGGTACAACTCAGGCCCCACCACCCGAGGCAGCATCATAACCATGGTGCCTCCTAGACTGAGGATATCACTTGTTCTTACTTACTGGAAAATGGGCACATTGGCATCACCTTCTGGAGTAGGATTAAAAATGGTGAACACAGACTTCCTAGCACAAAGCCCAGAGCATGGGGTGCAGTGGGTGCTGGTTGCCTCCCCTTCTTCATTATCAGACACAGGTCAATGTGCTAAGATCCCCTTATACCTTGAGTGACTGGAGAAGAGGTTTAAAGTGACAGAAGGTATGCATTTAGAGATGAAAAACCCTAAGCTTCTGTTTAAGGAGGATGGGAAGGACAGAGAATACTTCTCAGTCCTAGCAGTAAACGACAGAAACAGTGATTAGTGGATAAAGCAGCAGACGACGAGCAAGGTGGCGGCATCTGCCTGCAGGGGTTAGGAGTGGCGGGATGCGTGGATGACACGAGGACACTGGAGACTCTGGGAGATGAGCAGAGTTAGTCATTCGGCTGGATGTGTTTAATAAATTACAACCCAAATGGAAGAACTGGGCTCCCTAGGTGAATCAATTTGAATGAGGCAAAAAATAGCCCATAGAAACCAGGCCCTGCTACAAGAGGAGAAAGGAAAAAAAAAAACATTTTATTTGATTTACTGACACTGTTTTGATCTGAGTGTGAAATCCCATGCTGAGTTTAGTTGGTCAGAAAGACATCCTGTTGCTAATGGCACCACATGCATGTATTTCCTCCAACCATTTACTAGGTGTGACTTTTAACTACATACTGCAAATAGATCTATGCTCCAACTTCTCTTCCTCTCTCCTCCACCTTCAAAGGAAATAAGCTTTTCGTGGAGCTGTCATTCCCCACCTTCCTGGGCTTGATAGACCAGTTTCATTTGTCTTTGATCTCCTTCACACCACAATCCCAATACCAAATCAGGACCCAACTCACCTGGCCTTGTATCATGTCAGCTCTCAGCTCTGTGACTTTCTCCCCATTTCATCCCTGTGACCACACCTTCCAATTTCTGGGTAACAGCTTCCTAAACCGGCCCCAATCTCTACCTCTGGTCTTCATAATTGCCTCACTCTGTGAACACTTCACAAAAACCATGAGTTTCAATTATTTTCTAGCTCCAGAACTAAACTATCATCTTATTTCCAATTCCTTTCCAGGCATTCAAGGTCCTTTACCATCTAGTCTGACCCAGTGTCCCAGTAGCTTTGGGCAAGACAGGGAAGGACTCGGGGATAGGGATGGTACTGTCATCCATTCTTTCTACCAACAGTTGGGATTCTGGGATGAAAAAGGAGACAAATGATGTCAATGACTTGCTGTAAGTTTCTGATCTGTGATTTATATTTGCTCTAAGGGTGATTTTATGTCTAATTATGAAGGACTTAGATCCAGTGAGCCTGGGGGCACATGTATTTACCTAAAGACTGGTGAGGAACAGGATCAAAGAGCTGGAAGAATACTATGAATCTATCCACTGTGAGGAACCACTAATAAAATGAAGGCAAACACAAGAGAGGTTCCTGCTCTCGCTCTCTCTCTCTTTCTTTCTCTCTCTCTCTCACACAACACACACACACAATGCTACCGTAATTACAAAGAGTACTGGAAATAGTATTTGGGTGCTGAAGTGTCTTCACAGCATCAGGGCTTTGGACCAAACATTGACTTATGATGAGATTCATGACCCTAAGGATACAGCCTCTACAATCTCTCGTGAGTGAGTAGAAAAATGTAAGGAACACTGGTGATCTCATAGGGAGCGTTAGCCACAGGGAGGAAATGGAAGGTGCACTTCTACCACTGCTGTTCCCACTGAAGGAAAGTGAGAGCAGTGAACGTAGACTTTGCTGGCTAAACATCTATAGAAAGCCTCCTTCAACTAAACCTTGCGCATCATCAGACTGATCTCTTCATTTCCTCTCTCAACACAGGGTGAAGAAGCTCAAGTGGGTGAGCCTCCTTGACCCTTGTTCTGACTGGCACAAAGACTGCCGGGTAACGCAGGCGAAAGAGACACCTTAGAACAAAGAAGCCACTTCAGCTCAGGGGCAGCGACTGTTGAGAAGGAGATGCTTGGTTGTGGTAAGCAAGAACTCTAGGTTAGGCATATTTCCAAAAGTTAGGAAACAAAGGCAGCTGTGACTGTCCAAGGTTCTGGAACGGAAGCAGGCTGCTGTTGCTGAAGTTCTCCAAAATGAGAAGCATTCAAAAACATTCCAGTAAAGAGGAAAGGTCTTTAAAAAAAGTTCCCATAGGACTAACGCATGGGTTCATATTTGAAAAGGACATTTAAAAAGAAGGAAAACAGCCAGCGCTGCGGCTCACTAGGCTAATCCTCCGCCTAGCGGCGCCGGCACACCGGGTTCTAGTCCCGGTTGGGGTGCCGGATTCTGTCCCAGTTGCCCCTCTTCCAGGCCAGCTCTCTGCTGTGGCCAGGGAGTGCAGTGGAGGATGGCCCAAGTGCTTGGGCCCTGCACCCCATGGGAGACCAGGAGAAGCACCTGGCTCCTGGCTCCTGGCTCCTGCCATTGGATCAGCGCGGTGCGCCAGCCGCAGCGCGCCGGCCGCGGCGGCCATTGGAGGGTGAACCAACGGCAAAGGAAGACCTTTCTCTCTGTCTCTCTCTCTCACTGTCCACTCTGCCTGTCAAAAAAATAAAAAAAGAAGGAAAACAGAGGCATTCCAACCAAGGAATTCCTATATTTACACATACCATCCAACAAGGAAGATGGTACAAACTTATACATGAAAATTACATCATGAAAAAAAGCTTGAATGGTCCGAGAGTACAAGATGACAAAAAAATTCAGGCTGCAAAATGCTGGGGGGAGTTTGGGAAGTGGGCTGGTTAATTTTAGAGCAAGAAAAGCAAAGAACAGCTGGCTCCACTGTTTGGGAAAAGGAGGACCAGGAGAACTTCCCATGGAAGTTGATGAACCACTCTCATTGATCTTTGAAAAGTTTGAAGAACAACAAAAAGCCAATGGACAAGAAATGAGCAAATCTAATCTTACTTTCATTATCAAAAGAATGGAAGAACAGATTCCACAAACTATAAACAGTGTGAACATGGCATTAATCAGCCAGTAACCCATATCCTATTTTAAATTTATTTTAAAATAAAATCACATATAATCTCACCAACCAACAATAACAATCAATATTTTGTTGTAATTTTTTTCTAGATTTTTCCACCGTGCAAACATTTTTTTAATTTCAGCTTCTTTTACCAGTCTTTGGGGCTTTAAGAATGCTATCTGGGGTTTTAGACCTGAATTTGTTGTTTCATAGTTTTTGTAAAAATGTATAATTTTTTTAGTACAGTATACTTTTGCATACAGTCTTAAAATTGGGTTTATATTTACTATTTAAACATCTTTCTTTAAATTGGCCACAGTACTGATTGCATCTCCCTTATACTATTGCTTCCTTCACATACTTGGTTTGATTCTCCATAGAATATCCTGCCCATTAATTCCAGCTAGATTTTAATTTTGGCATTGTGCTTTAATTGCCTTGCAATTTTCCATGTTTTATTAATGCTTTGAAATCTTATGTCTCATTTTCCATCTCAGCCTTGTTCTTTTTTTTTTCTAAAGATTTATTTTATTTGTTTGAAAGGCAGAGTTATAGAGAGAGGGAGTGACAGAAAGAAATCTTCCATGCACTGGTTCATCCCACAAATGGCTGCAATGGCCAGGACTGGGCCAGACTGAAGCCAGGAGCCAGGGTTTTCATCTGGGTCTCCTACATGAGTGCAGGGCCCCAAGGACTTGGGGTATCCTCTGCTGCTTTCTCAGGCACATTGGCAGGGAGCTGGAATGGAAGTGGGGCAGCAGGACTTGAACTGTGCCCATATGGAATGCCAGCACCACAGGCAGTGGCTTTACCTGCTACACCACAACACCAGACCCTTCAGCCTTATTTCTCTTCTGATTTGTACTGAGGATGCCAATCTCCTAAAATGCTGGCTTGGTGATATGGCTATGATAAGCAGGGAGCTAGTTAGTGAACAAAGGTGCTAAGAGGCTGCCAGCTGTCTCCTTGCCATAGCTCTGTACTACTCAAATCCCGTATCCTTCCTGCCAATTCAGAATACCCACTTCCACATGATGCACCCGAGTTTCCTCCGTCAGGCAGAAGTTGCCATGATGACCACTTGAGGGCTGAGCTCCACATGGAGATGCCATGAAACTTCCCCTGCTCAAACTCTACCCCATTTGTACACTGATTCAGGGCACTACCCCCTACCCAATAAAGGGGTGACCTGGCCTTGGGTGGGCACAGCATCTGGGGCAGAAGCAATGGCAGCAGACCCCCTCTCTCTCATCATGGAGGGGGACTGCTCACATTCACTTCTGAATGCGCACTACCTCTATCTCTGTAAATAAATCCTGCTCCCATTCTTGCCATTTATCTCTGCCTCCAGTTTGAATTCATGTCTAATGCCAAGATAAGAAATTGGAATTAGACACACACCGTACACACACCGTACCCCAGAAGATGAAGTGGCAAGCCAGCCAGGAGAAAGTGGGGTGGGGGGAGCAGGAAGCATACCTACATGAGGACATTTGGTGAGTGTATTATAATTTCTGCTTCTCTGGCACAGAGAGGCTACTATTTTCCTTTCTCTGTCTCATGGCCTCTGCTTGAGCCTTCATAATGCTAGCCTGTGTACTTATTTGTTTTGCCTCATTAAGTGGCTATAGGCTAAAAGCCAGCTGCTGCTAATGTGACCTGGGAAAGTGGGGAGAAGCCACCCCAAATGCACAACAGGCAGCTTCTTTCTTTAGCTTCCCAGTTCCCAAACGCTCTGGCTGGCAGAGGGAGCTGTTTTTCCAGACCCTAGTAGGCAGGGGATGGATGGGCATGGCTGCTCACAGTGAGACACACACCCAGAGCCCATGGATGCTGGCAGGTTTCTTGAAGGTGGCCCAGCTCTCACTTCCAGAGCTGCTGCTGCTCCTCATGTGGGCCAGGGTCCCATGATGACCGTGTGGCTGGCTTGCCCCCCCCCCCCAGTGTCCCACCGTTGCATCAGCCCTCCCTGCTTGCTTCCTGGGGAGAAAAGGGAAGGCACTGGGGCTGGCGCTGTGGTGCAGCGGGTTAAAGCACTGGCCTGAAGCACCGGCATCCCATATGGGCGCCGGTTCAAGACCCGGCTGCTCCATTTCCATTCCAGCTCTCTGCTATGGCCTGGGAAAGCAGTAGGCGATGGCCCAAGTCTTGGGCCCCTGCACCCATGTGGGAGACCCAGAAGAAGCTCCTGGCTTCAGATCGGCACGGCTTTGGTCGATGCGGCCAATTGGGTAGTGAACCATTGGATGGAAGACCCCTCCCCCCGCCACCTCTCCTCTCTCTGTGTAATTCTGACTTTCAAATAAATAAATAAATCTCGGCCGGCGCCGCGGCTCACTAGGCTAATCCTCCGCCTAGCGGCGCCGGCACACCGGGTTCTAGTCCCGGTCGGGGCGCCGGATTCTGTCCCGGTTGCCCCTCTTCCAGGCCAGCCCTCTGCTGTGGCCCGGGAGTGCAGTGGAGGATGGCCCAGGTGCTTGGGCCCTGCACCCCATGGGAGACCAGGAAAAGCACCTGGCTCCTGGCTCCTGCCATCGGATCGGTGCGGTGCGCCGGCCGCAGCGCGCCGGCCGCGGCGGCCATTGGAGGGTGAACCAACGGCAAAAGGAAGACCTTTCTCTCTGTCTCTCTCTCTCACTGTCCACTCTGCCTGTCAAAAAATAAAAAAAAAAATAAAATAAAATAAAATAAAATAAATAAATCTCAAAAAAAAAAAAAAAAAGGGGGAAGGGACTGAAGGAACTTAATGAGGCAAAGAGGGGACTGCTGGGACGGCCCCCAGGCAGCTGGACATTCTGGATTGGACTCCAGAGTCTGGCTTCCAGAGGCAGATCCAATCACCCAGGGCTCTGGAGCAAGATCAGGTTCCTGACTTCTGGTTCTGGCAGGACCTGTGCAGATGCTGCATTTGCCCCTGGGCACAGGGCAGTATGTCTGCCTGGTCAGCAGCACGTCTGGGATGTATGCCCCTCAATGGTCATGTTAACTAGTCTGAGTCCCCATGGCTTGCTTGCTGTCTGCATGGACCCAGCACTTGGTTCACAGCGGTGTGTCTGGGAGCACAGAGCACTGGCTCCACGGGTACTGGGTGTGGACTGCTGTGCTACATTCAGGCCTGAGCAGCTGTGGTTTCTGAAATCACAGAGGTGGGTCCAGGAACCTGGCTGGTGTTTTGGGTTAGCAGGTTAAGCCTCCGCAGTGCCAGCACCCGATATGGGCTGCTGTACTTCCAATCCAGCTCCATCTAATGGCCTGGGAAAACAGTGGAAGAACCCCTATACAAACACATAGAAGAACACTCAGAAAGGACAGTGGTGCAGGGCGGTCATACCTGAGACCTCAGATGTGACTCTAGGTCTGGATCAACTTCCAGGGAACCCCTGGATAGGGCTGAGGAATGGATAAATAATTCCAGGCCTGAACTGACTCACAGAGAGCCCCATATTGGGATGCAATAAGAGACACTAGGATGCCAGATCTCACCTAAAGCCAGGGTTTAAGATGAATGTCTGGACATGACAGGCTTTCTTAGGGCCATGCCTGCCTTTTCTCTTCCTAGGTCATTAAGAAGCTTTCAGCTATGGGTAACCCTATGTCCATTCCCATGGACTCACCCCTAGGTTGCCTACTCAGATATTCGGAGGAAGCTTCAGAGTCTGACCACAGGACCCCCAGCTCCCATGAACTAGATGCTAGACAAAACAAGTGTGTGTGTGTGTGTGGGGGGGGGTAATAACAGAGACAGGGCTGAGTAGAATCGGGAACTTCAGCATTGACAACAGTGCAGACAACTAGCTCATGGAATAGCAGTCACTGTAACCAGCACCTGCCAACCTCAGAACCCACACAGGAGCATGCACTGTGGCTGGAAAAACTCAAGAAAGACTGTTTCAGGTATTGGAGACTGGGACACTGGTGCAATGAATGTCTCTACCTGAAAAGTTCACCTGGCCTTTGCTTTTGATGTAAAAGAGAAGAGCACTGGAAACAGGGCTTCCCTCGGCTCTTCTGAAGGGAGGGGAGGTCTCCAAACTCCCTCATGTCCCTTTTTGAGGACTGATGTGACCCAGGAACTCAGGCAGCTCTCATAACCCATAGAAACATCTCACACCTAGAACTCCAGGTGACTTTCAGTGTCTCAGGTAAGAATATTGATTCCATAATTGATATGGGAACCACTTATAGGGGTCCATGCAGGACCCCTATCCTCAAAAAGCTGCATCATCACAGCAGTTGATGGTATGTCTCACTCTCAAAAATTTACTTGGCCTCTGTTTTGCCAGATAGAAGATGTTCTCATCTCTGCCGAGGTTTTGGTGGTACCAGAGTGTCCAGCTTCTTTGCTTGTCAGGTATTCACTATTACTATCATCCATGGACACTTCTCTCAGGTTAATCTCTCCTATGTCTGAATCTTTTGTCATGATGCTAACGAGTATTGAGACAAGTTCCAACTTGGATGATCTCCCTGCTGAAATCCATGATGGAGTAGATCCTCAGATCTGGGATCAGAGCATAATTGGACGGACCACAAATGCCGCCCCCATCTTGGCCCTTTTAAAGGATAATGTTTCTTTTTGATTCCAGTACTCCCTTAAAACCAGTACTGTGGCATAGCAGGGAAAGTCGCTGCCTGCAGTGCCAGCAGCCCATATAGGAACCAGTTTGAGTCCCAACTGCTCCACTTCTGATCCAGCTCTCTGCTACGGCCTGGGAAGGCAGTGGAAGATGACCCAAGCCCTTGGGCCCCTGCGCCCATGTGGAAGACCCAGAGGAAGCTCCTGGCTCTTGGCTTCAGACTGACCCAGCTCCGACCATTGCGGCCATTTGGGGAGTGGACCAGTGGATGGAAGATCCCTCTCTCTCTCTCTCTGCACCTCTGCCTCTCTGTAACTCTGCTTTTCAAATAAATAAATAATCTCTAAACAACAACAACAAAACAGAGGCTAAGTAGGGACTCCAATCCTGGATTAACTGGTTCCATGTAATACCCCCATTCTGCCTGTTTTACAGCCAAATGGGGGAATACTGGATGCTTCAGGATCTCAGGGTCATAAATGAGGCAGTCATTCTGCTTCACCCAATGGCATCAAATACCAATGCTGTCCTAGCTCAGATACCTGGAGGCACCTCTTGGTTCACATTCCTAGACCTGAAGGATGCCTCTTCTGCATACTGTTATACCCAGAATCCCAGTAGCTGCTTTTGGATAGACTGGTCCATCCTCAAATATAACAGTATGTTTGGACAGTCCTTCCTTGGGGTTTTAGGAATAGTGCTCATCTGTATGGCAGTGCTCTTGCAAAGGAACTTAGCTCCAATTAAAGACTGGAGCCATTCTACAATATGTAGATGATATCCTCATCTGCAGTCCTTCTAAGGATGAAACCATCCAGGTCTTAAACTTTTTAGTTGAATGAGGATATAAAGTCTCCCCAGCCAAAGCTCAGATTTCTAAATAGGAAGTA
Organism: Oryctolagus cuniculus; assembly: GCF_964237555.1. Taxonomy (NCBI): domain Eukaryota; kingdom Metazoa; phylum Chordata; class Mammalia; order Lagomorpha; family Leporidae; genus Oryctolagus; species Oryctolagus cuniculus. The sequence continues at coordinate 96,049,420 of NC_091435.1, forward strand.
ACTTACCTGGAATATATCCTGACCCCAGGAAAGTGTGTTCTCTCACTTAAACAGAAGGAAGCTATACTATGTATAGGGCCACCACAGACAAAGAAGCAGCTGAGAACATTTGTGGGAATGGCATGTTCCAACAGGATTTGAATCTCAGGAGTTGCATTGGTTGCCAGACCCTTGTTGGAGGTTTTAAAGGGTCCTGACACTGATCCACTTGAATGAACAGGAGAGCAACAAGAGGCCTTTCAAAAGATTAAGCATCTACTGATAAAGGCTCTTGCATTAGGTTTCCCTAATCTAGACAAAGCCTTCACTCTGTAGCAGAAAAGCAAGGAATATCCCTGGATGTACTCACCCAAGACTTTTGCCCACTTTCATGACCAGTGGCCCACTTTTCCAAACAACTGGATTCAGTGGCTATGGGATGGCCTGCACACTTGAGAGCATTGCCGTTGCCACATTTTTGGTGGAGGAAACCACCAAGTTGTCTTTAGGCTAGCAAATTGAAGTTCAAATTCCATACCAGGTACAGGAGTTCTAGAGACTACAGGACACCAGTGGGTCACAGGAGGATGCCTTACTAAGTACCAGGCTCTTCTATTAGAGACAGCCAAGGTTACTCTCAAAGTATGCCCCAAGTCCTCAATCCAGCTACTAGCCTGCCTTCTGAAGGTGTTGAAAAGCTAGCTCACTCTTGTGCAGAGACCATAGACCAAGTTTATTCCAGTAGGCCTGACCTATGAAATGAACTTCTAGAAAATCCAGATGTTGAATGGTTCACTGGTGGCAGCAGCTTCATGAAGGAAGCATTTAGAAAGGCAGAATATGCCATAGTGGATCTTATGCAAATGGCGAAATGCAGGCATTGGCACCCAAGACTTTGGCCCAGAAAGCTGAATTTATTGTTTTATCAAGAGCCTTAAGATTGGGAAAAGCTAATAGGCTTTTCTTGTGCTACACATGCATAAAGCAATTTGGAGAGAAAGAGGCTACTGACTGAAAAAAAAAAAACAAAACCACAATAAACAAAAAACCAAAACTCTCCTATTAAACATGAGAAAGAGATTTTAGCTCTCCTCCAGGTGGTTTTGAAATCTCTGGAAGCAGCTGTTGTCTACTGCAGGGCACACCAAAAGGGGAGTAATCACATCAAAGAGAACGCACTGGAAGATAGGGTAGCAAGCAAAGCTGCTACTCAGGAGGTTTTGGAAATGGCTTTAAACCTCTGCTCCTTGAGTTTTCACAAGTACACACAGAAGAATTCTGCCTACTCTTCTGAGCCAATTGAGGACTTCAAGTACTTCTTTAAAAAGCAAAAACATAAGTAAAATGTTCGCTTTTGTTATACACTTCTTAGGGAGAGATATTAAAGCTGTTTCACTTTCTAGCTGATATATTTTACCCACAGCCTCTTCTTACTCTCTCAGGTAGCTGGTATTGGCAGGCAAACTCTTCCACCATATTGGGGGAAAATCTTGCTATATCCTTTTAACCTGCTTTAAGGAATCTGTCTACTGCCTTGAGCAACTTGGCCAGGTTCTGCAGTAACTATGCAAATCTGTAGGTTCCTTAGCCATAGCGGTCATGGACAACCAGCCCTAGAGTATCTATGGATAGAGCAAGGTGAGGTATGTGCAGTGACTAATGGAACCTACTACATTTACTATAACAACAATGTGCTCATGGAAAGAGGTATCACAGATATTCATAATCAAGCTAAATGGTTCTGTGATATTGGCAAGGGAAGCCCACCAGCTTCCCTGATCTGGGAAGCCATAGGAAGCACTTTCCCTTTTCATACATGGAAACCTACCCTTGTTTTTTTTCTTTTTACAATTGTGTTCAACCTCACTGTCAAACTTACCTCTTTCAGAATTCTACAGGTTCTCACTGAAATTATGGTCATGCAGGGACTCCAGCCATTGCCAACAACTGGTGGCAATCCTCTGGTTCCTGAGACAGAATCTCTAGGTAAGTTAGCAAGGGATTTTTGTTCCCTGGACAGGCAGGGACCATGCCCTGACTCAGCATGAAGAAGATAGGGAGATGGATCTTCCTCCCTCGACCTCTCATAAAAATGAAAGAGTGAAAAATCTCTTGGCAGGGGGGAATAATATGGGATAGGCGAGGAGCAAGTTAGTGAACAAAGAACCGAGAGGCTGCCAGCTATCTCCTTGCCATATCCTGCACTGCTAAAATCCCACTCCTTCCATGCTGATCAGGCACAGCCACTTTCCCAAGGTGCACCTGAGCCTCCTTCTTCATGCAGATGAAGCCACGATGACCACATGTATGTTGAACTCCACAGAGAGACACAATGAAACCTTCCCAGAAATAACCATACACATTGAGCCCTACCCAAACTCTGCCCCATTTGTATATTTAGTTAGGGTACTACCACCTACCCATGAAGGGGGTGATCTGGACATGGGTGGGCATAGGAGCAGGCGCAACAGCTGTGCCAGTAGATTCCTCCCTTTCTCCTCACGGAGTGAGGCTGCCCACATTCACTTCTGAATGTATACTATAACTCTAAACAAATCACGCTCCCACCTCCCTTGCACTTTATCCATGTCTCTACTTTGATTTCATCTCTCACAGTAGACAAGAACTGGAAATAAATCCAGCTGGGGACACCCATCCCACTCCACAACTTGAGGTCCAGCTGAAGTAGCTCATTTTCACTCTGTAAGCTATTGTTTACTTCCTTATCTTGCATTTTCTTAGTTCCGTTAGTCTTACTCTACTCATTCTTAAAGAAGAAAGGGTTCTGTAGACTTGGTGTTTATCAAATAACAGGTCTTTGGTCTTGTTCTCACTGAATGCTGAATCAACAGTGGTAAGTGGATGTGCACAGGTCCTAGACCTACATCAAATTTCAAAAACACATTACCTTAGAGTGACTTTACTGCAGAGTTTTTGTTAGTATTGTATTTCAATACTTTAATATTAAAATCAGGTATCATAATACCCATCAACTCTTACATTTTATTGCTCCTAACTTAAGAGATATTAAAGTAAGATTAATTTGATGAAGCACTCTTGCTACATTTAGACCACCATACTTCACTTCTAAATTTCTATCAAGCCCTTCAATAAGTAACATCATTTAGGTATCAGAAGCAACTATCCTATTGGTTTGGGTTTGTCATCCCAATTCCTTGGTGCTAAGTGATGTAGGTGTCTTTACAAGCATCTTTTTCATCTTTTAATCTCTGCTGTAAATTTAGGTCTTGCTAGTTGTTCAGCAAAATGTATGGCACTTCGTGTATGGAGTGTATGGTCCTTTTTTATTCTGGAAACTCCATTAGCCAAGTGTCACAAAAACAAACTGCTTCTCCTGGAGATACTCAATGTACAATACGCTTTTGCCCAAGATTTGCTAAGAGCATTTAAGTGACATCAATTCCAGCTTTGTCTGCACTTAAACCACATTTAATAAGTGAGCAAACAAACAGCCAGTGGATGTCTAAGCAATAATGATTATCTCATTTCCATTGCCAAATACTTGGTCTCTAGGTTCCTGAAGAGGCTCAGTGTTAACATACAGATCTCTGATCTCTTTTCTCATGCATCTCATGGCTGCCACTACTTTATTTTTTCCTGCTTTAAATAGTATAACACCAGCCACAAAAGCCCTCTCATATCTTAGTCACAGAATCACTGTCAGTAGATTTGATGTATTCAATTTTTTTAACTAGTGATATTCGGACAATCATGTCACTTCCCCTTTTTGGGTAATAGCCCCTCATTTTAAAGTCAGAATTGAATGTGAAAGCAAATTTTTCAGGGATTGGCTTGTAAACCATCACTGTTTGATGATCTGCAGTGGCATCTGCCATTAACTGCACCCTCTGACAAAGTCTGATGGAGAAGTAGCCAAGACGACACAGGGCACTGAGATCTGCATCCCAGAGGTCCACTCCTGCTGTCTTGGTGTCTGCTGTGTGGACTCTATTTTTGATGATTTCTCTTGAGCCAACTTCTGCCCCCTCCAGTTGCCCAACACACAAATTTGAAATCATTTCCATTTCACACAAATGTTGATAAATATATACACATTCAAACCACCCAGAGCCCTACATTCTATGATAAATTTATAAAACTGAAACTTATCTAGTGGCATGGCTGGTTTCCCAGGCAGAAAAATCAAGGCCCAGTGTCAAGGCGTTTTCCTCTTCACACCAGCAATTCTGGCCATATTCGCAGCTTCCTTGAGAGTTCACAGAAAGCTGGAGTAACACACCTCAGGACCCTTTCCTGTCCTGTGATTCTCAGACCTGGTGTGCTGTGAACCTCCAGATCTTCTGTACCCACAAGGGAAGGCTCAGATATCCTGAGGGTCTGGCCGCCCCCTTCCATTATCCCACTACTGACCCCCAGGGAAGGTGTCTTGGTGCCCAACAAAGCCTCAGCAGAGTGGCAGAAAGCACACAGACAAGGAAATGGAAAGGGAAATTGCTTCGTGGGATTGATTTCTGCTATGCGTATGTATTGAAATGTTGCATGGTACCCTGTACAAATATAAAGCATTGAACATTAATCTGAAATTATTAAAATAAAAAAAGAGACTTCTACCCCCGACACCTCCTTACTGACAGAACAATTTCTACATTTTGGAATGTATCACAATTTTCTTTATGATGGAATCAAAATATCTCAACATTTCATAAGCATTGTGGTAGATATATATGCGTACGGGGCCGGAGCCGTGGCCAGTAGGTTAATCCTCCACCTGCAGCACTGACATCCCATATGGGTGCATGTTCTAGTCCCAGCTGCTCCTCTTCCAGTCCAGCTCTCTGCTGTGGCCCGGCAAAGCAGGGGAAGATGGCCCAAGTCCTTGGGCTCCTGTATCTGCATGGGAGACCTGGAAGAAGCTCCTGGCTCCTGGCTTCGGACTGGCGCGGTTCTGGCCATTGTGGCCATTTAGGGAGTGAACCAATGGATGAAAGACCTTTATCTCTGATTCTCCCTCTCAATATCTGTAACTCTACATATCAAATAAATAAATAAAATCTTTAAGAAAAAAGATATATATGCATTCATTTTAAACTGTAAACTTCCGTATGTGTCCATTCCGCCAAGTTCCTTATAGCCTTAAAGTTCTGAGAGCAGCAGAGGAAGCAGTTGAGCCACCTGGAGATAATATTTCCTGTTATCTCAAGACCTGTAGGATTTGAGTTTGGTTCCCCTTGCTCTGAAGATAAACAGACCCCTGCCAGGACCATACTAGTTTAGAGGTCCAAGGCTGATTTAGACTGAGGTACAGCTCACAACATGCTCATTGTAATATCTCAGTATGCTAAATGACACACCACAAACACTGACCCCTGCAGGAAGCAAAAAGCCGTGATTCCATGGAAAGTCTCCACCTACTTCCCAGAAAAATCATGCCTGTTACTCACCCTTACTAGAATGTACCTCCCCTTTCATCAAACAACCCAGGTAATGTTGAGCATAGCACAGAGATGGGGCCACTCCCCTCTGAGTAGGCCCCTCTGTCTGTGGAGTGGATCTTTGCTTTCTCAAATAATGCTACTCACTATTTGCTATTCTCCAGCTCACTCCTGAATTCCCTCTTGAAACAAAGTCAAGGACCTGATGCTTCCCAGTGCCCATTCTTTGTATATTAATTTGTTTTTGTCACACTACCAACATGAAGATTGGTGGACATAGCTTAAAGTCTCCCTCTATGATTGTGCTTCACCAGTTTTATTTTCTGTATCTTGGTTGTTACTCAGAACGAAAACATTCATGAATATTGTGTCTGTTAATGGATTATTTCACTCACATTTCACATTTTCTGGACTGAATTCTACCTTAATATTAATATTGTCCTCTCTTCTTTGTTTGGTTTGCATTTTCCTTGTATAACCTTGCCCTTTCTTTTTCTCCTCTTTCTGTCCCATTTTGTTTAAAACAGCATATATTTAGAATTGTTTTTTCCTCAGTCCATGGCTTTTTGTCTTTTAATAGAAATGATTAAGCCATTCACACTTAATGTGATAAGTATGTTTGACCTCACTTCTATCATCTTATCTTATGCTTTCTATTTTTATGTTTCCTTGCTATTTCCGTGTTTAGTTTTTAATGTTGGTTATCATGCTGCAAATTTTCCTCCTAATTTTGAAGTTAAATATGGCAGTTTTACTTTCATATTACCTACTATTTTTCTCATTTAAAAATGTATTTAAACATATTTCTCTATGCTAACAATCCATATTCAACATTTCCTAGAGAAGAAACAAGAGTCTCAGTGCTTCAAGGATTTTTTTCTTGAGTATCTGAGTTGTCAGATCCAGGTTATCATTAAACTTATGTATCTTCCTTTTTCAGAATGTTCTTTGGCAGCTTCAAGGTGTCATGACCATATTAATAACATTTAAACATTAAGTCTATGTTTGGGTGGTTTCCTTGCTCTCCTTGTTATCTATCATCTCACACTTTTCCCTTCACAAATGTTATGCATATCAATTTCCCTGCTGACTAGAACATTGTGAGTAAATATTCTCAGTACAGGACTTCAGGGGCCTATTTTCTGGGTACTTTATTGTCTGAGAATATCTTTCCTTATACTTCATGTAGTCCTCAACACAGAACTCTGGGTCATACTTTTATTATCTCAAAAATTAAAAACAAAGACTTCTATCTTATTTATTTGAAAGTCAGAGCAGAGAGGGAGAGGGAGAGACACAGAAAGAGTGAGATCTTCCATCTGCTGTTTCACTCCCTAAATGGGGTCTCCCACATGGGTTGGGCCATCTCCTGGTGCTTTCCTAGACACGCATTAGCATGGAGCTGGAAAAGCTGGGACTCAAACGTGTGCTCTGACTTCGTTTGCTGGCATTGCAAGCTGCAGCTTAATCCACTATGCCACGAACACCAGCCCCACCATCTCAAAATTCTAAAACCATACCTCAACTTTATTCTGATATTGAGAGTTGCAGAATGTCTGATATTGCTTATTTTTTCTCTGAAAATTAAATACTATTTTTCAGATTTTATACCAATATGTCTTATTCTTATAATTGATAACTTTCACCAGAATATACCTTTAATTTCTCTCCTGGTACATCATGAACTATTTTAAACTAAAGTTAGGAAAATGTTTCTCTATATTTTTCTTGCAGCATATTGTGCATTTCTTTTTTTTTTCCTGAAAAAAATCTGTATGTATACATTTAATGTGTTGAATTATAGTCTCCATTTTTCACTCATTTCATTATTAAAAACATTTTATTTTTATTTATTTTCTTTATTTGAAAGGCAGAGACACAGAAGGAGAGAGAAGGGGAGAAGAGAGAATGAGGAAGAGAGAAATCTCTCCCAGCTTCTGGTTCACTCCCCAAGTGTCCACAACAGCCAGGGCTGGGCCACGCTAAGGCTGGGAGACAAGAACTCAACTTGAGTGAGTAGCAAGGACCCAAGTACTGCTGCTTCCCAGGGTGCATATCAGCAGAAATCTGGAATTGGAGCCAATCCAAGACTCAGGCACTCCAGTATGGAATGTGGGATCTCAAGCAGCATCTTAACCACAGTGCCAAATGCTCACCCTTTGTCCATTTTTGAACAATGTTGTTTGGTTTTTGTGTTGTTGAATTTTGGGGGTTCCCTATAAAATCTGGACATTAATTCCTGATCAGATATATGATGTGTAAGCAAAGCATTTTCTCCCATTCAGTTTGGCCCTTGCCACTTGAACTCAGGAGATGCTGGTGGAATTCTTGTAGGCGTCTCTTCCATTTAATTCCCAGGCTAACTGACTGCCACTCTGCCGACTCATGAGTGGGTTCACCTTTCCCTCAGTTCACGTCTGTGTACACTCTTCACTACAGAACGCTGACTACCTTTCTGATACGTGGATTACATTGGTATTCTTTTCTGGTTGTCAGCTCTGTAATAGATACCCCCAAATATTTATAGACCAGTTTGGTTATTCTGATAAAAACTGGGGTAAGGGAATATGAGTTAAGTGTGTATATTTTTTTTAAAAAAAGTGTGTATCTTTCAGAGCAGGTAAAAAATACTGGATTTGGGACCCCCTCCCACATCTCTGAATCAGTCTCCGTGGAGAGAGCCTGAGAATCCATGACGTATCACAAACCTCCAGGAAGTTCCAAAGTACTGTGGTACAGTGGGTAAGCTGCTGCTTGTGATGCTGTCATCCCATGTTGGGAGGGTGCTGGTTCAAGTCCTGGCTGCTCCACTTCCAATTCATCTCCCTGCTAATGGCCTGGGAAACCAGCAGAAGATGGCCCAGGTGCTTGGGCCCTATCACCCATGTGGGAGACCCAGATGAAGCTCCTGGCTTTGGCCTGGATCAGTTCTGGCCATTGTGAACATTTGGAGAGCGAGCCAAGAAATGGAAAATCTCAGTCTTTCTCTCTCTCTCTCTCTCTCTCTCTCTCTCTCTTACTTTCCTTCTCTCTATCACTCTGCCTTCCAAATAAAATCTTTTCTAAAAAAATTCATGAAAAAAATGGAATTAAAAGATAAGTTTATTTAAAAAAATGTGAGAATTGCTGGGTTTAGTGGTGACTTATGTGTGCTTAGAAAAGAAAGCAAGGGATTGACCAAGGTTCTCTAAGAGGAAATCATAGCAGGTGATTCTTACATCTTGACAGGCATATTAGCTATGCAACTCAGAGAAACGTGATAGGCAATGGTTATAAACGCAGGAATATTGGACAAAATTTCCCATGAGTGTTGCAGGTATGAGAGAGAAATTTCTGCTGAGTGCAAAGACAGGAATATTTTGCAAGCAAGACCAGGGTTGACATGCAGGTCCAGTTTAGGTTCTGACACTGTAAAGTGGTTTTTGGGGAAATTGTAATGCACACTTGGGAGATCTGCACAGATGAGGAACTTAAAATCTTGCAGTTTGAAGAAACATTGAGGAATTTCTTCCTTAACAATAGTTCTTAACTTGGCCACTGTGAGACTTAAAAAAAAATACTCTGACTCAGGCTTTCACTCTAGACCAATTAAATTAGCATCTTGGATATGGGCCTTCCAAGTGGCATTATATCAGAGCTCCTCAGGTGACATTTAACTGGAGTTGAGGATCACCAGCTTAGAGAGAAGGATGATGCTTACAAACACATGAAGCTCTGATGTGGAAGAGGAATACAAGTGCTTCTGCAAACGCCTGGCTTGACCATGCATTTGGCAGAAGCAAACACTGGACCAGCTGCATCTGCAACCTACTATCCAAGCTGTGAGAATTTTTCCATGTGAGACATTTTTTTGCCTTTTAAAGAGGTATGAGGGATGTGCATTTGGCCTAGTTGTTAGGAGGCTGGATAAGATTCATGGCTCCCACACTGAAGCACCTGAGTTCAATTCCTGGCTCAGCTTCTTGCCAAGTCATACCTTGGAGACGGTGGTGATGGCTTAAGTAATTGGGTTCCTGCCACCCATGTGGGAGACCTGGATTGAGTTTCCACCTCTTGGCTCTGACCCTGGCCCAGCCCTGGCAGTTGTAGGCATCTGGGGAGTGAATCAGTCAATGGGAACTCTATCTCTCTTTCTCTCTCTGCCTGTCAAATAAATAAATAAATTTTATATAGGCAGTTAGAATATCTGTTGCGATGCCCACATCCCACATTGGAGTGCCTGGGCTGATGTACTGGCTCCACTCCTGATTCCAGGTTGAGTCCCTGTCTCAGCTCCTGGCTTTGGTTCCCAGCCATTGTGGGCATTTGTGGAATAAAGCAGTGGATGGGAAAACTATCCCTGTCTCTTCCCATCCCCCATCCCTTGTCTCTCCTTTTCTCACTCACTCTCTCAAAAAAAAAAAAAAAGTACTAGCAATACATCTATCAAGATAAATGAAAATCAACTCTCCTGCAATCTTACGGGCTTTCATGGTTTCACCTGCCACTCGCACTGATGACTTCACCCGTGCCTCTGGCGACACAGCTCATCTATCCACTTCTAACCACATCTCCATCAGGGTATCTCACTGATACCTCAAATTTAGCATGCCCTGGAATGAACGCCTGATGTAACCCCACTCCTGCCCCTGTTCTTCCACTCCTGGGTGATGAACCCACTATCTTCCCAGGCACACAAAAAAAGAACCCTTGGTTCCTCTGCCTTCCTTACTCTCCCACATCCACTCAATTTCTAGTTCGTTCCTGAGTCTGTTGCTCAGCCCTCACACTGCCTGAACTCCCACAAAAGCCTCCCCTGGGCAGCCCTGCTCCCCAAGCCCTCTGTCTCAGCCCTGTAGCCTGAGGCATTGTTCTCATGCTAACATCTGACCATGCATTCCACACACTGACCCCACTCTCTGGAAGAAGAATCCATACTCTAACTTTGAAGACAGGATCTCCATAGCTCAGCTTGTGCCACACTTCCAGGTTCATCCCTCAGCCCTTCCCAACTTGTTTTTGTTCCAGCAACGCTGTAGACAACAGAACTGCCTCTGAGCCTTTGCTTACACCGCTTCCTCTTTCTAGAATGAATATTACCCATACTCCTTTGCTTCACTTCTACTAATTCTTTAAATTCCAGTTCAAGCTCATCTACTCCTGAGAGTACTGCCAGACTTCCTTGGTTCAGCATCTTTTGAGGCTGGGGAGGTGACCTTTCCCAGCTTTCATTTGAAGATAAGGTTCATCTTACTTGTTTCTGTCTCTGCTCAACCAGTTTCCAGAAGCCTAGTTGGCCTTATCCCCAGAAACTAGTCCTATGCCTAACACAGAGAGGGTGCTCATGATGTGTTTGCTGATGTAATATTGGCTAAAACATTGAGTGTGTCTCCTCGGGAGTATATTTGCCATGGCTTGCATGACTTAGGAAGAGTGTGGGTTTTTGGGTAAATCCAGACTTTCCCCAGTTACAGGAACATGTGACTAATAGTTGGCAAAGATCACTTTATGATCATCCAAAGCCTGCTGGATACACCAGAACAAAAAAAAGGGGGGGGGGGAACAGACTGACTCCCACTAGCGGGTATCTTAGAGCCAGGGTCTGGGAACCATGACAGCCTTGTTAGTGAGACCTTAGGATGGGGAGTGTGGGGGCGCTGGATGAGAACACCACTTGGTGGGGCTCATAAGGGACACCCTGGCTCTCTAGGAGAGGGAGAGAGCCATCTCTAGTTCATTAACTTTAAGTGAAAAGTGGGTTACTGAGGCAGCTGGAGAAGTGCCCAGAGCAGACAGGTACAAACGTGCAGCAGAGAATGAAGACATTCAGGCCCAGGAATTTCAAGCACCTTAGCATCCAAGGGTCAGAGCAGCAAGGCTGACCTCTGGAGACTTGGAGCTTTCACACCAGATCAGCCGTCAGGATGGCACCATTTATGTCCTAAGAGAGGAAAAAACCCCACAAGGAGACCACAGAGAAAGGAGCTTTGGGTCCAAATAGTTTTCTGGGCAGACAGGCTGGGCTTTGCCTGCTGCCATGTGGCCACTGAGCTTTGCTCTTTCACTCCTTTTCTTGCCACGGAAGATTTTCTAGATCTAACAGCCTCAGTGTGGTGAAACCACAGAGTGTAGTGGGGCTGGTGACATCCACACAGCCTGCTTCACACAGCTGTGATCAGAATGAGAAAGATCACGGCTGGATCACATCACGACCCCAGACTTAACAGGCTAATTCCAAGAGGAGAAATGCACACTTTTGCAGAAAACAAAGCCTTAAGCTTCTTTAGAAATGAAGGTGAAAAGAAGGAGTTATGCTGCGGAGAAAGCACTGGTCAGAGAGTGGCGAGGTCCTGCTCCTGGCCTGGCTGTGAAACCCCAGGCAGGGTTTCTTCCCCTGTGGAACCAAATGATCTCTTCATTCCTTTCTTGATCCATTTTCCATGACTCTAGAAACTCCCAGATCTATCAAAAATGTATACACATCCCTTATCCTAACTGAATAGCATTCTTGGGTGCTGGAGCAACATGCACTTGAGGTAATTGGACCCTGCTCCTTAATCTGTCCAGAACCACAGAGAAAGGAAGTCACCTCCACCACCACCTCCACTATTATCCCTACCCTACATCACGACCACCGTCACCACCACCACCACTTCCATGCAAAGATAGTTCTTTCTTTATGGAAACAATAATTTGTAATAAATTTCTTAACTTGAGGGGTTGGTGTCAATCCCTGGAAACATTCTGAAATGAGCTTTTATTTTTTAAATTTATCTATTTTCATCTACTTGAAAGGCAGAATGACAGAGGCAAAGAAAGAGAGAGAGATCTTATTTCCTCTGGTTCACTGTCAAATGCTCACAACACCCAGGCTGGGTCGGGCGGAGGCCAGGAGCCTGGAATTCTATCCAGGTCTCCCATGTGGGTGGTCCAGAACAAGCACCTGAGCCATTGTCTGCTGCCTGGCAGGAAGCATTAGCAGACAGATGGATCAGAAGTAGAGTAGCTGGGACTTGAACTAGCACTTAGCAGTCTGATATTGGATGCAGGTGTCCTGAATGGCGGCTTAACCCACTGTGCCACAACACCATCCAGTGGAGTGAGTTTTTAGAATTGAAGTCATGGGGCTGGCGCTGTGGTCTAGTGTGTTAAGCCACCACCACCTGCACTACCGGCATCCCATTTGGGTGCTGGTTCAAGTACTGGCTGCCCCACTTCTAATCTAGCTCCCTGTTAATGTGCCTGAGAAAGCAGCACAAGATGGCCCAAGTCCCTGGGCTCCTGCACCCACGTGGGAGACCCAGCCCTGGCTTTGGCTCCTGGCTTTGTCCTGGCCCAGCCCTGGCCATTACAGCCATTTGGGGAGTGAACCAGCAGATGGAAGATCTTTCTCTCTGACTCTCCCTTCCTCTTGATGTAACTTTGCCTTTCAAATAAATAAATAAATCTTAAAAAAAAAAAAAAACAAAGAACTGAAGTCATGATCTCTAAGAACCAACATGGGCAGTTTATTTCAAGACCAACACAACTGCTTCTTTGACAGGGTTATTGGACAGTGGCAATGCCAGTGCTAATATCTAAACTTCATCAAGAAAAAGATGGAGAAATATGGGCTGAATGATAGTACAAGCTGAATCAATTTCCTAAAACAGTGGTCTTAATTATTTAATTAGTATCTCTCTGTGGAAAGCAAATGCTGGAATGCCTCCTAATCCACAGTTCATTATTTTCATTGACTTAGTTGAAGAGGCTGTGTTCAGTCAGATTCAGGGATGGCTGGAAAGTGACAGCAAATTCACTCGATGACAAAATCACACCAGAAATATCTGGAAAGCTGGCAAGATAGACTGCATGGAGCAGGATAACATGAGGAATAAATGGAAAGTCTCTGTTCCCAGGGGTCGCAGGTGTCATCTCTTGGGGGTGAAGGGTGGGTGATACAGTTCAAAGGAAAGTAGAAAATAAGGCTGGGTTATTTTGGTTAATACTAAGCTTAACAGTTAATGGTACAGATTCATAATCAGACCTCAAAGGGTTTGAACAGAAACAGGAAAAGTGGAATGAAAGAGGTGATAATCGCATTCTTCTCTGTGCTCATTAGGCCTGCCCTGAAATCTTGCATTTGATTCCCCAAGAACACAGAAGTTAGAGAAAACTGGGCCAAGGGTGGTAATGAAAGTGAGGGCACTGGAGCAAGCAGCAGGTGTGGCAGCGGAAAGAGCACTTGCGGCCGGGAAATCAACAGCCAGATTATACCATTAATGGGCTCCAGGATCCTGGCCAAGCCAGTGTCGCTGCTGACAGGACCCTCCCAGCAGAAACAACCAATGGCAGTTGGCTCACCTGCCTTCCTGGGTTTTGGTCTTTGGGTCAGGTCACTCCGTGGGTGGTGGGTTTCTTTCTTCCTACTTCACCCTTTCGGGAAATAGGCCTGGACAAAATTCTGCACTCTTGAAATGCCATTCACGTTCACAATTTATACCAATCACCTCCCTGGGAAAGTCTCCAGCGTCAACCCTTCTCTGATTTCCTCGGACGCCAAGATGGTGGCAGTTCATACCAACGTCATCACATACAGTGATTATAAAAGCAATCAAGCAACAGTGCTATGAGTATATGCTTTGAAATCATACAGACCTGAGTTTAAAACTCAGTCTCTCCTGCTGGCTTTGCAGCAACAAGCAAATGACTCAAACTTCCTAAGATTCAGCTTCCTTGACTGCGAGATGAAGTTTGTGATGCAGCAAACATTAAGTGAGATAATGCATATAAAATATAGTACAATATGGGACAGAGTACGAGCCCTATAAATGCCACAGTTAACATGACAACAACTGCTTTTACTGCCAACCAGCACCCCTCTTTTTCTTTTCAACTTCTCTAGGCCAGGCACTGTCCCAGTGCAGAGGATATGGTGGAAAATACGACATCACAAACAGACCCCTTGCTGACACTCTAAACAGCACAGTGCACTTGAACTTGTTAATGTTCTGTATGGGCATTCTCCAAGGTGGTAGCCAGAGGCCACGCGTGACATGTCAGCGTTGCAAATGTGATTAGTGCAACTGAAGAACTTTTCAATTTCACGTAATACTGATGACTGGAATGAACATGGAAAGACTCCTATGTGAAAATATACAACACAGCTCTAGACACTTTTCCGGTACATTTCTGAGCCTGCCAAGCCTGGCAGACTGAAGGTGCATGGAGACAGAAGCACACACACTGTGCTCTTGTTTGTTCATTCATCACATGTAATTGTCGACTTTGCAGCGGCACTGTCTTAGGTGTGGGGACACAAGCAAGAATCAGGCACCAACTCTGCCTAGTAGGATATGCAAATAAGGGAGGGAAGTGTGCATAGGTCAGTTCAGCTGAGGGGTTTGTAGCCCGGATGGGCAGTAGAGGAGGACTTCCCAGAATGTTTTAGGACCTGAGTTGAGCATTGCCTACGCAGGTCTCAGAGCCGGGGCTGAGCTGATATTTACTCCATGCACAACAGTGGATTCTATTCCAGAGCTACGAACCCCAGTGCTGGTGGCAGAGGCAGCTACCAAACCAGCGGTGCACTAGGGAAAACCTATAACTACAGCCAATTTGATTTCTTCGCAAATTCCCCTTTTTGTGCTTTTTTTTTTTTTTTTTGGCATTGCCTGATTCAATCCCTTTTCTACCAGTCATATTTCCTCCTATCTGAGGACATTTTTTGAATGATTTGTATATTCTTATTTTTTTATCTTTTTGTTTCAGTAGTTATTAACCTTAAATAAATGTTTTGGTCTGATAACTCGGTTGCTGATACTTGCTATAAATGAGCAGTTCGGTGAATATACTGGTCAGTTTGTGATGAAGCTGTTACTCTTTTGTGATCTTGCTGAATCTGACGGTGATGGTGATGCCCATTCATAAAAGTGAAAGTTATAATTACTGTGTGAAGAGTGGGATGGTACGTGCATTGATTTATCTCACACAACAGTTTGATTTGTTCAAAGATGATAAGTGACATCCAGTCAGAGAATTCTGTAGCTGACACTTGCTCACCCACACACACAATAGGTATAGCTTTATATGGTGGGGTTTCCCTAATCACACTTGAGTGTATAAAACAGGATGAGTGTATAAACAGGCATCGTGGCAGAGTGGGTAAAACCTCTGCCTGTGATGCTGGCATCCCATGTGGGTGTCGGTTCAAGTCCCTACTTCTTCACATCTGACCCAGTTCCCTGCAAATGGCATGGGAAAAAAGGCAGAAGATGGCCCACGTACTTAGGCTTTTGCCACCGATGTGGGAGACTTGGATGAAGCCTCAGGCTCCTGGCTTTGACCTGGCCCAGCCCTGGCTGTTGCAGCCATTAGAGGAGTGAACCAGCAGGTGTAAGATCTCTTTCTCTCTCTCCCTTTCTCTCTGTAACTCTGATTTTCAAATAAACAAATAAACCTTTTTTTTTTTTTTTAAAGGGGCAGGATGAGAGGTATCATTTTTTCTTCCAAGAGGTTGAGATTTGCTCATGTGGTATGAAGCTCTGGCTTCCCTGAGTCACTAGGGTCCCCTGTTAAGTGTAAATTGGTATAGCTCTTTGGAAAAGTGACTTCTCGTGTGTATCGGGAGCCTTAGACAAGCATGCCCTTTGGCCCAGTGATTATGCTTCTGGGAATCTGGCCAAAGGAAGTAATTGAAAAGTGTGCAGCAACGACTTTGCCCAGAGTTATTTGCAGTTGCTAAAGATAGGCAACAACTGAAGCGACCAAGGATGTAGAAACATACAGGCATGACAGTGAGGCTCAGGAGGGACTTCCGCTGGAGGAAGAGCAGCAAAGGTACAACAGCTGCAGAGGCTAAGCAACCACACTCTGGAGCCAGAGGGCCTGAATCGGACTCTTGCTTCTGCGGTGTGCTAGTTCTGTGACTTGGGTAAGTCATCTGAACTGTACGAAACACTAGGAAAAATGAGGTTGCTAATAAGAAGACCTACTTCTGGGCACTTCCAAGGATTAAATCGCATTATGAATATCAAATACTTATTTTTGCCAAGGATGCTTATTAGGTACCCAATAAAATGCTGGCTCTCCATGGATTGTATGATTTAAAGGCATAAAAATAAATGGAAAGAAAATATGCCAGTATGTTAACAGTGTGAGTTCTGAGTAGAGGAACTGTGGACAATTTGTTTGATTCTTTGTGTACTTTTTAACTTCCCAAATTTTCTGGAATGAACATGAGTCACTTTTATAAGAGAGGAGTGTATCACAATGATCTGTGATAACACAGTAAGATTTGTTTTCTAAACAAAGCTTTACGACCCTGAAATGACACTTTCCTTCTCTCTTCCACATTCCCTTCCAGGGGAGGATCCAGGGGCCAGCCTCTGTCCCTAACCCTGCCAGCAGGCTGTCTGGTCTGCTCCCCTGGCAGAGCCCCACACAAGCATAGCCCCGCCCACTCTGGGAGGGGCCCGGTGGAAGGGCTCCTCGCCACCTGTCCTGTTGTGTTGGGAGAAGCTGGAACTGAAGATCTTAGCAGTCTCTCCCATCTCTGGGAGTCGAGATTCCAAGGTACTCTGTAGATTATTTTCTCTCCATGTCTTGGTTGATAGGAACCAAACACTACATAAAATTGTAAGGTACAAAAGAGTCATCTACTCATCTCACATCCCCAGACCCTTCCCAGAAAAATAACCTTAAAAAAAAAAAAAAAGACCTGGATCAGGAGTACAACAGGGAAGTTAGCTTCCTTGCAGCGTATTTAATGAGTATAATTTATATTCAGAGCGGAACTTCTGGCAAATATAGCCCGTTTTAGCATGACAAGCAGCGAAGTACTTCCCACGTTAGTACACATCCCTGGAACTGGGGGCGTGGGGGGGGGGCGGTGCGCACGCGTGCGTGCCTTCGTGCGTTCCTGACCGCACCTTGACATTTGCGCCTTTTGATCTGATGTCCTTCATCCACAAGGAGGGTGCCCTATGCTCCAGCAAGTGGGTCTGAATTTTATAAACAGAGAATCCCAGGCACTGAAATAACCAAATCCATCTCCCCGACCCGGACCACAGGGGCAGTTTCCGGTCCTTGGCCTGACCGCTGTCCCTCATCACGTCTGGAGGTGACCGCTGTACACCTCCATACTCAAGGTGCGTCCCCCACGCCTCTGGGGTGACAGAATGAAAAGCATCCCTCCCAAGCTCTCCTACCGACGGCGAGGTCATCGTAGGATAAAGAAGCGGCGGGGACCACCGCGCGGCCCCTGCGAGCGCGCCCACGGGCTCGCAGCGCTCCCGCGCGCCACTGCGGCGCCGCCACAACCCGCCGCGCGCTGCCGCAGACCCTCCTGCCGCGGGGACGCCCGGGGGCGGGGGCTGCCCACCGCTACCCCCGCCTCCTCAGCTGACTCCTTCACCCCCTGGGAGGCGTCTCCTTGCTCCCGTCCCATGCTTTCCACTGCAGTGATGGCGGGGTTGAGGCCGGCGCGTCAGAATCACCTGTAGGGCTTTTCAGAACTCCGCAGCCCCCTCCCCAAATTTTAGTCCATTCATCCGGAGAGGAAAAACAAAACAAAACAAAATCTCAGGATATGCAGGGTGAGGTGGACCATGGAGTTTGCGAAAGCCCCACAAGTGATTCTGGACGCGCACCCCTCAGACGCAAACACACACGGACAAATCTGGTTACTCGGAGACTACACAGGTCAGGGTCGCTCCCCGACCCGCCTCTCCTATATTTGCCGGGGTATCCGTTTCTCCTCAGCTTCCCTTTAAGCAGCCCAGCCCGGGGGCTTTGCGGAATTATCCCCAAAGTCTGCGAACCCTACCGGACTGTCTGAGGCTTTGGCGCCCAGACACCGGGAAAAGCGGTCCCTGCTGCACCCTGGAGCGCGAACTGGATACCGAGGAGCCAAGGTGAGTCCAGAGGGAAGATTTCCGACCAGTTGCTTCAGCAAAGTGCCGGGAGCAAGGCCGCGTCCCGCCTGCACACTTTCGGGGTTTGGGGAGCACCGCTCCACCCGACGCCCCTCCAGAGCCCCATCCTCTTCTGCAGGGCTGTGCGGCAGGTGGTACCCGTCAGGGTGGGCGCAGGGGCCTCTGTTGCAGCCCCTTCCCTGGCCACCGCACCGCTCCCGCTTTGCTCTCCTTTTCCAAGTTACTACACCCTGCGACCCCGGAGCCCGAGACCCCTCCGCCGCCAGGGCCGCGAGCTTACCTCCCAAGCAACCCTGAGTTGCGCGGTTGCCCTGGGCGCTGCTTCCTCGCGGCTTATTCCCTTACTTGGGAGGAAAGAGGAACTGAGAGACAGAAAGGGGACCGAAGCTGGCGTCTGGGCGTCTTCCCGCCCGCGGAGCCCTCTCAGGGGAGGGGCCGGTGAGCGCCGCCGAGAGCCGGCGGCGGGGCTGGGGGCCCGCAGCTCCGGGGCTTCCGCCTTTGCGCGGGGGCCTGAGGCTCCGAGCTTGGCTCCCGGCCGCCGGCTACTACGGCACTGCGGCTGTGCGCCCTGTCCCTCGCAGCCGGGCGAGTCCAGCCGCCTCTCACTGCGGAGCCCTGCCCCCGGGCGCCGCGCCCGCCCCCGCCACACCCCCGCGCGCGCGCACACACACGCGTCCCACACGAGCGCGCGCGCGAGCGCACACGCGCACCCACCAATGCGGATTCACTCGGGGGCACCCCGCGCCCCTGGGCGCTACTTGGGCGCGGGCGTCGTCAGGGTGCTTCTCGCTGACGGGACGACGCGAGGGGAAGGGAAGAGGTTCCGGGGGCCGAGCGGAACCAGCGGTGGTGGGCGCCGTAGGTCAGCTGCCCCCAGGGTGGAGGGCAACTGTCTGACAAATAAAATACCCACCAGGTGGTTTCTTTTCTCATCCCAGGTCTAGGCTGCCTTAACATCCCTACCGAATCAGAGAAAACATTAAAAATCACCAAATTCTCTCCGTTTCCCAGGAATTCGATGTCTCCAAATCATTTTGACAACCCTGAGGCCCCGTGGCAACCTAAAAAGACTTCTTAGCAGGTGCCTTGGAGCCACCCTGCCTCTCAGACCTGGGCTTTCCTCCCTGGGTCAGATCTCAGCACCTAGGGTTGCTAATGCTGCTAATTCCTGGTCCCCTTAGATTTTAGGTGACCTTGAACTGTTTTCCTGAAGAGCAAATAGACCACTTCTTTTTCTAAAAAGTAGAGAAGCCCAGTAGAGGGAGTGGGGACGAGAGATGAGGGGTAGGGAAAGCAGCATAGCCCAAGGCACTCTGACTTGTTACTTCTCTATGATGCACCTGTCCCTCCCATGGGCAGCGGTGATGGTGGTGACACCATTCCAGGCATGTCACACCAGCAGGAGGTCTTCTGTCCGTTTCATGCCACATGAGAGTCAGCAGGGGTTTAGACTCTCATCTGTAAAATATGCGGAGTTTACCAGTTTCCACAGCTGAGAATTCTTTCCCGTCAGCGGGCAGTGAAGGTCCCCGGGGCCAGGACCTCCGCCAAGAAAAGCTGCAGCGGCGCCGAGGGGCCCTGGGTGTCTGGGCGTTTGGGAAAGAAGCTGCAAACATGAATGTCAAATAGCCCCGAGGACACCGATGGTCAGTGCCTGCAGCGGGCCATCTGCAGACGGGCGGATGGGAGAGGCGAGGCACTGAGGCTCAGAGATGTCCCGGGGCTTCCCTGTGCTGACGAAGGCAGAGCTGGGCCCAGAGCCCTGTGCTCACAGCCACGTCCTTCCATTCACCATCCACACTGTGCCCCATCATCGTGGGTGGGTTCGCAAAGTTCCCTTCCACTCCGCTGAAATGAACTTAGTGAGGGCATTCTGTCATAAGTTCTTTATCTTTCCTCTTTCCCTTTTACTCCCTGACTCATTCATTTGACAATTCTTTATTAAGTTCCTGGTAAGGCCTTCGCTCAAGTCCTGGTCATACTTGGTTGGGGGGAGGAAGGAGAGGAACTGAGAGACATAAAGGGCTTAAAACTGTCTCTGTCCCTGGTAGAGGCTCTTGGACACAGGTTTACTGTGTATATTTCTGTGGTGCTAAGTTGAGTGGATGGGAGACATAATCTTTGCCTTCTGAACTCTTTCCTTTGTGGAGCAAAACACACACACGCACACACACACACACATATACACAAGAAAGACACCCTGGCTCTGTCTATTCCTCATTTCCTTCCAAGAAGGCTAAATTGAAGGAGCGCTTGCATCTGGCTGCACATCATGACATATTTGGTGTGCCCATTTGCAGAAAGGACCTGGGGCAATATTGAGTTCTTCTGCCTATTGGAATAGGAACTGGGTGAGAAGAATGGGGAACAAACGCAGAGGCAGAATGTGGAGACACACCATGGCTGGGAGCACGTGGGGGAAGGGTGACGAGCCAGAAGCCCTTGGAACAAGATTGTCAGGCCAAGAGCTGGAGAATGGAGGTGCTTGCAGAGATTGGTAACTGCTTGTACTTTGCTGTGGGGTGGGCTATGAGACTCCCTGTTCCCATAAAATACATCACTTCTCAAGTCAATATGGTTCAGCAGTCAGTTTGTGAATGAATCTGTTGGGGAACTTGGGTGGTGCTGGGTTAAGCATCATCTGGTTGACACAGAATGAGTACGGAGCAGGCTGTGTGGAAGAGGGCTGACAACAGACAGCTGACCCCCGAGTTACCCACTAACAAGTAGGGGGAGGGTTGTAGGAGAGGTCAAAGCAGTGCAGCCAGCAAAGAGGTGGGGGTAGGAAGAAACTCCAGGGAGAATACTTGGTGCGATTGAGACAGCGTGGAAGATGCAGGATGTGACAGGGGCCTGGGGATCTGGAATAAAGACCAGCAGGGAAAGGGCACTCCAGACTGAGATGGCAAAAGCAGCAATTAGGATAGCTCAGGGTGAGGCCTGGGCCTTCCCAGCAGAGGTGAGGAAGGTTGGGACTGCGGGGCCATGAGACTCTGGGCTCTGTGGAGGGAGGAGCAAGGAGCTATTACAAGCACGTGTTCTTTGTTGTTGCTGCTGGGAGTAAGGAGGCTGGGAAATGATCTGCGAGGTGTCTGAGGCCAGTTTTCCCAAGGTGAGCCTCCCCATGGGGAACAGCCAGCCAGGGAGGACTGTGGGGGGCCGGGGAGCAATCTCTGGAGGAGCCCGAGAGAGACAGGGCAGGTGGCTCAGTGCACAGGGCGCCCAGCTGAGGGGCTGAAATCCAGCTCTCACTCCACTGGCTGGGCTGTGCCTGCCTGGAGGAGGGCACCTTTTCTCTGATTTGCAGAGACTTAGCATGCTCTGGCTGAGGCCCTGGCTCCTGAGTTCCTTCTTTGAACAGGCTGAAGCCACAGTCAAATCAGTGAGGATTTATTGAGCATTTGCTGTATGCGCAAATGCAAAGTGAAGCAGGCAGAGTCTTGGTATCAGTGCTAGCTGTGAGCCTGAGCTCGTGTCAGCTGTTTGGGGCACCCTGAGATGCACGGCAGAATGCAGAGCGGGAAGCTCAGAGCATTTGCAACCCGTGTCGTCTATAAACCACTCAGGGTAGGGAAGAAGCAAGAAAAGAACAGACAATATACAATCAAGTGCCAAACTCAGTCTCAAGACATGAGAAGCGAGACCTCCTCTTGGCTTAAATAGTCAAGGCAGGCTTCAGGGAAGCAGGAGAGGGCAGGGTTTGGAATTGGGGCGTATGTTGATTCCAGAGCAGAGGGCCAGAGGTGAGGAAGCTGGGGGCTTCCGAGCACAAGGTTTTAGCCCCCAGGGCCAAGCGCTCCAATGAGCTGCTCTTGTTTCTGAGAGATGGGGCATTGGGGATGTTTAACTGGCTCAACACTTTACTCCCCGAGGCTTCAGTGTTGGCAGCCCACACTCACCATGTTGCTCCAGGAACACAGCATCCAAGTCAGCAGCTGATGCCTGAGCCCCACTGCCAAGGCAAAGTGAGGGGCTGAGCCAGGTGCCTGTGTCTGGAAATGTTTAAGTTGCACTATCCCTGATGAGCTGGCGAATGGCTCCCAACACTTTGAGCACAGCTAAGTTCACGGTCACCAAGCACAGAGGTGGACTCTGGGACTGGGAACCAAGACTTCAGGGTTCAGACCCTGGGAACTTTGCTTGCCACTGTAGATGTCACTTTTCTCACATGAAAAAAAAAAAAAAAAAAAAGGATCACACCAGATTATCTACAGCTCCCTCCCACTTAATCATTCACAGTGTTGTGATTAGTAGGTTCTTTCTGTTTTAGCAAACATCGGCAGGATGGGGGCCGGGATTTGCTAGGTCCTAACCCTAACTTTCCTCTTGGCTTTGGTTCTGAAGGGGTTGTGAGATTGTGGAATGGGGACAGGAGGATGTTGCCACGCATGAGCCCTGGAAAAGTAGGTAGGTTACCCTTTCTCCAGGCTTTAGTTTTCTTATCTGTAAAATAAGCAGGCTGGAAATGGCCTCTACAACCCTTTCTGGCTCTGACACTCTATTAACTACTATCAACTGAACAGCTGTTAAGTACTGCCCAATCCACTTGATAGGACCCCTCCACAAGGCAAGCTGGGAAAATTCCCACAATAGCAACTGAGACGCTTGAAAGACAAGCCATGGAGTTAAGAGTAGTAAATAGACCATTTGGCTGTAGTCAAACAACCTTAGACGGGCGTCTCTAAGCTCCAGTTTCCTTTTCAGGAAACTGGGGGTAGCAATGCCTGCATCACTGGGTGGGGTAATGATTAAATGAGGATGCATATGTGAAAGTACTTTGCAAAATTTAGAAGTGCTATGGAGAGATGTGTAGCTGTTAAATGTGGTCTGTTCCCCTAAGGCAGAAAAAAATGCCCAATTGTTAAACCATTTACTTCCTAATAAGCAGCAATTCAGGTCAGCAACATGGTCTCCATAGTGCAAACCCGAAAACTTAATAAAGGAGCTGGTGGCCTTCAGGACTGAGGGCTGCAAGACTGCCCCTGGCCTAGAATCCCACATTGTCTCTGGAGCTGCTCAAGTGGATTTCCCAGGATTTTGATTGGGTTTACTTAAAAACGAAGGAGAGACTCACACATTGCAGATACTGTGTTGAGGATGACCTTTCAAGAGCGGGATGGTGGAAAGAAGGCAACGGAGGAGAGAGAGAGAGAGAGAGAGAGAGAAAGAAGAGAGAGCAGAGAGAGACAGAGGTCTTTCACCTTCTGCTGTATTTTGGGAAATGGATGCTAAACTTTGTGCTCTAATTAGCTTGTAAAGAGGCTAATTTTGGCTCACTACTTGACTCTGGGTCTGTTTTCTGCTGGACAGGAGAATTCTTTACATTGTCTCTGGAGGGGAAGCTTGTCCCGGGGAAACCTGGGAAGAACCCCTGCAAAGCAAAGTCTCTAATTCCATAAATGACCACATTCGTCAAAGCCTGCCCAACCCACAGAACTTCCCAGAGGATTAGTCCATTTTCAGAACTATCCCTCACTTCTTTATGTCTTGCTAGCCAGGGAGGGAGGGGTACAAAATGTCACAGCATGTTAACAAGTGACAGCTCACAAGTGCCGGCACCGCTCTCATCTGTTTGCTGCTGCAGAATCACTTTCGGAAAGCACAGACCCCAAAGCCTTCCCTTTGTTCCAAACCCTCAGAGCCTCAGATTCCAAATGGACATGGTGATACTTCAGCAGGAGTTTCTGCAGGTTTAAGAAGAAAGGTTTATGGACCAGGCCGGCGCTGCGGCTCACTAGGCTAATCCTCCACCTAGCGGCGCCGGCACACCGGGTTCTAGTCCCGGTCGGGGCGCCGGATTCTGTCCCGGTTGCCCCTCTTCCAGGCCAGCCCTCTGCTGTGGCCAGGGAGTACAGTGGAGGATGGCCAAGTGCTTGGGCCCTGCACCCGATGGGAGACCAGGAAAAGCACCTGGCTCCTGGCTCCTGCCATCGGATCAGCGCGGTGCGCCGGCCGCAGCGCGCCGGCTGCGGCGGCCATTGGAGGGTGAACCAACGGCAAAGGAAGACCTTTCTCTCTCTCTCTCTCTCTCTCTCACTGTCCACTCTGCCTGTCAAAGAAAAAAAAAAAAGAAGAAGAAAGGTTTATGGACCGTGTAGCACAGTGTTGGTCACATAGTTAAGTTCTTGGTGAAAGGAATTTGTGTTGTTACTGCTTTGCAATGAAGTTAATATTCCCTAAAATGGCATTCGAGGTCCTCCATGAAATGGTCCCAGTTTGTTCATCCAAACCTATGCCCAGTGAGCCCTTCATGGACGTGGTGCACAAGATGTCTGATTTCATCTTCCAAATACACCTTGCAGCCATCCGTCTGCCTATCCTGCTCGGCTGCTCACACAGCTGGGAGAAATGCCTTTTCTCTCTCTCTTGCTCTTTCTGTAGTGCCACCTCTTATATCCACCCAGTGGATATGCATTAAAGTTTGTTTATAATTTATTCTAGAATGTGACCAGGATGCCTTGTGTTATGGTTATTTGTATATGCTTCATACCCACTGTCCAGTCCCTATTCACGGGACAGTAATTTATCTTCCTTTTGATACATCTTTTTAATTCTTTTTTTTAAATTTATTTTATTTATTTGAAAGGCAGAGTTACAGAGAGAGGTAGAGACAGAGAAGTCTTCCATCTGCTGCTTCACTCTCCAATTGGCTGCAACAGCCGGAGCTGCGCCGATCCGAAGCCAGGAGCCAGGAGCTTCCTCCGGGTCTCCCACATGGGTGCAGGGGCCCAAGCACTTGGGCCATCTTCTACTGCTTTCCCAGGCCACAGCAGAGAGTTAGATCGGAAGAGGAGCATCTGGGACTAGAACTGGCACCCATATGGGATGCCGGCGCTTCAGGCCAGAGCTTTACCCTGCTGCGCCACAGTGCCGGCCCCTTTAAGTCTTTTTTAAAACACCCACCCACACACACACACACACACACACACACACACACAGAGGTCATTCACTCACTGGTTAATTCCCCCCAAATGCCCACAAAGGCTGGGGCTGAAACTGGAAGATGAGGACTCAGTCCAAGGCTCTCACGTGGGAGGCAGGAACCCAACTATTGGAGCCATCACCTGCTGCCTCCTAGGATCTGCATCCACAGGAATCTGGGATCAGGAGCAGAACCAGGACTTGACCCCAGGCACTCCGATATGGGATGTGGAACCCCCCTTCCCCTAGATTGCATCTTAGTCATAGTAGGGGATCCATAATACCAAAGAAGACATGAAATGTCCGTGTAGGCCCGGTGATTGCACCATTGAAGGGAGGACTAGCTCACATTCAAGTCTTGTTAAGCAGCTGCCTCTCACTGAGCACCTGCCAAATGCCAGGCCCACTGTGCACACTCTGCTTAACCTCCCGGCCCTGTGAGGAGAGTACCAAAGCCTCTCTTTATACAGACGTTCATTGTTCAAGATCTCCCACTGGTTGGAAGCCACCATGCACCCTTTGCTTCCTCTAAGAGAGCTTCTCCCACAATTTTTATTCTACAGCACTTAGAAACAAATTGACCTATATCATATAAAGCTGGCTTATTGTTGCTTGACTATATTTTTATATCTTTGTCTTGATTTTCTGAGCAGATTTTAATATGGTTGTAGGGCAATATGCTAATAAAAAGAAACAGCCATTTGTTAAGCCTTTATGATATATTTTGCACTTTGAACATGCATACAAGCCAACACACAAATTCCACAAAGATGTCACTAATTTTACTCTGTAGAGAGTACAACTGGGGTAGCTGCTGGCAGGGGAGTTCTGCCAGAGGAGAGGGTACTTTTTCACCCTTCAGAAGTTTGTGTTATTCATCACCAGTACCCCAGGAGTGATCTCAGCCTTCAGTGTTTGTTGAGTGAGTGATGAGATCCCTCTCAACTCTGGCCTCAACCCCTGAACCCCTGTACATGTCTTGTGGAGTAACAGGTGGCTTCTTGCCTTCTCTCGGTAGAGAAGAACAAGGGGGGACTTGATGCATGCTACGGTGATGAACATGCTAACTACTCTGATTTGATCATTACACTACTACCTGAACCAAATTGTCACTTTGTACCCCATGAACATGGGCTCATACAATTATTAGGAGTCAATCAAAAATTTTAAAAGGAGAGGAAGGACCTTAGACCAGACAGACAGAGGAAGCCTCGGGAATGAGACTTCAGCCCAGGGCAGGTGAGTGGCTTCCGCTCTGGACTGGTAGTCCTCTAGGTGTGGTCCTCACATCACCTGGGGCAGACTCTTCCAAGTGATCATTAAAAGGCATCTTCCTGGCTTCCGCCCACCCAGCCCCTGAACCTGCTTCCTGGAAGGACACCTGGAAACTTGTGTTTTGAGCAAGATCTGCAGGTGAGGCATCCGTACCCGGGAGTCTGCACCACACCTCTGCAACTGCTCCAGTGAGAATTGCTGTGTCTCAAGTATCAGCCTCCACAATAAATAAAAAGAAACTGTTTAAACTTCATTTTATGGTTTCCCTGTATTGCCCTTTGTCCAGAGGCTACTGTGTCTCTTGATGTTCCGTATCTGTTTTATGATGTTTTAAAGGAAAAGTTGGCTCTCCGAGTAGCTGTGCTGCTTCCTCCACTCTCCCTCTGTGAATGTCTCCAGGTGGAGCCTTGTGGCCGGTTACTCTTCTGAACTTGGTTCTATGAGAAGTGTACTCCGAATTTCAGAGAACGATTTCATAAACAGACTTTCAGTACACACCCTGTTCCTAAGCAGGGAACTGCCTGCATTTTAATTTTTTGTAGTTATTTGCTGTTGAGAAGATTGTTACAACCTAAAGGGATGCAAAGTGAGGAATTCTGAGCTTTCTCCAATCACCTTCCCACAGATCTCCGGCTCGCTTCCTAGCTTACTTTATTCTGTGAAGTGTTTCTAGGTGTTTCTGGAAGTTTTACCAATTTGGGGTATATAAACAAGAGGTGCAGAAAGTGACTGTGTCCCTCTCATTTGTTCATTTAACAAATGTCCCTCAGGCTCTTCCAGTGTAGCAGATGTTGTGCTAAGCACTGGAAATTCACACAGGGGTGTTGCTTTCTGTCCCCAAGGGCTCCTGGGCTTGGTGGGTGGAGACAAAATGACAGACCATATGGGAAAAAAAGGAGGTAGGTGGTGGTGAGAGGGCTACAGTGGTGTGACAGGGTAAGGGGGAGAGAGTCCAGCACTCCTGGGAGGAGGAAGGAGAGAGAAGTCCAGCCCTTCCAGGAGCTGTCTCTCTTTATACCTTTGTACCCACATTCCACATGCCCAGATTCCCCCAAGGCCGATCAAAAGTAAGCAGAGTGAAATTGCCTCTGTACTAAACACGTATGGAGCTTTTTTCTTGTCATTATTCCTAACACAGTATGACAAGTATTCACATAGTGTTTACATTGTAGTAAATGTTCTTTGTTCTTAGTGATGGCGATTTTCATTTTGTTTTATTCTCTTTTTAATTGACATAAAAATTGTCCATGTGGATGAGGCACCACGTGATGTTTCAATACATATGCACACTGCATCATGTTCAAACCAAGGTGAGCATAGGTAATTTTGTATTAGATTTTCTAAGTAATCTAGAGACGACCTGAGGGTATAGGAGGAAGTGATTTGTTTATACATGAATGCAGCATCATTTTGTGTAAGAGGCTGGAGCACCTGCAGATTTAGTGTCTGCTGGGAATCTTGGAACAAGTCCCTTTCCACCTCATATCAAGGGACAGCTGTGGGCCAGCTCCGTGGCTCAATAGGCTAATACTCCACCTGCAGCGCCGGCACAGCTGGTTCTAGTCCCGGTCAGGGTGCCGGATTCTGTCCCGGTTGCTCCTCTTCCAGGCCAGCTCTCTGCTGTGGCCCAGGAAGGCAGTGCTTGGGCCCTGCATCCGCATGGGAGACCAGAAGAAGCACCTGGCTCGTGGCTTCAGATCAGCGCGGTGTGCCGGCCGCAGCGCGCTGGCCTCAGCGGCCATTGGGGAGTGAACCAACGGAAAAGGAAGACCTTTCTCTCTGTCTCTCTCTCTCACTGTCCACTCTGCCTGTCAAAAAAAAAAAAAAAAAAAAAAGGACAGCTGTGGACACTAGATTGCAATACTCTGGACTGCAATGTCTGTTACTTTGAAGGGTCCCAGCTTCTGCTGGCCTCGGGGCACACCGCAACAGACCTTCCCTCAATGTTGTGGCAATTGCAAGGCCTCCCCACCCTGTGCTAGGGGTGGAGGCAGGAGCCTGAGGCTGTTTCTCACCTGGGAGGGGGCAGAAGATGCTAGCTGAGATGTGGAGGACAGGTGAGGCTCTGTATTCTATGGGCTGGTAAGAGCTAGCAGCTGCACTTTTTCACAGGGACCCTCAGACCCTCAACACGATTCCCTGCCACTTTCTCTTATTGGCCTCGTTTTGTCCCCTGGTATCCCTCGGGGCACACGGTGCCCCTTTGTGATGAGACAGCTCTGCCGATGCTGACAGCAGCTTCCCTGTTCCTCCCCTGCCTGCCCCTGGAACAACCACTCATTCATTCCAGGACCCACTCAAAACACATTGATTTAGCAACCATTCTTTATTTTCCTGGTTTTCCCAGACACTGCAAGGTGCTGGGGAAATGGAAATGGAGACAGGGTCCTGCATTTACTTGGAAGGACTGGCATGTGGACAGATGATGACACATGGCCTCACAAGAGAGAGAGGGAAAAACAGGGAGCCCAGTGGGGGTGGGTGGAGCACTGCTCAGAGGCACATGATGACGCCTTAGCTGTGTCCTGAAAGCTGGTCAGGGCCTTCCACCTGCCCTTCCAGGACCTGGTGAGACCCATTGACTGAGGTGCTCCCAGAGGGGAGCTGGGGGCGACACTGCTCATGTCATCCCCATTCTGCATTCAGTGACACCTGTTGGTAGTTTCAGACCAGCCATGGGAGCAGTATTCACACAGCAGCAGCCAGAGCATTCTAGAAGTCAGGGCTCCCTTCTCTCATCAACACCAGAGCTGCCTGTTGGATGTCTACTAGCACAACACTGGGCCTACCATACTGTGCCAGCCCCAGTCTCGGAGAAACTGATGCTGTAGCAGGTGAAGGGTCTGTTCCTCTCCCCACCTCCACCTCCACCTCCACCTCCACCTCCCTCCTGGGTCCATGTTCCCTGGGGACTCACAGAGTGACCCCTGGGTCACTGGGTCCCTCAGAGGCACCTGCAGCATTTTAGGAGTGAGGCTTTGTGGACCGTGTCGAGAATGACAGAGCTCTGGCTTCAGATGGTGGCTCTACCCAGGCTGCAGAAGGGGCACAAGCTGGAGGCTCCTGGCCCCACAGCAGTCCTCACATGTGCCCCCAAGCAGTGCCACTGCCATGGGCAGTGAACTCGGTCTTCCTCTTCTGTCTGATTGCAAAGTTCAAAGAGTACCCTGCCAGCTTCCTGCTTCTTTACTGCCCCATGTTTGATCTTTGAAACTTAGAAATATAGACTTAAACTCCAGGATCTTTCGTGATTGCTTAACATGTAACTGGACTGCAGAAATATGTTGTTTATGTTTTTTGGGGGAAGTGGGAGGGATGAGTAGAGATGAAGAGCCCCCACTTTGAACTAGCAAAGCTGAGTTGCTTATAGCATAAAATGTGGTTGGGCTACATTGTTTCACGTGATTATCTGCTGCTGCTTGTACTTGAAAAGGATTAAACTCAAAACGTAAGTAAATACGTTGAGACATTTTCTTCTCTGGTCCAGATGTTAATACTCCCCTACCCTGCAGCAATGCAAAAAGGGAGGGGGCAGGGCTGCCTAGTGGTACAGCAGGTTAAGCCACTGCTTAGGAGCCCATGTGGCTTATCATAGCGTTGATTCAAGTCCTATCTGCCCTGCTTCTGATCCAGCTTCCTGCTAATGCTCCTGGGAAGGCAATGGAGGATGGCCCAGGTGTTTAGGTCTCTGCCACCCATAGATGGAGAAACAGGCTCAGTGGGCTGTCATGGCTTGGTCAAGGTCACATAGTCGGGCTTTTCCCTGGGATGTGAACCAAAGATTACAGGTTCTAAAAGCTGTGTTCATTCTCTTATGCCAAGCCACCTTCTGCACGTGGACCCCTTTGAGGTCCATTTCCTTTTTTCTCTCCCATCACAGACCATTTTGGGGATTCCTTTGTATAAAAGCTATCTGTTATGTTTTCTTTTTCTTCTTCTGTGTCCCTACTTAGCATTTATCTTGATGCTTTTTCCCAATGTTCTTGCCATCACAGTGACTTTTCTTGCCTAGGCAGTCACAGCATCTGGAATCATCATTGCCCTGGTTATGCAGATGTGCACACCTGTTGTTGTCCCTCCTGTTGGAGCTGTGGTCCTCCTTCTTCCACATCTGGAACCAGCACAGGCAAGGTACATTTGCAATGCGCATACTTGGCAAGTGAGGACAACATAAGACATGGTAGCCTTTGATGTAGGTTTTCTTAGTAAAAATCCTAGAAGCATCTCTAAACCCAATTATCATTCCAACAGCCTCCAAAAGGACTTCCCAGAAAAACTTTCACACTGGAGGTATAAACAAGATAGGTCTTGGCTGGTTTGGCTGTTCATCTTCCCAGATATATGGTCTGTGGGGGCAAGAATGATCTTTTTAGACAGAGTCTGTCTAGTTGTCCCCATAAGATTGGATTCTACACCATTTAGTGGAAAATTTGAAAACGGCACCTCAAACTGAAAACGCCCAGACACATCTCATTTTCTCATGCCCCATGAATCTGCTTCTCCACGTAGGTCCTTTTCCTTAGCAAGTGGCTCCCACTCTCTGAGAGCCACCCAAGCCAGAAACCTTGGGCAGCTCTGACTTCCTGTCTCCTGGCCCCTTTCCACCTTCAGTCCCTCAGCAAAGCAATTCGCTGTGCTTCCTTGTTGATTCCCAAGTCTGCTGCATGAAGCAGAGACTCCTCGCTGCTCTTCTTCCTGCCTGCATTTGGACTCCCACCAGCCATCCCTGGACAATGATACTGGCCTCCTGGTCTTTCTCTCTGCCACCAGTGGAGAGTCAATCTGATCCGGGCCTTCTGGCCAGCAGCCACAGTGAGCTTCCAAAATGCACATCTGACTCTCTCACACTCCTATGATCTTACATTTACAATTGCCCCAATACTTTCAGTATAATACCTTATAATACCTTAAACTCCTTTTTTTTTTTTTTTTTTTTTTTGACAGGCAGAGTGGACAGTGAGAGAGAGAGAGACAGAGAAAAAGGTCTTCCTTTTCCGTTGGCTCACCCCCCCAATGGCCGCTGCGGCTGGTGCACCACGCTGATCTGAAGCCAGGAGCCAGGTGCTTCTCCTGGTCTCCCATGGGGTGCAGGGCCCAAGCATTTGGGCCATCCTCCACTGCCTTCCTGGGCCACAACAGAGAGCTGGACTGGAAGAGGAGCAACTGGGACAGAATCTGGCGCCCCGACTGGGACTAGAACCCCGTGTGCCGGCGCCGCAAGGCAGAGGATTAGCCTAGTGAGCCGTGGAGCTGGCCCCTTAAACTCCTTTGCCCAACCTTTCAGATCTGATGTAATTTGGCTCCTGCTTACCTCGTTCTGATGTATTTTTTACCTCTCCCTACTCCAGTCCATACTCCACAGTGGTCCTTGTGTCTCCTCTAAAATCTGTATTTTCATCCCTCCTTTCTGGTGAAGAACCTGAGCCTGGACTCACAGAGCTGATTGGTATCTAATATGACTTTATTACAAGTTTTGCTGGCTTTGCAGACCAGCATCTTGATGACAGACTGGGGGAGCCTGGCATACTTTGTGGAGTTGAGGCCTTCAGTGAAGGTGAGAGAGGGAGGTTTAAATCACTTCCACTCAGCACTCCCTACAGTCTCTCAGTGTAGACCTGGCCTTTCGCTCGGACTCACATGATTTTGCAAATGTGAGGGGTGACTGAGCCCCTAGGGGAAGAATCACTGCAGGCTCGCTGTGGCCAAGGAGGAGGCACAGCCCCCGTCATGTACACTGAGCTTGGATCCCACTGCTTGGGTTTAATCAGACGGATGAACCAGCTGGCTTCCTTTCTAAAATGATTTCTGCAGTTTTTGTTGCTGAATAACAGCACAGCAGGATTTGAAAGGAAGAGAGAAGAAGATTCTGCCTGGGAGGAAGGGCATCCTCCAAGTTAGCCAGCTGATGCGTTGGCTGCGCTGGTGGTGTGGTGCAGGGTAGCTGGGCTATGACAAGGAGCTTCGTGGGCCTGAGTGGGGTCTAGCCCAGGCCTAAATGCTCCCAGAGGAGGCAGGAGGCCTTTAAAATACAAACACAGCTCCAAACCTCGAATCAAGAAGAGCCAGGGTGGTGAAGGAGCTTGAACCCCAGAATATATTCCATTCATCTAACATTGTTGATGCTGGTCTGGTCTGTCTGTTATAAATACTGAGAGTACAATGAGAACCCAACATGGACACTGTTTCAAATGCTTTCAAATCAAGGCAAATTGATTTCAAATAATTTATAAACATGGAAGGCTTTCTTCAAACTAAGACTTCTGTTAAAACCAACAGCAAAACCCTATGTAATCCCTACTGTAGCTCCTCGGAACCCTGGGGCTACACAGAGATGAGTACATTATGCTGAGGAACAGGAATGACTCTGGGACAGAGGACCCAAGAGCTGTCTTCAAACATTTGAGAGGGAACATTTGAGAAGGAACTGATCTCTTTATTGTGGTCCTATGTTAGTGAAGACTCAAGTCAGAAATAACAGAAAGCCAACCCAAGTCTCTGAATTATCCCAAAGTGTGAAGGAACAGGGAAGTGCACCTGTTCATTGATGAGGTCTCTGATGGACTTCATGAACAACTGGAGCTTGGGACTGGGTGCCACAAGGTATTGGTCTCTCTTCTCACTCCTTCCCCCTCCCCCCAACGTCTCTTTCTCCCATTCTTCCTAAACCTCACCTTTTCTTTGCTTTTTTTCTGAACTTCAGCCTCATCCTCTCCTGTTCCAGACTGAATTTCTTCAGGTTGCAGAAAACAATGATACTTGGCCTTGGTTCCAAGTTTTTAAATCCCGGGAGGGGATTTTGATTGGCCTGGCCTGAGTCGAGCCCTGGCTCTTGGACCAACTGGCTGTGGCTTAGGTGGAGGAAACACTAGAGCAGCTCCTGCTGGATCCATGGGGTTGGAATACAAGCACAAGCCCCATGGAATTCTTCTGAAGGACCCAAGGGGTAGAATCAGGAACATCAGGCCAACAGACAGGGGGAAATACATTTTGACTCAACAACAGCAACAATAACAATAACAGAAGTCCTAATGGTCTTCTCAGTGACTTCCTCAGGAAGTAGTGAATCCCCTACGCAGTGGAGAGGCTGGACTTCCTTATGATGGTAGTGCTGTAGAGGAAACCCTAGCATCAGAGTTTGAATGGGGTTTGAATTAGATATGACCTTATCGTTTGACTGTTCTATCCTTCTGTGTTTCTAATATCAAGTTGTATAGTATGAAAATGCTTCTCCTGCTACGTCTAGCAGAATTTAATGCATCACAACTGTGGTTCCCTCAGGTGTTTTATTCAGAGCAGGGTATGCTGTCCATTTATTTGGAGAGAGTTTTTGGTTGGTTTTGAACACATGAGTGGCCATGTGCTCCACGCTGGGGCAGCTAGCACAGTCAGCCCCGATTGGCCCAGGCTCGTCACCTGCCAGAAGGGCAGCCAGCCAATTTGGAGGCTGTAACTCAGGCTTGCCTTGCAAAGATGAACTGGGATGGGAGGAATGTCCAGCTCTGAAAACCTGAGCCAAGAGTTTCAGAAAAAAAAAAAAAAAAAAAAAAAAAAAAAAAAAAAAAAAACCACAGTTGCCAGGTAGCTGCTGGGGGAAGGAAAAAATCATAGGTTTCGGCCCTGGGGCAACTCTGTGATTGGATGACCACACATCCCAGGTTGTCCTGGAGAATCTCAGGGTATTCCAGCATAATTATGACCAGGGCATCCTTGCATTTTTATAAGTATCTTGGTCTGGATGAAAAATACTCAATCGCCCTAATTGTGGACCATATGGGAAGTGGGAGACAGGAAAAGAAGAGAGAAGAGACTGGAGTCGGGCCCTGAAGAGCCTGTGGATCAGGCTAAGGAGTTTTGGCTTTTTTTTGCTAAAGACAGTAGGAATTTGAAGGATGGGAAGTTCATGATCAGATTCTTTTGCTTTTAGAAAGATCAGCAGATCCGAGATGGACTGAAGTGGAGGAGAGGAGGTCAATTGGGAGGCTGCTGGAACAATCCAGGCAAGACACAGGACAGCTGGAATCAAACCAAGTGAGTGCAGAGATGAGAAAAGCAGGCACATCCGAGGGATAGCCAGGAGGAAGGTTTGAAAGGATTGAAGACTGATTTAATTGGGGGAGAAAACTGTGAAGAGTGAGCCCAAGTTGGTTGCTGGCAGCAGGATGATGGTACATGCAGCTTTGAACAGGTTGATTCTGAAAGCCATTGGATTAAGTGTTTCAAAGGTTCATGGAAAATAGAATTAAAAGATAAGTTTATTTTGATGAAGAATGATTTCTGAACTCTATACTTTTTGTATAGTGAGCACTTTCCATGACCTTTTTGAAGATCCCTGTTATGTATAGCTTTCAAAATTGTTTCATCCCTAAATCAACTTATCTTTTAACTCCATTTTCCACAAGTGTTTTGAAGTACCCTGGTACTAGTAGGGAGTCTCCAGAGAAACAGGCAATTAGGTGGATTGATAAATAGGTAGGTAGGTAGATAGGTAGATAGATAGATAGGTAGATAGATAGATAGATAGATAGATAGATAGATAGATAGATAATAGGGATTGGCTCACTGTTACAGAGGCTGAGAAGTCCCCTAATTTGCCCTCTGCAAACTGCAGACCCAGGAAAGCTAGTGGTGTAATTCAATCCAAGTCCAAAGGCCTGGGGATCATGAGCTCCATTGTCCAAGGGCAAAAGAAGATGCATGCCCCCTCTAGCTCTCCCTTCCGCTGCCTTTTTGTCCTCTTCAAGCTGTGTGTGTGTGGTGGGGGGGGGGGGGTAAATGATGCCTGGCCACATAGACTGGGTGATCTTTACTCAGTCCGCTGATTCAGCTACTGCTCTCTTTCTGAAAGACACGTCCAGAAATGGTGTGCTGTCGATCTGAGCATCCCTGAGCCAGCGGCAATGAAGCGATGAGGGTTTCATCGGGGAGAGTTATCTTTTAGCTTCATTTTTTTCCACTAACATTTTGAAGTTTTTTGTTCTTCTACACTGCAAACTGTCATCTGCTTGAGGCCTGGCCCCTTGCAATTCTTGAATCGCCTACCTGAGTGCTCTTGATGTACTTGACACTGAGATTGACCATCAGGAGAACACTGATACCTTGCAACAGTGTTTTCCGTGCAGTGGTGGGGCAGATGCCAGGCTGCAATCCTGTTGGAAGAGAAGATGAAGATGAAGAGAAAGCAAACAGTAACCAAAGCCGCGACCTGGGTGGCCTCACTTTCCGCGAGCCCACCCTCTCCTCTCCCATGTTCTGAACGAGCTATAACTTTGAATGATTCCTGAATTGTGGCATCCTTAGTCATTCGAGTGAGGCAAGAGTAGATGTCTGACTTGTTTTATTCCCATGGCTCCCCTACCCCTGCTAAACCCAATACCCCTAGAAAACCACCAGTACCACGATGCCCTAGGGAGCATTGTACTAGGTTTGCACCACACTGTGGAGGACACCATCCAGAGAGCTCTGATCATAAGAAGGGCTTTGGAATTTGAAATCAGATCAATGTGGGACCAATAACTGGCCCTATTATTTACTTACCTAATAGTTTGGTAATCTTTGCCAAAGTTTCAACATATCTGAATCTCAATTTACTTCTCAGAGAAGTGGGGATAATAACTTTCAGTTTGCATAGCTGATCTGTGGGTGACAGAAGCTGAAGCTTACAGAGAATTTTGTATTTGTTGGTTGTTTTTGTGGCAAGGATCCAAATACTTGAGCCATCGCCTATTGCCTCCCAGGGAGCACATTAGTAGGAAGCTAAACCGGGAAGTGGAACTGGGACTCGAATCCAGGTAGTCCAATATGGGGTGTGGCTATCCTGATGGCAACGTTATCCCTGCATCAAATGCCTGCCCTTCATACAGGGTTTGTTTTACAGGCCCAAGTCACTTGGCTGCTAAGGAATGGAGCCGGGGTCACAGCCCAGGTCTTCCCAAGTGTGAAGCTTTCATACTTTCCAGGGCACTCTGCTGCCTGGCACACAGACTGCTTGTAGGTGCCTCCCACTCCTCTTTGGGATGATACAAGGCAGAAGTAACAGAAGTAACTAGTGAAAAACCCAGGTCAAGGACATGCAAACTTCTCTTCCCTGCTCCCAGTTGGCCTGGGACTTGAGGAAAGTCCCCTGGGAGAGCTGAGATTTCTCACTTGTGAAAAGGTAGGAGATTGCAGGACCTGGTGCACAGCGTAATTGTGAGGGTTACAAGAGTCTGTTTCAGCGAAGGCACCCAGCAGTGTTCACACAGTAGGCACTCATCTTATTCAAAGGTAACTAAAATGGATTCCAACGCTGGGCTGCGGGGTTAGCTCTTCTAACAAGCTGTGCTGATAACGGCAACAGTCGTAGTAAGAGCAGCATTAGCCGGCATTTGAAGAACCCTGGGACATCTTCACATACCAGGAAGTAGCTCTCATTTAAAGAATCTCATTTAAATTCACAACAACCTGCTGAACAGATGTCATTATTTATTCTTCTCTTACAGATGAAGATGGCAAGGCATGAAGAAAGAGGCTGAGTGACTGCCAAAGCCATCTATCTAGTAAGTGGGAGAACTAGGACCCAATCCAGGGCTCAGGGGCTAGAGAAGGCCCATGTCCAGTGGACACCATCACCCAAGGCCAGCGTTTGGTCATAATGTGCTCCCCATGCAAGGTCTTGTGAGCTGCAAAGGAAATAGCAGAGTCCCTCACAGGAAGCATGGCTGCTGAGTAGGCAGACCCAGCTGCTCCCTGGCTCTGGATCCAGGAGCTGACCCTGAGCTTTCGAGGACAGTGCTGGCAGCTGGGGCAGAGAGGAGGTCACGGTCATGAAGTCATTGTCTCTAAACGGCTTCCCAGCCCCAGCCTGTGCTTCCATGTCTCTCCCTTCACCCCCAACAGCCAGCCAGCTCCCACCAGGAGGCCCTGCTGGTCCTGCCAACCTTGCTGAGGCCAATGGGATGGAGACAGACATTCCCAGAGGCCATGAGGACCTTCGCCAGAGGCAGGGAGTGGGGAGCAGAGCAAGGAAACCTGCTGAAAGGGGCGGAAGCAGGGGGCCATCAGCCTGCCCACCCAATTGCTCCCGGGTAAAGGCTACAGCGGAAGCCACTGTCCAACCAGTGCCATTTGGATGTGGGCCATGAATCAGTTAAGCCTCAAAGCACAGTTCCAGGCTCTGGTCCCATTCCCTGCTGGTCCTTGTCCTCTGCCCCAGCAATGGCATTGACCTGTAAGCATGTGTGTGAGTGTGTGATCTGCATACCTAAGATGCAGAGCAGGTGACGACCAGTGCCTACTCATCTGGGAGTGCTGCTGGGGAGTCCTCTCCTCTCCTCCAGGTTGTTGGCAGAGCTGCAGAGCTTCTGATTCCATGACATTTTACAGGATAACCATGTTCTCTCTTCAGAGCTATCTGAGAGAAAACTGGGGACAGGAAGCCCACTGTCTCGGAGAATTGAATCTGAATGGTGTTCCCCCAGCAACTGAAGGCTGCAGGGTCTTGGAGCAGTGGGTGAGAGGCAGGAGGAGCCAAGACTCCTTGTGTTCCAGGCCCAGCAGCTGAGATTTTCACAGATTGTCTTTCCTTTTAGCCTGCTGGGTAATACTAGAAAGTGGACAATATTGTCTACGTTTACATAGAGGAGATGGAGGCTGAGAGGGACAGAAGTGACTTGTGAGGAAGTGGCCTAAGATATCTCTACCACGGGCCTTCTCTGATTCTCTGTGGTGACCCTCCCTGTAGTCAAGCACCCCCAAGCTTTGCCGCAGCCACAATCCCTGGGACAGCTCACTGGTTTGTGAGGCAGAGCTGAGTGGCCTGAGCATGCAGGTGCTTAGGCGTGCACAATGGGTCACTGTGCCCCGCTTCCTTCTGCACACTCGGAATCTAGGTTGCGCCAGAAATTCTCATGAAAGGAGACCACGTTGAACTGGCTTCCTTTGTGCATCTAGGCAGACACATGCGTTCACACACACACACACACACACACACACACCAAAAAATCTTGGAGCTGGAAGAGAATTTGTAGGTTGTTTAACCTAAATTCTGGATTCGTGGATTAAAATTCTAAGCACAGCTTGCTGCCTGTGCTTGGAGATCTATTGATTGTGTAAAGAAAGGAGTTGTTATAAGAATTAGTAACAGGTGAGGCGTGACCCCACCAAAGCACAGGCTCCCACTATAAACACCTAGAATTATACGTTGGCTGTGGCCATGGTTATATGGTGTTGGTAACGGCAGGGGTCGGGGCAGTGACGATGGTTGCAGTGGAGGTGGAGGTGGGTGGAGACGATAATGACACTGTTACAGGGGATATGATGGTCTTGATGACAACAGTGGAGGTGGTAGGGACAGAAGCAAGGGGAGGATGACAACCATGCTGATGCTGCCGTGGTGGCAGCGGTAGAAGGGGCAGAGGCTGTAGCAGTAGGAATGGTGGAGGCAATATTGGCAGTGATGATGGCAGAAGTGGTGGTGCTGGTGGTTGGAGAGGAAGGGGGAGGAGACAATAGGTACAAGGGTGGCATCGAGGCAGAAATGGTGGTGAGTGTGACCTTGGAGGGAAGGGTATTTTGCTTCCCCAGGTGGTAGAGGGTAAGCTCCTTGCCAGGGCAGCAGACAGGTGGCCATATTGCCCCTGGGAGGCTCAGTGTCATGAAGATTTAGGTCCACCCATGCTGACAGGCATCTGTACACTCACACTACACACCTTGAACACTCTGACAACCCCCACCTTCTGCACCACCGCATTGCCACACACTCACCCTCACGCTCATGCTCACGGAATTTCTGGGTTGGGCGATTTGTCTTTATAAGCCAGGAGACAGAGTTAGAGTGTGGTACTACGCCATATGCCCACCTCCACCCTCCTGAAGCAGCAGGATAGACCGCACTGGCAGCCAGTCCACTGACTCAGCCACCAAGACACCACCAGGGAAGAAGGCGCTGTGCTTTCTGCCTCTCTGGGTGACCACACCAGACAAAGAGGCACCAAGGAGCCTTGACAGCAGCTATCGACGGCCCCCTGCTGGCCCCCGACTGGCTCCAAGCTGGCCTGCCTTCTGCATGGGGT
This sequence comes from Oryctolagus cuniculus, assembly GCF_964237555.1. Classification (NCBI taxonomy): domain Eukaryota; kingdom Metazoa; phylum Chordata; class Mammalia; order Lagomorpha; family Leporidae; genus Oryctolagus; species Oryctolagus cuniculus. Next base: position 96,088,951 of record NC_091435.1, read on the forward strand.
GAGCAGCCCTCTCACCTGTCAGAAGCGGTATGTGGGGCACATACCAAGGAAACTCCCATTCTGTGTTGTCTGCATTGGCTGGGGTGACTCATTGGCTTCCCTTGGCAGGTAACTCTGTGCAAGGCTGGCTTAGTGTAGCTGGGACCCATAGTGACTCCTGCTGTTATGCTCCATAGTCCCCCTTCCCCGACAAAACCATGCCCATCTCCATCCAGCCGTGCCACAAATCACAGATTCACCTAGGTGTCTGCCTTTGATCACCCTTTCTTCCATGCAGCAGACAGAATGATCATCTCTAGGGCCAGAAGGTGCCAAGGCTGAGGTTGTCACCCCTTCTTTGGTGCCTGGCACTTGGGAGGCACTTAGAAAGTATGTGTTGAGTGAAAGGAATGAGGACTGAGAGGCATAGATGTGGAAGTGCTTCAGGGTTTCCAAGGCCACACCGACTGCAGGCCGGAGAAGGAGTCAGCCCAAAGCTCGGACAGTCTCCAGCCACCCAGGGCCCAGCACAACATCACCAGACCACACAGACAGCTCCCGAGGACTGTGACAGTGGAGTCAGCCACCAGCAGAGTCCCTGCCTGCACGGCTGTGCACAGACAGAGGCATGTGCTGCTACCTGGCAGTTCTCCACAAACTTGATCTAAGGCCCTTTTTATATCCTGTGGCCTCCATGAGACTCAGCCCATGGTGGCCACAGCGCCTTGAAAGCCTGGACAGTGTTCAGAGATGAGCCCTAAAGCCACATCAAGTCATTCACAGGCATAAGCCTTCAATGTTGTGTGTGCCTCGCAATAATGTCCTTGCCGCCTTGTAGCATCCCAGCCTAAGTGTTAGAAAAGGCCCCCAAATTCCAGCCAACCACAGAAGTGAAGCCCAGATGTAAGGAAATTGCTTGAACTTGATGAATAATACTCAGGCTCCTTAGCAGATTCTGTTGCTGCCACCTCAACTTCCTAACTGGATCCTAATTTGTCCCCAGTGTGGGGCATTACCCTGGCATCTGTTATTGACCCAGATGTAGGATGTGGAAAATGCTCACTCATACTAGGGAGTCACAGTCCAGGCCCAAGGAAGCAGCATGGTACAGAGTACAGACAGCCCTAGTGCCACCGGTGACCACCTCCAAACCACAGAGACCAGTGTGGGCTGAAGCTGCTACTCAAGGCAGCCGAGTGGAAGGTCAAAAAGAACCTGTGTATTTGATGCCATTGCTGACACACAGACTGCATCCTGCTCGGGCCCTGCTCTGCCCTGAGCCTCCGTTGATGTCTGATGATACATCTCCTTGTTGCTTTGGTCAGCTTGATTCAACACGTCCTCTTCCCTGCAACCACAGACTGCAAGCCACAGACTCTGCAGGGCTGGCCGTGTGGGGAGATGCAGGAAAGGACGCAGCCCAGCTCTCTCTCCAGTGACTCCCCCTGCACAGTGACCACAGAGGACACCACTCTTCAATGCCCTGACTGCAACCCTTCTCTTTAAAGCTCCCCTGTAGAGCAGAGGGCAGGCTGGGGCATTTAAACAGCCCACCACTCAACGTTCAGGGATAGCAGTGGGAAATAAGCAAGAGAGTGACTTGCAACCAGATCATCTGATTCTCCAGACTCAGTCTGGACTTCTTCAAGTGGTGGCTCTTGTTTTCATTGACTCCTTCTATGGTGGGCTCTGTCTAGCACCTACAAGTCCTGCTGCCTTGGAAATCCTCGCTCAGGGAAGTATATTCTGAAAGTGAGGGGGAGAGACAGGGACTCCTCTCTCCCACCTTTCAGTTCCTGCCTCTTACAAGGGTGGATGCTGAAAAGGCCACATTTCCAAACTATAAGACAAGGTCGTACTTAAGACCACAATAGCTGTAATGAATATTTGTTAAATAATAAATGAGAAGGAAACTCCATCCCGGTACAATGCAATGACACAAGTACTGATGTAAGAACCAGAAATAGGCTACCAGGGATTCAGAGGATTATTTCTTTGCAAGTCATGCACTGGGCCATGCCTTTCCACTGGGCATGGCCTCCAGATCAGCTGAACCTCAGCCTCTCTGGCCCAGGCTGAGCAAATATGGAAGGGGCATCATAGCACATACCCTCGGGTCCGAGATTTGCAGTGGAATACGAAAGGAGCAGAAGACTGGGGCCCACTGCTTAGCTGCTTGCTGTCTGCATGAAGTTAAGTAGCCTCCTTGGTTCTCTGGTCCCTAATTCTTCTTGTACAGGTGCAAACTATACACAAAGGGACCCCAAAAACTTCTTGGGAAATGCACATTACAAGAAAACTGTGCATGGATTTCAAAAATGTTTTGTACCAAAAAAACTTACCTTTTAATTCCATTTTCCATGGACTTTTCGAAGTACCCTTGTATATTGCCATGATGCTTAAAAAATAGTTCTGCCTGTAGCTGGCTCATTAGTGGTTTCTCAATACGTGATGCAGTAGTTGTAGTCTTTGGTAGCCGTTCGGTGAGTTTCCCACTTCTGCCATGACTCATCTGTTTCAGATGTCCACTGTGTCTCTGCAGCCTGTTCTTCTGTTGCTCTTCTGAGTCATCCTCAGGTTTGGCATACAACTTGTTCTTTCCCAGGTTCCAGCACTGGTGGTTCTCCACCCTGCCGATGTCCCACAGATGTGCTTAGAGAAGGGCTTCTGGCAGTTCCCGGTGCCAGGACCACTTGCCATCTAGATGTGACTCCCTAGGTGCACGCCCACCCATCACATCGAAGCAGAACTCTGGTTGTAGCCAGACAAGACTCTTCAGGGAAAATGAATGCAAGAAGACAGTTATCCTGGAAGTGGCAGAGACACACAGCTGCCACTTGAGCCCCTGCCATCTCAGTGATGCGACTGCAGTGCATGGCAAACCCTGCTGGCCTGGCAAGGGAAGCAAGGCAGGGTGCTGACAGGATGGTAAACAGTTTGCTCCCTCCTTACAAGGCCTGCCTGCCTAGGGTGGACCCGAGCCGGCAGAACCCCCTGGGATTACAACAACCAGATGCTTTTCAGTCGCTTTTGCCATTGCTCTTAGTAAATAGAAGGAAGCAGAAACTGATGTGCTGAACCAAAACTAATCCTGGCCTGAAAGGCTTGCATTCAGAAGCTTTCTCCACTTTGTATCAATTCAGCCAGCCTTCTCAGGGTTATCCCCCATGAGTCGGTCACTGAACAAGGCAGTGGCGTTACAAAGATGAGTAAGACATGCTTCAGTCCTAGAGAGGCGCAGAGTGTGGGGGGAAAGGTGGTGGTGTGGGGAGATGGGGGCAGAATAGGGTACTAGTGTATTATAGGTTCTAAGACGGAGACATAGGCAGAGTGCAAAAGAGAGCGCTCAAGAGAGGTCGGTTCTCCTGGGAGCAGGAGACAGAGACGTCTTCACAGAGGAAGTGACCCAGATACCAGCTCCACAAATACTTATTGACTGTCAGATGGCGCTGGTTTCTGTGCTAGAGGATTTCACAAGCATTATCTCACTTGGGCTTCACTCAACACCTGTGAGGTTGAGATTGTTATGCTGTGATTGTCGAAGATGAGAAAAGGCAAGTTCAAATGTCGTGTGGATAATACACGACGTTGGGGCTTTGGTCAGCGTTCAGTCTGACTGCTGAACTCATGGATGCTCCGATGTTAGGGGCCTGTTTTGTTCATGCACACAAGCTGCAACCTAGCAGTTATGTAAGTGGATACTTACACATCTGCTCATTGTTTTGGTAGCAGGAAAATTCGTGCAAGTGCAATCAATGAATGGCAACCCTTTACTTTCTCTGTGCCCCTGTCCTACCTCATTATCTCTCAGCTTTGGAGGCCTTAAACTTGGTGGAAAAAAAAAAGTTATTTGTCTCCAGAAGCTGCTAAGCTTCTCTATGTCATCACCTTGGCTTTGAAATTGACAAAGCATCTACTGCCAAGGAAACCAGAGCAAGGGAGGGATAATAGGAGTGAAAGGGAAGGGGAGGGAACAGGGAAGGAGAGGCAGCCCTGCTCAGGCTGTGAGACCAGGGCTCGGGAAGTGAGGGGAGGCAGCAGGCGTGGAGGCAGAGACACGGGGGAGTCGGGGGGTGCTTCAAAAAGTTCATGGAAAACGGAATGGAAAAGTAGTTTATTTTGATGCAAGACATTTTTAATACACATTTTCCATGCTATTTTTGAAGACCCCTTGTAATCAGATGGGGAGGGAAAGATATAGGGGAGTGAAATGCAGAGGCCCGGGCTGGGGGGAGTACACAGGAGGAACCATGGCCAGCTCAGAAGGGCCCAGCAGAGGGAACACATGGCTGTGCTCTCGCCCCAGGCAGTCCCCACGAAGACTGGGCGACTCCTTGTGAGCCCCTGGAACCCATCAAGGTTACCTTATTGGGAAGAGTTGCTGCAGATGTGACTAAGTTAAGGATGTGGGGATGAGGAGTGAGGAGGTATTTCTGGATTGTGAAGGTGGGTTCTAAATGCTATTACATATAATTGGGGGAGGGTGTGTGTAGGGATTTGACACACTCAGCGGAGGAGGCATTTGGAGATGCTGGCCTTAGGCTTGAGTGAGTGTTGCAGCCACAGGCCAAGGGACGCCAGCAGCCAGCAGATGCTGGAAGAGAGCCAGAGAAGATTCTCCTGTAGAACCTCTGGAGGTACTCAGTGAAGCGTCTGCTCTACCCACATATCCTGCATTCTGAGTGTGCTGTGGGCCTGCTGTTTCTCTCAAAAGGAGGGGAAGGGCGCTCCTTGCCCCTGCAGGTGAGCTGCAATGAAGAAACCATGGACTTAGAGATAGGAAGATCTGAACTGGAGATCCAGGTTGTTCTTGCCCTCTCCAAAGGCTGTTTCCTCATCTGTGAAATGGAAATCCTAATCTGTGACTTGCTCATTGATGTCATGGTAGCATTGCCCAATTTAATGGACTTAGAGGCAGTTTGTCACCTGTTTTATTTTTGTTTAGAGATTTATTCATTTATTTGAAAGAGTTACAGGGAGGGAGGGAGAGAGAGAGAGAGAGAGAGAGAGAGGTCTTCTATCTGCTGGTTCACTCCCCAAATGGCCACAATGGCCAGGGCTGGGCCAGACCAAAGCCAGGAGCCAGGATATTCCTCTGGGTCTCCCATGAAGGTGCAGGGGCCCAGGCCCTTCTGCTACTTTCCCAGGCACATTAGTAAGGATCTGGATTGGAAGTAGTGTAGCCAGAACTTGAACTGGTGCCCATATGGTTGCCAGTGCTGCAAGTAGCAACTTTACCTGCCACGCCACAGTGCCAGCCCATCTGTCACCCTTAATGCTGCATGTACATTTCAGGGGCTGTTGATTATTTTTCATTAAAGTGTGCCCCTGGGCATATCCCTAGTGAAACCAACACTCAGCCCTCAGCGAATGCAGTGCCGGGTCAGGCTGGGGAAACTTACACAGCCCTTGCTTTCTCTGACATTCTCTAGTGCTTGTTTTCTGATTCTCAGATGGAAAGCAGTAGGACAGGTATGAATGAGCTAGAGAAAGGTTTTGGGATGTAAACTTTTCCCATTTCCCCCATACCACAGACACTGGTGAACTTCATCCATAGACTTAACCAAGACCTTGAAAACCCTCAGTGCGTTCCTGACCTGAGCACCACCAAGGTGAAAGGACCTGACAAACATCTCCTAACTTGTAGGCAGTGTCTTACTTGTTTTGTGTTCCTAGTGCTTAGCATGGAAGTCCCAATAAATGTTTGAATGAATAGATTTATGAATGAATGGGTGAATGAATGAATGAAAAGGAATAATCTCCAACATTCACATAATCCATAAATTATGACCTTCTCATATCCCCCCATATTTTTTCTATCTAGACAATTGGGTTTTGGCTTCAGTTCACTTGTCTCACACTGTCTTCATGCATCTTTGTTCTAAGCTTGCCTGGGAACAATTTCCATAATCCTCCATCCCAAAGCCCCACCCAATACTGAGGACCACCATCTGCATCCCTTCTCTGCATCTGCAGATAGCCTGTAATTACCTGCCATGTGGATCTCCAACCAGTCACTGCCCTGGGCCCAGCAGGTGCACAGACAGCCCTAGGTATCCAAGGGTGTGCTTTCTTCATGCTAGATTCTTACACAGGTCACCCACTCCGCAGGACAAGCAGCTCCCTAGAAATAGGGTTCCCCAACTTGCATCTCCACAGGTCACACCCCCTCCTTCACCCAGGCTACTGGGCTTCCAGCATGGTTCCCCCAGAGCTTCTTAAAGGCTTGGCAGAGGGAGTAGGACCAAAATTTTCTACAGATCAAATGGAAGTTTTGAGATGCCTGTTTTCTTTCTCTTATGTTGTTAAAGTCATTGTGTAGAGTGTGGAAAGTACATAAAAGCATAAAATATTAGAAAAACATCATCCTAACCCCATCATTTTGAGTCTTTCATTGTTAACATTCTGGAATATTTCCTTCCTTCCAGTCATTTTTCTCTTTTATATAATTGAGATCATGGAGTATGTACAGTTTGAACCTTGCTCGCTAAATGTAATATTTAGCATAAACCATTTCTCATTAACATTTGTAATGACCACATAAAACTCCTCACTCTAAGGTTGATGACAGTGTCCAGAATGACAGATGGGCTAATAGGCAGTTAGGTTGGTCCTGGATGGAATGAAAAGAAAGGGTGTTCCTCTAAGGGGGTGCAAAATGCTTGCTTCCCCAAAAATTTATCTTTAGGAAGGTCAAAGTGCCAAATTCCACTGCATGTTTCTCCCCCAAAAGCTGCCTTTAGCAAGATAAAAGGGCCTATTGCACTCCTCTGGTGCTTCCTGATTTATCATCAGAACAGCTAGGAAGTAGTGGTTCCCAAAGTCGGATCCCACCCTTTCTGTCTTATCATGTGCAAACTAGACAGAAAGACAAGTTTACAAATCCAGGCTTTTGATGGATTTTGTCTCTAACTGATAGCTAACTGCTGTTCTGTTTGTTTTTTCCTTTCTTTCCCTGAAAAGTGTACCTAAAAGACCCTCACAGTTCCTGAGGTCTGCCTCTCTTGGAGCCCACCTCCTGATCACTGTGGCAGGAGGTTTCTGACAAATAAATGCTGCCTGGCTCTCTGCTTTGTCCACGTGAACATTCTTCTTCCACGTGAGATAAAGAACTGAGGTCACCTGTCTTCGCTGCTGCTCCACCTGTAACACAGGCACAATCCATAAGCATTGGCTTTCCCTTAGTCCTCTGGCTTTGACCCTCTTCTTTGTTCTTTGTCCAATCCATTTGCAGAGCTCAGTATCTCTTTGCTTTCTCTAAGGATGAGTTTATTCCACAGCAGCAATGAGCAATGTTGACTTTTACTGATGATGGCATAGGGAAGACAGAAAAAGAGCTTACTTTTAAAACTTTTTATGTATTTTTTAGCATTTTATTTCAGAATAGTTTTAAATTTACAAAATAAAAATTGTGAGGCAGTAATACGAAGAGTTCCCATTATACATGCTACAGCAAACTAATAAACAGATCTCTTAACCACCTCTGACTTGTATTGATCAGTAGCCCCTGTGCTTGGAGGGCCAGAGGAAGCTGTTTTGAATTTGTTTGTTTTGCTGTTCCTCATTCTTTTCTGCTCCCTATACGCCTCTCTCAGGGAGCTCCTGACATCTGGACTTACAAAGGCTCTCTGAACACCTAGACCCCACTTCCTTCCTTAAAAGGCAAGTTAGTGAAGTCATTTGACCCCTGAATAGGCCTTTAGAAAAAAAAAAATCCATTTCCCCTCCCCCACAGCTGCCCTCAATTATCATCATCAAAATATTTCTTTGAGACACAAGAGATGCTTTCCTAACAGTAAATTCCTTTCTCAATTTTATTAAACTAGTGTGTAATAAGATCTCTTTGATTTGTTTTTCATGAGATCAATTTTTTTTCTAAAATTTGGATCTAAATGGGGAAAATTTATTTTAAGAAGGAAATGGAAGATTGTTCATGTAAATATGGAACTTGAATATTTGAACTCCTTAGGTACTCAGGAAATATGGCCATATCCATTGACTCTGGTCAATGGATTGATTAGGGGAAGGGGAGAATAGAAATAATTCAAATGAGGTAATTCCAGTCTATCAATAGTCAGCAAAAGAGGAAGCTGGACAGTGAGGAAGCCTGAAACTAAGGACCGGTGAGTGGCATTTTGCCTTCAAGGCAAACTCCTGTCCCTGTAAGCTGTAGACCTGTCTGTGTGGGCCTGTAGTCTCTCTCCTCAAGGGTCCAGTAGTGGACAGCTTCTTTCCAGAAAGCTACAACAGATTGGAGTGTGTTCCGAGGAGAGCGGCCATAGCCAGTGGAAGAGCTGTAAGGAGAGGCTGAAAGCGGGGCCTCGGGCTGCATGCAAAGCCTCAAAGACAGCAGAAGGCGGAGTGGGAGGTCACGTCCACCTCCATGCAGCCAGGAGAGTGGTGTTGACTTGGAGAATCCTGAAGGTCTCTACAGTAAGGGGAAAATTGCATGAAAAGATAAGCTTATTTTGGAGTAACCATTTTCCAAAATCATGCATTGTTTCCTCATCGTGCCCATTTCCCCTGAACTTAGCAGGAGAGGCAGGATTTTCCAGAGAAGAAATGCTCCAAGCTACTCCCTGTGCTTTGGCTGCTGAGCCAAGGGTGAACAAGAGAAGGAAAGCACCCATGAGGAGCTGTGTCGCTAGAAGAGCAGCCGTGAGAAGCCCCCTCCCCAAGGGGCAGGTGGGCTCAGCACCCGGGGGTGGGGGGAAGGATTGGCAAGGAGGAGGCTGACGAGGGTGGGACCTGTTGCTGCTGTGTTGGAGTCTGCAGAGTCCACGTGGGGCTGGGGATAAGGTCACTCCTCAGCGTCACAGGGGATTGGTTCCAGGAGCCCCAGGGACTCTCGGTCTGCCTCTGCACAAGTCCTCATGTAGAATAGCATATTTGCCAATTACCCCTGCACAGCTGGATTCCTTACAATGTCTAACACAGGGCCAATGCTACATAGACAGCTGTTAAACTACATTGTTCAGGGGGAAATCTGTACTTCTCCAGTGCAGATGTAATTTAGTTTACATCTGGTAAACTAAACTGGTTAAATCTGCAGATATGGAGCCTGAGGGCACAGAGTGGGACTGTAGTTGTCTCACCCCCGCCCTACCCTGCTAAGGCGTCTTCACCGTTAACCTGGCCAGAGGGAGGGGCTGGGGCTGAGGGTGTTGTGGGGTTTCAGATTTAGCACACACAAACCCACCAAAACAAAACCAAACCACAAGATGCCCAGTTGAATTTGAATTTCAGATAATTTTTTTTAGTGTATGTCCCAAATATTGCATGGTAAAGCTAAGATGACAATATAACTAGTGACTGCCCAAGTTTCCCATCAATGGAGGAAGAGAAAGTTAGAGTAATAGGGAATCTAGTGTTTGGAGAACCAGCATTTGTGTGTGTGTGTGTGTGAGAGAGAGAGAGAGAGAGAGACAGAGAGACAGAGAGAGAGAGAGTCAGCACTGCCACCGATGTAGACAGATACTTGGGGACTGAACAAGAAGATAACAATGATTTTTAATGACTTAGCTCCAATGTCAGTAGAAAACTAATCACTCGTTTATGTGACTCGCCCATCACTTCTGTTTGAGACCCCACCAACTCTTCTACCCGTGGAGGCCTTCGGTACTTAAAGCATCGGAACAGGATTTTTGAGAGTTTGTCAGTCCTCTTCAGCCTCCCTCTGGTCAGGAAGTCAGATCTATGTCTTGCAGTCACTCTGACACCTGGCCCAGGGTGGATCTCTTACCTGGAGCAGGGAAAGCTCGGGAACCAGCTGTGAGAGAGTGACAAGTTTTCCCTCCAAGTTCCTCTGCACCTGTCACCATCTCAAGCTTTATTGGTTGGGATTTGACCTTTATCTTTTATAAAGAAACCTTTATCTGCTACTCCCTTTATTCCCTGGGGAGGCATATTCTGACTGTGTTGAACGCTATGCTTTCAGCCAAAAGGTGTTCCTAGAAGATCAGGAAAGCACAAGTCCCCACCTCTGTGTGTTCTCCCTGGGCCAGTGTTGTGATCTGGATCAGAAACGCCTCCTCTACTTCCTCCCCAGCACTAGGGCCTAACCATCAGCTCCTCTACAGCCCATCACTCCCAGGTGCAGTGTACATTTCTAGGTATCCCTAAATCTTCTTGGCTCCTACTTTTCTCTGACCCTTTGGTCATGGGTATGTTTTTTGTGAAAGTCCCTGTCTAGGGGCCAGTATTGTGACACAGCAGGTAAAGCCACCACCTGTGATGCCAGTATCCCATATGGGTGCTGGTTCAAGACCAGGCTGCTCCAATTCCAATCCAGCTCTCTGCTATGGCCTGGGAAAGTAGCAGAAGATGGCCCAGGTTCCTGGGCCCTTGCACCCATGTAGGAGTCCCGGAGGAAGCACCAGGCTTCTGGCTTTGGACCAGCCCAGCCCTGGCTGTTGTGGCCATTTGTGGAGTGAACCAGTGCATGGAAGATGTCTCTCTCTATAAACTCTAACTTCTAAATGAATAAATAAGTCTTTAAAAATAAAAGTAAAAAAGAAAGCCCCTGTCCTTGACCTGTCCTGTTTCAGCTTTGAGGCCCACCCACATCCCTGCAACCCATGAGCCACTCACGGGCCTGTGGCCTGCCCTGGGTAACCACTTCACCATGCTCACAGTCCTTGTTCCAGACACTGCGTAGACAGACGCCTCAGACACCTGTCATCGGGAAGAGTGGTTCAGGCTCCCCATGCCAGCACCTCGGAGCCTCCCCCCAATCTGGGTGTGGCGGATTCTGCTGCTTATGTCCGCCCAGTGTTCCTTCCCTTCTGCCTCTGCAGTAACAGCTTCCTCCTCCTCTGGGAACTACCCCCACCTGCGCTTCACATCTTTACTAGAACTTGCAATTGCAGCATCCACCCAGGAGCCACGGGGGAGCGGGGGCACTCAGAGGTGCCTCCCGTCTCCCTGTTGTAGAGACACACATGGGAGAGCAGGGCTACTGATCGGAGCAGAGCCTTCCTTGGGGGTACCTCTGAGTTGTTAGTGGGGTGATAAAGATCCAAGCTGAGGCAGGTTCTCTCCTGTGTAAGAGAACCCCCTAGGCTGGTGCTGTGGTGTAGTTGGCTAAGCCGCTGCCTGCGGCGCCGGCATCCCATATGGGCACCGGTTCATGTCCTGGCTGCTCCACTTCTGATCCAGCTCTCTGCTATGGCCTGGGAAAGCAGTACAAGGTGGCCCAAGTCCTTGGGCTCCTGCACCTGTGTGGGAGACCCAAAAGAAACTCCTGGCTCCTGGCTTTGGATTGGTGCAGCTCCAGCTGTTGCAGCCATTTGGGAGTGAACCAGCAGATGGAAGACCTTTCTCTCTGTCTCTCCCTTGTCTGTAGTTCTACCTTTCAAATAAATAAGAAAAAAATAAAAGAGAGAGAGAGATAGAGAGAGAGAGAGAACCTCCTAGTTACAGGAGAATAGAACTGGGCGCTTCATCTGAGCTCCTGCATCCAGTTAGTCTGAGGCTGTTCCACTCCTGGACTCCTTTTTTTTTTTTTTTTTTTTTTTTTTTGCCTTAGTTGCTGCTATGGTTTTGAATGTGTCCTCCAAAAAGCATGTGTAAAGTTAATCCCCCACGCAACAGCAGTGGGAAGTAGGGCCTAAAAGAGGTGTCTTGGGGGCTCCCCTCTCAAGAATGACTTAATCCTGATTATAGATGGGCTTGAGGCCATGAGTTGAACCTCTCGATCTCCGACTTGTGTGTTGTGTTGCCATCCTACCTTCTGCAGGTCTTAGGTGGAGGCAGGCTCCTGCACCTTGCACTGTTCAGCCTCCAGAACTGGGAGGAAATACATTTCTTTTTCTGATTGATTACCCGGTCTGTGATATGCTGTTACAACAGCACAAAGCACTCAGTTTGTCGTTTGCAGCTTAAAGACTCCTGGTGACCACACTGGACGTCTGCTGCTCTCACTGGATTTTACTGATTTTATATAGCAGGTACTCATGGCACGCACCTTCACCTTGGTCTCTCCCACAGTCCTCCACAGTGGCCCCGTCATACACCCATAAGGGAAATGAGATGGGAATAGTGAATAGCTAGTAACGGACTTACTGCAATCAAATGCAAAATTTTAAATTTCAAGGCTAATAGTCTGTTTGAAAATTTCTCATTGTGATGCACAGAAATAAATTTTTGTTTTATGACTATCACATACACATGCTATTAAAGGCAACTATATGAAGGTGTGGATAATTGACTGTTTTAACTGAAAATAAAGGTGATTTCCACTCAATCTCTGTCTCTATGCATGATATAACAGAAACAAAAATGTTACGGAGCAATACTTAACCTTATCATATGTAATGTATTCTAATATTTCTGTTATAACTCATCGCATCTTTTTAAAGTGCTGGTCACACTGCACTATGCTGATTTCACGATCTACTAATGAGATCGGACCCGTGCTTTGAGGGACTGTGGCCCACACAAAATCATTCTGGATGATTTTTTCTGGAGTTTATTATTTTAATCTCACATTAAATCCCCTTTGGGTAAAACATAAATGTCCTTCTCTATCATCATTTCAGCCAGAGCTCACCTGCCAAAGACCCTGAGGCCCAAGTTCTAGAAGGGCTGCTCCTGGGTCATGCCTGGGGTACAGGCTGCAGTGAGCCCATCACCAGCTTCACTCTAACTACATTCAAGAACCACAGCTGGGGTGTTGCTGTTTTCAGTAATAAAAAGGGTGATTTGCAGTAAATATTATGGTAGCAAGCATACCGCTTCAGCTCAAAATGAGATTTGAATTTTTCCAAGCGTGTCTGGGTAACATGTGGACAGTCCATGGAAGAGTGAAGTTTTGTGAAATCCACTCGCCTGAGGCCTTTTGATTTTGGCTGACTGAGGTAGGTTTTTGCTCAGGGTCATGATGCAGACAGAGAAGTGATGAACAGGGCAGATGGACTTCTGTCCCCTGCCTGGTGCAGGGATTGGAGCACGAGCCCTCAGCAGAGAGGGACTGCACTGGCCACAGTAGTGATGGCATTGTCTTGACCCTGAAGACATCACTGGGCGTTGGCTGTGTGGCCACAGGGTCCGCCCCCAACTAGAAGAGGAACAAGGCAGGCTTAGGAGAATGTGTGTGCAGAATGACGTGCAGGAGTGGTGCTGGGGAAGTCAGAATGTGTGGGTGCCTGCTGGGTGTCTCTGGGATATGTGAAACAGGTGCAAGGGGCTCTTGACTGGCACAAAGGCCTGGCTTGAGAGGCAAGAGCAGCAGCCAGTGAAATATAGCTATAGCTGCTGCTGCTACCCCAGGGGCTGGGAGGCCTAGGGAAATTCAGGTCCCATGAAGCAAACATCATCACATTGTAGAATATCGTGTTTGGAGAGTCCATTGCACAAATTGCTCTCGTGGGCACACTTTACAAGGCTCAACAGCAATTCCACAGGTAGACCGGAGGGCACAGACTCTCCACTTTTCAGGACTTGAAGGTTGTGGAGGGAGGTTGGCCCAAGTCAGAGGACCTGAAAACAGCAGAGCCAGGATTCAAACGCAAGTTTTCCGGCTGTTTTTCTCTGTTCTTTCAAGTATGCAGGTTGCTTCCATGGCAACCTATTAAACTGCCCAAACACATTGGTGGGTGGGAGGCAAGAAACCCAGATGAGGAAAGGCAGGCGCTAACCCCGTCACCATTTCCTGCCCTCCACATGCCCTGTGGCCCCCAGGCACTGAGTCACCAGGCAGTGCCCCTGCTGCTTAGACACTCCCACGTGGTGCCCTGCAGTCCCTGTGGGTGCTCCCCCTGGGGGCTGGGAGAGCAGGCCGCAGGAGGCTGCTGCAGGTAGCAGCCCTGCCTGTCACTGCGCTCTAGGACCACTCCCCAGCAATCAGCTCTTGGCACAAGGCCTTCCCAAATGCAAGACCCTGAGGACAGAGCTCCCTGTGTCTCCACTTCCCTTTAGAGAGCTGAGACTCAACACCCCCCCACACACCCACACATACACCACCAAAATATCTGCTCTACTATTGGACAATGATGAAACATGCCATGTACTGAGCACCTACTGTGTGCTAGGCCTTGGGTTGGGCACTTTATAGGAATTGTCATATTTGATTCTCATGTGGTTTCTTTTTTTTTTTTTTTTTAAGATATTTATTTGAAAGGCAGAGTTATAGAGAGGGAGAGGGAGAGACAGAGAGAGAGAGAGATAGAGAGATCTTCCAACTGCTGGTTCACTCCCCAAATGGCTGCAACAGCCAGAGCTGGGCTTATCTGAAGCTGGGAGCCATGAGCTTCTTCCAGGTCTCCCATGTGGGTGCAGGGGCCCAAGGACTTGGACCATCTTCTACTGCTTTCCCAGGCCATAGCAGAGAGATGGATCGGAAGTGGAGCATCCAGGACTCAAAGTGGCACCCATATGGGATGCTGGCACTGCAGGTGGCGGCTTTACCCACTACGCCACAGAACTGGGCCCTCATGCTGTTTCTTCTAAGCAAGCATGACCATCCCATTTTATAGGTCAGGATGTTAACTTACCCACTGTCACACAGGTGGTAACAAGTAAAGCCCAGAGCAGGACCAGAGATCCTGCCTGTCTAGCTGTCTTTCAACCACACCATATTGCTTTGCAGGTTCATTTTCCCCACTCTGGATGGAAAGGACATGGAAGTGTGGGAAATAAGCAATCAGAACAACTGAATTCCTGCAGATGAACAAGCTCACCTGTGCCCACCTGGTATGCAACAGATACAGCCTGGTAGGGCTGAGCTGGATGCTAAAATGCAGGTGAATTGCCACTGAGTGCTTTCTAAGCACCCATGTACCCTGGCTGGTGCCCCCAGACCTCCTCGCAATCCAGCACCTGGGGGTACCCTCAGGTACCCCAGGGCTCTGCCCCAGTGCTGTGGTTATCATCCATCCTGCCTGGGGTCTGCCTGTGCTGAACCAGTTGTTAGATATCTTGGCATTGTTCCTGCCTTCCCCAGTGAAAGGGGGACTCTTGGAAACTGAGCAACATCTGAAATGCATAGCTGGGTTCTGGCGGTGTCCTCCCAGAGGGAGGGGTAGTGAGTATCTGTGACGGTTTGCTTACAGGTTCCCTATGACACAGAAAGCCTGAGGGCCTGTGGAAGGGGCCATGTGCTGAGATTCTGCAAGTGAACCCTGTTGTCTTATTGAGTCTCATGAGAATAATCAGAATGGCTCTTGCTTGTCATTGGACAGAGGGACATGTTCTGACCGGGCGGGGTTGAGATGGCCTGCGCCTGTGGCATGCCGACTTTCGCAGCACGAGATTGCTTTTGCAGGATTCTGTGGGCTTACAGCACTTTCTCGTCCTTGGGGTCTCCTGTCTGCTCCCACTTCTCAGCCCTTCCCAGGATATAAGCAAGTTCTCTCATCCCTGAGGTTACTGATTCCACACTCCCCTCCCTCCTTCCTTCCTGTGGAGAAATCATCAGAATATCTCTTATTTGATGAACAAGTCTGAGATGTTAAGCACTGAGATGATATTTTATCCCATTTACTCTTCACTGCCATTTGTCAGAAAGGGAAATTGAGGCTTGGAGGCATTTAAAAAACTATCTATGTTAACCAAGCTAGTAAGTGAGAAAGCCAGTTGGCAAACTTAGGTCCGTTGGACTTCAAAGCTGACTCCCCACTCCGCTCTGGCACACGGCTGGATAATCTGTGTGATCAGTGCCCCTGACCAAGCTCCTGGCCCTCGCACGCCTTGGCCACTGCCTAGCACTGTGAACCCACCTGTCCTCTGCTCTCCCCTCACCACGCCCCAGCTCCACAGACCTTCTCCCTGTTCCTCAGATGTACCCAGCTTGTCTCTGCCATTGTGCTTTTGCCCTCCTGGCCTGCTGGGCCTGGAATCCAGGAACTTTTCAAGGTCTAAGGATGCAGATAGAGGAGACAAAGTCCTTGCCTTAAGAAATCTACAGGGGAGGGAGGGAGGGAGGGAGGGAGAGAGAGAGAGAGGGAGAGAGAGAGAGAGAAAGAGAGGGAGAGCGGGAGAGAGAAACACAGACAACAGCAATGAACTGGAGCTCTGCTGGGGACATTGGGATGTAACCTGGAAGCCATACCGAGGAACTTGAACCTTAGCCTGTGCACAATGGGGGAACATGGAAATGTTTCAACAGGGGGATGTCAAAATCAGACTTGCACTCTTTAAGGGTCACTGGGACGCCAGTGTGGAGGATGGATGGACATGCCAGAGGCAGAAAGACCACCAAGAAGTCTGTTACACCTGCACAAGAGAGAGAGTTGGAATAGGAGCAAGGTGACAGGTCAAAAGAGGATGGAAGGAATGTGTCAGATAAGAGGTACTGAGAGCATAGATCTTTGGGGTTCTGTGATAGGCCAAGATCAAGAGGAAGAACAAATGATCCCCATCAGGAACCTAGTTAGGGAATCAGGTGGCTGGCAGAGGAACGAAGAGCAGGTTTGGGGACGTGTACAGTGATTCCCCACCACCACCACCCACCCACACACATCGCATGCCTGCAGTCACAGACAGTACTGAAGTCCGGATATACTGCGTCTTCTCCTATTATGCTGAGAAATTTTAATCTTTTCATTCAAAGGACATATTGTATGGCTTCTCTCTGGCATATCTTCATTGCTAGCCCATTACGCTTGTGCTTTGGGGCCGCTATTAAGTAAAATCAGGTTACTTGAGTGCAAGTATTGCTATGTAGCAGCAACTGGTCCAGTCACCGAGAAGGATATTAGGTAGCAGGTGGGTGAGTACAGCGTGGATATGCCAGACAGCGGGATGATTCACTTTCCATAAGGACAGGAGCTGAATGGTACCAGCTTTCCTCACCCTACTCAGAAGAGCCTGCAATATAAATGATGACTGGTTGATTTCTGGAACTTTCCATGGAATGCTTTTTGACCACTGTGGACCACTGGTAACTGAAATCACAGACAGTTTCACCATGGGTAAGGGAGACTGCGCTACTGAGTTAGCTTCAGACAAAGTGAGTTTGAGGGGCCTGTTTAATGGCTGGAGTGCATTGTCGTAGGTCTGGAACTCGGAAAAAGGACTGGAGCTTGTCACAGAAAGACGCCAAAGGGGCAAAATAATTCTCACAGACAGGATTTTAGTGAGGACCGTGGTGAGTTACCACGATTTCCTCTTCTCTTGGCAATTTTCTTTCAAAAAATAAACGCTATTTCAATAACAGGGTATTTAATTAACACTCTACTGACTTGTGGCAGTTAATGAGCTTACGATTTTCCCTGCCTCAGGTTCTCTGGATTCTTAATTACGTGATTATTCTCCAGGAACGTGGTCTGTGTCAGTCACGTGTGGCACGGTTCAGTGCCCATGGGCTCAGAGGCTCTGCACCTTCCCCCAGGAGGCTGCCTCCGGGGACTGCCCGTGGTGACTGCACTGCAACCATGAAGCTGGGCTCACCTCTGCTCCTTTTGACTTCTTAATTCACTTCTTTTTTCTTTTTCTTTTAGAATATGCAATATGTTCCCAGGGTTTATGCATTTAAAATGTGTAAACACACATAGTGAAAAGTCTGCCACTCCTAGGCTTCATCCACACCATCGCATTCCTGCTCAGCCAATCTCAGTCATTATCTGCTTGTATCATCTCACTGCTTCCTTAATATCTGTGAGCAAATAGAAATATGCATCCTCTTTCCTCCTCTCCCCCATTTTTATACACACTTGTTTCCGGGTATAATTACGGTTCTGACCTTGTTTCCTTCTAACATGTTGTGAATTAACTTTTCCACATCGGAACATACAGAAATTCATCATTCTCTTTAAGCACAGCTTATTTAGTTGGACTTCTGATGGGCATTTCGGTTATTGCCGTACATTTGCTATCTCAAACGCACATGCCGTGAATGACATTGTGCATGTGCTATTTTACACTTGTGCAAATACTACCCATAAGGATACCTTTCAGGATGTGGAATTGCTGGCTTCTGTTTCTTGTTTTGATAGATATTGTCAAAGTGGCTTCCACGTGGCTATGCTGACCTCCATTTCTATGGTCAATGTTTGAAAATCCCACTTTTCCACCTAAAAAGTGTAATATCAAATTGGCTATGGGAAAATAGTATCGTAAGCTACTTTTAATTTGTATGTCTTTTCGTTTGAGGTAAGTTGAGTGTATTTTCATTTGTTGCTTCATATGAACTATTTGTCATTAACTGCTCTAATCTGGGTGTGTCCCCCAAATTCATAGGAGGAAGCTACTCATCAATGTGGTGGTATCAAGAGGTGAAGTGTTAGGAGGTGATGACGTCAGGAGGATAGAGCTCTCATGGATAGCAATAGTGCCTTTTATAAAAGGGATCCAGAGATGTCCCTTAGTCCTTCCCCCATGTGAGGTCATGGACGGCAGGCACCACCTATGAACCAGGAAGAGGCCTTTGCCACACAGGAAGCCTGATGGGGCCTTGATTTGGACTTCCCAGCCTATAAGACTGTGAGAAACAAACTGATGCTGTTTGTAGGCTTCCCAGAGTAAGGCATGTTGTTACAGAGCCCCAAACAGACTTGGTTTTATTTTTTCTTTCTTTATTTTTTTGAATTGTTTCTTCTATTTTCTATTGAATTGTTATAGGTTTTGGAGTATTAGATCTTTGTCTAAGACACTAGAAATAAGCAAAGTTATTGTCTTACATGGAAAAAGCAGGGTGGAGAAAAGTATGCTTCATACATTATCATCTATTAAAGAAGAGGGATGTGAATGTATTAGATTGAACCAAACAAAATTGCCTGTATTTAGCTATTTTGGGGTTGTAAAAATTGGTTAAATCATACAGTTCAACCCAATAGTAGAAGTCCTAAGTTGAGACATCATATGAATTCTTAATGTATTTTATCTCAGCAAAAGTCGGTATTTCCTAGTCCACTGTAATGACCAATGACCAGTCAGCAGCAATGAATGCCCCTAATGCATAGTTTATGGTCCTTAAATTCTATATCCCATGAAAAGGAACTAGGACTCCTTGGGAAAATGATTTGCTACAAGTTTATGAAGAAAATACCCAAGAGAAGCCTAGAACAGCTTATCGTGCTGAGAACAGGAGATGACTAGGGTTGTGTCCAGGGTGCTCCAGAGCCAAATTAACAAAAGATGCATCCAGTTGGAGCATCAGGTTGTAGCCACCAACCTAGAGACCCAGGAGAGCCAGCAGTGTGGTTTCCGTCTGAGCCTGAGGCCCAGAAGCAATTGGTTGAGCTGATGGCCAGCCACACTGGGCAGGGCCATCTACTTGGCTGAGGCCACTGTTTCAGAGGCTAACCTCACCTAGAAACACCCCCTCGGCCTCACCCCATGACAACGTTTGGTCTGGGCACCCCAGGACTCACTCAAATTGATGCATGAAATTCACTGGCATGAGTCACCCTGTGTACCACTGCAGAAGCTGCCTGCATAACACCGTGATGGAGCACTTGGGCTCTGTGGTCAGGAGGATGTGGGCCTGGGATTACAATCCTCCAGCTGTGGACTCTGGGTCAAGTCCCTCAACCTCGCTGGGCCTAGCTTCATAGTTGTAGAAAGATAATGTAATCAGATAGAACTGTTGTGGTTACTCCAAGAGATACTGCAAGTCAAATAAATGATCAACAAATGTTAACTATCTCCACTTTTGGTGACTCCCGGTGGGAAGACGATGGCCCAAAGAGAGCACAGAGTTCTGTCCCCAGCCCTCTCACCCACTCTGTCAAAAAGGGCCCTTCACATTCCGGGGTTCCCAGGCCTCAAGTTCATTGGCTGGAAAGCCCTTGGTCCTCTTCAGGCCAGTTGGGGGCAGCGCCCAGCTCGCTGGCAGGAGTGAGGGAGGGGTTCCCGGCTACCCCTGGCAATGGTTACAGAAACGTCCCCCTCCCACTGAGCTACTGGGGCGGGACCCAGGGGGTCGCAACTGGGATCAGTGTATTTCCCAAAGAATGTGCACCCTGAAATGCAGCAGGCTGCCCTCCCGCAGTGGACAAGAGAAATGCACTCGTCCCCTTGCCCCTTGCTGACTGGCTAGAGCCCTCTGCTGTCATATTCAGTCAAAGACAGATAACTGGGTCTCCCAGATTCAAAGCACGGCCGTCCCTCGCGAACGCCACGAACCTGGCCAAGTGGAGCTGTAGGCGCGCGCATGCGTGTGCACACCCGGATGCTTGTGGCTCCCAGAAATTGTCACGGCCCTACCTCCGGGTGCTGCTGGGCTGGGGATGATTTCTAGCCTCTTCCCAATGCACATAAATTCTTTTTATATTCAGAACAAAAGGCCACTTCCATTTTGGAAAAGAAAAATAAACTGTCTATGGATCCCAAGAAAAATTGTTCCCTTTGGCCAAATACTCTGCATTTCTGAGTCCTTTCTTTGTCGCCCCTGGCCTCTGGTGACAGTGAGCAGATTCTCAGGAATCTCTCACTCCGTTGGCTTCTCGGTGGTGACTGGGGAACAGGATTCTGTCGTTCCTGGTGGCTTTCTGGGAACTAGTAGGTCCCTCGACCCGCGCCCACTTGTCTGGACCCCAGGGTTGTACCTGATCCCCTCTATCACGGACTCCCACCCCTGCTGATGCTGACCTGCCCTCACATAGGCCTGGACCCCGGCCTGGATTCCAGCCCCATTTGTTTCTGTTCACTCCTTTCCCTCGTTTTTATGGGACTCATCTCAAAACCAAAGTGGTACCTCTGTCATGGCATAACGTGACCGTGGTTTCTGGGTCTGTATTTAGGACCCCCGGTCAGGTGGACAGCTCGCATGATTTCAGTTCTTGGATTAAGAAAAATTCTTGGGCTGGCAGATAATGAGGGATTCTTCCTGACAACATGTGACCTGGATCCAAACTCATTAATTTCTGCGAGCTGCTGAGCTCCGCGGCCTCTGACGCCTGCAGAGGCAGCACAGCGTCCGGACTGCTAAGAGCTTTGCATGCAAAGTAGAAAAGAGGCTTGGGCCGTTGGAGGTTGGGAGTGCGCAGGCAGAACAGAGATGGGGCTGTCACCGCCTGACTGCTCCCCATAAAAGCAGTGAGAAGGACCAGGAGCCTATGCCATATGTCAGGGGGTTGCTCTGTGAAAAAGTGCAAGACTGGCAGCCCACCAAGACACAAGATTCACAAACAGAGCCTGGGTCCTGGAGCAGAGGAGATCCAGCTAAAAATAGCTGTGACGTCCCAGCCTCCTCGCTTCTCTCTCTCTTGCTCTCTCTCTTTTTTTTCTTCAGTGAGTTCACCTAAAATAGCCTGGCAATAGATTTTTTGCCCTTTAAGTGGAAAAAGAAAACAATCAGAGGGGTCAAGAGCTGAAGTTAAGCTTCTAAGAAGCCTGAAGTTTCTGGCCAAAGAGATGAGCTGTCACTCTCGGGGACGGTCATGTTGGCTCCCCCAAGAGCAGGATCAAGGCCTGGGTTTTTTTTTTTTTTTTAGGGAACAGCATGGACTCCCATGGCCCTGTGGGTACTTACGGAAGGTAGCCAGAGGCTGCCGGCGTGGGCCAGATCCCTGGTGGGCACTCTGCGGTCCAGCCTTGAGCCTGGCGTTCAGGAACCTGAGGATGCTGGAAGTGTTTGGGAAGGAGCATCCAGGAGCCTCTGCAGGCCAGAGCTGGGATGTCCCATTGTCACCAGCAGACAGGGCCCCAGTACAGGGATATGGGCTTTACCTGGAGATAGAGCTAGAGGAGGGAGAGGCCCTCAGATGCCGCCAATGGCTCAGCAGTACTTAGGGCGCCCCCGCTGTGGGTGGGCTTTCAACCTCTGCACCCTTGCTACCGAAGGAGCACGCGGTCCCCTTGCCCCCATGTCTGCCTGCCTGCCTGCCTGGCCTCCCCAAGGAGGCCGCACTCAGACGCATGCTGGAGCCTTCATTGCAACAGGAGAAGCCCCTTCCCTCGGGACTCCTTTGGGAAGGCAAGTCCCCAGTCAGGGGTCAGAATAGGAGGCAAGGTCCCCTTAGAACCCACCACCACCACAGCCTGAGGCTGTGGAGCTGTGTTCTCTGAGGAAGAAGCAGCAGTTGTGTGCTTTCTCAAGTGTGTCCGTCTAGACTGTCTGTCGGATTCCTTTGACAACTGCAAAGCGGTGCACAGAGTTCTAATTCATTCATCAAGCAGCCGCTGCTCCGTCTGTGTCACAAGTGAGGAGCTGAGGCTCAGAGAAGCGGGGTGAGTGCTGCTCAAAGCTTAGCAGTCAGTGGGTTTTAGAAAGCAAGGACAAATCCCAGCCCCGTGCTCCTCCACGACTTGCAGAAGTTTCAAAGGGAACCTGTACTACAAGGCAGGGGGAGGTGTCCTTTAGTGAAATTCAGCACACACAGTGGGAAGAAGCATGGCTGAAGTTTGAAGGAAGGAGCGTCCTACTGCTAGTGTGCAAGTGTGGCCACATACGCGGGTGTGTGAGATTAACCAAGAACTTCACCTCTCTGATGGGGACAGCGCCTCACATGCCTTACACAGTGGTCGGTTGGGATTAAATCAGATAACGTATGCTAAGCCTACAGTATGTGCATAAGCCTCAACTGTGTTAACTATTTTCTTACTATTGTTTTCATAAGGTACGTGGTCCAGAGCCTGCTCTGCAGCCTGGTTTAGCCAAGACTCTCAGAATGAATTTGTTCCTGTGAGTGATATTTGAAGTTGGAAGAGAGATGTGCACTGACCATCCTGGCAAAGCGGAATCCATGTTCTGCACAGGGTGGGCTTCTCTCCCTGAGATGGGTGGATCCAAAGGGTCCTGTGCACTTGACTGAGCAGGTGCTCCTTGTCAGAATCCCAAGGTTAATGACATCAGGTGAAGTCTGACTCAGCCGTCCTCATGGTACAGACAACTGCACCTGTCACCCACTCAACAAATGACTTTACCTCCTGCTGCGTGTTGGGTACTGCTCTGGCACAGCAGAGATGGCAAGAAATAAGACAGGTTCCTGCCCTCTTGCACCTACTATCCAGGACTTAGCAAGCCCCTCTCCCCACCTGACAGCCCTGGACATGGGCAGGGCTGGCATTTGCTCCATTTGCCCCTCACTCTTGGTCTCTGCCAAGCATTTCTCCTGGTGATGCAGATGCTCTTTGGGAAATGTGAGCACAGTGTCACCCTGGGGATGAAATGCAGACACCAAGATGCCACCTCTCTCCTGGCTGCTGGCAACACTAGCTCGCCCCAGTCCAGCCCCGGAAAGCAGCCGCGGCAGGCGTGTTGTGGGGTGCACATCCCGCACCTGCACCCTGACACTCGCTCTCCTTTCCTTGCCCAGCTGCGGCCTTCTTCAATTTCTCATTTCTGCACCCTCCCACAGTTTCCCTTTCCTTAACAAAGTCCTCCCAATATCTCATCTTCCCCTGTGCTCCCTCTTATTCCCTAACGCTGAAGCCTGCTGAAGTCTCAGCTCCCAGCGCCTGCCTTTCCTGGCCTTGACAGTCCCACAGCTCCACCCCTGGCTCCTCATGCTGCGACCCTGCTCCCCTCCCGTGCCCAGGGCTCTCCCACCAGGTGCAGTCCTGCTGACCCCCATCTGTCTTCCTTCATGGCCTCCCAGGGAGTTGTGCCCCATGCCCATTCCATGGGAGTTCTTCCTTTCTCTCCAGGCTGCCCTACGCTCCCACGGCGGGCTCTTCCTGCTCTTTGGGGAAAACATTCTTTCTGGGTCCAAGATCCCTCTTAATTTTCCTATAAATACCTTCCCCCACTTAGAAAAGAGCTTTCTTTTCAATATTTAAGAATTTTAAAACATACAAGTATGAGGGCATCCCTTTATAATTTTTGTTATTATTCCATTATTCAGCAAATAATGGGACAGGAGGTAGACAGGTATTCACAAACTGTGAAGATGGGACAAGGATGGAAGGCTGGGGAACGTGAATTAATCATCCAGCTGATGCCACTCTGATCCACCAGACCTGAGTGGTGGGCTCTCTCTTGATGGTAGGTATTCCTACCACCCATCAGATCACAAACTGATTTTAGGGAGATCACTCAAAGGATGTTTTTTAAGGAAGAAACGCAGCTGGAAGGTGAAACGCCCTTTTTTTCTGGCTCACCCCTCAAATGTCAGCTACATGAAATACCAGGCTGAAGTCAGGAGCCAGGAACCCAATCCAGGTCTCCCACGTGGTAGCAAGTACCCAGTTACTTGAGCCATCTACTGCCGCCTTCTGGGGTGTACGGTGACAGGCAGCTGGAGTCAGGATTGCAGCAATACTTGAACCCAGAGACTCTGACATGGATGCAGGTGCCTCTAGCTGCATCAAATACCAGATACCCACTCCTCAAAGGATCTTCCTTCCTTCCTCCCTCCCTCCCTCCCTTCCTCCCTTCCTCCCTTCCTCCCTTCCTCCTCCTCTCTCTTTTTCTTCCTCTCCCTCCTTTCCACCTTTCCTTCCTTCCTTCACTATATTTCAGGTTCTTGAGGGAAGCCTCAGACTGGGCTTAGGCACCAACAACTATACTTCTCCATCTGTGTAGAATGGGCTTATTTCCAAAGTTGACTTGTAATTAAACTTGAGCTCATTCTCCTACTGAAACACCTATGTGGTAGTTGGATTTCTGACCAGTACATAGAATTCTGTACTACTTAGAAGGAAGTTGCAAAACTCAAATGGTAGTTTGAGGTCCCTGGACCCCTGAATGCTGCCTGTGAGCTGTGGCTGCCGCCCAGGCTTACTGATAGAATACAGAGAATCCAGGCTCAGAAATGGCACTGGAGAGCCTCAGTCTGAGTACCTGGCCCATGCGAGGGCCATTTGCCTCAAGCCAGTGGGGAGAGGCTATTCAAAGCTTAGATGCCTGGGCCCCAAGTGCAACTGACTCCATCTGTCAGCCTGGGGAAAGGGAGCCTGCTGTGTAACAATGTCCCCGGGTAATTAGAAATGGTTCTGAAAATTTATTTTCACATATTTGAATGGCAGGGGATGGGGAAAGAGATAAAGAAAGAGAGAGTCCTGGTTGCTCCACTTCTGATCCAGCTCCCTGCTAATGTGCCTGGGAAAGCAGCAGAAGATGGTCCAAGTGCTTGGGCCTCTGCACCCTCTGCACGTGGGAGACCCAGAAGAAGCTCCTGGCTCCTGGCCTAGCGCTGGCCATTGTGGCCATTTGGGGAGTGAACCAAAGGATGGAAAATCTCTCTGTCTCTGTCTTCTTGTCTCTGCCTCTCTCTGTGTAAGTCTGACTTTCAAATAAATAAATGAATGTTAGAAAAAAACTAAGAAAGATAAAGAAGGGAGAAAAGTGAGTTCTAGGTAAAGAGAATAGCAAGGAAGGCTAAAATCCCAGCGTGCCCAGAGAGGCAAAAGGGCCTGGGATGGCTGGAGTGTGGGGTGGCCCCGGGAGCTGTTGAGGGGCAGGAAGCCAACAGGGCAGTGTCAGGCCGACAGGGTGGGGTGCAGAGGGTGAGGCTGTGGGGCTGAGTGGTCCCCACACCTATGCTCTGCTTCTGGGGACCTCCCATCAGTCGCTTGCCCATGTGTCCCTGGCCTGAGAGGAGGATTGCATGGTGCCTCTGGGGGGCTGCTGACCCCTGCAATGCATGTCCATGTGGCACACAAATAGCGACCCCACTGGACAGTGGGTGTCTCAGCAGGAGCCACCATGGTTTGAAGGCCAGAAAGACCACCCGACATCCTTTGCAGTGCTGGAGGATGCAGAGGCCTTTGTTGTACATCCCAGAGGTGGAGCTGGGACAGTGAGGAGAGAGCCCCAGTAGAAACTGCGAGTGAATTACTGCAACATGCTAATGCGAGTTTCCAAGTCAGATTAATTTAATTTAGAAGACTGACCTGCCTTTCCCAATGTTGTGGCATGAACTTCATACTCTGCAAACGCATATAGGAAAATATGGGATGCTCCTGTTAACCACAAATTTTATTTTCCATATGCCGATGCTTTGGCACGTGGGGCCTTGCTGACCCTGATGGGACTGTCCTTCCAAGAGCTAGGCTAGTCCTAGAGTTCATGGATGACTTGGCCACAGGTGTACCTTAAAAATGTGACCTGATCCATCCAGAGCCCACACCCCCAGCCACAGCCTCTGAAGGTCTCTTGTGCTCGGGGTCACTGCCCAGCTGCCCTAACAAGCCCGGGGCCGGGTCACAGATTACTAGAGACAGCCCCTAGAGTGGTCTGAGCAATCCTAAAGCTGCCCACCCTACCTCGTCCCCTCCTTCCCATGGAAGCCACAATCATGGCTGTCACCCACAGAGATGGTGCTGGAGAAGTGTCTGTGCTACCCACCCAGTGCTTCCCCGGGGCTCCCATCCGCAGCTTGGCATGCCCCTTCCTTTTGGAAATGGTGAGTAACTCTTTCTGATGGCAGTCATCTCCTTACTGCACCCCAACATTTCTATCCATGCACTGTAAAGCAGTACTACTCTCTACTGGACAGGAGAACTGAGGACTCTGACGTCCTGCCTCTTTCAGTCCTCACAACCACCCCACGAGGAAGACTCTGTCATTGACCCTGCCTCACAGATGAAGCCACCTGACCCTTGGGAGGCCAGGGGGCCACCTGCAAGTGGCATAGGCAGGATGGGAGCCCAGAACTGTCAGATCCCTAAAATCCACACTCTTAACCACCACCCTCCAGAGCCATCTGTGCAGTGCTCACCAGGTGCCGAAATACAACAGCAGATAGAAGCCGTCAAGGCCATCTCCAGGGACTTCGGACCTCAAGAAAAAAACCCTCCCCATCTCCAGTGCCTGGAGATGGCTTTGGCTGCCTCCTCCTCGCTCTGCCCTTGACCTGGCCTACTATTAGGCTGTACCCCAACATCCCGAGAACACATGGCCCCTGTTCCATGTCTCTCAGGGCAAATGGAGAATTACAAATGAGCTGAATTCATATTCATCTATGAATTCCCAGCCTCCGACACACTACCCAGCCATTACTTCACTCAGTATATAGCACTGAACAGGCACTCAGAAAAGATCAGTGGGTGGATTGGTGGATACTGTCACCAGGCTAGGCAGGGTGTGGCCTCAGGGTGAGCAGTCAGCCACAGCAAGCAGTGCCGACCCTGGGGGCCCTGGGAGATGTCTCTGTTGGAGCACGCCAGTGTGACGTGACATTTCTTTTGAAATGTGACTCAAGACGCACTTCCACTGGGAGGAATGCCAAGAGGCGTCCAGAACTGGACACATTGTACCTTCCTGGGAGAGGGAGACCGAGAAGCTAGAGAGTGGAGATGCCATTGCTAATCCGCCAGGCCGCAGGTGCCATGAGCATTGCCGGGAACTGGTAGGGCCGGGAAAGGCAGCCATGCTGTCCCTGCTGGTCCTCCCCGGGTCTCTCCGCCACCGCTGGGAAAGACATAGAAGGCAGCAGAAACTGCTCCAGTTCATCAGCACCCCTCGGGCTACTTTTAGCTCCTTGGTCCCTGAAAGTGGGAGGGGTTGGGCTTGAGAGGAGAAGTTGGGGAAGCATTAGAATCTCTTAATGGAACAGGTACTCTGCTCACCTGGCACCATCCGACCTCCAACTCCAGGGTCTGGCCCACTTTTCTTGGTGCAGAAAGAAGAGAAGCACAGTTGGGGAGGGAGGGCAGGGAAGTAAGAAAGTGAACAGGCAAGAGGCGGCGAAGCTGTGTGCCGAAGCCATCCCAGGACAGAAAGAAGGATTTTGGAGATGTGAATGGTGACTGCCTAGGTAAGGCCAGGTGCACCTGTCTGCTGGGTGTCATCACAGCCCAGGCAGGGCACAGGATGGCTGTACCTGTTGCCACTGGAGACCCACACCGATGGCCATCTAGAAGCCCGCTGGTCCGTCTTCCTTTCTTTGTGCCCTGTCGTCGTCGTCCGCTTGTTTCTTTTTATCAACGCCTCCTAACAGCGGGAAGGGAAAGGGCATGGGGAGAGGCTCAGACCCAGATGGCCTTCTCCTCATCTCTGCTTTAAAGACAAAGCTGAGGGGCGGGAGAGGTGAAAGCCATTACCTAGCAAGTCATCACCTGTGGGCTTTGCGCATGAGCGTGGATGTAATCTCACTGCCCTGTTTCTTTTTGGCACAGACCATCAAAAACCTCTAGAGCTCTGTCAGTTGGGAGAATTGTAACCTGCGCCCCCACACTCCAGAACAGGGTGTTTAATCCAAGACATTCTGCAAAACTGTCTTGGTTCCAATGATTTCTAAGCTAGAAATGAGTCATGGTAGTAACTCAATACGTGTTGAGTTGATTTATGTTACCCAGAACTTGTGGATAAATGCAAGTTTTGTATTTTTGTAAATTGAATCATATTTTAAAGGTCCTGGGCTCCTGTAATGACTCCACGGAGAGACTTCCTCCTGCCCGGGTCACTCAGCATCATTCAATGCGGTTGCCCGTGGTGTCCCTGACACAGGTGTGATGCCTCCACCCTCTCACTCCCCAGGCTTGCTGCCTCCACCACTGGCTGTGCTTTCTCAGCCTCCTCTGTGTCCTCGCTGCCTCCCCCAGACCGTGATTTTCCAAGGGACCTGCAGTTCTACCTTGCACCCCCCGGTTTCACTCCCTGCTTCCTAGATTGATGTGGAGAGTGCCCACGCTCTTATCTCTAGCTTCAAGCTCCAGATGGGCAAATGTCACTGCCTGCTGGGTAACTCCACCTACGTGTGTGATTGGCATTGCAAACTCAACAGGTGCAAACCGGAATACACCTCTCCCCCAGCATCCTCAGTCTCCGTTCAGGCAGCAGCTTCAGTCCAACTGATGAAGCGAACAACCCAGAACTCGTCCTTGCGTCCTCTCTTTCCTTTGTTCCTCCTCCAATTCACTGGTAATCTTGGTTCTAATCCAGTGTGTAATCAGGCTCTGGTCACTTCTCAACCCCTCTCCTGCCCCAGTTTTGCACTGCCATCATCTCTCACTGACCCAATGGGCACCTGCTTCCGCTCTTGCCTGTCGAGCCCAACCTGCCCAGAACAGAGCAGTCCTTCTACAGTGTAAATCAAGTCTTATCACTCCCCTGCTTAAAACCCATGCTGGGGAGCTGGCGCTGTGGCGTAGTGGACAAAGCCACCGCCTGCAGTGCTGGCATCCCATATGGACGCCAGTTCGAGTCCCGGCTGCTCCGCTTATGATCCCGCTCTCTGCTATGGCCTGGGAAAGCAGCAGAAGATGGTCCAAGTCTTTGGGCCCCTGCACTCACGTGGAAGACCCGGAAGAAGCTCCTGGCTCCTGGCTTCAGATTGGCGCAGCTCTGGCGGTTGCAACCAATTAGGGAGTGAACCAGCAGATGGAGGCCCTCTCTTTCTCTCTGCCTCTCCTTCTCTCTGTGTAACTCTGACTTTCAGACAAATAAATAAATCTTAAAAAAAAAAAAAAAAACGTGCTGGAAAATAAAGTCCAGGTTCCTCATCCAGGCCTTACGGATTCTGAACTGAGGGTTGGTAAACCTTAGCTCTCGGGCCAAATACACACTTGTAGCTCTTGCTTATCCTGTCCTCTCCTCCCGCATCTTCACATGACTGCTTCCTTGTCATTTGGGTCACAGTTAAAATGTCACCTCCTCAGAGGTTACTGTCCCAGGCGAGGCATCGCTAGGCCAGTCATCTCCCACCAGACCATCCCGTTTTATCTTCTTGGTACCAGTCACCAAGCAGGGAATTCCCAGGTCTACATCTGTATGTATGTATCTGTAGCTGTGACTTCTTTATCCAGCTCTCTTTCCACTAAAATGTGAGGGGTTTGAGTAGCGACTGACTTATTCACCTTGATGTGCCCAAGATCTAATGCTGTGCCTGGCACATAGTAGACAATCCGTAAATGTTTGATGTCTAACCGGATGAGTCTTTGAAAAGAAAATTGTTGCGTATGGTATTACCATTCAGACCTTACTTTGTTATCCAAGCTCAGATGTTCAAATATCAGATTTTCTTTCTTTCTTTTTTTATTTGTGAGGCAGAGAGACAGAGAAAGAAAGAACACGTTCTCCCGTTTGCTGGTTCACTCCCCAAATGTTCACAATGGCCAGGACTGGGTCAGATCAAAGGCAGGAACTGAGAATTCAGTGCACAAATCCCATGTGTAATTGAACTATTCTGGTGGCTGCCCAAGGGTCCCTTCCTCAAAGCCTTGTGGCTCCAATGAGGTTGATTCATGTTTGAGACCATGCACCTGCCCAAGCCAGCCCTTGCCCAAGTGGTTTCTCTACCGGGCCAAGGTCTAGGCACACTTTGTGGGGGAGGGGGAGAGGTCTAACATCCTGAAGGCCAGGGGTGGGGGTGTTGGGTAATTTGCACAGCCACTGAGCTTGCAAGTGGGACAGAGCTAGCTGTGGGAACCAAGGAGACGTGTGGCCTGGGTCACCCCTGTGGGGTGGCAGCTTTCTGAATAGCTCCCTTCGTGGTCAGTTACACCAAACACAGCCCCCCAGGGCCCCAGAAGTGGGTTAAGGGTGTAGCTAAGAACAACCCTCTTGGCTCTTCCTGGCAGCGAGCTTCCCCGGTGGTTCTGGAGCAGTTGCAACAAAGGTGAGCCTGGGCTACCTAGAGAAGAAAACCTCTTTCAGGCCCCTCGCGTGCGAATAAGCAGACCTCAGGGAAATGGTATAGGGCAGGGGATACAGCAGGGTGGGGGTGGGAGGCATTGCTCTCAATTATATATTTTTCCTGCATTAGCCTAGAAAACTTTCCCTGGAAAAAGCCAGTATGCTTAGTGCGAGGGCTGCTTATCAAATCAGGCTACAGCACCGAACATCAGTCTGCCGCAGCTGGGTCCATTTCTGTGGGTGCAGACAGAGGGGAATCTGGGGTAATGAAATATCATTAAGCAGAAAAGAGCTCGTTGCAAAGTAGGATGAGTCTATGTTTGTAAAATAATGTGAAAAATATTGATAGACATGCATTCAAAGAAAGACTGGAACTAGAGGCAACCAATGCTTAAAGTGATAATATTTTATTATTTGCATGTGTGTGTCCAGATGTATTCTCTCCAGCATTCGCAAATATTTTCTATGACTAATATGTATTATTCTCAATATGTAAGAACATTTATGGGCCGGCGTCGTGGCTCAGTAGACTAATCCTCCACATTGCGGCGCCGGCACACTGGGTTCTAGTCCCAGTCGGGGTGCCGGATTCTGTCCCAGTTGCCCCTCTTCCAGGCCAGCTCTCTGCTGTGGCCAGGGAGTGCAGTGGAGGATGGCCCAAGTGCTTGGGCCCTGCACCCCATGGGAGACCAGGATAAGTACCTGGCTCCTGCCATCAGATCAGTGCGGTGCGCCGGCCGCAGTGCACCAGCAGCGGCGGCCATTGGAGGGTGAACCAACGGCAAAAAGGAAGACCTTTCTCTCTGTCTCTCTCTCTCACTGTCCACTCTGCCTGTCAAAAAATAAAAAAATAAAAAAAGAACATTTATGCTCTTAGAAATTAAAAATAATAAAAGGCTCCAGACAAACTAAAACAGTGGTCTTGTGGTTTCTATAAGTTCATTATGCAATTTTCTCTGATGTATATTCATTTCTCATAAGTTAAAAACCTACAATTCTACCAATTCTATATAATGTTATTGATGTTTTTTAATGTTGCTTATATTACATTTCTATTCCAGTATTAACATAAATTTAGACTATATTCAGAAAGCATACTAGACAAATATGGGTTAGCTGTATCATATATTTAGATAGATAGAACTATATGTATGCATTGTTAATGTATCTTTGCTATACTTCTGTTTACAAACAGTATCAGAAAATAAGTTTTTCAAGAAAATTTTGAAAGGCAGAGTGAGAGAGAGAGACATCTTCCATATGCTGGTTCACTCCCCAAATGGCCACAACTGGGGCTGGGCCAAACCTAAAACCAGGAGTTGGGAACCCAAACCAGGTCTCCCAAGTGGGTGGCAGAGAAACAAGTACTTGATCCATCACTTGCTGTCTTCCAGGATGACCAATAGAAGGAAGCAGGGTTGGAAGTGGAGCTGGGGGGCTTGTGCTGTGGCGCAGTGGGTTAACATCCTGGCCTGAAGTGCCGGCATCCCATATGGACGCTGGTTCGAGACCCGACTACTCCACTTCTGATCCAGCTCTCTCTATAGCCTGGGAAGCAGTAGAAGATGGCCCAAGTCCTTGGGTCCCCGCAGCCATGTGGGAGACCTGGAAGAAGCTCCTGGTCCTGGCTTTGGATCGGAGAAGCTCTGACCATTGCAGCCAATTAGGAAGTGAACCAGCAAATGGAAGACCTCTCTCTCTCTCTCTCTCTCTCTGCCTCTCCTCTCTCTGTGTAACTTTGACTTTCAAATAAATAAATAAATCTTTAAAAAAAAAACCCACTCCATTATGGGATGTGGGAACCCAAGCAGTAGCTTAACCGCTGTGCCAAATGGCCACTTCAAGATAGTAGCTTTAACAGGCTTGTCTTTGCAAGCAGAGCATGAGGTGTGGTGTGAAATTGTTTCAGGGTCTTGTGCTCCCAAAATATACATGTTTTTTAAAAAATTGATATTCTTGGTAAATATTACTTTACCAGGCCTTATCTAAACTTTAAATACTTTCTGGGTGTTAATGATCTGACAGATATTTGAGTAACCATAGCCTGGAACACAGTGAGGGGAGCTGGATCAGAAGTGGAGCAGCCAAGACTCAGACTGGCGCCCTTATAGAATGCCTACACTGTAGGCAGCAGCTTTACCCACTATGCCACAGCACTGGCCCCATAATGTTTTTATTTTAACAACCCTTTAAATGAGCTTCTTGAGATTTGGGAACCTGAAAACAGGAAAAAGCAGCAACACTGTTTATAGGGCCAAGTGTATTGAATATCCTCAATATAGAATAAAGTTCACTTTTTTAATGTACAGTTAGTCCTGTAAGTCTTGGCAAATGCATGTCATTGCAGAACCACCACAATCAAAATATATAACGCTTCCATCATTTAACCATCATTGGTTGAAGAACATTTTTTCCAGGTTTTGACAGTGGTAAATAAAGCCACTATAAATGTTAGATTATGGGTTATTGTATAGACTGAAGTCTCTATTGATTTATTCATGTTTTTAAAGATTTATTTATTTATTTGAAAGGCAGAGTTACAGAGAGCCAGAGGCAGAGACAGAGAGAGAAAAGGAGGTCTTCCATCTGCTGGTTCATTCCCCAGATATCTGCAACGGCTGGAGCTGTGCTAATCTGAAGCCAGGAGCCAGGAGCTTCTTCTCAATCTCCCATGCGTGTGCAGGGGCCCAAGGACTTGGGCCATCTTCCACTGCTTTCCCAGGCCACAGCAGAGAGCTGGATGGGAAGTGGAGCAGCTGGGTTTCGAACTGGCCCCAATATGGGATAAGTACCGCAGGCAGCGGCTTTACCCACTATGCCACAGCGTTGGCCCCTATTCATTTGTTTTTGATATCAAAGCATGAGATTGCAGGATCATGTGGTAAGCACATGTGTAATTTTATAAAACACTTTCAAATGGCTTCCAAAAGCGGTTGTAGTGTTTTGCATCCCATTAGGAATGAATGAGAGTTACAGATGCTCATCTTGGTCAGCATTTGTTGTTGTTGTTTTAGGCCGTTCTGAGAGACTCACACACAGCTCATGGTTATTCAGATGCATTTCATTTGCATTTCCCTCATTACTAGTGATGTTGTGTTTTCATCCACTTACTTTCCAGCCATATATTTTCTCTGTTGAAGAATCTGCTAAAATCTTCTGCCAATGTTTAAAATTGGAGTTTTTGCTTTATTATTGTTGTTTGCAGTGTCCTTTATATATTCTGGAATTAAGGGCTTTATCGGATATGCAAATATTTTCACCCATTCTGAGCTTATCTGAGCTAATCTCTGAAAGTATCTTTTGGGAGCAGATGTTTTATTTTGATAAGGTCCAATTGATCCACTTTTTTCTTTTTTGAACCTTATTTTTAGTGTTATATCTAAGAAATCTTCATCTAACTCAAGGCCATAAAGGTTTTCTCCTAGGAGGTTTATTATTTTAGGTATTATATTTAAATCTATATGTAGTTTGTATTTTGTACTTGGTGTCAGGTATGGATCAAGTTTTTCTTCTTTACATTTGGATGGCTGATTGCCAAAACAACTTTGGATGACCTGTACACTTAACTATACACATAATGACAATGTGTTTACCTAGATGTCCTTAGTACAAGTTTTAATCACTCAGTTATTCACACATTTCTCAAGTACCTGCTGTTACCTATGATACCAATCATGAATGACCATGCATGCCTTAAGGAGTTTACCATATAATGTAGCAGATATATCAATATATGTTGCTAGTATATATCTATAACCTGATGCCAAGAGAAACAAAGTACCTACCATACTTCCAAGAATAAAATCTAAACCATATTTTAAAGATTCATTTACTTATTTTAGAGGCAGAGTTACAGAGAGGGAGAGAGGTCTTCCATCCACTGGTTCACTCCCCAGGTGTCCACACAGCCAGAGATGAGCCAATCTAAAGCCAGGACCAGGAGCTTCTGCTGGGTCTCCCACATGATTGCAGGGGCCCAAGCACTTGGGCCATCCTATACTGCTTTCCCAGGCCATAAAGCAGAGAGCTGGATTGGAAGAGGAACAGCCAGGACATGAACTGGTGCTCATATGGGATGCTGATGCCACAGGAGGAGGCTTAGCCTGCTATGCTACAGCGCCAGCCCCAAATCTAAATCATTTCATCATTCATGTCAAGAGGCTACCAGAGGAGCCAACATCACAGCATAGTAGATTAGGCTGCCACCTATAACAATGCATTCCATATCAACACTGATTTGAGTCCCAGCTGCTCCCCATCCAATCCAGCTTCCTGTTAATGAGCATATGAGCCTGGGAAGGCAGCATACAATGGCCCAAGTGCTTGGGCCCCTTCACCCACGTGGGAGACCTGGATGAAGTTCCTGGCTCCTGACTTCGGCCTGGCCCAGCCCCACTTCTTTCTCTCTCTGTCTTGCCCTCTGTCTGTCTGTTTTTTAAATAAACAAAATAAATCCCAAAAAAATTTAAGCCGGCGCTGTGGCTCAGTAGGCTAATCCTCTGCCTGTGGCACCGCCGGCACCCCGGGTTCTAGTCCCAGTCGGGGCGCCAGATTCTGTCCCGGTTGCCCCTCTTCCAGTCCAGCTCTCTGCTGTGGCCCGGGAGTGCAGTGGAGGATGGCCCAAGTGCTTGGGCCCTGCACCCGCATGGGAGACCAGGAGAAGCACCTGGCTCCTGGCTTCAGATCAGCACGATGTGCTGGCCAGAGTGGCCATTGGAGGGTGAACCAACAGCAAAGGAAGACCTTTTTCTCTGTCTCTCTCTCTCACTGTCTACTCTGCCTGTCAAAAAAATTTTAAAAAAATTAAGAACTTAAATCTTTTTTTAAAAAAAAAGCTTTCCAAATTATTCAAGAAGAAGCTACACAACAAGCTGTGAGTGAAGATGACTGAGCAATTTCTTCATCCCTTTGGACAACTGGCCAGTGGGAGACGTGGGAGAAATGCCAAGTCAGAATGTTTGAGTGCTGCTCTATAAATGACAGGCTCCTGCTAATCTACAGGGACATGTGGAATGCTGGAGAGTCCACGAGAATCTTGATCTAGACTTTGAAGTCACTCGAGCCAGGTATGTTCCTTTCTTTCTCTCTCTCTCTCTCTCTCTCTCACACACACACACACACACACACACGCACATACCAAAAATAAATAAACAAAGGGAGATGCAAAAATTTGAAAGTTTGGTCCTACAGCACTGAAACAGAGCAAGTTATAGTCACATAGGTGAACTGATAGATGCTAGTCTGAAAGACATAATGCTGGACCCTTAGGCAAACAGCCAGACTTCCATGCTACACATATTTTTAAAGATTTATTTATTTGAAAGGTAGAGTTACAGAGAGAGGAAGAGACAGAGAGATGGAGGGAGGAAGGGAGGGAGTGAGGGAGGGAGGGAGGGAGAGAGAATCTTCCATCTACTGGTTTGTTCCCCAAATGGCTGCAATGGCCGGAGCTGGGCCAATCTGAAGCCAGGAGCCAGAAGCTTCTTCTGGCTCTCCCACACAGGTGCAGGGCCTAAGTAGTTGGGCCATCTTCTGCTGCTTTTTCAGGTGTGTTAGTGGGGAACTGGATTGGAAATGGAGCAGCTGAAACTCAAAACAGCGCCCATAGGAGATGCTGGCCCAGCAGGTGGTAGCTTTACCTGCTATGCCACAATGCTGGTCCCTATGCCATATTTTTTAAAGAACAAAGAACATTCATGAGAAAATGAATGTATGGTCATTGTTGATATTTTCACAATGCTGTGAGAAGACCTGTGAATAGGGGCCAGCATTTTGGTGGCAGCAGTTTAAGCCACTGCTTGTGACTCAGCATCCCATATCAGAGCATTGGTTGTGTCATGGCTGCTCCACTTCTGATCCAGCTTCCTGCTAATGTACCTGGGAAGGCAGCAGAAGATGGTCCAAGTCCCTGCCACCCATGTGGGAAACCAAGAGGGAGTTCCTGGCTCCTGACTTCATCTGGTCAAGAGCTGGTTATTGCAGCCATTTGTGGAGTGAGCCAAGGGATGGAAGATCTCTCTCTCTCTGTGGCTGCGTGTTGCAAATAAATACATAAAATTTTTGAGAAAACCTGTGAAAAGTTTGTTGCAGTATTACCTTAACACCAATGATGACTGGGTTTCCCCATTACATCCAGGGATGTGCCAACAGACACGGTGTAAAAGATTTGAGAAAAGAGGAGATTTGGGGGATGATGAGCTAGAAAAGGCAGATTCAATTAAAGCACTGGCCTTACTTAGCATTTCTACATGTCACATGGGGAAAATGAAGCTGTTTTGAATGTCAATCAAACTCTTGTATAATTGTATAAAGCTAGATGTTTAAAGTAAATCAGATTATAAGTTGATGCACAGCCCAGGGAACAGATAAGACAAAG
Organism: Oryctolagus cuniculus; assembly: GCF_964237555.1. Taxonomy (NCBI): domain Eukaryota; kingdom Metazoa; phylum Chordata; class Mammalia; order Lagomorpha; family Leporidae; genus Oryctolagus; species Oryctolagus cuniculus. The sequence continues at coordinate 96,125,706 of NC_091435.1, forward strand.
GGCTGTGACTTCGGAGTCACCATATTCACCAAGATGGTAGCCTGGAGACTCTTAAGAGCTTGTATAGCCAACAAGAATAATGCAGGCTGGGCGACAACATCCCAGTAAGATGTGGGTTTTTCTGAATGGACTATGGATCAAAAACATTGCCCTCTTGATATAAAAGTCATGGGGGCCTCCACACTAGGAAACCATCTAAACATCAAAGAAGACACAATAAAATATAGGATTGGGGATGGGGTGAGGAGGCCCAATCTTGAAATAAAAGGGTTTTGTGTAAAATATGACTGGCTACAAAAGTATTAGTATGAGCAAGAGAATGAGCACATGTTTGCAAAATCCCAGAAGTAGAGGAAGACTCAATGAAGCATAAAAGTGCGTGCTCCTAGAACTGTGAGTCTCGAAATCTAAGAAGAGATCATGAATGATAATTAAACACTTTCACATAAGATTTGGCTAAAAAGCTTGTGGGCTCAGGGCTGGTGCTGTTGCATAGTGGGTAAAGCCGCCACCTGAAATGCCGGCATCCCATATGGGCGCTGGTGCGAGTTCTGGCTGCTCCACTTCTGATCCAGCTCTCTGCTGTGGCCTGGGAAAGCAGTGGAAGATGGCCCAAGTGCTTGGGCCCCCGAATCCATGTGGGAGACCCAGAGGAAGCTCCTGGGTTCAGATTGGCGCAGTTCCTGTCATTGCTGTCATCTGGGGAGTGAACCAGTAGATGGAAGACTTTCTCTCTCTCTCTCTCTCTCTCTCTCTGCCTCTGTGTCTCTGTAACTCTGCCTTTCAAATAAATATATTTAAAAAAAGAAAAAAAGCTTGTGGGTTCACCATTCATTGACAGAGAAATCAAATGTTTTCAGGATGGTGTCATGGAAGGGCTATTTGCCATCTTGGTCTCAGGAAACCAAAAGGCAAACAAATTTCATTTCACATTCTAGCAGATCATAGAAAAGCAGCAGCTTTTTTGTTGAGTTCTGGGAATCGCATACTGTCGGAAGAGCCTCAGTTCATCAAATCTAAAATTTACATCAGGAGGAAACAGCTTGCTGCAGATTTACTCTTCCCAGGCCAACCTCCCACCACAATGAACATTCGGCTCCCAAAGTGGTGCCCCGCTCTTGATGTGGTGGTTCTGGCTGTCAGTCCAGAGAGGGGAAATCCTAAATGCCCCGTCCATTAGCTGGAGGTTCTTGTGCTAATCACCTTCTTAACCTCACTGAGATATTTAAATACTTATAACAAGCACCCAAATGAATTATTACAGTCTCACGCAGTATCTAAAATAGTATTATACATCAGATAACTAATAACCAAGGCAAAATTGGAACAAAGAGGCTTTGTGAACCATAGAAAACATCAGATGTGGTCTGGTGATAGAATCACTTGAAAGCACAAAGGTAACCCAATGAATGTTTAGGTTATTGCCAGATAATTGTGATTCATGTAAATTAGACTCACAGAATGATAGTCAAATACCAAGTGTTAACATAAGTTCTCTTTGAATTTCCTTGAAGAAAGCCCTGATGGTCTCAGACAGGCACAAGGAAGGGGTGGGTTGGGCAGGGCTCGGTCAGTGGGAGCAGTGGCCGCACAAAGGGAAACGGAACTCAGTGTCCATGACTCTGCCTGGCTGCTTCTCCGCGGTGCTGTACCTAAACACACAGCTGTTCTACACCTGCTGGTATACAATTTTCCACTACAAAATGAAGTTTCTGAAAGCAAAATGCTTTTGGTATGTATCTTCTTTATCCTCAGCACATACAGTACATACACAAGAACAGACCCAGGCCTGCCCTTCCCTTACAGTCCAAGTAATTCTAATTCTGGCTGCCTGTGCTCGCCGGAAAGAGAAAGAAAGCCCCAGGGAACATGGTGTACCCTGAAATGGCCTGAGTTCAACTGACAAAGACCCAAGGAGCTTAGGCAGAACTTCTAGGCCAACTTCAGAGAGAACAGAACGGCGGCCCTGTACTCTGCAAAGGGTAACTTACACCAGGTTCCGTGGGCTCACAGCTGCATAAACCCACAGACGCATCGAGTAATTTACCTTTGTTCTCACTCGAGGGGCATCTCGTGAGTTCCAGGTTTTATTCTTTGGCAGGGCACTACACACAGCCAACACCCACAAGAAAATCTGCCCCAACTGTTCAAAAGTTGGGGGATATTTCTGTACCCTTTGGAAAAGAACTGCTACGTGGGTGCCACCAACTACCTTATTTGCCTCTGGTCTCTTAGGGGCACCTCCAGATCTCTGACCACTCCAGCAAGTACAGGATGAATGCCCAGCCCTGAAGGACCTTGCAGCAGCCTGTAGTGTCCGCTTGGAACCACCAGTGCCTGGACAATGATCCCTTTTTCAATGAAGCACATAACATTTCAGTCACCTGTGGTCAACCACAGTCTGAAAACAGTGAATGGAAACTTCCAGAAATAAGCCATTCATAACCTTTAAGTTGTGCACTGTTTGGAGTAGAGGGGTAACATCTCTCACCATCTTTCTCTATCCTTTGGGGGATGTGAATCATCACTTTGTCCAGTGTATCCATGCTGTATGTGCTATCTGCCCATTCATCACTTACCAGCCATCTCAATTGTGAGATTAACTGTAGCAATAGTATAGTGCTTGTGTTCAAGTCACACTTACATACTCAGACCATGAGAGTAGTGATGTTGGCAATTAGGACATGCCAAAAAGAAGCTGTAGAGTGGTTCTTTTAAGTGAAAAAGTGAAAGAGCTCAACTTAATGAGAAAAAAAAAATGATATGCTGAGATTGCAAAGATCTATGGTAAGAATGAATCTTCTACCTGTGAAATTACAAATAATGGAAAAGAAACCTGTGTTAGCTTTGCTGTCTCATCTCAAAGCACAAGTGAGATGGACACAGTGCATGGTATGTGCTCAATCAAGACGGGAAAGGCAGGGGGCCAGTGCTGTGGCAAAGTGGGCTAAGCCTCTGCCTGTGGCGCCAGCATCCATATGGGGGCTGGTTCGAGTCCCGGCTGCCCCTCTTCCAATCCAGCTCTCTGTCTATGGCCTGGGAAAGCAATAGAAGATGGCCCAAGAGCTTGGGCCACTGTACCTGCTTGGGAGACCCAGAGGAAGCCCCTGGCTCCTGGCTTAAGATCAGCCCATCTCTGGCCATTGTGACCATTTGGGGAGTGAACCAGCAGACAAAAGACCTTTCTCTCTGTCTTTCTCTCTCTGTGTCTGTAACTCTACCTCTCAAATAAATAAATAAAATCAGTTTTTTTTTAAATTGAGAAAGGCATTAAATTATAGGATTTGCTATGATCAACTGCTTCAATCATCTTCTGTGATTTTGGGGACATTTCCCTGAGGGAAAGGGGGAGCTATTACCTGTTACTGAGGATTCAGTATTTCTCTTGTCTGTTTGTTCTCAGACACTGGTAACTGAACAGGAGAGAATGACAGAATGGTGAAGGAGATGCATGGAGATGGAAGAAGAGACAGGTCCAGGGGTGTCTGGTTCTGCCCAGTCCTCTTAGCCTCAAAGGATCCTGGGCTCAGTTTGTGAAGGATTCGCCTGGGTCCTGAACGGTTTAGCAATACCCGTGCGTCACCTGTAGGAGGTGTTGTGAAGAACTGACGGCCACTAAAAAGCAATAGGAACCCAGAGGAGAGAAGTCCTATGTAAGTATGCAGGAGGATTAAAAATAGAAAAAGAAAATGAACCCAGACCGCAAGTGTGTCTTCAGACTGCCAAGGTCCCAAACTCTTGTGCACCGTGATGTGAATGGCGCACTTCCCAACGTCAGGGAACTCAGCTGCGGGGAAGGCCATATAAGGAAGATAATGACAACAGCTCCAGAGGGGGCAGTGTCCAAGTGCAGAAAGGACGCCTAATTCCTTTAAAGAATAAATGCCACCAAGGGTCCCAGTTCAGCACATGTACTTGCTGCATTTAAAAACATCCCTTTGGGATATTTCACAGAACTTGGCAATGCAATAAGATTTCATTCATTTAGCATATGTTTATTGTTTATAGATTTGGTCTCTATTAGACCTGGAAAATGCAGAGGTCTACCAAGGCCAAGCTTTCGAGCAAAAGACAATGTGTTTGACTACTTCTTCTTCCGTCCCCTTGCCGTGTCTCTCTGGTCTCCTGTGATCCATGTGCTCTGCTGTGAGAGACAGTGCCCTGTGCCCAGTGGAATCCCTTCACAGAGGAATCCTGGGCTTCACATCCCATTCCAAACCCAGAGAAGTGAACTTCTACCAGCAGGCTTTCGGGCATCGTCCTGGGGATCAGCTCACTGGACTTAATTTTTCTGGCCTTGGAAGGGAAAGCTCCTCTTGCAGCCGCTTCCATAGCAGGGGCGTGGATGCGGTTGTCCATGCAGTGAGCAGGTCTCTGTTTCTCATAGCCGTGCAGCAGCACAAGGGACCGGATGGAAGATGAGCTGAAGTCGCCCACTGGGTGCCGGAGCACTCAGCGAAGGGGACCATCAAGGAATGTGTGTCCCTGACAAAAGCATGGCCACCCCATGGTGGCAGCGGAAAGCAGGCCAGTTTTTATTGGTTTTGTTATTGATCTTAAATTCTCGAACAGGCAATATGCCTTCATATACTGTGTGGGGGTCGCCACTGCCATGGCCACCACCTGCCCCCTGTCTGGTGCCCCACCCCTACCCCGCCTGGCTCTGCACCAGGCAGCCATCACAGTGTGTCCTGGGAGCTGAAGTCTCAGAGGTGTTCTCAGCATGAGCTGACAGTGGCCAAGTTAGGAGTGAAGGCAGCTGTGGGGCAGAGCGCTGGGAAGACAGCCTCCTGCCAGGAGGGAGGGGACCTGGCACCTTCTCCCAGAGCTGTCCCTCTCAGTCTCTGCTGACTGTGGCATCCTGGGAGGCCCGGACTGTGTCCTCCGGTTGCTAGGGCGACTTAAAAATAGCTTCTACAGCCCGGGATGGGGCAGGGAAAGAATGGAAGTTTTGCAGGGAAAACTACAGCCCCTAAAGTCTGCCTGGGTTTGCTTGGGGCAGGAGAGAGAACTGTTTGTACTGCGCTTCCTGCCCGAGGGCCAACCTTTCTGGCCTGGGCTGCAGTGACCCCTCCCAGGGAAGCACCCTGCTGACTCTGGAGAAGGCTCTGTGTGTGCCTTGAACCGGGGGCCTGGCTGGGTGTGGAGGCCACCTGCCAGGGCATGGGATGGGGCTCTGGACCTCAGGCAGAGGGGAGGGCTGGGGCCCCTGCCTGGCCCCTGCATCAGAAAGTCCCACTTTTGGTGTCACTGTAAACAGACTGGTGCCCAGTGTGCCTTATTGTGTTGCCAACACCCAGCCAGAGGCCACCCTCGTGTTAGGGCATTTTCCCAGATCAGCGCGAGTGTCCCAGGACCTAGGCTCGGGTCTAAGTCTCTCTGTCTCTCCCCTGTCCACTTCAAAGGCTGTCTCACAGTTGCTAGGCTTCAGGAAAAATCAGAAGCAGTTATTTTTTTCTGGAAAAGATTCAAGACTCTTGCATTGAACTGTGCGAGAAACTTCCTCGTCAAGCGGTTTTTGACGAACTCCAAGAAACCACGAAAATAAAGGCTGATATTCCATGTCATGGACTATTGTAAATTTAAAAAAAAAAAACCTCATAGATTGATTAAAGCATGGAAAACACTCACAGAAGAGTAAAAGCAGGTTATTAAAGGGTATATAAATAATATCAATTTTTAGATTAGGGGATGGATATACACAAATACTGTTATTACATATTACAGATACTATACAGATATATAATTATATGTATACATTATACAAATATGATTTCAGATTGTCTCTGGATAGTACAATTATAGCAGTTTTTTTCTTCTATGTGCTTTTCTTTGTACTTCGCATTTTGTACACAGGTGACAGCTTACTACTTGACAGTGCCCCTATGTGATTAGAAAGGTGACCTTGCCAAGGTGACAGCTGTGTGCTCTTCCCTTAGACACATCTGTGTGAAGACAGAACAGCGGCCTGGACACTGTCTCTTGCCACCGGCAACTCCCAAGAATGTAAAGCAAAGTCCAGTCTCCTTGGAGGCAGAGGGATGGACGAGATGCCCTTCCTACTCCAAAGTACAGATGGCTGCTAAATGCTAACCTGCTCAAAAGCATTCCCCTGGGAGCTATTCAGAACCTTCATAACCTTTCCAGTGGTCTTGTCTTGTCATCAATCCAAATGTTTTTTCTCACATTTAACCCAAAGCCTGCACATAGAGCTATAAAACACTCCTAGTGGCTTGAGGGATGACAGGGGTTCCCGGGCCAGGGCACCTGAGCACAGACATGGTCTTCCAGGGGCCTGGAGCACAGTCTTGCTGGTGTGTGACAAGGAGGAGGATGGCCACTTGAAATCCATCGCTCTCTACCCCTGATGCCTCACTGCCTGATGGCTTGATGAATGCCTCCCCTGCCTGCGTCTTCCTCAGAAGTGTCATGGGCAATGGAATTCAAAGATGGGTTTATTTTAGTGGGAGAAAAATTTAAATCTATGTATAGCTTTTTCCTTTATGGAAAAAATATATTAAAAATATTTTTAAATATTCATTTATTTTATTTGAAAGGCCAAGAGACAGACAGACAGAAAGAGATCTTCCATCTACTGGCTCATTCCCCAATGCTTGCAACAGCTGGGACTGAGCCAGGCCAAAGCCAGGAGCCCAGAACTCAATTTCAGGTCTCCCACATGGGTGGCGGGGACCCAACTCTTTGAGTCATGACCTGCTGCTTCCCAGGGTATGCACTAGCAGGAAGCTGGAATCAGGAGTGGAGACAGGACACGAACCCAGAACACTCTGATGTGGGGTGTGGACATCCCCAGTGGAGTCCTAATAGCCGTGCCAAAAACCCACTCCTGTGCTTCATTCTTCGTAATGAACATTTCCTATGAAATTTTTCAAGACCCCTCATTTGGGTTGACTGTAACCAGGCTAAGAAAATCTCACCTTGCAGGGCCAGTGCTGTGGCACAGTGGGTTAAAGCCATGGCCTGCAGCACTGGCATCCCTTATGGGCTTTGGTTCGGGTCCCGGCTGTTCCACTTCTGATCCAGCTCTCTGTTATGGCCTGGGAAAGCCATGGACGATGGCCCAAGTCCTTAGGCCCCTGAACCTGTGTGGGAGACCCAGAAGAAGCTCCTGGCTCCTGGCTTTGGATCAGCTCAGCTCTGGCCATTGTGGTCATCTGGGGAGTGAACCAGTGGATGGAAAACCTCTCTTGTTCTCTGGCTGTACCTCTCTCTGTAACTCTGTCTTTCAAATAAATAAAATAAATCTTTAAAATAAAAAAGAAAATCTCACCTTGCAAGGGGCCTTGGTTGCCTTCTGTCCACATCTGGACTTCAGCTTCCTCTTTTGTAAAACAAACCAAACTTGATGACCAATAAGGCTCCTGTGGCTTGCTGATTGGACAAGAGTTGTCTAGAGGTAAACAGTTGCTTGTAAAGTGTCTGCAAGCCAGCGCCCTTGCTTTCTGCAGTCTCTGAATCGATCTGAGCTACCAGTCTGGGGCCCAGGCACACAGTGTGGGCCAAGGACTGAATCCAGCCAACAGACATGCTTTGTTTAGGTCCCTCCAGCTTAAGCGCATAGAATTTAGAGAACAAGACATTTAATAATTTACTTATAAACATTTAATATTAAGGACATTTTGAATAAAAACCTGTGTTTATATATTTATTTGGGAAATCGCAACATCTGGCAAAACTGGACCTTTATGGAAATACCTACTGGGTGAGTGGGGGCTGCTGCTTCTTAAAGAGATGTGGTCCCTGCACCAGTACCTGGTCCCCACCATTCTTCCCCTCTTGGACCTGAGACCGAATGGTAGTGGCCATGATCATTTTCCTTACACGAGGTCTTCTTCATTCATCGTGTTGCCTGTGTGAATCGGTAATACTTGATTCCTTGGAGGCAGAGGTGAGCTAGTATCCTCCACATCACTTAGATCAGGAAGAACTCACAGAAGGTCTCAATAAATATCTGGTGAATGTGGGTGTTATGCTGTTTCCAGCTGCCCCAAATGAAGGGATTGGTGGGGGCCGGTGCTGTGGCATAGCAGGTAAAGCTGCCACCTGCAGTGCCGGCATCCCATATAGGCATTGGTTCGAGACCTGGCTGTTCCACTTCTGATCCAGCTCTCTGCTATGGCCTGGGAAAGCAGTGGAAGATGGCCCAAGACCTTGGGCCCCTGCACCTGTGTGGGAGACCTGGAGGAAGCTCCTGGCTTTGGATAGGCACAGTTTCAGCCATTGCAGCCAATTGGGGAGTGAACCAGTGGATGGAAGACCCCCCCTCCCCATGCATTTCCTTCTCTCTCTCTGTAACTCTGACTTTCAAATAAATAAATAAATCTTTTTTTAAAAAAAAAGAAGAAGGGATTGGTGGATAAAGTCAGAAAACTCTGTGTTTAGGGCTTGAAGCTCCTGGGTCAATCTTTTGGCTCCATGAAGCAAATTTATTTATTCATAAGAAAAAGCCCTTGGCTACCTTGGGCCCTCTTTGTACTCAGCTCTATTCCTGGCCTTGTATGTCATCAGACTATGTTTAAAAAGATCAGGAAGATTCAGCTTAGGCCAATCTCTCACTTAGGGGAGTGTTGGGCATTGCCTAAAATCTCCATTACAATATGGCACCCGGTGGATGTTTGAGAGAGGCATGTCTGCGGCTGCTGCAGTTAAGGTTAAGCTACATAAGATCAGACCACTGGCAGGGATAGGTCCACTTTAGTTCTGGACACGTGGACAGTGTGTGATCCCTATACTTTGCTTAAGGTGCCCCACTGTGTGCTCCACCCACGCCTGCATGACCTTTTCACTGATTGGCTCCCCTACTCCGCATGTCTTTTGTAAGCTTTATAAGCCTGCATACTTCTTCAATAAAGTGGTTCCTGCTTCGACAGAACCCACGGGTGCTTGTGGTGTGTTCATCACCCATCAACCTTACCTCTCCTGTTCGCCTTGTTGGGGAGTGTCTGTAGTGGCCCCTGGTGGTCAGGGGCCAGCCTAGGGCTTGAGACCCGACAGGGGAGGACTTGGCAGATACCGCTATGGAGACTGAAAAGGAATTCTGGGCTCCACTTATACAGCACTCTTGACACTCAAGAGCAGGCTTTCCATGTGCCAGCCGTCCAGAGACAGAATCCTCATCCTGGTACTGACGTTCTGGGTTTGGATAAGCTGACAAAATAAATACGAAGAAGGCAGTTTCTAGAGATACGCTGGAGAATAAGAAGTTGATGTCTACCTCTTTGATCTCAACAGTGCCATCATCACAGAGACCCAACTCCATCAATAGTTCTATTTCCCTGATGATTTTATCCTTGGCCAAACTCAAAACTTGCTGTGGAGTAAGATAGATGGCTCAAGAGTAAATCAGGAACAGTCAATTGGCTTAAAGTAAATAACTTGAGGAAATAATTTTTAGAATTTTGTTTAGGAATAAAGTATCCACATAAATGATCATCTAAACCATGCCCTTGGGGGAGTAAGAGGGGTGCTTACTGGACAGGATTGTAGCTCTCCCAGGAAAATGAATCTAAAAATCAGATGTCTTTTTTAAAACAATTCATTTATTTATTAAAAAATAGAGCGAGTGAGCGAGAGAGATTTCACCCACTGTTTCATTCTCCAGATGACCTTAATAGCTGGGGATGAGCCAGGTCAAAGCCAGGAGCCAGGAGCTCCACCCAGATCACCCAAATGGGTGGCATGAATCCAAGAACGTGTGCCATCATCCACTGCTTCCCAGGCACAGTGGCTGGACGCTGGATTAGAAGCGTGTAGTAACTGGGACTTAAGCCAGCACTCTGCGGTGATATGCGGGTGTTCCAAGCAGCAGCTTAGCCCACTGCATCACAATGCCTATTCTAGATGTGGTCATTTTAAGAAAGCTTAGGCCAATGGTTTTCATCCATGACAGCTTGGATGTTTCACAGCAAAATTGCTTTGATTTATTTATAGAAAACACTGTCATGACAGGGAAAACTATCAGGAGAAATTCCCAAGTGGCTACAAGAAGTTCCTAATTTTTATTGTTGCACATTTGTCTGTCCATTGGAGTCCATGCAAAAGCCATCTCTACCTTAGCTTTCACCTCCTTCACTCCCTCGATTTAAATCTTATGTCCCTAGTAATGTCTGACACAGTCAAAGTACCTGTGATGCTACCACTCAGCAGTAGCTTTGTAGAACGGAAGCAGACTGGGGAGAAGGAGGTAGCTCTCACAGAAATGGCAAATGCCATTTTAAGAGCACCTATTATATGCTAGAATAGTGTTGGGGAACTTTTTTCTGCCAAGGGCTATTTGGATACTTATAGCATCATTTGCAGGCCATATAAAATTATCAACTTAAAAATTGTCCTGCCATAAATGTATGGAAGTTCAAATTCTGCCTGTGGTTGCCTTGGCAGGGCCAGAGCAAATGACTTCATGAGTCACATACTGTCTATGGGCCTGGCATTCCCCATCCTTCAGCAAGATCTATTCAAATTCAGAGGAAACTGAACCACAGATAGATTCACTGTGAGCAATCCTAACACCAGCTCCACAAGATAAGTTCATCATTACACTAACTTCGAATTAACAAATCTAATATCCCAGTGACTTAATGCAAGAGGGTTTAAGTCTCACTTGTGTCACAGTCCATGGCAACTCAAGAGATTCTCTCGTGTGACTGTTCTCCAGGTGGTAGCTCAGGGATCGAGGCTGTCCCACCGCAGAAGTCTTCACTTCAAGTCATGGAGTCAGAGTAAGAAAAAACATGATTGATTAAACAGGGGTTGTGTGGCCAAGCCTGAAATTGGCATTCATCACACCCACCCAATTGCATTGCCTGGAGCCGGTCATATGACCCCAACCTAACTACAAGGAATACTGAGAAATGTAGCTTTCCTTGACCAAGGATATTAGTATCTGGCTGGTCTCTACCAACGTTGCTGTCCCCCTCACCAACAAAGAAACTGAGGCTCAGATACCATACACAGGGTCAAGCAGCTGAAGTGGCAGCAGTTGGCACTTAATTGAGGTGTGCCTGGCTCCAACGCCCATCTTCTTTCCATCATGCATCAACCTGTACCATCAGCTCAGGAGCTCCACCTTCAGCCTCAGTTCTGCCTAAGTGCCCAGCTTTGTCTAGATATGTCCCCGCTTTATGACAAACTGACTTTAGCTTAGGTTTGGCCATTTGAGCAAGCCCCATGGAGGCCAGGACACTCTGCCGGCACAGCCAGGCTCCCCCGGTCCCTGTGGGGGTGTTTTCATTTGTTCATTCCTTTTTAATTTGTCCCATCAAGTTTTTTCATGGTTTTCTGCACATAGGGTTTTTTTAAATTTTTTAAAATTTTATTTATTTGAAAGACAGAGTGACAAAGAGAGGGGGAGAGACTAAGACTGGTTCATGTAACTCAAAACTAACCATATCAAAATGTATAGGTCAGTGGCATTTACTATTAGAGTGTTGTGTTACTATCACTTCTAAGAAGTTCCAGATATTTCATTGCCCCAAAGAACATCCCATATCCATTAAAGAGGCACTCCTTCTTCAGCTCAGTCAACTTTCTATCTCCATGAAATTAGTTATTCTTGATATTTCACTTCAGTGAAATCATACAATATGTGACCTTTTCTGTCTGGCTTCTTTCACTTAGTGCAGTATCTTCAAGTTTAATCTACAATGTAATATGCCCCAGTACTTTGCTCCAATATGCTGCTGAGTAATATTCCATTATGAAAATGTACAACATTTTGCTCATCCATTCATCGGTTGATGGACATTTGGGTTGCTTCTTTCTTTTGGTATGACGAATACTGTTGTTTTGAACATTCATGTGTAAGTACTTGCTTGAGTATTTTTTTTTAATTCTTCTGAATGTATGCATCTAAGAGTGGAATTGCTGGATCATATGGTAATTTTGTTTAACTTTTTTTTTCCTGTTTTCCACAGTAGTTGCACCATTTTCCCATCAGCAATGTATGGAGGTTCCATACATTCTCCATAGCCTTGCCAACACTTATTTTTTTAGTTAAAAATAAATCTTATTATAGTGATCCTTCTGAATGTTGTGTCTCATTGTGGTTTTAATTTTCATATTCTAATGGCTAATGCTGTTGACCATCTTTTCATTTGCTTGTTGGCCATTTGTATATCTTTTTTGGAGAAATATCAATTTAAGTCCTTTGCCCACTTTTAAAATTGGGATTTTTGACTTCTGTTCTTGAGCTTTAAGTGCTGTTTATATATTCAGGATAATCCAATGTATTATTTGCAAGTGTTTTCTCCCATTCTATAGGTTGTCCTTTTTTTAACCATCAGCCCGCTTTTTACTTTTTTTTAATTAACAAGTAACAAATGCATATATTAATGTACATAAGATATTTGTGGGAAAAAAAGGGGAGAATGTTAGTAAAATGGTGCAATCTTATCTATAGTGCGATCTATATCCTGACACCATCCTAGGCTCTAGCCCCGCTGCCATTGCTGGAGGTCGGGTGGCCACATGGCCCAACCACTGGTGTCAGCTCCACCCCCATCGTAATGGGATTCATTGTTCCTACTTCCCTGCCTTGCCCCCCCACCCACGGAGTTTTAAGAGGACCTGTTCCTGAACACATGGCTCTCTTTCTCTATGTCTCCTGATCTCTCTCCCTCTCTCTCTGTCTCTCAGTCTCTCTCTCTCTCGATCTCTCTCTCTTGATCTCTCTCTTATGTTCTCCTTCTCCCTTTTTTCCTTCTTTGCCCCTTCCCTCTGGTCTGTTGTGTTTCCCCACCAAAAAACCCTTTCCCTTAAAAAAAAAGTTTGTGGGAAATTAAACTTAACAAAAGTTTATTTTGGCACAAAATTATATTTTTAAGATTTATTTATTTATTTGGAATTCAGAGTTACACAGAGAGAGGAGAGGCAGAGAGAGAGAGGGAGAGAGAGAGAGAGAGAGAGAGGTCTTCCATCTGCTGGTTCATTTCCCAAATGGTCACAACAGCTGGAGCTGTGCTAATCAGAAGGCAGGAACCAGGAGCTTCTTCCAGGTCTCCCACATGGGTGCAGGGGCCCAAGGTCTTGGGCCATCTTCTACTGCTTTCCCAGGCCATAGCAGAGAGCTGGATCAGAGTGGATTGGCCAGGACTCCAACTGGCGCCCATATGGGATGCCTGCACTGCAGGCGGCGGCTTTATCCACTGCGCCACAGTGCCAGTGCCTTGTTATTACTTTTTTTTTTTTTGACAGGCGGAGTGGCCTTGTTATTACTTTTAAAGATTATTAATTTGAAAGTCAGAATTACAGGAAGAGAGAGAGAGAGAGAGGTCTTCCATTTGCTGGTTCGCTCCCCAGATGACCTCAACGGCCAGTGCTGTGCTAGGCCAAAGCCAAGAGCCAGGGGCCAAGAGCTTCCTCCAGATCTCCCACAAAGATAGCAGGAGCCCAAAGCACTTGTGCCATCTTCTATTGCTTTCCCAGGTGCCTTAGCAGGGAACAGGATCAACAGTAGAGCAGCTGGGACATGAACTGTTCCCCATATGGGATGCTGGTGTTGTTGGTGACAATGCCACCACATTGCCAGCTCCAGAGAAAAAATTTTAAATCCATGCATAGTTTATAAATTACACAGTCTGCCATAGACTTTCTGAAGCCTCCTGGTATGCACAGATTTCAAAAAATGTTTACACTTGAACTTAATGGTTGATTTCATTTTGCACCAACTTTTTGAAGTTCTTTCATTATGTGTACATTGTGGAATGGCTAAATCAAGCTATTTAACACACTCATTATCACTTTTAATGAGAACAGTTTAAATCTACTCTCAGCAACTGTCAAATATACAATATGTTATTAACTGTTGTCAGGGAGATGTACAATAAATCTCTTGAACTTACTCATCCTGTGTAACTAAAATGTTCTGCCCTTTCAACATCCGTTTAATTTCCTCATAATGGTTTTGATATATAAAATGTTTTAATTATGATGAAACATACCTATTTTTCTTTTGTTTCTCATGCTTTTGATGTTATACCTAAGAATCCACTGACAAACCAAGGTCTTAAAGATTTGCCCCTGTTTTCTTCTAAGAGTTCTACAGTTTTAGCTCTTACATGTGGCTCCTTGACCCACTTTGTGTAAATTTTTGTTTACAGTATAAAGGTAGGGAGTCCAATTCCAATTGTTTTTGCCTGTGAATATTCAGTTGTCCTAGCACTCAATGCACAACTTTTTGTCATTTTGCTGTCTTTTAATTATAGGACTATATTATCTGCAAGTCAAGTATCCTTTATCCAAAATACTTGGGACTCATGTGTTTCAGATTTTGGAGGTTCTCATGTTTTAAGAAAATTTGCTTAGCTCTTACATGTTGAATATTCCTAATCCCAAAATTCTTAAATGTTCTATAATCTGAGATCATGTTCAGAAAATTTGAGGTTATGAAGAATTTTTGGATTTCGGATGTTCAGATTAGAGGTGCTCAAATCTGTATTGAAACTTAGAATAATTATTTTTTTTTTAATGAGGAAAATTATTTTTTAAAGAGGAACGAACTGGGACTGGCACTTTGGGGTAGTAGGAAAAGCCACCGCCTATAGCGCCGGCATTCCATACGGGCGCCAGTTCAAGTCCCGGCTGCTGCACTTCTGATCCAGCTCCCCACTAATGAGCCTGGGTAAGCAGCGGAAGATGGCTTAAGTGCTGGGCTCCTGCACCCAGGTGGGAGAATCAAAGAAGCTCCTGGTTCCTGGCTTTGGATCAGCCCAGCTCCAGCCACTGTGGCCATTTGGGGAGTGAACCAGCAGACGGAAGACCAGTCTCTGACTCTCTCTTGCTCTGTAACTCTGCCTTTCAAATAAATAAAAATAAAAGAAAGAGGAGCAAGCTGATAGTGTGGTTACGATTATGAATCTGGAGCAGGGCTGTTGGGGTGTGGATCGTGAAGGAGCTGACTGAGCCTGAGAATGTTACTGACTCTCTCTACGCCTCAGTTTCTTTGTGTACCTACTTCACAGAGTATAAGAGTTAGGTGAAGCGACACATAGAAAGCACAGTATCTAGCTGCTAGCCCTATATTCCTATTTTTAAAAATGAGTACATGCTGAGTCTCTAACTCCGCAAATGCCTGATGCTCAGGCACCGAGTCTTCCAGCCAAGCAGGGCTTGAGTTTAAGGAACCAGATGGTTTGTAGCATGCGGTGAGAGCAGACCCCTAGCCTTCTATCCCCACTCCCCAGCTCAGAACTGCCCTGGGCCCTGGGCAAGAAGGCTCCCACACCGGGCCTGTGCTCAGTGGGCCCCACGTAACACAGAAACGCACACAAAACGCATTCACGAAGGAACTCACGGCCACCTCTTGGGCTGGCGCTGTGGAACTCATAGCCATAACATGCACTGCGGTGACTGCCGCAGGGAGCGGGCTTCACGGCTCCAAAGTGTTCACAGGGTGGGATGTGTGTGGATTGTGCCACTGCTGCCGCTGAGATGGCATGTGGCGGCATGTGCATGGTAACAGAAGCGCACTCGTTGAAACCCTTCCCCTTGAGCGCTGTGCCTGCTGAAATATCAATTTCCAGCCGGGCTGAGTATTGATTTTCTTTCTTCTTTTGTGTTCCAATTCATGGTTGAAAAGATTCTCCCAGATTTGCCGGCGCCACAGCTCAATAGGCTAATCCTCTGCCTGTGGCTCCAGCACACTGGGTTCTAGTCCCGGTTGGAGCGCCGGATTCTGTCCCCCTTGGTTGCCCCTCTTCCAGGCCAGCTCTCTGCTGTGGCCTGGGAGTGCAGTGGAGGATGACCCAAGTACTTGGGCCCTGCACCTGCATGGGAGACCAGGAGAATCACCTGGCTCCTGGCTTCGGATCGGCGCAGCGCGCCGGCCACAACAGACCAGCCATAGTGGCCACTTTGGGGGTGAACCAACGGAAGGAAGACCTTTCTCTCTGTCTCTCTCTCTCACTGTCTAACTCTGCCTGTCAAAAAAAAAAAAAAAAAAAAAAAAAAAAAAGAAAGAAAGAAAAGAAAAGAAACTCCCAGATTAGTGAACTGTTTTGCAGTGTTAAACATTTCATATCTTTCATATCTGGGCCGGCACTGGGGAGTAGCAGGTAAGATACAGTGCCAGCACTCATTTGGGCATCAGTTCAAGTCCTGGCTGCTCCATTTCTGATCCAGCTCTATGCTATGGTCTGGGAAAGCAGTGGAAGATGGCCCAAGTCCTTGGGCCCTGCATCCGTGTGGGAGACCCAGAAGCAGCTCCTGGCTCCTGGCTTCAGATCAGCCCAGCTCTTGCTGTTGCAGCCATTTGGGGAGTAAACCAGAGGATGGAAGACCTTTCTCTCTCTCTCTCTCTCTCTCTCTCTGTCTCTGTCTCTCTGCTTCTGCCTCTCTGTAACTCTGCTTTTCAAATAAATAAATCTTAAAAAAATTCATATCACTACTAAAAGTATGTGTCTGTACATATTTCTCACATAATTTGTAGAAAATTTGGTAATGATTCCTTATTTTGGCAACTAAATGGACATTAAGCAGTAGAACTACAAATAATTTTATTTATATAAAAATTTAATGTTTATTACAATTTTCAATTAAAGTTATTTCAGCTTTATTAACATTTTAGTAAAACAATATTCATTCATTATGATTTTTATTGTCTTTTAATTTAAATAAAGCATTTTGAATATTTTAGGAAAAGCCTGTTTTACACTTAATATTATTTTATTAAATATACTCAACTTTGAAAATTTTTAATCCAGCTATATTTACTTTTTAATCCTTTGAATCAATGAATCCAAAAGAACTTACATGATGATGGAAGTGGTATCTGTCTATTCTGTCCAGCACACACCTGTGACCATTGAGACCTTAAATAGGACGTGGCAACTGAGGGAATGAAATTTTAAATTTTATATAATTTTAATGAATTGGAATCTAAGCAGCCACATTCACCTAATTGTTTTTGTGTCTCAGTACAGTGGGGAGGCCCCTTGCTAGGCTAGGTCCAGACTCTTATCTCCAAACGTGAGAGAATTCAAGGGGGAGATGAAGGGGAAGGTACACAAAGAAGCAAGCCCCACTTAAGCAAAGGGGAAATACACACTCTGGAGAGACTGCAGGAAACCTCAGGCAGAGTGTTGCAGTTAACAAGGTTCAGGGTTGTCCATTTATAGGCTAGGGGACGGTGTCGGGGGCTGGGCTTAACTGAATATTCAAATGGGGGTGGAGTTTGGGTGGGGCTTGAGTACCACCTTTTTTTGTGCTTCTTTTCT
Source organism: Oryctolagus cuniculus (assembly GCF_964237555.1). Classification (NCBI taxonomy): domain Eukaryota; kingdom Metazoa; phylum Chordata; class Mammalia; order Lagomorpha; family Leporidae; genus Oryctolagus; species Oryctolagus cuniculus. The sequence goes on from NC_091435.1 coordinate 96,142,937, forward strand.
GGAAATCTCAGGAGGTGCATAGCATCTGGTGCATGATGGGAGAGGGCATGCTGAGCCTGCAGCCATGTTGGGTGTTTCTAGCCCTCACCACCCTGGCAGCTGGTAGTACAGGCCAGGCTGTGATACAGACACTGGAAGTTCTCAGTTCCTAGCTACCTCCGTGCCTACGTCAACCGTATCATATCATACCATATACTTTATCATATCCTGAATGCAGCTGTTAGGTCATTGCTTTCCCTGGGACACCAATGACGTGCAAATCTTAGTATAACTATATAATTAGTGATTTCTTTCTAGAATACAAGTAAAACAATTTTTTGAGGAACTATATAATTTCTAAATGTTTAGTATCATTATCATTCATCTAAATACCATAGGGCAGTCAACAGAACTCCTGGCATTTGTAATAATAATCGCGCTTAGTCATCTTTGATATTTTGTCAATCTCCAGCCAATTGGAAACCTGAGCTTGACACACATTGTTTTCTAGTTAATCATGATGAAGATGTATGTGTCAAGAAAGGAGGATACAAAGCGTGCTATTCACCTGGTAGTGATTTATAACATTTAAGTAGAGGTGTATTCTATGCGGGCTGTCTCTTTGAACTCCTGCTCAGGCTTCACAAAACTGGAGGATGGGACTGCCAGGACCAGAATCCTCCTCAACAGCAGCAGCACTGCACACTGGGGTCTTCTCTCAAGCCCTTGCAGTGCCCCCAGCTTTGGTTTCCCCTAGTAATAGCTGCTGTCTGTCCATCCCCAGCTCCTCCGCAGCCCGCTGTAGACTGTGAGCTGTGGCTTGAAATCCCACTGGGGCCTTCTCTTCTGTCTACTACTTGCTGTTAGTGATGGGGAGAAACTCCTGGGGTCGTGTTGGGGAGCATTCTGACCCACAAAATAGCTGCCAGCCAATACATCTTTCTCTAGCATCCTTCTAAGGCTCTATGCCACTTAGGTAACGTATGCATCCATTCTGGAAGGTGAAAAACTCTTGCGACCTCCAGCGTTGACTTAATTTGCTTCTATTCAATGTCATATACACGTGTAAGTAAAACTGTACAAACTCCTTACACCCAGGTGTTCAACCTGCTGCTCAGATAAACTTTCTGGATTAAGTTCAAACAAAACTCCCATACCCATCAAATCCAGCAACATTAGTGTGATAATGGTTTGTGGAAACCAAGTTGCCAGAGTTGAGTTTGGCAGCAGATAGTTCTACCTTAGTATTGGCTTTTTCCAATTGCATGCCTGTATTTTAAATTTAATAATGCTTATACAGATAATTCCCTATGCAAAATCGTATTTTGAAAAGGCTTTGTTTCTTAGTTCTGGAGAATCAGAACCCATCTTCAGCCAAAGCCCTGCCCTGGAGTGCCAGTTTAATGAGGTGCTTGCTTCTTACCAGCTCCGTTAGTGACATGGACGTCAGGGCTGCATGAAAGCAGTATTACTGTCTGATGGGCTTCTGATTCCACTAGAGTTCTGGCTCAGAAATGGAAAACTTTTTCACTGAAAATTTTCTTTTTTTTTCTTTTCTTTTTTTTTTTTTATTTTATTTTTCTTTTTGACAGGCAGAGTGGACAGTGAGAGACAGAGAGAAAGGTCTTCCTTTGCCGTTGGTTCACCTTCCAATGGCCGCCGCGGCTGGCGCGCTGCGGCCGGCGCACCGCACAGATCCAATGGCAGGAGCCAGGTACTTATCCTGGTCTCCCATGGGGTGCAGGGTCCAAGCACTTGGGCCATCCTCCACTGCACTCCCTGGCCACAGCAGAGAGCTGGCCTGGAAGAGGGGCAACCGGGACAGAATCCGGTGCCCCGACCGGGACTAGAACCTGGTGTGCCGGCGCTGCAAGGCGGAGGCTTAACCTATTGAGCCGCAGTGCTGCCTTCACTGAATATTTTCAGATGCCCTGCTGCACATGACTGTGCACCACTGCTAAATCCCTTCTCTTCTGGGAATGTGGTTCTGAATGGCTGCAGCCCAGCTTCCTGCCAGGGCGGCCTCCCTGTGCTCCTTCAAAACACGATGCCAGCATAGCCAGGCACAGCCTAAGTGTGGGCCCTGAGGTACATGCCTCTGTTCAAGCTGGGAGGTGTGTTGGTATACATGCGTTTTAGTTTATCATAAATATGAATATGCAAAATTTGCAAATTCTCGCTGATATCTCGAGAGTCCTTGAGGTGTCCTTTGATGAGTGGTTCTTAGGGTGTGGTCTACAGATGCCCAGGGGTCTCTCAGACTGTCCCTGAGATCTGAATGGTTAAAACCTTGATTCACAACAAAACTATGGAACTATGGTGTTATTTGTCCTTTTCATTCTGCTGGCATTAGCACTGAGGGTAGGTGTCTTAGTCCATCCAAGTGGCTATAACAAAATACTTTAGACCAAGTAATTTGTAAACAATAAAGTAGTTTGCTCAAGTACTAGAGGCTGGGAAGCACAAGGCTAAAGAGCAGGGCCATTTCCAGCAACTTTTAAAAGCAGGGGCATCAATCCCATCCACAGCAGGAGAGACTTAATGGCTCCCAAGAGACCCCATGTCTTAGCACTGTCACACCAAGTACTCAGTTCCACCAAGTGTGAATTCAGGCCACAACAGAGGGTAAAGCTGTTAGCATCTGAACATGGCAGCAAACTTTTCCAGAAGGCCTTGTATTCATCATCATGTGCTCTATGTAGAGAAAAAAGAAGCCAATCTCAACGTCCGTCAGTCAGTAGTAATATTTTTTAATATTGGGAGTGATGCAATGGGGAGTGCATATAGAGCAGTTCTGTTATCTAGTGAAGTAAGATCTTGTCTTGACGAGATCACCTGTGAGATTGAGTTGTAAGCTCAGCTGGCTACTTTTTTTCATGCAACACTATGTTTTCTTAGAAGAATGACTGACAAACACACTATGATTACTCTGACGTAGGTGTTTGGCACCCATTTTTTCCAGAAATAAGCCAAATGAACCTAATGCTTCAAGGAAAACAACTGGCAATATTTTCAGGCAGTGCAAAACCTCAGTTCAAGGAAAATTATGAAACATATCTATGAGTTTAAATTTTTTAATAAAATGTATCTATTTCTATTTATTTGAAAAGCAGAGTTACTTATACACACCGAGACAGAGAAAGAAAGAGAGAGAGAGAGATCTTCCATCTGCTGGTTCACTCCCCAAATGCCTGCAACAGCCAAGGCTGGGCCAGGCCAAAGCCAGGAGTCAGGAACTCAATCCAGACCTCCCTCATGAGTGGCAGGGATCGAAGTATTTGAGCCCTCATCTGCTTCCTTCCCAAGGTGGGCACTAGCAGGAAGCTGGATCAGAAGGCAGCAGAGGCGGGACTTGATCACCACACTGGGATATGGGATACGCATATCCCTAGCAGTGGCTTAACCAGCTGCATCACAATTCCCGCCCCATGAGCTTTCAGTTTCCAAACATTTTAAGTTGTTCCTGATAAGATGGTAATGATATTTTAAAAGGGAATATATCACTATTTGGGAGATCTGCATAACTAGTAAACCAATGTTGTCCCATTGACTAACACATGTTGTTACAAAATCAGGCATAGTAAGAGATCTTGTCAAAGAGTAAGAGAGATGAATGAATTTCAGTGGAACAGAGTATGAGAAATGCAATGGCATGGCTTCAGATTCCACATTGTACCCAACTTTTAAGAAACTGTCATTTGGGGCCAGTACTGTGGCGTAGTGGGCAAAGCTGCCGCCTGTAGTGCTGGCTTCCCATATGGGCGCTGGTTCGAGTCTTGGCTGCTTTACTTCTGGTCCAGTTCTCTGCTATGGCCTGGGAAAGCAGTAGAAGATGGCCCAAGCCCCTGGGCCCCTGTACCCACGTGGGAGACCCAGAAAAAGCTCCTGGCTCCTGACTTCAGGTTGGCCTAGCTCTGACCATTGTGGCCAGGTGGGGAGTGAACCAGAGGATCGAAGACCTCTCTCTCTCTCTCTCTGTAACTGTCTTTCAAATAAATAAATAAATAAATCTAAAAAACAAACAAAAAATGCCCTTTTCACCAATGCCCTTCTCTTACGGTTTTGGAAAAATGTAGGATTTTTTCATATAAACTGGTCATTTATATTAACCTATAGTGGGCTTTTATTATTGTGTTAAATTGATTAACAAATAAATATTAAGTCTTTCTTAGTATTAACTTCTATTATGAGAAATATCAATAGACACGCCCTACGCAAGCCAAAGCTCTTTGGAAGGCATCAAGGAATTGTAACAAGTATCTCAACTGCCGCCTGAGTCCATGGGGCCTCCAGGCTGGGAAGGGTCACTTCTGCTGCATTAAGCGGCAGGAGCCTTTTCTTTCCTGTGCTGCTGTGTCCTTGTCATCATGTGCCAGACAAGCAAGCAGAGTCAGCACGGGCTGTCAGCATCAGAGCTGGAAGTGAGCTCATTACTGCTATGCAGGCGCTCTACCTGGATCAGATGGCCTTGATGCCCACGTCTAGTGCTTCTTATCTGCTTTTGCTTTCCCTCTCTCTCTCCCTCTCCCTCCCTCTCCCTCTCGATATGCAGTGAATTCTGAACATAATATAATTTCTCTCTTCCCTGGTCTGCAGTTTATATATCACCCCGATGCATCCATGCTCACTTCATAGTCACAAACAGCACCTTACACTGGGTGGATTGTTACAGCCAATGGAAATGCGAAGGGTGATGCTGGACATCTTCTAACCACAGGCTCACCCAGGATTTCCCAGATACCATTCTTGTTTCACAATTCCTGTTTCTGCCAGTTAGGACCACAACATTGGCTCTAGACTTTTGTTGTGCCTAGGAATTCAGTTTCCACTGCAGTTCGAACCTAATCACTTTCTGTTTTCATTCTGCAACTGTGTGCAAGAAGAAAAATCACAAGGAAATGTGAGTGGCCTTCACAACGTTCATGGAACATGTGCATTAGGAAAGCAGTACGCATAGATCTCAAATATCTGTGCACCAAAACAAGCACTTCTTTTCATTCCATTGATTCCACGAACATCTTGAAGTCGCCTCATTGTATTTCCTAAATGGGGTGACAGTCTCTTCAGCCGCCCGGAGCACTACAAGCTAAGACCAGAGTCAATTCCTTTCCCGAACAAAGTTATTCTGAGTTGTCACAAGTGTTCTCCTTGTCCTTACCTGGACACGTCCCCATATCCTATGAAATGACATTTGTCATTGCCTCAATACCTCATCCTTGGTGGGCGCCTCATCTGGATCCTGACACCAGACTATAAGAGTTTAATAAACTGCTTCGCTGCTGTCCACCAGGGAGCTATGAGCCTTGCACCCAAGATGTGGGCATTCCCACCCCTCCTCTGCCCTGTGATATGTTAATCTAGTTCTCCAGTCCCCCAAGGGCCTCTTAGAGTTCAACTCTTTAATACAAACTGCTGCATTTATGCAGCTGCCAAGACTCCCTTTGGTATGGGGCATTTATAGCAAGGTGCACAGGATTGATGGAGTAACAGGAGAAGCATCTCCCCGGCTGCCAGGTACTCTGGCCAGTGTACTGCTAAAACTGAGAAATACAGCAATCAAATGGGGAACCAGAGAAAAACCTTGGAGCCCAAAGTTCAGGATTGTTTGGGTTACAACCTAGCTTCAGAAACCTGACATTTATACTTCCTAAAATAGAGAGTTTGACTGAGCCAGGTGGCTGCCATCCAAATGGGGTGACTCCACTGGCAAGTGACTCGTGCCAACTCTGCCCACAATGTTTAGCCTCCCTTCTATTGAGTCATTCCATGGGTCATGCATTTGGTCATCAGGTTTGTGTCACTTAAGTCGGTTGGCAAAAGCCACAGCACCTGAGTTAGGAAAGAATCCACAGGAGTCCCTTGGGCAAAAGGCACCTGTGGACCAGGATTGCGTGGAGACTTCATGAACTCATCAGGAAGGAGCTCCCTCAACTAACTGGGTCAATACAACTACCCTCAGGGGACATATTTAGAAACTGGCCACCAAAGTCTTGGTGGGATTAACATGTCAAAATATGGGCTCCAACTTTAAGGCAGCTCATGTTTCAGTGAACTGATTTTCAGGATCTCTGTTACTAAGATACTTATTGAAAGCTAACCTAGGCCGGTGCCATGGCTCAATAGGCTAATCCTCTGCCTGTAGCGCCAGCACACCGGGTTCTAGTCCTGGTCGGGGCGCCGGATTCTGTCCCCCTCGGTTGCCCCTCTTCCAGGCCAGCTCTCTGCTATGGCCCGGGAGTGCAGTGGAGGATGGCCCAAGTTCTTGGGCCCTGCACCTGCATGGGAGACCAGGAGAAGCACCTGGCTCCTGGCTTTGGATCAGCACAGTGCGCTGGCAGCATGCCAGCTGTGGCGGCCATTGGAGGGTGAACCAATGGAAAAGGAAGACCTTTCTCTCTATCTCTCTCACTGTCCACTCTGCCTGCCAAAAAAAAAAAAAAAGAAAGAAAGAAAGAAAAAAAAGCTAACCTAAGCATCTGTCCCAATGTCCTTGAACAGCTTTAATAAGTGACTTACACTTACAAGGAGACCCCTCAAAGCCATCCTCACTGTCGCATATGCTAAACAGAATGATTGCTGATTAAGTGTCTCTAAATGTGGACTAATATTTCTCAAACCAGCCCTGCAGGGAATTGCTTCTAGGAAGTGTTAATAGACAGACAGCAAAAATAAATAAGTAAAGAAATGGAAAAAGTTAAATCCATGGAGAAAACATTTTGAGAAGAATTTTTTACTACAGGGGCCTCTTCTTTGAGATTCGGCCTACAGAAAGCTCCAAGAAGTTTCATGGTAAAGAAATTTGCATTAATTTAATTTTATTTTTAGTATTGATTTTATTTATTTGAAAGGCAGAGTTACAGAGTGGGAGAGACAGGCAGAGAAGTCTTCCGTCTGCTGGTTCACTCCCCAGATGGATGCAACAGCCGGAGCTGAGCTAATCCGAAGCCAGGAGCCGGGAGCTTCTTCTGGGTCTCCCATGCAGGTGCTGGGGTACAAGGACTTGGGCCATCTTCCACTGCCTTCCCAGGCCATAGTAGAGAGCTGGATTGGAAGTGGAGCAGCTGGGACTTGAACCGGCGCCCAAATGGGATGCTGGCACTGCAGGTGGTGGCTTTACCCACTATGTCAGTGCTGGCCCCAGTTAATTTTAATTATTAAGTATTTTCAAAATTTATCTGAACACAGAAAAGGTTTTGAGTTTTGCTGCATGCTTCTCCTGACCCCAATTTTAGGATATGTAGATCTATGTGAATTTAGCCAAATGTGTAATTCCGTGTTGAACCCAAAAGGAACAGAAATTGATCTACAAACCACATCAAATCTAAAATAAATAAATTAATTAAAAGTAAAAAAAAAAATAGAAGAAGAACAGCATAGTGACCAAGGCTTGCCTTGAATTGGGTCCTCACGGAGCAAATTTCGAGACAAAGACTTGTGCGAAGGAAGTTTTCTGGGTAAAAAGAAGTTTGCTTTGCAAACTAAGTTCTTGGAACAGCTCCTCGAAAGTTCTACGGTTTTCTCAGAGAAACTTACAAGAGACTGGAAATGGAAGGAAGTGCAGCCGCGCCTCTGGAGCTCCCGTTGCAGCCAATGTGACACTCGGCGTCCTGCTAGCCCAGGCACCACTCCCCCCACTCCCCCAGCCACACTGGTAACTCAGTTGGTCTGGGGGCTGTGCCTGAGGGAGGACCAGGCTTTCAGCCCTGAGGGGGCTGCGCCTCCCGGCCCGGACGCTGTGCTTCTGTTTCTTACCAGAATCGGATGTTGAACGTCTGCTCCCATGCCCGCGCTGAGTAGATTACCTCCTCCTTATAACCCAGCTAGGATGCTGGCATCTTTCCTTGTCCGCTATCGGCACAAGGAGGCACGTGTGGCCCATTGACGGCCATAGCCTAAAGTCTCCTGGTGAAAGCATTTCCGCTCTGAAAAACCAGAACCTCTGAATCCAACAACGTCAGAGTTGCAGGGCTGAGAAGCACAGATGCCACGAGTGGATTGGCGGGAGTGATGGTGTTGGAGGATAATTCCTCATTCTCTCTGCTGCTTTCGGGACCCGTGCATTTTGCCTAGGGCGGACCCACAACTATGCAATGGCAGGGGATCTAGAGTGGTGCTGTTTGGTCTTGGGACGACCTCACCCTCTTAGAAAGGATTAAGCTGTGGTTTCTGTGAATGACAATCAATAGTTACCGTGTTGGAAATCAAAAAAAGAAAAAAATGTTTAAGTGCTTCTTTTCTTTTGAAGACAGCAGTGAGGGACACATCACATGTTAACAGAAATAACATTTTAGTACAACTATTATGAAACTAGTTTTGACCTCAGGGAACCCTGCGATTTGTCCAATTTATTCTACTGTGCCAGGTAGTTCCAAAAATAAGCATAACAAAGGCCAAAACTTGGTGAGTGAAGTATACTTGCTTTGGTTTGTAACACCTGACCCTTAAAAGAAGCTACAAAATGTATCCAAATTTTGGTAAGATTTGGATACCTTAATGGGTTGCTTCTTTGATTTACTAATTAATACCTTTGCTAACCATAGGGAGGAAAATTCTGTAGAATCTGCTTAGGAGAACAGTCTTTCTGTTAACTTTGTTATAGCTTTGACTATTCTAGAAAAATACTGTAGGTAAGAAAGAATTTTATGTTCTTTACAAACACATTACTTTGTATGATTTAAAAATTTTATTGCTATTTTGATTAAACAATGATTTTCTATCATTTCAAACATCCATAATACTATTCTAATCAAAGTTCTGAATCTCCTCTGACAACTTTTTGACTTTTTCCTTCTGAAAATCAGATCCAAATATAGAAATATAGCAGGGGGGAAAATGAATGTTTCAGGATACCTTTTACATCTATTTTTACTTCTGTCTATTTTAAGATTTCCCAGGGGGGGCCTGGAAAATCACAAAGATTTGTTCTTTCACCTTATGGAAAGAGAGGTGTCAGAAATAATTAGGATTTTTAAAAATGTTATTATTGTAAAGTTTCATGGGAAAAGTTGTCAAATCAGAAAAGACATTCAGTTAAATTGGGAAGGTAAAATATTCTACTGATACAAAGATTCTGCAATGACATGACTCTCAGGAAGTCCCTGGATACTGTCACTGCCCTGGCTTGCCATAGATTTCAACCTCAGAGAAGGTACCAGCCTAAACTCTGTTGATGTTGCTTTGTCTGATGATATCAGATAACAACAATATGATATTAGTCAGCATTTCGGTTATTTAAAATGTTTACTTTGTCACTGCCTTAATACTTTCATTTAAATCTAGACTATTCTACACCCCTGATTTTCACGGAGTGGGGGTGCACATCAAACTTACCCGTGGAATGATACAAAACTACAGATGTCTGGGATCATTGCCAGCTTTATCAAACCTCTGTGTATTCTTATTTTTTTTGTGTGTGTGTATTCTTGATATACTTAGTATATGTTTGCTATACACAGCAGTATATGATACTGTTATGATTATGATGTCACACCTCAAGGTTTTCCCTCTCTAAAATCATGCTCATCCATTTTATGAATCCGACGTGACATTCACGGACTCGTCTGCGGACGGGCTTAATCGTTGCTGGAGAGTCGCGCTGTCTGAAGCCTTGTCTCCCAACGACTTCCTCATCTTGTTCTGCACCCACAGGCACAACCGCACTTCCTCCTAGGTTACATTGTTCTCTTTCCCAACTCTCATCAGACCTTGGCATCTGCAAATCATCAGTAATAGATGAACCACTGCCATCCCCGCCCCTAGTTCTGCTATCAACTCGGACTCTCAGAGAGGAGACGTGGGGTATAGGCTCCTGTTGTGCCATTTAGATGAGTTTCTGGCCATGCTAGTGGCTCAAGTCAGGATTTCCAGGACCAGGACTCTTCAGTTAGAAAGCATACAGCCTCATGAAGTTGCTAACTCAAAAGTCAATGGAGGGGCTGGCACTGTGGTGTAGCAGGTAAAACCCCTGCAGTGCCGGCATCCCCTATGGGTGCCAGTTCAAGTCCCAGCTGCTCCACTGCTGATCCAGCTCTCTGCTGGCCTGGGAAAGCAGGGGAAGATGGCCCAAGTTCTTGGGCCCCTGTACCTGTGTGGGAGACCCAGAAGAAGCTCCTGGCTCCTGGCTTCAGATCAGCCAAGCTCTGGCTGTTGCAGCCATCTGGGGAGTGAACCAGCGGATGGAAGACCTCTTGCTCTTCTCTGCCTCTCTGTAATTCTGCCTTTCAAATAAATAAATAAATATTAAAAAAAAAAAAAAAAGGAGCCAATGGAACAGGAGGTAATTGTATTGGACTGAAAGAACTGAGGGGGAAAGTTTCCTTGTGGTCATTGGTTAGGAAACTGTTGATGTTTAAATGTTCTATTTTCCAGATTAAAAAAAAAAAAAAAAAAAAAAAAACAAGCACTTCCTTTTTCTTCTTAAACTCTCTGCAGCATGGAACAATGTGGTAAGTTTCGCTTCTGCATACTGAAATATAAATCTGAAAATGACAACCAATCTCACTGTCTCCCTGAAATCATAAACTCTTATTATGTCCCCTACTTTTCACGGCACTGTAAGTTATTGGAGTAAGTTCAGTAAAATGAATAAATAAATAATAAATAAATAAAATAGATCTATTTAAGAACTCAGAATGTAATTGGGAAAATCAATTATACAACTAAGGCCTTGCCTAGCATGTCATATTCGAGAATGGAACTTGGGGGACAATGCTGCCGAGGTCTTCCCACGACACCACTCCTGGTGCCTGGATCTCAACCAAACAGCAGGGAAGGCTTGAGAGAGGCCGAGGGATCCAGCACAGGACGGCTCACTCCTGGCTGTCGGCCAGATACCAAGGGGCCTTGCCATGGGCACAATGTGGCAGCTGGAATCACCTAGATCCTGTCGCCCAGCAGAGTGAACAAGGAGCAAGTGCCAATCCTTTCTATGACCCAGTCGGCATCCTACTCTCACCAGTACTTATTCCCGTTAGAAATGAATCATGAAGTTCAGCCCACACTCCAGGTAGTGGAATCAAACTCTGCCTTTTACAGGAAGGTTAGGAAAGCGTTTGTAGACACATTTTTTTAAAAAAGATTTATTTATTTATTTGAAATTCAGAGTTACACACACACACACACACACACAGAGAGAGAGAGAGAGAGAGAGAGAGAGAGAGAGAGAGAGAGGTCCTCCATCCGCTGGTTCACTCCCCAGATGGCGCAATGGCTGGAGCTGCGCCGATCCGAAAACGGGAAAAGCACATGTCAGGTCTGGGGAACTGAGGACAATACAGCATCACTAACAGCAATGAAAGGAGAAAGTGTTTAAGGAAGACAGCTGTGTGGGATTATACATCAGAGAGATGACCTGGGGCAAGAAGGCTGGTTAGGGAAGCCTTCCATGTCAGGCTCAGGGCATCAGAAATCCAGGGAGGGATGTGAGTGGGAGGCTGGCACGGGGGGATCTTGCTTTAGAAAGATCAGCCTAGTGAAAGGTGTGCAGCCAGGGTCAGAGGGCGACTGGCTAGAAGCCAGGAGCCGGATGGGATGAACAAGTGCCCTGCTCAGCACACGGTGCAGCCCAGGGGCCTCTGTCCTGGCTGCACACCAGTCATGGGGAGGGGATGGGATGGGGGTGTTCCTAAACTGAGCAGGAACCCACACTCTGATCTAGTTGTTCAGGAGTGAGCTGAGGTGCTCCAGGTGATTCTAATTTGCAACAACCGCATGACCAAGGAAGGCAAGTCAGGGTGGTGTCTTCCCAGCACCAGGCAAAATTTTGCCCTATTGCCTGTTCTGGCCTCATCTCCTGAATTCCTCTTCTACTGCCTTGAGCCCTTATCCCTCAGTGCTGTCTTAATTATTTCTAAGTTCCCCATGGTACCATCCATATTTTTTCTAACTATTCTGTCCTCCAAGGGGCTTCAAACTCTTAAACTGCCATGACCCAGCAAACTTGTTTTGCTAGAGCAGCTGCTATCAATTACATCTGTTAAGAGAAAAGTGGTCTGATTAGGTTATTCATAAAAATGGATGTGGTGGAGGCGCCAATAATTTGCCTAAGGGTGTTTGACTTTAATTTTTTTTCTGAGACCAGTGTTGGGGCACAGTGAGCTAGGCTGCCGCCTGCAATGCCAGCACTCCATTTTGGAGATCAGGCTCCAGTCCCAGCTGCCCCCGCTTCCAATCCAGCTCCCTGCTAATGTGCCTGGGAAAGCAGCGGAAGATGGCCCAAGTGCTTGTGGCTGCTGCCCCCATGTGGGAGACCCAGATGGAGTTCCAGGCTCGTAACTTCAGGCTGGCCAAGACTTAGCTATTGCAGCCATGTAGGGAGAGAACCAGTGGATAGCAGATCTCTCGGTGGGAGAAAATGCATTAAGCCTGTGATTATAAAGTAAGTTGAAATTATGTTACTGCAAAAATTAAACAAAAAAAAGAAGGAAGAAGGGGGATTGAGGGAGAGAAAGAGGGAAGGAGGGAAGTACAGTTATCTTGGAATTGTATCTCTGAAATATATGAAATATGTTCTCTTTAGGTCAATAAAATTTTTAAAAAATTGTCTAACACCTGTAAAAAATTAATTTCACATTTACAGAAAAGTCACCAAAAATACTTCCTATATACTCTCTCTTTTTTTATTTTTTAAGCTTTGTTTATTTATTTGAAAGGCAGAGCTACAGAGAGGCAGAGAGAGAGAGAGAGAGAGAGATTCTCCATCTGTTGGTTTACTCCCCAAATGGCCACAATTTGAACTGCGCCAATCTGAAACCAGGAGCCAGGAGCCTCCTCCAGGTCTACCATGTTGGTGAAGGGACCCAAAGACTTGGGCCATCTTCTACTGCTTTCCCAGGCCATAGCAGAGAGCTGGGTCGAAAGTGGAGCAGCCAGAACTCCAACTGGTGCCCATACGGGATGCTGGCACTGCAGGCTAGGCTTCACCCATCACACCACAGTGCTGGCCTCCCTGTATATTCTCTTTTAAAAACTGTTCTGGGGCCAGCGCTGTGGCATGGTGGGTAAAACCAATGCTTGCAGTGCTGGCATCCCATATGGGTGCCAGTTCAAGTCCCGGCTGCTCCACTTTTTTTTTTTTTTTTTGACAGGAAGAGTTAGAGAGAGAGAGACAGAGAGAAAGGTCTTTCTTTTCCGTTGGTTCACCCAACGGATGGCCACTACAGCTGGCGCATCACACTGATCCGAAGCCAGGAGCCAGGTGCTTTCTCCTGGTCTCCCATGTGGGTGCAGGGCCCAGGCACTTGGTCCATCCTCCACTGCCTTCCCGGACCACAGCAGAGAGCTGGACTGGAAGAGGAGCAACTGGGACAGAATCCAACGCCCCAACCAGCACTAGAACCTGGGGTGCTGGTGCCGCAAGCGGAGGATTAGCCTAGTGAGCCGTGGCGCTGGCCTGCTCTACTTTCAATCTCACTCCCTGCTGGTGAGCCTGAGAAAGCAGTGGAAGATGACCCAAGTCCTTGGGCCCCTGCAACTGTGTGGGAGACCCAGAAGAAGCTCCTGGCTCCTGGCTTCAGATCAACTCAGCTCCAGCCATTTAGGGAGTGAGCCAGTGGATGGAAGACATTTCTCTCTTTGTGACTCTCCCTCTCTCTGTAAGTGTGCTGTTAAAATAAATAAATTTTTTAAAAAAACTATCTTCTTTTCTTTCTTCCTAAACACACACACACACACACACACACACACACACACACACATTCACTTTTTCACATCCAGGAGTAAGTAGCAAGCATATCCCCCAAAAGCTTCAGTGTGCGTCTCCTGAGGAGACAGTCTCCTATTCCGCCACAGTATACTTGCCAAATCCGCTCTGACACAATACCACTCTGCAGTCTGCAGACTCCACTCCGCGGGTGGCACCCGGTCAGGTGGCACACCATGTCCACGGCACCCAAATGGCACTTGAGCCTCTGTCCCGCGATGAAGACAGTCCTGCCAGGGTGCTCTGTCGGCTCAGGAAGTATTTTGTCAATAGTGGGTAGGAATCTTGGAGGAATATGGTGAGACCATATAAACATCCTGTTACTGTTAAACTTGGCTCATCTGTCGTAGCATCTCTTCATGGTTCTTGACTGCATCCACGGTTACCACGATGGTTGCCCCATGGCCATTTTCTAATCCTATTGTTTTTTTTTTTCTGTGCCCATTCATTGGTTTTCTACCATAAAGAAGAAGAACTTTTTCTTCTCCTCCGCTAATTTATTTTTATAAACATGGGCTTACGAATTCCGGTATTCAATAGGTTGTTATAAATTAGTAGCATTATTTATATTGATGCCCACATTGGCTCAGGCCTGATAATGAGGACTCTTTAAGCTGGTTGGATATTTGACTTTTAGAAGAAATTCATTTTCCATTCAATAGGTCTTCATACAGTACAAGCAAGGTATTCAGAGACAACGAGGTGGAAAGTCTGGCAGCACTCCAGGAGGGGTGGTGAGCAGAGTAGCCTCTCCTGGATCCGGGCTCTCCAGGTTTCTCATAACTTCTCAGCCTCTCGTAGCTTCTTCTTCCTCCCTGCCCTGCAGTGGAGTTAAATGCTAGAGCCCCAAGGGACCTTGAGATGGTTTGCTCTAGGTCCCCAAACATGGGTTTGTGCTGAAGCCTGAGTGACTGACACCCTTGCAGAGTTGGATTAACAGAATTGGTGGCCCCACACCCAGAGGTCTGGTTCAAAGGTCAGACAGGGGCAGGTGGCCCTCTTTCATATTGTGAATCCCACTCCCGGCCCAGTGCTCAGCCGACACCCCCTGCACCTACAGTCCCCCTCCCCACCCTCCTATCACAGGTGAGGAGAGGAGGCCACGCATTCCAGGTTGTGCAGTCACTGCTCAAACCAGGAGGCTTCTTGCACCCTGGACACCTGCCGCTTGCTCCTCTGTGCTACCACCTCCCGGTCCCCTGCAGTTCTGGGCTCCTCGCGACTGTTCCTGCTGCAGTGGGAATGAGGAATTAACCTGTGGGAGGGAAACGCTTCAATCAGGTGCTTGTCAACGGGGGCAGGGGGCAGGGGGCAGGGGGCAGAGGGCAGGGGGAGGTTGCTTTTGCTGCTTTATACTACACTTACTTGCAATATCACTTGTTTATTTTAAGCTGATCCCCAGAGTTTCAGCTTTGTAAACTGAAAATAATAATACCCACCTCATGCCGTCATTAATTAATACAGTGTCAATTTCAGAAATACCATAAGAGAAGGCCTGGCACTTTGGCTAGACCAGTATATGCATTTGCCAGTTCTCTCACTCCCACACACACACACACACACACACACACACATACATATGCACGCACACACACTCCCCTCCATTAACTTCACCGAAGGAGGTGCTTTCTGTCACCCCTGCTCTCTCCCTCGCCTACTTTCCCCGCACTCAGAATGACAACAGTGTGCCCTCTCACCGAGCTGAGAAAGACACTGTAAGATGCCATTGCTTAGTACACACATGACCCCTGGGACCGTTCTGAGCTGGATTCCCCGACTCCACTGCATGGATCACAGCAAGTTGACTGTCCGTTAAATATGCCAACTGGATAATGCAGGATTCCCACCTGCTGCCTCACTGAGCTGCAAGCCATGCGATTTCTAAAAGGGTTTGCAGGGCTGCAGTGAAGGAGGGGAACTCGTGTCTCTGAATCTGCGCGACTGTCACACAGGGCAGTGCACTCGCGCTCCTGGCTGTGGCTCACACTTTGTCCATTAGATGGCTTATTTGTTGAGTGAGCGATAACCTGCCATTCATTCTGCTCCTTCTGGAATGCTGTAGGGCTCCGTGTGTGCCTCCTTCCCCATCTCCAAGTTTGCCAATGCCTTGGTCTCCGGGAAGATGGGCTATCCCGCGGTCATGAGGGTAGTTGGGGCTAAGAAGTGCGTTGGCATGGGAACAGCCAGGCCTTCGAGGCACACAGGGTGACTAGTAAGTCTATAGTGTTTGAGATTAGAGGGAGCTTTTTATAAAAAAATTAATTTTTTAAAGATTTACTATTTATTTATTCGAAAGGCAGAGTTACAGAGAGGCAGAGGCAGAACAGCTGGAGCTGGGCCAATCTGAAGCCAGGAGGCAGGAGTTTCTTCTGGGTCTCACATACGGGTGCAGGGGCCCAAGGACTTGGGCCATTTTCTGCTGCTTTCCCACGCACTTTAGCAGGGAGCTGGATTGGAAGTGGAGCAGCCGGGACGCGAACCGGCACCCATAGGAGATACCAGCACTGCAGGCAATGGCTCTACCCATTACACCACAGTGATAGCCCTGAGAGAGAGCTTCTTAAGCAGCCTACTGGGGGTGGAGCAATGCACTGACTCCTGTATTTTTGAGGAACTTTAGCAAAGAGGCTTAGCATCACTGCTAATTAGAACATGGCCACAATGGGCCCAGGAATGCACAGGACACTCATACTAACTCAGTACCTAAGGGACTTGCAGTGGTTTTAACACAGGCCCACAGGGGTAGACGTTTGGCCTAGCAATTAAGATGCCAGTTGGGACACCCACATCTCAAAGCCAAGCGCCTGGGTTCAAGTCCCAGCTCCACTCCTGATTCCAGCTTCCTGCTAATGCGCTCCTTAGAAAGCAGCAGTGATGTCTCACATAGGTGGGTCCCTCCGCCCACATGGAAGACCTGAACTGAGTTCTCAGCTCCCAGCATTGGCCTGACCTAGTCCTGGCCAATGCAGGCATTTGGAGAATGAGCCAGTATATGAGAGGTTGCTGTGTGTGTGTGTGTGTGTGTGTGGTCTGTCTTTCAAATAAATAAGTCAATAACAATTTTAAATAAGTCCACAAACTCCTCAAAACTACTCCTTTCAATGCAGCCTGATTTCTCTCAGAATGAATTGTTCTGAGTGACTCCTTTAAAAAAAATTTTTTTATTTATTTATTTGAAAGGCAGAGTTACAGAGAGAGAGGGAGAGACAGAGTGAGAGGTCTTCCATCCTCTGGTTCACTCCCCAGATGGCTGCAATGGTCCGAAGCCAGGGGCCAGGAGCTTCTTCCGGGTCTCCCATGCCAGTGCAGGAGCCCAAGCTCCTGGGCTGTCTTGTACTGCTTTCTCAGACCACAGCAGAGAGCTGGATCGGAAGAGGAGTAGTCAGAACTTGAACTGGTGTCCATATGGGATGCTGGCGTGCAGGCAGAGGCTTAGCCCACTACACCACAGCACTGCCCCTGAGTGACTCACTTCTAATCAAAAGATGAAAACAAGGAAATATGATTTTCAAGGACAGGTTACAAAATACCTATGTTTCTGTCTCGCTCCCTCTTTTGGATCATGTGATCTTCAGAAAACTGGGACCACATCACAGGCACTCTCGAACAGTCCTATGGAAGGTCCCACGTACACAGAAGTGCGGCTTCTTTTCTCCAGCTGTGACACTGCACATCCCAGAGTGCATCCTCCAGCCCCAGACCAGCCACAGCAGACCAAGCCTCATGAGCGAGTCTAGCCAGAACCCCTCAGCTGAGCTACTCCTGAGTTCCTGACCCACAAACATCTCAAGATATTAAAACCTTGTTGTTGGCCTAGCGGCGCCGGCACACCGGGTTCTAGTCCAGGTCGGGGCGCCGGATTCTGTCCCGGTTGCTCCTCTTCCAGGCCAGCTCTCTGCTGTGGCCAGGGAGTGCAGTGGAGGATGGCCCAGGTGCTTGGGCCCTGCACCCCATGGGAGACCAGGAGAAGCACCTGGCTCCTGGCTCCTGCCATCGGATCAGCGCGGTGCGCCGGCCGCAGCGCGCCAGCCGCGGCGGCCATTGGAGGGTGAACCAACGGCAAAGGAAGACCTTTCTCTCTGTCTCTCTCTCTCACTGTCCACTCTGACTGTCAAAAAAAAAAAAAAAAAAAAAAAAAAAAAAACAAAAGCCGCCACCTGTGGTGCCGTCATCCTATATGGGTGCTGGTTTGAGTCCTGGCTGCTCCACTTCTGATTCAGCTCTCTGCTATGGCCTGGGAAAGCAGTGGAAGATGGCCTAAGTCCTTGGGCCCCTGCACCCTCATGGGAGACCCAGAAGAAGCTCCTTGCTCCTGGCTTCGGATCTGTGTAGCTCCGGCCGTTGCGGCCATCTGGGGAGTGAACCAGAGCGTGAAAGACCTTGCTCTCTCTCTCTGCCTCTGCCTCTCAGTAACTCTGCCTTTCAAATAAATAAATAAATCTTTTTTTTTTTTTTAAAAAAAACTTGTTGTTGAAACCCCTGGGTTGGGAGGCATTTTGTTACACAGTAATGGCTAACGAACACAGGGCTCTAAACATTATCCATAGAAGCCAGGACAGAAGGTAGCCCGGCTCTCCCCTTGTGAGTGCTTGCTCCCTCCCCTCCCAGGGCAGCAGTCGCCTGCTTGGTCACTCTCCTGTTGTGGGCATCTCTCGCTGAGCAGAGGGAAGCGTCCCTGTAACTGGTAACCCTGTGTTCTGGGCATGCCTTGTGGAGCAAAGGTGAATCCTCTCCTCTTCCACGCCACTGCCCATCAGATCCGGGAAGTTAGCGGTTGTGCCCTGCCCCCCAGGCCGAAGGAGGCTGGAGGGGCCCAGGGAGAGACATGGTGTGTATCAGAAGAGACCCAGTTGTCTTACCGTCTCTTGCCCTCACAGCACTGCTGGTCAGCCACACGCGTGGTGATTTCCCCTGTGCCACACAATTCTCCAATTTTCTGTAGACACCAACTGTGTGTCCTCCAACCCTGTGCCCTCCAACCCCATTCAATTCTGACTCTTCCCAGAGTTAATGCAGACCCCAAGGGTTCACAAGACTTCAGAGACCCCCTGCAAGTAGTTGGTCCCCAGGGTACCCACAATTTCATCCCCCTTGACCACGTGTTGGAAATTCTCACAGCCCCCTCCTCAGGTTCAAGTATTTGCTGGAGCAGTTTACAGAGCTCAGCTAAGCACTTCGCTTGCATTCACCCACATACTGTAAACGATACGGCTCATGAGCAGTCAATTGGCAGAAATGCAAAGGGCAAACATTGGGTGAAAGACTGCAGAGTTTCCACGGCCTCCGGGTGCGCCCCTGTGCGGTACCCACATACTCAACAATGTGGAAGCTCTCTGAGCCATGTCTCTTGGGGTATTAGGGAGCATTCGTCACACAGGCATGACTAATGACATCACTGGCCACGAGTGATTAACTCACCCTTCAGCACCCCACCCCCACTCCGAGGTTGGCGTTGGGGGGGTGGCAGGAATTTCTAACCAGATGACCACAAGGCTGGTTCCCCTGGAAACCAGCCCTGAACCTGAGGCTGCCCAGGAGCCCCCAGCCTGCAGTCACCTCACTTGCACACAGAAATCATTTATCACTTCAGAAGAGGCCAAGGGTCAAGAGCCCTGAGCCAGTATATGGGGGCCTGGGGGTGGGGGTGGGGGTGGGGCCGAGGGGGCGGAGCAAAATACACATTTCTCATTGGATCACAATACCAGAATCTGGAATCAGGCCACAATTCTTCACGTCCTAATCCAAAGGGGACTGGATGATTCTGAGAGACCTAAGAAACGGGTGGCACCACTTCTGAACCGTCAGCTAATAATGACAGAAGTGACAATAAATAATAATGATCAATAGCACTCACAAGGTACTTATGCCGAGTGGAACCTGGTGTGTGTGTTTTGCGTGGGCTGTCATTTAATCCTCAAAAAGCTCACAGTCGTTGCCTGTTTCCACAGATGAGGAAACAGTAGGACAGCAAGGTTGCAGCTTGCCCGAGGCAACTTAGAAGCAGAGCAGGAGGCAGGTGGCCTGGCTTTGGAATCAAAACCCAGAACGGGGCCGGCGCCGAGGCTCACTAGGCTAATCCTCAGCCTTGCGGCGCCGGCACACCGGGTTCTAGTCCCAGTTGGGGCGCTGGATTCTGTCCCGGTTGCCCCTCTTCCAGGCCAGCTCTCTGCTGTGGCCAGGGAGTACAGTGGAGGATGGCCCAGGTGCTTGGGCCCTGCACCCCATGGGAGACCAGGATAAGTGCTCCTGCCATCGGATCAGCGCGGTGCACATGCCGCAGCGTGCCGGCCGCGGTGGCCATTGGAGGGTGAACCAACGGCAAAAGGAAGACCTTTCTCTCTGTCTCTCTCTCTCACTGTCCACTCTGCCTGTCAAAAACAAAAAACAAAACAAAACAAAACAAAAAACCCAGAACGACTGCTCAGTACTGCCTTCCCTCTAGCTTGTCCTAGAGCTGCCTTATTTTTAGTAACAAAAAACAGCTAGCATTTATTGAGCATCTCCTATGTGTCAGGACCTGGGCTGAGTGCTTTGCACAAAGCAGAGAAATTAATGTGGAGGGGTAGGCATTGGCCTGGCAGTGAAGCTGCTGGTTGGGACCCCTGCATCCCGTGCAGAGTGCCTGGGTTGGATTTCTGGCTCCGCTCCTGATTCCAGCTTCCTGCTAATGTGCACGCCAGCAGGCCAGAGGTGATGACTCCAGTACTTGGTCCCTGTCACCTGCATAGAAGACACAGATTGAATTCATAGCTTCTAGCTTTGGCCTAGGCTCAGCCCAGTTGTTGTGCGTATTTGGGGAGTGAACTAGCAGATGAGAGCTCTGTTTTTGTCTCTGTCTCCCGGGGCCTCTGTCTGCTCTTGGTTTCTGTCTTTAGAATAAGTATTTTTTTAATTAAAAAAAAAAAAAAAAGTTGCTGGCGCCACAGCTCACTAGGCTAATCCTCCACCTGCGGTGCCAGCACTCCAGGTTCTAGTCCCAGTCCGGGAGCTGGATTCTGTCCCGGTTGCCCCTCTTCCAGGCCAGCTCTCTGCTGTGGCGTGGGAAGGCAGTGGAGGATGGCCCAAGTGCTTGGGCCCTGCACCACATGGGAGACCAGGATAAGCACCTGGCTCCTGGCTGCGGATCAGCGCGATGCACCAGCTGCAGCGGCCATTGGGGAGTGAACCAATGGCAAAGGAAGACCTTTCTCTCTGTCTCTCTCTCTCACTGTCCACTCTGCCTGTCAAAAAATAAAAATAAAAAAAGTTAGTGCCCACGGTCACTGAACTACCTGCTCAATATCTCGTGATCAAACATACACACTTTTCTGGTCACTGTGGGGATACAGCAATGACTCAGGCTTGGGTCCTGCTCTCAAGAAATTTTTAGTCTTGGAGGAATAAGCCCTGAATCTAGGGGCAGGCAGTGAGGGGTGCCCTCTTGAAGAGGAAAAGAGACAGCAGTGTACCGTCTGAGTGTTTGCGTTCCACCCTACTCATATAGGGAAGTCCTAGTATCAGAAGTACCGGAAGGAGAGCCTTTGGGGAGGGGACTGGCTCATAGGCATGGAGCCCTCACGGATGTGATTAGTGCGCTGTCCTGTTCCTTCACCCATGGGAGGACACCCCTAGACAGTGCCACCCATGAACCAGAAAGTGACCTCAGCAGCCTCTACGTTGACGTCCCAGTCTCCAGAGCCGTGAGAAACGAGTGGGTGATGTTTCTAAGCTGCCCAGGCCACGGTGTTTTGTTCCAGCAGCCTGAGAGGCCAAGGACAGTGACACACACAGGAGGACATGGGGATATGGTAGCTCCTGCGAAGGCTTCTTAGAGAGGCAGCGTTTGAGCTGGTTCTTGGGGGATGACACGGATGGTGACGGCAGAGGTGGGAGAAGAGCATTCTGGAAGCATCCTAGGAAGACAGCCAGGACGAGAGTGAAAATCAGAAAAACGAGGCTTCCCTGCAGCTGGATGAAGAACAGTGGTACAGAGAGAAGGAAGCAATGCTATGCCTGATTGGCGGTTTTATGAGACTCCCTGGTCTTGAGGCTGATTTGAGTGAATCTACCAGGCTGGAATGACAGAAGCCGGATGAAAGGGACTTCATCTGCAGCAAATGAAAACTCAGAGCCACCAGGACACTCATTCATCACAGTGAGAACTGTGACCTCAATAAGCCCTTCTGCCCCGGACAATTTCTTGTCATCACCCTCACCACCACTTTCCATTTGGAGAACAGAACTGTGAGTGAGCAAGCTTCACACTTGTGCATAAATACTCAGGGCACCCACTTCACACCTAATGAATGGGGAGCAAGGGAGGTGTGGACGCACAGTGGGAGATTTCACCCGGGCTTTTGCCAGTTCCCTCTCCCCAGGGCCTGGCAGCGGGGGTCAGACAGGACCCAACCTGCTTCCTGCAGGCGAAGTGCCTAAGTGCACTGGGGCTAAGCCATGGCCAGGTCCCGGGGTGGGAAAGCCCTCTCCAAGGGTGGAGCATGCTTTTAGAAACACGTTCTTTTTGTGATTTCAGTGAAAAAGCAGGTTCAGATTTATGAAATCTGAAGTTTGTACACTTCAAGCACTCTTTAAGGAAAAGAATACCAAATTATGCATATGAAGGGACTTTGGAATGCTTATGGAAAACATGTATTATGAAAACCATATGGATTTCAATTTTTTTTCACCAAAATAAGCATTTTTTTAAAAAGTATTTATTTTTATTTTATTTGAAAAGCAGAGTGACAGAGAAAGAGAGAGTTCCATCCTCTGACTTACTCCCCAAATGCCCACAGCAACCAGGGCTGGGCCAGGACAAAGCCAGGCCAGTAAGTCCATCTGGGTCACCCAAATCGGTGTCGAGGTCACAAGTACTAGAACTGTCATCTGCTGCCTCCCAGAGTATGTGTTAGCATGAAGTTGAATGAAAAGCAGAGATGGGACTTGAACTTGGCACTCCAATATGGGACAAAGGCAAGTCAGATGTCATTTTGTCTGCTGCACCAAGAGCTGGCCATTAAGTTTTCCTTTAGTTCCTTTTTTGTGTGTGATTTTTTTTGAAGACCCTTCATACAAAGTGAGATGTGAAAGTCACAATTTATTTAGAATGATTACGTAAACCCTAACAAAATTTTAAATCTTAAAAATTCTGGCCAGCGCCGTGGCTCACTAGGCTAATCCTCTGCCTTGCGGCGCCGGCACACTGGGTTCTAGTCCCAGTCGGGGCGCCGGATTCTGCAGTTGCCCCTCTTCCAGGCCAGCTCTCTGCTGTGGCCAGGGAGTGCAGTGGAGGATGGCCTAAGGCCTTGGGCCCTGCACCCCATGGGAGACCAGGATAAGTACCTGGCTCCTGCCATCGGATCAGCGCGGTGTGCTGGCCGTAGCGCACCGGCCGCAGCGGCCATTGGAGGGTGAACCAACGGCAAAAGGAAGACCTTTCTCTCTGTCTCTCTCTCCCACTGTCCACTCTGCCTGTCAAAAAACAAAAAATTCTGACAAATACTGTAAATATCACAAAATCCAGGAAAATGGTGATATTTTACGAACTGCCTGACACAGACTAGAATACCATTCTCTTACATTTGGATCTGCATACCCCTTACATCACTTCTTCCAATGGTAACAATTTTGTGACAGTATTGCAGAGAAAAGAAAAGTTGGTCTTATCTCTGGAAAGCTTCCTCCAAATTTTTTCTCATTTATGGATTGTTTAAAAAGATTTATCTCAGGGCTGGTGCTGTGGCTTAGTGGGGTAAAGCCACTGCCTACAAGGCTGGAATCCCATAAGGGTGCCGGTTCAAGTCCCAGCTGCTCTATTTCGATCCAGCTCCCTGTTAATGTGCCTGGGAAAGCAGTGGAGAATGGCCCAGATCTTCGGGCCCCTGTACCCACATGGGAGACCTGGAAGAAGCTCCTGGCTTCTGACTTCAGATTGGCCCAGCTTTTCGGCTGTTGTTGGTTCCCCCTCCCCACCCCGCCTTCTCTCTGTCTCTCTCTCTCTCTCTCTCTGTAACTCTGCCTTTCAAATAAATAAATAAATCTTAAAAAAAAAAAAAAAAAGATGTCTCTCAGGCTCATAACTCATTAGTGGAAATGCCATGTCAATATTTGGGAGTGTTGTGAATTTAGGGAAAACTCCCAACAAAACTTCTTTCCTACATGATTGCAAGACTCATGCATGTCAAATCTTCGGCAGTGACTAATTCTGAACCCACTTTGAATTGAGAATTACTCATTCATTCATCTTCATGTGGAGACACATCATGAGTTGTATATTACCCTCATTGGTGTGTGAATTTTCATATTAAATCAGGGAGAAATATAAATTTTTCTCCAATGTGTTTATTTTTTTTTATTTATTTATTTTTTGACAGGCAGAGTGGACAGTGAGAGAGAGAGAAAAAGAGAAAGGTCTTCCTTTGCCGTTGGTTCACCCTCCAATGGCCGCCGCGGCCGGCGCGCTGCAGCCGGCGCACCGCGCTGATCCAATGGCAGGAGCCAGGAGCCAGGTGCTTTTCCTGGTCTTCCATGGGGTGCAGGGCCCAAGCACCTGGGCCATCCTCCACTGCACTCTCTGGCCACAGCAGAGAGCTGGCCTGGAAGAGGGGCAACCGGGACAGAATCTGGCGCCCCAACCGGGACTAGAACCCGGTGTGCCTGCGCCGCTAGGCGGAGGATTAGCCTAGTGAGCTGCGGCGCTGGCCTCCAATGTGTTTATATGATTCATTCCTCTTCAATATTACTTGATTACTAAACAGTCTAAGAGTCTATTCATTACTATTCTCTTAAAAAGTTATCCTTTCTCTCACTGAATTATACTTTTAAGTTATAATTCTGTCCTTAACAATAGAATACTTTCCTTTTTTTTTTTAAAGGTTTATTTATTTTTTACTTGAGAGTCAGAGTTACAGAGAAAGGAGAGGCAGAGAGAGAGAGAGAGAGAGAGAGAGAGAGTCTTCCATCCGCTGGTTCACTCCCCAATTGGCCGCAATGGCCAGAACTGCGCCGATCTGAAACCAGGAGCCAGGAGCTTCTTCCAGGTCTCCCACCCATATGGGTGCAGGGGCCCAAGGACTTGGGCCATCTTCTCCTGCTTTCCCAGGCCATATCAGAGAGCTGGATCAGAAGTGGAGCAGCCGGGACTAGAACTGGTGCCCATATGGGATGCCAGCGCTTCAGGCCAGGGTGTTAACCAACTGTGTCACAGTGCCAGCCCCTAATAGAATACTTTCTATATATTTCATTTCTTTTCTTTCTTTCTTTACTTAATTTTTTTCTGAAATTTCACTCAGTTCTTGATAAGAGTGTACTCCTCATAGATATTAAAGTAGGGAGTCTATATATACTCCTTTATTTATTTTACCAAAATGTTCCAAGATGTTGCTTCGAGTTGAGTTAAAGTAGCATGTTGAGTTTTATAAACTTGTAAATACCTTGCTTTTTATTTGCATTTTAATTTCTCCTCTGAATCTTCAGAAATATATTTTATAATATTTTAAAGGTTGTTTCAATCTTGTTCAAGGTATGAGCAGTGCTAGGTACTGTAGGACACAGTCACACATCTGGTCCACCACAATTTGGACAGATGTATTCCTGGAAGCCATTCTTATACCAGGCAGCCAACAAAAACTCATCTCTACATGCAAGCGACAGTGATTTCAAACCCCATAATTATGTCTCAATAAATATGAATCAACTTCTGCTTCACCAAATATCCTAAATACCCATGAGCACTACAATACCTCCTGACATGGGGTGAGGGGATAGGGGGATATGGTGGAGGAATAGTTGCAGTGGTCTTAAACCATTGCAAAAAATAAAGTTTATTTTTAAGATTACTTTTAAAAAAGATGGAAACTTGAAAGAGCTTTTAATGGCCTAATCTGTGATAATTTGAGCAATGAGATTAATGGGTTATAGCCTATAGAAATATCCATGAGCTCATGGTGACATAAATGAAGAAATGGAAGAGGAGGGACAGCTCTTCCTTGCAGATTTCTAATTAATAAAAGTAGGAGGAAAGATGAAAGTAGAAAATCACCATTTAGCAAAAAATACAGTAATAGGGGCTGGTGCTGTGGCACAGCGGGTTAAAGCCCTGGCTGGAAGCGCCGGCATCCCATATGGGCACCGGTTCTAGTCCTGGCTGCTCGTCTTCTGATCCAGCTCTCTACTGTGGCCTGGGATAGCAGTAGAAGATGGCCCAAGTCCTTGGGCCCCTGCACCCATGTGGGAGACCTGGAAGGAGCTCCTGGCTCCTGGCTTCAGATCGGCGCAGCTCAGACTGTGGCGACCATCTGGGGAGTGAACCAGCGGATGGAAGACCTCTCTCTCTGTCTCTACCGCTCTCTGTAACTTGTAACTCTTTCTTTCAAATAAATAAAATAAATCTTTAAAAAAAATACATTAATAATTTCTGTGGGCAAGAATTATCAATGGATGCTAAAATAGTAGGTATAGTATGATAAATAAGATATTTGTATAGTATCAAGATAGCTGTCCATTAGATACTTATTAATGACTGGGGGAAAATCAAACGTTACAGAACAGAGACATGGACTATATCATCTTATTAACATCACCAGCAATGAGGCATAGCAATGTCGTGTACTGCCCAATATAATGCCTGGAAAGGACATAAGGTCACTGTCATGAGAGTGAACTAGTGGCCCAGTGGCTTTGGACATGCAGGGACATCTCTTAGAATTAAAGGGCAAGTGATTGCATCTCACACCTCCCACCCCTGGGATGCCTCTTCAGCTTCTGGGTGCAGCCCTGAGGGACATTTCTCTAACCCATGAACAGATACCATGGAAGGCTGTCAGCTCCGGGTCACAGCAAGTATAGGATGCAATGCAAGAAGCCATACACCTTGGATCACATGATTGAACAGATTATTGGTGTTCATCTCTGGTGGAAGAAGGCACCATGTGGAGCTTCCAGCAAACCCCAAGAAGATATTCATGATGTAGACCCATGAGTTCTGCAGCAAGGCGACGCCATCCACAGAGGAGACCTATACACCATTTGAAAAAGCTCTGGCAGGCCACTTTCCTGGCAGAGATAGAGCAGCTGACAAGTGGCCATGTGGCCAAAACTACCCATCATGAGCTAAATGGTATCCAAGTCACAAATTTGGCAGGCCCAATAGCAACTCATGTTTAAAGGAAGCAGTACGTTTGGGATTGGGCAGGAGTAGGACCAGTGGGTTCTTGTAAGCTATGCTAGCAGATTGCCCAGGTACTCATGGTATTCACCACTGTTGGACAATGTCCCTCCTTTCAGACACCCTGGTGGTCACATAGGGGATGCCTGATGGTCAAGCTAACTGAAGAAGAAAAAGACTGATATTAGTTCAGCAAGTATCAACTTGTTGTGAGGTGATAGCCAAAAATGGACTCCTGTGGTCCTGCAGTCCCACTCAGCAGCGGGGGACTGGAAAACAATGGGAAGGGGGAAATACTCTCCGGGCGGGGCCCATGGTCATTTCCTTTCTGTGGAAAGAGAAGAGGTGTGAGGCATGAACACAACTCAGGGCGTGGAGAATGACTGAGCTGGTTGACAAGGGGCTCCGAAAGAGAAAGACTGTAAGGCTGGGAACTGGGGGGAGAATATGTAGATGAGCTTATATGGAGTGGAGACCTTTGTACTACATGGCGTTGCCCTCTAGAGAGCATCTAACATAGAAGGGGCATTGAATTCTGCAAAAATACAGTTAAAACCCTAAATCAGAGACCATTATATGAGTTGGGATCCCCAATAAGTAGAATCCTTGGATCCAGAAACCAAGGTGTAAAGATAGGAAAGGCCCCACATCCCCTCACTGCCAGGGTCCCACTTGGCCATCAAAGCTTTGAATCACTGCACAATCAGGCTCGTGGGTCTATAGGTCCTGATTCCTGGGGGAAATACTCATACCAGGGGACATAGTAAGGACCCCATTACACTTGAATTCTTGGCTGTCAGTGAGTCACCTGTAGTTCCTTGTGCCAAAAGACCAGAAGGCAAGGAAGGAGCAGCCCCTGCCAGCAGAGATCCCTGGCCCTGATTTTCAGGAGGAGGTAGGATTGCCATTCTACATACATTGAAAGCAAAAGGCCAACACCCAAGTGATGTGCTGGTGATTTTCTGATTGATTGGTTTTGATGGTAAACTGGCACAGTGCAGCCATCAAGGCCTATGAACAACACAGTGACCAGGAGCTCAGGGATGATGATTCGGGTCATCCCACCACGTTAGCACTTTGGCCAACAGAGTCAAGAGTGAGAGGAATAGAAAATGGGCAACTGGGACCCGGAGTCCAGCTGCAGTCACCTCAGTTGCAGACCATGCCTTTCACCTTTTTTTCTCTTTAAGTGGTAAACAGACCAACCAGAATGCAGAAGAGCTGTTTCCAGGCAGACTGTACTTACCATACAAGGCTGGTAGATTTGACAAGGGTGAGTTTTGTGCTGTATTGGGTGCTCTGGCATCACCCAGATCTGTCCTTTCAGGACCAAGGCCCCATCCCCTTACCTGATGTGTGTGCTGGCTACTGACTGCCCACACTTGAGCCTTCTGGGAATTGCCCTCCATGGAAGGGAGCTGTGTGGGCTCCAGGGCTGGGAGCCCCTGGCCTCAATCTGGGAGAATTTAGAAGAACCATCCAGCTCCAGAGCTCCCTGTAGAATTCGGCAGGACTCGTGCTTCATGGAAGTCCAGCTCGTCTCTCTGCTCATCCCCCTCCCAGGCATTGTCCCCAGGGACAAACACCAACAAACCTCCTGCACAGGAAGTCTGCTGCTGAGTCTATTTCTCAGGGAAGCTGATCCCAAGACTCCAGAATTTCGTACACGCTCTTGATCTCAGTAGGAGGTTTGCCTTTACAACCAGTGCTCCAATTATGAGGGAGAATTACGAAAAGCAGAACACCTACTAAATCTACACTGACAGACAAAAGCAAGGTAAGCAAGAATTGCTGAAATTTGATGGTTAATTGTTACCACAGTATACCTACCCCAACTTGCTGACACAGAATCAATATGATTCTGCCTTTAAAAATGTGTAGATTCTGTTTCTTGTTCATAGGTGGACCAGACCAGATTTCAACTTATGAGGTAAATGTAGGTCTGCACTTACATTTGACAAATTGGAATAAAGCTAGAAAGAGTTGGCCGGCGCCGCGGCTCACTAGGCTAATCCTCCGCCTTGCGGTGCCGGCACACCAGGTTCTAGTCCCGGTCGGGGTGCCGGATTCTGTCCCGGTTGCCCCTCTTCCAGGCCAGCTCTCTGCTGTGGCCAGGGAGTGCAGTGGAGGATGGCCCAAGTCCTTGGGCCCTGCACCCCATGGGAGACCAGGAGGAGCACCTGGCTCCTGCCATCGGATCAGCGTGGTGCGCCGGCCGCGGCGGCCATTGGAGGGTGAACCAACGGCAAAGGAAGACCTTTCTCTCTGTCTCTCTCTCTCACTGTCCACTCTGCCTGTCAAAAGAAAAAAAAAAGAGTCAAAGGGGACAGGTGCCACCTTACTGGAGCTTCCCCTGGGCCTGAGTGCCGCAGGATGGAACCCACTTGAGTTGCTTGAGGTGGTTTTTGGACAGTTGTGGAACATGGAGAGGGATTACCAGTCAGAGGGCCACGTTTAGAATCAGTAGCAAACATCCATGTGGTTTCAGGCCACTGCCAAGACCCTCTCTTAGGCAATACAGATTTTGAGCTTGAATTCCAGTGAGAAGGGAGTCACCTATGCTTGTATCCATGAGAAAAATAAAAATTAATAATTCAGTGTTGTGTTTCCTGTCTTCTTTCTGTGGGAGGCCTGGGTCCAAGATAAATGCCTTGGCACTGATACTGTATTCTTAGACAACAGCACTTGTCAAGGCCCCTTCCAAGGAAGTTTAAGCAATGATTTTGGCTGACGAAATGTGATGAGGTGTGAGGCTTTATTTCACGGTCCTGTCTGTCCAGGTGGACAGGTAGAGTTTCTGGAGCCAGTAAGTGGTTTCTTTGATCCCTTAGTAAGTGCCCTGCAATATAACACAGTAGTATCTGGCTCACGGGTGCTCAGGAAGAAGCCAAGGTCTCAGCCATTAGCATTCATGAGAGTAAAGTCTTGGGAATCTGTTGCAGACTGAATCTGAGCCATAGGCCAGAGCCTCTTCAACCCTGTTTCTGCGCAAATCTCCACCAGCTTATTCTTTTTAATTCCAATCTGATATTGCATTACCTCTGCTGGCTGCAGACAATATGGGCATTGGCAGTATTACTGATTCTGTGGGCTTGGCAGCTTTAAGATCCAACCTGTCACATGGAAGTCCCTGAGGCTGCAGAGTATTTGAAACCTGAGAATGAGGGGTTTTTTTTAGAGGCCTTTTGCTAATCACCACTGTTTCAGCCTTAGCACATGAATATGCTTTTCATCTTGAAGATATATGGAAATTATGAAGCCATGTCCATACGAATAGTGTTTTCTTTCAGGATACGTTTGGCTCCAATACTAATTACAAAGTCTCCAATGGAGAGAATAAACTGCTTCATTTCCTGGATGGTGCCCTGTGTGCTCCGTCCTCTACCGGGAGCCTGGAAAATAAATAGGTCAGCTCTGGTGATGCTGTTTGGCTGGACAAGGGAGCTCTGGAGCCGGCCAGGTGAGTCTCAGGTTTCCTAGCATCTACTCTTTGCCCACGAGGATCATGTCATGGTTGCAGGAGCCAGGTGCAGAGGCAGGCCTTTTTGTGCCAAACAAGATACGGATGCCAAAGGCACTCTGCCGTATCCAGAGGTTCCGACCCGAGCCTGACGCCCTGCCCAGTCCCTGTCTAAGGAGACTGCATAAAAAGAGATAGATGAGATCTGAGAATCGTGCATCCTGACCTTAGCTGTGCTATGAACCAATGCAAACCTTTTTTTAAATTTAATTTATTTATTTGAAAGGCAGAGTTACAGAGAGGGAGGGTGGGGAGAGAGAGAGACAGAGAGATCTTTAACTACTGGTTCACTCCCCAAATGGCTGCAACAGCCATGGCTGGACCAGGATAGAGCCAGGACCCAGGAACTCCATCCAGGTCTCCCATATGAGTGGCAGGGCCCAAGGACTTGAGCCATCTTCCACTGCTTTCCCAGGCACATTTAAAAAAATATATCTATTTATTTGAAAGTCAGAATTACACGGAGAGAGGAGAGGCAGAGAGAGAGAGAGAAAGGTCTTCCATCCGATGGTTCACTCCCCAATTGGCCATAATGGCTGGAGCGGTACTGATCTGAAGCCAAGAGCCAGGAGCTTCCTCCGGGTCTTCTCACGTTTTCCCAGGCACATTAGCAGGGAGCAGCTGGGACTTGGACATGTGTTCCTATTGGATGCTGGCATCGCAGGAGGCTGCTTAACCCCCAGTACGCTGTAACACCAACCCTGCAAACATCTTTTTTTAAGTAACATTGAGGCACAAGAAATTTTAATTCCTCCAAAATGGCTCCATTGTCATGAAGTGCCCGAGACACAAGGAGAGTCGTACTGGAAGAGCTCACGGTACCCAACTCTGAACAGGGCAGCACACTTGCCCCAGGAGGCCCAGCACTGCTCCCCCACCCCTCCACACACAGAGCAAATTGCCCTCTAGAGATTAAGCGTCTTCTTTTCCCCTCTTAAACCAGTGAGAACCCTACAATGTGTGCTGGGCACCATGCCAAGCTCTGGACAACACAGAGCTCTGTGAAATTGTCCAAGAGGCGGCATTGGCCGAGGACGGAGTTGAGCCCAGGTCCATTCGCCTCCACCACCCTTGAGTGTCCCCTCTGTGCACCGACCCTCCCTTTCCATGCAGAATGCCGCCAGGTTGTAGCTCCAGCCCAGGCAGGAGACGCCTCCTTACCGACCTGTGTCCGGGGATTACAGGGATCGGAAGTGGAGCAACACAATGGAGAGGCACCTTCCATTCATTCACTCTTTTAACAAATATTTATTGAGCTGATATTATGTCCCAGAACCGAGGTAGGAGCTGAAATGGAGAGGTCAACGAAAACAGAGGCTCACTGAGGACAGGAGACACCAAACGAGTAAATGTGCAAATACGTACATGATTAAAAACCGCGGTTCTTGGGTTTTCCCTGCAGTCCATTATCCTCGGCAGCAGCAGCATTAGAAAGCAATTTCAGTCGTGTGGTCAGTGAATCAGAACTGAAAAGAAGCACTAGTGCAGCGCTGTTCGAAAGAAATGTGATGCAAACCACATGTCTGGGTATGACCTTTCCAACAGCCACAGTGTGGTAAGAAAAACAAACGGGTGCAATTCACGCCATGACTTATTTAGTCTGCTGTTTCCAAGATACACATTTTGACAAGGACCTCCCTAATAATGGGATAGGTTACATTTTTTTTCAGACTAAGTCTTTAAAATCCAGTGTGCGTTCTTGTCATACAACTAACAGCACATCTCGATTCAAACTGGTCTCATGTCCCAGAGACACGTACTGAGCACAGCACCCCTGTCCTACACATAGGTAGTGCATGTGCAGCCTTCAGTGACATGGCGTCACCACGCCCCTAAAAGTCATACATTCTCATTCAAGTGATATAGGGCGAGTGGAGGAAGGTTTTCTGTTATAGCTCCCAGGTGATTCTAATGTGTAACGAAGGCTGCAGCCCACTTCTCTAAGAGCTAACAGTTCTGCAGTCTTCCAAATACGCCAACTGACGGCTCCACCCCAAACCAGGCTGATTCCTGCTCCTGGCCCCTTCCTCTCTGTAAGCTCTGCCTTAGGCCCCACCCCACCCCGCCCCCAGCTCCAGGCCCAGACCTGAGTCTGGGAAACCCGGTGAGGAGCTGCGGGGCAGCTGTGAGGGCCCAGCACCCGCTCCTTGGCTGGTGCCACCCTGATCCTGTGACCTGGTTCTGACAAACCTCATCTTCCTCTCTGGGACTGCGCCCTGTGGTCTAAGTCTCTCTCTCTCTTTTTTTTTTTTTTAAAGACAAGTTTATTTATTTATTTATTTTTGACAGGCAGAGTGGACAGTGAGAGAGAGAGACAGAGAGAAAGGTCTTCCTTTGCCGTTGGTTCACCCTCCAATGGCCGCCGCGGCCAGCGCACTGCGGCCGGCACACCGCGCAGATCCGATGGCAGGAGTCAGGTGCTTATCCTGGTCTCCCATGGGGTGCAGGACCCAAGTACTTGGGCCATCCTCCACTGCACTCCCGGGCCACAGCAGAGGGCTGGCCTGGAAGAGGGGCAACCGGGACAGAATCCGGCGCTCCGACCGGGACTAGAACCCGGTGTGCTGGCGCCGCAAGGCGGAGGATTAGCCTAGTGAGCCGCGGCGCCGGCCTCTAAGTCTCTCTTGACTTTTCTAGAGAACCACCCTGTCTCTCCAGCCTTGGGGCTGCTTTGTTTTCATACATTCTTTTCCCTGTCTCCCTGCTGTCCTACCCCTTTGCCTTCTGTTAGAATACTGCTGTGGGACTCCATCTTTCTCTCACCTCCTGGGACACCTGTCACCTCTTACCAGGTCCTCTGGGGGCTGCACACTCACTGCCTCCCTCATCCTCCACTTCCTTTCTCTGGATGACGTCCCCCAAAGGCTGGCCCCCCTTCATCCACACCCCCGATGCCTTCCCCAGCCCGCGCCTGGACTTCCTCCCTAGCTCACTAATCCTTCCCTGAATCCAAGCTCCCCCAGTATCCTATCCTAATGGCTAATGGGAACATAGAATCTACCAGGAAACAGACACATCTGCTTATCTCTATTTTTATTTCACCTCTCTTTTTTTTTAAATTTTTTGCCAGGCAGAGTTAGACAGTGAGAGAGAGACAGAGAGAGAGGTCTTCCTTCCATTGGTTTACTCCCCTAATGGCTGCTACGGCTGTGCTGCGCCTGGTTTCCCATGCGGGTGCAGGGACCCAAGCACTTGGGCCATCCTCCACTACCTTCCCGGGCCACAGCAGAGAGCTGGACTGGAAGAGGAGCAACCGGGACTAGTACCCGGCGCCCCAACCAGGACTAGAACCCAGGATGCCAGCGCGGCAGGCAGAGGATTAGCCAAGTGAGCCACGGTGCCGGCCTATTTCTCTTCTTTTTTAAAAGGATGTCTTTATTTGAAAGGCAGAGTGAAAGAGAGAGGAGAGAGAGAGTGACTTCCATCCACAAATGGCCGTGACAGTTGAGCCTGGCCAGGCTGAAGCTAAGAGCCTGGAATTCCATGCACGTCTCCCATGTGAGTGGCAGGATCCCAGGCACTTGGACCACCTTCCACTGTTTTTCCAGGCACATTAGGAGGGAGCTGGATTGGCAGTGGAGCAGCAGGGACTCGAACTTGTGCTCCCATATTGGATCCTGCATCGCACGGGGTGGTTTAACCCACTGCGTCACAACGCTGGCCCATCTACTTCCTTATTTCAGTTTGCTGTCCAGTTGCTCCTGCTGCTCTGGGCTTACCATCCCCAGGGGGAAAACAGCCTAACAAGCAGTGACTTGCACGTCCCTGACACTGGCCATGAGAGGACTCTACTCTGGGCTGGGCAGCTCAGCGGAGAAAACCTCTCTAGGAAATGAGTTCAAGCCCTTATTTTCCCATGCAGCCTCTTGCACAGGGCTCACTGCAGGGAGCTGTTGTCCTCCCCTGGCCATGCCACCCCCAAAAAGCTGTGAGACTTGTTACAATGGGTCCTGGTATGAAGGCACAGAGAATCCTTGGCTGAAAAGCACAGCAGGTGTCCGCAGAATCAGGCTTGTCAGATAAATAAAATTAGGGCTGTGGGAGGCTGTTATCTGAAACTTCGTGCAGATTATCAGTTATCTGAGGCTAGTGGAGATTTAGGAAAGACAAAGAGAAGAATCATTTTTCTGCACACAGAGGCTGGGATTTAGGATGCTTTTCCCTGTGAGGGTAGGAGAAGGATGATTTGCCCCAGCTTTGGCAAGTTTCCTCTGCTCCAGGCCATGAGGTGCTATTTCTGGGGGAGCTGGCCACTCTAGGCCTCTCCTGGATCTACTGGACTGTAAAGTGGCCTGGTCACTGGGAGATGTCCTTTGTCTCCTGGTCATTCAATTCTGTCCATTAGATGGAAATGCTAGGATTTAGCAGCAATCAGTGGTGGGGTGGTGGTAGACCAGTAGCTGAGGCTTGTGGAGTCCTTGATCGAGGTTTGGTGGATGGGATGACCAGTGGTTGGGTGGAGGGAGGAAGGGAAGCAGGGGCTCTTACTAGGTTGACCATAAAGAGGATTCATGTAAGAAAAGACAGCTTTACACTCCTGCCGATGATCATACATTTTTATTTCTTGGTTTTGTATGAGACTGGAAGACGCTCCTGGCTCCTGGCTTCAGCCTGGCCCAGCCCTGGCCATTGTGACCATTTGGGGAGTGAACCAGCGGGTGAAAGATTCTCTCTCTCTCTCTCTTTTTCTCTATAACTCTTCCCTTCAAATAAATAAATAAATAAATCTTTTAAAATAATAATAGGATCACCTTCACAGGTTTGTCATAGGATTAAATGAGATAATCTGGGGGAAGCTATGTAGCCAGGACATTAGCTTATACTAAGAGACCACTTATGGCAGCTATTGCTAGTTTTCTTCCCCCTGTACCTGACTCACTTGCCCAAGGCCACAGAGCTAGAATCCGGAGGTAAGATCCTGAGGTGTCTGCATCTGCCCCACTGGGAAGCAGCTGCTGGCATGGACTTCTCCAGAACCTCCCTGTTCCCCCGTAGAGGGAGAACTGTGCTAGTGTAGACCAGCGCTGCCACACTGTGTGCACTGTGTGTGTGTGTGTGTGTGAGAGGGACAGAGCATAGGAGAGGCCTGCTCTCCTGTTTGGAAGGTTATGGTATACGGGAGGACTCACAGGAAGGGACGCTCTGGCTGTTCATGTCCGAGCCCGAAGTCCAAGCCGGAAGGCTGTGATGGCGCCTGGAGCAGGAGAGACACGCAGTGAAGCCGGTGTAGAAGAGCTGCTGGCATTGGGTCCTCCCTTAGCTGTTCTCTGAATACACAGACCTGCAGCAATTCTGTGCGGGGTGGGGGTGAGGATTCCCTGGCTCTGCTGTCCTGGGCTGCCTCCCAAGGTCTCCTCTTACCTTGAACGTCCAGTGTGGTCCACATGGAACCTGGTTCTGCCAGACACCAGCTGTGTCTCCTGGGCAAATGAATTTTCCCTTTGGAAAATTGAGGGAGAAAGAAGGGCAGGGATTATTGGAGTTGCCTGGAAATGTGCTGGGGACTCAGCCTCAATGGCCAGAGGCACAGTCAGCAACGCCTGGGTTGGTGTCTCAGCCTGACCTGAGCGCAGCCTCCAGGGACCATCGAAGCCTGAAGCCCCAGACAGGGCAGGGCGTGAGAGCAGACGGAGCCGCTCAATGGCTGTGCAGAGGAGAGCCACGTTCTCCACCCCACCTGCGATCTGCTGCTGACAGAGCAACCAACGGTCAGCGTGTGTGGGAAGAAGGCTTGTACAACAGGTGGTCTCCTGGCTGACCCGTGACTCAGATCTCTTTCAAAAGTACGGACTCCCCCCGCCCCCAGGGCTGCTGATACAGAACAGCTGCTGCCTTTTCTCCCCGCGTTCACCCGGAACTCGCCTGTTTTTCCGAAGCTAAACAACAATAGCGCCACTAAGGAAAACTTCCATCTGGCATCACCGTTACTCAGAACACTTTCTCAAACTGCGTTCCAGAGAGCACCTTCAGTCTTCAAAGGCAGCGTCCAAAACACAGGTTGTCTTGTGTGAGATACAAACATGGGAATGAGGTAGGGAAGGCGTGCGGCTTGGGTGAGACGCGTTCGCTGTGAAGGTACCGCAGAGTCTTGCAGAGCTGTGAGCAGAGCGTTCAGGTGGCACAGAACCCGTGTGCTACAGAAAGGGGGGCCCCCCACGTGGAAATCCAGCCCTGGGAAGCTATTAAATTAGTAAAATCAGGTTTATCTTTTGTAAGATTTTCCCCAGGGTTCCTTTTGCTGAAGAGTTATTCTGGATCATGTGTAATACAGTCTGGCTTGCAAAAAGCTCATCTGTGCATAGCATGCTGTGTTTGTAAAAACTCAGGGCTTGGTTTGGCTGCAAAAAAGAAGGCTCTACTCTTTGCATGAGAGTGACAAGGCGGGTGCCAAGCTGACCTGTGGAGCACTTTTCCTGGAGTTCTCTTCTTTTTGCTGTTTAAAGATTTATTTATTGATTTGAAAGGCAGAGAGAGAGAGGGAGAGACAAAGAAAGAACCAGAGAGAGAAAGAGATATTTTTTATTTTCTGGCTCACTCCTCAAATGGCTGCAATGGTCGGAGCTGGTTCAGGCTGAAGCCAGGAGCGTGGAACTGCCTCTGGGTCTCCCACATGAGTGGCAGGGGCTCAAGAGCTCAGGCCACCTTCTGCTGATGCCTCAGGCCCATTGTCAGGTTGCTGGATAGGAAGGGGAGCAGCGGGGCCTTGAACTGGCACCACAAGCGGTGGTTTAATCCACTGAGCCACACCGCCAGCCCCTAGAATTCTCTTCTACAAGGCTTTCCCTGTGAATCATGAACGTAACCAGCACAGCCGAGAAGGGTGAATAAAACAATGAGGAAAGAACAGGAGATATTTCATCACACCAGCATCACAGATGATGGAGGATTTTGGAGCTGGATCAGGCCAACCAAGGCAGCCGTGTGACACTGGAGATGTAGCTTAGACCTGGAGAGAGGTCACGAGCTGGACAGACCATTAAGAACAAAGGAACCTGTGAAAGGCAAAAGAGAAAGCAAAGCTGTGTCTGGTCCTTAGGACTGTGAAGAACCAGGGGACTCACAAGTCCTGAGACACTGGGCGTACAGAAACCAGTGTAGCAGAACATATGAAAGCTGGAGCCTCATCAGGTCCTGGGGCCGTGGGACACGTGGACCCCATCTCGGGGCTGTGAGATCACTTGTCTGGAAGGCAGAGCCAGCGGCCAAGCTGGAAACAGGGCCTCACGTGTAATGTTTGCATTTGGAAGAGGTGGTGGCATAGCGTCCAAAAGAACAGGAAATCCAGCAGTACCCTCTGCTGCTGCCCGATCCATCTATAGTCCCAAGATTCTAATCTTTCAGCTTCTCAGGGATCCAATAAAGGAGACACCTGCTGGTCAAGATGTTCATGTCCCACATTGGAGTGTCTGGGTTCCAGCTCCGGCTCCAGCTCCTGACTCCAGCTTCCTGCTAATGCCCGACTTGGGAGGCAATGTCAACGGCCCAAGTACTTGGATCTTGACACCTACGTGGGAGACCTGGATTGAGATCCTAGCTTCTGGCTTTATCCTGGCCCAGCTCAAGATGATGCAGGCATTTGGGAAGAAAACAAGTATATAGGAGCCCTCTCTCTCTCTCTGTCTCTCTGTCTCTCTCTCTGTCTCACTCTCTCTCTAATATTTATTTTTAGAGAGAGGGAGAGAACATGTCCTTTTAAAAAAAAAAAAAGATTTATTTAATTTGAAAATCAGAGTTACACAGAGGAGAGGCAGAGAGAGAGAGAGAAAGAGAGGTCTTGTACCTGATGGTTCACTCCCTAGAAAGGCAACAATGGGCCAATCTGAAGCCAGGAGTCAGGAATTTCCTCTGAGGTCTCCCACACAGGTGCAGGGACCCAAGCACTTGGGCCATCTTCTACTGCTTTTCCAGGCCACAGCAGAGAGCTGGATCGGAAGTGGAGCAGCTGAGACTCCAACTGGTGCTTGTGTGGGATGCCAGCATTGCAGACGGCAGCCTTACCTGCTATGCCACAGCGCCAGCCCCAATATGTTCTTTTAAAAGCCACGTTGTCGGGCCGGCGCCGCGGCTCAATAGGCTAATCCTCCGCCATGCAGCGCCGGCACACCGGGTTCTAGTCCCGGTCAGGGCACCGGATTCTGTCCCGGTTGCCCGTCTTCCAGGCCAGCTCTCTGCTGTGGCCAGGGAGTGCAGTGGAGGATGGCCCAAGTGCTTGGCCCTGCACCCCATGGGAGACCAGGATAAGTACCTGGCTCCTGCCATCGGATCAGCACGGTGCACCGGCTGCAGCGGCCATTGGAGGGTGAACCAACGGCAAAGGAAAACCTTTCTCTCTGTCTCTCTCTCTCTCACTGTCCACTCTGCCTGTCAAAAAAAAAAAAAAAAAAAAAAAAAAGCCACGTTGTCTGCATGTTGTTGGTCTAAAGGAGTTCTCTCCCAGGAGGGGGATTAAATCCTCAGGACCTCAGCATCACACTTGGCTTTTTCCTTCCTGTTGCGGGTTTGGCAAGTGGTGCCCCAGCGTGGAGAAGCCCCAGGCGGCCTCCAATGATGAGGAACCAGAGATGGCAGTGGCCTCCTCTCCCTCTCTCCCTGCCCTAAGACTCTGAAATTTTGAAAACACACTGGGAGGAAGACAGAATGCCGCATGGCAAGCTCTGCCCTCTTCACCATTTTGCCCAGAGCTGTTCCCGAGACAGGCATCAGGAGCAGAATGCCTAACAGGGAAGGTGGTCAGAGAGCGAGCCGGTGCAGGCACAGTTGTAGGTGAGCTAATGGCAACAGGAGAGCGAGAGAGAGAAAGTAGAGAGGCACAGGGCCCAGCCATGCCAGCTCCTCACAGCCCCTTGTTCTTCTGCGTTAGGTAGCATCCTCCAGCAAGTCCACTTTTATTAGGGACCAAGACGAAGAGAGGTGATGCATCCTGAGAAAGTCAGATAGCCCGGAGCGGTAAGGAAACTCTTATGTGTTAGGGAGCCGAACTGGGATCTAAAATAACCTCAACATGTTGGGGAAAATTGGAATTCCACACAATGAGTGAAAAAAGCACTGGGCCCAGAAAGCCCTGTCCAACCTGCCTGATGACAAACAGGAAGGGGAAAAGGCTTGAGGACTTTTTAACTGGCTGCAAAACCAGGCTGGGCCAGCAGGGCGGGAAGGCTGCCAGCCGCTAAGGTGGCCTCCAGCTAGCTACACAGAGGAAGTGTGTTGCTCTGCTCTGTTCCGGGAGCTACCGCTGGCATCTGCGCTCCATGGGCCAGAGCACCACAGGGCTGCAGGCAGGTGTTCCGGAAAGACGTCCACAGCAGAGAGCTAGCAAGCTGGAAAGTGGGGTCAGGACATTCGCAGGGTCGAAAACCATTCATGAAGGAAACCTGAAGGGCCTGCGCATGTGACCTGTAAGGTACAACGCTGTGGGGCTGTGGGCAGGGTGGGCGAGAGAATTTGCAGGGCACGGTGCAAAATGAAAATGCGAGACTCCTTGTTCAAAAATCAGAGGGAAAAGTGACACTAAAGTACTAAAATATAAGGCTTTTACAAAAATTATTTGTGAATTTGAAAGAGTTACAAAGAGAGAGGGAGAGACAGAGAGATATCATGTACCCACTGGCTTATGCCCCAAATGGCCACAACAGCCAGGGCTGGGCTTTGCTGAGGCCGGGAGCCAGGAGCCTGGGGCTCCATTTGAGTCTCCCATGTGGGTGGCAGAGGCCCAAGTACTTGGATCATCTGCTGCTGCTTTCCCAGATGCTTTTGCAGGGAGCTGGATCAGAAGTGGGGCAACTGGGATTTGAACCTGCGCTCATATGAAATGCTCGTGTCGTAGGCAGTGAACCCTCTGTGCCACAATGCCGGCCCCCTAAAATATTACATTTTTCCTTTAAAAATAACATTTTAATTATACAACATAATAGGTATATAGCAGTGTATGATTAGCACTATAAATTTACAAATTGCAAAATCATTATATTTTGACGTCATAAATTTATATGATATAATAAATAATAATACCATATTAATAAACTAGTGACTATAAGATTTTTCTGGCTCACTTTGCTGCAAACTCGTTTAGACTTTTAGTGATTTCATTTTCAATCAATATAATTGAAAACAATGTGAGTCACTTCACAAATGCAAGATTACAA
Source organism: Oryctolagus cuniculus (assembly GCF_964237555.1). Taxonomy (NCBI): domain Eukaryota; kingdom Metazoa; phylum Chordata; class Mammalia; order Lagomorpha; family Leporidae; genus Oryctolagus; species Oryctolagus cuniculus. Next base: position 96,183,421 of record NC_091435.1, read on the forward strand.
GTTGATAGTTGATTATACTTAATTTCAAGACTAATTTTTTCTGGCAATGCAACTAACTATTACAAGCATTTTAGAGGCTGTGGCAACAGTGGAGGAATTTCTGATACATAATTTTGAAGTATATATATTTTAATACCTCTAGAGCTGATGGCTGCAGGAAACAATTTTTCTAAAATTTAACTCTTCATGCAGGCTAAATGAACTTCAAGTAATTGCAAACAATGGCATTTAAAAGTTTCTGCTGACATTTCCTGTATCCTATGAAAGTCATACAAGAGATCAAAGTGGCTTTTTGATTTTATCTAATCCAGCACACCTGCTTATGCATTCTATCACTGAACCTTCAATTACAAGGGAAAATGAATTTCAAGATTGCCCTCCTTGTTGGAAATTGGTTCATTTAATGCTCTGTGTGAAAACTGTGCTCTTCTTCATTGAACATAATCATCTTTCAATTTAATTTCTATGGTATGGCTGTGGACGTTGGCTTTGCAATGTTGCAGTTTTCAAAACCAGAAACCTAAACACCAAAGAATGCTAATAACACTGATATTGCAATGCATATGCTGTTACTTTGTAAAAGCCAAGTTTACTGTTCAAGCTCCTGTGGCAACTAGCTCAGCATTCAGGCCGGAGTAAAGATTTTTGCAGACACTCAAGGGTGGTGCTATGGCTTGATGCTTATGTCTCCTCCAAAATCCATGTTGAAACTTAACTTCTAATGCAACAGATTTAAGAGATGGGGCCTTGGGGCCAGTGTTGTGGCATAGCCGGTAAAGCCGCCACCTGCAATGCCAGTATCCTGTATGGGTGCCAATTTGAGTCCTGGCTGCTCCACTTTTTTTTTTTTTTTTATTTTTTAACAGGCAGAGTGGACAGTGAGAGAGAGAGACAGAGAGAAAGGTCTTCCTTTGCCATTGGTTCACCCTCCAAGGGCCGCTGCGCTGCAGCTGGCGTACCGCGCTGATCTGATGGCAGGAGCCAGGTGCTTCTCCTGGTCGCCCATGGGGTGCAGGGCCCAAGGACTTGGGCCATCCTCCACTGCACTCCCTGGCCACAGCAGAGAGCTGGCCTGGAAGAGGGGCAACTGCAGAATCCGGCGCCCCAACTGGGACTAGAACCCGGTGTGCCGGTGCCGCAAGGCAGAGGATTAGCCTAGTGAGCCACCGTGGCTGCTCCACTTCTGAGCCAGCTCTCTGCTAAGGCCTGGGAAAGCAATGAGAGATGGCCCAAGTGCTTGGGCCCCTGCACCCACATGGGAGACCCAGAAGAAACTCCTGGCTCCTGGCTTCATATTGGCTCAGTTCCGGCCATTGCAGCCATTTGGGAAGCTAACCAGCAGATGGAAGAGCGCTCTCTCTCTCTCTCTCTCTGTAACTCTGCCTTTCAAAATAAACCTTTAAGAGAGAGTGAGAGAGAGGGAGAGAGGGAGATGGGGCCTGTGGTGGGAATGAGATGACTCTCCTTCTAAAAGATGCACGAGGGAGCTACTCAGCGCGTTTGCTCTCCCGCAGTGAGAGACACAGCGTTCATCCCTTTCTAGTCCTCACCCTTTCCTCCAAGTGAGGACTCGGCAAGAAAGCCCTCCCCAGACACAACACGCTGGCACCTAGATCTTGCACGTCACAGCCTCTAGAACCGTAAGAAATCAGTGTTTGTTCTCTGTAAAGTACCCAGTCCCGGCTCTCTTGTCCCAGCAGCACAGCCAGGCTGGGTTCCAGGGTCAGGTGCACAGGCTGGCCCCGTCAGTGGTGCTGCTGCTGCTTTCATGTAGCATCTCCTCTCCCTCAGGGCCACAGTCGCCATGGCCACTGCTGCTGCTGATGCACTGGCATCGTCTTCAACCTTGGCCAAAGGCCTGTCTTGGGTGGCCAGGCCAGCCGCTTGGCACATACACTGCCCACTGCCCATGCATGGCATCGGGTCCATGCGTGTAGCACTGTCACCTGCCCTATCTCTGCTCACACACTCACGCACGATGGTCTCCTCAGACTGCATTTACCAGACACATGGTCTAAGATGAAGTCACTAAGAATAGCAACAGCAGAGTGTGACACCGAGCACAGAGCTGTGAGTTAGAGTGGGCCTGTGTGACTGCATAGATCACATGTCTGTAGAGCAGGCCCTGCTCTGGGGGCAGGGGCGGGCATGCCATGAGGGTCCCATGAAGCTCCCATCAACCACAGTCCCCATATACAAAAATGGCCCCCTAACATTGAAACAGAGCTCAAAAATTCCTCTCGCCCGGGGATGCCATAGCCATCCCAATGTAGCACTAAGCATGACCCATGTGGCTGTGAGCGATAATGCAGATGTAAACCCTGTGCTGTCAGTCATCTAAAAGCAGAGCACAGAGCAAGCACTGGGGCACAGCACTGAAGCCACCACTTGAGACAATGACTCCTTCAAGTCCCGGCTCTGCTTCCAATCCAACTTCCTGCTAATGCACACCCGGGGAAGGCAGCACATGAAGGCTCAAGTACTTGGGTCCCTCCCATCCATGTGAGAGACTGGATTGTGGCCAGCACCGCAGCTCAATAGGTTAACCCTCTGCCTGCAGCGCTGGCACACCGGGTTCTAGTCCCGGTCGGGGCGCCGGATTCTGTCCTGGTTGCTCCTCTTCCAGGCCAGCTCTCTGCTGTGGCCCGGGAAGGCAGTGGAGCCTGGGAGTGCAGTGGAGGATGGCCCAAGTGCTTGGGCCCTGCACCCCATGGGAGACCAGGAGAAGCACCTGGCTCCTGGCTTTGGATCAGTGCGGTGTGCCAGCCGCAGTGCACCAGCCGCAGTGCGCTGGCCGCGGCGGCCATTGGAGGGTGAACCAACGGCAAAAGGAAGACTTTTCTCTCTGTCTCTCTCTCTCACTGTCCACTCTGCCTGTCAAAAAATTAAAAAAATAAAAAATAAAAAAAAAGAGAGACTGGATTGAGATCCTGGCTCCTGGTTTCTGCCCAGCCCAGTCCTTGCTGTTGTGGGCATTTGGGGAGTGGAGCAGTGGCAGATGGAACATCTCTCTCTGGCTCTCTTTCTCTGTATCTCTGCCTTTCAAGTAATATGAAAATAAATAAAATTAAAAAAATTTTAAGAGTAGAGCACACACAATTATGTACAGTACATAATACTTGATTATGATAAATGACTGTTACTGGTTTATGTATTTACTGTACTTCTTTTTTAAAGATGTATGTATCTATTTATTTGAAAGGCAGAGTTACAGAGAGAGGGAGAGAGACAGAGAGAGACATCTTCCATATGCTATTTCACTCCCCAAACGGTCGCAATGGCCCGAGCTGGGCTGATCCAAAGCCAGGACCCAGGAGCCAGGAGCCAGGAACTTCTTCAGGGTCTCCAATGTGGGTGCAGGGGCCCAAGGACTTGGGCCATCTTCCGTTGCTTTCCCAGGTGCATTATCAGGGAGCTAGATCAGTATATACTAAGAAATATATACTGTACCTCTTACCATTTCCTCAGAATGTACCTCTTCTACTTAAAAACAACTGTACTGGGGCCGGCACTGTGGCTTAGTGGGTAAAGCCGCTGCCTGCAGTTCCAGCATCCCATGTGGGTACCAGTTCAAGTCCTGGCAGCTCCACTTCCAATCCAGCTCTCTAATGTGGCCTGGGAAAGCAGTAGAAGATTGAGCCCCTGCACCAGCTTGGGAGACCAGGAAGAAACTCCTGGCTCCTGGCTTGAGATCAGCTTAGCTCTGGCCTTTGCAGCCATCTGGGGAGTGAACTAGTGGGTTAAAGACTTCTCTCTCTCTCTCTCTCTCTCTCTCTCTCTCTTTGCCTCTGCCTCTCTCTAGCTCTGCCTTTCAAATAAATAAATAAATTTTTAAAGATTTATTTATTTATTTATTTGAAAGTCAGAGTTACTCAGAGCGAAGAGAGGCAGAGAGAGAGAGAGAGAGAGAGCGGTCTTCCATCTGATGGTTCACTCCCCAACTGGCCACAACAGCCAGAGCTGCACCGATCCAAAGCCAGGAGCTGGGAGCCTCCTACAGGTCTTCCACATGGGTGCAGAGGCCCAAGGACCTGGGCCATCCTCCACTGCCTTCCTAGGCTATAGCAGAAAGCAGGATGGGAAGTGGAGCAGCCGGGTCTTGAACCAGCACCCATATGGGATGCTGGCACTTCAGGCCAGGGTGTTAATCCACTGCGCCACAGCACCAGCTCCATAAATAAATCTTTTTAAAAAAGAGTTAAAAAATTAAAACATCTGTGAAGTTGGCAGTAAGTTAAGGACAACTACTGAAGAAAGAACATGCTCCCTATAAAGGTAGTGTGGCCTCAGTGCCCAGTGTATATCAAGTCTACAGCAGTGCCCAGCAGTGCCCAGGCCTCCATTCATGCCCCACTCACTCACTGAGTACCTGGAGCAGCTTCCAGTCCTGCAAACTCCACTCACACCGAGTGCCCTGTACAGGTGCACTTAACTATCCATGCACTCAACTATCTCTTAACTATCCACATGTAGCATTGCCTATGTTTAAATGCGCAAACTCTAACCATTGTGTTACAGCTGGCTGCGGTACTCAAGGCAGACATACGCTGTCTACAGGCTTGAAGCCAGGGAGCATCTATCCCACAGAGCCTTGATCTGGGCTAGGCCATCCCATCTGGGCTTGTGCAAGTACTCCATGGTGAAATCACCCAGTGCACGTCTCAGAACATATCCCTGCCTTTAAGTGACGCCTGACTGTTCTGGGCTGGGCCCTTCACGCTGGTTTGCTCTGTTTTTCCTATACAAGAAGCCTCGGGAAGCTTCCTCAGCAGGGAAGCATTGGGAGAACAAGCAGGGTCAGTGCCAGGAGCCTGACCCCGCCCCGGGAATTGCGTGTCTGGCGGAGCCCTTTGTAGAGCAAGGTTGCAGGCAGAAGCCACTGGAGTTAATTTCCTCCCGGAGCTTCCGAGAAAGCAGGACCCCACAGAGTTACCGGGGGCTGCAGTGACCAGGTGGCAAAAGCCCCCCGAAGCTCTGAAAGGGTAAACAGCCAGGTGCTGGACCACAAGCACCGCAAAAAGACCCCACTTCTCTGTGTGCTCAGGGCCACAGGTGTGGAGGTAGCAGCACAGCTCTTCCCTGCAGACACCAGCAGCAATGGGTACAGCAGCACCCTGCATCCTGGGCCTACATGCCTTGCCCTGGAGGGGCCGGGGGAGAGTAGACAAGGCCTTCAGGACTGTACTCCATGAAATCTGTACAACTACTGTGTGTCCATGAAAAATTTAAAAAGAAGGGGTCTGTGTTGTGGCATAGTGGGTAAAGCTGCTGCCTGCAAAGGCATCCCATGCGGGCCCTAGTTCTAACCCTTGCTGCTCCACTTCAATCCGGCTCCCTGCTAATACTCCTGGGAAAAGCAGAAGCAGACAGCTCAAGTCCTTAGCCCCCTGCACCCATGTGGGAGACCCAGAAGAAGCTCCTGTCTCCTGGCTTCAGCCTGGCTCGGCCCTGGCTGCTGCAGCTATTCTCTCTCTCTCTCTCTCTGTTTCTCCCTTTCTCTGTAACTCTGACTTTCAAATAAATGAATATATCTTTAAAAAAAAAAAAAAGGTATCTAAGTGAGTAAAGGAATTTCTAAAAAGACCTGAAGGAGGGTCCAGGTAATGGAGGACTATTTATGAGCTGATGGGGCCACAGTCAACAAAGAGATAAGAATAGTCAAATTGGTTTAGAACCATTCATGGAACTCTGTTGAGACCCAAATGGTCAGAGGGAACACGCTACAGATGCGATCTTATTCTCAAGTATTTAAAGGCTCAAGAAGGACCAGGTCAATGAAGAAAGATTGACAGCGTGTGTAAAATAATGGAGACACCTTTTCACCTAAGGTGGGGAGGAGAAGTTCTAGCCATGAAAGCTGTGCAAGGCATGTACCGGCCTCCTTGACTCAGCTGCAACAGGGACCATGCGACCCCGGGTCACGAACTTTGGGCAGAAGACGTGGGAAGGGGCTGTGGTTAGGGGAGAGGAAGGCGATGCTCTTCAAAGCGCTGCTGGAGGGCCTCTTGCATCAGCAACACTTTCAGGGGAGGGTGCTGAAACGCAGACTCTGTGTCCCCACAGAAATTCTAATTCAGGGATAGGCATTGGTGCTGTGGTTGGTGTGCCCACATTCTGTGTCTTTGGGTTTGGGTCCAGATTCCACTTCTATTCCAACTTCTTGCTACTGCACACCCTGGGAGGCAGCAGATGATGGCCCAAGTGCTGGGGGTCCCTGACACCCACATGGACTGAATACTCAGCTCCTAACTTAGGCCTGGTCCACAAATATTGTGGGCATTTAAGGAGTGAACCAGCCAGATGGAAGAAGATCTGTCTGCTTCTTTGTTTCTCTCTTTCAAATAACTACAACTAAATACATAAAAAATTTTAAAAATCTAATTCAGTAGATCTGGAAACAGTCTAGGAATCTGCATCTGTAACACATACCTCCAACGTTTCTGACATGTTCCAAAGTTTGAGACGAAAAGGAGATGTTACAACTTATCCCACAGAAATACTGAGAGTCATTAGGAATTTCTACAAACAGCTATATGTCAACAAATTGGATAATCTAGAAGAAATGGATAGATTCCTGGACACATATAATTTGCAAAAATTGAGGCATGAAGACCTGGAAAATATGAATAAGACTGATACCCAAGGCTGAGATTGACTTAGTAATAAAGAATCTCCCAACAAAGAAAAGTCCAGGACCAGACGGCTTCACTGCTGAATTGCACCAAACTTTTAAGGAATAATTAATATCAACTCTTAAACTACTCAAACAACTGAAAAGGAGGGAATCCTCCCAAACTCATTCTGTGAGACCAGTATTACCTTAATTCCAAAACCAGACAAAGAGACAACCAAAAATAGAACTGTAGACCAATATGCTTAATGGACGTAGATGTAAAAACCCTCAGTAAAATATTATCAAATTGAATCCAACAACACATCAAAAAGATCATCCACTCTGACCAATTGAGAATTATCTGGGAGATGCGGGAATGATTCAGTATTTGCAAATCAATAGATGTTATACATCACATCAACAAAATGAAGGATAAAACCATATGATTATCTCAATAGATGCAGAGAAACCATTTGATGAAATATATTATCAGTCCGTGATAAAAAATCTTTAAAAAATTGGGTATAGAAGGAACATACCTTAATACAATCAATATAATATATAACAAAACCACAGCCAGCATTATATTGAATGTAGGAAAGCTGGAAGCATTTCCACTAAGATACAGAACCAGACAAGAATGACTGTTCTCACCACCATTATTCAATTTAGGTCTGAAAGTTTTAGCCAGAGATACTAGACAAGAAAAACAAATCAAATGGACACAAATTGCAAAGTAGGAAATCATCCCTTGTTTGCAGATGACATGATCTAAGGGGAACCAAAAGACTCCGCTAAGAGACTGCTAGAACTCATAAGAGAATTCAGCAAAGTTGCAGGATATAAAGTCAATAGCATTCTGACACACACACAATGCTCTGAGAAAGAAATTAAAAGATCAGGGTCTCATTCACCATAGTAATAAAAAAAATTAAACACCTTGGGTTAAATTTAACCAGGAAAGGGAAAGATCTCTACAATAAAAATTACAAAACATTAAATAGAAGAAGACACACAAAAAGGCAAAATCTTCCATGTTCATGGACTGGAAGAATTAAGGTCATCAAAATGTTCTTACTACAGATTCAATGCCATTCCAATCAGAATTCCAAGGACATTCGTCACAGAACTAGAAAAATACAGTCCTAAAATTCAAATGGAGGGGCCGGCGCTGTGGCGTAGCAGATAAAGCTGCCACCTGCAGTGCCAGCACCCCATATGGGCACTGGTTTGAGTTTCAGCTGCTCCACTTCCAATCCAGCTCTCTGCTATGACCTCACAAAACAGTAGATGGCCCAAGTGCTTAAGCCCCTGAACCCATGTGGGGGACCTGGAAGAAGCTCCTGGCTCCTGGCTTTAGATCGGCACAGCTCTGGCTGTTGTGGCCATTTAGGGAGTGAACCAACAAATGGAAGACTTCTCTCCCACCCCCTGCCCCGCCTCTCCTTCTCTCTGTGTGTAACCCTGACTTTCAAATAAATAAATAAATAAATCTTTAAAAAAATCATATGGAGGGCCAGCACCGTGGTGTAGTAGGTTAATCCTCCGCCTGTGGTACCAGCATCCCATATGGGCGCTGGTTCTAGTCCCTGCTGCTCTTCTTCCAATCCAGCTCTCTGCTGTGGCCTGGGAAAGCTGTAGAAGATGGCCCAAGCGCTTGGACCCCTGCACCCACATGGAAAACCTGAAAGAAGTTCCTGGCTCCTGGCTTCTGCCTGGCCCAACCCTGGCCATTGTGGCCATTTAGGGAGTGAACCAGCAGATGGAAGACCTCTCTCTCTCTCTCTGTCCCTCTCTCTATATATATAACTCTAACTTTCAAATAAATAAAATAAAACTTTAAATTAAAATAAAATGAAAACAATAAAAACAAAGTTGGAGCCATCACAACAGGGTTGTTATAATCAGAACATCCTGGTCCTGGCACAAAAATAGACATATAGACCAACAGGACAGAACAGAGACCCCAGTAATTAATCCATGCATCTACAACCAACTCATCTTTGACAAACAAGCTAAAACCACTCCCTGGAGCAAGGACAGTCTAATCAACAAATGATGCTAGGAAAACTGGATTTCCACACGCAGGAGTTTGAAACAAGACCCCATCCTTACAGCCTATGCAAAAATCAACTTGCAGTGGATCAAGGATCTAAACTTAAGACCTGAAATCATCAAATTACTAGAGGAAAACATAGGGAAAATGCAAGAAATACTGATCTAGGCAAAGACGTCTTGGATAAGACCCCAAGAGCACAGGCAGTGAGAGCAGAGACAAGTGGGATTACATCAAGCTAAGATGTTTGCACTGCAAACGAAAAACTCAACAAAGTGAAGAAGCAACTAGCACAAAATACAGAAAATATTTACAGACTATGCATCTGATAAAGGACTAATACCTAAAATCTATAAAGACCTCAAGAAACTCAGAAACAAAAAATAAATAATCCTGTTAAAAACTGGGCAAAGGATATGAGCAGGCATTTTTCAAAGGATGAAATAAAAATGGCCAACAGTCACATGAAAAAATGCTTAGTAGCCATCAGCAAAATGCAAATAAAAATCACAATAAGGTGTCACTTCACTGTAGTTAGAATGGCTATTATCCCAAAATAAAATAAGATTATGGTGATGTTGTGGGGAAAAGAGTACGCTAATACACTGTTAGTGGGAATGCATATTGGTATAAGCATTATGGAAAACAGTGTGGAGATTCCTCAGAAAACTAAAAATAGCTCTACCATATTACCCAGCTATCCCACTCCTGGCAATTTTCCAAAAGAAATGAAATCAGCATATAAAAGAGATACCTGCACTCTCATATTTGTAGTAGCTCAAGTCACAATAGCTAAGATATGGAATCAATCTAGATATCCATCGATTAATGATTGGACGAAGAAAATGTGGCTAATGTGCATACTGGAATGTTACTCAGCAATAAAAAGAGTGAAATCCTGACATTTGACACAAAATGAATGCAATTGGAGATCACTCTGCTAAGTGAAATAAGCCAGACACAGACAAACATCACATTTGTCTGATTTGTTGAAGTTAATATAGAAAGAGTATAAAAATGGTTTGGATGTCATATTACTTGGTATTTAGTTATAAACATTACTTCACTGAATCATACCATGCAAATGACAAGATGTTGTTCTTTCCCACATTTGAAAAAAATTTTAAAAAGGAGTGGGAGGGGCATAGTGAGGACATTTGGGGTACGAGTGATGTTTTGTCCTGAATTTGGGTGTTGGTTATGAATTTAATAGAGGATAAAAAATTCATTTATCTGTATATTTATGTGCATTTTTGGTATGCATACCATTTTTCAATAAATGTTTTTAAAAAATTCTAAGTAGATGTGGCTATAGCCTGAGAATTGGCACCTTTAACACATGACCCTGACATTCCTAATATGCACTAAAGCATTTTTTAAAATATTTTATTTATTTATTTGAGAGGCAGAGTTGCAGACACAGAGGGAGAGACAGAGAGAAAAGCCTGCCATCCACTGGTTCATTCCTCAAATGTCCACAGTAGTTGGAGCTACATTGATCCGAAGCCAGGAAACAGGAGCTTCTTCCCGGTCTCCTATGTGGATGCAGGGGCCTAAGGACTTGGGCCATCTTCTACTGCCTTCCCAGGCTATAACAGAGAGCTGGATTGGAGGAGGAGCCGCCAGGACATGAACCAGTGCCCATATGGGATGCTGGCGCCCCAGGAGGACTAGCCCACTACTCCAAAGAGCTGCCCCATGCACTGGGGTTTGAGAGCCAAGTACCAAGGTCCCTGCGGCTGTCAGACGTGATGACTCCACCTCCCAGCATTGCTCTCCCTGACCTGAAGCACTGCACAGCCCCCCAGTCTTCATCCCTGTAGGCCCCTGCTCCTGACAGTTAAATATTAGAAAGGTGAGCTGCAGACAACTCTCTTTAGCATGGATTCAGTTTTCCTTCCACAGAAGCATGTAAAAGACTTTTAAACTCTGGCTTTACAGTCCAGCCTGCGTGAGGCTCCTCGGGGCCTGTTCTCCCCTTGGCTCCGCCTTGGGCCCCAGTGTCTGTCCCCGCTGAGTGCCCCTACCCTCGACACTCTTACTGCAATGGTCTTGAATAGTCTTCCTGACTGTTTTAACAAGTGCCGGAAGAATTTTTTTTTTCTTAACATAAATTATGAAGGCACGACTCAGAATCGGACTTATCATGGGGTCCAGGACCCAAGAGCATGCTCTGGAACCTCCGTCTTCACTCCTGCCTGACAGGTAGGGAACCCCTTCATGAGTCCCCCTCCTGCCCCAATCCAGTGCTCCGGTGACAATCCATGAAGATGGGCTAAAGCCAGATGCTCATTCTCAATATCGGGAGTGTGCTCCATGGGCTGGGTGAAGTGTCTCTGGCCTCTCTGTTGACAAGATTGGGGCTCGAGTCCCGGGTGCACAGAGGCAGGGTTTGAGTCCTAGGTTTCACTGTAAGAAACACAGGCTGGGTAGATTCCCAGGCTCTTGGCTGGGGTAGAGCCCAGACCCGCTGGTGTCACTCCCAGGCACCTGAACCCAGCAAGTCCCCACCCCTACCACCACTGTGTGCTCAGCCACTTCCATGTGAACCCACGTCCTTTCTTAGTGACATGATTTGCCCAAGGTAGTCTGGGAGTCCAGGGGCTCCCCCAAGCGACATCTGAGACCTCTCCCTCCCCATTGCTTCCCCTCCTTCAAGCTCCCCAGAGCCATCTTTTTGTCTACAACTGTCCAACCTTTCCCTGCCCACGCCAGCCACTCAGCTCCCTCAACCCACTTGACTCTAGTCCCCTGTACCCCACCAGGGGCTCTCCTGGGACTCAGGGCCCCCCCAAAGCAATTACAAGTCAAAGCAGAAAGAAAAATCTTCAAAACGTCCTCCATAGATGATAGTAGAAATCACCAGTGTTCATATAGAGCAGGCAGCCTTAACTTGCTCCATCCACCAAAAAACTATTTGGATTTTAAAAAATGAGGTAGGGAGATCAAAGCTGAGTACCAACTGTTTTATATAAACCCATTAGTCTAACATTACTATGTCTGCTTGACTCACGGCTCAAAAGTCAGAACATCAGCGGTACAGACCTAGGCAGGAACCAATGAGATAAGTGATTATCACCCAGTACTTCCCAAGTCCTCTCCTCCTCCCCTGACACTGTGAGCAGCTTTCTCCCATCTCCCTAGTCTGACCTTGACCTCACCTTCGCCCCTCCTTTTCTTCTATCCTTTGCTCTTGGTATTAAACAAGTAGACGTTGAATTGGAAGTTTCCTGGGCTATAGTATAATATCAACAAGGAAATATATAGGAACTGAACTGTAGGTAGAAAATAGACGGTGGCTGACAAGTGAGAAGGGGGAATTCTAAACAGCATGAAAGCTATCCGATCACCAGCCACAAAGCACCTGAGCAAGAACTTGCTTTCTATGCTCTAAAACTGCCCAGAGCGTGCCCTGAGGGCCTCTGTGAGGCAGCCAGATATTTCAGGAGTTTGTCTGGGGATGCTCTGGGGAAACAGTCTGACCTTGACACCAGAAGCCAAACAGCACCTGGAATTACAATGAGGCATTGCCTTTCTGTCTGGAGCAGACCAAAAGGTGACTTGCAACCAGAGCCTGTCTCATGCTGCACAAGAGAGCACGTTATCACCCGCCACGCTGAACAGATTTGTACCTGCCGTTTGGGGCCTGCGATTTGAAAGCCTTTGAGGGTAGCCTTGCCAAAATCTACCCACTCGTAGCTTTGGGTCCAAGGAGACTGAAGGCTTCTAAGCTTGTGTAGCTGGCAAGGAGCTTTCTAAGAGAAAGAAATCAAGACCTCAATTGCTTTCCTTTTGGGAGCTCAGTGTTTTCAGAACTCATATGATGGGTTTTAGTTTTACGAACCTGATGGACCACGGGTGTTCATTTATTTGCCCTAACAAAAAAAAAAAAAAAAAAAAAAAAAAAAAAAAAAAAAAAGACAAAGAAAACAGAAGACTAAGTATATAAGATATCTAAAAGGATTTAGGGAGGATGGAAACCAGATAAAATGATCGCTGACTTAGCAGAGAGGAGAAAATTATAACTGAGGGAAGGGAGGATGGAAAAAATTATAACTGAAGGTGTTATTGTAGAAAATTCTGACAGAGGCAGGGATTTGTGGTGCAGTGGGTTAAGCAGCCACCTGGGTTGCACACGCCCCATAGCTGAGTGCTGGCTCGAGTCCTGGCTATTCCATGCTTCTGATCCAGCTTCCTGCTAATGCACCTGGGAGGCAGCAAACCACATTTTGGGTCCCTGCCATCCACATGAGAGACCTGGATGGAGCTCCTGGCTCCTGGCTTCAGCCTTGGCCCAGCCTTGACTGGGCCTTTGGGGCATGAACCAGTAGATGGAAGAAGTTCTTCCCCCCTTTCTCTCTCTCCCTCCCTCAACACCCCTCCCCCAGCCTTTCAAATGAATAAATTGTTATAAAAGAGACAGAAATAATTCTGACATCCCAGAGCCCAGGGGACTCCTAAGAGAAGCTTGGGATTTGGAGGCTCTGCTAAGAAAAAGGGGTGAGGCTCTGATCTAAACCCAAGAGCCATTGGTTGGGAGTCTATGTAGAGGGTCCCACACTCCCACAGAGCCAGGAAATTGATATTTGGCTCTAACCCTGTGAAAAATGCTGGCTCAGGGTCTGAAGCTCCTAAAATTGAAAAAAAATCGGTTGGTGGATCTCATGCATGTGCTCTAGAGCTTCTTCAGGCCTTTCACTCTTAAAATGAACAGACAAGGATGTAGAGAGGAGGAAAGCGTCAATATGAAGAAGATGGGATATTCAGGAACAAAGAGGAGGCTGGAGGAAGGAGACAATGAGGAGAGCATAAGAAATATTGCATCATAAAGCAAGACCATGGTGTTATGAGAATGGACCCATCACAGAACAGAAAAAGAATCTAGGAAAAAAAATCAAAAGGAATTGATGTGGCAAAGCATCTGAAAAATTTAATTGATTGGAATAAGTCAAGGGTAATGGAATATTTGGGAAAAAATAATAATGGACAGAAGAAAAGCAGAGAAGTGTAAAACTTAAAAATTATGACCTCCTGGGAAAACCAAGGGTCATGCAAGAATGGAAGTATAAGCTAAATCATTACTCAATTCAACAGTGAAAGATATGCTTATAGCCAAAATGAATTAGGGACTGTTGATTTAACCAACCACAGCAATAATGGTGGATGGGAGATGCCAGCAGAAAAATGGAAGGTCGCCTTGGTATATGAAAAGTCAAACCTCATCGACATGGTAGGAAATTAGCAGAAAATGGCTATATGGAGGAAGGATTAGAGCAGAATTGGAGGCAAATCCTAGAAGAGCCAGCTACAAGAGTTGTGAGTAGTTGCCCTGAGAATGCCTGAGAATTGCCTGGACAATGGTAGGATTAAAAACAGCAGGTAAGGGACTGGTGTTTTCAGGATGGGCTTTTTCGTATCCTTTGATTTTCATGTTACGAACATGTGTTACTTTGATGAAAAAAGATTTTAATAAAAAGAACCCTGCTAAGGATTCAGACAAACTTGCTTAAAATTAATGAACAACAACACAAACTACCATAGCTTCTTTAAAAAAAAGATTTATTTATTTGAAAGGCAGAGGTGGGGAGAGAGAGAGAGAGAGAGAGAGGTCTTCCATCTGCTGGTTCACTCCCCAGATGGCTGCAATGGCCGGAGCTGCGCTGATCCGAAGCCAGGAGCCAGGAGCTTCTTCCAGATCTCCCCCGCGGGTTCAGGGGCCCAAGCACTTGGGTCATCTTCTACTGCTTTCCTAGGCTATAGCAGAGAGCTGGATAGGTAGTGGAGCAGCTGGGACTCGAACCGGTTCCCATATGGGATGCCGGCACTGCAAGCAGCGGCTTTACCAGCTGCACCACAGCACTGGCCCCCGTAGGCTTCTGATGACACATGGTAAGCATTCAGAAAGGATCGGTTATTGCTATGATTATAACAGCGAGAGGAGAAGCCAGCAGCTGCAAGACCGCTGCCTGTCAATGACTGGCAGCTGCCTGTAACTGGCAGGATTTCTCATGTGTCAGCTGCAGTACTTAGATTTGGCTTGACAGCTGGGCACTGTGGTTCACCAAAGGCAAGGAAAAGCTTAAACTTAAGGAGAAGTAGTAGCTTTGCAGTGAGGACGTCTGGCAGACATCAGCTTAACCAACTGATCAGATGTGACATCCACAGTGATACGCTGGGGCCATCTTTCTCTAATTTAAAATTATTTCAGATTAAAAAAAAACTTTATAGGAAAAGACAAAAGCTTATGAGACAACTTTCAAAAATACAAAGCAGCCAATAAACTCATGAAAATATGCCCAATACCCCTAATAATCTGAGAAATGCAACACTTAGGAAATGATCAAGCTGTATGGCGCTGTGGCATAGAAAGTTAAGCCTCTGCCTGCAGTGTTGGCATCCTGTATGGACACCAGTTTAAAGCTCAGCTGCTCCACTTTCAATCCAGCCCTGCTAATGCACCTGGGAAAGCAGCGGAAGATGGCCCAAGTACTTGGGCTCCTGCATCCATATGCGAGACCGGAAGAAACTCCTAGCTCCCAGTTTTGGCCTGGCCCAGCCCCAGCCATTTTGGCCATTTGAGGAGTGAACCAGTGGATAGAAGATCTCTCTCCTCTCTCTCTGTTTCTCTCTCTCCTTCTCTCTCTGTACCTCCGTCTTTCAATAACAAATTAAAAGAAAGAAAAAAACAGAGGCATAACTTTAGTCCCACTGGAATGGCAAAATGTTGGAGAATAAAAATAGCTGTCAGTCATGGTAATATTGGGATGACTTCACCCCCCATACTGCTTTTCCTTTTATGTAGAAATTGATAATAACCCTTGTGGAGATGAATTTTTGCTCTGTCTTTCAGAATGAAAGATCTCCCACACCTGAGCGCCTCCCCTTCCACTGTGTCTGCCGGAAGTGAGAGCCCATGGGGATCAGTGACCACACATCCAGTGATAGTCACGGCACCCTTGTTCCAAGCAGGCTGCCAGACCCACAATTAATATCCAGAAAAAAGGAAAACAAATGAAAAACAAGAAATTGCCTGGGACTAAACTAATAGGAGGAGTTAAGCCTTGGAGAGATTTCTAGAATACTTGTTTTCATACCTTTCCTGCCTCTCTGGCCTCTAGATGAGGTGGTTTGATGCCGAGTGTCAGGGGTTACCTGGAAGGGGAAGGAGGGTCGGGACAGAGCAGAGGGCCTGCAGAAGGGAAGCAGGGTGGTGAGATGGCAGAGGGTGTATTTCCTTTTTTTATTTTTTTTTAAAGATTTTTATTTATTTATTTGACAGGGTTACAGACAGTGAGAGGGACAGACAGAAAGGTCTTCCTTCCGTTGGTTCACTCCCCAATTGGCCGCAACGGCCAATCCGAAGCCAGGAGCCAGGTGCTTCCTCCTGGTCTCCCACGTGGGTGCAGGTGTCCAAGGACCTGGGCCATCCTCCACTGTACTCCCGGGCCACAACAGAGAGCTGGACTGGAAGAGGAGCAACCGGGACTAGAACCGGCACCCATATGGGATGCCGGTGCCGCAGGCAGAGGATTAACCCAGTGCGCAGGCCCCAGAAGGTTGTATTTCAAAAACTGTCTCCCAGAACTGCCACAGCGCCTGAAACAGTCTTGGTCATGTCAGATATGCCTATGTACTTACCCATGTCGACAAGTGGCTAATGCAATCCGCTCCGGGATTTTTAAACTTCTCTCCTAGACCTTTACACGTGGTTCAAATTTTGCCGAAGAGCATGGGCTCATCGTGTAAACAGCAAGAACACTGTTTTCACAGTGGGAGGAGAAAACCAGTCTGCTCAAGGGTTCCTCCGCCGTCTGTGAATCCACCTGGCGGTTTCACTCAAGCACAGGTGTAGTCAGCTGCGGCCGGAGCGCTGCTGCCCTTCCCTTGGCTGTGGGACAAAGCAGGCAGGGCTCCATCTGCAGATTCTCCGGCTGCCTCTGCAGTGCCTGGGCAGGGTCCTCGGCATTCTGAGAACTGTCCACCGTCAGGCCCTGTGTCTACACTTGGATCTGTCTCACGGAGTCGGTCAGTCCATCAGCTGTGGATTCCCCAGCGCGGAGCAAGACACCAGGGCCGAGGGGAATCAAAGCCCCCACTCGCAATCACGTTAACTGGCAGTTCCCCCACGCTCAGCCCTTGGCAGCCGGTGATCAACTGGCGTGAGCATTCGGCACCTCCCGAGTCTCCAGGCCCAAATCTTCATCTTGCTATGGCGTAAGCACCAGTGCAAAGCCACCCTCAGCCTCTGCCCTCCTCGGGAGCCGGGCAGGGCTGTGGGATTAGGCTGCAGGCATTAAAGAAACACCTCGTTCTCCTCCTAGCAGCCCACGGAAAAACAAACGCAGGCGTCAGCAGCTCTGCCACAGCGGTGCTGCTGGCCGCTGTCGGCCCGGAGCCAGCCCCGCAGCCGGGCTGAGCCTCCTGTGAGCCTGTTTCATCCTCAGCCCCCGCCAGCAAAACGCCCACAATAGAAACCATCTGGAGGGGAGCCAGCGGGAGGCCTTGCCATCACTGTTCTGGGCACGGAGAGAGATGACACGGAGACCGGGCAGCAGCAGAGTGCCCCCCCTACCCAGTCCACAGCTGGGCCCTGGGGACGCAGCCTGCTGGCCAGTGCAAAGATGGGCTCTTAGAATGATAAAACCAGAGCGTCTTAGGATAGAGAACCACTGCCTCCTAGAATCCCAAACTCTTTGTGTTTTTAAATTCACTTTTTCTTGACACGTGATATTTATATGTATTTATGGGGTATAGTGTGATTTGTCCCTACATGTATGTCTTGTGGGATGATCAAGCCAAGGTAAGCAGCATGTCCATCACTTCAAACACTGATCATTTCTTTGTGTTGGGAACTTCCCAAATCCTCTCTCCTAGCTGTTTTGAAATCGAGTATTTCAAAAGGTTTGCGGAAAATAGAATTAAAAGATACGATTATTTGGGTAAAAAATTTTTTTTGAAATCCATGAGAGGTCTTTGAAAAGTTCATGAAAAATGCTATTATGAGTGGTTGGCTCTGTGATGTAGTGGGCTAAGCCTCTGTCTGTGGCGCCAGCATCCCATGTAGGTGCCGGTTTGTGTTCCAGCTGCTCCACTCCTATCTAGCTCTCTGCTAATGGCCTGGGAAAGCAGCGGAAGGTGGCCCAAGTACTTGGGCTCCTGCATCCATATGGGAGACCCAGAAGAAGCTCTTGGTTTCTGATTGGCCCAGCTCTGGCCATTGCAGCCATTTGGGGAGTGAACCAGCAGATGGCAGACCTTTGTTTCTGTCTGACCCTCTCTCTGTAACTCTACCTCTCAAATAAATAAAAAAAAATTTAAATAAAATGCGATTATGAAAAGTGATGCAGGGCCAGCACTGTGGCTCAGTGGGTTAAGCGACTACCCATTCGAGTCTTGGCTGCTCCACTTCTGATCCAGCTCTCTGCCAATGTGCTTGGGAAGACAGCAGAAGATGGTCCAATTACTTGAGTCCCTGCCACGCACAAGGGAGACCCAGATGGAGTTCCAAGCTCCTGGCTTCAGCCTGGCCCAGCCCTGGCTGTTACAATCATTTGGTGAGTGAACCAGTGTATAGAAGATCTCTCCTCTCTCGCTCTCTCTCAATCTCTCTGTCTCTTTCTCTCTTTACCCCTCTATCTGTAACTCTGCCTTTCAAATAAATAAAATAAATCTTTTAAAAAGTATGCATGGGATCGAAAATGCTTTTGCACCAAAATAAACATCTTTTAATTCTATTTTTCCATGAAACATTTGAAGTAACCTCATATACAGTAAATTGTTGTTAACTGTAGTCACCCTATTCTTCTAACTATAATTGTGTGCCTCAGGATCAACCTCTCCTTATTCCCTACCGCCTCCAACACTTCCCAACTCTAGTAACCACAACTCTACTCAGTGCTTTGTAAACAAAGTGATAGTCTGCTTATTTATTTATCTGAGAAGCAGAGAGAGGGTCAGAGAGTTCCCATCCTCTGGTTCACTCCCTTAATGCCCGCAATTGGCAGGAAGCCAGAGTCAGGAGTCAGAGCGAGGTCCTGTGCCCAGGCACTACTCGAAGGTGGCGTGCAGGCTCTGAAATGCTGGACTAAACACAGCTCTGTCAATTCTACTCCTTGAGAGGAAACAGCACAGAATCCTGGCATCTCTGCACCAGAGGTCTCTCCAGTCCCTACTACAGCACTAAAGCTACTTCTGAGGAAGCTGAGAGCGGCCAGGGTGTGGCCACATACCTGTGCACCTGTGCAACGCCAAGGCAGCAATCTAAGAAGGCTTGTTGTGGTGTCTAACTTCTGAAACTTGAGAACCGAGACAAGAGTGAGACCAGAGAGGGCCCTCCCTGGCCCCGCCCCAGCTGCACTGCCCCGAGGTCTCTGGCATTGTCACATTCGCTCAGCACTTCCCCCTGCACTGGGGGTCCAAGGAGGAAGTGGAGGCCCTGGAAACCTGTGGCGATTCCTGCAGCACCGTGGGGGGGCCCTTCACACAGACCGTCCTTGGGAGATGGGAGAAAGCAGGAAATCCTGACTTCTCCCCACGTCAGACTACGGACTATTTTCGTTGGCATTTTTGCACCCTCCCCCCTGACATTTTTTTTTGGCTTTTATATATAAAACAAACCAATAAAAACAGCTTGCTGTGTGGACTCGATGGAATCTGAGCTAATTCAGTCTCTCCTTTTCCCCGTCCCCAGGCTCCGGCCACAGCCCACAAGCTTTAGAAAATAACTTGTCGCCCACTCAACTCCCTGTCCCATTCTTAAGGAAAATATTTATATTATGCCGCAGAAAGGGTTTCCATGGCAGTGACGACTGCAACACTGTTGCCTTGGCAACCACTTGAGTCCGTCTTGAATGATTTGAAAGCCCCTTCACAGACAAATAAGGAGAATCTGTCTAAAGTGCCAGTCTGCCCGTGACAGCCCCAGTGATGCTCTCACTGCCTGGTTCTGCCTCCAACTCCTTCTCCCCAGCGCTCTCCCACCCCGCCACCCCGCCGCCAGGACCCTGGCTCCGGAGCTGGGCTGGTCCCTGTTCTCCCAGGTGCCTGCCTTTCCTCTGATCCTAGCTACTGCGCTCTAACCCACCGCAGAGGAGAAGCTGCCTGCAGTCCCACAAAGCGTTAAGGGTCAGAACACCAAAGACAACAAGAGGCTGGGATAAATACACAGACCTTCCTTTTCACAGAGCCTGGCTGTTGCCCCAGGGGCTACTGCCCTCCTTTCTCGGTCAGCCCCAAAGCAGATCTGAGCACAGTTTATCAAGAAAGGGCCGTCTCCCCTGAGTGATGTGTTGGCAGTCACCTCTCAGGTTCCGGTTTCTTCATCTGTAGAGGGCTTGTGTGCAGGGTCCTCTGGTCCTTCTACAATCAGCACTTTTGTGAATCAGGATGCACAGTCACCTCTCAGTTTCCCCGGAGTGCCCAATGCATCCAGGACACCCCCCCCTCCACCAACCCTGGACACCAATCTCTGGGGATGCTAAGTCCCTTGTATAAAATTGTGGAGTGGTTGCCTGGAACAGATCCGCACCAGTACATCAAATCATCACCAGATTACTTAGGATGCTTAATACACATAAATGCTATGAACTTGTTATTCTGAATTGTTCAGGATATAATGGCAAGGGGAACAAAGTCGGTGCGTGTTGAGCACAGATGCAATTTTTTGGGAATATTTTTGATCCCAGGTTGGCTGACTCCTTGGATGCAGAACCCGAGGATATGGAAGGCTGACTGGATGTCCCATCCTCTTTCTTTCAAAGGCACCAGAAATTTCTCTTAGCATGCCTTCAGGGAGCTCAAACAGGATGCTGGGACAAAAGAAATCTGGAGTGAAAAGGTGCAAGCCGAGGTTGTGTGAGGGAGTACCTCTCAACCATCTCGCGCGGCGTGTGCATGCTGTGGACCCCATCTTCAGGGCCACTCAACTCCAAGTCCTCTCCCGGAGAAGGTGCTCCTGCAAGCTGATTTAACAGACAGATGAGCACTCTCTGGGGAGCAGAAACTTTTCTCCCAGAGGAAATATCTTCAATGCCATTCATGCCCGGCTCTGCAGTTGTCTCTGCCTCTTCCCTTATTGAAAAGCAGCTTAAAAAGCTGGAAATGCTGACCTGTCTCCTTTCATTCTTCCTCCCACTTCTGACGGGGAGAAAGCTTTTTTAGGAGAGGAAGAGAGCAGTTGAAATCATTTTTATCATTTTACTAGTAGGCAGGCACTCCATCGGTTTGGTAAAGCGGCTAGGAGAAATGCAGTCGTGGGGGGCGGGGGGGGGGGGAAGGCGAAGCAAATGCTGCTGCAGAAGGAAGCTGAAAATACAAGAGTTGCCAAAAAAGTTCACGGAAATAAAGAATTAAAAGATAAGTTTATTTTGATGCAAAACCTTTGGAAATCTAGGCAGCGTTTTTCAGACTATGCATTTTTTCCATGAACTTTTAGAAGACTCTGCATACCTTTCTCCTAAAGCATTTCTTGGAAAGTGTGCTGTCTACAAAGTCACTCCAGACTTCCTAGCTCTGGAAGGCAGGAGGGTGGAGGAGGCACGCCAAGCTGAGTTCAGAGCCTGGCTTGGACCATGCCACCCTTGCGACTGTGGACAGGTGCCCTGACCTCGCCCAGCCCCAGTTTCCTTGTGTGTAACGTGAGGTTAGCCACAGCCGAGGGCCGTGTGCTGGTCAGCTATGCGCACTAGTCTGCCTGGGTTATACAGCCCAATACATGTATTGAGTCTCACACTCACCGAGGGGCTGCTGTGAAGGCATTTTATAGATGTGGTTAACAACCACCTTCCGGGGACTTGCAGTCAAGGATGCTACCCTGGACAATGTGTTTGGGCCTCATTTTAATCTGCTAAGCAAAAACCAAAGTTCTGGGGCTGGCGCTGTGGTGCAGTAGGTTAATCCTCTGCCTGCAGTGCTGGCATCCAATATGGGCACCAGTTCGAGTCCCGGCTGTTCCACTTCCGATCCAGCTCTCTGCTATGGCCTGGAAAAGCAGTAGGAGATGGCCCGAGTCCTTGGGCCTCTGCACCTACTTGGGAGCTGGAAGAAGCTCCCCGCTTTGGATTGGCACAGCTCCTCCAGCCGTTGTGGCCATCTGAGGAGTGAACCAGTGGATGGAAGACCTTTCTCTGTCTCTCCCCTCACTCTGTAACTCTACCTGTCAAATAAATAAATAAAATCTTTAAAAACAAAAACAGGCCAGCGCCATGGCTCAATAGGCTAATCCTCCGCCTTGCGGCGCCGGCACACCGGGTTCTAGTCCCGGTCAGGGCGCCAGATTCTGTCCCGGTTGCCCTCTTCCAGGCCAGCTCTCTGCTATGGCCAGAGAGTGCGGTGGAGGATGGCCCAAGTGCTTGGGCCCTGCACCCCATGGGAGATCAGGAGAAGCACCTGGCTCCTTCCTTCGGATCAGCGCGGTGCACTGGCTGCGGCGGCCATTGGAGGGTGAACCAACGGAAAAGGAAGACCTTTCTCTCTGTCTCTCTCTCTCTCACTGTCCACTCTGCCTGTAAAAAAAAAAAAAAAAAAAAAAAAAAAAAAAAAAAAAAAAGTTCCCTGCCCCCATGATTTCTGGACCTGCCAGCCCCTGCGGTTACATGAGCCAGTTCCTTAAAAATAAATCCTCTCAATAAATATTTCTCCATAACACATATTTTATGCTGGGTGTTACGTACATGCTATTTGCCTGGAAAGCCAGGCGTGGGGCGGAGATAACACTGGATGTGTTTGTGGGCCTGCACCGTGCAGCCTGTGTAAGGGAGAGCCAGCCCGCCCCCACCCTGCCCCTCACCCCTCTGGCCACGGCTGACTTGAAGGAGCAGGCAGGAGGACATCCTTGACCTAAAGGCAACCAGTGGGGGGGGGGGGGGGGGGCTGATCTGCTCCGACCCAAACAAATGAGCAAGGCCAACACATTGCTTTTCTTAGGAGCCCAAACAGCAACTCGAGAAAGCAGCCACCCACTGGCAGAGGGCAAGTCAGGCCTCCGTGAGCACAGTGGGAACGGCCCATCACCGCTGGTCGTGAAGGAGACGCGTCTTCTCTGGCCCATACAGCGTTCTGCCTTTCTGTTCCTCTCTTACCGATTTGAGAGGCTTTTTGCATAAAGACCCAGATTGTTGGGTCTCTTTAAAAGCCAGAAGCTCTGTAGTGCGGGGTCTGCGTGGCTGCCATCGGCTGGAGCTGCAGGTGCCTCTCAGCATGGGCCGCTGTGCTTTCTCCCGCCAGGTGGCCTGCCTGGCACACACCCGTGCGGGTGCTGGTGTTGAATTAGAGGGAGAGCCCCTGGACAGCTGCTTCCCAGAAACACAGCTGCCTTGAATCCAGAACCAGAGACAAATCTTACTGTGGTTTCTGTTCCCGGGTTTCCCAAGGCTCCCTTTATCCTTCTATACAGAGCTTTGTAACAGACCCTCTCTACTCCAGCTGGCCTCAATGAGTCAACAGAAAGGTCCCATGTAGACAGGAGTAATAACGACAGCTCCCCGAGGCAGGCATTGGGTTGGGACACTGCTTGGGATGTCTACATTCTGTGGGGGAGTACCTGGGTTCGAGACGCAGCCCCACTGCCAATTCTAGCTTCCTACTAGCGCATACTCTGGGAAGCAGCAGATGAGGGCTCAAGCAGCTAGGTCCCTTCCGCCCGGGCGGGGGACTTGGACCGAGTTCTCAGCTCCTGGCTTCAGCCTGGCCCAGCCTTGGCTAATGTGAGCGTTTGGAGTATGAACCTGCCACCCCCATCTTTTTTCTCCTAACCCCATCTCTTTTTTTTTTCTCTCACCTCCATCTCTCTCTTTCTAATAAATAAAGAAAAATTGGAAAAAAATCACATTCCTGCCTACCCACCTCTCTTCCCAAGTCTCCCAGAGCCCACATCTCCCAGAGGCTGCAGTCTGTACCATGGGTCACTCAGGGAGCACCGGCCGGTAATTGAGAACTGCAGCCCCAGGGATTGGCTGGGCACCAGCAACGAGGGGCAGGCCCACTTTTGTCACAGGAGATACAAGGATGAGCGCTTTGGCAGGCTGACTTGTGTGGTTGATATGGTTTAGAGAGGTGTGTAAGCTCCAGTGTGTAAGCTCCAGGTGTGTAAGCTCAATGACTCCCGGGGACTCTGGGCATGAGCCACAAATCTCAGAGGGCAATGTTGGCTTTAACTGACCTTCTAGGTTGGGGCCAGTGGTATCGTGTGGATTGGGGCATCAACACAGTGGAACAGGACTCTCCAGCTCTGGTTTCCCTGCACCCCATTCACTGCTCCTCTCCCCTAGAAACATCGATTTACACAACTGTGCATGCATGAGAAACCTTCACAGGAGCTAAGGGAGCTGGAGGAGAGATTCCAGCACCTGCGTACAGCACGGAAATAAGACAAGACTCCCTGAAGAGTGTAGCACGGACAGCTTTTCATTACTGCCCCAACCCCAGGCCCCACAATACAAAGATACACAGCCCCTCCATCAGGGGGCATAAAGAAGTACCTGACGGCCGTGGACCCCAACACTGGGCCTGCCCCAGTAAAGCCCAGCACCAGGCAAGGCCCCAAGGCCCCAGACTCTGGGCCAATACCCATGGATTAAACCCCTAGGATGGAACCAGTGCCAGGTTCCTCCACAGCCCAGGGCTCCCAAACCCACAGCCCAGGGCTCCATCCAGGCTTGCCCCTTGAAGGTCTCTAGGTCTCCCCGCTAGCAAGCCAATCCCAGGAACCCCAGGTTTTCGGCCTGTTCCAGCACCAGGCCAACCTGACACTCTAATCACTGGACCAGTGCTCATGCGTATCTCTTAGGTCAACCCCTGAAGATAAAAGCTCCAGGCCCAATCCAAGCTCCAGACCAGCCCAGAGCCAGATCAACCCATACAGTCCCACGTTTCAGACCCACCCCAGCACCAGCTGGCAGGTGTGGACACAGGTTCCAGGCCTGCCCAGTACCGGACTGTTGCCTGCAGCCCATACTCCTGCAGACACCCAGAGTCCAGACACATTCCAGAAAACTGTAGCACAAGGCTAGCCCACAGACCCCAAACTCCAGAACTTTCCCTATGGGACCACTTCCACAGCCTTAGGACCCAAGGTAGCCCTCACAGACCAGGCCAGCACCTGTCACCCAGTCTATAGGCTGGTCTCCAAGATTCCAGGTACCAGGCCAGCACCTGTTATTTCAGATTCTAGACTGGCCCTAAAGCCTCAGGCCCCACACTACCCTAAACCTAAGCCAGCTCCTGGCTTTCGACTAGTCCCAGTGGTCCCAGACTCCACTGAATTCAGGGCTTGTTCCTGTTCCACCGGACCTGGTGTCCACGCTCACCCCAGTAAACTCCGCTGCCAGGCACACCCTCGCAGACTCAGGGTCTGGGGCTACCCCAGCACCAGATCAACCTGTGTACCCAAGCATCAGAGGACCGCTGCAGAGCCAGGTGCCAGGCCCACCCACCTGCCGACACAGGCACCAGGCCAGCACATCCAAGGACTCTAATAGGAAGCCTGTTGTGGACCAGGGCAAGCAGCCAGGCCAGAGTTTCTGGAAGGCTGACTAGTGAAAGGCTCTTTGATAAGGCCAGTTTTCTTTATTTTTTTAAGAATTGTATTAATTGATTTGAGAGGTAGACTGACAGACAGACAGAGGGAGAGACAGAGAGAAAGGTCTTTCCTCCTTTGGGTCACTTGCCAGATGGCTGCAACAGCCAGAGCTGGGCCCATTCGAAGCTAGGGGCCAGGAGCTTCCTCTGGGTCTCCCACATGGGTGCAGGGGCCCAGGCACTTGGGCCATCTTCCACTGCTTTTCCAGGCCATAGCTGCTCGAAAGAGGAGCTGCTGGGACATGAACTTGCACCCATATGGGATGCCAGCGCTGCAGACTGGGGCCACAGCTCCAGCACCCCAAGGCCAGTTTTCAAAGACTAGGATGAATTTCTACTTCAAATGCAAAGACACCAACACATGACCACAAGGATACAGAACAACCAGGGAAACATGACATCACCAAAGGAACAAATTAAGGCATTGGTAACCAGCCTTAAAGAAAGGAAATGTGTACCTGCCTGATGAGAAATTCAAAATCATTATTTTAAGGCAGCTTGGACTATGCAAAAATGCAATGAAACAATTTGAGAAAACCAAGAACACAATAAATGAGGAAAATAAGAAATGTAACACAAAGATTGAAATTATGGCTGCACATAAACCTGTGCCAGAGCTTGGCAGATGTGGGTCTGAGCAACATCCTTCTACTGACCCCTTGAAACATTCTGGCAGCAAGAGGCACTTAAATGTCAAGTTTTAGATCAATGGCTGGAGTGAGGAGCATGGTTACCTGGGAAGGAAGGAGAAAAGGGTTGTTTTCTTGACATTTTCCATGATTGGATGGATGGAGACCACCTGTGCACTGGAGTTGCATCTCTTTATTTTGAAAACAAGTTTTTAAATGTCAGAACATTTTATGAATCTAAAATTCCTTTTAAGATAAAGAATTTGGAGGAAACAGAACAGAGAAGGAAATAACTATTCTGTTACTGGATGGTTGTAAAGGGTAATGCAGACCTACGGCCTTACGTCGTCCCGTGAACATCCCCGAGCATCACGCATGTGGCCAGTGTCTGTTCTAAGCCCTGCAGTCATAGCTCCCGCTCCTGAGATGCTAAGTCCAAGCTCCTAGAAAACCGTAGCACTCACACGACAGTCAGACCAGCATCTAAATTCCCTTCTCTCTCAGCCTTCAGGAGGCCACAGAGTGACTGCAGTTAATTCCTTCCTGGCTGTCTCACACAACAGACCCGCAAAGCAATGGCTCCTTTACATGCAGAATGGCCTCAGGGTCTGCCTCAGAAGTCAACCTGTGGCATAGCAGGTAAAGCGCCACCTGCAGTGTTGCATCCCATTTGGGCGCCAGTTCGAGCCCTGGCTTTTCCTCTTCTGATCCGATTCTCTGTTAGACCTAGGAAAGCAGTAGAAGATGGCCCAAGTCCTTGGGCCCTTGTGCCCATGTAGGAGAGACCCAGAAGAAACTCCTGGCTCCTGGCTTCAGATCGGCCTGGCTCTGGCTATTATGGTCATTTGGGGAGTGAACCATCTGGTGGAAGATCTCTCTCTCTCTCTCTGTCTCTTCTTCTCTAATTCTGCCTTTCAAATAAATAAATTAATTAAAAAAAAAAAGTCGGCCCAATTCTGTGGAACTTCAGTTGTCTCCCACTCAACACGCACCGCCGACTCCCTCGCTCGTGTGAGACCTCAGGCCCCTTTGCTCACCATCCTCTCTGCCAGCTCCGCCAGCGGGTTCCAGGCCGGCTGGGGCAGCACGTGTTCACACAGCACCAGGGCCCACGTGTTGAGACGAGGTCAGAAGACACTGCTTTAAATAAGCTGCTCCTCACAAATAACAGATCCCCCAGGGGAGCGTCTTTTCCTTCTTACATGCTTGTGACCCCTGAGTCAGTCTCTAACCAGAATAAACTCCGTGAGCCCTGCTGAAGCCTCCGAATTAATTTCTCCAGACAATCAGCCTCTGTTAGGCCCCGCACCACGTGGTAGATGCTGCATCGGTGTGGCAGAGGACACCAGCTGCTTAGGACAGTGTCTGCCGTCAGTGAGTGACAGGGCTCCAGAGAGTGAGGGAGGCCACAGACAGGGGGCTCTAGGGTCAACGTGTCCTCATCCTGGAAGGGAAATGAGGTCCAGAGTGAGGACGTGCCTTATTTTCCCAGGGTTCCATGGTTAACGTCAGAGCTGGACCTCGAATCCAATTCTGTGGCTGCTTCGTGCGAGAGTTTGGCATCCCAGCATGAAGAACACTGACAGCATTTGCAGGCAGGTGCTGTGAAGAAGTCAAGGGGGCTGCGCAGGGGCTGGGCTGAGTGAGAGAGAACAGACGCCAACCAAGGCAGCCCTAGGTCTCCTCTGTGCACAGCCGCATCCAGCCGACTCCGAGTGGGGCCAGAGGAGCGGTAGAGAAAGGCCAAGTCCAGTTCCTCAGCAAGACGCTCTAGTAATTGGAGTTTGATTAACTTCTTGGCATGGTTTTATCATGGCACTCCACTTCAGTGGGTATAAGAATCACCTAGGGAGCTGGTGCTGTGGTGCAGGTTAATCCTCCACCTCTGGCACCCGCATTGCATATGGGCACCGGTTCGAGTCTCAATGGCTCCTCTTCCGATCCACCTCTCTGCTTTGGCCTGGGAAAGCAGTAGAAGATAACCGAAGCGTTTGAGCCCCTGCACCTGTGTGGGAGACCCGGAAAAAGCTCCTGGCTCCTGGCTTCAGATAAGCACAGCTCCAGCCATTGTAGCCATCTGGGGAGTGAACCAAGGGATGGAAGACCTCTCTCGCGCTCTTTCTGTCCCTGTCTGTAACTCTACCTCTCAAATAAATACATAAAAATATTTTTAAAAAAATCACCCAGCTGGTGTTTTCATGTATATTCCTGGGCTTTCCCTGGAGATTCTGAGTTAGACCCTGATGTGACTGCCTTCTTGCCCTCCCCCCCCCCCGACCAGGTCTGGTGAAAGCCACAGGGGAGGAGTCAGAGCCCTGAGCTGGTCCCTGAGAGCTCTGGACTCTCGAGCTCACTGAGTGAGCCAGCTGGGTGACTTGGACAGATCCCTTCCCTTCTGCAGGTGTTGTTACATAAGGAGGTTGGATGGGATGATTTAGTGGCCCCTCCAGTCCTGAAACTGCAAAGTTGAATCACTGGACAAGTCCCACAGACCCAAATCCCTTGGCTTGGCTGAGCCAATAGGTACAGAATGACTGGGGGCACTGGCTACACTTTACTGTCCATCTTTGCGCAATATTCTGTCCTGCAGAAGAGCCTGGAGGTGAGTCCATGGCCCAGTTGGAACATCACAAGCCAGTGGGTGCTTTCCATCAAAAATGCCTTTCCTAGAAGCCCTGAGACCAGAGCTTGACAGAGCAGTTCTTGTGCTCTGTGGGTCTTATTCCTCCTTTCTTTCTTTTTTAAGATTTATTTATTTGAAAGTCAGAGTTACACAGAGAGAGAAGGAAAGGCAGAGAAAGAGAGAGAGAGAGAGAGAGAGAGAGGTCTCCCATTCACTGGTTCACTCCCTAGTTGGCCTCAATGGCTAGAGCTGGTACAATCCAAAGCCAGGAGCTTCTTCCAGGTCTCCCACACGGGTACAGGGGTACAAGGACTTGGGCCATCTTCTACTGCTTTCCCAGGCCACAGCAGAGAGCTGGATCAGAAGCGGATCAGCCGGGTCTCCAACTGGCGCCCATATGGGATGCCGGCACTGCAGGCAGTGGCTTTACCCACTATGCTACGGTACCGGTCACCCTTATTCCTAATTTCTCCACTGACATCCCTAGGTCTGAGGAAGTTCATTTACACACCTGGGAAGGGACCAGCTCAGAGAACACATGATTGTTCAAGATATAAGAAAAGCAGGGGTGGGACTGGCGCTGTGGCATAGTAAGCTAAGCCTCTACCTGTGGCACTGGCATCCCGTATGGGTGCTGGTTTGTGTCCTTCTGATCCGGCTGTCTGCTCATGGCCTGGCAAAGCAATAGAAGATAGCCCTGTATCTGCATGGGAGACCCAGAAGAAGCTCCTTGCTCCTGGCTTTGGGTCCAGCTGTTGCAGTCATTTGGGGAATGAACCATCAGGTGGAAGACCTTTCTCTCTGTCTCTCCGTTTCTCTCTAACTCTGCCTCTGAAAGAAATAAATAAAATCTTAAAAAAAAAAAAAAAAAGGAAGAAGAAGAAGAAAAGCAAAGCAGGGGTCCTGGGGGACTCAATCTGGGCCAGAGAGGTGGGGCCCTACTTCCCCCCACGAAGCAGGGAGAAAAGTTTTGGGATTGGACCTGAGTTCCAATCCCAGCTCCACCTCCTGCCTACTGGGTGAATCCAAGTGACTAAGCCTCTGAGCCTCAGTGTCTCTGAGAAAAACCAGATGGGAATACCCGAGCCTAGCTATGGGGCTGCAGCGTGGACTCTGTCTGAGTAGACCGGAAAGTGCCCCGCACTGGGAAGGGGCTTGACAATCCGGCCCCTTCCCCGCCTGCAGTGCTCCGTGCTGGTGCCCTGCGCTTGGGGAAGGTGTGGCTTCCCACTCCCCAGCTTAGCAGCCGCCCAGAGGGAGGTGGGAGGAGGGCTCCTTCTCTTCAGTGCTATTGAGAAATATTCAAAAGAAACATTTATACCAAAAGCAACTCTGGGGAAACAAAGGAAAATGAACAAAGCAAAAATAAACCCATAAAATGAAATTCAGATCCCAGGTCCTGCAAGAGCCTTCGATAAACGCCCTCCTGGTTCCCAGGAACAACGGGGCCAATTGGAGGGGGCGCTGTCCCCAGCCCCCGGCCGCCTCTGCCGCTGGGCTCTTTTCTCAGCATGGGGGCCGGGGGTGCTGTGAGCTAGAAACACAGTGAACGCTCGGGCTGGGCTTAGGCCGAACCCTCTGCGGCTCATTCTCCCCTTCCCACGTCCCCACTCGGTCGGCAGCCCCCGCGGGGGAGGAACCCGCAGCCCTGCCCGCGCGGAGCTGCAGGAAGCCGGTCACGACTCTGCGCTCAGGCAGCCTTGCGCCCCCTCAGGTGGGAGTTGGACAAGCAGCAGGAGTCGAAGATTGACAGGACGCCGTCTGCGCTTGGGGCCGGGTCTCCCAGCGTGGGCTGCCGGGGATAGGAGCAGCTCTCTGCCCAGCACCCATTCTCGGCCCTGGGATGAGGAGCATGGAGGGCCGCTCTTGCAGGGGCGGGGCTGGTGAAACCGCGGAAGAGTGAGATCTCCAGTTCGCACAAGCTTCCAGAGCAGACTGGAGTCACGCCACAACTCAGGCTGCCCTTGTTGGCACAGCAAGGGTTAAGCAAGGCCTCCTGTGTCTGCCCAGGGATCTGGACAACTGGCTCTTTCGTGATTTAAGCAACTGAGGGTGCTTAGAGGGGGAGACCCCTGGGACAGCTGGGTTTGCATAGGTGGCGAGGGTCCCTTGATGGGGGATCTGCCATAAGCAGGGGATGCCTTGGGCCAGAACTACAGCCAAAGCATGAGAGGCACACAAGGATTTCCCATGGCTGGATGGGGCAGGCTCTGTGCTAGGGTCTGCAGGGGGATGATCTGCTTGGAATTTTGAAGAGTGAGATATATTAGTGGCCATTATACCAGTCACAGAGCCAAAGGGCCTCCGGAGCCCTCCACAATATTGTGGGCAGGCGAGTGAGGCACAGGGTGTCTGCAGAGACATGTTCCTGCGGGCTCCCCAGTCACAATGCAAAAATCAGCATGACAGCGAATAAACATCTCCAGCCGGGAACCTTCCCTGAATGCCTCTGGCCCTCCGGCTGTAGACACCTGCTTTTCGTCAACATCTGTCCATTTGATGCCGTGCCTGGCCCTCTCTCAGCCTGGGAACAAGCTACAGGATCCCAAGGAGTGACAGGGGCCCCGCTGCTTCTGCCAGAAGGAAGGGCTGGTGGGTGCTCACGCCACATTAGATCTTCCTGGTGGGACAGCTGTGTCACACCCATGTCCAGTGCACCCATCTACTTATCCAACACCTACCCCCCACGCTGTTCAGATACACACGGTTTATGGTATCCCTGCAGGGAGGGACCATGGAGGGACCATTCCCAATGCCTGCTCCCGCGCATGCCCTGGAGGTCGTCGGGGCTTTCCCCTGGCACAGGGCTGGAGCTGGCTGTCATAACAGAAAGTTGGCCCTGAACTCAACCCTCCAGAACAGCCATATCTGTCCACAATCCCAAACAAGGACTTGTCCTTTTGGGATGTATTTTTGCCCAGACATTGGGACAGATGCTATCTCCACAAAGGAAACACAAGGCAAGCAGTGGAGAGAACGGACATGTCCTGGCCTCAGCGCTCTGCCTCCTCACTGTACTCGTCCCACACAGCAAGGCTTTAACCGATGCATTCCCTGGGCACCTGTGGCAGGCCACTGTAGCAGGATATGAGCTTGATCTGTGCTGGGGAGGCGCGATCCGTGTTCACTGTTTCTTTGCTGCGTGGGAAGTGACCAGCGGCTTTCCCTGGGTGGAACACAACAGCCCAGGAGGGGAGCTATGACGGCTCTCGTCTCTGAACACCAGCTCTCTGTGCCTGCAAACAAGGAGGGTTCTGGCTTTTCTTCTTTTACTTTTTAGTGACTCCTAGGACTCCAGTCTTCATGGGTAGGGATTTTGTTTTGTATATTCACTCTGGTTAGCCGGCACTCTTTCTTGTCGTAAAACACTGCAGCTTCTTTTTGGGGATCTACCTCTATCAGGCTGTGTGCACACCGGCGTGGGGCTGACTGGGGTGTCTCGCTCCCCAGTGTAGAAGCCGGTGTGTCCCTGGAGACTGCCTTCGCTAGATTTTTCCTTTGTCGCCCCAGGGCAGCCTGTGGCTTCAGCCCTTCTAATCAGACCCTCTCCTGGGATTTCTGAACACTGAAAAAAGTAACATGAAAATGCCAAGATGTGAGAAGCGACACCCCATCAATCATCTGTGACCTTTATGATGACCTCCTAAAACTTTTCTTTTCTGCTTACATCATGCTTTAGGACACAGCCAAAACCAAGGGTAACTCCTTTCCAGGATATTATTTGTTTTATTCTTTATAACTGAGCAGCAAGATGAAAGAATCAAGTCACCCAGAGACTAAAGATCCACGGACTTTTCTGCTGTCTGCTTTATCCTCTCTCGGGGCACTGCTGCTTAGTGAGGGGCTGAAAGAAAACTGCTTGGATGCACATTCCAGAAAGTGCTGGAACCGGACCAGCCCACTTGTAATCCATCTTCCTTGTCCCCGTGAGTGGCAGCTTCAACACCTGCAAGGGGCCTAAGCCCACCTGCTACGCAGCTTTGGGGTGAGGGGTGAGCTCCACTCCAGATTCCAGTGAAGCCCATCGCTACGCCAGGCTGTGCATCCAGCTCTGTTCTCTAGGATGAGACCTTCGCAAGATCCCCAGGACAACGGGAGGACCGGAGAGGGAACAGGGTCCCAAGGGTGAGACAGGAGTTCTTACCTCGGGCTCAGGAACTGAACTGAGTTCTCTGGAGAAGCAAGCGCTGAGCGGCTGGGACTGCGGCGCCCCTGACTCATGGCTGAGTGCACGGGCACAGGCTGGGGGCCTTGTGACTCACCATGCTCAATGCAACTGACCTGAGGTTTTAAATGACTCGAGTCATCGGGCCCTTGGGACTCCCAATAAGCTCCTTCAACCTAGCGATTCATTCCAATGATGCCTGAAATGGTTGGGCCAGCTCCATGCCCTGCACTGAGGCACATCAGCACCAGGAGGCAGAGGAATCAGAACCAGAGACACAGGCGATTCAGGAGCAGAGCAAGAGGAGAGCGGGCAGCGGGCTGAAGCACCGCCTCACCCAAGAGGGGATGGGATGTTTCCACATCAGAGCACAAAACCAAAAATGATGGGTGGACATTTTAAGTAAGCAGATTTGGACCGGAATAAAGAGAATATTTTAAACAGTAGCCAAGTGGGCTACCCAGGGGAAGCTGATGGATAGTGGACAAGGTCCTGGACTCAGCAGGCAGCCGCCAGAGTCAAGTCCAGATGTATCTGTTAGAGTCTTGTGACCTTGGCGCATTACTGAGCCTCTCTGTCCTCATTTGTCAAAGGGAGGGGGAAATGGGGTTTGTGAGAGTTACTGAGTCAGTATCAGTAAAGGGCATTGAATGGGGCCTGAGCTACCCATGCACTCTCTACAGGCATGCTAGACATTGACTAAGATTGTGATTGTGAGACAGAGAGCCCCTCACTGCTGAAAGATGTTGAACTTGGGCTACACAACAAGTCTCAGAGATGCCAGAGGCCCTTCTTGCACCACCGAGGGAGACGGGATCAGCTCGTGGTACACAGAAGTGGACACTGGGCTCCGGGGGCAGACCTGGCTGGCTTCACATCACACAGCTGCCACTGCGACCTTGGGCAAACCCCACAATCCCCAGGTCTCACTTAGCACATTTACCAACGCGGCTGATATCCTTGATGCCGCCACACCATCACAAGGATTCAATGATTACGTGTGCAGATGTCTCTTCAATGGTTTGTATTTGTCCTGGGTTCCCAACAGCTCCAAAGAAAACACAAGGCATTTGCAGACTGGTCATCCAGATGTGGGCCCCAGTAGGAGATGCGGCAGGTGGATAGGAGCCTTCCCCGCTGCCTCCCGGGGGCCCTGCGGCTCCCCACACGTCAGACGCGGTCCACAGCAGCCCCCTCGCTGTTAGTTTGTCTCTTTCCCAGTGCCCTCTCCCTTCTGGCGGCTCTGTGTGACTCATCCTTCTTTGCGATGAGCTGTGATGTTCTGCTGGGGGATTTGACCTAACAGGGCTCTGGCAGGCTAGACGGTTTCCCCTGCAGGGCTGGTGCCCTGCCCAGTGCTGTCCTCTGACTGGGCTCTTCGTAGCACACACAGTCCCCAGGGCAGGGCCTTGTACTCACACAAGTGCACTAGCACCTGGCTAGCCAGCAAGAGCCAGCAAGCCAAGCTGGCCAGGGAGCTTGGCGAGGAGGAGAGCAAGGCTGCTGCTTCTCTTGGAGTGTGTCTGTAGTGTGACTCAGAACTCTTTAATTGAACAGCTCCTCTGTGCCAGGCCCACATGGGGACCAGCCATGGCTCTGCAGCAGCCTGCGCTCACTCGAAGCTTAGATCCAACAGGAGAGGAAGGCAGACCCAGGCCGAGTCCTGAGCCTCCGCCGTGGCACTGGGCAAGTGCCGCAGATACAGAGACTAAGGCCTCAGACAGCTGCCACGGGATGAGCACCTACTGTGTGCAGGATGCCCCTTTATCTCACTTCATCCGTGCGGCACTGTGAGAAACAGGGTTATGATTTCTCCTGTCCTACAGATGAACAAAAACTCACGTTCTGCCCCAAATTACACTGTTTAAGAGGTAGTACCAGGGCAGGACACTGAATCCAAAAGGTGTTTTTCCCGGGAGCCCATGTACCCACCCCTAGAGATAAGGTG
The DNA here is from genome assembly GCF_964237555.1 of Oryctolagus cuniculus. NCBI lineage: Eukaryota > Metazoa > Chordata > Mammalia > Lagomorpha > Leporidae > Oryctolagus > Oryctolagus cuniculus. The sequence continues at coordinate 96,218,030 of NC_091435.1, forward strand.
AGATAAGGCTGAGATAAGGTGGTCCAAGGCTTGAAGTCAGGTGCAGCCTCAGTCAGGCAGCTCTGGGTGGAGGGCATTCCTCGGTTTCCGCTCCAGACACAGCGGGTAAAGATGGCTAACAGCCTTCTCCCATCTCCCCCGGGGGCTGATGGGAAGATAGCTAACAGCCTCTCCCCCTCTCCCCCGGGGGCTGATGGAGCCTGACCCCAGGCCAGGGTCAGGTCATTCATTCTCGTTCCTCTCTGTCTCCACCTGTGATTCCACATGGAAGAAATCACCCCTGTGTCCATCTAAATAGAACACCTGCCCACTAACACCAACAACCCAGATGCATTTCGCATCTGCTGGGAGCCATCACTCAGTCACACACCATTAATAACCCATTCAGCTCTCCAACTAGCCAAGCACAAACACATCCTGTGTGTCACCTCAAGGCAAGTTTGTTCCTGGATATTGGAATCTCAGAGCACTGATGCGGGAAGATACCTGAAGTTTCCAGAAAGGGTGTGGCAGAGACGCTGTCTTCCCCTGAGCCAGTTGGGAGGGACAGACCTCAGAGTCACACAGCGTGGCGACCGCGGGTGTCATCTGGCTACCATGCTGCCTCTTCAGCAGAAGATCCTGCCCCCCTTTCAGGTGAGACACCTGGCGGGCTAAGGAATCATAGGAGGTGCCCAAGGTCACGTGAGAAGCAGCATAGCCAACTTGGAAACATGCACCTGCCTGCCCCCAAAATCGCGCCATAGAATGGAAGGATGCAGGTGTTTTTCCCACCCATTTATGGACTTGCAAAATGGTGTTGGGTTAAGTATGGACCCGAGAGGTCTAGGACCCAGCTTCTCCAGCTCAGTGAGGCCCCGTGCTGGACCTTTCACAGAAGGAGAGCCGAGCTGCCTGAAGTAGTGGCCAGCCCCAGCAGGCACAGAGTGACAGGCAGAGCGCTTTAGAAAGTGCATGTCCTTCTCTCGCTTTGTTTCTGCGTGACTCATGCAGCCCACAGAAAAAAATTAATGTCTTGCCCAGCAGCAGCAAATTCTAGTTCCTTTTGTTAAAAAAAAAAAAAACACCTCAGAATGCAAAGGGCTCTGGTTTATTCTGGAGACATGGAGCCATCCTGTGGCCACTTCACTGGACAGGCTGGAAGCTGCAGCCAGGACCCCAGCACTGGGAAGCTTTCTGAGGCTGCCTCTGTGCCCTGCTCCTGCCCGGAAGCACCTGTCACACCCTGGTCCCCCCGAGCAAGCACTCAGGGAGCCCCTGTGACCACTCCCAGCCCACGACCCTCTCTTCCCCACAGGTGACTGGCTCTCCCACTTCAGTTCCAGGGGCCCTGCTCTGTGAGTCTTTTTCTGGCCCTCCCGCACACCCCCAGGTGACAATGCCACCTCCTGGCTTTGTGCCCTTCTTGTCTCCAAACACACTTCCTCAGAATACTGGATGCTAGCCCGTGTTTATACAGGAGTGACTATGCACCTGGCCCTGCGTGCAACAGCCACTCCCTGTGGTTTCAATGCATCTTCATTGTGTTTTCAGTTCATCCCGACGCGTCCTCGTCCTGGCCCTGTACTTGGTGCTGAGAATGGAACCCCCTTGGTGCGGCTTCCCTGAGTCTGCTTGGGACTTAGCACTTCATTTATCCTGTGAAAATCAAGGAGTGCAGTGGGCATGGAGACGCATGAACTCCATTCCTAGTTCAGTTTTTCTTTGCCTGTCAAAGGCATGAATTGGGTATTCACTCATTTGGTAAATAATATTTAGATATCTACAGCAAATCAGACACCATTCTAGGTGCTGCAAAAGCAGTGGTGGGCACGAGTCATGGCTATATTCTGCAGAGGAGACAGATGAAAACAAACAGCAGCTGAGTGTGCCAAGTGATGGAAAACGCCACGCAGAAGCAGCAAGCAGAGAAAGGGGAGCAAGTGCCTGGGGTGGCCAGGGCAGCATCCCTGGGAACGTGGTATCGGAGCAGCAACCTGATGAAGTGAGGGAGAGAGATGGGCCGATACCCAGGGGACGAGGGTTCCGGGCACAAGGAACAGCAGACGCCAAGGTTCTGCAGTGAGACGGAGAAAGAACAAGGAGTCATTGACGCAGGAGCAGAGTGAGCAAGGGTGCTAGTGGCAGACCCCCGTGGGACCTGGTGACAATTGGGGTTTAATTCCAAATGTGCTGGAAACCTCCAAAGGGACTGGCACAAGCTGAGCTGTATTTTAAAATCAAGAAAGCACAAGTTCCTCGGTGTGCTGTCCCCTTCGAGTGCCAAAACCAACAGTGATGCTCTGTCCTTTGTGGGACCACTGCTGTTTCTCCACAACCCCCTCGCTCCAAAGCCCACACTGTCGCTCCCGTGGATTCAAAGGGCTTCGACTAGAACTAACTGGCTAGTAAGGAACAGAGCTAAGTAAACAACTGTGGAGCTGGTGATCTGAGCTGGGATCGGCGTAGCTGCAGGAGTACAGAAGAGGGGCTACCCCAGCCGGACCTGGAAAGTCAGGGTTGGCTTCTGGAGAGCGTGGCATCTGACCCACGGCCAGGAGGCTTAGCAGGAGCCGGCTGGGAAACGCGAGTGTTCTTGTCAGGAAAAGGGCGCACATGCGGATGGTGCTTCTGAGGCGACCGTCTGGCCTGTGCCCTTGGCGCCCCCACACACTTGTCCTTTAGCACCCACCTTGCCAATTCCCACGCGAGCCAGACTGGGTCATCCTCTCCTGCTGCCCAGCACTGCTGTGGAAATTTGCCGCCACCAGTTCCAACACAAATTCACACTCTGATCCCGGTTGGGCCTCTGGCCACTCAGCACTCTTCCCTGCGCTAATTAACTGCCTGTTACCTTCCCGGGTCACTTGCTCTACTTCCTTCCTGCCAGCCCCACTCACTGAGGGTGACCTGCCCTCATAATTACTACACAAGCGCCCACCTCCTACTCCTCTAATTTCCACCGCAAAGAACATTTGCATCTTCAGACTTCATTTCCTGCAAATGAGCTCAGAAAGAAAGTGATCATTCTTCATGATTAAGGTTAACCCCTGGGGGAAAAATTAAACATGTATCTTTTTTTTAAAAGATGTATTTATTTATTTATTTGAAAGGCAGAATTACAGAGAGGCAGAGGCAGAAGCACAGAGAGAGAGAGATAGAGAGAGAGAGAGTCTTCGATCTGCTGGTTCACCCCCCAGAAGCCCACAACAGTCAGGGCTGAACCAAGCCAGTCAGGAGGCAGGAACCGTCTGGGTCTCCCACCTGGGTGTCAGGACCCCAAGCATCACATGCTACTCCCAGACGCATTAGCAGAAAGCTGGATTGGAAGCGGAAGATCTGGAACTCTATCCAAGACACTACTGGTATGCAATGCAGGTGTCCCAAGTGGTGACTTAACCCACTGTGCCACTATGGGAAAGTTCTTTTTTTTTTTTTTTTTTTTTTAAAGAATTCCAGCTAAAAAGTGTTTGGATTACAGAATTAGAAGACGGCTGCTTTGCAGTGTCATTTGGTTTAGGTGAAAGTCATCAACAGAGGAAGCAATCAGTCCCATGTTAATGGGGGACTTCACATGGAGAGGGAAGGCTGCTGCACCTTCTCATGACCACTAGGAACGGGATAACAAGTCATGACCTCTTGACGAGAAGGCACACTGGGCATGGCCCTTCCCCTGCACACTGGACTCGCCTGGGGGGCATCAGTAACTGGTCGTGCCTGGACCCCTCCCTCACTGATTAAGAGTGTAAAGGTCTGGGTGCAGTTAGGCAGAGAGTTGGTCAAAAGGCTCCCTGGCTGACCATAAGGAGTGGCCAAGTTTGCGGCCCCCACTACTACATGAAGCTCAAAGCCCTGCCATGAACTGACCCTCACAGACGCTCATCTCGGGCTGCAGGAATGCCAGGGCTGGAGAAGCAAGTTTAAGTGACACTATGAGGAAGCGCCAGAAGAATCCAGAATGTGCCTCATTTGATCTAGCAACTCTCTACTGGCTTAAAAAGGGAAAAGGGGACTACTCGAGATTAAATAATTTTAAAACCTAAGAACCAGAAGATCTTCAATTGAAAAAGTCAATTTTTATGCAACTGGGAAAATGTGACCCTCACCTGGATATTAGATGCTACCAAAGAGTTAATGATTATTTTTAAGTGTGTAATAATATTGTGGTTATGTAAGACATGCTTCAGAAACATTTTTAGGTATAAAGGAGTGAAATAATAGGAGGGCTGTGGTTTTTTGTTTTTTTTTTTTTTTTTTTGACAGGTAGAGTTATAGACAGTGAGAGAGAGGCAAAGAGAAAGGTCTTCCTTCCATTGGTTCACTCCCCAAATGGCCACTATGGCCGGCACTGTGCCAATCTGAAGCCCAGGAGCCAGGTGCTTCTTCCTGGTCTCCCATGTGGGTGCAGGGGCCCAAGCACTTGGGCCATCCTCCACTGCCCTCCCGGGCCACAGCAGAGAGCTGGACTGGAAGAGGAGCAACTGGGACTAGAACCCGGTGCCCATATGGGATGCCAGCACCGCAGGTGGAGGATTAACTAAGTGAGCCATGGTGCCAGCCCCGGAGGGCTGTTTTTTTTTTTTTTTTTTTTTTTAATTATTTATTTACTGGAAAGGCAGTTTCAGAGAGGCAGAGGCAGAAAGAAGCCTTCCATCCACTGGTTCACTCCCCAAATGGCTGCAACAGCAGGAGCCAGGATGATCCAAAGCCAAGAATCAGGAGCTTCTTCCTGGTCTCCCATGTGGGTGAAGAGGCCCAAGGACTTGGGCCATCTTCTACTGCTTTCCCAGGCCATAGCAGAGAGCTGGATCAGAAGTGGAGCAGCCGGGACTCAAACCGGAATCCATATGGGATGCCGGCATTACAGGCAGAGGCTTAGTCCACTGCGCCACAGCGCCAGCCCCAATGGGGTTTCTTTTAAAATACTTTAGCAACAAGGAAAAGGAATAGATGAATCAAGTGTGCCAAAACTTCAGGAATTATCCAGTCGTGATGGGTAAATGGGTGTTCATTATGTGTGTCTGTCTAGTTTAGTGTATGTTTGCAATTTTATCATAAAATTTCAAAACTGAACCACATTGCTTTTCCACTGTCAGATATTATTGTTATCTGCACTACATCTGTTCCCTTGTCCCCATCATTGTCATAATTAGCAGCAGCAGGAGCTGTGCTAAAGAATGCAATTCCCACTGCAATCCCAGAGGGTAGGGCTGTCACCCTAACTGTGCAGATGGCAAAGCCAAAGTTCAGAGAGATTAGGTCACTTGCTCAAAGCTGCACAGATAGTGAAAGGCAATCAGGACACAAAGCCAGAAACAGAAGTTCCTGGTCGGAATCACTGAGCCCGCCGTGGCCTTCCCTGTGTCTCTCTCGCTCATGTCTCTCTCTTCTCCACCACCTCCGTCCTCATCAGCCCACGTCCGTCCCGAGAGGACACTCAGCTTTGCCTTGCAGGAGCCCAGTCAGTGCTTTCTCCTCCTTCCCCGGCCGCACAGCCGGGACAGGCATCTCCACACACCTGCCTACTCATCCTCGCACCTGCTCATTTCTTGGTCTCCTGGCAGGCAGCCCAGCACGAGAGGCAGGACAGCTGCCTCGCCCTTCCTGTCCCCAGTCCCTCGCCTGAGCCACCTGAGCGTGGCCTTCTGCTTCCAGGCAGCTACCTTCGCCAGGCTGCGCGCCATTACGGCTACACCGCAGCCGCTGCTGTCCATGTGCAGGTCAAACAAACCCTGCCCAGCAGCCAAGAGGCGGCTGCGCCCTGCGGCGAGATGGGCGGCCCCCTCCTGCGCGCTCGGGCAGCCCCGGGGCGCCTGTCAGACTGCTCAGGGCCTGCAGCATGAGCCGGGCGGGAAGGGCGATCGATCGTCACGGGTCACGGGCGCAAGGTACATGCTCACAGCAGGTCTGCTGAGCCGAATTGATTTCCGTTCCCTTCTCCACTCCCCGGAGACAGGCAGGCAGTGTGGGAGAGCGCCTGACGCAGAGAACAGAGGCAGGCCTGAAGCACACGGCACACGGACTGGAGAGGCTGAGTGCGCCAGTCCAGCCTTGGCACAGCCTTCCTGGCTGGAGGGGAGCGGGGTGGGACAGGCTGGAGGTGACAGTCACTCCACACTCAACGGCGACAGACAGGTATCAGCGGACCTCTGTGCCAGCTCCCTGGGGCTCCTGCCGGCTCTGGCCAGGAGGACTCCCGCCCACAGCAATGGCTCAGGGCATTCGCCACAGGCCCTGCTGAGACAGATGCTGTGAACACTCAGGTCACGGAACAGTGCCACTCTAGCTTCTAACTGCTGTGGCGTCTGAGTCAGAAATCTGCCACAGCCTCTTAGGGGCCATGAATAATCTTCCACATCACCTCCTGCCCTTTCAAACCACTCCAGGCCTGCCTCAGGTCACCTTCATTGTTTTGTCATTAAACAACTCTCTCCTTACTCTTAGTCATACTCTACAAACTAAGGTTAAGTATATTCCATGCATATTGCGGCTGTCACTCTATACAGATGTCAGGCAAATCCATTCCGTATAGGACAAGATTCTATGAGTCTGACTTTGTCCTCTGTGTGGCATGTGATGGGGGAAGAGATGGCCTGTCACACCAGAGCTTCTCCATCCTGGATGTATTTTAGGACCCTGGGACACCTTGGAAATGAAAACTATGCCTGGCTCCCATCCCAGCATCATTAAATCAGAATCTCTGGGTGTAGGATATCAATGTATATATATAGTTCTTAATTTTAAAATTGTGTTATTTTCATTTTATTTGAAAAGCAGAAAGAGAGAGATCGATCGATCTTCCATCTACTGGTTCAGTCCCCAAATGCCTGCAACAGCCAGAGCTGGGTCAAGCTGAAGTCAGGAGCCAGGCACTCAATCCAGGTCTCCCATGTGGAGGTGGCAGGAAGCCAAGTATTTGAGCCATCATTTGCTACCTCCCACAGTGCACACCAGCAGGAAGTTGGATCAGAAGTGAAGTAGGCACTAGGACCCAGGCACTCAGATATGGAATGTGGGCAGCTCTGTGCCCACCCTAGACAACAGAATTTTTAAAAAGCCCCAGGTGAGAACCATTGTGCTAGGGGGAGGGGGCAGGCAAACCCAAGCAATTTCCTGGCCTGGCCTGTTCCTCATTTTTGGCTACAAATGACCTATTTGTAAAATACGGTCTGACCCTGACAAGAGGGACACCAGACAGACAGGAAGCGGCCGCCACAGGAGTGCCACCTAAATTCAGATCCTGTCGTATTTCATGAGTGTGATTCTGTGTCACCATACATTGCTCCACTGTCCCACCACGGGGTGCGGTGCTTTGTGACAGCTCTGAATACTGCCGCGTGAGACGGTGACACAGTACTGAGCGAGAAGGCAGAGTTCTCTGCTGGGATCGCAGCTGCACACAAACACACATTGGCTAGAGCCTGAAAACGAGAGCACAAACTGATCCTAATTCAGGATTGAATGATTTTTTTCCTTTTCTTTTGAACCTTCTTTTGTGTTAATCATACTTTCCAAACTAAAAAGAAGAAAAAAAGGCAAAATAGACTTTATAGATTTGATTGATAGAAACACTGATTTGCTGATACCAGCAGGAGGGAGACAGGTGACAGGGCTGCTGGGCGGGGGTAGGCGGGCCCTCTTCTCTGGGCCAAGGCTTTTGGGTCTGCGATTTTGCACCAGAAATTGCAAGGCATCTTGCAGACCCCCAGGCTGCTGTTCCTAGGAGACGAGTTAGCAAATGTTAGCCAACACGCTGCTCTTGGTAAGGCGCCGAGCCAAGCTGGCTCCGATACGTGCTGTCTCACCTCCTCACCTCCCCACACACCCGCGCCACGGTGCTGCCCTCACCCCTGCCCACGCGCGTCTTCCTGCTTGCCAGCTTCCCTGGTGATCCCCTCCGCCCACTTGCAACTGCTGGCCTCCTTCCGGATGGCCCCTGAGCCCCTGCACGACGAGCCATGTGCTAACCGGCACACAGCAAGCTTGCGCAAAGCTGCATATGTTCCCAGCGGCACTCTGGCGGGAAGGAGCACCCACCACCCTCAGGGGTCCTCCCCCTGGGGCCAGGCGAAGAAGACTCCTGACCCCCGAATCCCACAGGGCGTGCATGGCTTGGGGGAGCAAGAGCATTGGTTACCTGCTGAACCATGGAGGACTTCCTGGTCGCTGTTGGAGGCTCTGTGGGCCTGGGGAAATCTGACACCAGCATCCAGTTCCAGGAACTTCATTGAGTGTGGCACTGGATAGTTGCCTCTTGTGAAGTATTGCATAGTAATTGCTACCACCTCTGGCTCCCCGTGTGCTGGCTGCTACAGACTCAGTATCCTGTCTAATGCTCTCAACAACCTTAATGGCAGGCAGGTATCATTGTTGTCACCATGCATTTAGACAGGAGATAGACGCTTAGGTTAGGTAATTCCCCCAGATATACTGCTTAGTGATAGGACTTGGAAGTATTGGTTCTGAATTCAAGCTTTGTGAATTTGAACTCTGGTTCTGCCACTTACAAAGTGTGTGATTTTGGGTGAGTTCATCTTTCCAAACCTCAGCTTTCTCTTCTCTGAATGGGAATGATGGTACGTGTTAGAAATGGATGTGGAAGTGTTCAGCAGCTGTGGGAGGCGTCAGTGACATGATCCACATGAAATGCTTAGCACACGCTGTGCGCCCAATACATGCATGCTATGGTTTTAGCTGGATCTGACCCAGATTGCTCTTCCAAGTGCTCCACGATGGCGTCCTGTGCGTGTTAGGTTGGTCTGGGCGTGCCCTGGAGTGGTGAACTCAGCGCCACCATGCGTCTTCAAGGGCCCAAGCTTGAGGCAAGGAAGCACCTGAACATATGCGCCAAGTGCATCTCCTTCAAGCCCACCAGTTTCACAGTCTTCTTCTTCCAGGTGTGTTGTCTCCTTTTGAACAACAAAAAGCTTACTTTTTGAACTTTTAGTCTTTGAAAGGCAGAGCAACAAAGAGACAAAGAGATCTTCCATCCACTGATTCACTCTTCAAATGCCCGCAACGGCCGGGCCTGGGCCAGGAAGATGTGAGGAGCCTGGAACTCCATCCGGATCTCCCACGTGGGTGGCAGGGGCTCAAGGACTTGGGCCGTCATCTGCTGTCTCCCAGGATGCCCATTAGTAGGAAGCTGGATA